>NC_072737.1:64922368-66164076 GCF_026930045.1 Uloborus diversus | reverse complement strand
CCCTCAATGTTTTCTGTGTGTGATGTCTGCATGTTAGTGTCGTCCAGTCCAGTTCAAAGGAAAATGGCATAATCATATTGAATGTTCTATTTCCTGAAGATGCAGTTAATTCGAAATAAGTTGTTCACCATTTTGATAAGATGCTGTTCGTTGTTAGAATAACGATATATTTTTAATGTTCCTGTTGAACTGGATTCAATGTAAGTCAAATACATTGTCTTAATATTAGCTCATCTAATAAGCTAAAATAAAAGGATATTTCTTTTCATTTGGATTTTGTTTGTCATGTGCTTTTTTTATCTGCTACTCTGCTGAATATTTCCAAGCTCTGAAATGCTTTCTTCAGGCCTACATAGAACCACTCCATTGCCAGTCTGCCACGCCTCTTAACCATAGACATGTGAAACCTGGTTCACATGTCTATGCTCTCAACCAGAACCTCAAACCATTCAAAGATCAGAACATTTCCGCTTAAAGCATAAAAAAAGAGAAATTATAAGCACAGGAAAAAGTGGTCATAATTTTTCTGAGGCGAAAGGTGGCCTTGGGGAAAGAATGACTGAGTAGGAGAAACAGCAGACAACGAAGCACTTCTGCATTAATGGAAAAAAAAGGGGGTTAAGCAAAATTGTTTGAAGGAGAAGTTATCTAAAAGTGATTCTGAAAGAAGAAACAATAGGAATAAAGTTTTTAACTTAACTAATATCTCCGCTAATTAAAGTTGCACATTTATAACAACTAGCTAAACATGTGGCCAGGAAAATTACGAATCCGTCTATACCTGGTTCGATGCTCATTTTTTTTGTCATTCACCAGGAGTAGCGATGACATAGATAGATTGTCACATACAATCAACTTTTATTATTAATTTTAGATTAAATTTTTAAAAAAAGCTGAAAATAAAATGTAAATGAAAATCCAATCTTACAAACATATGCATAGCATGTAGTAAGTTATATGCATTTATAGTTTCACTGATTTAAAAAAAAAAATACAATATACCAAACAAAATCCATAAAAATTACTAAAATATTTCGCAAATAAAAATGTTTTGCTAGAAAATCAAAAATACATACATTATACCTACGAGAATCCTTATGAACCACAAAATCTGATATAGAGGTAATTGCTTCATCAGAGCTATAATAAAATAAACAAAACGGTTAATACCTTTCAACACATTTAAAAAAGAAATACTAAGAAAACATTTCAAATCTCCACCATACAAGAAAGGAGTTTTAACAATAAATATATTATATTGTATATCTTCCGCCACAAACACTTAGTACTTAGCACCACTTAAAACTATCACTTATAGCAGGGCCGTAACCACTTTTGTTTTAGGGAGGGATTTATCAACAGAATTCTTAGGAACTCTACATGATCAATAAAATTTGATTTTAATGGTATATTCTTTTGGTTTTTGTTACAGTAGGTAGTTTAAAGGAGGGAATGCTACTTTAAGAGAATTAATATGAGCAAATATAAAAGATGACTCATCCATTGTTGCGTACCTTACGTAACATCACCTCTGTTAAATTTTGTCTTAAAAAATCAAAACAAATAAATAAATAGATGTGTGTACTCATATGTATGCATTCAAAGTAATACTTCTTAAGTTCATGTTTTCTGACACTTACAAAATGTGTAAAATAAACCATTTGGCATTTTTAAATGTAAAGAATTTTGTTTTTGTTAGCATCAGGTGTTCAAAGTCTGAAGGAAATGCTGTATTGTTTTGTAAGAAATGATGTTCACAATAACTACAATAAGAATAAATACCGCATGTAAAGAACTGAGTTTGAACAATTCTTCAATAATAATTTTATTTTTAATGAAATTGAAAAAACAAAATCAACAGTAATAATAAACTTTTCAGCAAAAAAAGTACCATAAAAAACATATTTTGGAACAGTTTTGAAAAATTTTTGGAGCGGTTTAAACCTTAAAAACCTACCCATTTAAATAGTGCCATGACTTATAGACTGTTATACAGGATATGATAATATTAATTACTATTTTCATAAGCAATAACTCAAGAAAGTCATTGCAGGAAACTTGTTGCAGCTCGCTTCAAAAGCAAGTAATAATTAAGATCAATAAAAAATCTTCCTTCAATAAACATCTATGATTATGATAAGAATTTTTATGAAAAATTAAAATACAAACCTGTATTTTCCAAATTTTTCATCCCAGAACTTTTGAATAGAAGTAGAATCTTGAGCTATTTTTATGTTGACACCTATGTTGTAGTTCGCCAATTCAACAACTTTTTTCAGAAGCTCATCTCTTTTATCACAAATAAATAAGTGCTAACAAAATAAAGGAAAGATTAGTGCAATGCAAAAACTTAACAGTCATTTAATGACAATAACTAACAAAAATGACATAACTAAGGTATAAGATTAAAGCATAATACACGAGTGCAAGTTACTAAACAAAATGTTCAGATGCATGTTACCTGACGGCCAAATTCATTATGTACAAGAACAAATCCTCCTTCACAGTTCGATACTGTTAGTATCTGCTGTATGTCTTTGTAGTCATATGTTGCAATGAGATTACCACTCGTAACATCTTTTTGCTCTATAGCTGCAGGACTAAGGTCTAATAACACAGGTAAAGTGTTGTCAGACCAATGAAGTTTGGATGCACGATAACTCTAAAAATAATAAATTAAAACATAATTTTCTGCAAATTAATGCAAAAGTAGAACTTGATGACATTGTAACAAAATTGTGACTTACTATGGTTGTATGTGAAGATTCAGAAAATTTATTTCTAAACCTCTGAAAACAATTTGAAATATTAATTAGTACTTTTTTAGCAAACATTCACGTGAAAAATAATAACATCAAGCCTTCAGCAGCTATTATGATGTCATAAAAGGTATTGGCTTATATATTGATTATAAAAATTAATAAGTGTAGATTAACTAGAGTAGACAGCTGAAACATTAAGCAAAATTTATTTTACAAGATCATTTGTACAGAATAAATCTGATCAAGAATTTGCGAATCACCTTAAGGAAAATATAAAGTTTTTTCAACAAATAGTCAGTAGTTTTTTTTTAAATATACAGTCAATTTGCAATAACTCGAATTTAAAGGGACCAACGAAAAACTTTGACTTATTGGAAGTTCAACTTACCGCTAGTTTCGGTTTTTGACATTTTAATATTAAAAACCATCTAATATTTTAACATGTTTATATAACAAATAAAATTACAGAACTTAAAAGTTTTTAAGTACAATATGCACAGTTTAATCAAAAGTATTGAGAGAAAAAAATCAAAAGCATGGTTTTGATTTCGTTAATGCTGGAACCAATTGAATAGAGCTCATTCTACTTCAGAAAAGGTACACATCTTCATTCATTTCGTAAGATCCTACCGCTTTAGAAGCTTCTCTTTTAATATCATTGACAGAGTACTTGCTTAGATATCTTTAATAGCAAAGAAAACTCTGTCTCTCAGGAACTTATGAGCAAATGATCAAACTAAAGAATGAAGGGGAACGCATCTTAATTTAAGTCAGCCTTTGAATAAAGGTACAGTAAGTTGACTTGACAACTTGACAGTTTAAAAGCAAATTTGTAGTCCAGCAACATGTCAAAGTGTAAACAGTACCGTGCAACAGAAGAAATCAAGCTAACTCAACTCCATTTTCGCACATTGGCTTAACAGGTGCTCTTCTTGCTTTAGAGGTCTATTGGGCAGGAACTGTAGGTGAAGGTGAATTAACTTTTCTCTCATAGTCACTTGTTTCTTTCTTTTTTTCCTTCCATTTTTCCAAAATAAATTTCGAGTCATCTTTGAAAAAAAATTCGAGTTAAAAGAAATTAACTTCGAGATATTGAGAATAATTAGGGGTTGGGACTTGATTGAAACTTTGAGTTATAGTAATGTTCCAGTTATCGGATCTCGAGCTATTGCAAATTGACTGTACATAGATAAAAAATATACTGTGCACAAAAGTACAAAAACAGGCAGTTACTCAAATGAAACATACAAAACAACTAAAGAAACTGATACAAAATAGTTGTAAAGAAAAATTATACCAAAGCCTCAGTTAAAATCTCTGCTCTAAGATCTGATGCAAATTTCATAGAGTCTACTTTTCTACCCTTTTTCATATTAATTGTGAATTCATCTGTTTGACCTTTTGGAGTTGGAGTTATGCTGACAAAATCAGAATAAAACCACTGCAAAAAAATGTTAATAATATAGTCATTTGCAACAGATTTTTTTAATATTTTTATTTAAAAAGAAAAAAAAGGAACATCAATTATGACATTGGACAATTGAGTAATTCAGTTGCCAAAGTGATTATTTTCTTAAAACCAAGAACTCAAAATAGATAAATAAATAAAAATAAATATTTTTTTTAAATTAGGAAGATGGTCTCTACTACAAAGTAAAATTACAACTTTTACCATTATGAATTCAAAAATGTGCTCATCACGAGCTTTGTTTCAAATTTGGCATTTTGAGCGAAAAGAAAGATTCTGAAAAAGTGGAGTTGGTAGATTCAGCCTGTAAATGCCTTAATTATTGTTATGGTTAATCATGCACATGATATCTATAAAGGATAATAAAAGAACATCATTGATATACTTCAAAATCAAAGTCAGACGATCGAAAATCCTCCACGTTTGTTAATGGTGACAAGGGGATGTTATATATGTGTATGTACACTAAGTCCTCATTCCAAATAAATACCTCTAGGGGTGTTGAATCAGGGGTTGTTTGACTCCTGATCTGGATCTAAAAATAGATCTGTCTTCAGGGTAAAGCTCAAAACTCGCGGTCGCCAGTCGCCAAATGCGACCAATTTTCAAATTTTGGCAACCATTATTTTCACTTCAGTCGCCAATGTGGCTACCATTCAGCAATGCAACCTTCCCTGACCTATAATCTTGACATATGACCTCTCCCCAAATTCTCTTGTCCACTAAAAGTTCGGCTATCGGATCGCCGGGGATGAACGGGGGGGGAGTATTGTCCTCTTTCTGATGTCTCTACGTTCAGCATTAAGAATTATTTTACCACAAAATGCAAATATTTTAATGTATTTTAAATACTATTATATTTATATGAAATTGTGCTATGTGTTCTTGTTCTGAATAAAAACAAAAATCTCAATCACGACAGCAAATTCGTTACAAAACTCGCTATTTCGAAAACTCTGCTTTCTTTACACGCGATCGTAAAAATAGACAAATTTCATACACCAATTTAGTAAATTATGCTTTTTTGATCTTAAATTCATTTTTCAACTTTATTTCTCTTTAACAAATGGCTATTTCTTTGTTTTGCGGTATTTTTAAACTACACGTTTTCAAAATGGCGTCGCGTTGTTAGATTGTTCATTTTTACCAGTTAAGATGAAAATGTCCTTTCCAAAATAAATGAGAAGAATTAATTTTGTACATTTGGTTTACATATGAATAAACATAAATGGCGCCTTTGAGTCAAAATGCATCGAGACAAGGTAAAAACGATATCGATAAAAAAAAATTTTTTTTGTGAGATTTTTGATTTTTTTTTTTTTTTTTTGAATCATATTGCTTGTTTTTCCCTTTTTTTTCTTTTTAAAATATAAAACCTACTGGAGGAGAGGACATATCCTTTTATTTACTTTATTTCTCCTGAAAAAAATTGTTATTTTTTAGTTTCGCGGTAAATTTTCAAAATGGCGTCCCGCGTTTTCAAAATAGCGCCACGTTGTAGATTGTCCTTTTTCACCAGTTAGAGAAGAAAATGTCTGTTCCAAAATAAATAAAGAGAAGTACAATTGTATTTATAAAACACAGAAATAAAAAAAAATGGAACCTTTGCGTCTAGAGAAGGTGGAAAGAATACTGCTGAAATCCTTTTTTTCTTCTGCTGGATCTTTTATTTCATTTTTTTTTTTCGTTTTGTTTTATATTGTTTGCCTTTCTTTTATTTATTCATTTTTTGACACTCAGGCTTCGATTTTTATAAAATTTTGCATGCATTTGAAAAAGCAAAAAAATATTTTTGTAGAACCGCAAATGGTTTAGGTTTTACATGCTGTTCAAGTTTTTGGTATTTTGTTGTTTTCTTTATCAAGGAACTAACTCGTCTTTTGGTTGAAAGCTGTGATGTTTCTAGAAGTTTTAAAAGCTGAAAAAAAAAATAATAATGATCTTCTTTCTTTATTTATTTATTGTGATGTGTTTTGCTTAAAGATAAATTAATGCAGATTATAGTTTGCAAAAGATGTGTTAAATAATACCTGGGCAGGGGTGCCCGTTCCATCCAAGTTCAATTACCCCCCCTCCCCCAAATGTTTCCTCAACCCTCTTTTCCTTTTTTATTTTTCAGCTCGCTTTTTATTTTATTATTTTTTTTTAATATTTTTTATTTACTTATTTAATTTAATTATCATTTTATAAGAAAAGTTCTTTGCTACGCCAATGATATATACACACATACTAAATAAATAAATGGTATAAAATAAATTAAGTAATTTAAATTAAAAAGTTTGGCTATCATTTTTTGAGATTTGGCTACCATTTTGTGAGGATCTGGTAGCCATTGGCTACCAATTCAAAATTTGAGTTTTGAGGTATACTTCAGGGCCTCATCCAACTGGTTAAAAAATGTATAGTGGTGGGTGTGGGGGATCCTGAAGTGCAATATTATAAAATGTTCAAATGTTGTTTTAAAAGTTATCCTTAATAAAAGATTTTAAAAGAAAAGTTTTATTACATAATTGAAAAGACAAGACATAAACTGCAAGGTCAAAAATGCCCAACATTTTTCAAAACAAAATTTTTCCCAAAAATGGAATTTTTAAATGAGCTTCCCTAAACTTCAGCTTTTTCATCCTAGTAATTATGGAAAATGGGGAAATTTGAAGAATTAAATGAAATGGAAACATCAAAGCAGTTCTCTATAAATATCACAAAGCTTTCAAAGAATGTAACAAACAACTTTAAAATGAAAAAGAAAAAAAATAATAAAGTTTGTTTCATGAACAGAGTTTAACACACTTGCCTGATTAGTAACATCTAACTTATTTGGACTGTAAGTAGATATGCCCATTGTACCAATTGAAAACACTCTTTTATACCTGTGATAAAGAAATACATATATAACAGATATATCTTAGATCATGATTTTAAACATGCATTAAAGCTGGAAGATGTAGCAATTATTATATTAAAGCTAAGTGAGTAGATTCAAAATGTTTCAACTTTTTATTTTTTAGAAATATTTTTAAATAAGAAGAAAATGTTCATCAGATTTAGTAATCACAGTTCACACACCTTAGAGTGAAATATTTAGTCAGCTGAAATTCAGTAAATAATTGCAGAGAATCTCAAGGGAAAAATGATATTTCAGACTATTAATGAGGCATAAAAAATTTCTCCATATTTTTCTTTAATTCTTAATAAATTTTTTAAAGAAATAAAATATGCTAGATAACTTTTATGCAACCAGAAAAACTTTCGTTTTATGTTTAAACTATAACTTTACGTTATAGCAGCACCACCACATGTAATTTGCAATTAAATTGTGATCCATACGGCAAACTCCGAATCTTTTATACTTTAAAACCTGCATTTAAAAAACAGTAGCCAATGCACAGAAGGTTTTTTCTCAGTCAGATAATACAAAAACCCAAAATCGAAATTGGAGACTTTGTTTTGGGTTGACTAGCAATAGCGTACAATAGCAAAAAACATTGCAGATTCCATTATGCAACTGTTTTAGATATTAACATTAAAAGATTCTTATTTAAAAAAAATTATAGGGACTGATAATATAACTTTAAAATTTTTAACAGATTTATTAGAGACCTAGGGCATGTTCGAATAAAGCAACTGGTTAACTCGGTTGCAGCCATGGATAACCAGGGGCATTCTAATAGAACTACCGGTTAGCCGATCATTCAAATACGAAAAAATTCTATGGATACTAATACTGAAGTCATCAAACCAACTGACTGGGTTCACTGCTTGGTCTATTCAAAGATACCCATAATATTATTCAGAAAAATGCAGACCTCATTTTAAAGAGTTTAAGGGGTTATTGTACTTATTTTAAACACAATTCTCAGAATTGACTTGATTTTAAGGCATGTTTGGATGTGTTTATTATTACATGCATACATTTGTCTTTTGTTTTTTAATTTGTATATGAATTGTTGTTTTGTTATGTAAAATCAATATTGCAGTTTTGGATTGGCAACAAATTTTATACTTGTGTGCCCTGTAACAGAATTTCCTTCAGCACTCTGCGATGTAAGTTAAAAATCCAAAAATAGTCTGCTGGCAAAGCCAACAGATTAATCGGTAATCTAAATTGGCACCCTAAAAAAACTTAAAAATAAGATGCAAAACTGAAAAACTAAGTACAAGCTAACCCTGTGGATTGTATCTCATAAAACAAGGCACAAATCTTTGTTAGCTGAAATTCAAGATTTTTTTACTCCTTAAAAACATGTTAGGTTTTTCTCTCTTAATTAGCAAATAGTCTGTAGGCTTTCTCAAGAATATGCAACAAATGTTACAGCGTCTTGCTGTTCCTGCTACTGGCAGGGTTGCCAACCTTAAAAAAAATTTTTGAGGAGCATCAGTATTGATTTTGAGGAGCAATTTAAAATTTTGGGGAGCAGTTCGGTATTTTGTATGAAAACTAATATAAAAACAACTAAAACCACTTATCAAAAATTGTTTTATTGCTTTAATAAATCATTTTAAGCATGAGCAAAAAATTATTATTTTTAAAATAATCAAACAGCTTTAAACACTATTTCAATCTTTGAGTAAGCATTGTTAATTTTCTATATTTGCATGTTTGTTATGATAAAATAGCAAAATTTAAGCTTGAAGACTTTCGGCCAGAAAATGCAAAAAAACTTCTTTGCAGAGCCACAGAGTTTCACCATTTATGCGGAGCAACTCCACAAAATGAGCAGTTGGCAACCTGCACTGGGCTTGTATCAGGGTTTCCGCTACGGTCGCATTTCTCGCAAAATGCGAAAATACTATTTAAACTGCGAAAGTGGAACAAAGCATTTTCGCTTTTTTGCTCCAATATAACAAGAAAAAGAAGGGGGGGGGGGGAGTGTACAATCAGAGAGAGGAAGCGATATTGAACTTAATCGTATTTATAAATCATATCTAACATGCATAAACTGTTATTAAGTTGAACAATATTTCATCTTAATGGGCATTTTATCCCCCCAATAAATACATTGTTGGTGGTTTTCAGAAAAAAAAAGTTTGCTCTCTCAATATCAAGAACAATTCTGAATTTTTCATTTCAAATTTTTAAAAGATATCACATAATGTGCATTTATTTCTTCAAAGATGTCAAGCCTGAATTTTAGCATTTTGCTAAAGACTTTCCCCCCAATTTTAGTTTTTTTGCTGAAGGATTTTTAAACTTCACTTAAACGCTGGCTTGTATGTTTAATTGTTTGTATTTTTGACAACATTGAACAGTTTGTGGTTTTAAAAAGATTATAGTTACATTGAACTGCATGGGTATACAATCGCACTTTGATATAAGGTCACCCCTCAGAACTTCCGGAATGTGACCTTATAAGCAGAATGACCTTATAACCGGTTCATAAACTTTTATCAAAAAAACAAATTCTAAAATATGTTTTCAAAACTATATCACTTGATTAAGTTACGATGTTGAAATTAAGTAGAGTCAATTAAAATTAATGCAATCAGTTAGAAATTAGGAAATTATTTGTTAAAATTTTAAATCAGAAATTAATACAAGTGAAACAACGGCTGGAATGAGATAATTTCCAGTGATTTTCTGGTTGAAAATGGACATGTGCTTACGACGGACACGTGACACTCTGGGGGATTCTATTTCAAAATTTGTATGCATTGCTAAAAGTCATCTCTATTGACCTTGACCCTTACCTAAAAGCTGTCACCCTCAATCCACAAAGCATGAATTGGAAGCAACAGTAATCAGCCAGGGGAAACAAAACTCTCTCTTTTTACCTGCTTTAAGGGGGGTGAATGATCCCTCCTACTCACTCTAGTCGTCTTCTCTCTGTAGCATTCCAGTGTCTACACGCCTTTTCCTAGAATTTGAGGGGATAAATGGGTTTCGTGGAAAAGTTTTCCTTACATTCGTTGGGCAGATGGCATTTTGTCGATAAAAGATCATGTACTAGGGAAAATTTGTGGAACCGAATCAGTGAGGCATTGAAATCACTAAAAGAAAATCAGACAAAAATGACCTTATAAGCGATGGCAATATTTGAGACCTGACCATAAATCCGATAATCCATAACACAGAATCCCTATTCAATGAGTCGGGACTTCAGGAAAGTGACCTTATGTGCGGAGTGACCTTATATGCAGGAGACCTTATATCGAGGTCTGGTTATACTAAACTACGGAGAAATTCAAATTAAGTTGCGTTTACTTTAAATTGCAAAGACTTGGTATTTTTGGTCGGAGTCAACTTCTGGGGATTATTTATCTAAAGTTCTTATTTACTCTACCAGTACCTGGTCCTTTTCTCTACCAAAGGATGATACAATACTTGAAATACCATATTATAATGCTGGGCAAAGCAGCTTACATTGTTACACATGCCTTCGACTATTATACCCTCTCACCCAAGCACAGATCTGCGTACCTGCAGATTACACTGCGTGAGGGGGGGGGCACGTCCGTAAGGGTTCCAGCGGCCCAAGAAATTGAAAAGAAAAAAAAGTGAAAGAAAACTAGCGCTACAACTTATTAGTGTTGCAAATATACAATGCTGTCCTCTGGGGAGAAAAGCCCTACAGATTTTGCTGCAGGGGGCCCCAAAATTTATAGATCCGGGTCTGATCTCACCTGTTTAAGTCTTTAATACAAAGTCTAAAAATCTGCTGCCAAATTACAAGATTAGTTCTCCTTCCTTTTAATAAAGCTCTGGATGTAAAATCAAGAAGTATGGAGTCTTAAACTTTGAGGAAATATATTTTGTCTGCAAGCAACATTTAACACGGGTGCCCACCTAGGGGGGGGGGGGGGTCATGGCACAGACTGCCCCATTGAAATTGTGAGAGAGTTGTTTTGAGAGGTATTTTTCTCATTTTTGGTGAGGTTTTTTGGAGGGGTTCTCAGCGATATTGAGGGGGGTGCACCCTTGTCCTTAGGGAGGCCCCCTGCATTTAATATACATTAAGAAAAACATACTTTTGTTTCGATGTTGTGATGAAAACTTATACATTAAATAATGCATTTGAAAATTTTGCTGATGATAATCCACTGAATACAAAAAAAAAAGAAGAAGAAGAAAGAAAAAAGGAAAGGGAACAGAAAAGCTAAAAAGAGGACTATTCTCACCTTCCTTTCCAAGATAATTTAGTAACTAAGAAGCATGCAACGTCTTCATTGTCTTTCAATGGATTCATTTTGCCAAATTATTTCTGAAAATACACAGAAATCATGCCAGCATGAAAAATACATTGTGCGTAAAAATATGCAAACTTTAAAAAGTTATATATGACACAATCTTTTGGAAATATTAACAAATAAAAAATTTTAATATTAAAATGTTATACACCACACTTTTTAATATAAGTTAAGAAGTAGATAGGTATCATATGTGCAAATAGTAAACAGAGCTTTTAGTTTTAATCAGTCTCTTATAAAGTTATAAAAGATTAAAAATTAAACATTTTCTTTGTAATTTTGGCATCCATTGACCAACCAAAATGAAAATTGTTTGCCATCAACACACATTATTCTCCAAATTTTTTACTTCTCCATACTAATCCTCTACTGTACTGTGACAAAAATAGTATGCCCAATTTACTCCAGAAACCAACCAAACAAGAACATAAACATTTACAGCAAGTGTGCTTAAAAACACTGATCCAGTAACATTCTGACATCACCAACAATGAAACTCGCAATTTAGGGAATGTACTTTTGTCATAGGCAGCTGGTGAGCAAAAAAGTGAGGGTTAAAAGTGGGAGGGGTGGATAAGGGAGGCTTTTCCAAAAGTTGATTTTTTCCCTTGATTTTCAAAAATTTGAGCTGTATGCCAATGTGTTTTCAACTTTAATGATTAAGTGACCTGAAAAATGTGGAATGTAACCTAGAAAATTGGGGCGAATGACCAGGATCGACTCCCCCTACCAATTAAACGTTCCATTCATATGAAACAACATGAAAAAATTCCACTTATTTGAGAATTTTTAGTTTTAATTTTTGTGAAGTAAACAAATCTACCAGTAAAAAAAGGCAGTTTAGAAGAGTACACAAACTTTAATTTTACAAGAAATGAGAGATTTAATGAAAGAATAAATTAAAAGTTTCAGGAATAATTAAAAGAGGCATACAGAGCCTTTTTTGTCTACATAAATGCCATCTATTCCAAACAGTTCAAGCTTTATGAGTTAAATTGAGTTTTGATGCAATTTAAAGTATGAACTTAACTTTTTATTGACAAAAATGTGCAGAGAGCTCAGAAATGAACATTTTACTGTTTTTGCATTGGGCACAATAAAATAAAATTAAAGATTCAAAAATTTCAAATAATTTTTTTGAAAAAACTGAATATAGAAGAAGACTACGACGTTCTTTTGAAAGTAAGCAAAACATTGCACAAAAAGAAAACTTTTCCTGCAATTTTTTTTTTTTTTTAATCTACTTTTTTTAATTACAAAAGGGATACTAACATGTTCTTTGTGGTGAATCAATGCCAATTTTAAGTATCAAATTAGAATCTTCAAGACATCTCTTAATCCATATCTTGTAGTCGATGAGCATCGCGTGTCACTTAGTTCTTGAAACCAACCTCTCAATGTATTTTTATTATTTACTGTAAAGTTTTACATAGCAAAATATTTCTATTTTCAGACTTAAAAAAAAAATCAATCTTTTATCTACTACAAACTTTGAATTAAAACATAAATCAAGCACCTTGGATTAAGCGGAACCTCGGACTTAGGAAACTCCGATTTTCGAGACTGTACTGCAATTCAATTTAAGCAATCAAATTCAAGTTCTTTTGTAACAAACACTATAAATATTAGTATCATAACTTTCATTCATAAAAGTACAAATTATTTTGCATTTTAATTATGTTTTCAACTGCAATTTAGGAAACAAATAGATTTACCGCTTTTTTTTTTTTTTTTTGATAGAATTTGTTTAAGATTGTAACCAAGTCTCAAAATTTGTAAATAAATATTGCTTTTAGTGAAACTACTTCACATTTCAATATTTATCTTGAATTTTTGAAGACCCCTTGCTCAAAAAATAAAGTCTTAGATTAAAGCGTTTAAATAAACAACATGAGTAATGTGTCAAAAATAAATAAACACATATCAAAATACTATGCACGAAACAAAACCATGTGACAGCTCGCACTAGGCATTACATCGAATTTTTATTTTTAGTTTTAAATTAGATTTGCTAGCAATACCCACACACATAAAAATATACAAAAAAGAACATCATAAAAAGAAATGATGGTGCATGTCTAACGATAATAACTTTTAGAAAACGAAGAAAAGAACGATGACTTACAGAGGAAATCGAAAAACAAGTTAGATGTATGAACCATTAATGTACAAATTTCTATGATTAAAATCAACGAAATTATAATTCACTGAATGAAGTTTATTCATTTTGAAAAATGAAATAGGTAGAATTTCATCATGAAAATATGATATTTGAATCACAATTTCTTTTCCTGTAAAGGTCATTTAATGATACAAGAAAATAAACATTTTTATGTACTCCGCCGGCAGTAGAAACTATAACTTGTTGGAGGTGGATCCAGAAATTCAACAATAATTCAGTCACGTTAAAAAGAAAACAGATGCTTTTGGATTACAATTACGATAACTGAAGTAACCGCGGTTAAATTGAAATAGAAGATAACTGTGAAGATGTCAAAGAAAAGAAGCAGAAAGTAACAAGAAAACAAGTCAGCATAAAGACAAAAATGTACCACTTCTCAAAAAAAAAAAAAAAAAGTATGCATATTAAAAAAACAAGAAAGAAAAGAAAGCTCCTATGATAAAAATGTGGGACAGCCACTGAGCTATAATACGGTTTTGCAAGTGCTCTTCGAGAAAATACGTTTTAGGAAAGTTTTTAAGAAATATTGTAAATCAGGGGCTGCTCCATTACCGGGAAGTGCGGGCAGCCGCACAGGGCCCGTCTTGCTATAGCAGACGAAAATCTGGTACTACAGCGTATATAATAACCCTCACTTTTATGCGACTTTAAGTCTTCTTTTTATTTAAAAAGAGAGAGACTATTTAAAAGGAAAGTTTTTTAACTTAAAGACGTCGTAAAAGAATGAGGAACGATTCATTTAATACGAAATACTCCCTTTGTAATTGTATTTTCATGGTTTTAAGCCTCTTTGGTTCCTCATCAGAATCATAGTAAAAACTCAAATTCTCTTTTTACTTTTCTGAAAGCATTTTTCATGTAGTCATAAAGTCTGTATAAGCCCTAAGAATGTTCATGGAACGGTGAATAGGGTCCATTGAACATAGGGCCCCATAAAAATGCAAAACAAGGACGAACAGGGCCCGTCGAGAGCCAGTAGGCCCTCTCCATCCATGCAACTAATACTACTCCGATGTGCACCCCCCCCCCCCCCCCGTCGACAAGGTCAGATCTCTGGTTTCTGGTTATAAGCTGACACGGCCTCTTGTTCGCCCTGGGGATGAATCCCAGAGATGTTGTTTTCGGGGGTAGGGGGAGAGTATTTTGGTTTTTGCCTTGATAATTGGCAGATTTCTTCTAAAACAAGGATTCTCAACTTCTGCTCCAGAGGAACGTCACCTGTCGACCTGTCTTCGGAAAATGGGACCAGACCTGGGAGATTTTTACGTAGCCGAGTGAAAAACATTTCCTTATTACTTCCTTTTGCAACGAGCTGATGTGTGCATCACATGACTTCCTTTTACTCCAATTTAATGTCATTTTCTCATTATTGGCAGTTTTAATGTGATTCAACTCCTCAGAAATATGGATAGATCCTTTAAATTGTTTATCTTGTTTGGCGGGAAGCTTTTTGCTCATCAAGCAACCACCTCACTTAAGCTTTCCGCCAAACAAAAACAATTTAAAAGATCTATCCATATTTCTGAGTTGAAAGTGGGAGGAGGTTCTAACGGAAGTAGGTGTGAAGAAAGAGGAGAAAAGGGAGGATGATAGTTTGGCAGATACTTGGCGGGCAAGCTAGATATCATGACTTTTGAAAGGTGAGGGTTTTTGGGTTTAGGATGAAGGCTTTCTTTTTTGTGGGGAAGAGTTAAATGTTTTCTTGGCGGGGAAATTTTTACAACAGGGTTGTTTTTGCTGAGATAAATACTACGACAATTAGAACAACCTTTCTTAAATGTAAGGAAAATATGCTTAATTTTCTAGATTGCTTTCTCTTCCGAAACATTGATTCATAAAAATTTGGACTGTTTTACAAAGGAAAAAAACAATACTAAGAGTAAATTAAAATAAATATAATGACATTTATGTATGAAGTATTAATAAGGACATCTTGTAGGGGAATTTCGAAAAAAAACAGCATTAAAGAAATGTCTTTAAATAATATTAACAGTGGTGGCGCTAGGAAATGCCCGACGGGGAGGCAAGCTTGCCCGACAGGGAGCATAGACATAGTTTTTAAATTTTTAACCCCCCACCCCATCATTCAGTTTTTATGATGAATAAAAATTAATCATTCTTACCACTAACAAAACGAATAAAGATTTTGCATTTATAGCCTATTTTCATATAAAAGTAATCGATATTTATTGAAACTACTAGATTAAACGATAAAAATGTACCCACTGCCTGACCACGGATTGTATGGAAAGACAAACATCCGTTTTACAGCCGGAAATAGATCTATTATTTTTTACCGATGTCAGCTTTTGCAGAAGCAGAGTCTCTTTCAAATGAGCGGAATACGCGCATCAAATTTTTACTTTTCCCCACTTATTCACATAGATTCGTCTTATCTGGACGTTTGAAAATTCCATGCAATCAGTGCTTGGACTATACTTAAGTTTTATTTTCTATAACGAAGGTAGAGATACACAAAACGAAAATATTAAATTATAAACGAAATTAAAAATGCGAAAATGGACTTTTGCGATGAAGGCCGAGTCTTCGCGAGGTCATGAAACTGCAAAGCGAGAGGGGGGGGGGGTTGGCGAAGAATTGTGCTATTTTTTGTGGAAAACGAGAAACAGAATAATTGCGTTTATAGAACCTCAAATTCAAAATTTTTCAGGGGAAAGGTCGCTCGAGCCCCTTCTCTTCCCTAAACTACAACAAAAAGGGTTTGCAACTGAGTTTATTTATAGGACATACAAGGGACGGATACAGATATAATTTTTGGAGGGGGCCCAAGAAATTGAGAAGCCCCCCATCCTTATTTCAATTTTTTATAGCGAAATTTTCAAAACTGTATTTTCAAATGTGTGTTTTGTTTTTTTTTTTTTTCTTTTTCTTTTCCAGCATCACTTAAGACCAATTAATATACTTTTAAATACATAAATACTATGCACTCTTCTACTTTGAATGTGGGAGTAAAATATGTTTAACATTTCAAGCCAATTGAATATTAAACACTAAACGCTATGTAATTTCACCCTTATGCGGAAAAATGAGCGGTTTTAATTAGGAACATTTTCATAATTTTATGACACAATGATAAAGTTATTAAATAAATCCATACCTCATTTGAGTTTTTTAAATGAATTTATCTTTTAACTATAAAATATTATACAAATAATAAATTTATAGCTTTACTAGCTTTTACCCGCGGCTTCTCTCACGTTGATGTAGTTATTTTTTCAATCGATTCAAGTTAACAGTCAACACAGGCACAGGTCAAATAGTTACCAAAAAATGGTTTCTCCCCAGTTTCGTCGACATTTAAAATGGCCTGCCCCTTTAAATGTATCAAAAGGTATGATTAAAACTGAAAATCAGGGGGAAGGGGAGTAAATGAAATGTCGGTGAAACTGGAAAGACACCCAAAAATCACACAAAATAAATCACGAAAACGTTCAGGAGTTCTAAAGAAGTTAGTTTGGGTAATTCTCAAAAAATCCTATTCGAGTGAGGTCAATTATTCTTAAATAAAGTGAAACAATTTCCTTATAATCCCGATCTCTGTCAAATAATATCCAGCGCTACATCGGCTATCTAAATTATTGTGTAATCCGTAATGTATATAAGCTTCTTACCGGAGATATCGTCGCAAAATATGGTCAACAATCACTACAAATCCTGATTCTAATAATGTCTTTAGAGTGAGAACATCAAACCTTTAAAATCACAATTAGAAGGAAATCAACTGTTTCTAAATAACGTTAAACGATCCTAATTACAATACCAAAAAGTTCAGAGTGAAAATACCATTAAAATCAGAGTAAGGACAACAGTTTTTTTTAAGTTCCCATTTAAATGAGGAAATAGTACAAAAAACTTCTCATTTCGCAAAGAGAAAAATCCCCAAAAGTCTCTATCAGAATAGTCTCTATCAGCGTTTTCAAATAACATTTCCCTCTGATGATCTCAGTCATAAATATTTCCAAAAATCTTCATTAGTACAGGTCCGATAGGATAAAAAAACAAATAAAAAATAAAAACAAAATAAAAGAAAGAAAGAAAGAACAATATTCTCCATTGTCGCCATTAAAATAGGGACATTAATTCCACAAAATCCTAATTAGCATCATAAACCCTTCAAAATATACACAGGAAAAAGAAAAAAGAAAATGAAAAGTTTCATAAAAATTTTAAATGATTTGCCAATGCACTAACGTAGTCGCCTGGTAAGATTGGAAATAAAAAATGAATTTGGTGGATTAATTTAAATTTTAATAGTAGTTTTAATATTATTTAAGAGTGTTGCTTCACTAATTTGGCGGATTAATTTTAACTTCAATATCTCATAGTACTTAATGATCTTTTTACCAAAATTAATTTGGCGGAATTTTTACATTTTAATAGAACTTTTGTAATAGCTGTAGCGCCCAAATTTTTGAACACTCGTCCCGAACACGTTATCATAACTCTTCCTATCAAATAAGGTTTAAAATGTCATTTTGTTTAGTTTCATTTTATATTTTTGCAATTAAAAGCATCTTTAAAATGTAAAAAAAATAAATCCAAATCCATTATTAATCGCCAAAGGACCACAGTACCATACATTCGCCAGAGACTTGCCAAGTTTATGAAACTGCGAAAGTGTTTGGTTAATCTATATTCATAAGATATGATTTTTAATTCCGAACAGAAGACGCTATAAAGAAAATGTTTGCATGTATTTGGCCGTTCCTGGCGAAAAATAAATCTTTATTCGACGGTAACTGGGGGTAGAGGGGTCGATTCTATATTTCATAACTTTATTTAGTTACCAGATAATTGTACGTAGCAAAAATGCCTGGCGTTGCCTGGGTCTGTAATAATTATGAGAAACAATCGCTACTTTTATTCGTTCTCTGCTGTAACTGAAATAACTCAAAACACACCGCTTTGACGTGATTAAAAATAGAGCTCCTTTCTAACCCATAAAAGTAAAATGGCAATAAGTATAAAGAACAAAATAGTACTCTTCAGAAACGAAAAAAAAACGATACTTTAACATATATAAATTTGAGGAATTTCCAAAATATGAAAATTAAACTTCACTTGTTTAAAAAGATTTAACTTTTTTTTTTCGAACATAGTCTAAAACTTTCTGTATATTGCTATTGAAGTACAAATTTTTAAAAAACGTAGCCGCCTGTAATCCCTTACTGCGATTTAAAATGTTATTCAATTTGCATTAATCGTATTGGGATACCTTAAATGAGGCTCCCCCTCCCTATTTTGTAAAACTGTGTGTTACTCATTTTAATCGAAGAGATAGTGTCGCCAAATACTGAGATACTTCTGGTGATTATAAAATGTTGCTACCCGAAATGTTTCCAATAAATAGTAAAAATTTGGCAATTGTTTGAAAATGTGCACAAAGACAAATTAATGGAAGTTTTTGTGCTGTTTATTCCAATAAAACATAAATGTGAAAAAGAAGCCAAGTTCGGTCAAAATGAGGTTCGGGGTAGACGGTGTCACCGACAAAAAATAGTTCAGATCCAAACGGTTACCAAGTTCCATTGCAGTTCCAACATAGATGTTGGATTTTCCCTATGTTCTTCAAATCATTTAGAAAACAGTTTTTTACTTTCTTTGATAATGGATTTTAAACTTGCGGCAAGTTCTAGTCATCGATATTTTTTTTTTTTTTTTTTTTCAAACTTGCCAAGTTTTAAATCCAATATCAAAGAAAGTAAAAAATTGTTTTCTAAATGAATTGAAGAACACGGGAAAAATCCAACATCTATGTGGAACTGCAATGGAACTTGGTAACCGTTTAGATCTGAACTATTTTTTGTCGGCGACACCGTCTACCCCAAACCTCATTTTGACCGAACTTGGCTTCTTTTTCACATTTATGTTTTGTTGGGATATCATTACTTTTTGAAAAGCTAAATCAAATGTTATATTCTAATTCAGACGATTATAAATGCAAAAGCGCATAGAACTATATGATTTCCTTTTTCTCCCTGCTTTTACGGTTCACTGGTTTGCGGTTTCTCTTTATTAGAAGTTTTGAAGATATTTTGATAGAGCTGGGGACTTGGCGCGATCGCCAATTTTAGGCAGTAATCGTCTGTTTTTCCCATTTATCAGCAAGGCCAAAGTACATTAGTTCTTGGTCTTTGACGTCCTCAAATTTGGTGACAATTAGGAAAATTGCTGACTCATCTCAAAATCTGTCTGGAATTTAATGTTCAGGGGGATAATCATAACGTAGATCGTAAAATATGCAGAATTGGCGAAAATATTTCTCAATTGTTAAATTATTGCTGCCATTTTTGCTCCTCCTGTAAAATTTTGCATTTAATTGAGATCTAAAGATTTTATAAGTTTTAAAGCTGGTTATTTTTGATTTTAAAGGCTTAGCTCTAAAATTTGTAATTTTAATTATTTGATTGATCATTTTTCATTCTAGCGGAATTTAAAGTATCATTTAAAGCCCCATTTTGGTTAGAAATTTAATTGTTAATTTAAAACGTCAACGACCTTGTTTTGGCAACGTTTGACGAGCCCTTTTGTTTTGATTTATTTGGCGAAATATTTTGCAATCGCGCGGTAAAGTGATGCAAAGTGTAGTTTTTTTGACTTTTTAGATTTTTCTCTTTACATATGCATGAAAATCTATCTTTATGCCAAATTTCAAGTATGTAAGACACTTGGAAGTTCGTAAACATTTTAATGAGTGAGTGAGTCAGTGTTAAAAATGACACTTTTCAGATCTTAATAATTCCATAACTATTAGAGGTACACTCATGAAATTTAGGATTATAGGTCTACTATGCAGCTCTATTAGACATACAAAGGTATAACTTTGATATACACCCCCAAAAATTACGCGCCAAATCTGGCATTCCCTACGGACTTTTTAGGGTTGCTGTTCCTTATTTTGGTGTTGCCAATTCAGGTTTTTTCAGCTTTTAGGTTTTTACTGTTGCCAAATTTAGTATTTTCATGTATTTTGTACCATTTTTTGAGTTTTTTTAAAAGTTTTGTGGCAACAATTTTTGTGGCAACAAAGTTTTGTGTCAACAAAAACAAAAAAAGTCGCCAAATTTCCGATTTGGGGGGGTATATCAAAGTAGTTCCCATACAAAATTTCAAGCACGTAGATTTAATAGTTTTTGAGAAATGAGGGGGTCAAAAGTAGCTTGAACTGGTTCGTGTAAGATACACACTGGCAGATGTGTCGCCTGGTTTCCGAACTTGGCTGGCACACTGCCGTGTGTCTAAATGGATTTTCTTGATTTAGTTGGCGAATAATTTTACGTGTTAACAAATTTAAAGAAAGAAATATTGAAGAAATGGCGATATTTGGTTACATGGTGAAAACCAAAAAACAGTATTGCGTATTCTTAAGCTTCACAAACAGCGAGAGTTGAAAAAATTGCCGAATGTCTTAGTTATTGAAATGATTCCACAAAAAAAGTTTGGCTAGATTCCTACTGATCGATTAAATACCCAGTCAACACAAATAAATGAAAAAAAAAAAAAACGCATTAATTGCCTCAAAGTTGCATTAAAATGGAAAATAATCAGCCAAATCCATGTATTATTTGCCAATCTTGTGCAAAAATCTTGCTTTGTGCAAGATTTGACTTGAGAAAAGCCTTGACCGGTCACGAAAAGCAAAGACAGTCAATATCACAACAATTGTCGCTATCGACAGGGAGTTGAGATGATACACTAAATACTGTATTGAGTTGAGGAAAGCCTTCGAACATGGAACTAAAAAACTCATAACTCGTTTTTTATTCTAATTAGAAATTTCGAACAGGTACCATCTTCTGCAGAAAAATCAGAGCTTTCGATGGACATATAATGTAAATATGTGCAATTATTTTTTCATCCCCACATTAGAGAATTTTTGAAGAATTCAGAAGCTACTTCTTTGCGAATTTCAAAGCAGTTGCTAATTTGTTCTTAAAAATTTAAACACAACACTCCGTTTCAATTAATATTTTAGTTTGGTCGTGCGATTTACTTCATTTTTCATTTTTTATAAGCTGAAAAAATAAATCTATTATTTCGCAAATAGCTTCCTATTCGCAAATAGCTGGATTGAAATGACTTTTCTCGGCACGTTTTCACACATTCTTTAAAAAATGTTAATTACTGCTTCCATCAAAGAATAATTAATAGACGATTGGCGGTATTACGTTCCATTGAGTTCGAAAGCAGTAAATTAAATTGCCTCTCTGGTCTCCGTCTCTTTTTCCGCTTTGGGCTGTAACTCCATTATTACTTCTTTAGCAAACAAAAATGCTTTTATTCATATCAGATTCGTCTTTTGTGCTCTTTTAAACAACTGCAAAAATTTCTCCATGTTATATAGATAAGTCAATTTTAAAAAATAAAATAAATAGCTTAATTAATTTTCCCTTTCGGGGGATGCCCGGATCCCCTGAGATCCCTTCAAAATCCGCTACTGAGGACATATCATTTCCATGAAAAATCAGAAAGCATCCCGCATCCCCGTTCCTCCTCCCCCCTCTCCTATGGTTGAAAAAAGTAAAACTTCATTTTTAGGACTTCAATTTCCAGAAATTTCAGAGGCAGAGTCTCCAAGATTGAACCATTTATAAAAGTCCCTGAACCTCTCCTCCTCCGAACATCACCAGAGATCGTGTAAACTGCAATTTTTGAACTACAATTTCGAACAATTTCCAGGTGAGGACCATCACGAATTTGACAATTACGGCTGTAGGTTCACATTGTTAATTCTCTTTCTCCGCTTATATAACACAACTAGCTGCGTCTCCCGGCTTTGCACGGTCCACCTCAAAAATAAAAGTTATGTCAAGTGACGCGAGTTCAACACTCAGGCTTGAACCAAAAAAAAAAAAAGTCAGTGTAGTTTTGCGGCAGATTGCGGAAAACCCCCCAAAAAAGTAAACGATTTAAATCCCCTGATTACAGGAAAAGCCTCAAAACAAAAACAAGAATTTTACCTGTTCATATTCGAGAAAAAGAAATGGCAACAGATCTTTCATCTCAATGATTTTCTTCACGCTGTAAATTTTAATAAGGGCCGTGGTAGCCTGATCGGTAGGGCATTGGACTCGGGGCCGGAGGGGCTCGGGTTCGATCCCCGCTGGTCGAAGACCCACCGTCGTCATTAAAGGGGACTGGGCGACGTTAAATATGCTCGTGGTCTCAATGTCCTCCAAGTGAAACGATACCTCTGGGGGTGCTAGTACCAGGTAGCTATTAGCTCTTGGACTAGTTCTAAATTCTCATTAACTGTTCGATCCGGTGATGGTGCTGCCATCTATCGGTATATAAAATAATGGAGGCAAGGCACTAGTATGCAGACCTCGACATAAATACAGTTGTAGTCAGTTGTGACTCTTGAATAGAATAGAATAGAAATTTTAATAAAAGCGTTCATCCGGAAAGTTGAGTTGAAGCACTGAATAATAATTTGAATGGAGGAAAGCCTTCGAAAAATATGGATTTTATTTTGAAATCTAAGAGTCATAATTAATAATTTTTAATTGATATCTCCGCTAATTATTATCGGAGGATTATGTTAAATAGCCAAACATGAAGACGGGAAGATGACGAATCCATCGGTACCTGGTTCGATGGTCAGTTCACTGTCGTTCGGGAGAAGAAGCTTGGACATAGATAGATAGATAGATAGATACTCAGATTTTATATGTATAAGACTAGCTGCGTGCCCGGCGTTGCACGGGCTACCTAAAAAATGAAAGTTATATCAAGTGACGCGAGTTCAACACTCAGGCTTGAACCAAAACAAAAAAAAATCAGTGAAATTTTGCGGCAGATTGCGGAAAAAACCCCAAAAAGTAAACATTTTAAATCTCCTGTGATTACAGGAAAAGCCTCAAAACAAAAACAAGAATTTTACCTGTGTGTATTCGAGAAAAAAAATGGCAACAGATCTTTCATCTCAATAATTTTCTTCACGCTATACATTTTAATAAAAGCGTTGTTTGCGAAAAGTTGAGATGAAGCACTGAATAATAATTTGAATGGAGGAAAGCCTTCGAAAAATAGTGATTTGATTTTGAAATCTAAGAGTCATAATTAAAAGTTTTTAATTGATATCTCCGCTAATTATTATCGGAGAATTATGTTAAATAGCCAAACATGAAGACGGGAGGATTACGAATCCATCGATACCTGGTTCGATGGTCAGTTCACTGTCGTTCGGGAGAAGAAGCTTGGACATAGATAGATAGATAGATAGATACTCAGATTTTATATGTATAAGACTAGCTGTGTGCCCGGCGTTGCACGGGCTACCTAAAAAATGTAAGAGCAGTCCAGTTGATGCTTTTGTAGTACACTGACACTAGTTTCTAACGCGTTAAGGAATAAATAAATGCGCGTAAAGCAAGGTTTGCAAAACACCAGTAAAACATATTTTTGCCAAAACACCTCATCAACGTTAATAATCGTTATCAATGATACAAGTTATGAGTACATTTTCAGTCAGCACAAAAGTGGAAAATATATGCATTATCAACTATAATCTTTACTCACGTTAAACTGAATTACATCTGATAGACTATATCGGAAATATTTATGCACAATAACAATCCGCTTTTTACATAAAATAGTCTACTACCCGGCGTTGCCCGGGTGTTTATTAATGCAACATACCACTCAGATAAATATTTGGATGGATTCTATCCACATGGTCGTACAAGAATTACATCAATCCGTTTTCCAGGTACAAACCCTCAAAGAACTTAAATAACTTGTAAATCGCTCATTTACTTTACGACGTGCACGGTCCTCCTCGAAAATGAAAGTTATGTCATGTGACGCGTATTTAACAATCAGGCTTGAACAAAAAAAAAAAAAAAACAGCAAAATTTTGCTGCAGATTACGGCAAAATAATCGAAAAGTAAACAACTTAAACACCCTGATTACAGGAAAAGCCTTAAAACAAAAGCCTAATTTTATTTCTTTATATTCGAGAAAAAGAAATGGCAACAGATCTTTCATCTCAATGATTTTCTTCACGCTGTAAATTTTAATAAAAGCGTTCATCCGGAAAGTTGAGTTGAAGCACTGAATAATAATTTGAATGGAGGAAAGCCTTCGAAAAATAGGGATTTGATTTTGAAATCTAAGAGTCATAATTAATAGTTTTTAATTGATATCTCCGCTAATTATTATCGGAGGATTATGTTAAATAGCCAAACATGAAGACGGGAAGATGACGAATCCATCGATACCTGGTTTGATGGTCAGTTCACTGTCGTTCGGGAGAAGAAGCTTGGACATAGATAGATAGATAGATAGATAGATACTCAGATTTTATATGTATAAGATTCTTTTATTTTGATAGCTGATATGCTAGTAATGACTCCTCACACTACACTTCTCCAAACATAAATGTGAACTTTCTCTCTCTCTATTTTGCTACATATACGTTTGAAAAAATTGTGGGTCTTACTAACGCCCCATCCCAATTTTTCGACCTCGCGACGGCCTTGTTTCAAGAAAATGCTTTCATTCACTTCATTGAAAGTTGGAGAAAAAAAAAAATCCTGCATTCGCCACTGCTAGGACGCAAGAATTTCGCAAGTGCCAAAATGTATGTTTAACACAGTGTCGAGACTATTTTTTTTTCTGCCATTATTGCGGAAATAATAATAATAATAATAATAATAATAAAACACCCATAAAAATTAAACTTAAATAAAATATCTCATGCACCTTGAATTACTGTGTAAAATATGTGCAATGTCTACGCATATGCAGGGGCGTAGCAACAACAAAATTGAGAGTGGGCAAAGACATTTTGCGAGCCCCCCCCCCCCCGCCCCATTTTAATTTTGAGGTAGATTCTAGTTCAAGTTTTTCAACAATTTTATTTAACATACCAAACTTTTTGCACTTTGTCGTTAATTACAAAATTATTACCACATTAAAAAACTTGAATAAGTAGTAATTTGCTGGGCTCTTACTTCCTTAACTTTAATGCTTAGGAAAAGAAGCAGTTTTTTAACACTCAAAAAATTAATAATTTTGATTGACAAAACTGTGGACGGTTGTAAATCATGGACAAAATTCCTTAAGAGGTTTTCCACCTCCAGCTCAGCCACTTCCTATTCCGGGCTGACAAGTGCTTATAAGCACGAAACTGCAATCCTCGGTAGAATGACTGAACTGGCGGTGTGTATTTCATATATTTTTGCCTTAGCCCTGGCTATAGGGCGGTAACTTACTGAAAATACCATGCCTTACCTGCAATCTTCAAGTTGAACCGAACCATTGCTTCGGTCACTCGTCTGGTTCAGTGCTAATTCTATATTAACTACTAGTTTGTTTCGCACTCTTGGCTTTAAGAGGTTTTCCACCTCCAGCTCAGTCACTTCCTATTCCGGGCTGACAAGTGCTAATAAGCACGAAACTGCTGTCCTCGGGTGGAATGACTGAGCTGGCGTGGCGGTGCATTTCATGTTCATGTGATAGATTTCAAGCACTAACTAATCAAGATTATTTTTTTCGTAGAATGACTAATAAATTATTTCGCCTCTACAACGTGACATTCAAAAGAAAACTATATATTTTTTTTATAATTCACATTTTGTGAGGGAAAAGAAATATGACAAAACCTTTTTGAAAGAAAAAAGAGCCTGAGAAGGAAGTGGGGGGGAGGGGGTGGGGGAGTAAATTAAAATTTTACTTTAAAAATACATATTACATAAAAATTATACGTTTTGGGCTCCATCTTTATTGTACTTTGCCCCACAACAAAACCCATCCGCACTTTCTTCCTTCTTTTCTTAACTCAGTAAAAATGACAGTTTGCTGTTGCTTGCGCGCAAGTAAAGTGTTCAGCCAATTCTGAAGCGCTTCCATGTGCATTCAATTTTCGCAATTACCAGTTTTTAAGTTGGAAGAATCATTGAGTCTTGAACATTATGTTTGATCATTCCCATTTTTACACCTGCGTCTCAATTTTGTTGGAAGCGTTTCTTTTCCTGTTTCACACGATCATCAGTGCCCGAATTCGACAGTCCTTAAGAACTTGTGCTGCCGAAAGGTTTAACGCTCTTAGATCCCCCTTTCTCCCGTGCATTCTATACAGATGGTCAGTCTTTGAGATCCAGACCGCTTAGTTCATCAATAGTATACTAGGGTCTTGTTAGTTAATTTACCTTGGAATGAAAAGCGAGTCGGCAAGCGCGTTTCTTCAACAAGAGAAAAAGAAGAAAGATGGGGGGGGGGGGGGAGTGATATTTGGGGCCTAAAATTTTATGATGAAATTTATCTTTATTTTAAAAAATAATTTGGGAATGATTAAATACAATTTTTTCTTTTGGAAACAATCTTCGATTGGAGAAAAAATTGGATCGAGGGGGGATGCGAGGCCCCTGGAAGTGCGCGGCCGCGGGCTATGTCCCACGCCTTGCTGCACCTCTGCGCATATGCACACACACAGACACAAGACACACGTGCGCACGCACACACACACACACACACACATACACACACACAGACACACGCAGACACACGCGCACGTACATACACGGGGTCGTGTGTTTTTTAGTTGGTGAAAAGGGGGTCACGACGTGAAAAAGGTTTGGAACCACTATTTTAATCTTATTTATCATTGATTTTGCGACGAAAAGCGTAAGCTTTCTGTTTTTCGCACGAACAAGAAAATTTTTGTGGGAAGAGGTCCCATTTAATCCAGCTAATAAGAGAACTTGGTGAACAATTATTGGTGAAAATTAAACGTAAAATTTTTCATTACATTCTGCAGAAACTATTACAGCACTCAAATGTGTATTTTTCATAATTTTTTTCTGTAAGTCTCCGATCATGCTTTGTTAACTTTGCCGGTTGATCTTTTCTTACCTTGTTTTTGGTCCGATTCTTTTCTTTAAAGCATTTTATCAAGCACCTTACTATAGAATGGAATAAAATTAACTAACTAATTTAGAGCCATTTCAAACCAATTTACTAACTACTATGAGGAAAAAAATCAAATTTCGAACGGTGTTAGTTGTTTTTTACGAATACCAGCCATTTTAAAGTAATAAGCAAAATATTAGGGAATAAATAAACAAAAAATTAAATCAGATGACTTTTAAGGGTCAACACAATACAAAAATAATATAAAAACGATGACGCATGATAATTTTAAACATGAATTTATTAGAAATGTTTGAGTGTACGATGACGTTTGTGGCATGTTATTTCTCTGTCTCTTCGTTTTCTGACCCATTTCAAAAAAAAAAAAAAAAAAGATTCGTGAATATTTTGAAAAAACTAATGGGTTTTATTTAGAATGACATAGGAATGATATGAAAAAATATTGGACTTCATATTCGAATTCAGTTTCGCGTTATTTTTGTTCTAATAAAAAATTTCAAAGTGTACGAACACTTTTGGGAGCCCCTGTATTTAAGAATAAAATTATTAATAGCCGTAAAATAATATTTTAAAACGTGCTTACAAGCATTTAAACCTTCTCAAAAAAAAAAAGAAAAAAGAAAAAAAAGAAAGAAAGAAAGAAAAAGAAAGAAAGAAAATTGAGCAAATTAGCTGATGCAACACGATATCAGTCTTGGTGTAACATAATGAACTAGAAAA
Source organism: Uloborus diversus (assembly GCF_026930045.1). Lineage (NCBI taxonomy): Eukaryota > Metazoa > Arthropoda > Arachnida > Araneae > Uloboridae > Uloborus > Uloborus diversus. The sequence continues at coordinate 66,135,862 of NC_072737.1, read as the reverse complement.
CTGCTTCTACATTTGAACGAAGCCATTGCCTGTTAGGTGATACAGTGGACTCCCTCCATCTGAACACTCTCTGATTTGAACACCCCGATATTCTGAACACATTTTGACAGTCCCGACGAAATCCCATAGACTTAACATAACCTGACCTCTCTGTACTCTGAACACCCCAGTATTATGAACGCTATTTTTGACCCCGTTCAATAATTATCTCCCTATATACTGAACATGTTCACAATCAGAACTTGGGAATTCCTATTAACCAAATAGGAAAACCTGAAATACCTTCACAATTTTATCACAATGATTGAAGAGTGTTAAAAAAATGAAGAGAAGAAAAAGAAAATTTCTTTTTCTGGATATTACTTCATCACATGAAATGATTCAGCAGAGAATTATAAGCCTGAAGTTTCAGCCATTGAACTATATTTCAAGAATTCAATCATTGTATCAAGTTGTATTCAAGACCTTTGAAATATGATTACCTTCAAGCAAAATGCGACTAAGAAACATATCCATTTGGATGATTACACGTACCTTGCATGACAATACACAATACAAAAACAGATTTAAAAGCATTTTTTTTTTCATTTCAGGTACTGTACCGGTCTGTAATGTAATGTTGAATGTTACGTTAAACTTTTTAGATTAAAAAAGAATTAAATTAATACATGAGTTTAGGTCCTACTGAGTTGAATTAGACATTGCACTAACCACCAATCCAAAATTCAACACCTCTATCTCAGTAACGGGTATAGCTTGCTAGGTAAAGTACTGAACATAGTCCATTAATGCAATAGAATATATATGCATGCATTATCCAGTCTCCCTCTATAATGAACACCCCGAAAATCTGAACACTTTTGTTCGGTTCCATGAGTGTTCAGAATAGAGAGAGTCCACTGTATTTCGATAGTTGAAATTGTAACCCTAACTCCAGTGGATTAACCCTGCCTAAACTCCAGTAGATAGCATTCATAGCTTTGACCGCTTTTTCGTTTCTTCGTTCCCCTGAAATGACACAGTCGTACCAGTAAAACAGTTAAGTTACAGGATCGAGTGCAGCCTTGTCACAATAAAGCTTTTCCCTGCATATTAAACATTACCAAATTATCATGCCGTGGCGCGAGTTTCATTGTTCAAACACGCGAGTTACTCGATCATCGGCTATTATTTATATGAGGATATTTAAAGACATATAGAATCTGAAATTGTTTGAATGTTTTGAAAAGCTTTCACCTTTCTTGAACGTAATTTTCATTTTCATATTGTTTAAAGTTGTTGTTACTCAGTTTACAAGGAAGATAAATACCAAGAAGGAAAATTTATTGCTCACTTGAAATATTTCCAGAACATTCCAGTCAAGAGAAGAAAAAAAAATACGAGTAGAAATACTTTTGCACCTTACAATTAAAATTAAAAAAAATAAGGAAAAGCTCTTCAGTAATTCATTTCGAAAGAAAAAAAACAAAGACACCATTCCGAGAAAAGCAAGGTGAGAACCCTTTTTACTTTCTTCTATATCTAATATATAGAAGAAAGTATTGGATTCGTGCAAATTTTCGAATTTCGAATTTTGACGGATTCGAACGTTTTGAGGTGTGCTGAGTCCATTTCGACCATTTTTGGAAAATGTCTGTCTGTCTGTGTGTATGTGTGTGTGTATGTATGTATGTGTGTGTGTATGTATGTGTGTCACGTCTGTGTGTGACCAGTTTTTTGTGGCCGCTCTACAACAAAAACTACCGCATGAAATCGAACGAAATTTAGTACACATATGTGCCCCTATGTGAACTTGTGCCCATTAGTTTTTGGCGCGAATTCCTCCAAGGGGGGTGGAGCAATGGGACGTTTTTCGAGTTACGCGTGCTTGCTATTCCTCAGGAAGTTACTGGCGGAATCAAACAAAATTTGGTCCATATGTTGGTATTAACAGGAACAGGTGCTGATTCAGTTTTGGTGTCAATAACTCAAACGGGGGTTGAGCTGTAGAACGTTTTTTGTCGTCAATTGTGACTGCTGTATCTCAAGAAATAATGAACGGAATGAAAGAAAAATCTATCGGCAAGTAGCCCTTAGTGGGTATAAGAACTGATTTTATTTTTGTGTCGACAGCTAAAAGGGGGGTAGCGCAATCACCCGTTCTTTTTTTCCATTTTGAGTGCCCTATCTCAAGAAGTAATGCTACGTTCTGGTTGAAATTTGGAATATATGTGAATCCATATGTAAACAGGCTTTGGTTCTATTTTGACGCCGATCGCTCCAAGAGGTGTTGATATTTTTTTTTTTTTTTTTTGCGAATAAAAATATTTTTATTAATGCAACAATAAGAAAGATAAATCGTAATAGATTGTCGTCTGCGTATTTCTCGTGATTTTAATTGTATGGAAATGATAGGAAATATTATCTCAATGTTTTAAAATTTTGAACTGTTGCCATCTTATGTTTGTTAACAAATAAAATATTTGTAATTCATTCAAGCAAGGCTTTTAAAATAACTTTCAATTTTCGCTCTTTGCTTTGCTTTTGCAATAATTCAGACATTGGGATAGTCGTCAAGTTTTTGCATGTATCATTTTGTTTTTGTTGGGAATATTGCTTCCTCGTCAAGCATGGGGAGGGATCAGAAAAAAAAAAAGAAAAATATAGAAGAAAGTTTCGTGATGGCCACAACATACTAGTTTAATAAGGAAAAGATACGAAGAAATGAGGCAAAAACTGCCTGAGATATCTCACTTAGACGATATTCAAAGTGTTAGAGATCATTTCTTCTTTTCACTTCAGATCTCATTACATGTCATATTGAAAACGAAAAGGAAATAACAGAAGCTTGACATGGAGGGAAGCATTGTTAGATGAAAGTTACTTTTTTCTCCCCAGGAGCTTTTTGTTTGATTATTAGCAATTTTTATTATTAGCACAGTCGTTTGTTTTTTTATTTGATTTTTTTTTGTTCTTCCTTCTGTATGCGCTCGAGAAAAGAGATCGTTATCCCAAATGAGATTTACGGTGGCAAAAATTCGTGCAGGTGAAACATTTTGACCTCTGGGCTGGCGAGTTGAGTTTCTTAACGAGATGGGGGAGGAGTGGGGCCACCGAAAAACGGTTGCACTCTTGGCAGGATGTTGTATGGAAAAAACCGCCAGGAACTCTCGCCAAATAAAATTTTCCGTTTATTTTTTTCCGAGCTGAAAATTTTTAATAATTTTGATGAAAATGGAACGTAAAAGAATACATTTGTTTCAGACAAATTGAATTTTTTACAATTAAATAGTGCAGTTAGAATTTGAAACAAAATGTTCTCATTTTTTCTTTTTTAATTACTATCCTCTACAGTTAATTACCCCATGTTTCTTAAAGTTATGAGCCATGGTACTTAAAGGATTAAAAAAATAAAATAAAAGATACTGTCGAAAAAAATTTTTTTTTCAAAAAAAAAAAAATCAATTTATTTTAATAGATCACATGAAATGAAACACATGTCCCAAATGAATTCATTGAAACACCGTTTGTTTGCACTATGAATAAAGTCCTATGTATTTTACATGGCATTTTGCTGGCACTGTGACTGTGACTGCCATCAACTAGCTACTAATTTCTCAAGGCGAAGATGCTGTTTCTGACCAGTGCTGTGATTAACACCAGGCCCGTGTCCAGGTTTTCATAAAGGGAGGGGTTTTAAAGCGGGGTGGGGGGAGTAAGAGTTTAATTCACTACCAACTTTGGTTTTATGTTAAATTACTAATCCCAGTATGGCATTTATAGACCTGTAAGGACTACTGTACCATCCCCCACCCCCGCCCCAGAAGAATATTTTTGGCTGCGCAAGTAGCAGCAGTATTCCTTCATTTTACATCTTCTTTTCAATCTAACCTTGTTTGTTTCTTTTTAAATCAAACCTATTTATGTTTATTACGCAGTATGTTGCAATTAGTATTAAAAACTGCCCACAGATTTTTTTATAATGTAGCACATACATTAGGTTTCATATTCTGGAATAATGCTTAATAAACTAAACAAGAAAGAGCTTATGGTAGATGCAAATTACATTACTAAATACAATCAATGCATCTTTATAGCTGCAACATATACCGCATTCATCATAACCTTTTAAAGCAATATTAACGCTGTTAATGCTTTGTGTTGACAAATCATTCAGTGGTTTAGCCATAATAGTTTTTCCAAAATGTTATTTCAGCTGGTAAAGCTCTAACATTCTTAAATTATAGAAAAACTACAGAGAGAAAGAGTTTTTTGAAGCGTTGCACACAAACTTTCACATTAAAGCTATAAAAGTCAGTTATAAATTTTCTTTTGGTTGATTATTTTTTCCCCAATGGGAGGGGTTTAACCCCTGAAACCCTCCTCTTGGACACGGCTATGATTAACACAGAACATTTGCTGTACATTTCACAAGTTTTGAACCCAAAAAGAAAGAAAGAAAGAAAAACATTTGGTGATACATATCTATTTTACCGACACAGATTTACATGAAAATATTTGACTGTCCGAAGAAGGCAAAGTTCCTCGAACCCACCATCTCAAAAGTATCAAGCCATTCCTCAGACCACTTGGTCCCCGAAGACCCTGGATCACTAAAGTGTCTCGATCAGAGACAGGGGCCGATTAAGAAATCGCGAGACCCAAGGTCAAACGCTTTTTCGGGAACATCTTGCAGTTATACAATTCAATATTAGCGATTGGCTGAAACAGTTTTAGCTGTGTGAGAGCCCTAAACATCGGGGTCTTCGGCCATGCCTATTCAGTAATCAGGCCTACAAAATCTGTTTGATCATTAGTATTTATAGCTTAATATATACTGCCTTGGGCAGGTGAAGGGCAGCAACCGCAAATTTTTCATTTTTCATTTTTTACTTTTCTGCCATTTATTGTACGTTAGATTTATTGTACAAGCTCGCTGATTTGGTTTCGCTGAAAAAAAAAAAGGTGCGAAAAAAAATAATAATTTGAATTTTGACCTCTTGAATTCAAATTATGTTTTTCGCAATCACGAGTGTGTGTGTGCATGCTGGCGTGTGTGTTTATGTGTGTGGGGGGGGGTATGTGTGTTTCTGGTGTAGGGTGGTATGTGTATGTGTGTAGGCATGTGTGTTTGTGTCTGCGTGCAGGTATGAGTGTGTGGGTAGTTGTGTGTATGAGTGTTTGTGTGTGGTGGGGAAGTATGTGTGTAGGCATGGGTGTGATGAGTGAGTGGGTAATTGTGTGTGTATGTGTAGGTGTCTGTATGTATGTGTAGGTGTCTGTATGTATGTGTGTGTGTGTGTATGTGTTTGTGTATGTGTGTGTAGGTGTATGTATTTGTGTGTGTAGTTGTGTATGTATGCTCGTGTATGTAGTATATGGATGCAACCTGGAGACGACTTTCGCTATAGGAGCAGCATCGTGAGGAGCCGGTCGACGGTGATGCTGCAGAGGATGCTGGCGGGAAAATAAAATGATAGCACATCAAAACAGTCAAATGAAAACAATAAGCAATCGTGATTGCTCAAAAAAAAAAACGTCTAATTCCAACATCTCCCTATCGTTAGTATTGAATCCAACCCATATTTCTTCAAATATCTCGAAAACTCATTTCTGCAGATACTGCCGTTTACCTGCACACGATAGTATAGCTTACTTTCAGTTTGCATACTTTCATAATTACTTCAATAAAACGCAACGATTTTTCGGGACATTTTTTTACACTTAATCAGTCTTTTGTGGACCAAAGGATGATCTAGTACACGTAAGTGATCTAATAAGCAGTTTGCAACAGAGTATTTCATTTTCCTAAACCATTGGTTCTATTTACGTATCTCACTTCTCGCAAACTTTAGAACAAGGAAATCTTCTCCTAACCGGTTGACCCAGAATTAAAAGTAAATTAGCACATACTTGTATTTACAAAATCAAAGGAGTTCAAGCAAATTTAGGAAATGAAAGAGAGAGAGAGAGAGAGAGAGAGAGAGAGAGAAAATAAAAATAAAATACAACATGAGTACGAAAATTTATTTTTAAAATGTTAGCTGCGATACAAACCCGAGAAACATTAAACTTGTTGCTCTTACCACCAACAAAATTAAATAAATGTTAATTATTTTATTTATTTGATTTTGCTAGTGGTAAGACAGTTAATTTTAGCATCAAAATAACTTCTTCATAGAAATACTAGTGGTACCCGCACGGCTTTGCCTGTAGTTGAAAATTAAAAGGTCATTCGGTTCGCCTGTATATTTACAAATAATGGATGACGAATTTCTCGCCAACTGGCTATGTGTATTCGCTCTCCCATTCCAAGTCATGATAATTTCGTAATTTACTCCCTCCATCTTATGATAATTTTGCTCCGGAAAATATTCTTAAAATTGAAATAGAAAAAGAACAAAATCGAATTTTCGAAAAATCACTTCGAGGTGCACACTCCCATGCTACAAACTAACTTTGTGCCAAATTTCATGAAAATGGGTCGAACGGCCTAGGCGCTATGTGTGTCACAGAGATCCAGACATCCTACAGACTTTCTCCAGACAGAGAGACTTTGAGCTTTATTATTAGTAAAGAAAAGACTTTTGATAGAAATGGCTTATTTATTTTACGTAAAGTTGAAATAATTTACAAATGCTCATGTCCTCGAACTGTTAAAATAGTTTGGAAACTTTAATGTTTAAAAAATAATACATTTTGAATTCGGTTAAATCATATACATTTATAGTGCACGCAGCTCGCATAAGTATTTTAATGTGTGTCGAGCCAACTGCTTGAGGTTAAAAACATCAAATTGATATTTGTGAGTTATTCACAAAACTGTCCACTTTCGAATTTAATGCAACCTGTGTAATACGTATGCACTTTGCTGCTGAGAATTATTATTCTTGTTTCTTTTTTTTTTTTTTTTTTCAAAACTCAGTCACCTCTGAATTTTAGAGACAGCAAATCAAACTCAAGTTGCAGTTCAAACAAGTTTGAAATCATTTAAAACTAGTTCATTTTGAGTGAATGAATATTGATTACTTACAATCTGATATTATTACACTTAAGTTCTGGTTGCGGTAGTGGAACAAATTATTATTTACTTAAATATATTGAGTGATATTTCACTTTTTGGACATCCACAGTAGATATCTAAAAGTTGTATCTGTGTGTATGTAATGAAAGATGTTTAATGAAGAGTTTAAAATCTTCAACAGCTATCTAAGAATCAATATTTGGCTGTGATAGCTGTTTTTCAACCATGAATTTTAGATGAACGACATAAACCAATACGGGAAAAACAAAAATGAGAAGTCGTCACAATTCAGCTGAACGAAAGAACTTGAGATTTTATCTTTTGAATTTATCGGTGCCAATTTTGTTTATTTTTATTCTTTTGAATGATACTTTCACTGATAACTGCGTCTGAAAACGTTATGACTGATAACCTGATAAAACGATTTCGCAAATTTTCGTCTTTACTATGAAATCATCTTTTAGTAACGTATACATATGATAGTTAAGTAATCAAAGCATCTTTTCACGGGAATCTATGTTTTTCATAAGATAAAACAAAATGTCCACTTTTTTCAGAGACATTGCAAGGGGCGCCCAAATGGCAGGTCACGGGAGGTCTTTGTGACTTTCCTAAACTTTTCTCATTCGGCAAACTTTGACGCGAGGGCGGATGCAGAAAGTTTTCAAGAAGGCCCTCTCCTGGAAGGAAGGGTTGAATTTTTAACTGACCTCTTACTACGTATCTGGTTTATACATGCTGGGAAGAGGGGGGGGGGCAATGCAGTTTTCTCTAAAACCACTAAAATATAGAGATTTAGTCAAGAAGGTTCGAAATTATTTCCTTCTTTTTCGTTGAAAGAGGAATTCTAAAACTGTATTTTAGAAGTTCAATTTCGAAATAATTCCGGAGGAATGTTTCGAAAACCCTTCGCCTAACATAATCGAAAGTCAAAAATCCCGCTTTTTGAAACTCCAGTTTCGAAAAATTGCCACTGGACCCATTATTTCCTTTATCACAACTCGAGATCTTGTCTTTTACACTTAAATTTTGAAAAAATCCCAGGGGTAGGTTTCCAAACTTCTCCTAACATTTTCAAACATTGCCAAAGATCATCTATTACTGACTTTTTGAAACTTCAATTTCGAAAAGCTTAACCTCATTAAAAAGGGCCTATACACTTGCATTTTAGGACTTCAATTCAAAAAAAAAAACTGTCGGCGCAAGGTCCCTCAAGGGAGAGGTGATGACCCCTCCCTTGTATCCGCCCTTGGTCTGACGATACGAGAAATTGTGCGACAGTATTGAAAAAATTGCCGTTCTTTTTTAAACTAAAAAAAAAAAAGATGTTTAGTGTCTTTTACTATTTGACGTTCATGCTCGTATGTGTGTCCATGCTCGCATTTATCATGCGAGGAAATCCGGAGTTCGATTCGGCACATTGAAAAGTCTCCCCCCCCCCAAAAAAAAGGGGGCAACCCTGGGCTTTGCGAACTACAAATTGTCATTTTCCATCCTGTAAAGTTTATCATCCTTTACTTCATAAATTATGCATTTATATGTTAAACAGAATAATATTTAAAATGAAGCATTTTACAAAGAAATTTTCGTACTAAAAGAAGCTATTTGAGATTTTTGTTTGTAGGGGGAGGAGTGCTGAGAGTACTTCATAAGTATAACAGAAAAAAATGAATAAAATTACTCGTATGTATAATGATTACAAAATGTCATATGATTTTTCTCGACTAGGGTATGCATAATTTCGTTCCTAGTTCACCAAACACAGTTTAAACTGTATATCATTCTTATTATTATTATTATTGTAGCTGTTTATTATTATTATTATTGTAGTTGTTTATTATTATCATTATTAATATTATTATTATTGTTATTATTATTATTGTTGTTGTTGTTATTATTTATTATTATTATTATTATCATTATTATTATATTGAATTTTAAGTCCTGAAACACATGTATTAGTTCACATTATTTATTGCTTCATGAGTTTTAAAATAGTTTTTCTGCTTAAATTCAGTTAGAAACTAATTAAGCGGGATGTGGTTAGACTGTAAAATATTGTTTGAGCGCCATCTGTGGTATATGATGCCAGACAATAGCACTCGGTAGGTCGTAACAATTGTATTGCTTTTGCTGAAAATTTTCCTTCCCTGTGCAATAAAAATTCATACTAGGATGCAATGAGACCTTCATCGCAATGTTGGTTTCACCTAAAATCGTAAATGCTAAGCTGTACAAAAACGAAAAACTCATTTTAGCTCAAAATTTAAAATAAAACCTAGAGTGAAACTTGAGGTGCAACAGCTGTTTACGTTTTAAAAGTTCAAAATTTAAGTCGGATTAAACTATTCCCGTATTATCCTTTCCCGTATTTAAGATGTGCAGTTATAATTAACTAGAAAGTCGCCCTTGAAGGTATGACGGGTGAGAATTGCTTCTACTCTTCTACATTTGAACGAAGCAATTGCCTGTTTGGTGATATTTTGATAGTTGAAATTGTAACCCTAAAACCAGTGGATTAACTTTAAACTCCAGTAGGTAACGGTTATTGCTGACCATTTTTGCATTTCATTCCCTTGAAATGACGCAGTTTTACCAGTGAAACAGTTAAGTTACCGGATCGAGCTCAGCCTTGTCACAATACAGCCTTTCCCTGCATGTTAAACATTACCAACACATCAAATTATCATGCCGTGGCGCGAGTTTCATTGTTGAAACACGCGGGTTACTCGATCATCGGCTATTATTTATATGAGGGTGCATTAACTCAAACAAGAGAAATGTGTGTCGCACTCCATTTTTTGCAGTCATTCGGATATTAAATTTAAAATCGACGAATTTTAGTTTTAGTTTTCTCCCATGTCCTCTGAGCTCAACTTTTTTCTTTCCTACCAAGCACATGAAATTTTTAACAAAACATATTAATTTGAAACCAAAAAAAAAAAAAAAAAAAAAACCAGAAAACCTTGATTGACAAACAGAAGAGAAATGATGGAAAAACATAAATTTAAAAACTGGCGATAGCTCGCCAAATCTATAAATTCGGCTCACAGGGTGGAGTCAAGGGTTTGCTTGATATAGATGTTATAGGTGTCGATGAAGGCGACCGTATGCATAAATGAATGCAGAAATGAAGCGCTTCATTAGCACCAAAGTTACGGCGGATGCGTGCAAAGATCACCTGAGTTACGGCATCGTAGAACAGAGAGCCCCGCTTCGACATTGACATGGAGAAAAGAACCATCTACGTGAACGCTCAACTGAGAGAAAGGGAGAATTTTTTTTGTTAAAATTTATATATTTTTTATGGAAGGGTAACTGCTCCTACTCAAACTACCCAAGGAATGTATTATGTTTTAAAACAATCTGTTTTTTTTAAAGATGTTATTGAACTAAAGACAGAATACAGAATTAATAATGGGATGGTTTCCTTCAGTCAAAAGTACTACTTTTAGTCACTGAAATTGATCGAAATAGCAAAAAAAAAAAAAAAAAAAAAAACATGGACTTAGAAAATACTTTCATTTTCCCAACAGTTATTTTTTACTTAATTTTTTAAAACGTCCGATTTTTCAAACAAGGCGCGGTCTTTATGATGTCACAAATAATGCAATTTGGCGCATCTTTCTACTACGTTTCCACGTTATGATAATCCAGCAGCGAATTAAAATTGGGCTCTACGCTTGCTATCAACCATATCGTTGCCAATACACGTGAGTAAAGATGCGAATTAAGTATTTTGTTCGGTAAATGGCAACATTGAACGGCATTTCATCATTTGCGATGTCACACGACAGAAGAGTAACCAATGAAAGCGTAACGATTTAAGTAATTTTTTAAAAAATATTAAACTTGAATAAATTATTTAAAAAATGGTCAGACACGACCCAGGTTGTACTGTAACCATCTTTTAAATAAGGTATTTTTTAAACTAACTGTTCTTTTAAATAAGGTATTTTTTAAACTAACTGTTGTCTATATTGTTGCTTCTACACAACATCACAAGAACTAAATGTATAAGAATTCTACATTTGCTCTATCAAATGGATGATAACCCGTTTAGAATCGTTTATTTATTGACAGTAGATACATTAATGTGCTTCCCTCGAAATTCTTAATATCCTGAAAATTCATTATTTTTTCCATAACCAAATATGAATCAAAAAGGTAAAATCAATTTTCCATAATAAAAATAATAATAATAAAATATGGAAAATAAACTAATCAATTTTCCATAATCGAATAATAAAAAATCAATAAAAGCAGCGGGAAATTTTTAGCAGTATTACGAACAGGGTCTGATTGTGTGTAAATAGGCCCATTAAGACGTGGCCTAGCACCTCCTCCCCCTTTTAATGTTTTAGGGGCCCCCGAATGGCTGAAAAAGCTTTTGCCAATGACTAAAACTGTAAAGATTGACTACAGATGGGCCCCCCAAAAAGTGTTTGTCTTAGGATCCCCAATATCTTAATCGGGCCCTGATAAAAATTAAAACATACTGCCAACAAATTTCATAAAGATTTGCAGTTATTATTCCGTGATTAGTCTTAGAATTATTATCTTTATTATTCGTTTATCGCATTTTGTTAATCGGATTACGGATAAAATGATTAGGTAAGAATTGGTCACGTCCGTGTATTCTCGCTTATTCTTTTCTGAAAAGCTTGATACAGGTGAAAATTATTTTTATTCTGCTTCACTGAAAAACGTCTTTTATTATTGCTTATGATTTACAAGAAACAAAAAAAATTAAAAGATTCATTTATGTCGTTCAAGTTGACATTTCTACGAAAACGACAACAATTGATAACGAAGCAAAAAGTTTTAAAAACAAATAAAACATCCAATGTCCAGCATTCATTTGAACTTTGATGTCTCGAATTCAAATTATGTTTTTCGTGATCATGAGCTGCGATAGGACCCTACTTGTAGGGTTTCTTGTTTCTACTAATGGAATGGAGTGGCAGTGGTCAAGAAATTTGCACCCGTCATATTATGACAGGTGATTTTCTAGAATAGGTAATACGAGACAAATCCAGAGAAAAAGAAATAGTCATCGTGTCTACGGTTTGGTATGGATTTCACTAAACTAGAACATAAATTTTTGATCTCGTTCTCACCAAAGAAAAGTTTTATAACGTTCTTAATCCTTGTTTTCTTTGTTGAGTAGTCCACTTTAAACACGCCTCTCTTTACAATGCTCCGCAAATTTTTGATAGGCTTTACAACCGGCTAAATTACAGGAAGGTGTACAACAGGAGGGTAATCTAAAACCGCTAATTTCTGTTTCTGAAAAAAAAAAAAAACGTTTTTGAAAGATCTTGTTGACAGATAACAACCAGTACTGGATTTTAGGGGGGAGCAGAGGGCCCTGCCCCCTCCCAAAGAGGTAAATTAATTTACCTATTTCATTTATTATTTCTTAATTGACTTCTCTATAACATTTTTTTAAGTTATTTAAAAAGAACATAAACAAACAAAGTATATTTATCTTTACTAATAATAAAGCGGAAAGTCTCTCTGTCTGGATGCCTGGATGTCTGTGACGCGCAAAGCGCCTAGACCGTTCTGCCGATTTTCATGAAATTTGGCACAAAGTTAGTTTGTAGCATGGGAGTGTGCACCTCGAAGCGATTTTCCGGAAATTCGATTTTACTCTTTTTCTATTTCAATTTTAAGAACATTTTTCCGGAGCAAAATTATCATACGATGGACGAGTAAATTACGAAATTATCATGACGTCGAATGGGAGAGCTAATGAACATAGCCAATTGGCGAGAAATTCGTCATCCATTATTTGTAAATATACAGGCGAACTGAATTTTCAACAACGGGCAAAGCCGTGCGGGTACCACTAGTATTTGAATAAAAGAATTTTCGTTTACTGAAAACGTAATACTGGATTCAGTGGTCAGAGTGGCAGAATATATTTAAGTTAATTGTTTCTAATTCAAGGGAACATAATATCGCGATTCATATATTAATTCTTCAATAGTTAACACTCATAGACGAAACTAGAAGAGTTATTTCGATCCAGGAAGCTTTTTTTGCGAAGTAATATATATCTTTTCCAGCTGATAAAATGTGCAAAATGAAAGAAATCACATGGTAGTTTCTTGGAAAAACCATAATATTGGACGGACATGTAGTATCAAAATGTTATCTCAACTGCATTATGGCCTTAAAAATAAATCAGCAACTACTTGCAAAGAAATAGTTTCTTAATTCTTCAATAATGCTCATACATTATGAAACTATATTTTCTTCACTACATATTATTTTATAGTTAAAATATAAACTAATTTGTTAAAACTCAAGGGTAGGTTTGCTTAATAATTTTTCCCTCACGTTTTAATCATTATTACAATGTTCCTAATTGACAACGATCATTTTATAACATCTCGTTGAAATTACATAGAGTTTAGTATTTAAATGGCTTGAAATGTTACAGATATTTTACGTCCACATTTAAAGTATACTAATGAAAACATTGATGTACCTACTTAAAAGTAGATTGATTGGCTTTAAGGGATTCTGAAAAAAAAAAAGCATGTAAAAATGAAATCGTGAACACTACTTTTATTAAAAATCGTATGACGGGGGGCGCTTTTCAATTTCCGAGCCCCCTCCAAAAATTATTTCTGTATCCGCCTTTGATAACAACATCACCTGTGAACGTTTGTATCATGCACACAATTTTATCTTTCTATTATTAGAAATGTATTTCTTATAGTTCATCATTCTTTCTACTAGTACTAAGCTGCCAGGTCCTCCAGAAGTAAAATAATTCCAAACATCTGTTCCTGAGGTTGCTTGACTGTTTGAATAAGATGTTTTCACCCAATGAGTTCTCCATTACTTCGCTTGACAAATCTTGGTCGAAACCCTTGCACAATAAAATGCTTTTCGTAAATTGCACACTAAAACTTTCTAGTCTTGTGCAGTTCACTGGACTGTACAATCCAATCCAAATTATCAATCCCGAGACTGCGTCCAGGCTTGATATTTCATGACCCAGTCGAAACGTTTTCCCTTCATTGCAGGAGTTAATAACTGTTTTTTGATTGGTACTCTTGCAAATCTCACAGATTCAATAAGCCTTCCCCAAATTGTCGATGAACCCATGCTCACACCAGTAGCTGATAACTCACTTTGAAGATTACTTGTTTTTCAAGAATGCTTTTTACTATTTCGAACAAGAAATTTATCTGTTAGAGGTGTGGTCTTGCGTTTGTGTCTATATTTACCTTCCCTTATGTTTTGGAGACACAGTCCCAAAATTCTTTTGCTGATTAGTAATCATAGAAATGCAGGATTTTCCATCTCCTACCACTGCAGCAATATCCCTCACAGTCATAGAAGTATATGCTAACTAAGGGTAACATTCTAGTCTTTTTCCTTGGAGTGATATCCATTTTTTCAATACTCGTCAGAAACAGACAATTCACACAATCGACCACTTCTTACAGCAACTGAAGGGAAAACTTCCGACTTGTCATAATCATGTAATCAAATTGATTTAGATTATTCAAGGGCAGCCGCGCGTTCTAAGAAAATACAGTTCAAGCTGGTTTGAGGCAGAATCCTCGAAAAAAGAAATTTTCTTTAAAAATTTGTTTGTCCCAATTAATTTGTGCAGTACTGTAGAACCTCGTTTACCCGATCGTCGTTTATCTAGATTGAATTTGAGTTAAGAAAAATTATATTTACCTTAAGAACAATTTTAAATTTTGATTGCATTGACGAAACTTTTAAAACTTTTGCATAGAACATACAATAAAGTATAGTACTTCTTCTTCTTCATCAGCACAACAGCCTGGTGCAGGCCAAGGCTTTCTCCGTCTGCTTCCTCCAGGCGGTACGACACGTTGCCAGGTTTCTCCACTTGTTCACTCCCAAAATTTTAAGGTCCTTCTCAACACTATCCAGCCACCTTGTTGCTGGTCTTCCCCTTCTCCTTGTACCCTCAATCCTTGAAAAAGTTAGCTTTTTAACCGGGTCTAGATCTGCACGCCTAAATACATGCCCCAGCCATCTGATTCTATTGGCTTTAATTACTCTTAAGATGTTGGGTTGTCGGTATTTACGGTATACTTCAAAGTTATATAAACTTCTCCAAGTGTCATTTTAAAGTATAGTACTAATTTAACAAAAAATATGGCGTACTCTCTTTGGAGCGTCATCGTCAGTCCGACACCTCGGCAGCTGAACTATACTTGATAAAGTATTAGCGAAAAATGTTACTATATGTGATAGTTTTGTTAGAAAACATTGTTCTTTTGACTGTGATAAAACTTAAGTTTGCTCATTTAAGAATGAATTCCGGATTTTCGTTTAGCCAGATTGCTTTTGGTCTCAGTTAGTCCGGAAAATCGAGGCTGTACTTACTTCACATTCAAATGTTGGACTTAGATTTTTTCTACAAGTTGGGTGCAAAATCAAGCAATATAATTTCAGTTTTTCTCTTCTTTTTCATCCCTAAAACCAAAAGAAAAAAGGATTTAAAAAATCATTTTTAAGAAAGACAATGATTTATTCACTATAACTCAATAAAATAATATTCAAATCAAGACAAGCGACTGGAAAATATGGAAAAACTTTACACAATCAATAAACGCATGAGGTATAAATCTATGATCTTCAGTGTCATTTTTCGGGGCCACGGAAGATTATTTTATTGCGTATATGTCAACTAAAAGAAAAGGAGTTTGATCCGCGAAGATCACCCTGTGGCTTTTTCTTTCGATTTTCAAGGAGCGCTTACGCCCCTTAGTTATGCATATAAGGCGCAGTGGAAAGTAAGCGAGCATCCTTATTTTGACAAGATCCTTGATCGGGTTGAAGGGTTTATTAAAAGAAATGCCAAGTGAGAAGAGGCAGACGCCCGGGGTTGGAAAATGATTTACAAGTAGCATCACTCAGGCTTTGCAAAAGGGTCGGGCTCTGGGTGTCTGCATTGAATCGCGAGTGTGAATGTTCATTGTTACATTCAGATCTTACATGTTCCTTGCTGAGATTGGGGAGTCTTGTTTTTTTAATAGGGTGTGAAATTCAATATAGTGGAACCTCGAATTTGCGTTTAAAATTCAAAACAATGGAAACTCGAGTTTACGTTTTCTGTCGAACCACTGATAGGAAAACGTTCCAAGCGTGAAAACGTAAAATCGCGGCCATGTAAAAAATCTAAGCATAACTGTTTAAAACTTGATTCTTATCCAATGAAGTTAGTGGGGAAAATGATGAAAATGTACTTCATTAATTATTTCAGAAAGGGTGTAAGTCCTATGGAAATCCATTGGACTTACGCTGTTTCTGAAATAATCGACTCACTTTACTTATTTTTTGTTTTTAGATACAATATTATTTATAGCAAGATCTGTGTTAAAATTTTTTTGCAAAGCGTCTTATTTGGCATTCCCAAATAAAATGAGTTTTATGGTTTTTATGCTTAGAACCACTTGATAAGCTGAGGGGACAACCGCTGATTACTTCTTCTGCATCTTCAACTCTCATCGAAAGCGGGTTGTAAGTTTGATATTTAAGTAATTCGTAGTTTGATGAGACGATACATGCGTCATCAACTTCTGGAAATTATTCAAGAAGAGTGTCAGGAGCTCTAGCTCTCAATTGTCATGAAGGAAGAATGGAAGATCAGATGAAACCAAGGGCGGATACAAGGAAAGGGCGATGGGGGCGATCACCCCTTCCTTGAGGGACCCTCCACCGATAATTTTTCGAAAATGAAGTTCACAAAACGCAAATTTAGATGAGTTTCTTTGGTGTTGAGAGAAAGGAGGTTTGGGTTTGGGACCCTATCTCGAAACTGTTTTGGAATTAAAGTACAGAATATTTGTGATCAATATTTTAAAACCAATAAACATAGCAATAAATAAGTAATAAAACTCAATCGCCCCTTGATTGAAAAATTTCTGGATCCGTCCTTGGAGGAAACCCTTCTCACAGACAAAGGACAAATAGACAACAAAAAGAATGCCAGAGCGGCTTCAAACAGCTGTAAAACAAATTTATTTTGACAAAAAAGAAGTCTAAAAAAAGTTTGTGTGAGTCTTGAAGATGGAACATTTTTCATAAATTGTTTCTTCCACCCTCCTCACGTCCGTTTTTATTATTTATTTATTTATTTATTTATTCATTATTAAAAAATAGGATTGTTTGCTGTCTTTCAATCAAGATAATTTTATTCAGAGTAGGAGAAACAAAACAACCCGTATCATATTAAATACATTTTGTCAGTTCGCTCGCCAAAAACTTAACAAAATCCTAGTGAAAGAAGGAAAATCGTGGGAAACTGGTTCAATAAAATTTCTTTTAAGTAAAAAATATTAAATTATAATTTATTTGCTACTGAACAGCATTCAGAGAATTTCAAATGAGGAGAAAAAAATCCGCTTAAAAATAAAAACCTACAGTGAGCGAGCGAGACACAAATTTATATTCTCTTGTGATTAGTTTTCAAAACAGATATAGATTAGACATTAAAGCATGAAGGACATTTATTTAACTTTGCTACTAGATATTCTAATCCTTTTTATCTGTTTCATTTAGTTTTTAACTATTAAAATTCACTACTTTATTTCTTACGTATACTATTGTAATTACAAGCAAACCCTTTAGAACTTTTTACAGATGTGATTAAATCAATTTATTAAAAGACTTTGAAATCCTTCAAATTTAAAAGTTAACCTTCTGTTGAAAAACAAATTATTGAACAAAGCAAACAATGAGTACTTCGACGCGATGATAATTACGTTTGAGTTGAATATCATGTGTTCGATCTAAATGGCAAAGATTTTCTTCACGGCATTAGTAGTACTGCCACGGAGAAACGACATTTAGAGGGTGCTGGGGAGGAACTGGGTGGATGGTGAATTTAAATGTTAGGATGAAATAATTCTGTTTTCCTGCTTTTAATTATCTATTTTTAAAGCTCGAAGCTCTTAATACAAGTTTTATTGCTCAGAAAAGCTCTTGATCAAAGTTGTGGACATATTTTAATCTGGAGGTGTCTCAGACTATTGAATCATAGACAGTGCCTCAATTTTAAAAAAAGAGGGAAAGAAAGTGATTTAGAACGAAACAAATTGCTTCATTAACTTCATGGTAAAATAGTTCGACAAGTTTTATAATCAGTTTTCATCCAGATACAAATACAGAGCATAAATCAAATATAATTACCAAGGATAAGTATTTGCAGCAAAATTATTAATAATTTTGCTGCAAAGTAATTTATTAATCTTAACAAACAAAAATATCGTTTCCTTGCAACATAAAAAAGTCTAATCATACAAGCATTCTTTTAATTTCGTGATTTCCTAGTATTCTAGTTCCTAGTAAATTAAATGCATTTTATCGATAACTTTCCTATTGAGAGAGGAAAAAATCCGCATCACAAATAAGTATTTGTTTGTTGTTTCGCATGTAGATGGCGCTAGATTGCAGTTGAGAAAATTCCCAGTAGCAAATCCTCGTAGGCTACGCAAATACAAAAACTCCCAATTATCTGCGGAATACGGTGGCTTGGCAAAAAAGTGGAGGAGAGAATTCCGTAGATTTTTCGCAAAATTTTATGAAAAGGAGGAGAAAGGGAAGTCAGCACAAAAATGCATTTTTTCCATTTTAATTAGGTACTGACTTAATTAACAGCATCCTTTAATTTTTACAATGAATTGATGAAGAACAAGTATTTAAGGGGTGGGCCCAAGGAGCCCCGGCTCAAGTCGGATCCACGGCCTGATTACCGCACAGGCCTAGCCCTGGGCCTGGGACCCCATCTTCCTCAGGAGTCCCGAATTTTTAAAAACTTATGCATAGTATTAAAAATTATGTATTTTTGCGAAAATAATAAAAATTATAATGATTTATTAATTGAAAAATACCCTTTTAAATAATGTTAAATATTATTTTGCATTAACGTAAAGTGATAGAATAGAGGGGGGGAGGGGCTCCAAAGCATTGTGGGCCTTGGGCTTCACATTTAGTTAGTCAGTCCTCGGTCGGATCCCTACTGAAACAATTTGAAATTAATAATTGTGAATATTTGCACTCTTGCTGGATTACGCTCGCATGAGTTATGATATCAGGGCCTGATTATTGGATAGGCCGTGGCCTAAAGGCCCCTGCTTTTTAAGGGCCCCAAGCAAAAGTTGTTTTAAACAAAAACTAAAATTGTAAAGTTAACTGCAGAAGGTCCTGAAAATTTGTCAGGCCTTAGCCCTTCCCCCTCCCTCAATGTTTTAATCGGGCCTTGGATGATATGCATATTCTATGCACTTCTTTCGCAAATGTACATTTATTTTTCTGCTTTCCAAAAATTATGATCTGACATTTAGATTAAAATCACGTCACAAAAAAAAAAAAAAAAAAGAGAGAGAGAGAAAAGAAAAAACAAAAGATCACGGACAATCTATCTGTGGATGGTCCGGAGTTAACAGCAGCCTTAGATCTGAAAAGCTAAGTTTCGGGCCAGAAAAATATTAAAATTAACGAAAAAAGAGAGAGAGAGAGAGGACAAGGAAATATTTTTCAGAAGAAAGAAGGGGGAGAGGAGGAGCTGGCGGGAAGAAAAAATCTAATTAAGCTATAAATTAACGTTTTCCTAACGAAATACTGTCCAACCATGGATTGCATGGAATTTTCAAACGTCCAGATAAGACGAATCTGTGTGAATAAGGGGGAAAAGTAAAAATTTGATGCGCGTATTCCGCTTATTTGAATGAGACTCTGCTTCTGCAAAAGCTAACATCGGTAAAAAATAATAGATTCGTCCATTTCCGGCTGTAAAACGGATGTTCGTCTTTCCATACAATCCGTGGTCAGACAGTAGCTTCTTACTTGGCTTATAGTAAAGTAATCTATATACGCTAATACTAGTAGTAAGGCTCTTGAGTTTAAAATGCTCCTAATTAAAAAAATAATTAACAACTGGAATTTAATAAATATAACGTCTAATAGTTTGACAGAATGAGTTTAAAATTTGTTTGTAGCCTAAGCCCCATTAAGAAATTTAGAAATTTACCTTAGTTCAAAATCGATACTGATTATATACTATACTTTATGGAAAGTAGACTCATTTAATTTTGGTACATTTCTTGTAACTAATACTCGGTTGCATTTTTAACAAACATGATCTTAAAGTGTGTATAATTTACTCTACATCTACTTGATAGGTGGTGCAACACCTCACTTCCTCAAGGTTTCTTTCTCAAAACCCTCCCCCTCCCTTTCTCTCTATTTCGGTGCATAACATAGGAAATAACTTATTTTTTACGTTCAAAAGCAAACACTTTACCTAAAAATTAGGAGAAATAAACTCTTATCAATGTATGAAAACTATTGTAATGGTTTTGAACATATAAATTCAGATATTTTCCCTTCATGTAGATTTAAAATGCTGCATTTTTCAATGGTCGGTAAAAATGCTGATCAAGTAAATATTGATTGTCCAATAAAATGAAAATTTTATGACTAAAAAACAGGTTTGAAAAACTAATCTTATTCGTACTTAATCACTTACAAATTTACCGAAAAAACTTAGAATAAAGAATGGCACAGCATCAAGTTAAAGTTAACTTCAAACAAGAACTTAAAGAAAGTGCTACGTTAGAGGGAATTTAGAACACTAGAACCTCTAGAGATGCTACGAAGTGTTTTTGCATTTGCTCCAGTCAGAATTGCTCTTTGACTTTTATACTGAACCATTTACTACAAACAATATTTTCTGAAAATATATGACTAGGCTCCTTAATGTCTTCCATGTCTTAAAATTACTGTTGTGCATTTTATTACATATTAATATTAACTGTTATCTATTATTTATTATCTGCTTTTGTTCCATGCTCAAAACCATATTTTTAGTTACATCTACTTTTACTTTGTTGTCACACTCCCTTCTTCGATGATGCATTAATCGTGCGTGAGTTACTCCTCAAGTATACTATAGGGGAGAGTATTGTACCTTGGGACACTTTTCATATTTTAATTTTTAACGTCAATTATTTGAATTAAATTTAAAATCTAAAAGTCACATTAAAATACCCCAATATATTTCTATGCAATATATATATATATATATATATATATATATATATATATATATATATATATATATATATATATATATATATATATATATATATATATATATATATATATAGCATATATTTAATTCAGACAGTTTGAAAATAAAATATTGAATGCCATTTAAAATAAGAGTTCCAAACTGTCCCAAAGTACAGCATCTTATTGTACCCTGGTACAATATCCTTTTGTATCTTGGGACACAGCCTGTTGCACTATGGAAAAGTCTTCATGATTCTGGAAACTGTCATTTACTAGAACCAATTTTGCACCCAAAAAAAAAAATGTTTTCATGCTAATGATTTAAATCAGGAATAATGAGTAAAGAATTATATACATGTATATTAACATTTATTAGAACATTGTTCCATGTTCCTAAAGATATCCTAATTATTAAGGACCATGCATATGTTGTACCTTGAAACGTGTCCTAAGGAACAATATGTTTGGCTATTGGTTTAAGAAAAACCAAACTGGTGGTCAATCTAGATGCACTATCATTATTTTTTCAAAACCAAAATATTTAAAGTACTTCTTTTTTATAACAAAGTCAAATTCAGTTGATTAGTTTTACAAATACAAAGACAGAAATTGAAATAAAAATGAAGAAAATATTTACTTTGGAGTCACGAAATTTTCTTTCTCTCACAAAATCGTCAACTTTACTCATTTGATGCTGATTTTTACTTGGCACCATTTAGTGGTGAAGGTTACTATTGGAGATTACAGAAACATGTCTGCTAAAAATAGATTCTTTGAAATTAGCAGTGTTCCAAGGCACAACGCTCTCTTCTAATCTTCATGCGTTCATTAGGACTGTCAAATTATTTTCCCAAAAATTGCGACTATTCAAATAGTATACAAAAACCGCATCATAATCTATTAATCACAAAGCATGTAAATTTCACAATGTTCTAAATGAAATTTCTTGTCGGGCCCTTATGAAGAGTATCACAGAAGCTCTAACAACTTCATTGCAATCAAAAGCTCATTGCCGCCTACCCCAGGCACCGCAAACTGCACAGGCAAAATTAATCATCCCCCGATTGGGAAGAAATAGCATCTTACAAGAAAAAGTAAAAATATCCAAACATAACACAACGCTGCTATCAAGACTATCAGGTTTCTAAAGCTCATTAAGATGGCGAAATTCGAACTATCCTCTATGTGTTGTACGCGAGCATTCTTAATAGATTTAGCCATTTTTCTTCCATCTTCCCTGTAGGGAAGACAGGCTTCATAAGACTGTAGGTCAAGACATTAAGATTTTTTTTTTCTTCTCCAATGGGTGTGGTTCTGGTCACGACCGATTCCCCAACACAAATTGGGAAAGAAAAAATGGCCCTATGTTCTAATAAATTCATAGCAGTGATAAAAACATTAAAATCTTACTCGGAGGAGGAGAGGAGGATGGAATACATATTAATACGCCGATGCTGAGAAATTTATGACACCGCTCTGCCATTTTAGATTAACAGAGGTGTTTTTATGACGCGTTCCGTTTTCATGACCAATCTTTCCATTTGCGAGGTTAATTTTATATTCTCACTCAAAAGGCGTCGTGCTTTTGACTCGTATTGCTCTGAGGGGGGTTTGTGAGAGTTCGAATTACGAACACATTAGCGAACAGGCAAGCGCGTTCGAATTGTGATTAACGAAACAACGAAAATTCATGTAGTCAATGAATAACTCTTTTGTCTAATATTTCTCCTTAGCAAAAAAATAGGTTTCAGATTATTATTATTTAAACTCGATATCATCAAAAACTTAATGAACCCCCCCCCCCCCCCATCTGCAGCATAGGTTAAGAAGTAAGTCTGATTTAGTGAAAATTTCCAAAACTTGAACACATTAACAAAACATGAACTGCTGATATTGCAATTTTTTCATTATCACTTATAAAGAGAGAGTAGATACATGAATTGAAAAAACCACTTTAGAATACTATATATATATATATATATATATATATATATATATACATACAATATACATACAGGGTGTCCCAAAAGGTCGTTTACAAACTTAACATGCCGGTCTGTCATATTATGATGAACAAGATTTACATAGGAACATGTGTTCGCAAACGCAATGCTGGCGCACTACATGCACACAAAGTCAGACACTAACGGATGCACAACATGTCGCATATCTATTACATAAAGACGGTTTTATACACAACATTTTGCAATTTAAGCAAAGCTTAAAACAGTTGCTAAAATTTGCGGCCCGCCAGCTCTCATAACCACGTTGCAACGACAACGCAGCATCGGTGAAATCTTGTCAAAATGGATCGTTATTACGACGATCGGTATTTAGTCGTAGCGACGCGTGTATGACAGCTAAAGGCAGCAAATTTCAACAACAGCTATAAACCTTCCTGCAAAACTAAAATGTTGTGTAAAATCGGCTTTGTGTGATAAATATGCGACATGTTGTGCATCCGTTAGTGTCTGACTTTGTGTGCATTTAGTGCGCCAGCATTGTGTTTGCGAATGTATGTTACTATGTTAATCTTGTTCATCATGATATGACAGGCCAGCATGTTAAGTTTGTAAACGACCTTTTGGGACACCCTGTATTGTTATTGTTTAGGCGTACTCCACTTTTCGTCGAAATTCTGCCCCCTTAAATAAATTAAAAGGTAAGGTTGAAACTGAAAAGCAGGAAAGAAGAAAATTTTGTGTCGGCAAAAACAGGGGACACCATTCTTTATTTAGTTATTCATTCATTCATTAAAAAATTATTTTGGTTTTCTTCTTTTTAACTTTCTCTTCTTTTCTCCTTTTTTTCTCTTACCTTTTTTTTTACATACGTGTTTACTTTGTTATGACAAGACATGTATTCTTGTCGAGTATTGTTTGATTTTTTGGCGGATACGCAAAACTATTTCCTAATATTTTTCATACCTTAAGAAGCCAATGTCTCAATTATTTTGAGAATATTTCAATCTTAAGTGTTAATTTGCGATTTATCTTCATATCAGTTTCTTTCCAATGTAGGTAAAAAATAAAAAACCAAGAAATTACGATACTCATTCCTTCTGGGGAGTAACATCACTTCACAAATGTACCCTGTGGTTTTGTGGCGTATGTGAGGGTAGCAAACGGAACAAAGTTAGGGGGAGATAAAGATCTAGCTTTTGACATTACACTGTGATAGAAATCTGATAAGGGCTGCTTTGGAAACGTGATTCGGTGGAAAACTGAAATGTCTAACCCCCGTTCCGCCATGTTTGGAAAAATGTAAATAAGTATAAGTGAGCAAAGATTTAAAATAAGTATTTTGAGTGATGTTGATTGTTTTTTCTTTGTCCGATAATAAGTGCAAATTGATATATATATATATATATATATATATATATATATATATATATATATATATATATATATATATATATATATATATATATATATATATATATATATATATATATTTTTTTTTTTTTTTGGAAAACTAGCACAGGCGGGGACGGGGAGTTAGTTGTTCTTGGGCTTGGAGTTGTGCATCTCTATCACCATGATAACTAGCTATTTATTATTAAATGTCATGATCTGTTGTTTTGAAACAAAGTTATTTCCAATAAATTCTTTGTATTGTCCGATCCTCGCTGATGTCAACGTTTTCTGAGATGATAACTGATATCATGAGGCTACCGGTGTAAGAGGTCCCATTACCTTTACAACAACTTTTTTAAATTCAAGTAAAATATGTAAATATTTGAAACCTTTTTGTGCAAGTTTAGTTAGCAGTCGATGATTTTTTTCTGAAAATTAAAAATATTGCCACCTTTGAAAAAAAAAAAGAAATTTTCAATTTTTTAAAAACCGTAAGGATTTTTTGTTTTGCACTTATTTAAAAAAATGTATTTCAGCAGTCAGAAATGCCTTCTGGAAAGGGGTTTTTTTGATCAAAATTATCTTCTGAAAGGGTTTTTTGATCAAAACTACCTTCTGGAAGGTTTTTTTTTTAAATCAAAAATACATTCTAAAAGAGGTTTTTTGATTAAAACAGCCCTTTCATAAGTTTAAACTACTGCATTCGAATTTGCATTTATATTAAAACCAATGCCTCTGGAGGGTGTTTTCACTCCCCCCCCCCCCCCTTCGCTGCGCCACTGCGCTGTTGTACTCCGAATTTTGTCACACTCTTTATAAACTGATCCCAAAAATATCTCCTCACACTGTAGAAAAGTGTTCAAACATGGATGACCCATCAGTCTCTTCTCGCTCATCTCTCTGGCTCACCTCTCCAATTTCTGGATCGGCCGGATTTCCGGACTCGCGAGTACCCATCGAAGCAGAAATCATGGCTGCCCACCCGGATTTATGCCGCGGAAAGCGCGAAAGTGAAGGGGATTGTGAGGGCTCAAAGGGTTTCATTCGCAGCCTCCTTCTCCGACCCCTTAAAATTCGCGACCATTGTGAGTGCCGGCGGTGGTTCTGCCACCCTAGCGAAGAACAGTAACAGAATAATGGCACAGATGATTAGATTTCGATGGGCCAACTTGTGAGGTCTTCCGCTTTCACTGGTTTGGCATAGCTGTTCCAACTCTCACCTGCCTCAAGAAAAGGCATTACAAGCTCAATTGCCTCTTTTCTTCAGTATCTACCTTGATTCTGCTGCGAAAGTGTCTATAAGACATATTTGTAGAAATAACTACTTAATTGTAATCGAGGCCAATGCTTTATGTAAAAAATGTGTCGTCCAACTTTCATATGAAGTGAAACATTCCTGGAGTACTTCGAAAGAATGTTTCACTCTCAATAAGATGAAAGCATAGCCCGGCTGACAATTGCTGGCGTTTTTTTTTGGGGGGGGGGGAACAAATCTACATCAAAACCGATTGGAAATAAGAAAAACCAAAGCTGCAAAAACCAAGCATTGAGAAAAAAAGTTTTTATCGCGTAACTTCGTTGTTTTTATTACAATTTTGCAAAAAATTTGTACATAAAATGATTAATCATAGTAGTTTGCCTAGCGCCAACAATAGTGAACTGGACTATACTTAATTTTAGAAAATGCATTTACTGGCTTTGCGTAATTCCGCCTTAATCCTTGTTTTTAACTTTTAGGTATTATTCTTGTGAGTATCCTTCAACTGCCTTCAGTTGTAGAGATCTCAATGAGCGAGAAATTGTTGCAAAACGCGACAGCATCATTGCAAACTAGCCCAGTAAATTTAGGACGAAAATAGGTCGATGCACCACAAATTTATAATTAGCTGAATTTTTCATTATTAGTTCCTGAACATGTGTAGAACAAATCCTGAAAAGTCCCCTATAAGATAATATGTGAGCTTCTATCCAAAATGACGTATCAAAGATGGCCGCCCAATACATTTTGCCTTTCTTATATATCTATGTCGAAAATGAATTTTCAGTTCTGAAAAAACCTGTAGGTTCTGGAAGTAATACTGTTTCGATAAATAACCTAAAATAACTAATAAAAAATTAAACATTTGTTTTGAAAAAAAACCCCAAATTTCTATGTTCTGCGTAATATGCAGCAGAACACATATGCTAATATAAATAATTTTTTGAAGTATTTTTTGAAAAATATTTTCCCTCATATATTAGTCAATAGTTGCTAGTTTTCTGTTCTAAAACATGTTTTGTACTCTGCTCTGCTTGAATTGATGCCTGTATTACCGACATTTCCCCATAAAAGCTATGAACCAAGATGATCTTCAAATTGTGTTTTTAGACTGAAATGTAAAATGTCTGTTTTGAAACTTCAATGCTGATCCTTTTAGCTCTTTAAAACTACCATAAATCGTAAAATGGTTCCAAATTTTTTTTGTGACATTAAATAAGGATTTTAAAAAAAAAGAATAAAACAGAGTAACGATAGGAATTCATCACACACAAAATCGGTTCAAAGTTTATTTTAGAAAGCAAAGTTACTCAAGAATGATTTTTTTTCTTCAAAATTACGTTTCCATATATTTATACGACGATGAGAAAAATGTCGGGGATCAATTACAGCCTTTTTGGGAAGTTTTTTTTGGGGAAGTTAAACATCAGAAGGAAAAGGGGTTTAGTATTTAAGAAATGAGCGTTCTGTTCATAGTCTTCCACAGCCTTTCGCCAGTATTGCTGCTGTTCTCAAATAAAACTACAATTTACGAGATTATCTCAAATATGAATTGGCCCCTCAACTATCCTTGCTTTTGCTCGGGTTTTCCTGAGAAAGGACAAAAAGAGAAAAAAAATGTCATTTTGTGGAAAAGGGTCACGTTGGTTGCTTGTGTATACAATACTTGAAGTACTTGCAGAACAATTTTGGTCAAATGATTTTACGTTGCAGAACATCATCAAATATTCTGCTTTCGGTCCCCATCCCATCCCCTAAGATCCACGAAGATTTCCTACAATTGCGTTTTTGAGGCCCATCTAACTTCTATGTTAAAACATACTCAAAGAGAGGCCCGAAGCGTCCCCATTACCTTAATGTAGCCAACAAGATAGCTTAAAATTGACTTCAATTTTGAAAATGTTTCGAATGGGAACTTCGAGCCCTCCTTCTTCTCAAACACTATCAAAGAAACTACAACTGTGCTTCTCAGAGTTCAAACGTCGAAATACTTTCATATCGAGCACTTAAGCCTTCCCCATTCCCATAATGTCCCCTTCTAAAATTGTTATTTTAGAAATTTTAGCATTGGAAAATATTTTGGAGAAACTCCCGACCTCCTAACTTCACCAAAGGCTAAAATTGACTTCAGTTTTAAAGAAGATTCGACCCCAACCCCCCTTGTAACTGCGATTTTTGACATAAACTATTTTCTCCGAAATAGGGAACTGACCCTCCCTGTTTTTGTAGGAGAAATACGGATTTTTTTTTTCCTTAAATAAAGTTTTCGGTTTGAAGTTCAATAATGTTCTATGGTTAAATGTCTTAGTTATAACTGAGCGAAAGGGCGGCAAATAGACGAACCGCCCCGGGTGGCAGAAACTGTAGCTACGCCACTGCTTGGAGGATCCACTTTCTCTCCACGCAGCCATAGGATGTGACTCCACGTCAGCAATAATCATAAAGGAGAAATCTAGAGCTACAGGAAAATTTTAAATTGCTTTCTCTGATCTCACAGTTCAATAGTTTCCAGCTTGATCCAGAAAAGGACACTCAGATTGTGAAACTTTTGTATTACATGGCAACATTTTAATTATTCATCAATCACTTTTGAATAGCATTGATTGGGTTTATCATTTATTCATTTACATAAAATTATATGACAAATGTGTTACTGTGCATCATTCTTAAGAGGAGAAATGATCGTTTTCGTATACATACAGTTACAGTATATCTTCTATTTAATGACATCCGATTTAACGATTTCCTCAATTTAATGATACCTTTCACTGGTCCGGATTTGATTGCAATGAAAGTCTATTCTCCTGGATTTAACGATATCCTTGATTTGGCAATAACTAAGTTTTACCCCTAACAATAGCAAAAAAAAAAAAAAAAAAAATTTGAATTTTTGACATCTTGAATTCAAATTATGTTTTTCGCAATCGTGAGTTTGTGTGTGTGTAGGCGTGTGTGCTTATGTGTGGGGG
This sequence comes from Uloborus diversus, assembly GCF_026930045.1. NCBI lineage: Eukaryota > Metazoa > Arthropoda > Arachnida > Araneae > Uloboridae > Uloborus > Uloborus diversus. The sequence continues at coordinate 66,107,197 of NC_072737.1, read as the reverse complement.
GTATGTGTGTTTGTGTGTAGGGGGTATGTGTAGGCATGTGTGTTTGTGTCTGTGTGCAGGCATGAGTGTGTGGGTAGTTGTGTGTATGAGTGTTTGTGTGCGTGGGGACCGGGTATGTGTATCTGTGTGTAGGCATATGTGTTTGTGTCTGTGTGCATGCATATGTGAGTTGTGGTGCGTATGTGTGTGTGTGGTATGTGTATGTGTAGGTGTTTGTATGTATGCGTGTGTGTATGTGTTTGTGTGTGTATGTGTGTAGGTGTATGTGTGTGTTTGTGTGTGTGTATGCGCGTGTGTGTAGGATATTGACGCAACTTGAAGATGGTTTTCGCTAGAGGAGCAGCATTGTGAGGAGTCGGTCGATGGTGATGCTGCAGACGGTGCTGGCGGGAAAATAAAATCATAGCACATCAAAACAGTCAAATGAAAGCAATAATCAATCGTGTTTGCTCAAAAAAAAAAAAAAAAAAAAACAACACTCAATCAGCAAGAAAACCAGCAGCACTTTGCCACCTGTCTTTTACTGATGCATGGGATTACAAGTTCTAGTTTGTACAGGGCCGGATTAAGCCAGCGCGGGGCCCGTAGCAAATGTTTCCAAGGGGCCCTCGTTTTCGAATGATATAGTAAACAATATAGCACTTCTTCATGGAGACGGGAGGTGTACTTATAACATGCATGAATATATAAATGTGGATATAGTTTTAGAGCTTTACGATGGTTATGATCCCCTTCGATTGTCACTCGTCTTCCCGTTACTACACGTTACTACTTTTAATTCCAAAAACGAAATTTTTGGTCGATATAAAGGGGGGGGGGGGGGTCCGGGGGCTTACCCCCGGAAAAATTTCGATATTTCAATTCTAAAAACTCAATTCTAATGACCCTTGATCATATTAGGAAGAGAAGATTCCGAGGCCATTATTTGGAGAAACTGAAGACAAAGAATGCGATTGCATCCTATCTTAGGTAAGATCAAAGGAAAAAATTTGGGTTCACAGCGGCTCTCCAGGCAGTTTTTTAAAATTGAAATCTTACATAAAACTGTAGATTATCCTTAATGATGTTGTAGAAAGAGGAAAGAGTGGTGTTCAAGGATGTCCCATTGGAAAAGTTTTGAATTTATTATCTGTTATTGATCTAAAAACATAATTTTAAGTAAAAATTCTCGAAATTATATACTCTGCAATGGTATTTTTTTTTAACGTTCTTTGGTGATTTTGGGGCGCAGTTCGCGATAGCCATCCCCTGAAAATTTCTCGAAAGTGAAGTTGTTAAAACGTGATAGATAGTAGGCCATCGCGAGTTACGTTTCGGTATGGGATGGGGTTCAGGCACTCTCCGAGGCAACCCGGAAAATTTTCGAAGTTTAAGTCTTAAAAGTACATTTCAGACCATTGTTAACAATGTTGGAGGAGAAGAGGTACACTCCTATTGAAATTTTTCGAAATTATAGTCCAAAATACGCATTTGTAGGCCACCTTATCAGACGACGTTATAGGACGGGATCGGGCTCGGGATTACACCCATGGAAATTTTTCGAAACTGAAGTTCTAGAAAGCAGGTTTAGCGGGTTTTCGATTATGTTAAACAATTTTCTTCCTGAAGTTTTCTGAATGTCAAGTTAAAATAAAAAATTAATTCGGCTTCCTTTGGTGATGCAAAAGAAAGGGGTTAGGTTCGGGGCATAAGTGGCAGCTTTTAAGTTCCCTCCCACTCAGAGGAAAAAATTAGAAACGATATTTAAAGTCTTTCTTCTACACATAATTATTTTAGTTCATCAAAAAAATAATATTCTCTTAACAATTCATTTATTTCGCTCAGTATAAGTGTGAAGTCTCAGAATCTTTTTCTTTTCTTCTATTATGATCTCGTAATTTTGCTCATTGTTGTTTACAGTGAATGATCTAAGGGCTCGTGTCATGGGCAGAAAATTTTGAGGGGGATAAATTGACATGAAGTTAAGAAACCAAAAGGAGTTTAGGATGACTAATAATTACCTTTTCAGGACTCCAATTTTGAAAGCTTTAAGAAGAAAGCCACTTTTAAACAATTTCTGGATGGTAATCCTTTCCCCTCTCTTGTCTAATATCACTAAAGAGAGCATTAAAATGTGGTTTTAGGATTTGTGCTTTAAGAATTTCAGCATCCTTCATCTCCTGCTATCAACAAAAATTGCTTAAATTTGTGTTTTTAGAGCCTTAATTACAAAAAACTCCGGAAAAAGCGCTTTTGAAAACATGTCGATTTCAAAATTTCAAAAAAATTCCGAAGGAGAATACCCATCTACTTCCCTAGCTTCTCAACATTCGGGGGGAAAAGGCTCCAAAACATCACTCTTTACCTAAAGTTAGAACTAAAGATAGCCCGAGTCTTGAAGATTTCAGTTTCTAACATTTTGCGAAGTAAACCTGTATCCCCCTCCCCCCCCCCCCCCCGGGTAACGTCTAAAGTGATAATCTAAAACCACGGTTTGAAACTTGAAGTCAGAATTGTTTCTGGGGGAGTTCAGACCCTCATCCCTTTCTTTAATCTTCCCACATAGCTTGAAATTTTATTTTCAGCCATACCATGGGTCGATCCCTGAAATCCTTTCCTCCCAAAGATAGCCTGAAACTGACTTCAGTTTTGAGCACAATTGCAGGAAAGAACCTCTTCCCCTTTCCTCTATTGTTATGAAACAACCACAACTTTCTTTTTCTTTTACGCTTGAATAGCTGAAAGTTTTAGGACCCTAACTCCCTGAAATTTCCTAAGATACCTTAATTGACTTCATTTTGAAAAAAGAAATTAAAAAATCCTGAGAAAACCCAATTCTCCGTTCTCCAAACTTTGCCTGAAATTGTAATTTTTAGGTCAGTTTTAAAACTTTTCTGACCCAACGAAGCTTTTTTTCCTTCCACTAAGAAAGATCATCTAAAATTGCGTTTTTAAGACTTCAATTGGGAGAAATTTCTGGAAAAGCAATCTATCGAAAAAATAAGATTTTTAATTAACCTGAGCATTTAGAAAAGCTAAATCTAAATAAAAAGAGAAAGATAGAGAGAAATTTAAACGAGTTAAAGTACGGAAAGTAGTTTTTTTTTCTGGAATTTTTTCTCATGGCGCGGGGCCCCCAGAAGCGCGGGGCCCGTAGCATTTGCTACTTCTGCTCTATGGTTAATCCGGCCCTGAGTTTGTCGCTGACTACGATTCCGTGGATACACCATTTTCCATAACACTCCCCAAGACTTCCATTTTCGAATCTACCGCAAGGAGCTCAACGTCAAGGGTGGTAAATAACTCTGGATGTCGGCAACAGCAAAGGAGATTTGTAATGAAATGGAGCTCTTTTGTAGTCACTCCTTCTAATAGAGTGGTCACAATGGTCACCAGGAATCCCCTTCGTTTCACGCAGTTTTACTCACAAACGACACACATTTCGGTGGCCTCCCCTGGAATTTGCCCCCATTCTCTTGGGAGTTTCTATGTAAAGTTTGTCACCGGACATCCACTGTAGTTTGGAAATCGTTTTTACACAAAAGAACTACTTTCTCTTTCCAGCGTTCTTTCTTTTAATCGCAACAAAAAGCCACTTTTAGCGGTGAAATTTCGTGGCGGATCCTGTCGTTTGGCACCCTTGGCGTAAAATCGGTAATTCGTCCTTATATTCATGTTCGTCTTCCAATATATTTCTAGTAAATGCTTTTTGACTATTAGGAATTTAGTACAGTAAAATTCCGTTGCAACGAACTTCAGAAGCCAACAAGTTTTGTTCGTTGTAAAGACAATTTTTGTTAAAGAAATTCAAGCAATGTAACGGAAATAAAATCTTGACTGAAAATTAATTTCATTGAATCGGATATTTTGGTGTATTAGTTATCGTTGTAACGGGATTTCCCTGAATGTAGATTTCTGATAAATAGTTCAATAAATGTCTGTAATTGTTTTTACAAAACGTGCTTACCACATTAATATCCTTAAGTGTTACTTAAAGACACTAGCGCAGCCAGAAAAACCTTCTGGGGGGAATTTTTTGATTCCTGTGGAGCGGGTTTTGATCAAAAATACCTTCCGTGGTTGATTTTTTTTTTGGGGGGGGGGGGGGGTCGAAAACACCTTCTGGAAGAGGTTTCTTGATCAAAACTGACCTTTCATATGTTTAATCTACTGTATTAGAATACGAATTTATGTTAAAACCAATGCCTCTAAAGGGTGTCACCCCTCGCTGCGCCACTGCTTAAAAATTAAATTTTTATGAAGTGGAGATGGGGACACTTGAAAAAATAATTATAGATCTAAGGATTCCGCAGGTCAACTAAGTCAGAGCCTACTGGTTTTGTATTCCCAATACGCCAGTTTTATTTCCTAAGATATTCAACATTCAAAACGCATTAGGAATAAAAAACAATTTTGAAGCTATATATTGATTGAAAAGTTTCTATCCTAGTCTTGTGCATGATAATAATTTGACTGAATGTAGACTTTTAATTCTTCTCCTTCTTCTTTACAAATCGCTCAAGTAAAATAAGGGAATGGGAGGCAAAGTGAAATGGTGAAATATTTGTCCTGTTTCTAGCACCACCTATCTGGTTATATATTTCAACTATGTAGTAACACATGCAGTCTATTCCAGTCAAGAAAAAGTTATCCCTAGAGATGAAAACATATGACAATGCAAGAAATTTTCAAAAATTGATGTTCATTGCTCATTTTGTAATATTTTGTTTAAGCAAAATTATTTTTGTTATTGTAAAATGGCAAAGTACTTATTGTTAACATTTTAATAACATTTTATTGAGATCTACTAATATTCGGTGTAGTATTTATTTATCTAACATTAATCTTATTTTTATTTTAAATGTTTTGTACAATTAGTCAAGTGCATATGGGGCCTAGTGATTGAGGTAACGTGAAATGGTTCATTTCGTTTACTTATTCAATCATTTATTAAACCACTTACGTATTCATTCATTTATTAATTCATTTACATTCCTTCATTTTTTTATTCACTTATTTATTCAGAAATTGACTTGTTTTCCAATTCATTCACAATTTCATTCACTCATTTATTTTTCTCATACATTAATTAATAATTTTCTTATTATTATTTCGATATCTATACATTTATTCTTTTATTTATTCATTTATTTGGTCAAAAATATTTTCAGTAATCAAATAGAAAATATTTCAACAGAAATAAATTTTACTTATAAATTTGCGCCAAGGGGGAAAAAAAAAAGATTTTTTTTCTTTTTTTGGGGGGTTACAAATTTACTGCCAAAAAAAAAAAAGCAATAATAATAATGTATCGATGAAAGTTTTATTTCAAACACATATTTCCTCCTTTATGTACTGTAAGTTTCGATTTGTTCATTGTGAAAAAGGTAAGTTATCTTAACTATGTTACTTTGGCCCCCATTCCCAACTTTTCCCTAGGTCAGAAATAACCGTAAATAATTTGTACTGTATCATCGCGCTCTTTATAGCTAAGTCGAAGGGACCCAAACAAAAAATTTGTTTTAGCCTTGATTTTGCTTTATAAAAAGTTAAATAACACACAGTAAAACGTGAAGGCAAATTGGATTTATTACGTTATAGCGATACATTTTCTGTATACGGCTTCGCTGTAATTGTGCATGACTGCATATTAATGTTAGGAGAAATTTAGTTAAATTTGTCCCACACATAACGCGTAACGTGTATCCCACACGTAACCCCCACTTGCTTATCCGTCCTATGACATGGAAAAGTTTAGTAAGTAGATGTTCATGACTCTATCAAATGTCAGTGATTAACTAAATAAAATTTAAAATAGAATAAAATATTTAAAATAGACGTTGCAAAACACAAACGCAAAGAATGGGTCGTTTCCGAAATTTTAAAAGTATTTTTTTTTTCTGAAAGAGCATGTTTAAAAACGTAAGATTTGAATATTTTAATGAATAACTTGACAATGTTTAGTATTTTTCGAAAAATACTTGAATCGATGCGCAGATCCAATGTTATTTATTACAGGACATTACAAGTGATGAAATGCCATTCACTGATGCCATTAACGCAGAGCGCAATATTTAATTCGCTTCTTTATTCTCATAATCTGGAAAAGCGGTAGACGGCGAGGGTAAGCATTCAGCACGCCAGTGGAGTAGCGCACCAAAGTTCATCATTTGAGACGTCATAAAGACCATGCCTTGTTTGAAAAATTGGGCATTATAAAAGATAATTGAAAATTAAATGTTTTGAAAATAGTTTTTCCTCGCTCCATATTTTTTCTTTTCTTTTTGCTTATTGTATCGACTTCAGTGACTAAAAGTAGTACTTTTGACTGATGGAAACAACCCCATTGCTTTTATGCATATACATAAAAAGTTTTTTGTTGTCTTTGTCAACACTTGTGATATTTCACTTATATTATTAAGTACATGAAAATGAAGATAACTGTAGATTTACTTTAAATTCATTACATAATGCTACACTAAGCAAGGAAACAGAAAGCAGTTTTCTTTTTTTTTCTGCTTTTGGTTTTAACTTCCCTCGAAGAGCGAGCTACCCTCTCTTTTAAAGATTTAAGCCGCAGCAGTAAGCTGCTTACCACCGGATTTGGCTATCTTTGTGTAAACAAGATCTGGGATTACTAATTCAGCGTGTAATGGGCTATTCTGCTGATCCTTGAGCAAATTTGCCGATGATTAGCCTTGTTGGCAGAAGCCAACAAGCGGTCTGTGATTAGGAACAGCGAGTTTGTAAATCAGCAGCACGCGTTTGGGTGCTCGTTTTTGAATTATTACGAGGTTGGAAAAGGGAGGTTAAAAGTGGAAAAATTGTTTAAGATTGCTATGCATATAGGGGAGAGAATCAAATATTTCATAATAAAAATTATTGTGTGTAGCTTAAATTGTAGTGATGTTGTACGTAATGAATTTAGGGTTATAACCCTAAGTATAATAATCCTAAGTAATATAAATAATAGTTTTGATATTCCTAGGTTTTAAGAGAAATATACACAATTAACTTTTTATGGTTTTTAAGGCTTTTTTCAATGGAGACAATGAGTAATTGCTTGTTACGATATTGAATACCATTTTTTTTAAATACTTCAGGTGCTAAAATGCCTCATAACGTTTATATCAAACTTATTAGATCGAGCCTTCTGTCCAGCCAGTACAGTAATTTCACGAAATAAGCCTAAAGAAAACATTTTGAGGTTTGATGAATATGTAATTAAGCATCCTCCTGCTGGAACAAATTGTTTCAGCTTGTAATCAACGGTGTTTTTAGTTTCAAAAAAATCTGCTCGGTGCATCAACATTACTCTCAGAATTTATTCTGCTATGCACGCAATTATTGGTAGGGTCTGGTGGGGGAAAGTGGTCAATGGGGTAAAGTGGTCATACATGAAATAAATGGCTGTAACTTGGAAATAAATGCTCGAATACGTATAAAATTTTTATTTTAGACTAGGGAAGTTAGAAACTACATTTTGAATACAAAATTTTACAAATGCCAATATTTTATTTAGTAAAAAAAAAATATTTTGTGTGCATATGAAAAACTTGAAAATCTAAACAGCCCTTTTAACTTCTCAGAGAAATTTTGTTTAAGTGAATTTCGAACAAACTGACGGCATGGGAGGCTTCCTACATGCCTCAAGAACACTTACTCTTTAGCAGCTATCTGTATTTATTTTACATAATATTTTAGAGCAATTCAAGTAAGATGGGGTAAAGTGGTCATATAATTAGGCTTAACGTAAATCGTTGCTCTACTGTCACTCAATCTTAATGCACAAAGCAGATATTAATTAAATATTCATTTCACTAAACATGTATTGTTTTTTTTTTTTTTTTGAAATAAAGTTTAATTTACGAACACATGCGTGTGATACTACTATATCTGTACGTAAACACGTATAATAGTATATAGATGCACATGTCCGAATAAATACGTTGCTTTACGTAAATACGTATATGAGCGCGCCGACACGTGTATATACTTGTATATACGCATACTATATATTTGTATGCAAAAGTATATACGGGCATGGAGAAGCATAAATGAAACTACATGCATACATGAGTCTATATGTGGATATACATGTCGGCCCGAGTATATACTCGTATATGCGTGTGTACACGAGTATGAACTTGTAAACACGAGCGTAAACACATGCTTTTGCCTGTATATAAACAATTATACACCGGTATTTAGAGTTACAAGTATACTAAAAAAAGGCATTTACATAATTGTACCAATAAATACCTACATGGGTGTCTACAAGAATATTTCTATATAGGTATATATTCGTCTATACACGTATATACTCGCTTATCTTTACAATTATTTTCTTTGCGCGTCTGTCTGTTTGTGCATCTCTAAACCTATTTTCTCCGCACCGGCAATGTCTTCCATGTCAATGCTAGTACCGTTGGATGCAGGACGTCCAGATTAAGCCATTCCACTCTGTTTCACTCCTCTAAACCTTAAGGGAACGGATATCCGGGTGAAGAAACTTGAAGAAATTAATAATTTTCAAGCGCAGTCGGTTTCGAGTCATCGCAGGGGACGAACGGGGTTGGCGAGCGAAGCGAGCAGGGGCAGAGCTGCCAACTCTATAGCATTAATTTCTGAGCGCTTCTGTCTGTGACTGCAATCCAATCTCCTCCGGACTGGCAACGTCAACCAGGTCAATACTGGTTCTGTTGGATCTAGGAGATTCAGGGGAAACCATTTCGCCCTGTCTCACCCCCCTTATACTTAAGTAACCGGAGATAAGGGGCCGGTTATTAAATCGTCAAAAACATTAAAGGCATCAATTGTCACCCGCCGCTGGTGAGGAACGGGGTTGTCGAGCAGAGTGAGCAGTAGGTGGAGCCTCCTGAAATGCGTAACACGTAAATACTTGGACACATACACTGTTAAAACCGGAGGAGCCAGATAGGTGCGATTTTCCGCCTTAGGGTGCAAAGACGGAGCCATAGAGAGTCACAGAGGCTAGGAAATATTGTTCCGATATCTTTTAGCACCTCAGTGGAGGAAAGAAGGTAATGAAGGGCCATTAGCCCTCGCAGTAGCCAATAGCGACTCTTTTCCTCCGCAAAGGTGCCTCGCTTGCACATGCGCTGTGCACTTCGGCATAAGTTCAGTTCAGCCACTTTAATGGCGGACGGCGATGCTGCAACGTAGTTGTTGGTACATTAAAGTTTCACATTGAATTGACAACTAAACTGGATTAAAATTCAACATTTCTGGGACAAACCTTCAAAACCTTGCGTAAGTACAGTCATTTAATCATGGGATAACATTTAAGGCTTTCCAACAGGCTTTTAGTGTTTTCAGAGTCAAGTTTCAACAAAGTTAACTGAGTACTACTTCTTGTTTATAGTTAACCGTTTTAACATAGTGATGTATGGCTTTTTCTATCATGTGTACTAATATATGCTGTTACTTGCTTGTCGCGTCAGCGGTCTCGCGGATTTTCCCCAAAATGTTTATTGTTAGCAATACGAAATAATTAATAAGTAACCGTTATGAAAATTTAACGATGTAACTTAACTGCTACAGCAGATACACTAAATGTCTTTATCTTCTCAATAAAATAGCTGCGTAGACGTAGCAAAGGAAAAAAAAAGACGCTTGGAAAAGAAATCTCTCTGTGTGTTTCATGCCATGACTTATTGCGTAAAAATATTTCGTTGGTGTTATTTCAAAAAAAAAAAAAAAAAACGAATGCATTGTCTAGACGCGTTTATTATTATTTTTTTCTGATTTCTGTTTCCAATGCTTTTTTATTATGTGGGCTGCCAAAAATTTGTTTCGATTTTAATGTCAAAAAAGTTCCTATTTAAAAAAGAAAAAAAAGTTCTTTTTTAGATTACTTATGTTCAAATAGGATATTCAAATGTCGAACCATATATGTATACGTATCAATATGTTACTCTTGATTAAAATATTTTGAACGTTTATAAAACGCCTGCAATTTATGAAACGATTTGATTTTTCCGTGATTGTAATATAAATGAAAATTTTTGAATGTGTCCGTAAATTATCCATAGATGCCTACATTCTTAATTTTTGGTATTATGCTGTAGTAGATGTCAATATCCATTTAAAACTACAGAGCAATCCAAGGGTTTTTATGAGATTTAGAACTCGGATAGAGGAATTGAAGTCATGAACGCTTCTAAATTATGTTGGAAAGTCTGAAATGTGATCAAATGCCTTAAATGACAAATTTTAACCCAAAATCAATTCAATGTGAAAAACGTACCAAGACTTTGTATATCATAAGCACAACCAACAAACACAATAATATTCAAAAATGCACACAATACGGGGGAGAGGAGGGGGGGGGGGAGAGGATCTACTGCAGAAATAAGTAACGGTGCTATTTATCTCTCTGAAGGTTCCTTCTTTTCACCGCCGCTGTCTGTCTTTTAAAAGGTGCCCGTTTTTCACCCTAATAAGAGGTGCGATTTCGGCTCCGTATTGGGTGTCGCTGGTGAACAAGCGTTTCACCCCTGAAAGGTGCCAAACGCAACCTGTAGTTTTAACAGTGTACCTATATACTCAAGTATACACGTGCATAAAAGCATCTGATATATCCATAAATATATAATCGTGAATACATACACTAGTTGACACCTACATACAAGCATTTGATGACGCGCATATACTAGTGTATACACCTAATTTACGTATATACAACTATATGTACTTATATACATTCATACTGCTGTATACAAGTACATATACGCATTAGACATATAAACGTATATTCATGCATACTCGTGTATACCCGTATATGTACGTATGTACACTTATATGTCCGTATGTACACTTATATGTACGTATGTACACTTATATGTACGTGTATACTCGTATATGTACGTGTATACTCGTATATATTCGTGTACATACGTATATTCTCGAGAGATATACATTCATGCACATGATGTTCGTCTATACAGGTATATATACGTCAATACGCGTAAATACTCGTTTATACTCAACCAAACACATTTCCACATGACACATATATATTCGTGAAGACTCGTGTACGCACGTATATGCTCGGGTATACACGTATATACTCGACTAGACATGTACATAACTCGCATCTAATGCATAGATGCATATACTCATGTATATACTTGTATACTCATGTATGCACGTATGTACTCGTGTATACATGCATATACTCGTGTTTATAAGTGTAATCATTATAAATAACCAGAATATATAAATAATATGGTTATTCATACTGGTTTTGAATCTTTTTTTAAGTATGACCACTTTACCCCATGCTATGACCACTTTCCCCCACCCCATGGGGTAAAGTGGTCATAAATACATAAGGAAAAGAAAGTGGTATAAAAGTACTTAAATAAATATTTTTCTTTCTAAAATTCAATGTATTGTGTTCTTCATTAACGTAATGTAAAATAACAACAAAAAAAGTTTAAATGTTTAAGGAATATCTTTTATTTGTTATCCACTTAAGTTAAAAAACCTTGATTTTATGACCACTTTACCCCACCAGACCCTATAGTTTCCTTCCGTTGCGAAATTTCCTCAGACCATTACTAAGCTGTCACTCAATGTAAGTTTTGATATTTGTTTTTTACTTCACAGAAATCGTACTAGAAGTAGCAAAAACTATCTAGGGTAAAGACCCCAGTAATTGGCACTTTAAGAGTTTGTCCTTAAACTTACCTCTGTTTTCAGTACTTAGAAAAAAAAATACTCTCTTGCAAATATTTTGGTCTCAAAGAGTGCACATCTGTGCATCTATTTGGTTCACTAAAATCAAAAATATTTGAATCGATACTTTTATAAAAATATGAATATAAAAAGTTACCAAAATCCCCAGTAATTGGCACCTGATACCCCAGTGTATGACACCTTGTGATCCAGTAATTGGCACATGTTAATAGAACTGGAAAATCACTTTATTTTTTACTTTTAAATTACATACAAATTTTATCATCATAAGAAACATGAGTAATGATAATGTAACGTAGGTAATCTTTACTAATAATAAAGCAGAAAGTCTCTCTGTCTGGATCTCTGTCTGTCAGGATCTCTCTCTCTGTCCGGATCTCTGTCTGTCAGGATCACTGTCACGCGCATAGCGCCCAGACCGTTCGGCCGATTTTCATGAAATTTGGCACAAAGTTAGTTTGTAGCATGAGGGTGTGCACCTCGAAGCGATTTTTCAAAAATTCGATTTTGTTCTTTTTCTATTCCAATTTTAAGCCCATTTTTCATATAAATTTGATAATATGGGGAAGAATGTGTTTATCTTTCTTCTTCTTTATCTTTACTAATAATAAACCTGGAAGTTTCTCTGTCTGGTCTCCCTCTGTCCGGATTTCTGTCTGTCTGTCAGTATCTCTGTGACGCGCATAGCGCCTAGACCGTTCGACCGATTTTCATGAAATTTGGCACAAAATTAGTTTGTAGCATGGGGGTGTGCACCTCTAAGCGATTTCTCGAAAATTCGATGTAGTTCTTTTCCTATTCCAATTTTAAGAACAAAATTATCATAAGATGGACGAGTAAATTACGAAATTATCATAACGTGGAACCGTAACATGGGCACAAGCCAATTGGCGAGATACGAAATTATGATAACGTGGAACCGTAACTTGGGTACAAGCCAATTGGAGAGAAAATTCGCCACACAGGCGAACCAAAAGACCTTTTAATTTTTCTATTACGGGCAAAGCCGTGCGGGTACCACTAGTTTTATATAAATTAATGCTAAATCACTCTTCTTCATGTTGGAAAAGTATTTTAGAGAAATAAAAACATAAATTTGGAATGTTCCATGGAAAAGATATTGAAATTAATGCTGTTTCATCCTTCGGTTTACAGTTTTGATTTTACGAATGCTACCAAGTTAGGTTTGCCCCAAGTATAGTTAAAAACTCATATAGCATACTTTTTTGCATAAGTTCTCTTCTTTTTTAATTATAAAATGCAACAAGTCGGTTTTCTTTCTCTTGAAAAACCACCCGCTGCAGGCGACATTGAGATACCGTGGGTGGCAAATGGGGGTTAGCGAGCGAATCGAGCAAAGGACGGAGCCCCCAGTGTAAAATTAATTACTGACTAACTTTCATTTGGATTTTTTTCTGGTGAAAGTCACTCCAATTGATAAAAAGCCGCAACTTCAAAAATTGATGATTTTGATGCTTTTTTTTGACAATTACTGTACAAACGCTATCGATTTCAATTTCCGCTTTATCATATTCGTAATCTACGCGAAAAACTGAAGATGATGACACTTCACTCAGCTCTATCGCGGAAATGACGCTATTTCCCCAGTACTTGGCACACATGCCAATTACAGGGGACTAGCAAAATTGAAGCACCAGTAAATGGCACCCATCATTATTTTTAAATTCCAAATAGGGACGAAAATATACTTCTACACAATTAAAGTAACACCTTTCAACTAAACAAAACTTTTGACAACGAAAATTTAAAATATATTTTAAGTCAGATTTTAATGGATTTATGTGCATGCTTCCCTTAAGCCAGAGAAGAAGCTTTTGCAACAAAAATGGCTGATTTGACACACAAGCCACAATTGTTTCCCTTTCCTACGAACTGCTGTCATTTAGTAACATGAATTGAAATTATAATCTTTAAAATTAATGTACATTCAGTTGGTATATAGCCTTCTTTTTTAAAAAAATTGCAAACGAGTCTTTTTTTTAGGACATTTTTGTTGGAAGTGCCAATTACTGGTGCCGTGCCAATTACTGGGGATGTTACCCTATATTCCATCCTTATTAAACTTTTTCTCAGCAGAAAAGATAACACTATTCTAATTTTTACAGCAACGCATTTTTGGCACGTTCAACCCTTGGTCTCTTATAGACTTTTTTTAAGAGTTGGTTGTGACACTTTTCACATCATGAAACTTTTGGCGTCATAACTTGAATTATCATCTAATATTTCTTGATGGTTTTTTTTTAAGGCAAACTCGTCTTATCACTATGTGTTACGTACACGTACAGGAACATATTTCCTACCTGTTTGTCTTTGTAGTCCTTATTTCCCGAGATTTTTGAGAGAACTCTAAATGACCAATCTCGGTCTATTCAGATTTGTTGTTATTTCACGTACAGTAAGTCGTGAAGTTTTTCAATCACCCTCTTCCTTTTTTCTCAAATTCTTTAAGTTTAGTACCTAGCGGCATGACTGTAAAAATTGAATATGACGTCCCTAGTCACTTACTTTACTAAGCATTTATATCGTTATGTACTGCAGTCTGCAGGACAAAAACAAGCAAATTTTGCTTTTTAGAACACACAAATCTAATTGTCCTTATAATTTTGTCCATGTTACAGGGCTGTCTAAATTCAAACTACACTCAATGAATACGAAATTCCTGTGTATTTCCGATAAAAGTAATCGAAAATGTTTCTTTTACCATTAGTTTCCAGTCATAAAATTTGCACAACTTTTCGACCAAATGCAGTCATGATTTTGGGAATTTTCCTTTTGTCCTTATTTTTTGGTCACCACTGTTTAATTTTTGGTCACCACTGTATATAACTCCACTTTTGTTTCAAAACAAACTAAGAATTTACTATTGTTGATTAACTAACACGTTACTGCTAACTTTTCACTGTTCGAGAAAAAAAACTAACCTCTTGAAGGAATATACTGTTACCCGTTCGGTGCCACTTCAAACTTTCTTTAAATGACGACACAGTTCTCGAGAAAAGCACAGGAGATTTATTTACAGCTATGTACAGGAAATGTAGTTTCAACTGCTAAATCAACCATAGTAATTAGGCAAATATCAATTAACACCGTAAACTCAACGGTTACACACGTATTTACATCCAAATACGTGAAAACACAGTGCGAAGGCACAATAACAGAACTAACGGCTCAGACAGTTTAAAAAAGCAAAACTAAAACTTTATCACGTGCGGAGGCTATTTATAAGTCCTAGAGAAATTTCGACAAAATTCGAAATGCTTCTCGATGTTTTCTTTTTATTCCATTCACAAATGTTATCCGGGGACCATATACTTCAGTCGAATGTTAGGGGGTTGTATGTACATTACAAGAAACTATTTACAGATTAGGTTACTAAGATAATTTTAGATGAAAAATAATGGAAACGCCAAATGTAGCCAGATTACAACAAATTAATCATAAAAATAATTGCTATTTACAGAATTTGTAACAATTCTTTTGGACCACGAACATAACACTGCAAATCGCACTTACGATTTTCCTACCCCACAAGTTACCTTTCTTCAATAAGCGAGTTACTTAGACAAAACGGAAGGGGGTTAGGGAACAAAACGTCTTTTGTGACCTCTGTCCTCCTGGAAATTGCATTTACACTCCAACAAGTCGGAATGAAATGCCCCTGAAAAGGCAATGAAAGTAGCATGAAATCGCTTTTCAGTACTGCTCTTGTGTGGGATCCTGCTCCAGTGTCGACAAGCCAAATGACAGAAGCAGGGAGTGGGCGGAGTACCGATAATGGGTGGGCAAGGTGCGAACTCCTTTTATCTCTATCTTTCTTGTCACTCAACATTTCGTGGGAATATTGAGAGACGCGGAAAACTAAAAGAGCGCTGTGATGTACTGTTAAAAACGAGCTGATGTGTGTCTCACATGACTTCCTTTTACTCTAATTTAATGTCATTTTCCCATTATTGGTAATTTTAATGTGATTCAATTGTTTAATCTCTAAATATCACCAACAGTGGCCAAATTAAAACCAAATTAAAAAAAAAATCGCCAAATTTGTCGCCAAGTCGGCGACAAAACTTGGCGACCAAAAGACTGGCGGTATATCGCCAAGTGTCCGCCAAATTGTAACACCACTTGAGTTTACATCATCGAAATTAACAATTATTTCCCCCAAAAAAGGGGCAAAAGACCCCCTTTGGAGCATTTGAATGCAACCAAAAAAAGAGGTGCACAACGAGACCCCATTAGGAGTCTACGTACCAAATTTCAACTTTCTAGGACATACCGTTCTTGAGCTATGCGACATACATACGCACATACGCACATCCGCACATACGCATATCTGCACATACGTACATACGTACATACAGACGTCACGAGAAAACTCGTTGTAATTAACTCGGGAATCGCCAAAATAGATATTTCGCGTGTCTATACGTTCCTAGGCATATATCCACGTGTGGTCGAGTCGAAAAAAAAACCCCAACATTCATTCGGGGGAGAGCAAAATAGAAATTAAGGCCGATTTTTGAGTGAAATTTTTTTCGCGAATAAAATACTTCCTTTTTTGTAAAAGGAAGTAAAAGGAAAGATTACAGAAAATTAAAAAGAAAAATAACAGAGATTTTTGGAAAAACACAGATAATTACTACGAAAAATACAAAAATAAACAAACCGTAACTCCGTAAATTGACAAAAAGGAACGCGTCCTATTGCTAATTGCTGTAACGTGACATAAAAAAAAAAAATCAATAAAAAAATGAAAAAAACAAAACAAAAAAACCTGAGATTATGTAATGTAAATGTATACAAACACACAAGGTCTCATATCGTTGCAACAGAATTACGAACAGATACCAAACAGACCGTTTTGCGTCAAACATAGGCAAGAGTTTCATCTTTTAGGTTATTGTTAGCCTGGAGTGGCAACAGTAGAGCTGGAGGCAAGAAACTTCTCATATAAGATGAGATTATCTTCACATTGGTAGATAAAAGTATTTAGAATAAATTGGAAATGCACCAAAATCAGGGGCGCACACAAGATTTTTTCAGTGAGGGGGGGGGGGGGGTCCAGAGTCGAAAGTCGATTATTCTCGTATCATACCATTCCAAGTCGCCAAACATATTCCTTTAATTTTACCGATTGTCGGGAACAAAAAATATTTAAAAATAAATTATTGAATAAATAAATTATAATTAATTAACCGAATAAATTATTAATAATGAATACTTATTTAAAATACCAAAAAGCAGAACTTATTGTATAACTTATGTATTTACTTTTTTCATAATTCAAAAATAAAAAAAGGCATATCGATTGCGGTATAGACCAAGAATCTTTTATTCACTTCCAGAGTATCTATCTTCAGTCTTCACGTACGTTTTTCAAAAAAGGAATTAGCGTGACTTGTTTCCTTTCATGATTTTGATCGCTCATTTTCAAAATATAATTTGAAAACCACGTTTTACAACTAAAAATCAAAGCTGATCTACGCCGCATCGAAAGTATGTCTGCGTTACATAGTCATGTAAAAACATGAAATACAAGTAATGAAAGAGTTTAAGAGTTTTTGACTTAGTTGTCACACCGAATTACCAGTACACGTAGTGCGATGACTACCATATAAATCTGTCAAGGGTGGTAAAAAAAGTCAAATGTCAAAATCTGAATGAAAGGTGATCAATAAAAATGATTCATGTCATGAAAAACATTTAAAAAAAATAGCACTTCGCTTTAATTAAAATAACACTGATGCTTGAAGATAGAAATTCATTATTTATCCTCCAAATATTAAAAGACATCGATTTACAGTATTGTTCAATTCGTCTTTCTGTAAATGTTTTTTTTATATTATTTGTATCATTTTTACCGCCCTCAACAGAAATAGGGGAAAAAATCGAGGGTGATAGGGGGGGGGGATTCTGACCCCCCCCCCTGGACACTCGCTTTGTGTACACCACTAGCCAAAAAAGACATACAATTCCGTAAAACTGTTTATACAACTTCAATAAATAAATCGTTCACTACAAATAATCAAATCAATGTATAGGGTGGTTGGTCAGTGAAAGGGGTAAAGAAAAAACTGCATTTTGACTTGTGATCCGGAACCAGATTTTCAAACCACGTGACAGTTTCGACATAGCAAGTTGAAAAACAACAGTTAAAGCGTCATTTCAAACAGCGATCAAAACTGACAATTTCAGATTTACAGAACACATCATTTTAGCAACCCTAGTGTGAAAATTACGCTCCCTAATGAAATTTATCGCACCATCTCACAAAACGTCCGTTTCAAAATGGCGTCAGAATCTGAAATATCATGCAATGCGAAAAGAGTCCCAATTAATTAATCAATCAGACAAACAATGGCTCTGCAGTCATGGCTTTCAGATGTGATAAATATCTCTCCACGCATTTTGTGTCAAATTGATTATCCGGTTGTCAAATGTTTTTCAGTTTGAACAGTGCAAAGAGGAGTTTAAGGAAGTAGTTATTGATTCCAAAGCTGAAAGATGAAAGAGCACAAATGTGCAAAATAATTGAATTTAATACGTGCTGTAATCGCTGATTGGCAGATGGATACAAAAAGTCTTTTACCGTCATAGGAGTCTAAACCACAATAAGAGTGACATCTAGTAAACTCGGAGTATTTAGTAATTGGAATGATTCTGAGGTGATTTTAATACAAATACAAATACAAAAGTGACGACCAGCAAAGGCTCTGGGCCCAGCTAGACTGGTTCCTAGTCAATTTACAATCCCCAGTGAAGATCAATGGCCCTCTTAAAACTATCTACTTCCTTGCTCATTACCACCTCTTCCGGTAAGCTGTTCCAAGGTTCCACTATAATAATAATTTTTCCTAATATCCATGTTAGCCTGAGATTTAAATAGCTTAAAACAATGACCCCTTGTCCTATTTTCAGCGCTAAACTTCAGCCCCGTAACATCTTTCATTTTAATAAGTTTAAACAGCTGAATCATGTCCCTTCTTTGTTTAAGATTGTACATTTTTAGCCTACTAAGCCTGGAATCATAATCTAAATGAGAAAGTCCAATTATTAGCCTTGTAGCCCGCCTTTGTTTGAACCCTTTCCAACACATTAATATCTCTAAAGTAGAGCTCTTTTGTGATTGTACGAATTTCGAACAATAGAAATAAAAATTGATATTTTGTTTAAAATTTATGTGTACAAAATCAATTTCAACAAGCACCAAATTCTCACAACGATCGCATGCACCAGCTGAATCAAATCTCCGTCAAGCACTAAAACCACCGAGTAAAGTTTTCTTATTATAGTGTAGTAGAAGTAGGCTAAAAAACACTTTGGTGTCAAACAAATTGCAGCAAATGATTCTTGTTGTAAATGGTAGGTAACACGCTCCTAATGAACATACCACAAAAAAATCTGTTAGGTACTGTTGGGACAAATGCGTTTTTTACTGGCCATCTTAAAAATTCATGAAAAAAAAATAATAATAAAAATCACGAGTGGTAACAAATGAAAGGAAATTTTATGCCAAAAAGGAATTTAATACGAGATACTAAAAGTGAAGTGAACATGCTAAAAACATACATCTATTGTAGTGAAATATGCGTTTTTTTTTTTTTTTTTTGGCCGCCATCCTGAAAAACCATGAAGTAAAAAAGAATCTTGTGTGGTATCAAATGGACATAACAAAAAGTTACATCCATACTGAAAAGTCCAGTCATTTGGTCGAAAAAAAGGGGTTACCTGGAAAGTTTTCCGGGAGTTTTGAAAATTGGTAATGTTACAGATTTTGATGTGCTTTTTTCGAATTTCCACTTTGCCACCTCGTATCTTTGCCGCTCGCGCCGCCATATTGAAAAAATGGCGTCTGAAAGAGGTATTTTGATGATATCTCCGTTCCGACTTATTTTACGATCAAAACATAATTTACAAAATTAAACTAGAGAAAATTTCCTACAATTTATGTCACAACAATTTTTTCGTAAAATAAATAGCTTCGGCGTACGAGCGCCGCAAAGTATTATTTAACACGCGTTATCGCAGAATAAGTCGTTCCACACTACTTTGAGGTTTAGTTATCATAACACATCTAGGAAACGCAGAGTTTAATTAAGAAGCATATAGTACAAACACAAATTCAATCGATTTACAAGTTAATTTACTAACTGCATAAAAACTCACAATCCACAAATTAAAATTCTTTTTGTGGTAGAAATGAGCGAGAGGAAAAAGGCAATACGGAAACCAAATTCCATTTCAGTTATTTCCTCCTACTACACTAAAACACCGAAATGGACTCTTTCAACCAGGCGCCACGTGGATTTCCCCCTCTCTCCCTTTCTGAAAATTCTACCGGTAGAACTCAATAAACTATTTTAATCTGCGTCATCAGTATACTTGTTACAGTAAAGCCTGTAAAGTTGACCACCTGTCTATGTTGACCGCTTTTGTCAGGAACGGAATTAGTCCTATGTTATATAATGAAGGAAAACCTGTGTAACTTGACCACCTCTCTATCTTGACCACCTGTCTATCTTGACCACTAATGAACACCAAATTTGGTTTGGAGTATTGTAAAAAACCCTTTGTAAGTTGACCACTTGGTTTATTTTTAAAATTTTACTTAGCAAATTATTTTATTTTATTTTTTTTAAAGCTTTCCAAGAATATTTTTGATACCAGACCAGCATTTTACTAACTAAATGGTACAGCAGCATAACTAAACTCTTTTTGAGCTTAACCATATGGGAAAACTACTAAGAACCATATAGAGAAGTACAAAGTATTTTTTTCCAGTTGCAATATTTTGTGGCAACAATGGAATTGTGCTAAAGAGTCAAGTTCCTTGGATTGCAGTATTTCTGGTGCAAGGGATTAAGAGATACGACATTTTCATTTTCAACTGCTTTTTTGAACTATGAGTTTCCAACTTGTTGCTCTTTGTGTTATAGTTTTACATAAAATGGCTTCAAAAAGAAAGTTAGTTGAACTTGAGGTTGATAAAAGATATGAAATATTAAAATTAATTGAAAAGGGAGAAAGCCAGAGAAAAATAGCTGACACATATGGAATTTCTAAAACTAGTGTCTAATAAGTGCGCCAACTTCAATAAGGAATTATTTTGTTGAAAAGTAGATCATCATGGGGTTATAAATGTATAAAAAAATTGAAATTTTTGAGAAGCTATGAATTTTTAGGAACTATTAATATCAAATGAGTAACTTTTCATTTTTTTTTTTGATCAATTTACTGAAATTTTAAATTTGCATGACACATTATGCGTCATTCCGGGAAAATAATCTTTAAAAATATTTGAATAACATTTTAAATTATTGTTTCAAAGTAATGCTAAACAATGAAAGTGAATTGAACAGAAAGAGTAAGTGTCAATATATCAAAAAATGAATACATGGTGCAAGAAATGACGAAAAAAAAAAAAAATCTTTACCCCCTTTATAAGTTGACCACCTGTCTAAGTTGACCACCAAAGTACTGCACCGCAAGTGGTCAACTTACACAGGTTTCACTGTACTAAAAAATTATTGAAAAAATTGCGTCTAAAAGCGGTATTTTGACGATATCTCCTTTCTGACTTATTTTACGACAAAAAATAATCATATACAAAATTAATTTAGGCATTTATATATATATATTAATTTACATACAAAATTAAACAAGGAAAATTTCCTACGATTCAGATCATAAAGTTTTTTTTTTTTTTTTTTTTTTGCAAAATAAATAATTTATGCGTACGAGCGCCGAAAAGTGTTATTTAACAGCATTTTCGCGTAGATATTTTTGATCGACCAAGAGTTACTGGTTCACCGTCTTCAGTATCGATTGAGACGTCATGCAATTTCTTCGACATCATCTGCGATGGGATCATCAAATTCATCATGAGCTTCTTCGTTTTCTATTCCATCATTCGTTTGCTCGAAAACCGTCGCCGTTTCTTCCTCTTCATCGCTATCATGTGATAAACTTTGCGAATTCTCACAATTACCACCAGTACGATTAGTACACATAACGGAGCATTTTAACTCGGCTTTTCTGCATCCACAGGCTTTTTGACATCCTTTTTTGCATTTGCAAGAAATAAGTCTTAGTAAGGTTTGCGGAGCTGGAAGGTCAAGCGTCATAACAGAGAAATTAACCAATTCTTATTTCTATTCACCCCTACAGCTCTGGGTTTTTTTCATTCCCACACCACTGCTAAATCTGGTGATAGGATCGAAACGAATGTTGTCTTGCTGCTGCTTCTGTTGGAGGTAGCGACGAAATATTAAATATCTGCGGCTGTCTTATCTATGATACTGTCAGTTGTATATATTTGTTGCGAAATTTTTCCTTTTCCTGGTTTGAGCATATATATGTTTGATCGCTTGGATAGAGCTGTCAAAAGAATAAGAAGATCTACATCTTCGCCTACAACAATTAAGGAATCGAATGCTGAAGAAACACTTATCGCAGTATTGATTATTAAAGTATCTGCATCTTCTGTGGCTTGTTAGACTACAATATTAAAGAAAAAAAAACTTTATGATATAAATTGTAGGAAATTTTTTTTGTTTAATTTTATATGTAAATTAATATATAGAATGCATAAATTAATTTTGTATATGATTTTTTTGTCGTAAAATAAGTCAGAAAGGAGATATCGTCAAAATACCGCTTTTAGACGCCATTTTTTCAATAATTTTTTAGTAACAAGTATACTGATGACGCAGACTAAAATAGTTTATTGAGTTCTACCGGTAGAAATTTCGGAAAGGGAGAGAGGGGGTAATCCACGTGGCGTCTGGTTGGAAGAGTCTATTTCGGTGTTTTAGTGCAGATAGGAAGAAATAACTGAAATGGAATTTGGTTTCCGTATTGCCTTTTTCCTCTCGCTCATTTCTACCACAAAAAGAATTTTAATTTGTGGATTGTGAGTTTTTATGCAGTTAATAAATTAACTTGTAAATCGATTGAATTTGTGTTTGTACTATATGCTTCTTAATTAAACTCTGCGTTTCCTCGATGTGTTATGATAACTAAACCTCAAAGTAGTGTGGAACGACTTATTCTGCGATAACGCGTGTTAAATAATACTTTGCGGCGCTCGTACGCCGAAGCTATTTATTTTACGAAAAAATTGTTGTGACATAAATTGTAGGAAATTTTCTCTAGTTTAATTTTGTAAATTATGTTTTTATCGTAAAATAAGTCAGAATGGAGATATCATCAAAATACCTCTTTTAGACGCCATTTTTTCAATATGGCGGCGCGAGCGGCAAAGATACGAGGTGGCAAAGTGGAAATTCGAAAAGAGCACATCAAAATCTATAAAATTACCAATTTTCAAAACTCCCGGAAAACTTTCCAGGTAAAACTACCAGATGACTGGACTAAAAACGAGAAATGCTTTTTTTTTTGGTCGCCATCTCGAAAAGTCATGGGAAAATTTCAGAAATAAAAATAATCATGTATGGTATCAAATGAAGGGAAGTTTCAAGTTCGAAGAGAACATGCTTTTTGATTTGGACAGATGAAACGAAATAATGAAATAGGAGACGAAACACAGAAATCTCTTGTTGTATTAAAAACATAATTTAAGCGGTTTAAGAACTGTGGATATTGGCAGAAGTTGACTTTGATCTGTAGTTCGAGTGTCTGACGGAGGCTTGAATCGACTGGTGAATAAGGCAACAATACAAGATAACTGAAGGTCATAACCCACTGGTGCGTCGTTAGTCAATTTTAAGTGGGTCAGAATTCAATGTTTCAAAAAAAATTTTTCAAAAGCAAAAACACCGGAGGTACCACGATAAACACGAACTTTAAAAAAGGTTCCACCTAATATAAAAAATTACAAAACGCTTATTCAAAAGTTTTTTTTTTTTCCACGAATGTAAAGAATTGAAAGAAGCTGAAATTTATGGAGGTTAGAAACAAATACACTCCCTCATTAACGAGCATTATTGTATTCGAAGATTTGTCGTCGAAGTGCATAATTGTAGCGTAGCGAGAGGGAAAATCGATGAAGCAGCACAGCTTCATGCTCTGTATGTCAAGAATTTCGCGGATGACGCAACAAATATTTGACTTCTATAGTGTGTGACAACATAGAACACGTGTCTTCATTAAGATGAGTTTATTTTAAGATTTTCTCAAGGTTTTGGTTTAAGTTTCCAAAAAAAAAAAAAAAATAGACGTCATTTTGCGAGGCAGTTGCGCAGCTAAAGGGGCGGGGGAGGGGGGAGTCGAAGATGAAAACATCCTCCAGAGGCATTGGTTTTAACACAAATGAAAATTCTAATACAGTAGTTTATGCATAGGAAAGGATTGTTTTGATCAAAAAAAAAAAAAAAACCTTTCTGAAGGTATTTTTGATCAAAAAAAACCCCTCCAGTAGGTATTTTTGATTAAAAAAACACTTCCAGGAGGTATTTTTGATCAAAACCCCCCTCTAGAATGTATTTCTGGCTGCGCTAGTGTTGAGGGGTAAAACTACGCAGAAGATATCGTTTACAAGAGTCAACAAAATAGCAATCCAACTTGTACACATATTTTCTTCCCGTTCCATATTCAATTCCATACTTAGAAAGTTAGTTTTTTACGTGATAAATCATGTCATGATATTCACTATTTTTTATATTTCGCTTCTCCAAAATGAAGTTTACTCCTCTAAAGATTGTTAAGGAGTTTTTTTTCACATATTGGAAAAACCGTAGTTAGAATAAGATGGGGTATCACGCACCACCTAAAAAGAAACTTTTTTTTTTTGAATTTTATGTTAACGAACAATGAAAGATAATATACATCTCACCCTAAGGGCCCTGGCTTAAAGGTTGTAACTTAGTGCTATAAAATGGTGCTCAAATTTGCAATACTTGCCTTTCAACTTATTCATTATAAGTATCACCTACTAGTGCACTGCCAGCTAGTAATTGCAGTGTCACATACTAGTGGTTTTACCTTACTTTCTGTGTGAAACATATGCAATAGGTTATATTGCACATTTTGAGCCATGGCAATAAGTGATAAAAAATGAATGAAGGAGACATGAGACAAATAATTTTAAATAAGAGTAAAAATTTCACATTCAGATAATGATTGAACGTACGCGATTAATCATATAAAAGAGATGTCCCAATGAGAAAAAAATATATGCCCATGACACTAATCATATTTGCACCCTCTACTTGATAGAACGACAAAATATTTGAAATATTTTACTCCAAATTTTTTGCTTAGGAATTTATTATTTTAGTGTCTGGTGGCATTAATAATGGTCCAAATAATGGCTGCATGATTTCAGAAGTACGGAATTTGTTTTTTTAAAGACCAAAGTTTTGAAATTCTTGTTTCTTCTTTTTTTTAGGCCATCTTCTTCAGAGACTGCGTCATAGTTTCTTTATAGTTCCCTTCCAAACTGCCTCCGTCGCTGCTTATAAATTTAATGAGTGGACATTCTTATCTTGAAGAAAAGGAAGTGTCATTTGACGTCAGGTGAGCGGCACCCGTAACTGATTGGCCTAGGGTGCAAGGGTCAGGTAGCGACACGTTTTTAAAAGGCGCCGAACATGGCCACTGTCTTTTCTTCCGAAGATCTTTTGAAAGCGATGCAAAAAATATTACGGAACGGTTTTTACTGCTTTTTACTCCCTTTTTTAGTCTGTTGCAACCTGTGACAGGTATGGGGGTGGCCTCTTTCTCGGAAGAAGTTGACGTCATGCGATGTCGCTGTAGATATCTACCTTTTCAAAGATGATTCGATCAAACTGTTAAATAGATCATTTAGATTTCTTAGAATTCGAATGTGGAAGAAAAACTGAAGGGGAAAAAAATGCCTTCTTTTTGCAACCAGAAAGGAACATAACTTCACATTAAACTTTCATTTGAGGATTAATATAAAGTTATACTTTAAACTTGAAACAAAAAACAAAAACAGTGGTCGCCTGTTACCTGAAGCAGTGATGAATTGAATCAGCCGCTTTAATGAATCATATGGTCAAAAAAAAAGAACACAATCCTACTTTATTGAAGTAGCCGCTTTATTGTATCAGCCACTTTATGGAATCAAAACTGTTTAGAACAAACGTGAGTCATATAAGCGGCTGCCACTGTATTCCAAGAACTGCAAAAGCATTGCTAGCCGGAGCTTTGAAGGTTTTGTTAAGAGGAAAGACAAAGAACATTGAAAGCAAATAATTTAACTTTACTTTGTTTACAGGTAAAATGGTATATTTTTACCATTTAAAAAATATAACATTGTGGCTACAAAGTAGCTTTTATTGTAGTAAAGTGTTTTTACAATAGCAAAGTTTTATCAATGAAAACTTACTCTAAAACAGAAATAGAACTTGCTACGTATTCATGAAACATGACTTAATTTTAAAAGCTGATTCTATCAAACTGTTAAAGTAGATCATTTTTGATTTCTTAGAATTCGAATGTGGAAGAAGAGCTGAAAAAACTGCACTTTTTTTTTTCCTTATTTTTATTTTATTTTATTATTATTATTATTATTATTATTTTTTTTTTTTTGCATTTCAGAAATTAACATGTCTTTATTTTAAACTTTGATCAACAAATAATTACTTCAAAAATTAGAAATGCATTGCTCTCTGGAACTTAGAAAGTTTTGTTAAGAAGAAAGACAAGCAAGCTTGAAAGCAAATAATTTCACTTTAATTTAGTTTGTTTACAGGAAAAATGGTGAAAATAACCAAAAATAAAATTGTGGCCACAAAGTAGCTTTTACTTGCAGTAAAGTAGTTTTTATTGTTGTAAAGTTGTAACAATGAGAACTTACTCTTAAACAGAAATAGAACTTACTACGTATTGATGAAATATGACTTCCTTTTCAAAGATGATTCCATCAAACTGTTAAGTAGATCATTTAGATTTCTTAGAATTCGAATGTAAAAAAAGAGCTGAAAAAACTGCCTTTTTTTTTTTTTTTTTTTGCTATCAGAAATGACTTTATTTCAAACTTTGATCAACAAGTAATTACTTCAAAAATTGCAAGAGCATTGCTAGGTGAAACTTTGAAGGTTTGTTAAGAGGAAAGCGAAGGAACACTGAAAGCAAAAGATTTCACTTTGAGTTAGTTTGTTTACAGGTAAAGTGGTAAAAATTACCAAAAATAAAATTGTGACCACAAAGCAGTTTTTATTGCAGTAAAATAGTTTTTATTGTAGCAAAAGTTTTAACAATGAGAACTCGCTCTAAAGAAGAAATTGAACGAACTACGTATTGATGAAATGTGACTTGCTATCGGCAATAATAAATCCTAATTTAGCTTATTCAAAATAAAGTGCATTTTGAATGAACATAATTCTCAAAAGTATTTCAGTCAAATTGTTTGCATAAAACTTGTTGATTTTGAATTGCCTCATGTACCATGCAGTTGTATAAAAATCGTTCCTTGAGATTTACCTCTATTAGATTTCTTGGAACATATATTGGATGGTCACAAAACATCTATACTGTGCTCAAATGAAGATGTTCGATTAGGATTTTTTTAATCGTTACTTGTGTGTGAAAATTATTTCAATATTTTTTTTTAGTTTCATTGCTATTTTGGTGTCCCATTTCATATTTAAAGCAATTTGATCTTTACTCCAACGAAATGGCTCTTATCCAGCCATGCAAAGTACGTGAGAAACGTGATATCATTTAATCGTTCCATAATACGTAATTAAGTTGTCTTATCTGTTAAATGAGTAAGAAATCGAAGCAAAAGGCATGAAAAAATGGTGTAATTAATTAACAAAGATGGAAACCGCAGAAGGAGCCCCGCATCTCAACTCCGACTGATGCTCTTCATCGCTTGTTATTAATGATACAGTCGATGAACGATAACCCTGATGAAGCAAAAAGTTCAATCTATTTTGACAAATGACGGCAATATAGGTTTCCGTCCGCCGACATATTGTTTTTATTGCAAGGAATCGATCCATCTTGCATCCATAATAATGATAAGAACACTGAATTTTGGCCTGTATTATCTTGTCAATCGAGAGCGGCCACTCTAATGGGCTTCCGAGATCTTAATAGGTCTATTAAGAAAGTGACTTCTGAAACCTCCCCTGCGTAATACTCAGATTGTTTGAAAATAATCAACTTTTAGCGGAAATTGAGATATCTTTTGGGACGCAGAGGGGCCATCATTACCGTGCGCCTTTGTTTTTCTGAGGTCATCAACTGTCTTTAGATGTGTTATATTCAAGTTGAATTGAAAAAAAGCAATTATATTAACACTGGGGAAATTATAATCATGGTTTTGAAAGCCATAACATCACTAATGTAGCTTTTATATTCATTTATATAAAGGTAATAAGTATAATGTTTAAAACCAATGAAGCTTTAAAATTGCACGAAATTGAAACGAATTTAACTTGAGTAAATTCATTCAGTAATGTAAACACACCAGCAGTGGCCAGAGCTTAATAGTGTTTCACTAGTGGCCGCTTCAGGGTTTATATTTGAAAGAAGAAAAAATAAAGGATTCCAGGTTTCCCCAATGGATTCAAACGTGAATCGTTGGTTGAATCCATTGGGAGACCTGGAATCCTATTTTTTCAAATATAAACCTTGAAGTGGCCACTACTGAAGCACTACCCACTACTGGTGTGTTTACCTTATATAACGTAAAATTTTTGCTTGTTGTTTATCAATGATATAAATATTTTATGTGTTTATAATGGAACAATTTTCCGGAAGTTTAATGAAATCTAATTCTGCAAGAAAACTTTGTTGAAAAAAAGAGCAACCGAAAATTTTAAAATTTTGTCTTAGTCATAGACAACAATCGAGCTCAAAAAGTCCATCAGTTGTTTTCAAAAAAGTGCACAAAAAAACAAAAGTAAATAAAATGAGGTTAAAATTTGTATGTAGGAGATTTGATGAAATTTCTTCATAAATGTTGGTGTCTCTCCAGTTTTGCCGACATGAAACTTTTCCCCTCTGTTTTTCAGTTTCAAATCATACCTTTTAATACGTTAAAGGGGGAAGGAAATTTGAAATGTCGGCCGAGACGGGATAAACAGAAATGTTCAGTGTCATTAATATTGTAAGTATTATTATTATTACTTTTGCAAGTATTACTATTATTGTTATTATCATCATCAGTATTAGTGTAATTACTGCAATTATTACAATTATTCTTATTACAGTTATTATTATTATTATTATTATTAATACACAATCATTATTATCATTAATATTACTATTATTCTTACTACGATCATTATTAGTGCTATTATTCTTGTTACAATCATTATTATTACTATTATTCTTATTATAATCATTATTATCCTCGTTATTATTATTATTATTTAATAGAATTATTTCAATTATTATCATTATTATTATTACTGTTATTGCAATAATTAGTTACTCTTTTTCAATTATTATTGTTATTATTATTATTCTTATTACAATAATTACAGCTGTTCTTATTATAATTATTATTGTTATTAATAATATTATTATTATTACTATAGCTTTACCACGACACTGCAACTGACGTTAAAGTTAAAATTTGCTTGATCATAACAAAAAGGAAGGATTTTTAATTTTTTTATAAAATGGCTGTAGCTTACTTGCAATGTTATTATTGATATTAATATTTTAGCATTCTTTAAATTTTAAGTTTTATCCGCTTTTTATCAAACGTTATTCAGTCAAGTGGGGCAAGGTGCAAATACAACTTTTCTTGGATGACTTTCATCCACAAAGGCTCATCACGTTTTGGCTTTGCTCGGATGATTTAAATACGGAAACTCATTTCTTGTGCATTGATAAAACTGCTCCTTGTATACCCGTAACACGTGAGTCTTGTTTGTTTCTTTATGTAATACAATTATTTAAAAAAAAATAATTTAAAAAAAATCGCAAGGGCTTGAAGTTATGAAAAACCTTTTTTTTTTGTTCTGAGTTACGATACCTTTTTCTTCCTTTTATCAAAAACTCAACAATCTGATCTTCGGCTAGAGGAAACTTTACTCATTCAATATTTTTGAAATCGTATTTTAAATCCTTCGCTCGGAAAGAAAAACTGATGAAGCCACAGATGATTCAGTCATGCATAAGTGTAAACAAAAAGGGTGTTATAACACCTATGGTAGAAAAGCTGAAATTTTGAAAAACAGAATAGTCTATTCTAATATATGATGTTAGGAATAAATACACAGTTAGCTTCATCATAAGAATGCAGATAATGTTTTAAGAAATCTCACTGAAGAAGGGGGAATGGGGAGGGGGTAAGCCGCACTCCGAAATACTTGTCATTTTATTGCAAAAACAATGACATTGTAATGTAAAGTTACCTTTTCTTTCGGAGAGTCCCCCCAAATCCCAAGGTGAGTTCTTCAAAATAGTTCTTTCAAGTTCAGCACTCATCCGTTTTAGCATAATTTCTGCCTAAAATGGAGTGTCTCTGATAACTTAAAGCGTGCCCTTGACAATGTTTAATTCTTTTGAGCGTAAACCGGAAAAGTGATTGGCGCTGAATTGAGTTGCGTCACTTTCGTAATTATTGCAACTCAAATCCGTGCAAAAAACGCGTCTTTTTTCCACTGAAACTCCTCCAAAAAAGTAAACTTTGTCAAGATTTTCAAGTTGTCAGAGCCAACTATACAATTGAATACGAATTGATTCAAGAAGTGATCATTTTTGTCAAAACGTGAACCCGTTGTTGCTGTCTTATGCCAGCTAGCTGGCAATTTGGGGTGCGCTGCTTCACTTTTCCAACTGTACCGTAATTTGTTGTAAAGTCCGACTTCCACAGTACACACACGTCATAAGGGCCCGTGTATAGGGTAGGCAACCTTTAACAGCATAACAACACATTCACACAAAGAAAGGACAAGGACAGGGAAGAAAAAGTACGTCCATGCCGGAACCGGGATTCGAACCTGGACCTTCCTGTCGCAGTCAGACTTCTCTGACCACCAGACGAGGCAGGCGGCTCGTAACCCGTTTGATGGAAAAAATCATAGAGAATTGACAAATCCACGTGTGATATGACAACACCCATCACATTGCAGCATTAATCCAACGCCGAGCATATGGAAAATAACGAAATGACGTTGCTTGATTTGGTAATGTCTTCAATCCACAGCACTCGAAGAACAATTTCGTTCCTTAGTGTATTGCTGCGAAATGTGATCCAAGGAACCAGTTGTGGACATTCAAATGTTTGTGTGCAATATCACCGCTTTTAGCAGCTACTCATCAAATCAGATTAGCGAATTAAATATACTATGTGTGCGTATATTATTATTTATTTTCTTTTTTATATTTTAAATCTCATCCCTCTGCTTTTCCTGTTCTCATCCTTTCTGTTTTTTTCTCTCCTCTTTTCTTCTTTTTCCTTTTGCCCTTTACATGCATAAAATCATCAATTTAAGCTGAATATTGTTAATGGGTTGTCCTTGCAATAAGAATATTTCTGCATCGTAAAATAATATCTATTCTCCTTGAAAAAAAAAGAAAAAAGTGGGGGAAAATATAAACACTGTTTGTCACTACCTTTATTTAAATGTAATTTTTGGCTATTTCGTTATCACCAAGAGCAATTTAATCTGTTCAATACAGAGGTTATTATATTGTTACAAATTCTGTAAATAGTAATTATTTTTACGATAAATTTGTTGTAATCTAGCTAAATTTGTCTTTAATGTCATTATCTTTCATCCAAAATTATTGTAGTAACTTAACCTGAAATAGTTTCATGTAATGAATATACAACCTCCTTACATTTGAGTGAAGTATATGGTCCCTCCATTTCTGCATGCTAAGATTTGTGAATGGAATAAAAAGAAAATACGAGAAACATTTCGAATTTTGTCGAAACTTCTCTAAGATTTATAAATTGCCTCCGCGCGTGATAAAAAGTCAGACTGGTTTGAGCCGTTGCGCTGAGAGCATGTATTTGACTCTGTGTGTTTTTTCCCTTCGGTGAGTTTTTGCGTATTTTGAAGTAAATACGTGCGTCGCCGTTGAGTTTACGGTGTTTAATTTTTTATTTGCTTAATTGCTGATGATTGATTTAGCAGTTGTAACTACATTTCCTGTACATAGCTATAAATAAATCTCCCGTGTTTCCTCAAGAACTATGTCGTCATTTAAAGAAAGTTTGAAGTTTGCACCGAACGTGTAACAATATGCTCTGAAGTCTCTCTTTGTAGGACACTTATGGTTAAGTAACAAACACTCTATCGGTAATAGAATAATGTCCCAAAGAGCAGCAACTTATTACCTCACCTACGCACCCTAAAAACGCAAGGAGCGGATACAAGGAGAAGGCCATAAGGGTCATGACCCCCCATTAAACCGTCAAAAATGTTATCGGTTCAGCGCAGTGTTAAAACACTTAATTAATAAAATGTAAATGATTTCAATAATCTTTTGAATTTTTAGGTTATTTTTGAAGGTCAATATTTGAAATACTACTTCCTTTTACTGCTTAGGAAATTAACTAGTAACATTTATGCCCAATTATGTGTTTTATTCCTGGCAGATTTGGTGCTCTTTATTGACACCCAAGCAGTTTCAAAATTTTTTCTCACCCAAAACCGCAGGTTTGTTTATAGGGGGGGGGAGGAGTTTCAGCATACCCGCCCCCCTTAAAATGATACTCTGTATCCACCATTGAAGCACACTCCCTATATTTTGAGCAGAAATTTGAGGCGCATCATACAAAATTCAAGCGATATCACGAAATGTTCGTTGGGTTTGACGAAATGGTTTCGTGAAAAACGTCTTCATTCGACCAATATGAGACACCTTATGTTTTAAATCTTGCAACTCCTCAACGATATATGCCGTTAGGAATAGAACAGTTTTCGATTTTTCAATTTTATTTTTATATGATAGAGTAACATGTATGAACATCATATGTGAAAAAATTTTTGCGATACGATAAGTAGTTTTTTTTAAAGTAATTTTTAAAGTTCAAGCGATTGTGACGTCAAATGGCACAGGAAGTGATGTCATGCGTTCTTCCGCAGCGGAAGAAGCCAAAGGACGTGCAGTTGGCTTCGAAGACGAAACCTAAGGCTTACCTCCTCGCATTTAACTCCTCGCGTTTCTGGAACATTAAACCTCTTATCCTCTCGGAGATATTCGAATACCATCATTGATGTTACTTGAGGAAGATTATTAGATTGTGCTTTAACGAATCCGGCTTCCATAGTGTGTTCAAAAGGATTATTGAATTTCTAAAAAATAAAAATATCAGCGCGCTCAAAACATTCGTAGCGAAAACAAGGGATCTTCGGCGGAAGGTTGCCCATTAGTGCCCTGTGACGTAAGCTCGTGACGTTTCAGAAGAGCGCACTTTTGCGCGTGGATTTTTAAAAATTCATTAAAAATCAATCACGGTGCTTTAAAATTCGGCGATGGTGAATTATTTAGTTTTGAGGGTCAATTAACAATATCCAATAGTCAAAATATGAACATTTAATAGGTTGCAACTTCCCTATTGCAATACCGGTATACCAAATATCGGTATTATGAGCAATTTTGCAATTTCATAATACCGGTTTTGTTGAGGTAAAATACTGGTATTTTCGGTATTAGATGAAAATAACAAATTGTTCAAATTAAAGAATTTTCAATTGAACTTATTAAATATCTTTATATTTTAAATGTAGATTTCTTATTCCATGATACAGAACCAAAACCAATCAATTGATGTAAAAATTTAGCTTCAAAAGCACGAACTAATAGAAGATCCTTTCACAAAAGTAGCGGAAAAATTTCAAAATGATACTGTCATTACAAGATGGTGAGATGAATCGTATTTTCGTGCGCTTTTGAGCATCAAGTTTCTGTTTTTTCCATTTCTCTGATCCCTCACTTTCCCTTTCGTGAAAGTTAAATTCGAGTTTAATTTTGAATGCATTTGTCCCGTGAAAAATTTATTCCAACCATATTGAAGTAATACTCTGATTTTTTTTTTTTTTTTAAATATATTTGTTTCAACTGTACTAAATGTGACAAAAACTTTTTCTTGAAAGTATGACAAATGGTAATTTTTAGTCATTAGTATATTTTGTTTGTTGTCCTGTCTTGTTGTTTGGCTTTTTACTTGGAAGATTATATGTTGAAATTATATACGTAGTCCCTTAAATTTTGCATAGAGGCAAAGCTTAATCAATTGAAACATACTTTGAGATATTTACACAATTATAATTGTAAAGAATTTTGAAGGAAAAAAAAGCGAAAACGAATAAGAGAAACTAACAAGATCAAATTTAGTCAATTTTATCGTGAATTTCAATCCAAACTGCTGATAAAAAGCAAACACAAACCTCTCCAGATCAAGAGACAATGATGTTAATGTTGGAAAAGTATCGTCTCTCGGACGAAATTACAGCTAGTTATATATTTATATAATACTAATAATTAATACACATAATACAAAAGAAAAACACACACACGCAAAAGCAGTTATACAAAAGCAGTTATCAAAAAATAACAATGAAAAAAAAAAGATCGTATTATTTGAAGGTGAATTACTTCTAAACAACTAGAGTCGCACATTGTTGACAGTATCACCGACCTGCGTGAATTCATAAAGAGTACTTTCAACTGTAGGAAAGTTGAGCACTAAAATGAGTGCAAGGCTTAGACAGTTCAATAAATTATGTTTCATTACGTTTTTTACTATTGTTGATTGTTTGAAAATGACATTGGTTCCTTCATGTTATATTTGTTCACAATGCGTTTTCATAAATAATAAAATTTTTGTACAAAATTATTTAATATTTATTTTGTACAAAAAGTGGCAACGAAAGAATATGTTTTCAATCATTTTTTGAGAAATTTCAAATACCGGTATTCCGGTATTACGTTTAAAAAATACCGTATAACGGTATTGAATTTTTGGTCCGGTATTGAAATCCCTGCATGCCATGAACTTGACGTGGAGCATCTTTTATTAAAAAAAAAAAAAAAAAAGAGCACGGATGTAAAACGCTTTATTATTTCGCAGTTCAAAGCTATTTCAATTTACGCAAGAATTATTCGAAGTCGATAAACAAATATCGCCTGATCCAAACATTCACTTCATTAGTCAACTGATTATCGGCCTCCATGATGGGACAATTAGTTTCAGGACTGAAGGCGTTCGGAAGAATGGCCGTCCTGAAGGCTTGACGTATACAAATGGCTATCATGGCGCTAGAGGCAATTTGAAGGGCCATAATTACGAGGGGGTAAATGGCAACGGTACGTAAGGCGGATGATGGAAGTGGGCTTCGTGACGCAATTATAGGAGAAGAGTTTGTCGATGTTTATCGTGGAACAGATCAATGAGATTTATCACTTGTCTGGCACAAAATGAGAAATGAGCAGTTTACGCTGTTGGACAATGGTCGAATAATAACTAAACATAAGTGGGAGAGAGAGAAAAATGTTTCTCTCTCTACCTAAATGCTAAATGCTGAGCCGTAATTGCAAGTGGACAAATATGTCTCGACAACTTAAAATACCCGTGCAACAATGCAACATAAATAAAATGAGACATTTGTGACAGCGACAAAAAAGAACTATTTCTGAAGTCCTTTAGAACGTTTCAATAGCTTTAAATTACATAAAAAGAATGTTTCTTATTCGCGATTGCGTTCCCAAGACTAATGCAACCATTTCATCCATTTCCCACAGAAGATAAGGGGGGGGGGGAGGGGAGAGAGAGATAATAAATAAAATGAAGACAGAAAATAACAAGTAATACATCAGTAACAAGTTTGATGTCTGATAATTTTTTTAGCTAGTAATATGCAATTCAGAATTTCTTACATTCGACCATCCTGAATAATTTTCATTGGTCAAAAGATCACAAATCAACTGAATATCTGTTCCTCGAGACTGCTAAGCATGAGAAATCGACGATTCCAATACAAATTGTGCAAATAATGTCCCCCCCCCCCCCCTCCGTTTTTCAGACATAGAAAATAACTGTTTTAGTTCACTTAACAGTATGTATCGCAGAAATCACACCTACGTTTAAAAACAAGCGCAGTAAGTACGTGACCAATGACGGAAGATGGAAAGCTCTTTATGGAAATATTAGAAACTATGGTACCCGCACGGCTTTATCCGTAGTTGAAAATTAAAAGGTCATTCGGTTCACCTGTATATTTAGAAATAATGGATGACGAATTTCTCGCCAATTGGCTATGTTCATTCGCTTTCCCATTCCACGTCATGCTAATTTCGTAATTTACTTGTCCATCTTATGATAATTTTGCTCCGGAAAGTGTTCTTAAAATTGAAATAGAAAAAGAACAAAATCGAATTTTCGAAAAATCGCTTCGAGGTGCACACCCCCATGCTACAAACTAACTTTGTGCCAAATTTCATGAAAATCGGCCGAACGGTTTAGGCGCTATGCGCGTCACAGACATCCTACAGACATCCAGACAGAGAGACTTCAAACTTTATTATTAGTAACTAGTGGTACCCGCACGGCTTTGCCCGTAATAGAAAAATTAAAATGTCTTTTGGTTCGCCTGTGTGGCGAATTTTCTCTCCAATTGGCTTGTACCTATGTTACGGTTCCACGTTATGATAATTTCGTAATTTACTCGTCCATCTTATGATAATTTTGTTCTTAGAATTGAAAAAGAAAAAGAACTACTACATCGAATTTTCGAAAAATCGCTTCGAGGTGCACACCCCCATGATACAAACTAATTTTGTGCGAAATTTCATGAAAATCGGAGGAGCGGTCTAGGCGCTATGCGCGTCACAGAGATCCAGACAGACAGGCAGAGATCCAGACAGAGAGACTTTCAGCTTTATTACTAGTAAAGAAGATATAATTATGATGATTTATTTTGAAATAAAAGTTACTTTGAACGAGATGTGAGTCTAATGGAGTGATAACCTTAGAGTAAATAGAATCGCCGACGGCAGCAAATAAAGAGCTGGCAGGAATGCAATACTTTCTCATACCAGTTTTGCACTAGACTAGATAATTAAAACAGTCATGAGTTTAAAAGCTTACTGATCATAACATGAAAGTAAAATTATTACTAGCAGAACTTTAGTACAATAAGCTCTACTGTTCTGTTAGAAAACAAATGTACTTTGTTGCATAGAATAAGAAATTATGTGCAGTAATAGTAATGTGCACCGAGCATAAGGGTTTCTACTTGGTCTTTATAACGATATAAAAGGATGCTAACATGTCCGTTTTCCAAAACACTCTAAAATCTCTCCATTTTCTAAATGCTCATTTTCACTTTAAATACTTACTAACAAGTTTTTCGCAGTTCTTATATTTGTTATACATTGCGTGTCTCAAATGAGAAAATTATGTCTTGATCCATGAGGATATCTGGATACAAATAAGATACCACTAATGTGAACCACTAACCAAACGAAGCACTTTCATTAAAAGTATTTAAAACAAATGAAATAACATCTGACTCTCAGAAATTAACTTGGCTTATAAAATCTATAAATAATGCCTTGCACTCAAGGTTAGTTCAAATCATACTGTTTTGAAGCAAGAGAGCAAATGCAGACGACGCATCAAACTAGTGTATTACTCGGGTAACAAATTTTTTTTTTTATAACGGATCATTTATCACCACAGAAAAATAAGAGTTATTCAAAAAAAAAAAGTGTGTCGTAAAGACACAATAAAAGTAAAACTTTCATCTTTTCTTTTCCTTCTTTATACGTTCTGAATTGTCACTTCACCTGACGTTTTCTCTCACGACAAGATCTTGTTCTTTTTGCGCCTGACTTAGGCATATTCATATTCACAACAAATTGCATATTTTAATACAGAAAATAGATTATAAACAACGAGGAAACT
This sequence comes from Uloborus diversus, assembly GCF_026930045.1. Lineage (NCBI taxonomy): Eukaryota > Metazoa > Arthropoda > Arachnida > Araneae > Uloboridae > Uloborus > Uloborus diversus. The sequence goes on along the minus strand of NC_072737.1, from coordinate 66,069,666 downwards.
AAATACTGCTCGAAATCCGCTTTTTAATTGTTGCCAAAAACAATTGCAATTATAAAGTTAATTTTGTTAATAAAAGTTAACAATCTAAATTCAAGGCTGAACTAAAGCAATGTAAGTTACGCTTTTAAACTGCTGACTTGACTTGAATCAAAGAAATTTTCGAAAACCTGCATTATTCGCAACTCCAACGAACTATAGGGGGCACTGAAGTCACTGTCTTATGGCGGAATTGAAAACTAAAACAAACGCACATGGTAACGAAGAAAATGCTAAAAGTGTTGTGATTTTTGTTCGTACGTATGATTGTTTCGCTTTATTATTTTTAAATTAATTTTCAAAGTCTTGTTGATATTCTGACCCACGTAGAAAGAAATGAGAATTCAAGAAGCATTACTAAACGTCAAACATTAATGCAAAGTACGTAGTTCGTAGTTCTAAGCAGCCATTTTCACGATGTTGAATTCGATATTTATCAATTCTTGATAAAACTAAATAATAATTGTGGCCTGACAAGAATAACAATTAATGCTAGAAAATTTAATATGACATTACAAATTATTACCAAAAGACGATGATACTTCTTTGCTTTGCTTTGGCTAGCGCTTGTTTTCCATTTGTAGCTGAGTTATTTCTCTTGAATTCCCGAATCGGTTAATTTAAAAATTTTCTGTTTCGATTTTTCTAATTTCTGAGTTACGATTTAATTGTGTCATGTTATGCAAATCATCAACAAAATTCTCACGGATATATGGTGGTAGTTTTCTTTTCAGTTGATTGACAATTATTTCTTTTTACTTATCGAATTCTGTAATCTTCCTACCATTTTATTCCACTCATGATAAAAATTGAAAATGGTTTAACTAAAAACGCGAAATCTCGCCAAGGCTACTTTGCTCGCACAATGCCAAAATTATAACCCTAAACAAATTTGGCGATACCTTTCAGCTGAGAATAAAAGGAATAAAGTAAATTCTTTCTCGGTTATTCATTTTGTTCTACGATAATATATTCAAGAAAATATTTTGCACACTGTCCATTCCAACTAAATGCTGCTGTAAAATATGGTAAGTTTAATTAATTTAAGATTAAAAAAACTCCCATATTCTTACAAATTCATACAAAACAATAAAATTTTTTACCTTGTAGAACGTTATCCAAGTTTGTTAATCCAGAATTTTCGCTTTCACCTATTATTCAGGAAATAATGAACACTAACATTATTTTGAGGAGCTCGATAATGCTATTGAGGAATGAAACAATTTCTGTAGCTGAAATCAATCTAAGACACATCGATTGCGTTAATAAATACTCAGAACAAACTGCCTGTGTTTACGTCAACAGACACACATGGAACGCAACGTGGCAAAGTTTTAGTTGCATTCGCAGTTTTATAAATCACCGCAAGGTAGCGTATTCGAGCGCTGGAATTCCGAATTTGAAAAGTTTAAAGTGTCCAAAATTCACAAATATATGCTGCTTAAGTTCAGCCTTGAAACTAATTTGCTACATTAATTAACAAAACTAACTTTACAATTCGCAACTCCAACAAACTATAGGGGGCACTGCAGCCACCGTCTAATGGCGGATGAAAAAGGTAAAACAAACGCACGCCGTAGCGTAAAAAATGCTCATAAGCCTAGTAAATTTGTTCGTATGCATGATTTTTTCGCTTTATTCTTTTCAAATCAATTGTCAAAGTCTTGTGGATATTCTGGACCACGTAGAAAGAAATGAGAATTCAAGAAGCATTACTACACGTCAAAAATTAATGCAAATAAAGTAGTTCGTAGTTCTAAGCAGCCATTTCCACGATGCTGAATTCGATATTTATCAATTCTTAATAAAACTAAATAATAATTGTGGCCTGACAAGAATAACAATTAATGCTAGATAATTTAATTATATGACATTACGAATTAATATCAAAAGAACATGATACTTCTTTGCCTTGCTTGGCTAGCGCTAATTGTTTTGCATTTGTAGCTGAGTTATTTTTCTCAAATTGCCGAATCGGTCAATTAAAAATTTTTCTGTTTCGTATGGTGTTTCTAATTTCTGAGTTATGATTTAATTATGTCATGCCATGCAAATCATCAACAAAACTCTCACGGATATGTGGTGGTAGTTTTCTTTTCAATTGATCTAACATTATTTCTTTCAACTTATCGAATGCTGTAATCTTTCTACCATTTCATTCCACTCATGATAAAAAATAAATATGGTTTAACTGACATGCGAAATCTCGCCAAATGTTCTTTGCTCGCACAATACTAAAACTATAACCCTAAATTATAATCCCACTATTTTGGCGAGGAAAATTCTCAGCGTTAAACATTTTTCACTTCGATCTACGATAATATATTGAAGAAAATATTTTGCGTACTGCCCATTCCAACTAAATGCTGCTGTAAAATTAGGTTGGTTAAATTAATTATTTTTAAACTAGGCAGAGATGAAAGCCCTAATTCTTCTGCTAATGTTATCAAATCTTTTTTTCGAACTTAAGATTTAAAAAAAACCATATTCTTACAAATTCACACAAAACAATTAAAAAAAAAAAAGCTTACCTGCTATACCGTTATCCTCTTTCAAAAAGAGAAAAATGCATCGAACAGAGAGCAAATGCGAAGTTTGTTAACCCAGAGTTTTCTTGTGTTTACGCTTTTGCCATTTACGACAATCATCACACTTTTTAGAGTGAAATAATGAAAACTAACATTATTTTGAGAAAATCGAGAATACCATTAAGGGACGAAACAATTTCTGTTGCTGAAAGCAATCTAAGATACATCGAATGCGTTAATAAATACTCAGAACAAACTGCCTGGTCACGTCAACAGACACACATGGAACGCAATGTGACAATGTTTTAGTTTTTTCGGCAGTTTTGTAAATCACTGCAGGGTAGCGTTTTCAAGTGCTGGAGTTGCAAATTACAATTATTTTTCCTTTTTTTTTTAAACAATTTAAAAGCGAAAGCATTTTAACTTTATAATTACTGTTATTTTTAATTTTTTGGCAACAATTTACAACACAACTACGTCAGTTCCGTCATACAAAAAGGTTGCAGATCTGAATTTCAAAGCCCTCGCACAAAAAGTTCTCTTAAAAAAAAAAAAAAGAAAAAAAGAAATGGGGAAACATTGAACAGAATAATTCTCTTTTTTTCTTTAAAAAAAAATGTTTTTTTAACAGTTTTTATGAATTAAAAAGGTAATCTTGATAATGTAGTTACTGATAAATTAAACCACTTTTCTATTAAGTCACGCTCACATTGCGTTATCAAGTGCATATCGAATTAACAAAGTGATTGTCAATCGGAAATCTTTTTCTAAAGAAGCTCTTAGGCGTATTTGTGTTTGAAGTGAAACGTATAGGTGCTCTAAAACTCAAATTACTTATCACACAGCTTATACGTGCTTATGAACTCATAGTAAACCAGCTTACACGTATAATCCAGCTTGATCCGGATTGGCTTGGAGCTGGAAGCAAACATGGTTCAAGAATTTGCCATTTGAATCTTCAGCCATTTCTTCTCTGGGCTTAGATTCGGCAGCTAAATTTCGAGAGGGGATATGAGCTTACCGGTTTCGTGCATTGGGCGGTCCTCTCTGCTTCTTACACCCTGTTGACTCAAAGTATTAGTTTCTCACCTGGAATAGAAAGGGCAGATCAACGACATGAAATATAGCTTTAACAAAACATGTATTTGCGAATTCAGAAGTGATTTATATCTTCTTTCCAAGCTTTGTGCTTTAGGATACCACTGGCTGGATTTTTTTTCGATGCAAAAACTGTTCCTGTGAAGGTTTATCTTTCATAGGAATACATATGTTTTGGAGACATTTAAAAGGTTTGTATTTTAATATAAATCAAGAAAACAGAATAAAAATGTAAACAACAGCGATACATAAAAGTACCACACATGAAACAATTTGCATACATTAAATATGTTTTAGCAAAATTTAAAAGGGTTGTATTTTATTATAAATCAATAAAATTGAAATAAACTGTAAACTTATTGAACAATAAACAGAGTTATTAAAAATCAATTGTAAAATTAAGTTTTTGAAGTCATGCTAACTAAACTTTACTGCTCTAAATAAAATGCCTTTTAAATTACCTGGTTCCTAGTAATTAAATACTTCTTTCTTCTAATGTCGCTGAGTTATTAGATATGTTTTAGAAAAAAATAAAAACTTTATGTTTTATGAAAAAAAACAGGAAAATTGAAAACAAATGTAAACAACAACGATACATAAAAAGGCAACATTTGAAACAACTTGCCTTTACAGCGTGAAAAGATGTAAGCCGACAACACCCAATTAGTATGTGAATAAAAATCAGCTAAGCGGAATTCAATAAGAATAAATGAAAAAAAAAAAAAAAAAAACTAGTGTTTTCTATTTCTCCAAACTCGGTGCCCTTAAGATGCAGCTTGTGATTTTTATTTCATCAGAAGTTAATAGAAATATTTTACATACGTTTTTCTAACTCAAAAGAAAAATTGAGGCAGCGAGAAGCAAAGGGATGTAAATTGACTTTTTCAAGTTTTGAGTAAAACGCGTTTAACGCTGATGGCTGAGGCTCTAGGTTGACTGTCATTGAATTTCTTTTTCTATATCATGCTGTCGGAATGGGACTATTCGGCGCGGCCGTTTCAGCGCGAAACCCATTTCGGCGCTGCCGTTTCGGCGCGACCGTTTCGGCGCGGCCTATTTCAATACAACCTGTTCAAAAATCGAAATTGTCAGCATGTAAATCTGCCAAACATTGCTTCAAAATTCAAGATATCATTTGTTTTTTTTAAGTTTTGTAAAAAGTTTTATGAAGTAATATTTTTAAAGGTCTATTTTGTTTTCTTTTTTATTATGAGTTGATAACATGTAAGTTTAAAAACATCTTCATAATTTTTCGAAGTAGATAAGTTAGGAAACAGCATTGACATTTTTCTATGAAATGTAAATATAAAACTCATTCAATTTAAATAGATTTTTTTTTCGTTGCTGATCATTAATTTGTGCACTTACTTAAATATCTTTTCTGTAAAAAATTTAAAAATGTCAACTAATAATAAGATGAATTTTTTATATATTTTATTGGAAAAAGTTAACGTGTTGAGAAACTCACACGTGTAACCCTGCTCTCTACAAAGTTAAGTTGTGTAAAGTGCTTTGAACACAGGATAGACAAGAAAAAACTTTATTATGTAAAGATTATTATTATTTACTGCTTTTAAGTTTCATAAAGACTAATATAATGAAAAAAAATATTTTAATTTTTTTTTAAAATAAAAATAAAATATTTTGTGTCTTTTTAGTTCCTGTAACTGTTCTATAGCACTAAACTGTCAACTGACTATTTCGTAACAAAAAAAAAAAAAAGGCAATAATGAAAAAATAATAATAATAATAAAAATTTAAAAAAAAAAGTTATTTACAAAAAATTTATAAATTGAGTACAGAAAAATAATAGTGTTCAGAACTAACTTTAAAAAATAAATGATTTTTAGTAAATAAAAAAAATCAAACAATGCCCTAAATTTACCTTGATGTCCGTACATGGGTTTGTAATAGTTAAGTCGAGCTTTTTGGTTAGTTTGAAACGTGTTTTCACGTGAAGAAGACTTATGAAATTATTTCCAATAGCTGCAGCAACAAAGAAGTAATCACCACAGAAACACAAAACGGTTCAGCATTGATAAAAAAATAAAAAAAATCGACAAAGAGGTACGACTGGTACTGGCATTATTTGCTAATTTTTCAAGATATTTTCTTTTATGTTATCGCAGTAAAACATACGTGGATCACATATGCTCCCTCTTTTCCACCACTGTAAATTTTAAAATAAATTTTAACTAGCTTCTAGAGCGCTAAATTCACATTCTTCTTCCAGAAATCTTTTTCCTTCTTTAAACTAAAATTTCTGAAATTCATAAAGTTCAGAATGCAAAAATCTGGCGCCGAAACGACCGGCGCCGAAACGGTCAGCGCCGAAACGGCCAGCGCCGAAACGGCCGGGCCGAATCGTAACAAACCCTCATGCCGTATAATAGAACCTACCAGGGCTACTAGTACTATCTCTTGCCCCAAGACAGAGGAAAGGTTCACCTACCATTTGTTCTAGTTATCTCCAAATTTTTTAATTTTGCCACTTACAACCCTTTGCTTCTGAACTGACTCAATTGCAAACTATTTGTTTTTCTGTAATTTGTATTAAGAGAAAGTCGTCCTGATATCATGATAAAAAACCATTCTTTGTAGATATACACATCAGTTATTTGTGCGTTAAATGAACAATCTCGATTAGATTGAGGTTTTGGATGTATCACGCTTTTCTAATGTCTCCCGAAAAGAGCGATGTAACGAAATGTTACTGTATATATCAATTATAAAAATGATGTTCGAAATGATCCTCAGGGGGTACGGGGGTGGTCGGCAAACTCTAAACGATTTTTAAAGAAAGCGACTGTTGACGAGGGGTGGGAGCACGTGCTATCCGAGTCATGGATACCTTCACGAAAAACGACTGGAATTTCCCCACCTGTGATCCCATACCCATTGTTACGCATCCCCCCGAAAAAACTGAGCACACTCGTCCAGAAATTCGCAGGTGGGCAAAATATTCCACTATTCAGCAGTAGCGGGGAGGGCCATCACCATCAGGACACGTTTTCGGCTTCTTGACGATTTCCCCCCCCCCCTCTTACTAGAGGCCACTGAGGGGTCGGGGATCCCTGTATGTATAAATATATTTTCGCCCCCTCCGCCCCCTTGTTCGCCGTTTTGAGGTATTGCTATAAAATTGACTCAATATCTCGGAGATGAAGTTTTTAAGGCCCCGGGTTCTGGGCGGATTATGTCTTCTGCGTTTTATTATCTGGATTGTAAAGGAATCCATTGCGGAGGAATCCTGGAGGAATTCCTGAGTTTGTTTACTCTTGTGCAGTTTTTCGGGGAGACGATCTGGAGATTTATACCACTGGAGAGATCACTCATTGTGTTAGGGGATTAGAAGCGAAAGGGGTTCATTGGCACACACGGGAGCGAAGAGCACGAAAACATATTTGTCGACTCATGGTCATATTTGCAGATGCTTCCACGGATAATAATGAGACATCTCAAAATCTCTTCTGCAATGTGTGCGGAAGTTTCATTAGAAGTAGAATTCTAAACATTTAAAAGAATAAAAAAGATCATTCCCAGACTAACGAAGTTCAGAAGTTGTGTCTGGCAAAGTGACCAACTTAATCAGTTCCGCTTGTTCAAGGACTTCAGTCAAGGGAATAAACTATTAATATATGCTAGAGCATCACGAACAGAAATGGAAGAGCGAGAAAGAGAATTTCTTTGCTGAAGGCGATGAATGATTTTCGAACACACACAATAAGCAATTTAAAAAAAAAAAAAAAAAAACTCAAATATTTTCTCCAAACCGAATTTTTTTTTTCTTTTTTTGTATCTTTCATGACAGTGTTTTGAATTAAAAAATAAATAAATAATTAAATACTAATTGATTAAAAAAAACTAATTAGCATCAATTCGCATGGTGGTATATAAGTATACCAAATGCCGTTCAATTCCGTGCAGTCAGGCCCGGATCTATACATTTTGGGCCCCTCCCTCCTGCAACAAATTCTGTAGGGCTACTCCTAAGGGACCAGCAGTGAAAATTTGCAACCTTTTCAAGTCTTAGTGCTTTTTTTAAAATTTCTTTAAATCGATTTCTGTGGCCGTTGGACCCCTTAAGGACGTAGGTCCTTAAGGACGGGTACACAGATCCGGGCCTGCACGTAGAGAGTTTTATGTTAAGGTGGCAAGAGAGAAAAAGACTTAAATGCGTACAGGCAAACATGCAAAGAAACATATACAAACAACACAGACATATGTTCCAAAAATCTTCAAATCATAATCAACACCCCTCAAAACTTCAAACTTCGTCAAATTTTGAAATATTTCATGAATTTATTCATTTTTTCCGTGTGTTTGTTAACATCTGGGCAGCATTTTTCTAGAAAATTTGTTACAATAAAGTGCGCATACTTGAGACAGTTTCTAACTTTTCCCTTTAGTAGTAAATTAATCACGTGATTAAAGTACTTTCAGCAAGTTACCGCCCATGAGCCAGGGCTAAGGCAGAAATGCATGAAATACACAACCAGCTCAGTTGTTTCCAACCGAGGACTGCAGTTTCGTGCTTATTAGCACTCATCAGCCCGGAAAGTGACTGAGCTGGAGATGGGAAACCTCTTGAAGCAAAGAGTGCCAAACAAACTAGTAGCTAATATAGAATTAGCAGACCAGACGAGTGACCGAATCAATGGTTCGGTTCAACTTGTGGATTGAAGGCAAGGCATGGTATATTCAGCAAGTTACCTAACCCATTAGCCAGGGCTAAGGCAAAAATGCATGAAATACACAGTTTGTATTTCATGCAGCCTTAGTACTTCACATCAGGACAGGGTATAGATGTATAGATATATTTTGAGTTTTTTGTTCATTTTTAAAAGAACAATCATCTTTAAGGAGTTTAATGTTTTTTGAGATCACTCTTCCACCTTAAAGCACATGTAATGTGTGCTTTTCCAAACTATTTTATGACTGTAATCTCATATATTCAAAGCTTACAGTAATATGACTAGCTTGTAAAGAAATATGGTTTTAGATGAAAATTAGAGGGAATGTGATTCAGGATGCATGCTGCGTCATTAAAAATTTTAGGGGAAGGGCGGTAATTTGAAAGGGTTTTGATTTCATTTGGGAGGGGGGGGGGATACTCAGCAGCATATAAAGAGGTTTGCCCCCCAACCCCCTCGCCAGGGATAGGCATTTCTGCTCGATGGATACTTTTTTGCACAGTATACATAACGCTGGCCGTTGAAACTTGACCCCACTCACAAAAATTCCTGGATCCACCCCTGCTTCCATATACTATTTGATTCTAATTTCACTTTTTTAGAATTTTTTTTTTAAATATTTACCGTTCACAAAAGGCCATAAAACATTGCATATGGGTAAAATATGTTTAAGAAGCACCTCATGACAATAACTCAATTTTGATAAAAAGTGCAGATACGACTTTTGTGCTTAGCACGGCAGCATTGTCATTTTAAAGAAGTTTGCTATTCAATAACATTAGATAATAGGCACAGAGTCTATCCGGACATTTTTTCGGAACTGAAATCAATTTAAAGCTATTGTAAAATTTTGACCCATCTTTGTTATGAGCATGGAGGGAGTGAAGGTTTTCTTTCGTGAAACCATGACTCCAAGTCACGTGATAGATTTTAAAGCAGAGCATTGGAAGAAATAAGGTTTCTTTCGCTTATTTCACGCAAAACGTGTCAACCATTCGTCGTTGTTGAGTCACGTGACTTGGGGCCTTTGGATCAGCTTTTGCTAAGCCAATAATTGAACTTGGTCCTTCCACTTTAATCCCTGATCTAAAGTTCGAAAGCTTTCCAAAAAATTTTCAATTTTGAATTTTTGTAGGTTATCTTTTAGTGCCGCAATTGTAGGCTATCTTGGGTGCCGTTTCAAGAAAGCCTTAATGCCACCAAAATTCAAGCCAGACAGCAGTTATAACTATGCCCTCACACGGAGTACAGTCGGACAACTTGAGAGCCTTTAAAAAATCAATTATTTAAAACGGAAATTCAATAAGGTAAAATTATGAAAAAAATTACATTGGCAGCTAAAAAATTCGACAAACATGCTCTGCAGTTAAATTTCTTTAAAATCAAAACTGAAGAAATTGAAACTGTTCCACTGTGCCCCGCTTTCCTCTACACTTGACAATGAAATGAAAGAAATTGTCATTTTTGAAGCGATGGGGGTTAGCGTATTCAAGGAGTGAGGGGGGGGGAGGAGGAGAGTAGTTCCTCTTCCAAAACTCCGAATTTTTCTTTTCTTGATCATAGATATGGACTACTATCTCTCTTCGATTTTTTATTTATTGCTACGCCACTGTTGAGAGCAAAAACTATGTAAGACACTTGCCAACTTATGTACTATAACATCGCCTGATATAATCCATAAATGACTCCGGAACGGTAGTAAATGAAAAATGAGTCGGTAGTAACTAAAAATTCACACTTCTCGCAGACTCCTCAGGCGGGCTGAATAGAAGAGGCTGGCTGTCAACCTACATGTATATGCGTTTAAAAAAGGAAAGAAAGCCACAAGAATGTCTCCGACGAATGATATAGCTAGGTCAGTCGACACAGCAATAAAGACACTCATAAATCGAAACCTCCCTCGGCGAAATCTTTTGTATCGGAAAAGGGTAAGGCGCCCGTAACGGGCACCCTGCAACTCAACTTGACCTCGACTTGCGACTTCACTATACTTTTATTATCGTTTTTTAATGGCGTCTTAGCTGCTTCTACTGTTTCAGTTCTTTCGGCTGTTCCTTCTTTATCATCTCTGTGCAGTTCCAAAGTAAAAATAAAAAAAGGAAGCTTTATATCTGCGAGTCCGACGTAAATGCCCGACTCGAGGTCTGGATTTTCGCAGGTAGAGCGATTTAAACAAGTTTCGAATGGTTACGGCGTCTAGGTAATGATTTTTAAGACCATCTTCTTGACATCGTAAAAAACGGAGACTGACAGTATTAGGTTTATTTTGTTCTTCTTTTGGCACAACCGGCGAGCTTTCTTTCTGCTATTACCCGTCGCTTTCGTTTGTCATTAAGTTCTGGATTTTCACATTGTACAAAACCTTTCACGTGAAGTAGACAAGCATAAAACCCGCCTGCCACTATTAAGGGCTGTCTAAAATTCCAAAAAGAGGCAGGGACGAGAGTCAATCGAAAAGTTAGTTGCACTGCTCCAGAAAACAAAACAGTATAGCAATTTTACAATAGCTTTATTTTAAAGTTCCATTCAAAATCTACTTTTCAACGTGACCACCTCCGTTATTTAAGCATTTGTCAAGACGTGGTGCAAATTTTTCGATGCCTTCTGCAAAGAAATCCTGTCCAATGTTCGATAACCATTTATGGGTTGCAGCTTTCACTTCGACATCCGAATGGTATCGTAGATTTGAAAATTCTTGTTTCATGAGACCAAAAACATGAAAGTCAGGAAATGAAAGGTCTAGGATATAAGGAGGGTGATCCCACACTTCCCACCTTGCAGTTAATGGTCTTCCCTCGTGCTGACGTCCATTCTCAGTCATGTAGCACCATTTTGTGATAGCTTATAGTCTTAGACGGAACATGTTTACGAAGTGTTACAACTAACTTTCTGACTGACATACGTACTTTTGTTGCTCTGTTACATATTCATACTCCGATCAGAAATGCCAACTGGCAGCAGGGTTGTCAAACGTCCCGGATTTTCAGGGACAGTCTCGTAAAATGAGTAATTGTCTCGCGTCCCGGAAAACTTTGATACGGGACGGCAAAAGTCTCGTAATTTTCGAGAGTAACTTTTACTGTTGTGGAAACATTCACGTGCAATGTTCTGTACGTTTATATAGTGCTGTCTTTCACTGTGAAGAGGCACTAGCATATATCATTGTACTGGAAGGCTGCAACGTGCCCTTATCTCTTTGTCGAACATAAACTGAATCTCAGAACATTTAGGAAAACAATATTGCTACATTTGGCCATTTATCAAAATAAAGAATTTATAAAAGTGCAACAGGAGAACTTTTAGAGATTTTTCTTAATTTTTAAATTTTTAATAGATTTTAAGCTGTGTCAGCTTTAAAGCATTATCATCATTTAGGGTCAGGTGGAGTGGAATGGGTAGTTTAGTATTTTTTCGAGTCACAGAAAAGTTTAAGAAAAGTTTTTTTTTTTTAAATAAGAACACTCATGTTGTTTACAACAGTTTGACTTTATTTTGGTTCAAGAAAAAACTAAATGGATACAGTCAGTTTAGTGGCAGCCTCCTGAAAAGACAACCAAGCCAACTGACGTATGAAACTGTAAAGCATGCTATCGATAATGAAATCATCATTTGCCTACCGCCTAATACGAGTCATACCATGCAATCACTAGACATCGCCAGAGCCGACTTAATAAATTGAAATCCAGTCTGATCAAACTTCCATCCCACTAAGCTTATTATATTCAAGCATAATATCTACAGGAGACTGGGTGCTAGTTGAATACAGTGTTAAGAAATTTAAAAAGCATTTTATTGCTCAAGGTCTAGAATCTTTATATACTCGTGCTTATATTGTAAAAATTCTTAAGAAGTCTTTGATGGGGAATTTTTTTCATGTTCCCCAATAATGCGAAAATGGAGACTGAAGAAGAACACATCATCAAAACCTAAGTCAGCCAATCCTCAAGAATCGTGGACATTATACCTTTAATTGCAGTGAAATTACAAACTACATTGTACAATAGATACCTTTATATTAATATATTTTTGTGAAAAAATAATAAATAAATCCATGTTTTTCTCTGAAATTTAACTTGAAACAATACTACCCATTTCACCCCCACCCCATGGGGTGGAATGGGTACAAAAACAGACTTTAAAATAATAGTTTTTTCACTAAATAATAAAATTATTTCAGTAATAATAACTGAATATGTGAAGTGTAGTGTTGAAATAAAAAAGCTCAGTTAAGGTTTTTTAATTGTTAGATATCAAATTTGAATATTTTGATAATCATTTCAAAAATGCCTGTTTTTATACCCATTTCACCCCACCTGACCCTATTGAGTTCAGAACAAACTTTTTTTTTTTTTTATAATGGCACGAAAAAAAGTTTTGTTCAGTTAATAACCTCTGAATTGCTTCCTGTTATATGTTCAAAACGTTACGCAGCTATTAGTTTTATGACAGACAAAAAACTTTAAAAGAAATGTTTATCTAATTAGCATGATTCTGTATCAAAATACATATATTTGAACAATTTCTTCATTCTCTTCCTTTTGCACGTCTTCATCTTCATTAGTCATCAGGGAACCGAAACGCTCAGAGCCCCCTACCGCTGCCACTCATACCATTGCCACTGGCAGGGGCGTAGCTAAGGGGGGGGGTTTTGGGGACAAAACCCCCCCCCCCCGAAAAGTTAGTCTCAAAAAAAAAGAGAAAAAGAAGAGAGAAGAGAAAGAAAAAAAAAAGAAAAGGAAAAAATTCCAAGCGATTATATATATATTATATATATATATTATATATATATATATTATATATATATATATAATATATATATATATATATTATATATATTATATATATATATATATATATATATATATATATATATATATATATATATATATATATATATATATAAGAAGTAACCCCCCCCCCCCCCCGAAAGTCGGGTCTAGCTACGCCAATGGCCACTGGTAGCGTGTCTCGTATACCCAAATTTTAAATTTGGCAACCCTGACCAGCAGTGGCGTAGTGAGGGGTAGGAGGAATGGAGGATCAAATGTTCTCCATAAAGCACGTGCTTATTAGTGAAAATCTCCTTCCCATGAAAAAAAGTCTCACTACACACCATTGACTACCATCAGGGACGTGCACAGGAATTTTGGGGCTTGTCACAAATGACTTTTACGGGCCCCCTCTATATTATTTACCCCTACGTCCCTACGTATATTTCATCCCTCACTTTAAAAATCTCGGGCACCCTTCAATATCGGTCTCTTGGTCAACAGGTGTCCCCTATGCAAGCCAGTGACTGCCAGGAAGGATTGAGCAAAGTGATTAGGAAGAATAACGTAATTTTTCAGTTTACTATGGAATAAGTAAAAGAAAATGTAAAGATTTCTACTAAAGGACACTTATCTTAAAGGGGAAAAAAATCAAACAAAACAATAAATTAAGTTCGCATACACTGTTAAAACCGGAGGAGCCAGATAGGTGCGATTTTCCGCCTTAGAGTGCAAAGACGGAGCCATAGAGAGTCACAGAGGCTAGGAAATATTGTTCCGATATCTTTTAGCACCTCAGTGGAGGAAAGAAGGTAATGAAGGGCCATCAGCCCTCGCAGTAGCCAATAGCGACTCTTTTCCTCCGCAAAGGTGCCTCGCTTGCACATGCGCTGTGCACTCCGGCATAAGTTCAGTTCAGCCACTTTAATGGCGGACGGCGATGCTGCAACGTAGTTGTTGGTACATTAAAGTTTCACATTGAATTGACAACTAAACTGGATTAAAATTCAACATTTCTAGGACAAACCTTCAAAACCTTGCGTAAGTACAGTCATTTAATCATGGGATAACATTTAAGGCTTTCCAACAGACTTTTAGTGTTTTCAGAGTCAAGTTTCAACAAAGTTAACTGAGTACTACTTCTTGTTTATAGTTAACCGTTTTAACATAGTGATGTATGGCTTTTTCTATCATGTGTACTAATATATGCTGTTACTTGCTTGTCGCGTCAGCGGTCTCGCGGATTTTCCCCAAAATGTTTATTGTTAGCAATACGAAATAATTAATAAGTAACCGTTATGAAAATTTAACGATGTAACTTAACTGCTACAGCAGATACACTAAATGTCTTTATCTTCTCAATAAAATAGCTGCGTAGACGTAGCAAAGGAAAAAAAAAAGACGCTTGGAAAAGAAATCTCTCCGTGTGTTTCATGCCATGACTCATTACGTAAAAATATTTCGTTGGTGTTATTTCAAAAAAAAAAAAAAAAAAAAAACGAATGCATTGTCTAGACGCGTTTATTATTATTTTTTTCTGATTTCTGTTTCCAATGCTTTTTTATTATGTGGGCTGCCAAAAATTTGTTTCGATTTTAATGTCAAAAAAGTTCCTATTTAAAAAAGAAAAAAAAAGTTCTTTTTTAGATTACTTATGTTCAAATAGGGTATTCAAATGTCGAACCATATATGTATACGTATCAATATGTTACTCTTGATTAAAATATTTTGAACGTTTATAAAACGCCTGCAATTTATGAAACGATTTGATTTTTCCGTGATTGTAATATAACTGAAAAATTTTGAATGTGTCCGTAAATTATCCATAGATGCCTACATTCTTAATTTTTGGTATTATGCTGTAGTAGATGTCAATATCCATTTAAAACTACAGAGCAATCCAAGGGTTTTTATGAGATTTAGAACTCGGATAGAGGAATTGAAGTCATGAACGCTTCTAAATTATGTTGGAAAGTCTGAAATGTGATCAAATGCCTTAAATGACAAATTTTAACCCAAAATCAATTCAATGTGAAAAACGTACCAAGACTTTGTATATCTTAAGCACAAACAATAAACACAATAATATTCAAAAATGCACACAATACGGGGGAGAGGGGGGGGGGGAGGATCTACCGCAGAAATCAGTAACGGTGCCATTTATCTCTCTGAAGGTTCCTTCTTTTCACCGCCACTGTCTGTCTTTTAAAAGGTGCCCGTTTTTTCACCCTAATAAGAGGTGCGATTTCGGCTCCGTATTGGGTGTCGCTGGTGAACAAGCGTTTCACCCCTGAAAGGTGCCAAACGCAACCTGTAGTTTTAACAGTGTAGCATAATAGGGGAGGGTGGCCCAAAGCGGGTAGGCCTTTGTATGCCTCCCCCCTCCTTATGGTGTGTAAGCGGCGACGCATACGAATGTCGTGTTTACATGAACACCCCCCCCCCCCCCCCCGAGTTTTAATCAGTCCCAGCGAAGTAGCAGTGAAGCGGCATGGCGCAGCCAGGCTTAAAAAAAATAAATAATTAAAAATATATACTTCTTTAAAAAATGAAGTTTTGTAACTTGTTATTAGTCGAAGACCAGCTTATTTTTTCGATTGCCAATAATTTTACGTTATTCTGACATCATCCACCTACAAACTACGGTAGTCATTTTGTTTGTTTCTTTTTTAAATTTAAGGTTATAATTGTTGAAATAAAAAGCGTGCCTTCGGGCAAAGCGGGTATAGGATTTAATCATATATTTATTTATAATTTCTTGACTCGTTTTTTTACTTAGATTTTCTATTTCAATAGGATAAGTATAACTTTAAAACGTTATTTTTAGGATGGCAATTAATTAATCTATTAATTTAATCAGTTATTTCTTTAGGTTTTATAAACAAATATGCTGATTTTAAATTGGATAAGTACAACTTTTTTTACATATTTTTTAATAATAGCAGGTAGCTAGTCAACTATTTTAACCATTTATAACTTCACTGTTAAAACTACAGGTTGCGTTTGGCACCTTTCAGGGGTGAAACGCTTGTTCACCAGCGACACCCAATACGGAGCCGAAATCGCACCTCTTTATTAGGGTGAAAAACGGGCACCTTTTAAAAGACAGACAGCGGCGGTGAAAAGAAGGAACCTTCAGAGAGATAAATGGCACCGTTACTGATTTCTGCAGTAGATCCTCTCCCCCCCTCTCCCCCGTATTGTGTGCATTTTTGAATATTATTGTGTTTATTGTTTGTGCTTATGATATACAAAGTCTTGGTACGTGTTTCACATTGAATTGATTTTGGGTTAAAATTTGTCATTTAAGGCATTTGATCACATTTCAGACTTTCCAACATAATTTAGAAGCGTTCATGACTTCAATTCCTCTATCCGAGTTCTAAATCTCATAAAAACCCTTGGATTGCTTTGTAGTTTTAAATGGATATTGACATCTACTACAGCATAATACCAAAAATTAAGAATGTAGGCATCTATGGATAATTTACGGACACATTCGAAATTTTTCAGTTATATTACAATCACGGAAAAATCAAATCGTTTCATAAATTGCAGGCGTTTTATAAACGTTCAAAATATTTTAATCAAGAGTAACATATTAATACGTATACATATATGGTTCGACATTTGAATACCCTATTTGAACATAAGTAATCTAAAAAAGAACTTTTTTTTTCTTTTTTAAATAGGAACTTTTTTGACATTAAAATCGAAACAAATTTTTGGCAGCCCACATAATAAAAAAGCATTGGAAACAGAAATCAGAAAAAAATAATAATAAACGCGTCTAGACAATGCATTCGTTTTTTTTTTTTTTTTTTTTTTTTTTTGAAATAACACCAACGAAATATTTTTACGTAATGAGTCATGGCATGAAACACACAGAGAGATTTCTTTTCCAAGCGTCTTTTTTTTTTCCTTACGTCTACGCAGCTATTTTATTGAGAAGATAAAGACATTTAGTGTATCTGCTGTAGCAGTTAAGTTACATCGTTAAATTTTCATAACGGTTACTTATTAATTATTTCGTATTGCTAACAATAAACATTTTGGGGAAAATCCGCGAGACCGCTGACGCGACAAGCAAGTAACAGCATATATTAGTACACATGATAGAAAAAGCCATACATCACTATGTTAAAACGGTTAACTATAAACAAGAAGTAGTACTCAGTTAACTTTGTTGAAACTTGACTCTGAAAACACTAAAAGCCTGTTGAAAGCCTTAAATGTTATCCCATGATTAAATGACTGTACTTACGCAAGGTTTTGAAGGTTTGTCCCAGAAATGTTGAATTTTAATCCAGTTTAGTTGTCAATTCAATGTGAAACTTTAATGTACCAACAACTACGTTGCAGCATCGCCGTCCGCCATTAAAGTGGCTGAACTGAACTTATGCCGGAGTGCACAGCGCATGTGCAAGCGAGGCACCTTTGCGGAGGAAAAGAGTCGCTATTGGCTACTGCGAGGGCTGATGGCCCTTCATTACCTTCTTTCCTCCACTGAGGTGCTAAAAGATATCGGAACAATATTTCCTAGCCTCTGTGACTCTCTATGGCTCCGTCTTTGGACTCTAAGGCGGAAAATCGCACCTATCTGGCTCCTCCGGTTTTAACAGTGTTCATATTTGATTGGCAAATTTACCGTGTCATAATTAGTTAAGCTTACCCGCTTTGGGCTCCCTGGTATGGCAAAGCGGGTTTTTCAAATGTTTGTAAAAATTGATAATAAATAAACATTAGGTGTGAAATGATACAAAAATCGCGTTTTATTTTGAAGTTCAAGAATCCTGATAGGAAACAGATCCGAAATTGTTGCGATAAAAGTCCAAAAACTACAATTTTCGAGCGTTCTTCAAAAACCTACTCGTTTTGAGCCACCCTCCCCTATATGTTCACATACAATTCGATTTTGTAGGGGAAGAAAGAGAGAAAATAAAAATTATTTTTTTTCTTATTTACTAAATCTGAAATTATATGGAATACAGAACATGCTTTGATAGCTCACAGGTATTTGAAAGTTTGCCATTGCAGTATTCTGGAACTGAAGTAGTGAAAATTGCACTGCGGATCGATGTCTGGTGCGAACTAAAAACTGCATGACATCAAATCACTCTGAATATGACAAGCTTTCCGCCTTGCAGCAGGTTTGGGGGCAGGTTTTTTTTTTTTTTTTTTTACAAATGCGTATTATTTTTTCGGTTATATTTAAGCATTTTAGCAAGCTATTATGAACTTGCGATAATAATTATTAAAGAAAAGGCAAAAACTCTGCAAGAACTGTCAACTTTTAGATCTTTAGCTATGATACGTTTCAGAGACTTTTCTTTCTTCAACAAATGACTTTTTTTTTACACGACTTTGGGAATCATTTCATGAAATATCGAGAAATTTACAGATAATTCTTGAACACAGACCCGTCTTGATTAAAACCTATGCTGTCCGCTCACATTGTGAGATTTCTAACCATTATATCATAAGCGCTTGTCTAAAACAAAGAGAATTTGCTTTAAATTGTTTGCAATATAAAATAAATGAATGTTTTTGCAAAAATAAAATTAATACTGAATGCAAAACTATTTTAACCTTTCTTTTCCACTAGAAAATCGCCCGTCCAAGTATGACGGGTGAAAATAGCTTTTGCATTTGAACGAAGCAATTGACTGTTTGGTGATATTTTGATAGTTGAAAGAACTCCAGAAGATGAACCCTCAACTCCAGTAAATATTGTTGACCAATTTTTCTTTTCTTCATTTTCCTAAAATTAGTCTTACCAGTAAAGCAGTTAGGTTACCGGATCAAGTTCAGCCTTGTCAAAATGAAGCATTTCCCTGCATGCCAAACATGACCAAAAAACATTTTCAAATTATCATGACGTGGAGCGAATTTCATTGTTGGTGACGTCAGGAGCGTTACTCCATCAGTGAATTCGCTATTACATGTATGAGGGTTATTTAAAAGCTGCTTATAAGGAGTTTCTCATTTCGGTTAGTCTCGAGCTTCCTTTGCATGCTGATATTACTCCCTTCTCAACTAAAACTTCGTAAGAAGTAAAAAAAGTTAATAAACAATAAAACGTTCATAATTTCTAACGCTCATGGACTGATAAATGCACCCCTCCCCCTCACACACCTTTTTCTTCGGTAAAACATTACGATTATGGTTACTACTATTTAGGACAAGAAAAGTAACAAAGCATCGACTTACAACTTACAATGCGAATTGAAAGCAAGAAACATAATGAATTTTCAAATCAGGTTTGGTACCATCAATTTAAAATGAAATTATCACAAAATAAATAAATAAATAGATAAATAAATAAAAATAAATAAAAATAAAAGATACGTGTTTCAAAATTGCACAGCACCTTCTTTAGCGCTGTACGGCAAAAATTCTAGTATTCACTAAAATGTGTGCCTCAATTTTTTCAAATCCTGCTCCATTTTTGCATTAAATTGCGAATCACAATAATTAGTTCGAGATCCAGGACAAAGAAATGGATATATTTCCATACAAAAGTTTCGTAAAGAGGAACTCTTTCCTTCGCGTGAGTGTCATATTTAATTCTCAAGGACATTTCTCTAGACGATCTAAATACGAAACTAAGTTTCCCAAAACTCGGGAAAAGAACTTGCATCCAAATTGCGTCTCTTTTCGCCAGAATTCCCTTCCGGTTGGGTGGCTCCCTCTTAAAACATCGCGAGTCAAAAATTAACCTTCAAAAAGACGAGAAAGTATCGGGAGGCTCGAAATGCTGAATTCTTTCCCGAAATCAGGAAAAGTCCAGTGGAGCATCCTTCCCAATCCTGTTAACCAATCGGCCGTTGCCAAGCGATGCGTGATGCGGTTCCCTATCTACTCAAATAAGACCCTTTTTTGTTTTTTCCCCTTTTTGCGCTCGCTGTTATTGGGGGAGCCATTTTTGCGGTTGAACTGCCTCTCGAGTGCCTGCTGTGGGGTTTTTGGAGAGGCTCTAACGAAGGAGGTAACTGACTCTCTCTCATTAGCCTCGTCTGATTACCTGAATATGCGAGCCGGGACCCCAAAAAGCGACGGAAACCTCCCTCGCGTTCGAAGGTAGTCCTGAGAAGACCGATTATGACTCTACGAAGTGTGTATTAGACGGCCGGAACACAAGTTAAATTGTTCTATAATGGTTGGTTTAATTTGTTTCATTTGCCTTACAGGTGAAACAAGATGTTCGGAGGAATAAAATGCTGGTTAAAGTCGGCGTAGAATATTAAAATAATAACGAAAATATTTTAGATATTATATTAAATCAGCGCCGTGTCCAAGGGGAGGGTTTTAAGGGTTAAACCCCTTCCTTGGGGGAAAAAATAAGCAAAATGAAGAAAATGTATATTTGACTTAAATTTACTTTAATGAGAAAGTTTGCGTTCAGCGTTTTTATTTTATTTTAATTTTCTCTCTGAAGTTTTTTGCGATTTACAACTGCTAAAGCCTTACAAACTGATGTAATATTTCGGAAAAAGTATGGCGGACGAACCGCTGAATGATCTACGAATGCAAAGAAAGAATATTGCTTATTGTAAGGAGCTTATGGTGAATTTGGCATATGTTACATCTATGAAGATGCATTAGTGATTGTGCTTGGCTATGTAATTTGCATCTGCAAAGAGCTCTTTCTTGTTTAGTTTATTAAGCATTACTTCAGAACATAACAACCTGATATACATTCTACATTATAAAAGAATTTGTGAAGAGTTTTTAATACTCATTGCAATATACTACATAGTAAACAGATTCAATTAAAAAGAAGCAAGCAAAGTTTGATTAAAGCGAATCTGTGAAACGAAGGAATACTTTGGTAACTTGTACAGCTAGAGGTATCTTTCAAGAATACAGCAGTCCTTACATGTGAATAAACGCCATACTGGGATCGGCAATTTGTCGTAAAACTAAAAGCTGTAAGGGGGTTGAATTATCCCCCCCCTACTGGTAAGATTAAAACCCCTCCCTTTATGAAAATCTGGACACGGGCCTGTATTAAATAATTTAATAACGTCATACCGTCGATTTGAAGTATGAAAAGTTTAACGTCATCAGTCCTTAAAAGTCTCTATTAGAATAAGGTCAGCATTCTCTAAACATCGAAATAAAATAGGGTCCTTTCCCAGTCGCGTACTTATCATGGGTGACACCCGGGGTGGTAATTTGTGGTGCCCCCCCCCCCCCCCCACAAACACAAATGCAAAAAAAAAAGAAGACGAAAGAGATTTTAATAGTCTATGTAAACATGAAATTCATAAAATTTTCAGTCGAAGTACTGACAATATGAACCTAATCCTGAGTATAGTATTCACTCCATAATGTGTGGTTGAAGGAGGGGGGTGGTTCCGGGGGTTTCCCCCCAAAAAATTTTCGAATTTGCCGTTTTAAAAATGCATTTTAGCTTCATATTTTTCAAAAATTTGCAATTCCACTTTCGGTGTCACCCCCAGACGCAGAGATGTATCCAGAAGGGGGGGGGAGTGACGGGCCCGCCCTCCCCGAAAACCGAAAGGTTTTGTATCGCAAAACAAAAGAAAGTTTTTTTTTTTCAAATTTCTAATGTCAGAGAAGGAAAATAATCAAGTTTTTTTATTCTTAATTTCTTAACTATTAAACGAGCGAAAAGAAATTTTTGAAGAAATACAGAAAAAGTAATTCTTGTTCTCATTTAGCTGCAAAGCGTACTTGAAATTTAGACCCTTAAAAAGGACTTCCTGCTCTCTTTCCCAATTCAATTCAGGACCAAGGCAGGCCCCTTTTCAGTTTGGTAGAGTTGCCCTGCTCCAGGGGCGTCTGCAGAAATTTTGGGGCCCGTCACAAATGAATTTCTCAAGCCCCTTCCATATTGTTTACCCCTATTTTTAACCCTAGTTTTAAAAATATTGGGCCCCTTCAGGCTCGGGCCAACAGGTGTCCCATCTCCCCCCGCCCTCCTTCCCCTAAAACTCTTATAAAACCAAAATGTGCCGAATTCATCTCTTTGATACATCCTGAGCAAAAAATGCAAAAATCATGATTTTCGCGTTTTTGTAGCATATTTTTCAAGATCAATTTTTGTGACTGATATGTTCCATGTCTTGCCACTTATTTGATACCGAATCCAGTATTTTGGAAGTTCTTTTGTTATTGCTTGTTTTTATCTTACTTCTACTGCATACTGGTTATATCTCAAGCATGAGAAAAAAAAAAAACACTTGCTCAATTCTATTTCATTTTCTGCACTACCTGTGATTAAAGAAAAAATTGTTTGTTTTGAGAAATATTTCATTACATTTATTTTTAACTTAAAATAGGAGTGTCTCATGAAGTTATAATCATTTTGTAAGACTGTGCAATCAACTTCTGAAGAATGCAAAAATAAAGTGCTTTAAGTAACAGTTTCAACTGTTCTAAGCTTTGAAAATTATTTAATAATTTGAAATTCCTTGAAAACTTCTTCAATAAAATAAATAATGAATTGTCCAAAGGGCCAGAATATTACTTTTTCGTTCGTATTTTCTGAATCTCTGTGCCATTTCTTTTACAATTTTTATATTGTAGGGCACTTGCTGAAGGTGGAGGGGTGTTGGGGAAGTGATCAAAAACAAACTTCACTAAAAGTTGATATGAGAAAATGACAATGTGCTTCTCTTTTCTTCTCTCTCGTTTTCCCTCTCTGTCGATTAATATCAACCCTCCCCCCCACCCGATTCGAGGAAGCCATTTTTTTTTTGATTGATCTTGATTTGCAAAAAAAATCACAACTTTTAAAACACTTTGTTTGCCTATTTTTCTACGTATTTTTGCAGTTTCAATTACCCCATATAAGGCCTCAAAATACGGATTTTTACATATATTTTTCAAATAAAATTCCCCCCGGTCCCCCAGAAATTATGGGTGTTCTATACGTCCGACTTAAAGAAACACTCTTCTGATATCCTTATCATTACAAGGAGAATAAAAAAATAATTAGAAATAAAAATAAAAATAACAACAGTCGAACAGTGGAATCATTAAAATCGAGATCTAAAACATCTTGCATCGGCATGTTAATACTTTTATGCATGTATGTATGTCTATATGTATATATATATATATATATGTGTGTGTGTGTGTGTGTGTTAGGGTAATGTGCGAATCCGGGCCCCTCCCGAAAAAGATTTCTGGATACGGCCTTGTCCAGACGTGTGATACATGGGGCGGACCGCCCCCCTCCCCGGAGCGACGCCACTGCTTTTCCTTGAAGATCTACTTATATCAGTTCGAAATTAAGAACTAACGCACTATATGTTACTGCTATTTATAAATTCAATTCTTCTACGTGGCATGAATGAATTGAAAAATGAAGGGACATTCTTAGGTGCTTATAGGATTTTTTTTTTTTTTTTTTTTGAAGTATACTTTAGTATAAATATTCTTTTTATTTTTATTGAATAAACAAACCTTCCTCATGCATTTAGATTTCATCACACTCTTTTCTCCTAGAGATGTAAATTGTTTATTTTTATTTTGACCAATGGGTAAAAGTTGATATGGGTTCCCGTAAAAGTAAAAGAAAAAAAGCATGAAAGATGGTAAATGCACCGTAAAAATGTCGCCAAAAACAAAAACAAAAAGTCGGGGGGGGGGGGGGACAATTGAATAAATATCAAAAAATTGGAAAGTAGGCTATTGAGGTGAGGGAAATGTGTGTCAGTCTGCACTCCCCCCCCCCCCCCCCCCCCCCCAATAACTTTTGAGTGAAGAGTCCAATTCGAACGAACTTTTTTTTGTTCGAAAGAACTCAGCGAGGACACAGTATATAGTTGCTCTTGTGTGCTACAACAAAAAGCGCAATCCGATTCCGACATTTATAGCATCGCGACAGCTTATCGTATAGCCGTATATTACAAATTTATTTCTGAAACGTTATAGCGTCAACTCTCCTACATGTTTAACTGTATTATTCATCTTTTTTTTTTTTACAAAATTACGGCTGTAACGAAATTTTTACTTGGTTTCTAAGATTTCAATTATTAGGGATGCGCTGATAAGAAAATTGGCCGATTACCGATTGATAGGTAGAGCCGATTAATAATCATAATGATTATTTTTATGCTACCAATGTCTCAATCTCTCTCTCTCTCTTTTTTTTTTTTTCAATTTTGACGTCAGAAATAGTTAACAGTTTATTTCTGCGAAATGTTTTATTTTTCACCACTTTCCTAATTCTTATTAAAGCAAAAATAAACCGAGTTAAGTTGTGATTAAAACAACATTAAAAAAAATTTTAAAAAAAAAGTCGCTTATTTTGCTCATTAGTGCGATTAGAAATACCGAAAAACAACTCTCATAAGTCTCGAAGAATCGTTTGGCACTACTATTTTTTCTGCACCGAAGTCACATATTTTGGTTTCCTTCGTGGAAACCATTGAGAAGAGATAAAATGGAAGGAGAGTGAAGATTTTCATTCATGAAACAAAGACCTCAAGTCACGTGATAGGTTTTAAGGCAAAGCATTGGAAGAAATCAGATTTCTATCGTTTCACACAAAACATGCCAAGCATTCGTTGTTGTTGAGTCACGTGACTTGGGTTATTTGGTTCGTCTTTTGCTAAGCCAGTGATTGAACTTGCTCCCTCATTTTAATTCCTGCTCCAAGGTGGAAACCTGTTTTTTAACGAATTTTTTGAGACACAGCGGGTTATTTTGATTTTCTCTAAAACTTGCCGTTTATTAGAAACGCTCATTTGCTCATACAGATTCATTAATCATAACGGGAAACAGTGGAGCATCCGATGCATGAAGCCAACTGCATCGCTGGGAATCGATGAGAGGGGTGCTCGACAAACTGCCCACCGCAAAACCCTCCGCCCCAACGAGGGCTTCGAGGACCCTCGAACGAAACCGCCGGGAAGGGTCCTCAGTAATGGAGAACCTCTCTCGCTGACAAAGAGCAGCGCGAATCTTTGCTGGAAAGGGCGCGCATCTGTCCGCAGTTAAAGTTTAGATCTGCATCGACCGAGTGATGAACCATTATAAGAGAATCTTCTGTTAGATTTCTGCAGTAAAAAAAAGTGAATAGTGCGATTAAATCGCCGATAATCTATAATTTGTAATTCTCGCTAATATTTTCTCTGGTTAAATGTTGCTTTGATATTTGTGTTGGTTTTTTTATATTTTGAAATTATTCTGTGGTAAAAACCGCAAGGAAAAGGTGATATTTTCCATCTAATATTTCTCTTTAAAAAAAAATAATATTGACCATTTTGAAAATTTACCCCCTTGGTCGGATTCCCTCTCTCCTACCTTGGACTGCACCGCCACCGATTTTCAAAACCCGGTTCCATTTATGATGTGGTTCTCAAAGTTGAAAAATGATATGTTTTAAATGATCTCTGCTTAATTTTCCGTAGTGCATATAACGCTAATGCTGCAACATTTAAAAAGCAAAAACAAAGTTTTGAGTTATCCAAATGTTGAAGATATGCATCCGTCTGCAGTTGAAGCTCCGCATCAACCGAGAGATGTAGTCTGTCATACTTTCGCAGTTAAAAATTGAATCGCAGAATTTTTTTTTATTTATTTAAAACCCTCCAATCTTCACCGTATACCCTGGTGAGGGTTTAAATGAGCAGTACCATCAAATCGTCGCTAATGGTGTGGTATGTATGATAGCCTCAATGTGTCAAAATGAGAGCCTCTTAAGTTTCACACTATAACATCGCTACAAGATTTAAAAGGCAAACACAAAATTTTGACCGATCCCAATGCAGATGATGCGCATCTATATCGACTGAGATATGCGTGAAAGAATCTGTCAGATTTCCACTGTTAAAAAAACTGAATCGTACAATCAGACGCTTGCTATGGTTTGCAGCAGTAAAGTTGATACTGTTTCAAACGATATTTCCTTAATTTTACGTAGTTTGTAACCATCAGACCCTTGCTATATGGTTTGGTTTGCAGCAGTAAAGTTGAAACTGATTCAAATGATATTCTTTTAATTTTACGTAGTATGTAGCTCTGCAACTGTTAAAAGGCTAACACAAAGTTTTGGACTATCCAAATGTAAAAGATTCACACCTGTCTGCACTTAAGGGTAAGCCAGGGGCGGCATTTCAACATTTCATTTGGGGGGGGTCGAGTTTTTCAAATGTGAATTATCTCAGTATGGAATAAAACGCATATTACTTAACAGCAAAGGATTATAAACAGATTTTGTTTTTAAAAGTAAGGTTATTACAGTTATTTAAATTTTTATGACCACAGTTGAGCTATTGGTTATTGCACAAAATATCTTGATACTACCGTTATGTAAATTTTAATGTGCAATTTTTGGCATTTAGAAATCTTATTACTATATTACATTAGTATCCAATGTCACGCTCTATGAAAAACAATTAAAGCAACAATGTAATGCTCTCTTCTAAATTTTTCTCTTTAAAATAATCCACGCAACTATAAAATTTGTGCTAGTCTTCGTTTCAAATGAATGGTTGACATCAATGAACGGTTGACTGGGTGCAAAACCATAGTTTTTGCTTCTTACAATAACTTTTACTTGTAAGGGAAACATGGGCGCCCATATGCAAAATTGTAAGGGGGGGGGGGCTCAGATATTTTAACCATGGTTTAACAGGATATTTTCTCCATGGAAACCGATTTCTGGACAGATTAGAGTCATTGAAATTTGACATTTTTAATAACTTATTCATTAATGGCTGGAGAAGAAATGCTTTTACATTTTTGCAAAGAAAAAAAGTACTAAAAACAAAGAAGTTCTAGTTTCAAAGGGGGCTCAAGCCCCTCCTTGCCCCCCTATATGGGCGCCCTTGAAGGGAAATATTTATATCTCTTGCTCAATAACCGATCCCTATCGAACTTAAGACTACCAACACAGATAGATAAGTATTTATCATCAAATCTTGTGTTAATTTCATTGGAAACTGAAGGAATCTATTATTATATGCAAAGTATAAATTCAATCTTATTACTTTGCACCATCATGTGGGTTTTTGTCACTTTTAAAAAATAATTTTTTCAAATAGAACCGTTGTAAGGTCTGAAAAGCTCTGAAAATGATTCATGAAATTCTATCTTTCGTTGTTTGGATAGTTCTAGTTATTATCCAAACAACGAAAAACACTTGTTCGTGTCTGTAAATGTTTCCACTTTCATCAAATTTTATTGAGAAACAGCTGGAAATTTTCTTTAAAATTTCGTTTCACACATGATCATAGATTTGTGCGTTATGCAAATTTTCCTCATTTTTTTAAAATCTATGTGTGCAAAATATTTGGGGGTGCGACCATCCCCTCTTGCCACCCTCCCCCCCCCCATTTGCGGCCCCTGGGGTCAGCATCAACTGGGAGATGTACTTTGTCAGCTAATTTTACGCATTCTGTCCGCAACTTTTAAAAGGCAAACACAAAGTTTTGAACTATTCAAATGTAAAAGATGCACACCTGTGTGCACTTAAGGGTCAGTATCAACCGAGAGATGTACTTTGTCAGATTTCTACAGATTAAAACATAATCATACCAGCAGATTATCGCCTATGGTGTGGTTTGGTAAAGTTAAGACTGTTCCAAATGATAGCCTCTTAAATTTACATAATATGTAACGCTGCAAGATTTAAACGACAAAAACAAAATTTTGACCGATCCAAAAAGCAGATGATGCGCATCTACATCGACTGAGATATGCGTGAGAGTCTCTACCAGATTCCACAGTTAAAAAACTGAATCGTACCATCAGACCTTTGCTAATGGTTTGGTTTGCAGCAGTGTTGAAACTTTTCAATGATAACCTTTGAATTTTACATAGTATAACACTGTGATATTTTAAAAGGAAGAGTAAAATCCTGAACACTCCAAAAGCAGGTGGTATGCATTCGTTTGTAATTAAGGATCCATATCAGTTAAAATGAAACAAGAAACTGTTAATTAAACAAATAATAAAAATTACATTCTCAAAGCGAAAAGGAAAAACAGTACAGGGAGTTTGGGAGAAAACACGAGGCCGGTGTATATCAAAAATTTTAATTTGTACAAAGATTGAATTCATGATGTGGTTTTGGGGGAATTAAAGTGCCAAAAGAGCAATTAAAGAAATTCAGCATAGCAGGGACGAAATTTTCAGCAAAAATTGTAATTTTCATTGCTTATTGTTCAATAGTAGCAAATTTATATGTTTCTTTATTTCACTTTTTTTAATCACGAGTTTGACACACTGTTAAAATATTATTTTCAAACTGGAAAATTAAAAATGATTCGAATTTTTGGAGCAAGGGGAAAAAAATCAGGAGAGTGTTAAAGATTGTAAAAATCCTTTGCATCTTGCACGTTTTTCTATAAACAGGAAAATCAGTTCTTTAAACATGAATGGAATGGAGGTAAGGAGCAGCAAAAGAAAGTATAAGTAGATTTAATTTTGAGTAAATGGTTTCCGAAATTCAAACCATAGGCTAGGGTTTCATTGAACAGTTCTATACTAAACAGAGGAGTGTTTCTTCTACCATTTTTACTATGTCTAATTTTTTTCTTCACTTTCACCCCTTCGGCTCTCAGTACTTCAGTTATTAACAGGGGGATAATTAGAAACATTCTGTAGCAATTTAAAAATCGTCGTTCTTTTCTCCAACGTAGTAGAGCATAAAAAGGTCCACGGGTGAAAAATGGCAAAAATATATACTTAACTTCTTTGAACCCCGACTTTCTCTGGAATTTTACTTTCATCCATTGTGTCTCCGACATAAAATCATAGAAACGATTGTTACCGAACAAAAAAGTTTCAGGATGATTTCATTTTTGCAAAAACAGGCCACGGAAATTCCAAAAGGTCAGACTCGCACTTTGACCACACTTTTGTTCTAAAAACTTTGAAGACTACGAATCGTGATTCTTCATTTTCTCACAATATGGATGGCGAGCAGCAAACTCAGCAGTAGCTTACAAAATGGCGTTCTCTAAAGGTTTTTTAAGAGTCAATAAACCTCTACCGTCGTCATTAGGTTAAAAAACACTTGGTAGTCGTAAAAGTCGTTTAACGATTCACTGCAGAAAGCCGAGCTATGGAAGTAAATATCGGAGAAACACTTGCGAATAGTCTTCTTTCCATTGTGTGGGAATTCCCCATAGTTTTATGACTCAGGGCAACAGTGCAAGGTCATTTTGAGCTTCTTTTTCTTCTCCAGTTTTGGTCTTGCATTGAATATTGGAAATAAATTATGGAAATTTCTCCGAGTGAAATACTTTTTTACAGTTACATAAAAATACAGTTTAATATTTGGAGCGAAATGTGGTGATTTATACATTGTGTTCCTTTTGTTTTACTGCTAACTTCTATAGCAAACTTCTTTCTTAGAGTGATATTTTCGGCAAATAATTTTCTACCCTTCACTCGTTTATTTATTTATTTTTTCTTTTTCAAATTTAAGTTTTGATGCTGATCATGAATTTAAATTGATGTTAAATTCAGCATAAAACGGTTTGAAAAATTTTGGTTTGAACCTTGTGTAATTAATGGTAACAGTTGCGTTTGTTGTGGAATTCTGCTTATTCGAAGTAATTGAAATTGAAACAGTGAGCGATTCGGGCTCAAGGGTGCCCCGATGGGAGGTCACTGTGACCTTCCAAAAGTTTCCTTATTCGTCAATTTTGTCTTACTATTCTGAAAAATTACCATCATTCAACAAAATTTGGAAGTTCGGCAAATTCAGAAGTTTCGCTCTCCCAAAAATTTAAGTTTCGGGTGCCCCAGTCCGGGTTTATAGATTAGTGGAAGGTTCACACAACCAAATAATGAAATCATAAACTTATATGTGTAAAATGACCAGTTTGAACACATAGGGCATTCCCGCTAATCCGATTTAAACTGGAGAAGTTGAAAGTCTGGGTAAGAATGTTGGGAAATCGCTAATTGGGAAGCAATGAGTTTTTTTGGGGGGGGGGATGTACTGAAGAGGATCACTAAAAAAATTTGTGTATAACCTTACTCCATCAAATCGGGAGCAGTTAATTGGGGCTTGAGTCATTATACAAAAAACTGTAGGGGGTAGGGTTTTAAATTGGAATTCATGAAAAATAAAACTTCAATTTTTTTAAAAGTTACTTTATATTGTTCCTTTTAGGCACCTTTTTACTCTCACATAGTTAGTCATATTCTTTATTGGTTATTTTGTAACTTTCTTTTGTAGTTAAAATTTTGGATGTGAATGGAGGGTAACGGATAGAGTAAATATGTATTTTAAATGTTATTTTGAAACTTTTCATTAAAATAAACATTGCATCTTGTATGAGGAACACGATTTAAACTGATTAAAATATACACATCTTTCTTAAAATGAATTTTTAAAGAAAGTTATATGCTCCATTTCTGATTGTATTTCCTCCATTACATCTATACTGTAACGGAGGATACAAATACTTATGTTTTGCTATGATCATTGTGTTGATTTAGGGTTAACGCAACATGTTTTTTAGAATTTACTTTTAAAAAAGTGATTCAATTTTAACTATAATTTTTTTTTTGTACACAAATAATTCTTTCCTTTTTAATTCTAGAACGGAGGATACACAAAGTTAAGGACCTATTTGACTTCAAAGAGAATAATGCTGAAATTCTTTCACACAAAGTTCTTTAGCTTCACTATGAAGACCCAGAGTTGAAAAGGGCTAACTTGTGATCCTAAACCTCTGTAATGAGCGGCCAGTACTGCCGTCTATAGGAAATTCTATTACTTAATTAAATCCTGAACGGAGGATACAAGAAATACTCTGAGTGATTCAAAAGATTATGAATGCTATATATATATTTATTTTACAACATAATTCTTTTAACCTATTAAAAAAACATCAAATAATTTAAATTTCACTATTAAATCTGTTATATTTTTTTGTATTGAGTAAATAAATGAAAAAGTACATGGTAAGAAATGTGTTGAGACATGTAACGGAAGCATATAAGTATCCCTCCGTTCAGTGAAAAAACATTTAAAAATTTTTATAACATCATTAATTTGTATTGATCATTTTCCAAATTTGTTATACTTTTCTAAATCTCATTAAAAAGTGCTTAAAAATAAATATTTTTGGAACTATAACCACCATGAACCTAAAAAAGCGCGTTTTTTGTAGAATGACCCAGTTGCCTCCCACTGCTCTGGAGTAACGTAATTGATGTGACTGGTGTCAAGTTACGCATCGCTCTCGAAAGGCCATGCTCCAACCATGCTATGTGTAACTATAGCGTAACGTCTCACTCATTTCTGTGTAAATTTACACCAAAATGTTCTGTATGCTTACAAAAATTAAGCTTTCATCTGACTTTATTGATTTATCAAGTTCATGCAATGTTCTAGAATTATTTATTTTTCATACAAACAAGATATGTATTTTTATTGTACTAAGAGAGGAAATGATCCGAGTGGGGTTCGAACCCAAAACGCGAGTCCCAGACAGATCGCAGAAGTAGAACATTTATATGCTCTTTGGAAGAGATATTGCTACGGTTTTTTTCAAGGCGTGAAAATACTCCTTGACATTTTTTAGAGGAGCGAATTACTTTTGGAGGAATGGAAATGTGTGTGTAAAAAGTAAAAGCCTCCTATAGAGACCAGTCCAAAATAATAATAATAATAATAATAATAATAATAATAATAATAATAATAATAATAATAATAATAATAATAATAATAATAATAATAATAATAATAATGGATGAAATGGAATATGTGGCAAAGCAAGGAAAGGATTAATCATTAACACTGAGAATGTTCGACATTTTGAATTTAAAAAAATCATTGTTTAAAATTTTAATTGATTTTTTCTCCATTTTCATTTTCCATTGATGCCAAAATTCCGTAAAGCGTGAAAGTATACTTGACTAAGATTTTCGGCATAACTAGGATTTTCAATGCGTAATTGACGCTTGCAGAGGCGTTAAAAATATCTTTGGTAACAGGGATTAATTGGATTTGCGAACAACTGGATAATTAAGTTTAAAAAAAGAAAAAAGTGTTGTCTCTTTATTTATTTATTTTCTTTTTTTTTTAACATTGCATGCCAATTTAATTAGGTCAGAAAAGTATAGCTCTTCAATAATATGATATTAAAGAAATTTTAGAGAGTTTGGAACCGACTGTCGCAAAATGTTTCTCCATTTAGGGAAAGCTCCTTTAGTAAATTGAGACAAAATTCCATCGTTTCAACTTTAGATCCCTCCCTCTCTTTTAAATTATTTAACACACAATTTTGTGCATTTGTTAATGAATGAAAATATATTTTCTTTTACCCCCCAGAGACTTCAAAGTAAGGGAAAACTTTCAAGTCCTTTCATTGTGTCTGTTTTTAATTCCTCGATTAAAATTAAAATAATTTCATAAAACATACTTCTGTTTTGAAATGCACATCAATGATCTTAGCTAAGTATTTCCCCACAAATACCTTATTCGTTCATTTTGTAAAAGAAAGAAGGGGGGCAAGGGACGTAAAATAAGTACTTCTATGCATTTATTACTTCCTTTTACAAAAAAGGAAGTATTGTATTCGCGAAAAAATTTTCACTCAAAAATCGCCCTTAATTTCCATTTTGCTCACCCCCAAATGAATGTTGAGTTTTTTTTTCGATTCGACCACATGCGGAAAAGTGCCTAAGAATGTATAGACACGCGAAATATCCATTTTGACCATCACCGAGGTAATTACAACGACTTTTCTCGTGACGTCTGTATGTATGTGCGTATGTGTGTATGTGCGTATGTGCGTATGTGCGTATGTGCGTATGTATCTCGCATAACTCAAAAATGGTATGTCCTAGAAAGTTGAAATTTGGTACATAGACTCGTAGTGGGGTCTAGTTGTGCACCTCCTATTTTGGTTGCATTCGGGTGTTTCTAAAGGGGTCTTTTGCACCTTTTTGGGGGGAAATCATTGTTAATTTCGATGCAAACTCAAGTGGTGTTATAATTTGGCAGTCACTTGGCGATATATCGCCAGTCTTTTGGTTGCCAAGTTTTGTCGCCAACTTGGCGAAAAATTTGGCGATTTTTTTTTTTTTTTTAAATCTGCTTTCAATGTGGCCATTGCTAGTGATATTTAAAGAGTTAGAGAGAGAATCCCATTAAAATTGCAATAATAGGGAAATAGCATTAAATTGGTGTAAAAGGAAGTCATGTGATGCACACATCAGCTCGTTTTTACCTTTTAGTTTAAGAGTAATCGATAAAATTGTTTTATTACATACATTTTACTTCCAATTATAACTAGGCATTTTTATTAAAAAAAATATCGATGTTCATTAGCTCTAACTTATGGTTTTTTTTTTTTGAAGGGAGAAGGGGAGGGGGATAGGCGTCAATAAACAATAATAGGAGGCGAAGGGCTCAAAAAAGTTGGGAACCAATAGGGTTGACCAATCAGGGCATACATATCGCAGAGCTACCACCTTTTAAAAATGTAAATTATTACTAGAGTTTTGTGGGAGGGGAGGGAGGCGGTAAACGGTACTTTTCATAACAAATGTAACAGAGCAATGAATAATTTACGTTAAAATTTACAATCAGACAAATAAGTTTATTTTGAAAAAATATTTGAAAAATAAAATTGAACGGAATTTGTTGATTCAAGCATGAACCAAGGACAGATCCAGAAATTGTTCAAGGAGGGGGCTGTTGACTTTTGAACTTAAACCATGCATGACTTACACATGCTTGGAGGGAGAGGGGCTGCCACATCATTTTGAACTAACATAACTAAAACTAAGAAATTTATCCGAGGAGGTTTCCCAAGCTATTAATTTCCTTTCCCGTTGAAACAGGTATTCCAAAATTGCGTTTTAAAACTTCAATCTCGTTGTGATTCCGGGGGAATGTTTTGAAACCTACTTCCCCTTAACATGATTGAAGGTTGTCTAAAACTGCGCAATTTTGGTTTCGAAGAATTCGAAAAATAACCATATGAAAGGTCACTGAACGCATTCCCTCCCGTACCGCTACCCGAGATGTTTACAGTCGCGTCTTTAAATCTTAAATTTTACAAAATGCCCCGGGGAAAGGCCTCTAAAATCTTCCCTCCAAAGATCGTCTGAAATGACCTTTTTGAAGCAGGAATTCCGAAAAGTTTCCGAGAGGAACATTCGAACCCTATTCCTTTCCTTAACGTCATCAAAGATGCATACATTTGTGTTTTAGAACTTCCATTTAGAAAAATTCCCGGTGCAGGGACCCTCAAGGGAGGAGTAATCGTCCCCATCGCCCCTTCCTTTTATCCGTCCTTGGCATGAACTTATATAACTAGTGGTGATTCGTTTTAGGAGCCAATCGTTGTAAACTGTGTCGTACAAAAGAAAGTTTGTCTCGTTAAACGAGAACACTATCACAAAAAGTAATGCAAGTATTTTCACAACAAATGATGTACGGGTGTATCTCAATGGGTACTGGTGCTGATTAATTAATTTTTGTTTTGAAAAATGTGAGTCGACATATTTTGCACAAATAACTTAAAATCATTTCCTCTCACTAACCTTCGTTTTGAAAAATTCTAGTTAAAAAAAAGCATTAAAAATAAATAAATAAAATAAAAAAAGAGGGGAAAAATATTTTACAAAAATTGGAAACAGGATTTGCATATTCTTTAGTTGTATAAAAAGTTACACTAATTTAATTTTAGAGATACTGTTTAATTCTAGAGCTACTGTATATTATTTAACACTACGGATATTTTTACATCGAGCGTTTGTTTTACAAAAAGTATTTAACACTCTGCACACATGAAACTAACTAATTTCAATGCACCCTTGCCCACCATTTATTCACCCTTGTACACCATTAGCACATCGTCTCCACTAACAGCGAAGATGCCTCACACACCAGAAGGGTGATGCCACAGTAACAAGCATCATTTGCATCTGAATCGGATTGAAAGGGATGCAGGCGGGCACAGCGTTCAGTATGGTTGGGAAATCTGTGCAAATACAGGAGTTGCCCCCTGCTATTATTATCCTTATGGCTTTACTCCCCCCCCCCACACACACATTCTATTTGTGGCATTCACTGTAACTGCGTACTGGGCCAACATGTTGCTACGTAATTGGTATCATTTGCAAGAGGGGGAGATTCTTGCTACTGAAAAAAAAGAGCAGAAAATAATAAAGAGAGAGGACATAAATTTTTATCTTGTCCCTTCGAGCAGATGTGTTACGGACAGATTAAAAGAATGCAATTTTTTTTATGTTTCACATTTATTACTGTAATGACAGTTCGGGAACTGATCTGAAGCCTATGTTTTCTAAGGTTGGAAAAGGACAAGGGTCCATAATTATTTTCTGAAACTTCCATTTCAAACTTGATGCCATCGTTCCTTTTAAAAATATTAATAAAGAAATAAATTTTTGGTTTGATAAGGTTTATGAATCACCAACAAATATCTGTGTTATCAAATAATTGTAAAAGTAGGTTAAATATCTGGTTTGTCAAAGATTCATCAGAACGTAAATTATTTCGTTGTTATTTACGTTACTGAATTTTTATTGCAACTGCATTTTCATGGTGCAGAATAGATTGAACACATGTTAAAATAACAGTAAAGAAAAGAAAAAAAAAAGAGAAAGAAGGGGAAAATGTTTTGTTTTGTGGGGAGAGGTAAATAATTATATTAATAATGTCTCTCGAAAGAGAAAGTCATTACTCAAATTTCATTTTTTCTTGCTTGAAAGAAAAAAAAAACCCATTCAAGTTATATAATTAAAATGAAACTAAAATGATTTGACCTTTTAGATTGCGAGATTTTTTTGCATAATGAAGTTTGGAGAAGCAAAAAGTAAAAATTTTGATATTTTATTGTTAAGTTAATGTATGAGTAGATAGAAATTGAAAGCCTGAGATATTATGAGAACAAAAACAAAACAGAAAAAAATGATTAAAGAAAGAAATGAGGGGAAAAAAATCAAGAAGGGGAAAAAAAGTAAAAACAAAGAGAAGAAGTGGAGAGGTTAGAAGAAAAGTAAAACCATTTTTTGCATACTTTTCCCTGGGAGTAATATTTAACCAAAAGATCGATTAGTTTTAAGAAGTTTCTTTTCAAATTATTGCCGTTCCTTTTTCAGAGCACTGAGCCGAATTCGTACGCGCAAGTTTGTTCGTTGGATCTCTGTTAAATTAAGAAACAGTGCCAAAAAAAAAAAGGAAGG
Organism: Uloborus diversus; assembly: GCF_026930045.1. Taxonomy (NCBI): domain Eukaryota; kingdom Metazoa; phylum Arthropoda; class Arachnida; order Araneae; family Uloboridae; genus Uloborus; species Uloborus diversus. The sequence goes on along the minus strand of NC_072737.1, from coordinate 66,033,378 downwards.
AGTGGTGGGGATATATGGATGTTTCACTTGCCAAATTGATTAACTCCATAAACAAAAAGTCGAGAAAAGTGATGAAGAAGATAGTGTTATCCAAAGGAGTGAATGGGCCCTCGCGTTACATTTTCTGCCATCGCAGGATCAGAAATGTACTGAACCAAAACTTTAATATAAATTCACATGCTAAGCATTGATTAAGCACTATTAAAGCAGAAATGAGGTTTTTTTTGAAAAGTGGAGTTAATCGATTTGGCAACGGAGGCATCCATATCATAGTTACAAAATTTATCATAGTTACTGAGTACTGTCTTAATATTTTACCGTCTCCCCGCTCCCCTGCATTCAAAGCTAGATTATGTTACCTACAAATTGCAATTGTTTCTTATTCACTAGAATGATTTGAAACTTATCAAGTTCACGAAATCTTTCAGTGCACTTCTCACTTCTTTGTACGTGGACAAAGATGTCCTTCACGAGGGTCTAGCATGAGAAGTTGCGCCGTACCTATACATTATCTGTTTTTTTATTCATTTATTGTTTGTTTAAAAAAAAATCACATATGAGAAGAAAAGGGATGTAAGTGGACTTTTCAAAGTTTTTCATAGAATGCGTTTAAAGTTCAGATCCTAGATAGGCTTTCATTGAATTTTTTTTATAAATCATGCTGTATAGCAGCACCTACCAGAGATATTTGTACCATCTCTTGCCTCAAGACAGAAGAGAGATTCATCTATCATTTGTACTGGTTATCTCCAAAATTTAAATTTTTGGTATTTACACCCCTTTGCTTCTCACTGCCTCATATATAGTAAGAGAAATAGGCTAATCATCCTTTCACACCTTTGCGGTTCGATTTAAGGCAAGTTCAGGCACAAGACGATACTAACATCCCTTTTCGCACTTGGTTCTTTCGAATTCTAACTGATGAAATCGTATTTCACTAGATATTTCATGAAATTTCAGAAATCATCATTTTAAACGGATTTTGATGTTGTAAATCAAAAAGAAACCACACAATTATAGCCTAAGCCTCAAAAATAGGACATGGAGGGAAAATGACTGACTCCGGCTCCGAATCCAACTCTTGTAATTTCAGAGACTGTGACCGCAACTCCTTTACCTCAAAATCAGTCCGACTCTGACTCCGTTACCGTGGAGCAGTTGAGAACTTGGAAGAAAAGTGACCGAATTCGACTCCCGGCACTTTGAATTTTAAAGCTTTCGACTCCCGACTTCTTTACCCCAAAATAAGTCTGACTCCGATTTTGCTGACCTGCTCACAGTGCTCCTCACAGAACTAATTAAATGTTAGGAATGTGCATGGTAGCAAAGTGGAGCCAAATCCTAGATATAAAAATAACTTGTGTGAACCACATTTTGTGACATTTGTCGCTTTTCTTCAGTGGGCAAGTAAACAGCAGTATCTGCAGAAATGGGTTTTCGAGATATTCCAAGAAATGTGTTTTAGACTCAATACTAACAATAGGGACACCTTGGAATTGATGATTTTTTTTTTTTTTTTTCCAGTGAAAACCAAATAAGCAAGTTTGCAACAAGTGTGTTGAAAGCAAACACACAATGGATGATACAAAAAAAAAAAAAAATGCAGTTATTGTCCTTTTCCTGCCAACGGCTGTATTTGTCCTCACTTTTTAAAATTATTTCACAAATTTTTCGTTGGACCAAAGTTTGCATTTTCTTTGAAAATGCATTTAAAAGATGAAAAACAAGGAATTTTTAATCCCAATTTTTGAGAAATTGAAAATTCTGAGGGGATGTTCAAATTTCCTGCATTTTTTTAGAAATCAGGCCCGGTTCCGATTATCTGTTACCAGCAATTAAATTAAAGAAATTTATTCAGCACCAAGAAAATCAGCCATACCAAATCTGAATTCAATCATCATAAAAGTAAGAAAGGACAAAAACGGAGCACCAGACGTAATAGTTGTAATTGGAATCGGGGGCTTGTTTACAGCTATCCCGCCCACTCACTGTTGCGCATGCGGCATAAAAACCACCCCTCGATCATCACTTTCATGACCCATTCATGAGGGCTTCCCCGCGAGTTGCCCATTGTCGTTCACTACCAGGAGCTCGTCGAACAATCAACCGCCCCCACACAAAATGAGGTGCAAAAGGGGACCATCTGGTGCGCCTGGGGATTGCTTTCACTGCATCATAATAACAGCAAAGTAGCCGTCGCATCGTTTGGCAAGCATTGTTTACTGGATCCCCGACTTGTCAACAGGTTATTGTTTAGGTGTGTTGTATATGTGCGGTCTGTTTCTGAGATAAACATTTAGAAGCAGATTCATTATTTCTTAATAAATGAGAATTCAAACTAAACATTTTTGAATTTATCACCCATTCCTTAATGAATTTTCAGCAAACAATTTCTGTGATTTTTTTTTTTTTTTTGGGTCTTTAAAAGAAAAAAAAAACATTTTTTTTTATAGGGGAATGTTGGGCAAAGTGAATGGTAAAATATTTACTTTGCTCTTAGCGGCACCTATATATTTATAGCACGTGTAATCTATTCCTGTCAGGAAAAAAATATCAACGAAGATGCATATGATAATACAGACAATTTTCAAAAACTGATATTGTAATATTTTGTTGCAAGTCAAAAACTATTTTTGTTATTATAAGATAATAAAGTTTTCATTCTTTAAATTTTAAACATTAATTGAAATCTTCTAATACTCTGAAATATTTATTTAGTTAATATTAAGCTCATTTGTATTTTAAATATTTTCTACAACCAGTAAAGTACATGCGGGGCAAAGTGAAATAGTTCATTTGTGTTTACTCATTCAATCATTTACCAAATCACTTACGCATTCATTTATAAACTAATTAACTAATTTATAAACATTTCTTCATTTAATTCTTCACTTATTTATTCAATCATTCACTCATTTTCTTATTCATTCACTATTTTATTCACTCCTCTATTTTTTGCGCATATTAACTTATTTATTTAATTATATATTCGTTTATTGTTTCATTTCCTTTTCATTTATTCATTAAACCTCTTATTTACTCATTCATTTCACCAAAAATATTTTCTTTAATTCAGTAAAAAATATTTCATTAGAAAAATACTTTATTTTTCACTTTCCCCCATGGAAGGGAAAAAATTCCCCTTTTTTGAGAAATTGCCAGAAATAAAAAAATAATGTTTCAATGCAAGTTTTATTACAAAATAGAATGTTCTTCTTTTATGTACTGTAATTTTTAAAATACATTTTCAATTGGCTCATTTTTGAAAAGCTCAGTCATTTTAACTATTTCACTTTGCTTTGAATTTAAGAGCTTTGAAACTTTCCATATTATCCTGGTTTTTGAGACCTTTCCCGATTCAAGTCATAAATTTGAAAACGTTTTTAAAAGTATTTTTTTTTAATTGTCACTAACATAGTAAACCGTTTTCTATATATTCTTTCCTTTTCATTATTTTCCTTCCGTCTCATATTAAGCGTTACAGAAATGATGATTATTTTTCTAATTACCTACTAGAAACTACAGGGTGTTTATAAAAAGTTACACTGAAAAAGAAAATTCATTTAAAAAAAAGAGAAAACTATTCAAGGTTTATACTTTTTTTTTTGAGCAATCACGAATTGCTTATTGTTTTCACTTGACCGTTGAACGACGTTTACTTCCTTTGATTTTATTTTTCTATGCTTATAATGCAGGCGTTCATAGGTGCCTCTCGAATTCAAATTCTTTATAGACGACCTTCTCGACTTAACACGAAAACAGTATCTAGCACACAACATTCATTATCCAGCCCCTAGCATCTATTTCAATTTTGACGTCTCTAACTCAAATTATGGTTGCGATAAAAGCCATTAGTAGAAACAAGAAATCCAACGAGTAGGGTCCTATCGCAATTCGTGATTGCTAAAAACATAATTTGAATTCAAGATCTCAAAATTCAAACTAATTTTTTGTTTTGATTTTTATCTCATCAAGTTTTTGACCTATTGGTTCAATGGTACATAAGTAGCCAGAGGCATGCAAGTAGCAGTAACAGTGAAAACTGAAAATGTCGTCTATAAAAGAAAAAACTCCTAGGGGCACCACGAGGGAGTTTTTGAGGTCAACCGGCCAGAACCTTTCGTTTTAACACATATCGCCAATCCTAAAATGGCAGTTTTTTTTATTTACAGACTGTTATGACCAAATCCTCACTCCCCAGTAGGCAAATACTGACTGCGCTAGTGCATGGCGTGCAGTTGAAATTTCTCATGCCAAGTTGCTCAATGAGTATAAGCACGCAGGGAAGTTGTCCCGCAGTGAGATTCCCAAGGATTCCTTCTCCCTACTCCCAGTTAATGCTCAATATACAATGCCAAAATGCCCCACGTGATCATACAAAAACAAAAAGTAAACAAAGATTTGAAGATAAAGCATTGAAATTTTATTTCCAACTGCCCCTGACCGTATCTACTTTTTACTTTTTACTCGGGGGCCCCCATACCTACCACTGGTTGTGAAGGTTTAACCAATTGGGTGGGACCCTGAAGACAGCTCTGATTTTTTTGATCCAGACCAGAAGCAGAGCAATCCCTGGTTCAGCACCCCCAGAGGTATAGTTTCACTTGAAGGACTTTCTGACCACGAGCATATTTAATCTTCCCCCGGTCACCATCAATGAAGACGGTGGCCTTTCGACCGGCTGGGATCGAGCCCGGAACCCTCCAGTCACAAGTCCGATGCCTTTCCGATCAGGCCACCACGGCCTAACTCGGTGAGTACAGCGGCTGGGTAATTGCCCCGCAGGGAGAGGTTACTAGTGAATTCTTAGCCTTACTCCCGCAGTTAGCCCTACTCAACGTACAATAATGCCCCACATGATCATACAAAATGTAGTGAAGGATTTGGAGATTTAAAATTTTATTTCCATTTGCCCCTGGTCCTATCTACCGAGCCCCCTTCCTCACTAATGAAAGCAGACCTGTTTCGTAATCACCCCTTTAGTTCTTCAGCTGTTGAACAAATGTTACGCTGAATGGAAGAAAAATTTCTTTTTTCACGCAATCTCCCACTCCAAGCTTCATCTTACCCAGAAATTAGCGAATTCACATTGTTCCAGTCGAAAAGAGTTCACAAAGACACTGTATCAAGACCACCCGGCATTGAAAACAGAGAAATCTTTCTTTATGAAATGTACAATTTAGAATTATTCAACATTTCAATTCAAGCTCAAGAAGCGTTTCCGCGCGAATTCTGTGTCGAGAGCGGCCTTGTCAAAAGGATTGTTGAGTTGTTTCCCACCCTGGACGCGAAAAAAAGAACCCTTTTCTCACTTATCTTTCATGAAGACATGTATATTCGAAACATCAGTAAGTTAAACAACGCCATGAGGAAGGACCTGTTCATTAAATGGCGAGATTGCCAGGAACAAAGGTTGGGAAAAAATGTATTATTAAAGGGTTAGACTGCGGTAATGGGATATGAAACTGAAATCGCACTTTGCACGTAAATGACCACATAGTGAAGTTGCGTGCTCGCAGCACCATTTTGCTGAGAAAGAAAATTTCAATCTTTACCTCCCCGGTTGCTGTTGGATGAAAAGGTCCGTATGGTAATGCTGATTTGGACGGCTAATTCAAACTAATTGTGAGTGCTTTGTAGAACAACACAGTCTGCCATTTGCATACTCTTCGGGTGAAGATTTTTTTCTCTCCCATTGATGCGAGGGATTAGCGAGCGAAAAATTGCTTCCAATGATGGTCGAAACAACAGGTCAAATGAGCTCCGGCTTTGATTAGGGTCTTGATTGTAGAGTCAGCGTTTTTCAGCGGTCAAAGAGTATGTGTGGGAGATTAGCAGTTTTTGCAGTTAGTTGCAGAAGTAGAATCTTTATCTCTTTATCAAACAGGAACAATCTATTTTCTTAGGCTCTGAAGTGAAGATGAACTGTATGTACTCTAAATATGTGCTCTGTTTGATTTAAATGTGTAATTTTTAACAATACTTAAAGAACTCTTTAAATCTAAAATTACGTCGGTCTAAATGTACGAAAGGGAAAAATATCAACTTAAAAATTTAAAAAAAAAAAAAAAAAATACAAGTGAATCTTTGCAAAGAACGCTCGATCAAATCTCTCTAAACATTTGCTCTGTTTCGTTTAAATGTGTAATTTTTAACAATACTTTTAAACAGCTCTTTAAATCTAAAATAATGCCGATCTTAATTTATGAAGGGAACAAATATCAACTTAAGAATTCAAAAAAAAAAAAAAAGTTTCAAGTGAATCTTTGCAAAGAACGCTCGATCAAAAATCAAAAAAAAAAAAAAAAAAGATGTGTTACTGGCAGAAATTTGGCACATTAGTTGCCGATTATTTTCCAAGAACATTTCTGAATTGTTTTTACAGTGCAGTTATTGCCAACTTTTTTTTTTCTAAACCAATTAAAAGTAGAAAACTTATTTTACAGCCTTGTCAGAAGAGTTCTGCATAGAAAAAACCGTTTTTTTTTTCTTTTTTTCAAATATTTTTTTAGAGTCAAATACCCTAAAAAAAACCTGATATCGGCCAAACTTACATTAAATGACTACCATTCAAACTTTCCCATCAAAAATTTACTGCAGGGTGTAGCGCGCGAAAAAAGAGGCCTAACAACATATTCTTTCGCAACTACACCAAGGACCAAGGAAAGTAAAATCTGGACTTCTGAAGAATGGCAATAATTCAACATAGCATGAAATAAATAAATAAATAAAAGCGAGCAGGAATTTGCCGTAAACATATCTTGTGCTGCTAATGTGCAGCACGACGAAATTTAAGTGTTCCGCAGTGAAATACAAAAGGTCGCCGAAAATGAAGGAGTCATCGTAAAAGGACACAAAAAAGACCACGCGGCTACAAACGACATCGAGAACAAGTGATCTCTGATTGCTAAAACTGGTCTTTTAGAAGGCTTCATGTTTTTATTTTTTTTTTATTTTCCATGTCACTACATTGCTGAGGGAGAAAAGAATGTTTATTGAAGATGCTGTGAATTTGAGAGCTGATAAGGACATATCCTGAAAAGAAAGGTGCGAAAAACATGATGAGGAATGCTTTTTATTGATATGCGATATTTTAACGATGTAATAAAAATTAAAACCGTGCTATGATGTTGGGGGGGAAATCGTATTTTGATCAATGTATTACTTTTCAAGTTTTACGTTTACTTGTTTTTTTCCCCAACAGGATTGGCTGAACTGGCGGAGTGCATGCTTCCCTGCTGATATACTTTTTGGCGAAAACATCAAATAAATCAAAATGAGGTTAGTAGCAACAAGTACATGTAGAACTTTTTGAAGTGAAACTTTTTATGTGAGGAATTTGAAATTCTGATCCGCAAGCTTTTTGTGTGACGGAAGCAGGGCCGGATTTAGACCTAACGGAGCCCTAAAAGCAATTACAAGTATGCCCCCCCCCCTTTTGAAGTCTGGACACTTTGGACAAAGGTCTGGGACAAAATTGGCCATTTTTTAAAAATATGTGTGTCTTTTTCGCTGATACAGAAAGTGAAACCTATGTTTTCTCTCGTTTTTTAATGCCATCTCTCTCTCTCTCTCTCTCTTTCTTTTTTTCTTCTTTTTTTTTCCAAATGTCTTCAGAGAGGGATGGGTATTAGAAGAAGGATGCAGGGACCCTCTTTAAGTGAGGCTAACCTCAATCTTGGCGGTAGGGTGTTCTCCCCTGGGAAACTTTTTGAAAACTATATATAACATTATTCATTTGTGAGACCATAATATGGTCCCTTATATTATAAGGGGTTATTGGGCTACAAAAATATCAGGAAAAAAAAGCAAAGCTTTTTTTTAAAAGTTATACATTCTTTTGAAAATTAACATCAATCAGAATGAAAATTGCTCGTCGTCCGAGAAACCAATAACATTAATCATCAGAGAAGATGAGTGAGAGAGGAGGGAGAAAAAACACATCTTCACTTGCTCACATTGGCTTTGGTATACAGTGAAACTTATGTATAACAATACTGTCTATAACAATAAACCTGTCTAGATCGATATTTTCCATGGTCCCAGCAAAATGTCCGTATAAATAATCAAACTGTCTATAGCAATATTCTTTTAGGTCCCAACAGTATCGTTGTAGATAGGTTTCACTGTAGCTAATTTTTGATATTCGATCGCCCGCTCCAACCCACCGACAAACAACAACACTGATTTAAATGTAAAATGATCAATAGTGAAAAACTCGTAAAATACTTTCAAAGAATGGTTTACGAAATAGGTAACGAGAGAGTAACATCCCAGTCATTAATGGTTTATACACTTGATAAGAAATAAAACCGAAGCACATCTCAAAGAGTTTTAAAGACATATTTAATTATTTTCAAGGACTGTTACAGAACTGTTGTGACTTGTATAAAACACATGTTTTAAGTTAAAAAAAAAATATTAAAAATATAACAACAATTTGCTTTCAATCCCGAGTTGTGCAGAAAATGAAAAAGAAGTTTTTTTTCCCTGTTAAACAGAATAGCAGTATTCTGTAGAAGTAAGATAAAAGCCAAAAATAACAAAAGAACTTCCAAAATACTAAATTTGGGATCAAATATAAATAGCAAGATATGAAATTTTATCTTAAGCAAATATTCTACAAAAGCGCGAGAACCGTGATTTTTAAATTTTTGAAGCACAAGATGTATCAAAAAATTGAATTTGGCACGTTTTGGTACCCCCTTCCGATTGCATTTGTTAAAAATTTTAAAATTCAAGGTTTTTCACTTCATTTCCTTAAATTTCTAAGGTAAATTTCTAAAGCACTTGAAATCATTTTTTCTAGTATGTTTCATTTTTTAAAGAAACGAATCATGTATTTTTTCGGGATTTGGGGGGCGCCCCCAGCAAAGCTATAGCTTGGTTAGCTTATTGGTAAATCCGACCCTAAACGGAATTGACGTAGTTGTTTCTTCATTATTGTAAAGCAAGAAAAATAACTGTGAAGTTAAAATACATCCACGTTTTAATTATTGCCAAAAACAATGCAAATTTTTGCAGTTATAAAGTTAGTTTTGTCAATAAATTTAACAAAATAGTTTCAAAGAGGAACTTAAGCAGGCATAGATCTGTGGATTTTGGACAGTTTAAGCTTTACAAATAATGCAGATTTTCGGAGTTCTTTGATTTAAGTCAAGTTATCAGTTCAAAAGCTTAATCCATTTGCTTAAGTTCAGCCTTGAAATTAGTTTCTTAACTTTTATTAACAAAATTAAATTTATAATTAGTATTATTTTACATCGTTTTTGGCCACAATTTAGAAGCGGATTTCGAGTATTTCTTAGTTTTCTTCATTGTTTGTAATCTATTTTCTTCATTAAAAATACAATTTTGTTGTAAATATGCCTATGTCAAGCGCAGAAAGAACAAGAGCGTGGTGCGGGAGAAAACGTGCAGGTGAAAGGCTAGTTCAAAATGTAACTGCGAGTTAGTCCGTTTTAACGAAATTCAATGGTTTACAAAATGCCATATATTTCTTAAACTAATAGAGATATGCAAAAAATTCGAAAACTACTGAAATTTGTGGAGGTTTTTCTGCTCAAGTTATGTAAATTTATGGTTTTATTGGCCTGAAAACATTCTGAGGGCTTTTTTAAGCAAGGGTAAATAAATAATAAACAAAAAACGAGTTTTTGAAAATTATTATCACATAAAGGGAAAGATATTCTTCTGTAATGATTTTGTACATGATATTTCAATATACAAACATGTTTTCCAGAAGTATCACAGTTTTTTCGCTTTGTTTCTGAATTATAACCATTCAAAGTTTGAAAATTTTCAAAAAGGCATATTTTTGGCAGCTCGTAACTTGAAAAGAGGAAGCAGCATCCACATAAAATTTGCCAAGGAAAGTTTATTATCTATGTTTATTATCTGTGAATTTCATTCTGTTACTATAATTGTTCTATGAGATAGAGAGACTTTGAATTGCAGAAATGATCACCAGCTATTAAGCAAGGATATTGTTAGGCTTATTTCACATTGAAAAGAGCATTGGAAAACATAAAAGCTCTCCTATTAACATTTTAAAACCACTTTACTTTAATTTTAATCTTTATGATATACTAGTGGTACCCGCACGGCTTTGCCCGTAATAGAAAAATTAAAAGATCTTTTGGTTCGCCTGTATATTTACAAATAATGTATGGTGAATTTTCTCGCCAATTGGCTTGTACCCGTGTTACGGTTCCACTTTATGATAATTTCGTATCTCGCCAATTGGCTTGTGCCCATGTTACGGTTCCACGTTATGATAATTTCGTAATTTACTCGTTCATCTTATGATAATTTTGTTCTTAAAATTGGAATAGAAAAAGAACCACATCGAGTTTTCGAAAAATCTCTTCGAGGTGCACACCCCCATGCTACAAACTAACTTTGTACCAAATTTCATGAAAATCAACCGAACGATCTAGACGCTATTCGCGTCCAGAGATCCAGAGATCCAGACATCCTCCGTACATCCAGACATTATGACATCTAGACAGAGAGACTTTCAGCTTTATTATTAGATGAAGAAGATTAATCGAGGCAGGCATTTAAGGGGATGGAGGGATCGTTCATGAAGACGAAAGGAATGAGTATTTCCGCGTATCATTATTTTTTCAAATTACTCGATTTCTGATCCTCCGGTAAATTGGAGAATATAATTGGTGAGCTTGCTTCATTCTTTTTAAGAGAATGTGTATATTGACGAGTTATGCTTACCGAAACTTAAACAGTCCTGCAGTGAATCGAATGTTTTGAAGTACGTAATTGAGCATGATATTGAGCAATGTGCAGTATATATAAAAGCACATTCATTGCTCTTCAATTTCTTTGATGAGGTTGGAGGAAAAAATATTTAAAGTTCATCACGAATTCAATAAAATAAAATCACGATGAAGCGCACAAATACTTCAAATTCAAAAAAAAAAAAAAGAAGAAGAAAATTATGTGAAACCAAAAACTAACAAATTTAAATTTATTTATTTTCGTATAATTTTAAGCATTCGTAAAGCATCCTTTCTGTAGAAACTAAGCTAGTTTCGAATCCTTCCTCAGAAACTTGTACGATTGTTTGAAAAAGTAACTTTTTCACATTCAATTTAAAATTAATGTGAAAAATACAGTGAAGAATCTTTAGACTATCAACATTATTAAAAATTTAGTGTGTATAAATATTTACCTTTTTTAAGTCAATTTTATTTTATGTGTTTTAGAGATGGGCAATATCGTTCTTTTTAATGACCCGTTCATCAGGGGATCGTTCTTTTTTTCTGACCCGCACCTTGAACTCGTTCATTTGAACGACTTCAAAAAAATTGCAAAATTTATCTCAACAAATGAATAAATAAATAAATGAGAATCGCTGAATACCGTCCTATAAAACATTTTAAAGTGGAAAATAAAAAATATATATATATATATATATATAAAAAGATTTTGAATGAGCAAAATGAAAACATCAAAAGACATAAAAAAATTAAATTATGTAATTAAATGAGACAGAGACAGAACTATATTAAATAAATATCAGCTTTCAAATGAACTGCAGTTAATTTTTTAAAGAGAGCGCACTGCACCACGTTCATTTTAAGGAGTCTGTCTCTTAGGCCGTTAGTTCATGGGCGACACATACCTAAAATTTTTTGCTAATTATTTATTAAATCTGAGTTACATGTTTCGGTTCTCATTGAAATAAACATGTTTGATGCCCAGGAAATTTTTCTTTTTCCTCATTAGGATTCGAATAGCTATTTTACTGGCATTTTCGACACAACGCAGTTTTTTTTTTTTTTTTTTTTATCTTTCGGACTCAGACAAATTTAGTTTCCCCGCTAGATGGTGTCGCAAGCGAGGTGCGAGTTGAGTTGCTCCCCTACTGGTTTGACTAGGAAGTAAATTAGATTCGAATGGGAAGTACGTCACTGCGAACAAGCGTAAGTGGCGAATAACTCCCGGATTCAGAGGGATAAATTGCGCTGTTACTGCCCGGGAATCGGCAGAAAAAAAAGGTGTCCTTTACGTGTCATAAGCTCTCAAGATGAAAAGGATTTCTTTTTCAGAGAACTAACGAAGACTTTTTTTTTAATGCAATTGAGAAACAGTGGAATGCGAATCGTTTGCAATATGATTTCTTCATTCATCGTATTGGAAATAGATCAAGATTTTATAACATAGATAAGTAACGCAGGTCAAATACTTTGGAAAAAAAAAAAAGGAAATTAAAAATAAGATCGTCTGGACTTAATCATAGTGCATTTTGAATGCAACTTGCGCAAAGTGCTCCCTGATGTTTCAAGGGTCGCAACGAGGCTTTTGCTGCGGGTAGGGTTTTACCAAACACATTTCTCGTGAAATTTACATGGGCAATTAAATTTTATTTCAGTTACATATTCTACTAGCAAAGCATACCCAACGTTGCCTGGGTCAGTTATAGTATTGAGAAACAATTTATACTTTCCTCTATTTATTTCTAGCTGTGCCCCGCGGTTTCCTCCACGTCAAAAAGACAAGAATGTATAAAAAAAACTATTTTAAGTACATCTCGCTATGAGAAAACACATCCTTATCCACATCGATATTTTCCGTTAAATAAGAAAATCGAAAAAAAAATCAATAAAAAAACAATTGATTTAAATTAATTGATTTGTAAATGAGCCGGGTAATAAATGCTGAAAATGCAGCCGGGTTCGAACCCGGGACCCCAAGGTTGCTTGCATAGCACTTTATCAACTGAGCTACTCGGGCAACGGAAGTCCAGGCTATAGATGCAACAAAAAATGCACCATGATTATTATTGATTTAATTTCAATTTATTGCTGCTGCTCTCCTACTAGTCATAGCGTGATGTTTTTTGCTTCTAGCCTTCCTCGATAAGTGGAATATCCAACACAAAAAGAATTTTTCAGTTCAAACCAGTAGTTCCTGAGAATAGCGCGTTCAAACAAACCAACTCTTCAGCTTTATATTATTAGTATAGATTATTGTTATGTTACAATAGGTTATTCAAAGCAAGTGTAAAAGATGACGTATCTATTTAATGAACAAAATCTGATAAGTATACTACATAACTTCCTTGTACTCCTATTAAACAATCAAACTTTTTAATAACTCAAAAGAATAGATGAGCATTCGACATAATATAGTTATCAAATTCATTTTTTTTTTCTTTGAAGTACTTCAATGTTTTTTTCTAACGTCAGGTTTTTAGAATTTCAAGGAAAACGTTATTAATATTGTTTTGTAAGTGATGTTTGTAATGAATGCAAAAAATTAATAAATAAATATTGTTGATACAGCACTGAGTTTGCACAATTTTTCAATACTAAAAATTTCATTTTGTAAATAAAATTGAAAAAAGAAAAAAAAAATACACAAATAAAATAAAAGAGTTATAACATTTTTGCAGCGAAAAAGTATGATAAAAAGCATTTCTTTAAAAAATGTTTTTGAAAATTTAGGAGGGATTTTGAACTTTTTAAACCCATCCCTTGAACATGACCGTGGTTTTCAGCTAGTATTGTATTATTTTTTTTTTCCGTTTTTTTTTTATTTTTTTTATGTGTGAATCTGGCCACTTTCCGCGGAACAGCGCGTATCTCAGGAAACTCAACTATCTTATTGGTTGACACAAGCCTTTTAAAATTAAAATAAAGTGAATATTTTCTAAAAAAAATGAAATGTATAATAATTCCATGTTCATTAATAAGACAAATAAGTAGTTTTTTTTTTTTTTAATAATGAGTATGCAAAAGTTAATGACTCTTGCTTACTTTATTTATTTATTGTGCGTTGGTACTTTTGATCCCTGTTGTTTAAAAACTTGACGTGATGGACAAAAACTGACATCATTTTCAGACTCGGAGGTCATAGGTTAATCAAAAACAGGCACATAGCTTAAACAAGAAATCGTTGTTCTCCAGTGTTATTTTTGCAAAGCTGTCACGATTTTTTCTCAGCTCATTAAAAGATATTTTAAAAGATATAAAAAAATTATTTGTCAGACTTAAAGCAGCATTTCTCAACCTTTTCCACCCAGCATACCGGGAAAAATGTACGAAAAAAAATTCGAGGACCAGAACGTATATTTTATTTTTTAATTTCATTAACAAAAATATAGGCGTTAAAGAATTGTTACTTGAAACGATTACAAGATTTTTATTGCGATTTATTTGCAAAAATATTATTGCAATTGTTACACATAATTACAAAAAAAAAAACCATTGAGAAAAAATACAGAGAAGTAATAAAAAGTAATTAACGTAAGAATATCGCATAAAGCGTGTTTATTATTGTATTAGTATTTACTCTTTGGTAAACTTATTCTGTATAACGATTTTTTTTTTTTTCAACTTGGACATGCAAAAATTTTTGAGGACCATTCAAACTTTTCAGCGGACCTGCGCCGCAGGGACCCAAAGAACCAGCCGATGCCGTTGGAATCATTAATCTGGACAGTAACACAATTTTTTTAAGTGAATCGTAACAACTACAACTCATAATTTTCATCTTTCTAATGACTTTTATTTTCCACAATTTGTTTACCACAACTTTTTGGTTGAATAAACTTAAAATTCCATACTGTTACAATGTTTGAGTAAACACTATTTTCACGTTCAATCCATGCATCCGATGATTGCCTCAGGTATGGAGCCTGGAGCAATAAAAGTGCCGCCACCAAATTTCCGGGAAGACACTTGTGGATTCAAAAAGTTGACGTCACGGATGAGTTCTGATTCAACTTCATAAATGTGATTTTTATTCTCTTGATTGGAGTTAAGCTGATTTGGAACCTCGGAGTATAGGAAAGAGTGTCGTGCATTGGACACGGGACGTGATTTTTGCGGAACGACGCCTGAAAATCAAACGGTTTTTTCGCTGAAATGGCAGAAAAGGTTGAATCTAATGGGGATTAGAAACTATAAATGACTATGTGATAATAAATGCCTCACATTTTTTTTATCCCATCCCTCGATCTTTGTGCAAAACTGGCAATAAAATATTTATACTGAGGAACATCTCAGCGGAGGAGCATCTAGCACCAATAAAGCCATCATCAGATAATGTAAGCTCATAAGGAAATTCAAATGCCGCGAAAAGTGTTTTCTTTAAAATGCGTCGTTTGGTGTCAGAGAGGATAATTCCTTCGTGGGGGATGGATGATTCCTTAGTGGGATAATGAGAAATCCCTTTTCATGGATATTGGTCAGGTCATTTTCAATGTATCTTCTCTGACACAAGTTCACTCCGCAAAATTTATTTTTCAAGTCAATGATATTCTCAGTATTCTACCGGAATTAGCTTTTTGTAAAATCTTTATTTAATATTTTTTAAAAAATGGCATTTGATGCATACTGAGAAAACAATATTTTGAGAGGAAGAAAAAGTAAAGCAAATAAATTAATAAATGTGCATGATTTTCGTGAACGGTCATTTCAGTAAACGCTCTAATACATAAGGAATGTGATACAATACATTTTATCTATGTATGAGCAATACTTTCTGAGAGTAGATATGTCAAACCTTCAAAAAGTACATTTTGAAAAAAAGAAAAAATAATAGCGCTTAGAAACTTAAATAAAAAGAAAAGCTAAAACTATTAACTCACAAAAGTTCTACACATTGCGATCACTACAGGAACTCCTGCTTCTATGCGTAGGATGAAAACAAGGGTGGATCCAGCTTCTGTTTTTGGAGGGTATCACTATAAATAATTTGAACACACAAATCGGATGGGGAAGGTAGTTCAAAAATGTTTTTTACGAGCTAAAGTCCAGGACGCCCCCAATTTTTTTAGACTTACTAATAATATTATGCTGTAAAAGTTTTAGCTTCTTACTCAATTTTTAAGACTGTGCTCAATGACCCCTTAATTTAACATTAGCCATAGTATAGAAAATGCTACAAGTTCAGAAACATTTAATTTCCCCAGCTGTTTTTTTTTTTTTTTTTGTAAATAATTATTTTAATACAATGTATATACGTACTGTTAGTGTATATTGCAATATGTAGCATTGTTTTTTCAGTTCAATGTACTTTTTAAACCCCCCTCCCCATACATATGAAGTTTAGGGGAGGGGGTTGAACACTCCTTCAATCGAAATAAGAAGCTAAAATTGTTCCAGTATATTACTATCCACAAGTCTAAAAATATTGAGGGGTGTGTCGTTATCTAGGTGAAACTTCTATCTTTTTTTTTTACATGTATTTTTGAACTACCCTAAGGAGCATGCATAGAAATTTTGGGGCACGTCACAAATGACTTCTACGTCCCCCCCCCCCCATATTGTTTACCCCTATGCCCTTACATATATTTCAACCCTCATTTTAAAAAATTTGGGCCCCCTTCAGGCTCGGGCCCGTGTCGACAGGTGTCCATTCTCCTCCTTGTGCACCCCCCTGCGTACAAATAGAGGATCTCGAGAGATCTCCAGTAATTCCTAAATCCCTGAGTCCCCAAATTTGGTCGCTTAAAGGTTCAGGAGCTCTAATCCACGCTCTAGCCCGTCTGCATGAAAGAAAGGTTCGTGTCATGCCGTAGCACCAATAAAAGAGCTTAAAGTAATGACATAAAAATAAAGTCTGTTTTGAGAAAAAGAATTCGACCAAAGTGAAAAGATCAAGCCAATATTTTTCAAACTTTTGGCAATCAGATAATTACAAAAACCTTCGGAAATAACCTTCAAAAAGCGCTATTAAATTTTCTTAATTTTTGTTTTAAAATTGCAGCAGAGGATTTTCGAAACAAAAGAAAAGGCTGTTCATTTTAACGCGAAATTCATTTCTGCAATCTTAAAGGTAACTTTGATCAGTATATGAGTATTTTTCTTTTCGTTTGGCTATGTTTTCAGCATGATAGCTTTGCGGAACATTTGAACACTTTAACTGTTAAAAACGGAAGGTAAGCTACTAAAACTGGCGGAACCAGTTTCTCTATCTGAACAATTTCAATGCCTTACTTATGTAAAAGGATAAGCGAAGTTTAAAAACTATATGATTCCGAATATGTAAGAAAATATCCATAGCTTGGAAAATATTTTCCTGCTCAGAGAACGTAGTATACATTTTCATTGATATGCTGAAATCAGCTGCTGATTTGGGATTGCTATGATGTAATTTCAGTTGGATGAATGGGATTTTTAAATGAGCGTATGGTGAAAAAAAAGCTTTAAATTTTTTTAAGCTGATGACTTTAATCGAGGAAAGCTTCGAAAAGCTGGATTATTTGCAAAGTTTCAAAAGTCCAGAATCCATAATTCTATTGCTACACTGTAAAATTGCTTCATTTAATTTACTAATGCTTTTCCGTAAATTTACTGTACAATTTACCCTTATAGATAGAAAAGTTCCGTTCTAGATTGAAAACGGAACTTTTCATGGAATTACTGGACATTTTCTTTTACTTTAGCGCATTAACAGAACATGTCCGTATGCGATCGTTAGAAGGAGCCTTTATCCGTGAAAAAACGGAATATCTCCAGCGTAGAAGATTTTTTTTTTAGTACTGAGAAATGGCAACAAATGAGTGATGGCGGCGAAGCACGTTGTTTATTTCGTGCATGGAAATGTATACTGATAAACTCCATGACTGAAATACTGAACATTTTTCGAACGTTTTCCTCTTCTCCATCAACATCAAATTGTTTCGATCAAATACGGCATTAACTGAAACGCTTCGAGCGTTTGTTCGTAGGCTACGGTTTGTTTATCTTGCAGCAATGGCGGATGCCGTAGCGGTCAGAAATCGCTCTCGCCGAAGAGGAATTTTTTGGTATCTTCTCATCCGGGAATGATTGCTGGTGAGTGTTTACATTTTTACTACAAATAAATACTTTTTGAATTCTGTAACGATGATTGCTGCTTAAAATTAAGTTTTTATCTAGTTTGAACATTCAATTTCCCGCAGACCTTTGTTTAAACTTTAAAACATCGTGACAAATTTTTAAAATTAAAAAACTTCTAATAATATTAAAAACTTTTGTTTGCTAAAAGGATATTTTACAAAATTGTTTCGAATAACTAATTAATTGTTAGATGGGACACCACTGAGTCTTGATTGTTTTATTGTTAATGAAGAATGTTTTCTGCCTACATGTAAGCTTAATGTAAAGATATTGCTTATTACTTAAAATACTACTGTTTTATTTTATTATTATTTTATTTTAATTTCTATGAATAACAACTATGTCTGTATAAACTTGCTTCTTGCAATTGATTAGATTTCAATTAACAAGTTGAAGCATCTAGTTTTTGGGTTTTCAAGAAAACAATTTTAAATATTGATTCTCTCCCCCTCTCTTTCAAACTTTTAAATGTTATCTATATTAATGAATATAATACTGTTACAAATCCTGTAAATAGTAATTATTGTAGTAACGTAACCTGTAAATAGTTTCCCGTAATGAATATACAACCCCTTAACATATGGCTAAAGTATACAACCCCCTATTCTTTTTTTCTTATTTCATTCACTGATTTTATCAATGGAAGTGTAGTTGTAAAACGGTCTACGTATTTCTGGAAGCAGAAAGAATGTTGTGGAAAATTCTTCGATGTTTATAAAAGCCGTTAGCGATGGATAAACAGTTGAGTTTCGATTGAGAATTCGTTAGTGTATTGGCTCTGTTTATAGCGAGGCATTTCGCTGTGTTGTTTTCGTATTTGGAAGTAAATACGTGTGTAAACGTTGAGTTTACGGTGTTGTGTGATAATTGCTTAATTGCTGATGAATAATTTAGCAGTTGTTGAAGATCTTTCCTGTACATAGTGTAAATAAATTTCCTGTGTTTTTATCAAGAACTGTGTCTTCATTTCAAGAAAGTGGAAGTCGCACCGAATCCGTTACAATTTGGCGCCCTACGTGGGGCTTCTTCTGGACTTTCTTGGAGTAAGTGTGACTTTGGACATTTTTTCGTAAAGACTTTTTTTGAATTAGGACTTTATTTTTATGGTGATTACTCGCGCAATGGATGAACAATTAAAACAACTTCTTGACGCAATCACCTCTGTGAAAAATGATATGGCGGCTAATCAAAACCAATTGAAAAGTGATTTAACGGTGCTGAAAAATGACCTAGTTTCTAACCAAGAGGAAATTAAAAACGATCTTACTTCGGTAAAGACTGTGATGGAAAATAAATTTAATGAGATAGAGCATCGAGTTGATGCTATTGAAGGAAAGTTTGAGGCAGTTGAAGGCCGATTCATCGCAGTGGAAAATAAAATCGAAGAGAAATTTGAAGAAAAATTAAGTTCCGTTGAAGGCCGATGCAATGCTGTAGAAAATAAACTGGAAGAAGAAGATAGAAAATTTCATCAACTTAAAGAAGACATCTTTAAAGACCTGGAAAGGAGATTGGCGACCGCGGAAAGCAACTCTGTACAGTTTGGCGCTCCCACATCGGTTGCTCGACCGTCCATTAAACTTGCCACATTTGATGGGAAAACTTCGTGGCAGGTTTACAAAACTCAATTCATGATAGTGGCGGAAGCGAACGGATGGGACTCTGCTACCAAGGCCTGTCATCTTGCAGCATCCCTGAGAGGTGACGCAGCGGACATTCTCCAGACCCTTCCAGACAGCCAGCGCCTGGATTTCGCCGCCCTCACATCTGCGTTGGAGCTTCGCTTCGGTGAGAAGTGCCAGAAAGATTTCAGCCGACTCCAGTTGAAATCCCGTTTCCAGAAAACCGGGGAAACCCTGCAAGAGCTAGCGGCGGACGTCGAGAGATTGTCTCATCTTGCTTTTTGTGACTGTCCTGCGGATGTTCGAGACAACCTGGCACTCAACTACTACATCGACGGGGTTCGAGATCCGGAAATCCAGAAAGCTCTACGGATGGCGGATGTCAAAGACCTGAGTTCTGCTGTTGTGTATGCAATGAAGTTGGAGGCCGCCCAGCAAGCAACCCGCAAGGATCGCCATTCAATCCGCGGCGTGAAAACTGATGAGCCTGATCCGGTTTCGTCACGTTTTGCTGATCTGGAAAAGCAAATAAAAGAAATTGCAGGAATCCTCAAAAGGAATTCGGCTCCCAAGGACCATAATGGACAATCACTTAAGTGCTGGAAATGTGGTGGCGAGGGTCACTTACGAAGAAACTGTGAAGCTCGCCAAGAAACCAGAGGGAAGAGCACCTCTCCCTCCCAGGTCCAGGAAAACTAAGCCATGGCAATCTCGCGGGGCGGAGGTCGCCAAATTGGAATGAGCCCCATCTTAAAGTTTTCCAGATTTCATCGACGAGTGGCGGCAGTAATGGACTGTTTGTTTACGCATATGTAAACGGGTTTCCCTGCGATCTGATTATTGACACTGGAGCCAATGTTACAATCATTAGAACAGATGTGGCTCGTCAATTTGGACTCAACATTCTATGGACGCCGCCCTGCGTTACCCTCCAAACTGTGACAGGTGACAAGATCGAGATTGAAGGTAAAATGAACTTAGAAATTGTGTTTGGAAATGCCATTTACCATCATACCGCATTCGTTGCTGCTATCATAGACCCCTTCATTCTCGGATTGGACTTTTTAAAGAAGTATGACTTCAACCTCGACTTCAAGACTAACGAGCTGCACTCGACGAGAGAAGACATAGCAGTCTTTCCCGCAGAAAGTGATGTAAAATCCGCTCATCAAATAATTGCCCAAACAGATTTATCAATGCCCTCAAGGTCAGAATCATTAATACCCGGCTCCATTGAAGAAAGCAATAGTTTTAGATTTGGACTCATTGAATACCCCAACTTAAGCAATATAGCATCTACGCTTGTGGACCTTTCTAAGGATGTAATTCCTGTGAGAGTCGCCAACGTGAGTGAAAGGCCAAGGAATATCCGGAAAGGCGAAGTGTTAGCTACTTGTACTCCCGTAAACTGCATCATTAGAAGAATCAATTCCCCCGAGACTGTGTCTTCTGAGTCCTTGACATCGAAGTTAATTGGGAGTGCACCCTTATCGAAGGATCGAAGAACTGCTGCGGAACAATTGGTGGACGACTTCAAGCATCTGTTTTCATCTACATCGGAGGATGTGGGTCGGACGAATTTAACTCAGCATAGGATCTATACTGGAGAACACCCCCCTATTAAACAGCATTCAAGACGACTACCGTTCGCCAAGAAGGAAGAGGTTGAGACCCTCCTGAAAGAGATGAAGGAGAATGATGTAATCGAACCCTCATCCAGTCCTTGGGCCTCTCCCATCGTCTTGGTCCGAAAGAAAGATGGCTCCACCAGATTTTGTGTCGATTACCGACGACTGAATGAAATCACCAAGAAAGACAGTTACCCTCTTCCACGGATAGACGACACCTTAGACACTCTTTCCGGACACAAGTGGTTTTCGACCTTGGACTTGAAGAGCGGCTACTGGCAGGTTGAGATACACCCTGATGACCGAGAGAAGACAGCGTTTACAACTGGACAAGGCTTATGGCAGTTTAAAGTGATGCCCTTCGGCCTCTGCAATGCACCAGCTACGTTCGAGCGTCTTATGGAGACAGTGTTAAGAGGACTTTCCTACGAATCCTGTCTGGTCTACTTAGACGATATCATCATCGTGGGACGCAGTTTCGAAGAACATCTGGCAAATCTTAGGAAGGTGCTGCAAAAGCTTAAGGAAGCCAATTTGAAGTTAAGCCCGTCCAAATGTAATTTGTTCCGCCGGGAAGTGAACTACCTTGGTCACATCATCTCTTCTGAAGGTGTACAAACCGATCCAGAAAAGGTATCTGCGGTCAGGAGTTGGAGTCGTCCCGAAAACATCCATCAGCTGCGAAGTTTCCTGGGGCTCTGCACGTACTACAGGAAGTTTGTAAAGGGTTTTTCCAACATCGCACGACCTTTGCATAAGCTGACGGAGAGCAAGCAAAAGTTTGAATGGTCCAAAGAATGCGAAGCTGCATTTCTACGACTGAAGGAGGCTTTAACATCAACGCCTATCCTCGCCTATCCTCAGCCTGAAAAATCCTTTATCCTGGACACTGATGCGAGCAACGAGGGCATCGGAGCTGTTTTATCCCAAGAAATTGACGGAAATGAACATGTCATCGCTTACTGGAGCAAATGCTTATCAAAGTCGGAGCGAAATTACTGCGTCACCAGAAAGGAGTTACTGGCCATAGTGAAAGCTGTAGAACACTTCCATCATTACCTCTACGGCCGAAAATTTCTGCTTCGGACAGATCATGCCTCATTAACTTGGCTTTTGAACTTTAAAAATCCGGAAGGCCAGATAGCCAGATGGATACAGCGGCTCCAGGAATATGACATGGAGATCAAGCATCGAAAAGGGTTATCTCACGGTAATGCTGACGCTTTATCAAGAAGACCCTGTCCTGAGAACTGCCACTATTGTTCCCGAATCGAGAAACAGTATGGAACGACTAGCCCTACCGCCTATCAGGTGACAGTGACTCCAATATCATCAGAACCTGATCCATGGAGTGACGACCAAGTTCGAAAAGATCAGCTTGAAGACCCCGACATAAAACCAATTTTGGAGTTCATGGAAAGTGACAGTCGGCGACCTAGCTGGCAGGACGTTTCCATCTTCAGTCCTGCAACAAAAAGATACTGGGCTTTATGGAACTCGCTCCATTTACGGAACGGCGTGCTACACCGAAAATGGGAATCTGACGACGGCAAAACATCTAGGTGGCAGTTACTACGTCCCCGATCAAGGATTTCAGATGTTCTGAAAGAAATACATAGTAGTGCGACTGGAGGACATTTTGGTGTCTTGAAAACCCTTAATAAAGTTCGGGAGCGCTTCTTCTGGAGCAAGGCGAAGGATGACGTGGAGAAGTGGTGCCATTCTTGTGACGCCTGTGCTGCTCGTAAAGGACCGAAGAAGAGAAGCAGAGGGAAGCTACATCTGTACAACGTTGGAGCTCCTTTCGAACGAATTGGGATCGACATCCTGGGTCCTCTACCAAGAACTACTGATGGGAACAAATACATTCTTGTTTCCATCGACTACTTCACCAAATGGCCGGAAGCATATCCCATTCCAGATCAAGAGGCTACCACCGTAGCAGAGACTCTAGTCCAACATTGGATCTCGAGATATGGAACACCTTTGCAGATTCATTCCGATCAAGGGAGGAATTTCATCTCTGCTGTGTTTAAGGGCCTATGTCAAATTCTCGGAATTGAGAAAACTAGGACAACACCACTACACCCACAATCGGACGGCATGGTGGAGAGATTTAACCGCACAATCCTGAATAATCTCTCACTTATGGTATCCAGAAATCAACAGGATTGGGACAAGAAGCTACCTTTGTTCCTGCTGGCCTACCGCAGTGCTGTCCACGAGACTACCGGATATGCCCCATCTCAGATGCTCTTCGGACGAGAGCTTCGGCTACCTTGTGATCTCGTCTTCGGTCGTCCTCCGGATGCGCCTTCATCGCCTGAGGAGTACATCCAGGATCTCCAGGCCCGGTTGGAAGACGTTCATAACTTCGCACGAGAGCGAATCAGCATCGCGGCGGAGAAGATGAAGACCCGATATGACACAAGGTCTACTGGACATAAATTCAACGAAGGCGACAAGGTTTGGTTATGGAATCCCATCCGACGGGAAGGTCTGTCACCCAAATTGCAGTCGCATTGGGATGGACCCTACAAAGTCCTTAACCGACTAAATGACGTCGTAGTGAGGATCCAAAAATCACCTAATGCAAAACCTAGGGTTGTACATTATGATCGGTTAGCCCCATACTATGGCCATAGTTCATGAGTATTACGTAAACAACCATGGTTGATAACATAAAAGTTGTAGATAATTTTTTTGCTTTTAATGTTTAGTAATATTTCTTGTTATTATTGTGTTTCCTATGCATTATTGGTTATTATTTAATGTGTGTATTTGTGAACATGTGATAGAAGTTTGGCACCTTTCTGGGGATTGTACTGCCCGGGACGTGCAGTCCTTAGGAAGGGGGCAATGTTACAAATCCTGTAAATAGTAATTATTGTAGTAACGTAACCTGTAAATAGTTTCCCGTAATGAATATACAACCCCTTAACATATGGCTAAAGTATACAACCCCCTATTCTTTTTTTCTTATTTCATTCACTGATTTTATCAATGGAAGTGTAGTTGTAAAACGGTCTACGTATTTCTGGAAGCAGAAAGAATGTTGTGGAAAATTCTTCGATGTTTATAAAAGCCGTTAGCGATGGATAAACAGTTGAGTTTCGATTGAGAATTCGTTAGTGTATTGGCTCTGTTTATAGCGAGGCATTTCGCTGTGTTGTTTTCGTATTTGGAAGTAAATACGTGTGTAAACGTTGAGTTTACGGTGTTGTGTGATAATTGCTTAATTGCTGATGAATAATTTAGCAGTTGTTGAAGATCTTTCCTGTACATAGTGTAAATAAATTTCCTGTGTTTTTATCAAGAACTGTGTCTTCATTTCAAGAAAGTGGAAGTCGCACCGAATCCGTTACAATACATATTTTTTTAAGGAAATGAATATAAAAGAAATGTATCAATCATTTAAAAAAGCATTAATTTTGAGAACTTTGAATCATATTATTCTAAGCACTTTATTTAACATTCCAGATGCTGTCCACTTTTCACCCTCTCAGAGCTGGATCCTTTCAAAGTGAGCCGGAGAATTATTGATGGAACGCGGATTCAAATGTGCAACTGAGTGAACAGAACTCCTTGAACAGAAAAGGGAAGTTCGCTGCAAATTGTAAGTATAAAACATGTTGTGTTACATATGCATTAGGGCTGGGCGGTTCAGTTTATTGTTTCAGTATCTTTTCATTTACTCATTAAACCTTTTATTTACTGATTCAATTGATCAAAAATATTTTCTATAATTGAATAAAAAATATTTCATTTTTCACTTTGCTCCATGAAAAAAAAGTTGAAAATTTCCACTTTTTTTTTTGAAACTGCAAATTTACTGCCAAAAATAAAAAATACAATTTCAAGGTTAGTTTTATTATAAAATAGAATGTTCTTTCTTTATGTACTATAATTTTCAAAATAAATTTCTAATTTTTTCATTTTGAAAAAGCTCAGTCATCTTAACTATTCCACTTTGCCCCACATTGCCCTACTCAGCACAAATGGCTGGCTGTTTATCAGCTACTAGATTACTATGAATTATAACAACAAAATTTACACACATGAAAATTGTCTGCTTTAAGTCTAACAAAAGTAATTTTTAATTATTGCAGTGTCATCTAGTTTTAACGAAATAGCTGCTTTAGCAAATAAAACTAATAAAGCAGGCAGCCTATCCTAACCCAACACACTTCACAATTTGTTCTAAAATGCAGAATGTCTGTAAACCGAATTCAATAGTAATTTAAAGAGTGATTTTAAACAGAAGTCTTTCCGCTTGCGGAAGGATATAATTTAAGTTTAAAAACTCGACTGGCCCTGAAAAATAAAGCCTAACAATATTTTACTGTTTTAAAAATAAATTTTTTATGAAAAAAAAAGTTTCCATGAAAAGTTTTTCAGGTGTATAATATGCGAGTTAAATTTTGACTCAATTTATCAGTGCACCGATGAGAGGCCATGTCAATTTGATCAGTCAGATTCGGAATAATATAATTTTTACAGTTTTATGTGGGGAGGGGTTAAGGCGACCAAACTAAGAAGGGCTAACCTTGGCTATCGTTGATCAGAGTTCAACTATAACATATACACATATACATTGAAAAAGTTGTCTTCTGGTAGTTAAAATTATTTCCGCACCAGCTGCAATTTTATACGATTTTGTGGAATTTTGCATTATTGCATCCTTCCACATAAATGCAAAAGGAGATTGAAAGCACAGTACAAGGACAAATTATAAACATAAAAAAATGGTGATTTTTTATGGGGGGGGGGGAGAGAATATAGTAAAAAACATCCAGGTACAACTCTATTATATTTATTGTGATTCACAAATTCATGATTCCTTTCATGACAGTTCTTTTGAAGTTATTGATTAATATGCTCGAAACAATTCTTATAACATGCTAAAATATTATTTTTTCATGGATAAGTTTTGTTTTGTTTCTTGAGAGTCAAGTAATGAGGTTCGGTACAAAAATTGAGTTAGCAAATAAAATGTTACACTTACTATAGTTGGGACAAACCTAACCTGGAAGTATTGTGAAAGCTAAGCACATCCGAAGCTCAGTATTACTTGGCTGCCAGGTTAGGTTCGCCCCAGCTATAGCTAGCCGAGAATTAGAAGAGATCAAGAATTGTTTTTGAGCTATTGGCTGGCAAGTTCAAATATCTAACCTATCTACTACTCCTCACTGCCACTTGTAAAATTGAAAGTATTAATTAAAAAAATTATTGCAATATATACATATATATATATATATATATATATATATATATATATATATATATATATATATATATATATATATATATATATATATATATATATATATATATATATATATATATATATATATATATAGATGCACGGGTTTTTACAAATTAACTGTTTCTAAAGTAAGGTACCTAATTTCTCTCCAAATTTCGACACAGTGCTGTTGACGACTTTTTTAGCTTACCGTCAGAATATTTCCTCGTTGTCAAGAAAAATTGTAGTCAAATATCCTACCGTAAGTAATTGTGATGTTTTCATCTGCATGTTTATGACATGACACTTGGTAATTTACTCAATAAAAAGTCCATGTGTTAAATATTTTTGATATAATGCATTGATACTCTTATTCTTGTAATTTAGGTTTGTGACATTATTTGAGAAAAATTGGAAACGTCGAAAGATGGCCCAGTTGTACCTATGATTTGATCTCTATATATGAGTGCAGAAATAACAATGGTATTGATAATGACTGCAAAGCAAACTATTAATTTGACATTGGTGCAAGCAAATAATGTTAAAAATTGTGTAGCACAAGATCTGCAATAAATGATTTTGTACTTGTAATAAATGTTTTGTCTTATTGAAAACAATGTTAATTATGCACAATTGATAAGTTTCAATAATTTTGATGAAGTTAAATTTTATGAGTTATTGTTAAATAAAACATCGCACAGTTAACTGCAGGAGCTGTTTTTTTTTTTTTTTTTGTTTTTTGTTTTTTGTGCCGGGGGGGGGGAGAGAGGAGGGTATTTTTGTGAAGACTGATTTGAACAAGAAAAAAAAAACAGTTGGCATGATTTGCGTTTATTTCATATGTTTTGCAATTGTTTGTTGATAAAAGATTTCAATATAATAAAATGCAAAGCAAATACATTCCCAGATGGCTGTTATATCTTCTCTTTATACCTTCAAAAGAGAAGATAGTTTCTGCATAGTAAAATGTGTTTCCTCACTTTTAGGAAGTTTCACAAATTTTTGGAAGTTAATGAAGAAATTCGTGTAAATGCTCTAATAAAACTGCTTTTTTTTTTCTTTTCTTTCTTTTTTTTTTTGCTGTTCTTCAAAAAAAGAAAAAATGTATGGGCATTTAAAATCTGCAAATGTTAATTCATTATGCTTTAATTGCCCAGCTATAATTTCAAAATAATAGTTTTTTAAACTGAAAATATACGTATGAAACGGCAAATATTTATATTATAAACTGAAAACATCAGTTCATGAAATGGAAAATATCTATATTAAAAACTGAAAACATCAGTTCATAAAACGGAAAATATTTATATGATAAACTGAAAACATCAGTTCATGAAACGGAAAATATCTATATTAGAAACTGAAAACATCAGTTCATGAAACGGAAAATATCCCGATTGAGAACGGAAAATAGCAGTTTTAAAACGGAAAGTGTTCGTGATAAAAACGGAAAGTGTCAGTATGAAAAAACGGAAAGCATCCGTGATAAAAACAGAAAACACCACTTCTGTAAAAAAACGGAAAATTGTCGGCAAATCTGCTGCCAGTACATTTTCCGTTTTTTGAGGGAATTTTAAAATACAGTGCACTTGAGTTCAACATTGAAGCTAATTTGTTCACTTCATTTGCAATTTTCTTTATAATTACAACTGAAGGGCTGGGACAAGAATGATAATCCACATGAGTTTTTTTTACCGGCAGGCCAATTTCCAACTTTTGAAAAATTCTGCAATTTTTTTTTTTTTTTTGATATTATACATTCCATATTCTGCAAAACTAAAAACCAGATACGTTTTTCTGACAATGACATAATCCAGTCATGTTTATTTCAATTATCAAAGCAACCATTTAGATCAAAAAACTCATTTTTTCATCACCAATAAGCAGTCTGACTGCGATGGAGAGGTCCTGGGTTCGAATCCCGGCTTGGCCACAGATGTACTTTCTCTCCCCTGTCCTTGTACTTTCATTTGTGAATGTGTTGTTATGCTGTGAATGGTTGTCCATCCTATAAACAGGTCCTTATGGCATGCGTGTACTGTGGAAGTCGAACTTCACACCTAATAACGGTACAGTTGGAAAAGTGAAGCAGCGCACTCAAAATTGCCATTTTGGATGGCACACGACAATAACAACCAAACATGCTTTAAAAGTACATTAGTACATTTTTAAGCTCTTGATTTTGGTGTCTTTTCAAAGGTGAAAACCCATCCACTTCCCTAGTTTCTCAACACATAGCCTGAAATTGCGTTTTTAAAACTTCAGTTTCAAAAAAATTCATACCTGCCCCGAACCCTTCTAAAAAACATTATGCAACCTGAAATGCATTTTCGGGACCTCTATTTGAATTATTTTCTTTATCGGAATAATAATCAGTTGACGCAGAACCAATAGGAATAGTGATTCTCAAAATCAGTGGGGAAATGGCAGTGAACTGATGATCGAATCTAATTCTGGTGATATTCCTCTCTCTCTCCCTTCGTGATATAAGTCGCACGCGCGAACGAATGAAACAATCCTCATAACAATAATAATAACAATAATATTTGTTCGTGACCTCTCTCTGCAAACAAGACGCGATTCGGGCCGCACGACAGATGAACACAATACAGCAAATATTCTGTGCTGACCCTTTCGCGGGCTTGGGAGGTGATGATGGCCCCAGATAGACACAAGGATCTGTCAACTCATCCATCCATCTCCATACAATGGGACGGACGACATTTCCCACGTTCTTTTGACAGTGTCGCGCGCATGCGTCATGTAGTTTCGATTTCAAAGTTTCTTTTCTTATTTCAATGACATGTCATAGCAGTAAAATGAAAAAAGGAAAGAATAACGTATAACCCCGAATACCACACGCACTCGAATTCAGAGGCGCCCCGAAGTAAATTTTTGGGATTGTGGAAACATTCAATTAGACGAATGGAATTCCAAATTTTGCTGAATGATGATAATTTTACAAAGAATCATCAGAAAAAATTCGCCGAATGATGATAATTTTGCCGAATGGAACTCCAAATTTTGCAGAATCATCGGACAAAATTTACCGAACAAAGAATATTTCTAGAGGTCACAGTGACTTTCCGTGAAGTGCCCCTGCTTTTATTAAGGAAGCAGTTCTGGGGAAGAAACAACGGATAATAATTTGAAAAAAATTTCGTTTTACTTCTAACGGACTGATGAGTAAAAGTCCTTAAAGTAACCCCAAACTTATGTTTCAGCTAGATATTTTCGATTACGAATCATTTTCAGGATCGGAATTGCAGCAGTTGGTGATGAAAATTACTTAATGAGTGCGGTTTGAGCGAAAGTCGGAACAATAACGGCGTTTAGAATCACCAGGTCAATCTATGGCTTTTCAAAATCGCTTTTCTTTCCAAACTTCATACTTTGTCGATACGATCGCACCGCAAAGTGGTATGAAACGAATCCCTCTCACTCAGATCGAAAACAATCGCCGAAAACCCGTTTTGTTCCAAAACCAGCTCAATTCATGCTTCTGAAGTAAAGTTACAGTTAGGAAAATACTCTTGAATGCTGAACTGAAGAAGATGAGCTCTCTCCATTTTCATATTTTATTGTGTTTGTTGATATAAAACGGAAGAAAAACTCTAACTTTTATGGAGGTTAAATGGATTAATTAACCAACAATTTTTGTGCTTCAAAACGTTGGTTAATTTGATTCATTTAATTTTCAGCACAAATGTATTTATTCGTTATACTGTAGAGGTATTCAAAGTTGAGAAATAATTATTAAATCCACTAAAAAAGGGTTATTTGAACGGTTCAAATTTATCCTGTCATTAAGAGTAACTTTTAGTCACGCAAAAGAAATTATTTTAATGAAAGTAGTGTACCTTTAAAGCAGAAAATAAAATTCTTAAATGTTTAAAACTCTCCCTTTGCATTTCACAACACCCCACGATTTCTATCAATTATAACATTTCGCAAGATATTACAACGTAGAAAGAACATTTCAGCAATTTTAAAAATTCGCTTCTAAACAGTAACTTCGGTACCAACGATGCGATGAGCTGTGTCAATATTTCCAATATTATTTATGTAAAATAACAAGTAGCAAACTTATTTCATAAACATGCCAGGAGAGTATAGCACTATGAGTTTTTTTTTTTTTTTTTAATGAATCAAATATATTAAAAATTTTGAAGCTACGACAAAGGGCAGATCCAGGAATTCTTCAAGGGTGGGACGAAATTGCGTTTTGGAAAAAAAAATACAGAAGTAAGTTTCCAAACCCTCTCTCACTAACGTCATCGAAGATCGTTTATAATTGCATTTCTGGAACTGCAGTTTCGAAAAGATTAAACTGATTGAACCTCATCCCTTACCCCAACGTTATAAAAAATGGTTTAAAATCACGTTTTTGACTTTAATTTTGGAATATGCGCTACGGAAGGAACAATGACAAAATTCCGCTTTTAGAACCCCAATTTCGAAAAATTTCAGGTAGAGAGTTTCAAACCTCATCCTGATCCTCATCCCTTCTTTTTACGTAACCAAACATGGTCCGGAATTGCGTTTTTAAGACCTCAATTCTAAAACTTTCCCCGGTCTAGACTCCCCCCCCCCCCCCATTTAATTCATCGAAAATTCTGTACCTCAGAGTCAGAGTGACGTAAGTCCAATAACTTCGATTTTCTGTTTATTAGTGCATTATATGTGGAAACCTATTCCGCATCAAGCCATGTGAACGAAATTCTTTGTAAAAAAAATAGTTTTCAATTTTTTACCAGATTTAAAAGAGCGTGCATTCCATCCTTCACTTGCGCCAGAAAAAAGTTTTTCCTCTCAACTGTAAATTTATCATAATGTGACCTACGTTTTTATGGCTTTGAGGTATAGAATTGTCTAAAATCTGAAAGACACTTTTTGAACTTAAATGTCGAAAAATTGTAGCTAGAGTCCCCCAAGGGAGGGATAATCGCCCCCAACGCCACTTCCTTGCATCCCCCCCGTAGGGACGACGACATGGCTCAATGTTATCCCAAATTACTGCTCTTACGCCTAAACCGTTCCTTTCCTTTCAACACTTTTCAAACGAAATGCAACATTTGATCACTCAATTATTTATGGAAAAGTAAACCGGATTCAATACTTCTTCCGATCTTAAACTTTTGACATCCACGCACTATAGGAATGCGAGTGTGTGACAAATCAGCCACTTATTACGCCCACTGCAACTGCCTATAAGACGCGAAAATATTTTCAAAAAATCTCTCACATTAAATCTGATATCACAGTGATTGTGTCCACGGCTGCGAAGATAATGTGTCATGACAGAAGACACAATTGCGTAATAGTTTTTATTTTCGATGTCCAGGAATTGATTTCTTATATCTGAACTTGTATCTACAGTGCATTACAATAGAATGGATACGTGCTGTCAAGAATATTAATGAAGTAGGGATGGTTGGATTTGATTCCTCTTATTTATCAATCAATCTGGACATGTTGTGATTCAATTGCTTTTTTATTCCGAGTGGTTGGTTTCTTAGGAAAAATGGCTACTTTTCCACGTCGTTTTCGGCAGCATCAAAAGCCAGCGAAATGGCACGTTAATTATTGGGGCAGGGCTCTTTTACCCTTCTTTCCTTTCGGCTAAGCCTCCTATTTTCCTGTTCCTGTATTTGCTCACATTCACGAAGAAAATAGCCTCCCGTTAGTGACACATGACTGATTTCAAAAAACGATAAATCAGAGTTACACGATCTTAATTAACTGTGGTATTTCTACTTATAGCATAGCTTCCAACCTTCTCGATTCGTTCGGGAGAAGCCCAAATTAAATACAAAACAGGCTCGTTAGGTTGTTCATAGTCAGCTTATTAGTCCCCAACGAAGACCAATGGCACTCTTAAAGCTACATACCCCCTTATTCATTACAGCCTCTTCCGGTAAGCTATTCCGTGTGCCCACAACCCTACTAAAGAAATTATTTTTCCTAATTTCCAAATTTGCCTGAGAATTGACTGCTTTCCGTGTAAAAATTTAACCCATTAGCGTCTTTCATTTTGATAAATTTAACCGACTGAATCATGTCCCCTCTGACTCTCCTATGCTCACATTTTAAGACTTTTAAGCCCCTATGGTTTAAAATTTTAATATCTTCTTCTGAACTCCCTAATGAAGGAAACTGCATCTCTCGAATTTTCATCAAAACAACAGGAACCCTAAAAACGTGATTTTTCAGCGAGTATAGAATTTCGCGGAAAATACCTTTACGGCAAAATACTCGCGATCGAAAACCCGAAATCTTTTCAACAAGAGTAAAAAGATTATTTTTGATAAATGTTTACTTTTTCCTTGTTTTAAAATTTGTATTTTCCAAAAACTGGTAAAACGTTCCCTATTTTTCTCTGAATTTCTTAAATCTTTACTTCTTTCAAGGAACATTTATTATCACTAATAAGAGAAAACAAGTTTTTGTCTTTTAAAACTACATGTTTAATATCTTTTAAAACTAAATGTTATGGTTTTTTAACTTTAAAAGAAAAAGCATTATATCAATAGAGTGAATTCAAGGAAAGGAAAAGTCAAAATAAAACAACTGTTCCTTTTCAACTGTGTTTTTTATACAGTTCTTTTTTTTCCTTTTACTACAGAGACTAACAACTGCAATTCTCTGTTATAGGTATAATCATAAAAACTTTGTCAGAAAAAGTTCGAAGAGATACATTGTGGTAGAAATTAATAAATGTACTGGCAGTAAATTACAATTATTGTTCCTCTTTATTTATTTATTGAGCAATCACGATTGCTTATTGCTTTCATTTGACTGTTTTTGGCGTGCTATCATTTTTCCCACCGGCGCGGCACCACCCTCTGCCAGCACCACCCGTCGCGTCGGCCGGCCTCACGATGCTGCTTCTCTAGCGAAAACAGTCTCCAGGTTGCGTCCATATCCTACGCATACATACACGCACCAACACACACGCACATACAAACACATACACAAACACCACCATACACACACATACCCCTACACACATACACAAACACGCCTACACATTCATGCCTGCACACAGACACAAACACATATGCTTACACACACATACACATACCTCGCCCCCACGCACACAAACACTCATACACACAACTACCCACACACTCATGACTGCACACAGACACAAACACACATGCCTACACACATACACATACCCCCCCCCCACACACACACACACATACAAACACACACTCGTGATTGCGAAAAACATAATTTGAATTCAAGATGACAAAATTCAAATTATTTTTTTTTTTATTTATTTATTTATTTTCATACTAATGCTTGGTCTTCTTAGCTATGAGTTTTATGAGAATTGCTGTTACAAATCGATAGGGATACGATATCAATGCCGATGTTTTGAGACATCGATTTATCAGGGTTTTCTCTCTCTCTCTTTTCTCTTTTTTAACATGGTGTTTTTCAATGTCGATGCTTTATTGTTGACATACATATCGTCAAAAGAAAAGGTAGTAATTATGTTCATAAAGATCGAGTTGTGATGAAAGTTACAGAATTTCTCTGCGGTTGTGACCTCCATTCCCTTAAAATGCATTTTATCTGCTAAATTTAAGAAAGTAGGCTTAATAGGAATCCAATTACATGTTTTTTTTTTTTTTCCCGCGAAATGAAAATGGAAAGCATAATGGTCCGAAAAAGTTGTTAATTTTCCTTAACAAGCAGATGAAAAAATACCTCTTAATAATAAATGCTGCTTTCGTTGCCATTCATATTTTAACTAATATTTCTTTTGTATAAATATGATAGATGCACGAATTTCAACATTTTGCGTTTCTTCCTGTTATTTAGATATCAAATCAAAGTAGATGCTTATTTTTGTCTGAAGTTATGAATTGGTAACCATTGAATTCCAACGACATAAATATAAAAGTGCATCTTTTGCAAGATCAAA
The DNA here is from genome assembly GCF_026930045.1 of Uloborus diversus. Taxonomy (NCBI): domain Eukaryota; kingdom Metazoa; phylum Arthropoda; class Arachnida; order Araneae; family Uloboridae; genus Uloborus; species Uloborus diversus. The sequence goes on along the minus strand of NC_072737.1, from coordinate 65,999,095 downwards.
CCATAAATTTACGAAAATCCTCAGAACTTTCATGGACGGTTTAAGAAATAAAAACTTAATGTTCCGTAACAGGCATCTAAATTCAATGTGCTAGCTAATCCAGCGTCGTTGAATGGCTTCCTACCAATTCAAAAATTCCACAAAATACCTGATAAAATCCAAAGACCCAAAATCTCAGACCACCCTCAAATTCAATTACATCTTATATTTATTTACTTACCCGTGGAATAAAAAGTTTCCAGCGACAAAAGAAGTCTACCAGATCCCTGGGAAAAAGCAAGATATCAAGCTCAAGAATCGACAAAGCCAACTTTCTGAAGATAAGCCGTCAGAGGAAACACAAAATGGCTAGTTCCTAAGAAAAACACGGTTCTCCCTTTTTTTTGTGTGTGGGCCTGATGTTCCATTTCGAACTCATAAAGCGTGTGATATGCCTATTTTAGTAGGAATAAGGAAAGGTAACATGGGACTCGCTGACTCTTGTGCCCTGTCAATCACGGAATGGGGCTCGGCCGTGTCACCGGTGAACTAATATTTGGACAAGTTAACCCCGCGATGAAATTTCGATTTTCACCAGGGGTTCCTTTTGTTCATTTCAGGACGTAAGGAATGGATATTTCAAAGACATACGTTCTTCTGCTCTTTTGTAAAGAAAGTCTGCAGTTGTCATTTTTGCAAAATGATAGGTGGTAATCTGGGTAGAAATGGGAGTTTATTGCCATATTTTAATTAATACTGAATGAGGTATTTTTTTGTGATGAGCGGTACGAAATATTCTAATGTCTGGGGGGGGGGCGCATGGCGCAGACTACACCATTTAAATTTTTGGGGCATTTGGGAGCATTGTTTTTAGGGATATTTTTCACTTTTAGGGGGGACTCTTGCTTTTGGGGGAGGACTTCGCAATATTTAGGGGAGTGCGCCCTTGCTCTTTGAGTAGGGGGGGGGATGGGATGGGCAGGCACCTCTGCTAATGTGCTGAGTTTTTAAGCCAGTATTTCTAAACGCATGGCACATACCCCCAGAGACCCCCTTTGGGGGGGGGGTCCCACTGAAGAATATAGGGTTTGAGGTGCGAAACATCTCTGAAATCCTCAGGTGTCAATAAAAGCATCAAATTGATAGGGATAAGGCACTTAGTAGGGCATAAAAGTTACTATTTAACTTCATTTGCAATGAAAGGAAGTAGTAAATATTTACTATAAAAAACAATTATTAAGCTGAAAATATTATTGCAAATGTTTCCATTTTACTCAGAATTCAAAATGATTTTTAAGATACATAGTTGAAATAAAATATGCGCCATTTCACCTGGACCTGGAGCATTGAGTTCTATTTTGCGAGTAAGCCGTCAATACAATTACAACAACGTCAATAAAGGTTTAAATACAGAAAAATGTAAATAACAGGCATATAGAATAGTTACAACAACTAGATGCGTAACGCGATTCGAGCTCTGAAAGCCAAAAGAAGTTGAATTTAATTGTAAAACCAGGAAAGCTAATTACAATGAAAATAATTGTAGTTTTTCAGTAAAATTTTGAGGGAGAAAGTTGGATATTTTTGCTAGTGTAAGATCAAAAGAGCCAGAAGGTGTTGACAAATGCTCGATCAAAAAGCTGTACATGCACCAAATGCAAAGCAGGTTACATGACGATGAAATTTTTTTTATCTTTGTACTCAAATTAATGTAGCTTGTTGAGTAGCATATGCAGGTTTGATTTTTACAATCATCATGTAGTTTCCTGAACTTTGTCATTTGGCTATAAAAAGATTATCTGCTGATATTTTTTGGTCATATCATGGTGTGCTAAATTAATATTAGCTACCGGCTTGAAGATAATCTAAGGAAGGAGAGGAGATGTGCCTCCAGTTCGGTTATGACTGTTCCATACTGGATTGTATCAGTTTTCAGTGGATTGCATCTGCTTTATGTGAATTGCATCTGTATTCTGTAGATTGCATATGTTTTCTGTGAATTACCTCTGTATTCTGTGGATTACCTCTGTATTCTGTGGATTACAACTGCTTTCTGTGGATTACATCTGTATTCTGTAGATTGCTTCTGTTTTCTACGGACGGGTGGCATCTGTATTCTGTGGATTATATTTTGGTGATTTTTTTATAATATTTGTTCTGAAAGGAATTTGTTTTCTTTACTTGATCCTCAACTAGTGTTAAGGTTCAAACTCTGTGTCAAACGCTAACGTTTTCAAGGGTATTGAATCAACGTTGTTGTAGCTAACTTAAAAAAGAAAGCAAGAAGCTGAATAATAGGTTGTAGATAAAATCTAATTAACTTTTTTCCATTTCCGAGATCAGGCAATAAGCTTGGGTTGAAGCAAAACCAGAGCTGCGGAGACTGAGGGACCTACTCCGGAAATTTCAGAGCCTTCGGCTCCTAACTACGACTCCTTTACCCCCAAAATCAGTCGGACTCCGACTGCACAACCCTGTCCAAAACTAGTGACCATACCCTAATAAGAGTTATTTAATCCCTTATATATTCTTCTTATTTACAAGGAAATACCAATCAAATGAAGTAGTACTATTATCCTCGGAATAAAGTGAACCCATTTTTTCGAAATAAAATCAAACACAAAGCTCATCTTGGCAGCAATGAATCGAAATGCAATAGATATTAATCATTTCAGGGTGTTTCTGGGAGTATGGCTGAGGGTAACCCAGCTGATCCGTTGCAGACTTGGGGTGAGCAAGAACCGGCAGGGGTCGTTCCGCCTCTCATTCTCCGCTCTGTCCCCTGTGCAAACAAACACCTTTCACGCCTCTTTTTGCCCTTTCTCCAGCACCGGGGGTGAATCGTATAATATGTGTCGCAGGTGACCGCTGTTGACATTTTCAGTCTTTGAGCGACAATGCCTCATCGCACAATGGGAGTTGTAACCATTTTTCTGGAAACGGCACTGGCCACAAGTTCGCCAAGAATTTCTATTTGGTTTGTGCCATCGCATATTTCGAATTGTGCTTTTTCTGGCTTAAGTCGCGAACTTTATCGATACGCTGATAAAAAAAAAGTATTTTTTTTTTATGTGGGAGGGTATTATAAGAATGGTAGCTTTGTGATTGTTGCGTCTTATACTATAATGCAATGCATCACGTTCTGTATGTAGGGAATGCGTGTAATTGAAGAAGTCAATAAATTTTCTGAAATTTTGTTTTCAAATCCTTACTGCAGTTTCCAAGTAATTTATGTGATTTTTGGAAAGGCAAGTAAAGAAGCATTTGTTGGTTCAAACCCTCTTCCTACCAATGTTTAAGAAAGGAGAAAATACTTGTGACATAATTTATTTATTTATTTTTTAAAGGGAGTTTTTAGGGGGTTGAACACACTTAAAAAATTCATGTTACTATTGCTAGTACTGTTTTACTGTTTTAAACTTGAAGTTTTTAGTTTTGCTCCGGAAAATAAAATTTTGAATGATTTACTTAGGTTTGGTAAACACTATTCTTCAAATTCAAGTGGTAATTAGTAAATTTTATAAATGCAATTTCACTAAGAAAAATAATAATTTTTAATGTACCTTCCCCCTCCTCCTCCCCCATTTCAACGTCTGCAGCTTTCGATTTTGGGGAGCTTGAACGTTCTGCTAACTCTTGCGTATGAGTAATTTCTATATATTTTTTTTTCGAAGAAAGTTTTTTTTTTTTTTCATTTCTCTTGTTTTTCATTTTTTATCAATGATCTTTGCTTTGAAAAATTAAATATTTTTTCTTTTTTGTTTCTAAATCATTTGATCTAAAATATTTGATCATTTAAATTAAGTTTTTATCTCAATAACATTGCTTTTGCTCACTCCATTTGTTCGGGTGTGACATTTTTTCTTAAATATATTCAGGTGATTCCCAGTTTTCAACGTTTTTATATATATTTTAAAGAGAATAAAACCGAACAATTATAATTATTGAAGAAGTGCGGGCGGGAAATTAATATTTGACTTGGAAGTGTTGACCTAGGTGGATACATTGATTTAGATGGCTAGTTCTCGGTTGAATGAAATTCAAAATGCATAATCTCTTATGTAACAGGTCCCGATTGTGACAGCATGGGACACGTGTCAGACATTTCATATGAGGTAGTGAGAAGCAAAGGGATGCAAGTGGCAAAATTAAAAATTTGGAGATAACCAGTACAAATGGTAGGCGAACCTCTCATCTGTCTTGGGGCAAGAGATTGTACTAGTAGCCATGACAGGTGCTCAGGGGCGCTGACTTGGAAAAATTATTGGGGGGGGGGAGGGCGGATGTCACTGGGGTCTAGGGAGTATGTTAAGGCACGGAGCCCCCCCCCCCCCAAAAAAAAAAATCAGATTTTTCTGCCTTGAAAATGCCAACTTACATGTTTTCTGATGTGTATAATTTATACAAACAAACAATATGTGATATGGCGTTTTCGAAGTAAAACAATTTTCACAACACAACTTTCAACACAAATTTTCTGCTTCAATTAGATCATGTCACTTGCCTTAAGTGAGGGACAATTTTACAGTTCCATTTTGTGGGGAGCCGTGCAGTGCCATAGCTAGGCTACGGCACTATACAAAGTAGTGCACTTGACTTGCATGGAAAGGCACTCCCAGTGGCACTGATTTATAACAACTATTGGGGGGAGGGTGCTATAACGAGGGCCTTGCGAGGGGAAATTTTCTAAATTTGAGATAAAAATTTTTTTTATGCATTTTAGAGTCATATGATCAACATTACAACCCCCAAAATTCGACTCTCGGTAAATCGACACTCTGAGAAACTCGACAAGTCGACACATTTTTTGGCTTTGAAAAAAAACAAGAAGTTCCGTCTAGAACTATACAAGCCAACTTTCCTGTATACCCGTACTACTTTCTAGTAACTGATCAATATTCTCATAAAATATTCCTCACACATCTAAAAAAATTAGATGCGTAAAAAAAAAAAAAAAAAATAGCAGCGCCTTTTAAACAAAGCAGCTAATACACTTTTTTCCATTAAAAAAAATTCTTTAACTGCTTTCAAAATGAAAAAATAATAATTAAAAATAATAATAAATAAGCTTATTAAAATAAATACATCATATCAAAAAAACACGTTTCTTTTTCCCCTGTTGCCAAAAATATTTTTTTAAATGAATTAATGCACTTACCAAAATAAATAAAAACAATGAAATATCACAACTTAAAGAAATACTTTTCATTGTCCAAAAAAAAAAATCGTCTAGGCATATATTTTTATGTAGAAACATAAATGACTTCGAATTTATTCGCCGAAAACTGAATGCCTAAATTAAAACTTTAGCGTGAAAATAAAAACAAGTCATATCAACAATAATTATTTCACGGTTAAAATCATAGCTGCGGAATCGGAGTCAGAGTCAATCTCATTTTGAGATAAAGGAGTCGGAGACGAATATCCAAGAATCGGAGTGAGTCATTTGTCCTCCATGTATAAATTTTTGCCAAAGCTACGAAGTCAGAGTCGAAGTCGGGGAGTCGGAGTCCGATTAATTGTCGGGCACAGGAGTCGAATTCGGAGTCTGGTGCCCCTAAAATCTCGGAGTCTGGAGTTTGGCGTCAAGAGCTATTTCCAACAAAATTTGTTTGAAATAAATCCGCCTTCAAGTACGGAATCTACATTGACTTTCAGTTTCCCCGTAGGCGCTAATGTTAAGGGATTTGAACTGTTCAAAATTGAATGGAAAATTGTTCAAATCAAAAAGATATTTTCTATACACGTTTTTCATCAAAAGCTTTTTCCTACAAAGTTTGTTTGAATCAAATTCGCCTCACAGTTCGGAATTGCCTTGAATTTCCCCGTAGGCGCTAATGTTAAGTTTTTTTAAACTGTTCAAAATTGAACAAAAAATATTTCAAATCAAAAATTGAAATATGGGAATGAGGTGTCCTCGCCGAGATCTTTCGAACAAAAAAACGTTTGTTCGAATCGGACTATTCATTCAAACGTTATTAGGGGGGAGGGCAGACAGACAGACAGACCGACAGACATTTTTCCCCATCTCAATACCCTACTTCCCAATTTTTAATTTTTCGATATTTATTCAATGATTTCATTAATTTTTCACTTTTTTTGATGCATTAAGCCTTCTTTCATGCTTTTTTCCTCTTTTTCTGACTTTTACTGGGAAAGTAGGCTAAAAAGGAAGAAAAAAACACGCATGGTATTTTCGTAAAAAGCTAATTTAATTTAGAGCAATAATTATGCTTTTAGTCTATTACAAAGCAGTGAATAAATAGCTCTGAAAAGATTGAAATGATATTTAAATAAATCTAAACTATCATTAAAAGAATAAAGCATAAAAGATTGTTGATTACTATAAGTGAAATAACTAATTCAAGCTTGCTTTGAAAAAGGCTCAGAGTTTATTAAATAAAAATAATGTATCAAAATTAATGCTTTAATAGAGTAAAAACAGTTAATACAGATTACTTTATTAACTCTAATAATAGAAGAAAACTATCACGCCTTCCATTTAATATACAAATCAAACCCTGATATTTTTTTCCCAGATCAGCAACACTTAGATGAGAGCGCGGCTGGCAACAGACTTCACTCGAAGGTTCGCGCACTGGGAAAAATTCTATAAGTGCTCTCAGCACCGTAACCCCATCATTATTCACACCACTTGTTTTCAATTAACCTGCTTACTACCGCAATAGTTATTTATTTTAATTCATAACTGAATGTATTTTACAATGTAACTATCTTCAAACAAGGAAAGTAAAAAAATCCAACATGTTTTTATGATTTTAGAAACCATAATATGACAAATAATGTTCTTAAATTTTTGAGGGGGCTCTTCCCCCTAACACAAACGATTGAGGGGGCTCGGGCCCCCTCAAGCCCTATGGAGTCGGCGCCACTGTAGGTGCTGCTGTATAACATGATTAAAAAAAAAAATTCAATGAAAGCCTACCTAAGGTCTGATCTTTAAACGCGTTTTACTCGAAACCTAAAATGTCCACTTGCATCCTTTTGCTTCTCACTGCCTCATATAAGTAATTTCCTAAAAAAAAAAAAAAATTTCTCCTTTCACTAGTCAAAAACTTACTTAAAAATAAAAAAATAAAAATAAAATAAAAGTATAAAAAGAGAAAACGAGGGAAAAAATGTTGACCAAGAAATGAAATCTTGCTCTGATGAAAGCATCATAACATTTTTCTCTTTTCTTACATTTTTCTCACAAATCAGAAATGAGGATATCACAAAAATTCAAATTTTGGAGTCTATTTCTGATAGGAGGACTTGTTGGCACGTACCTCGGTTGTCCCTGCAGTAATCAGGCCTTAGAATGTATAGTCAAAGAGATAGACAAAAAAAAATGTGACGGGTCTGTCTAAATTCAGATTTCATGGCCATAAATGTTTAAAAAGTACGGATAAGGGACCAAAGTAGGAGGTTTGACTTCAAAAGGAGACTATGATCACAAAGGGCTATCGTGGCTCGTTCCCAACCTGAAATTATTTATGTATTATCATCAATCTCGAAATTTCAATGCAATAGTTATCTTAAAAGTTGTCAATCAAGGATAAAGTCGGATTTTCAGAAGATAAAATTTTGCGAATAAATGCAATGACAAAATTAAATATTTTTGACATGCAATGAAAAATAAAAAAATATCACTTATCACTTGAAGATTTTTTTTTTGGCTGCTAGCATTTTTTCAAGGGGTGCCTATCCCCCCAAGTTCAATTGCGCAAATCCCTCCTTCCCCCCCCCAAAAAAATAAAATATCACCCCTCTTTCCCTTTTTTATCTCTTTTTTTAATTAATTATTTTTCAAAATATTTTTTATTTATTTATTTTTAATTGTTATTATAATTATTATTATTTTTATTAGAAAAATTCTGCGCTACGCCAATAACATACACACACAGAGACACACAAACTAAATAAGTAAATGAAATAAAATATAAATAGAATAAAATAAATAATTTAAATTAAAAATGAATCAGTAAATAAACTTGAATAAATAAAAAAAAATACCCCCCCCCCCAAAAAAAAAAAAAGATGGCGCGACTTGCGCCATAATGTTGCCCTGTGTGGGCACCCCTGTTTCTTTCAAAAACTTGAAAGAATTTATTTTGACTCCAGACATTTTTACTTATTTCTTCTCTAATCGGTATTCAATATGATTGCCGATTATCTTGTTTACTTCATTTGTACCAACAAAACATGCATATTTTGCTGTGCTCACACGCGTAACGATCTACTTTTGGTTTAATCTTTCTAAAACTGTTTCACTTTTTTTCTCTTCTTTTTTTTTTTTTCCTGTCTTAATTTCTGAGGTTTTCATTTCGCTATTTGTTTGCTCGCGATTTGCAGAATTTAAGTTCTAGTTTATCGACTAAAATTAATCAACCAATCGAGCTACTTTTTAACGTATCTGCAATAATCTGAAATTTGTACTTTTTGACGTTGTTATTATTTATTTTACTTTTTATGCAAAATTGTATTTATTTAACTTACATCATAGACTTTTTCACCTTTTTGTTTTGTTGTTATTTTGATGTTATTTTCACTTTCTGTTTTATTGTTAAATAGAAAATCGCCCGTTAAGGTATTGCGTGTGAAAATTGCTTCTACATTTGAACGAAGCAATGGCCTGTTTGATGATCTTTCGGTAGTTGAAATTTTAACCCTAACTCCAGTGGATAATCCCTTAACTCCAGTAATAGCGTTCATTGTGGACCACTTTTTCGTTTCTTTATCCTAAAATTAGTCTTATTAGTTAAACAGTTAAGCTACCGGATCTAGTTCAGCCTTGCCAAAATAAAGTATTTCCTTGCATGTCAAATATTACCAAAAAAATATTATCAAATTATAAATAACTTACTGGATTTTTGGTGCTTCAACAATGAAATAATGTCAAGCATGCTATGGCGCGAGTTTCATTGTTGGTGACGTCAGAGCGCTACTCAGTGATTTTAGTTATTATATATTTGAGGACTCTACAGTTGTCTTGTATTACCTACCTGCCAATGGAAATAAAATTAAATAAATAAATAAATTGAAATAAACCAAAAAAATAAATAAATAAATCCAATATCTAATACATAAAAATGTCCTGTCGCGGTGTTCTCCTCCGAAGAACTCCTCCGAAACGGCTCGACCGATTTTTATGAAATTTTTTATGTGTATTTGGTAGGTATGAGAATAGGTCGTGAAGTATATTTCATACCACTAGGTAATCAGGGTATCCCTACCCAGCCCTTTTTCTTTTTTTTGAAAATCATTGTAAAAATCATTGTTGAAAATCATAGTAAAAAACCATCGTTGAAAATCATTGTAAAAACTATTGTTGAAAATCATTGCAAAAGCCTTGCTTAAATTAACTACAAATATTTTATTTGTAGGCAAACTAAAGATGGCAACAAATTTTATTTTAATCATTGAGAGTTTTCCGACTTTTTGCCGGAACGTCGCGCCATTTCGACATGTTATTCTGCATTTGTTTTGTATCACAAAGCAGTTCGTGCCCAATTTTGAACGATACAAAAACTTTGCCTATTTGTGTGTGTGTGTGTATTAGTGTATTACTATATGAGAAAATGAACGTTTTTTTTTTTTAAATCGGTGATCATCGTCTAGTGCTCCATTCCTCTTTCTGTCAAATATCTCATCCCCACAAACTTACAATACATTCCTTATTTTTTAATTAACAACCAAAATATTCCCTAACAACAAATATATACCCTATATTTGTATAGCAGAACAATATTTGCTGGGTCAGCTAGTTAAAACTATAATATTTGTGGCATTTGCTTCAGATAAGAATGCTTCATGATAAAAATGAACATCTCTGAGTAACAGATTAAATAACAAAAGAATTTGTCTCCAAGTTGGCGACAAAGCATGGCGACCAAAAGTCTGGCGATATATCGCCAAGTGTCTGGCCAAATTATAACACCATTTGAGTTTACATCGAAATTAACAATGATTTCCCCCCCCCCCAAAAAGGGACAAAAGATTCCTTTAGAAACACCCGAATGCAACGAAAAGAGGAGGTGCACAACTAGACCCCACTAGGAGTCTACGTACCAAATTTCAACTTTCTAGGACATACCGTTCTTGAGTTATGCGACATACATACGCACATACGCACATACATACGTACGTACATACAGACGTCACGAGAAAACTCGTTGTAATTCACTCGGGAATCGTCAAAATGGATATTTCGCGTGTCTTTACGTTCGTAGACTCATCCATGTGTGGTCGAGTCGAAAACAAAACTTAACATTCATTCGGGGCTGAGTAAAATGGAAATTAAGGTCGATTTTTGAGAGAAAATTTTTTCGCGAATACAATACTTCCTTTTTTGTAAGAGGAAGTAATAAACAATAGCTACTGTTCATTATAAATAAACTACTGTTTATTTACAATACCCTTCACCTTTCATTAAAGCATTTCGCACATTTTCTTCACCCATTTGATCACTTTCATTACCTTCTCATGCGTACTAGTTAATCACGTCAAAATCTGTCTTTTTAGTCGAATTAAAAAGAAGGGGGAAAGTTAGCAATTCGTGACTGCGTTTTTTTTCTCACTGATTCAAAGAATCGATCAATTTGGTTCTTTTCTTAATCATTAGAGAGTGATCCTAAGAAGGTCCCACTCTTTTATTAAAGGGAGTCCAAACATTGGATAAACTCAGCCCAGCAAATAAACAGCTGTTTTTTTATTCATTTATTTATTTATTTTTTTTTTTTTTTTTGAAGTGGAACTTTTTATGCGAGAACTTTGAAATGCTGATAGGCAACTTTTTTGTTGGACGGAAATGGCATTGTTGACTATTAATTGCTTGCCAAAAACAATGAAAAATCCTCGTAATTATAAAATTGAAATACTTTCGTTTTTCAATTGTTACCAAATACAATGAAAAATAATAACTATTAAAGTTAAAATACTTTTGTTATTTAAATGTTGCCAAAGACATTAAATATAAAGTTAATTTTTTTTTAAATAAACTTAAATTCACGTCACTGTATTACTTAATAACACAGTTTTGTTAAAAAATCCACTTTTTGTAATGCACCCAAAAGGACAAAATAAGTTTTCTGGATCAGAAAGGACAAAGTACTATTCCTGTAGTTTTCAATTACTCCAAGAAAATGACACCACAAACGAAGAAAACTGCAGCTCAAGTCATGTAGAGAATTTCTTATAATTATCTAGCTTTTAATCACAAATTTGTTTGTTGAAACATACATATTTTTCGTAATGGGAAAGTTTGAAGATTTGAAATGAATTGAGCTTTAACTTTTCTTTGTTTGTGGTGCCATTTTCTTGGAATAATTAAAAACTAAAAGAGTACTTAAATTGTTCTTTGGGACCAAGAAAAGTTATTTTGTCCTTTTGAGCGCATTATAAAAAATGTTTAGTATTTTATTTTTTTTAATGTCTTTTTTTTAAATTCGTTTTATGTATTTCAGAAATAGAATAATGTTACCATCAAGAAACTTCGCCTAATTTTTTCAAATAAATGCTCCATGCTGAAAGAAAAAAAAAAAACTATTATACGTGTCTAAAACTTTAAACAATTGGCACTAAATTAATCCTTGTTCCTCTCTATAATTTATTAGTGGGCTTGTTTAATTAGAATCAAAATAATAAAGGTTTCCCAAACTAATTTATGTTTCACAACACACTAGTTACTCGTGGAAAAGATCTTACTATGTCTCTTTGCTTAGCCTCGTTATCGATTATTGGCATAGATGAGGATAAAAATCCACGATATCAATGATAGTGAATAAATTTCATGCCTGCTTTACAGAAGTCATCATTCAAAATTTTCATTTCTTTTAATATTATTGTTGTTCGGCAACCAATGTTTGCAATTTACTGTTTTTCATCCCAACCGAAATAATAATTTTATTTTAGATTTTTTTTTTTTTTAAAGCGTTAAGTTGTACCTTAAGATTAAACAAATCATTTAGTGAAATTCCCAAGTCTCTAAGTAGTCTAGCTGTTTAGATATAAGCAAAGGCAGGCCTCAGAATTTCCGTGACAAACATGCCAAGTATATTAAAAATGCTTTAGAAAAAACTGTATCGGTTACTATAGGAAACTTTATAATATCCCAGTTTCCTAGATATTTTCCAGTAGTACTAAGGTTTTTTTTTTTTTAAGAATTAATCTTTTAAAACACTGCAATAATAAATTAAGGTATGTCGTGCACTTTTATAATTTTCTCTCTCTCAAATATTTACTTATAAATATTTACTCAAATATATACTTTGACTTGATAAAATATGTCAAATATTTCCTGTTGAAGACAATTACTCGACTTGCCCTCCCATGTAAGCATAGAATTGAAGGTTGTTAAGAAGCACAAAACACTTGCTATGAGTTTGAAATCTCTGAAAACTGCAAATAAAAGGACCGAAACAAGCACAGACCAAGTTGAAAACAAAGAGCAAAGCCCCAGAAATGAGCTTAACTGATAACTTAATCGGATTATCTACGCTAAGCGGTTCGCAGGTTACAAATGTTCCATAAATGTTCAGAATTGTACAGTTTCATCCGTTTTTCCTCCACTGGGTTAAAAAAAGAATGTGCTCCGACTATGTAAATAAATTCATACAGAGACATATGCATAAAAGTTGTTGAACTGTAAATGTCATTTTCCTGACTAATCACACTGTGCTTGGACTTCCTTCAAATCACTGCATTTTTCTGAAGTATTCAGTTGCAGTTGCAGTCAGTGAAGAGGAAAATTGAAAAGTGGAAGTTTAAGTGCTTTCATTTTCTGCGAATTGTATTAACTGAGGGCAAAGGAAACTCCAAGGACGTGTTTGTTTCTTCCACAGGAAAACTACTGACAGAATTATCGGAATTGAGTAAGACAAATTAAGTCAAAATTGTTTGCCATGTCAAAGCGAAAGAAATAATGGATACAGTTAACGTGCGGTGAATAACGCATTTTTGAGCTGTAATTTTAACAGAAATAGTTTCGTTTTCCTAAAAGTTTGCTTAAATCTGATTGGTTTGTGGCAATTTTTCTTCTTTGCAAGGCTAAATATATCGGAAATAAAATCTACAAATTTCCGCACCGTCCGTTCAACTTTCTTTTCGCTACATTTCATTACTTATTTATTGAATTTTTTTTTATTAACGTATCAGATATTGTATTTAACTAAGTAACAATAACTTCCATCATTTTTAAAAATCATGTTTGGGAAAACAAATAGTTCATTGCGTTTAAAAATAAATACTAATTTAATTTCCATTGAAGCTCAAGGATTGGTTTACTAAGAGATATTATGTGAGCTGCAATGAGACACATAAATAGTTTTAAAATCTTGATTTAAATTTAAATTCAATAATTGTTTTGAAAACTAATAGTAATAGGTATGAACATCGTTGGAATATCTATTTCATTCGGGAAAAGACAGAATTTGGTACAAGTCAAGTTTTTTTAAAAATGTATGTGAAATTATAGAAGTAATTATGGGCTTAGAATTAATTTTTAGTTTGACAGCAAAAAAGAATGAACTTCCTGTTCGAGATGTACTCTTGGAAGAAATGGATGAAGCTATTTAAGAATCATCTGTTCATACTGCTCATCATTCCAGTTCAGGAGACATAAAGGTTTTATTGATTTTTCCGATATAGTTTTTAATTCAGTTTCACTAGATTTCAGTTTTCTGATATGAGTAACCATACGTAAACGTAACATAAAATTTAAAAAATAATAATTAATTTTAAAAAGGCGGTTAGAGAGAGTTTATAGAGAATGATAAATGGGTTAAAATGCCTGAAGTTACTTATTTTTTGTTAAAAAGTCAACGTAGACCAAACCATATACCCAAATCGTAAGCTACAATGATGTTGAGAAACATTTTGTAGGTTACCGCCAAGAATTTTTTTCGGTTTAGCTTTTTACCGTTTAAGAATAATTGTGTTAATTTTTAAATCGTACGCAGGTCATGTTATAATACAGGTAAATCGCTAATTCAAAAGACTTTTTAATTTCAATGAAAATTTTTGTGGAAAACATTTTACAGTGGTCTTGCTAGTTTTAAATTCGCTGCTTTTGACGTATTTCTAAAATTTCAATTTTCATTGAAACCTTGCGTCTTAGGTAGACAGTTTCTTCCCAATCTGAAATTCGTTATATGAGTGTACGGTATTTTAAACTTAAAGTAGAGTTTGTTTTTCTTTTTCTCTTTCTCTCTTTTCTTTTTCTTTCTTCCTATTTTTATTTTTTTTTTTTTTTTAATGTAGAACCAATCCTATTTCTGTCTAATAACAGATAACATCAGAAAACCATCAAAGTTTCTGCGGCATTTAAACGTTTCTAAAGTAACATTTTCACCTGCATTTTTTCACCCAAACCGCTTGGACGCGCTTCAGTTGCTGTTCGAAAGAAAGAGGGGAAAAATAAATACATTTTTCCGACAAACTTCATCAAAAGAAGATGAGCTGCGGTTTGGGAACAAAATACTCTGGAGTAGGTTCCCTCATACATCATGGTGAAATACTTTAGTGAAGCATAAGCTTCTTATTGAGCTTTACTTAGCGAATAACACGGAGCACGACCCCTAAATCGACAAATCCCTTAAGAATACAAAAAGATTTGAACCTTTTTTACAAGAGATTTGCGGTTTTATCTGATGCTTCTGCATCTTATATCTGACAAAATACTCAATGTTCGACAACGTACAATAATTCAATGTCCTAAACATACTGAATTTGTGCTTATTGTAAATAATGCCGTTTGTTTTCGGGTTTTTAGGCTCAGTCATTTTGTTCAGTTTCTGTTTTATGAATCTAACTTCCTATAAAATAATATTTTTTATGAAAAATAAAAAATAAAAAAGATTTTTTAGTTTTTAAGAGGTATTTAGAAAAATTAGTTTTTTAACAATTACAAAGCATCAAGAAATATGAAAATCGAGAGAAAATATAAGAAAAGTTACATTCAGAACTAACGAACCATTTTTTAAAAATGTATATGTCATATTTATAACAGAATTCGTTATAGGCTTTTGACTTCATACTAGTTTGTTATACTCCCTTTCTAAACTGTCCAAACATTAAAAAAAAATAATAATAATAATAAAAAAAATTTAAAATAAAAAAAAAGGGAGAAAGAAAAGAAAATTAGTTTGCATTTTGAGATCTTGAATTCAAATTATGTTTTCGCAGTCATGAATTACGATAGTACCCAACTCGTTGGGTTTCTTGTTTATACTAATGGTTTTTATCACAACCGTAATTAGAATTCGAGACGTCGAAATTCAAATGAATGGCAGGGGCAGGATGCTGGATACTATGCGCTGAATGTTGTGCGCTGGATACTGTTTACGTGTAAAAAGGATTGTGTTAAGTTGAAAATGTCGTTTATAAATAATTAGATTTCTCTTATGAGGCGTTGTAGAAACTGTATTCGAATTAGGGTTACGGGATCCGTTGACGATATATTTAGCATTGTCTTTACTCTAAATTGGCAATTTTAGCTATATTTCACCTCACAGGGTCATGCTGCACGATCTCCAGGGAGCAATTAGTAATTGACATAGCCAGCGTAGGGCCCGGCAGGGGCGTTCACAGAAATTTTCGGACCCGTCACAAATGACTTTTCCAAGCCCTTACTCTATATAGTTTACCACTATATTTCATGCCTAGTTTAAAAAAAGAAAAAAATATATATTGGACCTCCTTCAGGCTCGGGCGAACAGGTGTCCCCTCTCTCAACCTTCTCCCCCCCCCCCAATAAAGTATGGTAAGATTATGTTTCAATTTAACATTTCATTGCGTTCTATAGAACTTCTTTTTTGAATTCGTGAATTATGAATACAGCAACTGCAGCGACAATGTGGTCTCGCAGGTATTTTCCTTTAAATTTTACCACAGGCAAAGCTGTAGCGGGTAACGTTAGTCTTACATAAATGAATGGTATGCTTCGTTCTGTTGTATTCCTCACAAGGTTCTGGCTTGAACTGTACCTTATTTGATACGAAATTTTCGCGAAAATCTTCTTATCTTATGTAGCTTTTTTTTTTACTTATAAAAGAGTTTAGCATTCAATTTGAAATGTAAGTGAGTGCTTTTGCTTTGATAGTACATTTCTTTCACATCTCTTTTTATTTATTTATTTATTTATTTATTTTATTTTATTTTATTTTATTTTATTTTATTTTATTTTATTTTTTATTTATTTATTTATTTATTTATTTATTTTTTTTGCGAAATGAAAGAAACTACGATTCATTGATCTACGATCTTGATTCTACGATCATTGACAGCGGATGAAAGTTTTGTAATTGTCAAGAAATTTTATCACCAGGAAAAGAAGTCAGATCATGAATAATATTTTTTGGACCAAAAACAGAAGTGAAATCAAAATGATGACGAAAACGCGTGGCATGAATTTGATTGAAAAATGTCAGATTTCAATTTTAAACGCAAGCCATAACTTATAGGCGTAACATATGTTTTTGCCTTGATAACAGCTGTTTTTCATATCAGTTGTTCCTTGAAAAATTAAAAGAAAAAAACGATTAGATGAAAAACGTGGTTGCACGCGATGCAAAGGCACAATATGTAACGTGTCACCAGGAAAAAAAAGACGATACTAAAATCCGATTTTTTGTACCAACATGAAGAAAAAAAGTTCAAAATATGTGTTGAAAATGCACGTCATGCCTTTCTATTGATAAGTGTCTGATTTCAATAGTAAATGCAACTAGGGCAAGAATAAGTTTAATTGAGGACAATCATTTTCAAAAAGTTAAAACGTGTACATATAAATCTATCTTCGTCTGTGCGGATCGAATCTTATTCAACTTAAAAAATAATTTAATCATTTTAATTACCCACACTACTTGACAAACTCGTTTTCTTCAGGTGGACGTAATTGGTAAACATACCTGGTATCGATATATTAGCTCGCTCTGCAAATCGTTACTAATCCGATCCTTTTCCTCAAGCCTAATCCCAGTCATGGGGTGATGGACGAGACTCTCCTTGTTTGTCAATCACCCACGAAAGAGGCTCACCGCGTCCAGAAGCCGAGCAACGATGTAGGTAAAATGGATGTAATGACACCAAGACAATCCGTCTTCCGCCTTAATTCGGACAAAACCACTCATCACTACCCTAAGCCTCAGCCATCCCTCTGTGTCACCGCCAACCACAAATTTCAGCTTAGGATTTATAGCGGTCGCAACGCCACACGAATACTTAATCGTCTGCTGTGTGTTCCTGGCCAGTGGTCCCTCCTCCCCACTTATTCGGTTCCATTTATTCCCTCGTTTGATCATTTAATTGTTTCTATGACTGGCCCACCATTGTAGAAATGGGTTCATCTGGGATGGAAATTGCATGGTACCCGACATGGAAATCACTTTTCAACGCCGATTATTAATTATGCGGTGGATGGTTTCTTATTTCATATTATTTAAATCAATATCTGGGTCGGAGAAGACACTGAAAAGAGAAACATTGTTTCGAGTTTGAGGACCTCAGTTAGACCTTGAAATGGAAAGAAATGTAAAATAAGAAATAGCAACGTTTAATTGCACGATGTTGCAGATTACTGCATAAACATGTTTCGGGGTTGTAAGGAACCCCTTTTTCAATGCAAAATAAAATAGGCTTATGGATAAAAAGATAGTAGACAAATTCATCCATATAAGCTCATTTTTTGTGCTTTGAACAAGGTGTTCCTTGCAACCCCGAAACACGTGCATGCAGTAATCTGCAATTTCGGGCAATTAAACATTATTATTTCTTATTTTACTTTTCATGTTCAATCGGTATTTATTCAACTTGATTTGGAAAGAAATGGTTCAAAATAAAGGAAGTTTGAAAATTAGTTCTTTTGTGAGTCACTTCAATTCGTTTGCATTGAAAGTAATGAATACCAATATCCTATCTGCATTCTAGAAAACTCATCTCAAGGATCTAAATAAATAAAACATAAATTGTGTGTTGTGCCTGTGTTTGTCTGTCGCCTCCTGGTCAGCTGAAAGTACCAGAAGTACGAAATTTTGTTGCAGGTAACTTGTATCAGGAACGTTTTGCCACTCTCTCGGAGCACATGTGAACAATTGGAGACATTTTTAAAGAAAATACCATAAAATAAATAAATATATTTTTGAAAAATCTTAAAAAATTCCATGACAGAAAAGACTGTTCAATAACCATGGGGACATTTTTACGCTGAGAAATTGATAATGTTTTTTGAAAAATAAAGAAATGAGAAAAATGTTTACGTGTGCCCCCATTCCCCTACATATTTATTTGATCATATACTTTATTCTTTTAAATTCCTTTTTGCATGTAGTTTCCCCCCGAAGTCGAAATAATTTTTGAGTTTCAAATTAAAATTGTAATTGGGGTGCGATGTATTTCAGTCTAGGATAACAAATTTCAGACTACAAATGAGACAAATTATGGTTTTAGATGACGCAACTAGTTAAACATTTTGCATTACTTCTAAAAATTTTCAATATAGTATTTTTAAGATTAATTCGTTCTTGAAATGAATAAGCAGAATGGACTGCTTAAAAATACATAAATTAACAATAAGGTCAAAAGAAAGCATAAAAAATATTTGAGAGGAAAAGAAGTGAATGTTTTATAGCAAAAAAAAAAAAAAAAAAAGCATTCTTGGTCGAAGAGCACAGAAATGAGAAATATTAATCGAATTAACTTCTTATTCGTTCATGCGAGAATAGTTTCAGTTTATTTCGTTCGTTTCAGCCGAATTCTTGAAAAGAAAAAAAAATAAATAAATTTTTGAGCACCTTAAAATATTTTTTCGTGATAAGTTTTTGCTTCACCGTTATCTACTGAAGCTCCCTCTAATGACTGAACACATTCTGTGAATTTTGCTATAAAGCATTGTGTTTGCAGAAAAACTACCCTATTAACATGTTTTATTTTAATAGTACTTAAAAAAACTTAAAACTTGCGTATGGATTTCTTTTTCTTACCTTTAAACAGACCGTATTTTTAAAAATTTTTAAACTCCCAAATTAATAGAAAATAAAGAGATGAAACATCAGAACCAAACAAAGGGAACGGAGACAGTAGAAAATAAAAAAACGGATCCAGTAGAAGAAAGTATGGAGGCAAAAGTCAAAACAGTAGTTGATAATTTTCTAAATATCGTGTTCAATCACTTCGTTTCTCACAATTAAATGACAACGCTCACAATTTACTGGAAATCGATAGCGAAACAATCAACGTTGTTCTGGAAAATAATTACAGGGAGAGAGAACATCGTAATGATCTACTTCGATGTCCTTTTTATGGAGCTGAAATCCATCTAACAAATAATATTAACGACCGTGAAGAGACAATAAACAATTTCAGGCAATCGTCGCATCTGGATCCCTAGAAATCAAGCGAGATAGCATCGCAGTTTCCAGGAAGCAAAAAAGGTACTCATCGTCTTCGATAGGTTACCCCGGCTGAACTGGTTAATGATAACTTTCGCACATGAAAAAGAAAACTGATAACGGTTTAAGATGAAGTGGGGACCGTTGACATTTCTGAGAAATCAAAACTTGTTCGACCATGGTAGCTTGCAAGCGGACGGGGGCCTCTGGTGGGAATCTTCTTTTGTCGAACCGATACCCGACGGCGTTTCCGATATGTTTATCAAACTGAAGTTGTGTTGATGATTAATTGAGACTGAGAGAAAATTCGTGTAGGACAAATTTAACGACATGGCGTCTGTTAGGGATACAGCGACAATGGGGCCAAGACAGAGAAGGAATTTTCAGGTAAACAAAAATGATATGAAAACTGTGGTTACCTGTTTCTAAACTTGCCAAAAACGACAGGGCATTCGGGCCAGGAACTGGTACAGAGGGTGCCAAAAGTGATTCAGCCATTGGGCGGTTGAACTTAGCCAATGGTCAGATGGATCAATCACTTGCTGAATTGTCAACCACTGATCAGTTGAGCTTAGCCGGTTTTCAATTGGACCAACCACTTGCTGAAATGTCAAACCACT
This sequence comes from Uloborus diversus, assembly GCF_026930045.1. Lineage (NCBI taxonomy): Eukaryota > Metazoa > Arthropoda > Arachnida > Araneae > Uloboridae > Uloborus > Uloborus diversus. The sequence continues at coordinate 65,979,111 of NC_072737.1, read as the reverse complement.
GGTCAGTTGAGCTTAGGCATCGGTCAGATGGACCAAACACTTGCTGAAATGTTAAACCACTGGTTAGTTGAGATTAGCCATTGGTCAGTTGGACTAACCACTGGTTGAAATGTGAAACCACTCGTCATTTGAGCTTAGCCGTGCTTCACAATAAAAACGCATTGTTAACTGGTGGGGCAGGACATTTTTATGACGGTACTCCTTGGAACTGATAGTGTTTATTACCAATTTAGGTAGAAGCACCCATCTCTGAAATCCACGGCAGAGCTGAAAACGAGTCCGTATTTTAAAAGTCCATTGCTTTCTCTTGCTATTATAACGGATGTAGAGTTAGTAATACCAGGAGTTGCCAAACTTTTCCAGTTCGCGACACTTTTAGAAGAGTTAGAATTTTATCACGGCATCGTAGTCCGTCTCTATTATATAGAGATATTGATATCATAGATCGTTCACGGCACCCCATGCCTTTTCCTGAGGCACCCACTTTGGGAACCCCTGAGTACTACACTGACTATATTCCTACTATACACTGAAGTTAATTTCTGACAAAATGTTCACAACGCATTTTCACATGTAAACAGGATGTGTAGGATAGGGGTCCATTGGTACACGGCGGCTTGTTTACTTTCTACCTCCATTATTAAACAGAAAACTATTCTAATGTATAATCTATTGTTTTTCGCAGTTTATTTCAAAAATAGAAGCTTTATAAGCTTTATAAGCATAATGCAGCATTACTGTGTATCAAAGTACGTTTATGATGTCGGTAAAATTGATTTTTTGCATTCATTCTCAAAAGGAATTCATATACACAAAAGCTTAATTCTGCATACTATTTTTGTAATAGTGGCGCAATTTAGTCATAAAGTAGAACGTAATTTCATGAAACATTTAATCACATTAATATTAATCCGGAGCATATTTGCAAGTCAATAGACACTGTTTGGATTCAACTGGTCAATGTTAGTGCTTTAAATGTTTCTTCAACTTCTATTTGTTTTGTACAAATACTTCGTTTCCAGAAAGTGCGATAGTTTTAGCTATCTAAGCATACATCGGAAAAAAGCTAATGTTGAATTGAAGTTAGATATGTCTGAATGTTTTGCAATATTTATAGTGTAGAGCAGTTCTGATCGAACCACGAAAAAGTGTGCCCAGTATTAGTTTATAATACGTTAATACGTTTTCATGTCATTCATAAATATATTTCAAAATCTTCCTCAAGACATATTTAGAAGTGAAGATGTACATTAGGATTCATCCGAAGAGACAGAAAATGAAACACAAGGATTACAGAGCAAACCAAAGTTACTGATGTCAGTTGAATTATGTTGAAATGAAGCTGGACCGAGTATCTTGAGATGGATGGATTAGCATTCTATTTCGAAAGCGAGAGGTAGGGAAGGACTGAAGAAGAGACCGGAGTGTTGATGGTTAAAGCCCTCAATCAGGGCTTTATTGATGGCGAGATGAGATTTTCATGTTTAAAGGAACAAAAAAGAGAATTGCAGAAAAAAGTCAAAATAGAATCATCTTGAAAAAGCATTCATCCTGCAGTGGATTAATAAAGGTTGGTCATAATGATGACTTAAGAAATATTCAGTTAAAGAAAAATTTTCCAGCCACCACAACAGAAAAAAATGCAACACAAATAAAATAAAATAACTGCTTGCACTTAATCATTTTTTAATTTATTAATGTATTAATGTTTTTGTATTTATTCGTATTATTCATCATTGCACTACAATTTTTGCTTTTTTGAACATTCCTGATAGTGCTCTATTTCATTAAAGTTGAACAGTACTCATTAAATCTTTATACATAAAGGGCTAATCTCTGTCCGGATGTCCGGGGTAAACTTCGAAACTACTGGAGGGATATTGACTATCTTTTCACCATAGATAGCTACATAATCGGGGAATAACTTAGGATATAATTTATCGCTAAAAAACTTAGTCTAAAAACGTCGTGATCGAAAACAGTAAATGTCATGTAATTTCCACATCAAATGATTAAAGATTAAACCCATTGTTTCGAAAATTCGTTGCCTAACAACAGCAATATTAAACGTAATCATAATGTAAATTTTGAAACAAGGCCGCTCTGGAGCAAGCATGACATTGCTTTCTTAGGAATTGCATCCTCATCTTTATACATAAAGGGCTAATCTCTGTCCGGATGTCCGGGGTAAACTTCAAAACTATTGGAGGGATTTTAACCATCTTTTCACCATAGATAGCTACATTATGAGGGAGCAACTTAGGCTGTAATTTATTCCTTAAAAACTTAGTTGTAAAAAGTTATGGTGGAAAACAGTAAATTTCATATCATTTCCCCATTAAATAATTAAATTCGCAACTCCAATAAATGATAGAGGGCGCAGCAGCCACTGTCTAATGGCGGATGAAAAAAGGTGAAACAAACAAATGCCATAACTTATAACTTGCTTTGACGTTTAGTGAATGACGGTACTTTTTCATCGTATTTGTGCGAAGCTTTCTTTTTTATTCTTCTGAAATTACATTACACCACAAACTGCTTGAAGTCGGAAATTAACCCCAAAAAAAATTCGTGGAATGGACTGTTTTACCTTTTTCTGTGGTATTGCTAATCACCGCAAGGTATTTCGAGATTTGAAGTTGCAAATATAAAACACATTGTTACAAAAATTCGTTGCCTAACAACAGCAATAATAAAAGTAATCATAATGAAATTTTTGAATCAAGGCTTCTCCGGAGTAGACATGTGTTTAAAGTCGTTTAAACACTTGAAAACTCTACTTTTTGCATCATTAAAGAAACATAGTAGAGAGCTTTTTTTTCTTTTGAGTGTGTACTATTAAATTAAATAAAGCGCACGGTTTTTTCATTGATCTTTGTTTTTATTAGTTCATATTTTGGAAATTCTTCCAATTTTTATATGCTTAAATTCGTGCTTTCGTTTCTAAATGAATATTCGTTTGTTCTTTATACTTATTGCTATTTTACTTTAATGGGTAAGGAAGAAGCTCGATTTTTAATCACTTTAAAGTGATATGTTTTGAGTTCTTTCAGTTGAAACTGAAAACGAAAGGAAGTAGTGACTGTTTCTTACATTTTTTTCGAACCCAGGCAACGCCGGGTATTTTTGCTAGTATATAAATAAATAAATATATATATATTACTTCGCACTGCACTCCTCTCTTACTTTAAAAGAAATGAGTGTGGAACTTTTAAAGTCAATGGAGCCGCAATTGCATTTGGGTTTTAAAGCCAAGCTCGCTCCCCTCTCAGAGTACTTTGCTTTGATCCATGACTAACAAATCAGATCGCGAAATAATTTATGGCTTAAATGAAAAGATTTGAAGTAGTAGACTCATATTAATATTTGTATTTACAGCTCTTTTTACAAACGATTTTTTAGTGAATTTCTACCTCGATTACTCTTGAAAACCTAATTAATGTAAATAATTTCACCAGAGAACTAGTGCAAATTCACTCGTTGTAAAAAAAAGCAACGGCTCAAGCAGGATATTTAACTACGGATATTTAAACTATGGAATATATAAAATATGAAATGGATGAGGTCCGTTTTTGCAACAATTGAATTCTTGCGATTCTGACAATGCTCACGATAAATTATTTAAAAAGATTAAATATCGTTCTTTTTCTACGCTCTAGAGAATGATGTTTTATATAGATTCGAAGAGTGCATGCATTTTTATCAGGGGCGCCCAGAACCTAAATTTTTGGAAGGACGGAAATTCTCAATTTGTCAAATGGAACTCCAAATTTTAATGGATGATGATAATTTTACCGATTGAAACTCCAAATTTTGCCGACTAGAACTCTACACTTTGCCGAATGATGATAATTTTGAGAGAAGGAACTCCAAATTTTGTCGAATGGGACTCCAAATTTCGCCGAATAATGATAATTTTGCCGATTAAAACTCCAAATTTTGCCGAATGGGACTAAAAATTTTGCCTAATGATGATAATTTTGCCGATTAGAACTCCAAATTTTTCCGAATGATAATAATTTTTCCAAATTGTCAGGACGAAATTTGCTGAGTAAGGACAATTTGAAAGGTCACATTGACCTCCCATCGAGGCGCTCCTGATTTTTATGATAAAATAGACCTCCAATGCGTGCTAAAATTTTTCATAATCTAGAAAAGTATTGTGAAAAAAAAATCCTTTTGTGCAATCAAGTTTTTAGTTTCATGAAAGACAACGATTGTTAATCAACCTTCCTTTTCTTGTTTTAAAGTAATTTCTTACTTAGGTATAGTTGACTTCCAGTCGTCCATTTATTTTTTTCTCAAAAGAAATTATTGAACTCATGTTACGCAAATGATTCCACAAAGTATAAACGTACTCCTAACCATGAAACTAAATAACTGTTTTTTTCTTTCTGTGCAACATCGGGATTTTCAGTATTTATTCCATTGCCGTTAGCCTTCAACGAAGCAAGTTGTTTTCGTTCTATTTCGTATTCCTGTTGCGTATGCAAGAGTCCGTAACGCCAATTATGCAGAAGATTTTTAACTTCTTTCAACTTTCCTGAGATTTTACATCTACATTGAAGGAATTCTATCTCTATTTATTAGGTAAAATTTTAGAAATTGAAAGAATGTAACTGTTATTTTCGAATTTGTTTGAGCTGTAATATTTTCCTTGTATCTTTCTATTCAATTAAAAAAAAAAAAAGCTTTCGGAGAAGAGAAGCACCATAGAACCCAAGTCCTTAACCTGCCCTCCACGGAACCTTAGGTTCCTTGTAATTTTGGCAGGAGTTCCGCAAGTGTTCACTATTTGCTCAATCAAAACGTCAAAATTTTAATTTTTACAAAAGATCTAACTCCTAAAGGCGGTTTCCTTAAAAAAATATAAATTTTGTTGCTTTGGTTTATTATTCATGGAATATATTTTAAAGTACCAACAAAAAACATCATTAGCTATCATACCATTCATTATTTCATTAAGATGTTTGCATTGACGATATAGCAAACAATGCAGATACAAGACTAATTTTGTAAATTTGAACAGGATAAAGCTGTGATATCGTATTTTTTTTCTGTTCTTTTTTCAGAAGATTCCTTCAAAGAAAAAAAAATGGTAAGTTCAACTCTTGAGTAGGAATTCCTCTAAATGTAGAAGTTTGAATACGTCTGTTCTGTAGGTTCAATGGAATAGCTGTCATCTAATGTTCTGAAACTATTTTGGAATTTTTAAATTTATGTAAAGTTCAAATCACTTAAGAAGGTACATAGTCATCTTCCAGATACCACTACAAAAATCTATGAAACATTCAAAAACACTTTTCTTCATGAAGTAAAATGATTTAAAATCACTTCTGATTTTAACGCACATCTTCCTCAGGAGGAGCATCTTTCTCGTTATTAGATAATTTGACCGAACCAATGAAACTATCGTTGAAAGGCTATTAAGAAAACGGCTTGTGGAAAATTAATCTCCCCACAAAGCAGTTTCCGCCATTTAAAGGATTAGGATCACCATAATAGATACATCATTATTTGCGATATCTGATATGAAGTCACACAGCCAGCTCATCCCTCGCCAAGGGGCGTCCCTTGGCGATGCTTCTTCTTTTTCTCCAGCGATCTGTCTGGATGCTGAGGCAACCCTGCCCTTCCGGGAAGTGAGAGTGACCAGCGTAGTGTGGTTAATGGTGACGCGTGATCCGACTACTCGATCAGTTTTACTGCCTGGATCTCTCACCAACAAGCGCGCGCATTTCCACAGAGGGATTTTATTTCGGTTTTGGGCGGGGGCTTTCAACGAGAAGGAAATTAACCTTAAATAGGAATCATTGGAGCTGCGAAATGCTGTAAAAGAAAAGTGCAGATTTATTTATTCATTTTTCTTTTCCAATCTGTGAACATTGTTGAATTGATAATGAAGCGAATGACTGACACAATCACATAGGGGCATTTGCACAGTGCGAGGGCTTTACGTTCAAAAATTTTTTAAAGTTCAAAATGCCCAATTACGATTTACGTTACATACGTTACATTACGTTACGTTAAATATGATTTACGTTCAAAGTGCCCAATTCTTGATACAATAAGCCCTAAAAGTTGAGATTTAAAGAGTCTACTAAATATTATTTGCATCATATAGCATAAAATAATTTCCTTCAAAACCGGAAGCTGGATCCGCTCTTGTTCTGCACAGAATATTTTTCAACCATAGGGACAATGCTTTTATAGTCTATGTTAGAGAAATGTACATAAATGGGACAAACAAGTTTAGTTAAGTCTTTAAAAAAAATCGAAACCAAGAATCAGATATGGCATTAAAAAAAATTTATACCCGTGTCTCGCAGCGCATTTTTCAATGCAAGAGTTGTGAGCTTGGAAATGAAAAGACGACATACAAAAAAGTGTAGCTGTTTTTGTTGGATATGCTGTTGTCAAATGGCTTTGCATCCACAAGCTCATACACTTTCCACTAAAAAATGGGTTCATGAGATCCCAATGAAAGTTTCTGCACTATATATTGCTGTTTCATTTTAAATTTTAAAATTTCGCACTAAAATAAGCATTTTACTCTTGAAAATTATGCGTTAAGAAGATTTTAAACAGAAGAAAAATTGATGATCTCTAGATATGGCACCGGTCAGGTCGGTATGGCGGCTAAGGTTTCCAATCCCGAGCTGAATTCAGTCCCGCGGGATTTCGGGATTCTAAGGAGCCAATCTTGCGCGATCCCGAAATCCCACGGGATTGACTTAATTAATTAAATTTTAATGTCAAATAGAAAAAGTTGGTAGAGAAATGCTGGTTTGTAACACCGAGTCGCAATCTCAGTGAAACTTTTTGGCTAATTTCACTAATTTTACCTCTCACTTTTAAGAGACATTTAAAAACTTGAGCAGTTTAACTTATTGCAGTCAAGCAAGTAATCCTGTGCTTCATCCACGGTTCTTGTCGCCTCTTTTAGAGTCGTGCCGAATACATAAAAGAAAAATAAAATAAATAAAAAAAAGTCAGGCTTTTTATCTTTAAAAGTTACAGAAGTGCTTCAACAATTCATTCTGGCTACTCCAGCGGGCTTTGCAATCTGAAATAACCATTTTCTTTTTTTTAAGTTTAATTTTCTGAATTTTAAAGTTTAGAGACGATTTTTGAAAATATTTATAAATTTTACGCTTTTTCAAAATTATTGAACTTATGAAAACTGAGCCCTCGTACGAGAATATCAATTCAATCTCAAGAAAGAAAAAAAATCTATTTTTATTGTTTTTTTTTTTTAAATGGTAAATCCACCGTTTATCATAAGTCACGAAAAAATATCGAAGGAAGGTGATTGCTTGTGAAAATATTCGTCTTATGAGAGGCAAAAGTTGTAAAACCTTTACATGGGAAAAAAATTGTGAGATTGGAAATCCCGCGGAATTAATCCCGCTAAATATCGTGCGAGATTCGGGATCGGGATTCCGGGTTTGGAAACCCTAATGGGGGCCCTTACGTGTAGGGCCCATGACCTACATCCCACAATTCGGGATGTGGATTGTGGAAGAAGATGCTGTATTGGAACATTGAAAGGGGGGCAAAGTGCATACAGCCGTGATCGATACAGCGCGTCATTTATACGAAATTGCTCTCCCTGCCCCCCTTAAAAGGATTTTTTTTGCGACACAACAACATCGGACTGTTAACATGTAGCATCAACTTTTTTAAGTGCAGTAAAGTAGTGGTATTTAAAGCAGGGGTGCCCACCCCTTAAAAGCAAAGGTGCTCCCCCCCCCCAATCGCAAAGACTCCCCCTCACCAAAGTGAAAAATACCAATCAAAACAACGCTCCCTATAAATTTCAATGGCATAGTCTGCGCTAAGACCCCCCCCCCCTCCTCACAGGTGGGTCCTGTCTAAAGTACTTTTAGAGTTAGATGTGGCATTGGTCGAACGGATGGTGGTACCAACTTACACGGTTCGTGTGCAGAATTCATGTTAATGTGGAAGATGATGCTGCATAGCCATGCTCATCCTCACCCATTGAGCCTGGAAGCTAGAACTCTCCAAAAAGAAGTAAAAACAAAAACAAAAAGCAATCTTATGGTGCTACAAAACTCATTACTAAATTTCACGCTTAAACTGTATGTAATCATAACCCCGTAAAATCGGCTATTTTTCATTATCTCATATCGGGAACGTAAAAAAAGGAGTGGCGTTGATCGCGTTAATCATTACGCAAAGTCACTGAAGTTATTGAATAGCTGGAGGAAAGGATCGGAATTAATTACTGGACGTAATTTTGACTATGATGCATTGGGCATTTGTGCTTCATCTCGCTGCTACCGCCGAAGTGATTGATTGCGTGATGGCACAGATTTTAAATGATTTCGTTTTACATTTAAGATCACCATTTAAGGCCGTTTTCATCGCAGTTCCTAAACAGGCTGAACAGGTTGATTGAAAAAGCAGTTGTCTCTATTAACCTTGAAGCGGATGAACCGAGTGTCCATTCAGCTACCAGTTGACTTTTCATTCGCCATTTGTCATCTTATTGCGGACAGATTGCGAAGAGTGATTGCTCTAGTGCGCAGAAAGAATGGTAAAATATTCACACCTTACTGTCACTCCAGATATACTGACATTCGCGATTAAAAACTTTTTCAGAGTACTGAAGACATAAATGATGGCTGAAATTTTGTTCTGTAAAAAAATCAATGGAGTATGAATTCGCGTGAATAACATGTTTTGAATATTATTTTAGAAACACTGTCAAGAGGGAATGATAGATTTAAATATTCAATCGAATCAAACAATTTATTTTAATTTCGAATCATGCTGAGTCTGCTTTTCCCTCTTAACACTTCCGATCAATGCCCGAAAGTTATTTGACTAAGAAGAACACAAAGAATAAGTTTTCTGTCTGGTAGTTTTCAGTCCCCCAAAGGCATATTTAATATTCCAGAAAGGATTTTTTTTTCCTAAGTTTTTGTTTAAATATACTTTTTTTTCAGTAAGTTGTTCATCAAGGCCTGTTACGTTAAGCATTCATATGCAGATGGTTCATTTCTTAGTAATTTAAAATTGTTTTCTATAATCGATTCATCATTGGATGTTCTTCACATCAATTAGAAAAGCCAAAAAAAAAATAATAATAATAATTTCTTTTTAAGCGCGTTATGACGTAGTAACGTCAATCATCTTCACACATCAAAATACTGCTCCCCTCCCCCGCCCTAGAAAAGCGTAAAAAATTAATGTTAACTGCATGAAATACCAATGCTGGTGAACAACTTTGTTTCATTTTAAGTTAAGCTAAGGTGCTCAACTTTTAAAAAAAATTAAATTAAAAAAAAAAGGTTTTTATTGTTCAGCTTTATACATTTTACAAAAAAATCCACTTTTGCTCTTAGTTGTTTCCAATAACAGCAATGCATTCAATTATCTAATGATCATTAGTAAATGAATGATGATATTAATAAAATTTCATTTATCCTTTTTAGAAAGTAGGCTTCACTACTATTCAAGCCATAACATTTTAACATCTTGGCTATCCTCATTTGGGAAAACATCAATAACCCGTGTTTTTTGACAGCTTTGCCCAAATTTCTTAAAGCTTTAGTCACTGATTTTAATTAATTTCTCAATAACATCAGAAAACTAAATTTTGAGATTACAATCATGACACACAAAAATTTGTAATAATCTTGCATTTTCTTAATATTTTTAAGAGTTGAATTTTATTCATTGAAAATAAAAATTCTTTCCTTTTTTTTGCCAACTTCTCACAAATCTTAAAATAGACATCGTTTTTTATCCTATCAAAAACAATCGTTCCGCGTACCTTTGAGCCACAACAAAGGCAGCTCGTTAGGGGGGCAATCATTAATTATTATTTCGCTATCACTCTACAATCCGTTATTCCGCTATAGTCAAACTATCAGGCATTGCACTGCCGTGTGCAGATAAACGGCTATAACTGCATTTTATTGATTTTTTTACACTTTTGTCATCTATTGTACGTTATCTTTATTTTACAAGCTCGCTTATTTGGATTCCGCTGAAAAAAAGGCACGAAAAAAGTCTAATTCCAACATTTTCCTATTATTCGTATTGAATCCACCACACATTTCTTCAAAAATCTCGAAAACTCATTTCTGCAGATACTGCCATCAAACCGATAAGGTCTAGATATCATTCAAGGGGGGGGGGGGGGGTGGATGAGTTCTGCAGATACTGCCGTTTACCTGCACACGGCATTATAGTTGAGGCAAAACTAACTTGGTAGCATTGTAAAGGCTAGGCAGACCCTAATCACACCATTATATAGCTGCCAGGATAGGTTTGCCCATTATAGTCATAATCTAGCGACAGCATTCAATTTAATTATTTGCCCTGAATATGGGAACATAAAATATCTGTAAAAAATCTGGCAATATACGACACCGGGACGTGGTCGCTGAGGAGGATCAGCAGTAATCACAGACCTCGTCTGTCCCCAGCTCGATGGACCTGGGATCCGAAAACGCGAGACGGACGGACGTACCTCCAATTGTGTGCGGATGGCGATGCCGATATCATCGATGTTCTCGGTAACGATATGATCATCGATTCCTCGAAAACTCCGACTGCTGTTATCGCCCGTTGCCATCGCCTTGTGACGAAATTGAATGACAGAACTGAATGATCCGTGAGAGAAATGCTTAAAATTGGAGGCTTCGGAGGCAGAGATAAATGACTGGAAATTGTTTCAGCATTTACACAGAACTTGTGGACAATGTGATTCAAGCAAATGAAACGAAGTATCTCAGTTATATTGTTTTGGACCACTGCTTAGCGATAAAACAAGAAATCTGTCATCGCTCGAGTCGTGCTCTGTGAAGCTTTCAAACTGATAATAGAATAAAGCGTCAATGGTTCGTAGATTTTTTTCTCTGATGAGAATAACGTCTGTGTTAGATGCATCAAGCGACTGCGGCAAAGTCTTCAGGGTCGTTTTCCATCTGAACGTGCTCTATTTAGTCTGTGTTCCTGTGCAACTCAATGGAGAGGGGAATACTTTGAAAGTGATAATCCTCGGGTTCAGATAGCTTTTATTCTTATCTCATAATTAAATTACACTTAAAAAAATAATTTAAAGATAAACTTATTTAAAACAGAAATGTTATCTAGGTGGGTGACAGCAAAAATGTTACTTACCTAGTTTTAAACATCAAAGTTATAATCCACCAAAGTAATAGTCACTAGTCAAATCAGAACCTCAAAGTACTTAGGGAATTCAACAAAATGGTGAGAATAAAGAGTTGCTGTACAGCAGGTTCAAAATTTCGTCTTTTTACCTGTAATAATTGAACGTATTCTGGGGTCAGGAGAAAGACATGAGAACCTAGGGAGAAATTTTAAAATGATGTACCTTGATAATTTTAATAATTAAAGCAATATTATTTTACATTTTTAAGTGTGTATAGTTTAATGGTTCTACAAATTAAATCATATATTTCTAACGATTAAAAAAAACTTTCGAATTTTCAAAATTAATTTGAATTCTGAAATTTTGAATTCAAATTATGTTTTTCGCAATCGCGAGTTGCGACAGGACTCTACTCATTGGTTACTACCCCACTCATTTGTTTTTAGAAACTTCCTGTCCCTCCAAGCCTGCCCTTCCTATTGGGCGGTTACGTGTGTATAGTTGTGTATGTGAAGGCTTGTGTGTGTGCGTTGACGTGTGTGTATGCACGTTGGCGTGTGTGTATGTAAAGGAACGTATGTGTATGTGTATGAGTGTGTATGTGTATGAATGTGTATGTGTATGAGTGTATATGTGTATGAATGTGTATGTGTATGAGTGTGCGCGTCTGGGACACAAGAACGCCACCGACCAGGAGCAGCAGCTACGGGGGGACAGTGTGCTCAGGACCAGAGGAGTCACGCCGGAGCCGCTCCTGCAGAGGACGGTGGGGTTAAAAAAGGAACCGGACATCAAGGACGGTCAAATGAAAACAATTAGCAATCGTGATTGATCAAAATAAATAAATAAATAAATAAATAAAAATAAAAAATAAAAATGGGTATATATATATATATATATATATATATATATATAATCTGAATTCTGACACTTTGAATTCAAATTATGTTTTTCGCAATCGCGAGTTGCGACAGGACTCTACTCATTGGTTACTACCCCACTCATTTGTTTTTAGAAACTGTTCCTGTCCCTCCAAGCCTGCCCCTCCTATTGGGCGGTTACGTGTGTATAGTTGTGTATGTGAAGGCTTGTGTGTGTGCGTTGACGTGTGTGTATGCACGTTGGCGTGTGTGTATGTAAAGGAACGTATGTGTATGTGTATGAGTGTGTATGTGTATGAATGTGTATGTGTATGAGTGTATATGTGAATGAATGTGTATATGTATGAGTGTGCGCGCCTGGGACACAAGAACGCCACCGACCAGGAGCAGCAGCTACGGAGGGACAGTGTGCTCAGGACCAGAGGAGTCACGCCGGAGCCGCTCCTGCAGAGGACGGTGGGGTTAAAAAAGGAACCGGACATCAAGGACGGTCAAATGAAAACAATTAGCAATCGTGATTGATCAAAATAAATAAATAAATAAATAAATAAAAATAAAAAATAAAAATGGGTATATATATATATATATATATATATCTAATCTGAATTCTGACACTTTGAATTCAAATTATGTTTTTCGCAATCACGAGTTGCGACAGGACCCAACTCATTGGAGGCTATTGTTTCTAGAAACAGCTCCTGTCCCCCCCAAGCCTACCCCTCCTCCTGGGCGATTACGTGTGCATAGTTGTGTGTGTGTGCAGGCGTGTGTGTATGTGTAGGCGTGCGTGCGTGCATGTGTAGGCTTGTGTGTGTGTGTGTAGACCTGTGTGTATGCACATAGGCGTGTGTGTATGTGTGTAAAGGCTTGTGTGAATGAGCGTGTGTGTGTGCGCGTGTGTGTAGGACATGGACGCCATCGACCAGGAGAAACGGATTGCAGGAGGCAGTGCTCGGAGTCTCGCCTGCAGAGGCTGGTGGGCGGTGCTGGTGTCCCTGGTCCAAGCTGAAACAGAAACCGCACATCAAGGACGGTGAAATGAAAGCAATAAGCAATCGTGATTGCTCAAAAAATTAATTTGAATTTTGACATCTTGAATTCAAATTATGTTTTTCGCTATCACGAGTGTGTGTGTGTGTTTGTGTCTGTGTGTGTATGTATGTATGTGTGTGTAGTTGTGTGTATACGTGTGTGTGTGTGTAGGATATGGCCGCAACTTGGAGATGGTTTCCGCTAGAGGAGCAGCATCGGGAGGGGCCGGTCGACGGTGGTGCTGCAGAGGAAGGCGGAGGGAAAATAAAATCATACGACATCAAAACCGTCAAGTGAGAACAATAAGCAATGTGATTTTTCGAAAATAAATAAAATCATACAACATCAAAACAGTCAAATGAGAACAATAAGCAACGTGATTACTCAAAAAAAAAAAAAAAGAAATTAATTTGAATTTTAAAATTTCGAATAGTTGTGTGTGTGCGTAGACCTGTGTGTACACTCGTAATCGCGTGTGTATGAGTGTGAGTGAAGCCATGTGTGTATGTGTGTGAAGGCGTGTGTGAGTGTGCGAGCGTGCGTGTGTGTAGGACATGGACGCCACCCATCAGGAGAAACGAGTTCGTTCCGGGGGACAGTGCTCAGGACCGGAGGAGCCGCGCCTGCGGAGGACGGTTGGCGGTGGTGCTGCAGAGACCCCTGGTCCAAGCTGAAAAAGGATCCGGACATCAAAGACGGTGAGAACAATAAGCATTCGTTATTGTTCAAAAAAAGATTTAAAATAAACCTTTCGAATATTCGAAATTAATTTGAATTCTGAAATTTTTAATTCAAATTATGTTTTGCGCAATCACGAGTTGCGACAGGATCCTACTCATTGGTTACATCCCCACTCACTTGTTTCTAGAAACGGTTCCTGTCCCTCCTCTTGGGCGGTTACGTACGTATAGTTGTGTATGTGTAACGCTTGTGTGCGTGCGTAGACCTGTGTGTATGCACGTTGGCGTCTGTGTATGTGTGTAAATGCGCGTGTGTGGATGTGTGCGAGCGTGCGTGTGTCGAGGACACGGACGTCACCGACCAGGAGCAGCGGCTACCGGGGGACAGTGATCAGGACCAGATGAGCCGCGCCTGCAGAGGGCGGTGGGGTTGAAAAAGGAACCGGACATCAGGGACGGTCAAATAAAGACAATTTGCAATCGTGATTGCTCACAAACTTATGAACCAAGCATTTTTATGTTTCTTTTCCTGGACAATATATTGTTAGGATTTTGGATAATCACCCATGTAGCCCGTTGTTCTGTTTCATTTTCTGAATCAAAAAACATGTTATGGAACCTTTCGAAGCAACAGGGGACCCTTATTTTGTATAAAGAATGCTTGTTACAAATTTCAAGCCAAATTCGTTTCCGAAAAGTAGATGGAAATTTCACAATAATAAAATAATTATGTAGCAAAGGTAACAACAGTTCTTGGTTTATAATTTTCTCTCAGTTTCTGTGTTTTCTCATGCTGTCCAGAAACAATTTGAAATAAATTAAAAATTTCTATGTGCACTTTGCCCGCGATCTTCTTCCGAACATGGGGAACGGCACTCTTGTAAAGACAGGTTGAGTCCCATTGCGTTACACGAATCTCTGTAAAACGGTTTTTTCTGCGTCGGTCGGAAACTCGGGGTGTAAGCAGAGATAATGTTAGGATTTTTTTCAAGGCCTTGACATATTTTTAGAGTTGTAAAATTCCTCTTTGAGGAAAGAAGCGAGGGGGGGGGGTGCTCATAATAGTGATTAATTCCTTGAAAATTAATTTTCTAAAGATGAAATAGAAGATGGCAGGAAGAGAAGAGATGCCTTCTATTTTGAATAAAAATGTTTGACATTTTGTAGGGGGTAAAAAGAACAAAATATTCAAATGAAATTCAAATTGCTTTTTCTTTTCTATTTTCCACGATGCTTAATCCTTATGCAGAACACGAAGCGTAAAAATACGCTTGATTAAATTTTTGAGATGTATTTTTTATTTTCAATGCCGGAAATACGCTTGTACAGGTGTTAAAAAATCTCTGGCCGCAGGTTAGGGTGGGCCGAAAAATAGGATATTTTCTATAAGCAACTTCTAATAGCCAAAAAAGTTGTGTATTGCCGTCCTAAATAGGGAGGGTGGATATTTTATTATTGATTATTGATGATCGCTAGCATTAAGTTTTTCAAATACGTCCATATCTTGTATCATCCCTAAATACCAATCTACCGACTCACTAACCAGTTACATAACCCTTTCAACAGCCAGATTGCAAAAAAGGAACATTTGTTGAATTGCGGATCAAGTTTTAATTATTTTTACGTAATAAAATGTTATTAGCTTAGTAAGAACCGGGGGCCGCCGTGAAAGTAACGGAGAGCAGCTTTGCAGCCCGAACAAATGTATTTGAAGGATATTATCACTGTTATACAGAAAGGAGAATGACACTGATCTCGCTCTCAGAAAACAATGACTTTTCAGTTATCAGCATTCGTTAACATATGCGCACGGAATTCTGGAGATGTATATTTTTCAAACTAAACTACTAATGGCTACACACGTAAATTATATCTTTAAAAATTAAGCTTTGATAATAGTTTAATAAAATTAAAGAAAGGGTTATACTAGAAGAATAAACTAATTTAAAGAAAGGAACAAACTTCCGGGAAACATGGACCTGTACATTTATTGAAAGTAACAATATTTACAAGTTAATTGTCTGATAATATTTCAAACATTGGCGATCCAGTGATTCAAATAAATACTTACTTTGCCATTTTTGAGAACCTTTTATTGAGAATGGCAGAGAAAAGTCAAAATATAAAGGAATTGGATCATAATAGGAGGGTATGTAGGGAGGGAAGCAATGTCATTGATGGGGATTTTGGTAAAGATAAACTTCTCCAAATTCATTCGAGCTACGGAATTGAAATTGTGTGATTTGAACGCTGCTTAAATCAATGGCTTAGTGTCTAATTATGAAGCTACTTTAATTATTGTAATATTTTATGCTTCATTCTAATGGTGTCTTGGAGCTGTTTGATAGTTTGCAGCGTCCCGTTTCAATATTCCTGAACAATTGCTCCATAAATTTGAATTTCAACACGTTGATTCGACAACAGAGCATCCAGCGATAAAAAGATCATCATTCGCATCAAAAGCAATAAAAAATAGGTTATAAAAACCAATAGGCTGCGAACGCTGCTCAGCTTCCTGCAAGCAAAAGGTAAACTATCAAAGCGTGCGGGCTATAAAGATAGCGCTTGCTGATTAGGCAGTGAAGGCAAAAATTACTTAGAGGGGAAGCCAAAACTGGGCATAATTTTATGTGGACGAGTAAACACGGACAATTCATACGCGACTGGGAATGATAGCGAGAGCTAGGTGTCATTTTTTTTTCTTCTTTGTGTAAGAGACGCCGAAATTCAAAAGTGGAAAAATAAATATTTAATGACACTTGCTGAATGAATCGACTGTCAAAGTTTGAGCATGAGAACTGTTAAAATATCAGACACTTAACAAGTGTCATGATAAGGAGCTATCTAAGTATAAATCAACGATAATTGCAATGAAAGTATTGTCTCAACCGAAGATGTCTCTGAGTATTTAGAATATAAATAAATGCTTGGTGGCCGGAAGCAGATGACAGTTGCTTTTGATTGGCGAAAAATAAATATGTGATCTGAATTTCTGCAGGTATCAAAAGATAAGCAACAGACTAAAGGATCGAGGGACAGGCTAAGAATTGAAAGCATTGGGACAAATTAGTATCAAATCATTGTGATCGTTATTAATCTTGCAAATACAATACATGCGCAGGAAGAACTTCAAAGTTTATTCGCTAAAACATTCTCTATATTGCCGGAAAAGGATGTGCAGAGAAATGTTCTAATCACAGATTTTGGAGCAAGTGGTGGTATTTAAAGTAAAAAGTAGAAAAAGAAACAACCGAGTTTCATGCAACGAATAAAACACATAAATAGTATTGCACATTTTTACAATTTCAACTTCTTACATCTTTTGAAATTAGCTTATGGTTATTGAAAGACCATCTTCTTCAAATATTCCCGTTTTAAATTCCGAAATAATTTTTTTCCTAAGCTGTTGCTATACATATATGAATCGGCGAGATTATGTGTGCTCCCAAAACGTAACAAATTTGAAGGAATCTTTTGTAAATCATGGGATATGAACAAATCTCTACTCTCACACGCAAATGAAAAAAAAAATGTTTGTTGTAGACAAATACAATAAAGTAAATGTCGAACGCTAATGATTGATTGACAGTTTCCGAGACATGCATTTTATAAAATATCGAAGTCAGTGGAAATATCATGAAGAAATGGAATTCAGTGCCAACTTCTAGTTTAAGAAATTACTACCCAAATCTTTTTAAATGTGGAGACACTGACTTAAAGGTATTCCCGTTTTTAAACGATATGAAAATGATGGACGTTTGTAAAAGAATGCCTAGCAGACAACCATCGTTGCCCCTAGCCCACAACGACTAAAACTAGATTAACGCAAGCAGTCACTTCTACTTCCACAATTTGCACGCGATACTGAAAGGTTGGGCATATAGTGTCCTGAACGCGTGGTAAATTGCTTAAGCAGCAGAACATAGGGCTTTCAGACCCAAACAAACACGTAGCCCATATTTACTCGAAGTGTCTTCATGGTTTATACTCTTCTTTCCCTAAATCTGTCGATTTTTACCTCTGTTTGCAATATATGTAAAAAACAGCAGTACATGAGCTGTTTTTGGCACTAAGCGTTTTACAAGCAGTTAAAAGAGACAGAAATTGAGATTTTTCTTTTCTTTTATTATTTTCGTTTTATTTTTTATTTACTATTTTATTTATTTACTTTAGTTTTCTCATCACATTTATGTAAATCTTTATATATATATATATTTGAACAAAACTATTTTCTTCTGCATATATCAAAATTGAATGTTACCCATGTGGGGCTTTTGTAAATTTTCACATACATCATCCCATAATTTATTAAATTTAACACCGTTGAATATGTACAAAGGGATGGCGTATTAAATAAAAACAAAAGTATCTGAGCTATTCACTTGTAAAGACAAGGTGCTCTTCAAAAAGGGAATTTTAAAATTGTCCTCACGCTGGTATGAGCAACGATGAAAAAAAAAAAACATATATTACAGTAGTTTTTTAATGCTTTAAAATCTGCGTCATTTTTTCTTCCTCTTCATAAACGGACTTTAATGCGTTTGGTCGGTTTTTGATTGATCTTTTGTGTCCACAATAATTTTTAAATGCTTAAGTTTCAAATAAAATGTTTACTTTTGAGAGATGAGTTAAAAAAGTAATAGCAACGCGTTCAGAAACTGGATTAAAAATTTTAAATTCATTTACTTATTTGTATGAATTATTTATACTCCCCATGTTCGGTCACTTCTTTAATGCGAATTTCCTGAAATTTTTTAAAAAAATATTTTCTACATTATTCATTAAAATATTTTTCGTTATTATTTCAGATAATACCATCTTTATTCTCTACTTAGATGATTTATAATCGAAGACTTAACATCAGACTCCAGGTTCCCCCGTACCTACCACTATTTACTCGCATGGTTCCACCGGTTGGACGGGGCTCTGAAGACAGTTCTGTTTTTTGATCCAGACTAGAAGCCGAGAAATCCCTGATACAGCACCCCAAGAGGTATTGTTTCACTTGGAGGACTTTGTGACCACGACATATTTAACGTGCCCAAGCCACCATTGACGAACACGTAGGAACTTCGATCCAGCTGGTAGTGAACCCGGGACCCTTTGGTAACAAATCTGACACTTTACCGATCGGGCCACCAGGACCTCCTATAGGCGAAGACCATGCAGGAGAAGGATTTTGCTTTGAATATTTCATTACTTTCATTAAACCTTTTTAAATATTCATATGTTTTTGTATCCAGAATCATCTTTTGATTGAGAGATGTTCACAAAGAGCCAGTATTTTCGACCGGGGGGATAGGGAGGGAAGTTGATCACACAACACTTGTGGATAGGGCCAATGGCGCAACTAGAAAATAGGTTTTTTTTTCGGAGAGGGGGGACACATGTGCAAGAATTCTCATCTGATAGAAGGGGTTCTTCTAAGTGGTTTCTCCCCCGGAAAAATTTTGGAACTTGCAGTTTTAAAAACGTAATTTTAGACCTTTGGCGATGTTAGAGGGAATAAAGGTACAGGTGGTTCAGTGAAAATTTGTAGAAATTGAAGCCTTATAAACGCGATAATAGGCCATATTTATTGACGTCAGTGAGGGATAAATATTAGTGCTACCATTAGCCAGTAACCCGTGGACTCAATTTGAGCAGGGCAAGGAAGCTATCCAAAACGCACGCTCATCGTGGCAACAACGGCTGGACTTGTGCTGTCCAGCTTGAACTGGTGGGTTGACTCACTGCCGAAACACGAGGAAACCGTACAGCCCCATCGACATTTCACTGACCCCTGGCTTACGGAAATAACACCCCTTGCCACTCTGGTGCGTTAATGGACGGCTCACAGCATACACAATGAGTGAACCGAAAGTCGGAAAATAACTAAACAACCAAAATGAATTTTTTTCAAAAAAAATCTTCCTTTTCCGTCGCTGAACCCGAACTGAGACGGTCTTTCCATATTCAACCCGCGTGCCATTCCTCTTTGTTTATCAATATTTTCGCCGAGTTCGTTTCTCCTGCCAGAGATAGGTTTTTATTATGGCTGGTCGGGAATCTTCCTCGCCGACATGCTTTCCCAAACCTGCAAAAAGGAGGGATTAGTTTTACGCAGTTAATCATGCGATCGCGTTTATTTCGGTCCAGGAATCGACTGCGGGCCGTCACGACCTCTGGAGCGCTTTTGAACGCGCTCTTCCGACGCACGTGGAATACCAGTCATTGCTTTCCCAAATTAAGGACCCCGAAATGGGGAAACAGTGTACCAAATGAGATACATTCGAGCCCACGTGGTTGCGAATTTTCAGATAAGAGAGACATGTAAGAAAGAAAACAGCACAAATCATTGTAATTATGTATCAACAAAAAATGAACATCTTAAACGCACTGTTACATTTCGACCCATTTTGTTCCTTGGAAAATATCCTGTGATAGTAGTGTTAAGCATCTCCTTAACAATATACTGAAACAAGCTGATGAACAGATTTATCAATGCCTTTCAAATGTCATTGGCACAAAATTTTCAGAATTAACTCTTCAAGATATCTTTTATGATACTGTGTCGCCCAGCATGTTTTTCACTGTTAAAACTGCAGGTTGCATATGGCACCTATAAGGGCAAAACGTTGTTGCACCAGCGGCACCCTCTTCAGGGTGCTATTTGGCACTCTATGGAATGAGGATACCAAAGGGAGCCAAATGGCCTTCTGAAATATGCCAAAAGGTGCCTTACGGAATCAAATAGCACTTTTAAAGACCACATAAGGGTGCCATACGGAGTCAATTGGCACTGTTATGGAAGAGCCAATGGTGCAGCAACATTTCACCCTAAAAGGCGCCGTATGCAACCGGAGTTTTATCTATTTTGATACAGAACAGAACTACACAGGCTCTTTTTCAAATTTTTTGATTATGGTCTTACTGCACGCTTGTATCTACGTCCGTATCATCACTGACAGAAAAAGTTTTTTCTTTACTGCAAATATTCTTTGCGGTGCATGTTAATTTTCAACTGTAGTTTGACTTCTTTCTTTGATTGTTGTTATTAATTAACCCAAGAGCATGCTGGAGGATGAGTAAATAAGTTTATTCACTGCAAGGCAAGGTATCAGTAACACAAATTTCAATCAATATCTTGCTCTGAAATTTCAAAAATAAATAAAAATAACCAAATGTTAGAAAACAGCATAAATTTTCAACTAATATTCTTAGCTTAGATCTGATTTTTAAAAAGATGAAGTCCCATATTCTAAGAACAAGGGAGCGGCGAGGGGGATTTAACTGCCTTGATCCTTAGTTTTGAGCCATATTACCGATTCAAATATGGTATTTTATGTACATACATAAGGATTGTTATAAGCAAGAACCCCCTCTTTTCAAAAGGTAAATTCAACCCGAACTATTGTCTAAAAGCAACACAATATTTTAACAAATGCTCTGAAAGTTTCCGTGGAATTTTGAAGAAGAAACGACCAAGTACGAGAAGCAAAATAAAAATTGATATAAAGATCTAGAAGGTGCTGGTTGAACTTTCAGAACAAATCAATCAAATCAATGGAGACGTTAAAGTTTGCATTAAAAATTAAAACTCCAATACTTTCAAAAGCAGTTAATTGAAGCATTCTTTAATTCTAATCACGACATCACGAGTTCAAAACAAATTTCAAGACGATTGTTCTTCTGTCTGTTACGAAATGGGCTTCTTTGCAGACGGTTTTCAACAACTCTTCGTATGGCAATGGGCAATAAGAACGACGAAGCACGTTCGCACTTAACCCCCCACCCTCCTTTCCAGGAAATTCGAAAATAAAATAACCACTTATTCGTTGCTTGATGTCTACAATCAGAGAGAAACATGATGGTCCAACCTGTTGTCCTTGCGCTGAGCAAACACAACAGTCCCCTTTCACTCACGCAGACAGCGACAAAGAACATTTATAAGACAGACCGATAAAATGTTTCGAGGGGTGCGTAATTACGTATCAACGGAAGCCCGTTAAAGGCGGAGAAAATGTATCCTTCGAACAGGAAACATTATCCTAGCGGATCGAGGAAAAAAATATCAAAAATAACTTTGAGCAGAGTGCGCTTCCTGTGCAAACGATGGGGTTATAATTGCTTCCAAAAGGAGGAAAGCTTACCGTTTGCGACATTTAACCGCATGCATCGACCCATGTAACCAAATCGTAAGAACTCGTTTGCGTTTACTGAATTTTTATCAGATCGAGTTGCTTTGAAAAGAAAAATAAACTCTTCAGAATTTCGTATGATGAATGTCAAGGTAAAAACAAAGATCATATGAGGCAGTGATTTACAAAGGAATGTAAGTGACAAAAGTAAAAATTTAGAGATAATCACTACAAATGGTAGGTGAACCGCTCCTCTGTCTTGAGTCAAGAGATTGTACTATTAGCCCTGGTAGGTTCTGTTATACAGCATGATCTAGAAAAACTTTTCAATGAAAGGCTTCCTACCTAACCTATCTAAGACCTTATCTTTAAACGCGTTTTACTCATAACTTGAAAATGTTCACTTTTTGTTTCTCACTGTCTGATAGGTTACTGTCATGAGGCAGTGAGAAGCAAGGAGTGTAAGTGGACTTCTAAAAGTTTTGAATGTAACGCGTTTAAAGATAAGGATCTAGGTAGGCTTTCACTGAATTATTTTTCTAAATCATACTGTATAACAGAACCTACCAGAACCAGGGCTAATAGCACCATCTCTAGCTCAAAGACAGAGAAGAGGTTCACTTACCATTTGTATTAACCATTTCCAAATGTTTAATTTTTCCACTTACATACATCCATTTCCTTCTCACAGCCTCAAATGGCACGTACAGTCGAGTCCTGACTTACGGGAGGGATGCGTCCCAAGACTCTTCGCGTAAGTCGAAATTTCGCGTTGTAGAAAAATATATGCATATAAGTTTTTTAAAGCATACAAAATTCTTCTATAGACACTTAGAAACATCCCTCAAACTGCTCTAAATCATTCCTCAACTATACACCAGTTTCTTGCATAAGGAACTGAACATTTACTGTATTTAAAAAATAAAAAACTGTTTTATTCAACATGAAAGACTTTAAGATGCACAAAATGAAGAATGACCAATGGGTGGGAAAGACATAAAATAAAACAACACGGTACGCACAGCATGTAGTAATAATAAAATGATGCACTATAACAGTAATGTACAGTAGATACAATAACAATATTTAAGAGTTAAAAATGAAGATGGTGATGACTTATGCTCCATGATTAGATCGTTATTCTTATCCTATACATTTTAAAATACGGTTGCCTCGCCTCCTCTTTACAACGTTTCAATTTGTGGCAACATCTCCTCTTCCCGATCTCTTTATTAATCCACAAAATAAGAGCAGCATCCATTTTCATAATATTTACTTTGCTAGACTGCCCTGCAAGCTTTAATATTGAAACTAAATTCTGAACTTTTATAAATGTTTTTTTGTTTTGACCTTAAATTTTACGTATGGAAGATTCACTCATACTTATTGTCGCGCTACCGTTGACATTTTGTAGTTGTTTATGCATATCGTAAATCTTAGCCTTTTTTTTTTTAAATCAAACTTTTCCTTCCCATCTTCACAAACTTTAGATGAAGGTGGCACTAAGGTGCCAACATATTTCATCAACTTCAATATTTAGAATGAAAAAAATAAATAAATGAATGGTGCTGAGTGGTTATTTGATGCACTAACTACGCGATTCGTAGACTAGTTAGGTGTGGGAACTTTGGCTGTCAGAGATGCTTAAAAGGATGTAATAACATTCACGAAATCAATATTTAGCAGCCAATAACGAAGCGAATACTTCCGTCTAAAAAAACTCGTGCTATGGGTGAAAAATTCGCGTTAGCTCTAAAATTCGTTACTCGTGAAAATTTCGTGTTATAGCCATTTCGCGTAAGTTGAATCGCGTTGTAGCGGGAGTCGACTGTATACTGCTATCTGTCGATACCACTCTTCCATTACCGTACTCACACCACAACTCACATCTCTCCCTCTCTATATACGGGATGTTGATATTATATATCCTGTAATACTTTGAACATAAGCTGTTTCTTATCAGAAAAGTAACTTTGTTTTCTTATTCTAACCAACTAATATTTGGACAAAAAATCCAAAATTTATTTGGTTATTATAGTGCGTATTTGGAACAAGAACAGCTCCCCAAGGATTCCTGGGGATAAGGCACTAGCTGGCACTCCCTTAATACTTTTGATATAATATAGTGTCACGTCAGCTGGCTTACTTTATGCAATATGCAAACAAGTACAAATAAAAATCTCAGATCTCTGTGTTATAATGTTGCACTAGCGCAGTCAGAAATGCCTTGTGGAGGGGATTTTTTTTGATCAAAAATACCTTGGGAGGGGAGGGGGGGTAATCAGAAATACCTTGTGGAGGTGCGTGAAATACACCGCCAGCTCAGTCATTTCCAGCCGAGGACTGCAGTTTCGTACTTATTAGCACTCATCAGCCCGGCATAGGAAAGTGACTGAGCTGGAGATGGAACGTGTTCATAGTGCCATAGTGCCATAGAACGTGCTCATCAGTGCCGCCAGCTCAGACTGGGCTGGCGGTGTATTTCACGTATTTCTGCTTTAGCCCTGGCTAATGGGCGGTAATTTACTGAATATACCTTGCCTTGCGTTCAATCTTCGAGTTGAACCGAGCCATTGCTTCGGTCACTCGTCTGGTCTGCTAATTCTATACAGTTTGTTTCGCACTCTTGGCTTCCTTAAGAGGTTTTCCATCTCCAGCTCAGTCACTTTCCTATGCCGGGCTGATGAGTGCTAATACGCACGAAACTGCAGTCCTCGGCTGGAAATGACTGAGCTGGCGGTGTATTTCACGTATTTCTGCTTTAGCCCTGGCTAATGGACGGTAATTTACTGAATATACCTTGTGGAGGGTTTTTTTTTTAAATTAAAAATACCTTCTGAAGGGGATGTTTTGACCAAACCTTCTGAAGGGGGGTTTTTTTTTTTGGTAGAAACAATCCTTTCATATGCATAAACTACTGTATTATAATTTTCATTTATGTTAAAATCAATGCCTTAATACACTGTAATGCGCCTCTGTAATGTTGGCATGCGACTGCCAAGTCACTATATTTATTTTAGAAATAAAGATGTCTAACATTGATACAGTCCCAATAAATGTTGCAAGTTAACCTAATAGAAACTATTTAAGATAAATTTTGGAAATGGTGCTTCTAAAGATACTAACTAAAACAACTGATTTGGTTGAATACGAGGTCTCGGAATTTTTTACCGTGGAAGCCTTTTTGTACACTTTATGTTTTTGATGGGATACATCTTTTAGCAAACATAAGACGCAGGAGGTATGCAAAGTGTTGTTAGTCTCTGTTTATGAACTCTGAAGACAAATGGCGCCTATGGTATGCAGAATTCTCACATCGACTTTTCACAATTTTCTTCCATATCTGGATTCATCTTTTAGCAAAGGTAACATCGGGCCCATTTGCCGCTCGTAAAATGCCAGCATTAAGCGGCATAAATAAATATGGCACCACGGAAAACAATTTAAAACCCCATAAAAGGAACAGTCCTCATTGTTCTTTGCGCCATTGTGTAGGCTTCCGAATTGCGCTTTATGACTCTCCGTCATCAAAACACTCTGAAAAGCAATTGGTATTGTCTCTAAACAGGAAAATTAGCCGATAAACTGAGGCCATTTTTACCAACAGTTACACTTTTCTACACCCCTGTTCTTGTGCAGAAACAAATATATTAAAAAAAAGAATGATGTGTAGGTGCTTGTTCGTGTTGACAAGTTTTCCACTGCGTTTCTCTTTGGGGAAAGTTCGTCCTTTTTTCTCATCGACAAATAAAAAACAAGGTCGATTGCTAAGCACCGATTGATATTTTTAAGCCTGTTTTTTTTCTTCCTTTTGAGATGTGACACCATATATTACTTTTATACTCAGTAAACCCGGGTGTAAACAAATATTTGTGCATAACACCTCTTGAAAGGGGCAAAATGCAACCCATACATTTAGCAGTATGATTTCTGCATATGTATTTTTTACACAAATTGGAATACACTGGTTTGACCAGTTACGGTCATACTCGCTGAATTATGGGCAAGCTAAAAAGAAGTAATGTAAACGCACTAGTAGTGACCACAGTTAAGCATATTTTGTGTCTTTTTTAAACTGTGGGTCTACAATATTAATTCCGATTTAAAAACTCAATGAGCGTATTATAGCCCAACTCATCCTTAATCGTCCCATTTTCCAAAAATGCCAGAATTTCAATTTTTTTCAAATTTTTATCAATTTTTTCCCAAACTTCAAATTTGACCCATTAATGGCCACTCCAAAAGCTGAAATTTTTAAGTAGTGGCTATATGCATGAGTCAGTTAGCCATCTGACATCCCTTTACATAGAATTTACATTACTTACTTTAAATTCAAATAACTGATGAATAAAATTGATTCAATAGGATATTTACATTGCGTACCAATATATTAATCACATTTTTATTGTACATTTCTTTCTTCAAAGTACATAAGTACCGTAAACTGGGGCTACTTGAATCCATGAGAAAAAAGTGTTTAAAATCCGTCCTGGGCCTATAAAACTCAATGTATAGACTTAAAAAACCTTCTCCATGACAGGTAGCAGTACTAGGCAAAGCCTGGAGCATGAAACAAAGTTTCTGCTATTCCCGCCTTTCTCTGATTGAGGTTATGATTGCAGGTTGTCCAAACAGTTGTTTTTAGTGTGTGCAAAATTTCACATGTAAGCTCATGGAAACATCTGATACCATCAAGGTAAAGATAGTTTTATGTTTGCATTCTACTTCTTCATAAAATAAGTGTTTTAAGGTTATAGCTATGTAATTAACACAGTAACAAATACAAGTAAATAAAAGTGCACTGGTTGCCTTAAAATGGGGTTACTTGAACCCAGCGTTCAAGCAGCCCCAGACCACATTTCACCTCTAAATTACGTTAAGTAAAGTTTGTAATCTTTTAAAATAAAGAGGTTAGCTACTATTATACCCGATAACTTGCAGATCTGGAGATAAAAAGGATCCGAAAGTAAAAGCTCACTAGAATGTAAATTTTGAGTTTTCTTTCAAAATCTTTGGTTCTTCTTGATACCACCACCCGTTTTACAGCTTTTTCGCTGAGTGAGACCAAGTAGTCCTTGCCCGAGCTACTTGAACCCAATTTTTAAAAATAGAAAAAGAATATAAAGTGTTAAAATTGTTGTTTAAAAACGGCTTAAGGTGGTAGCAGAACGTCTAAAAAGGGGTAAAAACAAGGTTATCAGTGCACACTATGTGTTTAGCCAAAAAATCAGTGTAAAATTCGCAAAAAATAGGAAATTTCGGGTCCAAGTAGCCCCAGTTTACGGTACTTAGATTAAAATAAAACGTTTTTAGTAGAAAATCTGTATTTGCATTTTTTTACGCTGATTACTACGATGTAAGGAAATAAAGTAAAAGACAATGTATGTACTTATATAAGTGTTATACATATAATCTTTGATAAGTATATATGTGTAATAATTATATAAATATATTATATAAAAAAAATATTATATAAAATGGTAAGGTAAGCACACCTTTCAATGTAATTCTAGGACATTTTGTTTCCTAAACTTACCAAGACATATCAATTCATATAGAAAATTGTGGTTGCGTAAGTTTTCAATACTACTAAAGGCAGGGTGTCCGCTTACCTGGAAAGTTATGATGGAAAGCCATACATTTCGGCCATGATCGAAAACGGTCATGGAAAATCATGATTTTCTGCAAAAAATACTCAAAAATCATGGAAATTGGCAATTGGCCATGAATTTTGAGTTGAAGAACATACATATTTATCGCATTCTACAGATTGGATTAAAAATATGCAACTTGGCCATTTTTTACGCTCTTACGCGTCAATCCCGAGTTTTCACACATTTCGAAATCCGATTGCATCCGCTTCTTTAATACTTGTTCGTTTTTCTTTTCTATGTGATTTTACCATTTGGACATTTATTATTATGTATTTAGCATTATTTTTATCCTCCTTATATGTCTAATTGTGTAGTTGGGGACTTTTAGACTTTTAATTTTGCCGATCGCGTTCAACGCGAAAATTTTAAGTCATCCGTGCTGATTCAAGAGACTCATAAAAATTCTCATTGATTCTCACTTGTGTCTTAAGTTAATGAAGATTTTTGAAAATAAAATTGGTCTGAAGTATTAATTACGGACATTTTGGACATCGATAAAATACAATAATCAGGGAATTTTAAAGGGTAAAATTTTTAAAATAGCCGAAAATGTTATATATTACACAAATTCGGAAATTTGACAACATTTGTAACCTATCCTAAAACTTTGGCAGTAAATATATGGTATATCTGTTAATGTCTGGTAAATTTATAAGTACGTTAATATTTTATTTTCTTCTGTTTTTTACTTTCTTCTCTATCTAATATATAGAAGAAAATATTGGATTCGTGCAAATTTTTGAATTTCGTATTTTGACGGATTCGAACGCTGAGTCCATTTCGACTATTTTTGGGAAATGTCTGTCGGTCTGTGTGTGACCAGTTTTTTGTGGCCGCTCTACAGCAAAAACTGCCGCATGAAATCGAACGAAATTTGGTACACATATGTGCCCCTATGTGAACTTGTGCCCATTGGTTTTTGGCGCGAATTCCTCCAAGGGGGGTGGAATAGTGGGACGTTTTTTGAGTTACGCGTGCTTGCTATTCCTCAGGAAGTAACTGGCGGGATCAAACAAAATTTGGTCCATATGTTGTCATTAACAGGAACAAGTGTTGATTCAATTTTGGTGTCAATAACTCAAACGGGGGTTGAGCTATAGAACGTTTTTTGTCGTCAATTGTGACTGCTGTATCTCAAGAAATAATGAACGGAATGAAAGAAAAATTTATCCGCAAGTAGTCCTTAGTGGGTATAAGAGCTGATTTTATTTTGGTGTCAACAGCTAAAAAGGGGGTAGCGCAATCGTCCGTTCTTTTTTTCCATTGTGAGTGCCCTATCTCAAGAAGTAATGCTACGTTCTGGTTGAAATTTGGAATATATGTGAATCCATATGTAAACAGGCTTTGGTTCAATTTTGACGCCAATCGCTCCAAGAGGTGTTGATTTTTTTTTTTTTGAATAAAAATAGCTTTATTAATCGTAATAGATTGTCCTCTGCGTATTTCTTGTGATTTTAATTGTATGGAAATGATCGGAAATATTATCTCAATGATTTAAAATTTTTAACTGTTGCTATCTTATGTTTGTTAACAAATAAAATATTTGTAATTAATTCAAGCAAATTTTTAAAATAACTTTCAATTTTCGCTCTTTGCTTTGCTTTTGCAATAATTCAGACATTGGGATAGTCGTCAAGTTTTTGCATGGGTAGTTTTGTTTTTGTTGGGAATATTGCTTCCTCGTCAAGCATGGGGAGGGATCAGAAAAAAAAAAGAAAAATATAGAAGAAAGTTTCGTAATGGCGACAACATACTAGTTTTTTTTTTTTTTTTTTTTTTTTGTTATTTGTTGTAAAGGTAATTTTAGTAACTACTAAATTATTGCTAGTCACAAATAGAGAACTAGTTAGACTAGAGAACTACTAGTAGTACAGTACTAATATTTTGGTATTCGGTAAACTTTTAAGTGCATATCACGATTTATTCGGTAAATCGATAATTTCCTCCTTCCCGAAAATGTGAACTTTGGGCGCCCCTGACGATTGATAGTCATAAATAAATATGAATCCATAGGTTATTAATTGCAAAACAGGTACTTACTGACATGGTTTATAGATTTCAAGAAAAAAATGTTCCATAAACAAGTTTTATAACTGAAAATTTCATATATCATGGCTTTTACTAAGTGTGATTTACATCTAATAACCTTTACTTTTAGAAAATCTGTATTTTTAATAAATGATTGCTTAAATCCAAGATATTGAAAGTTATCTGCTTTGATCAGAAAAAGGATTACCTCGATCAAGCATTATGCCCTCCCCCCTCCAAGTTTTTTACCTGCTCAGCAGACAAGATGCAATCGATTTCCAGATGAATTTTTCTCCTCTATATATGCATTAGCGTGCCAAATTCCTGTTTTATTTTTCTTCTTTTTTTTACCAACTAGCTATTTTAATATTTTTTTTCCTCCGTGATACGCACTTCTAGGCCAGGGCCTAAGATGGCCTGATGGGCAATCCGGGCCTGTCCGGGCCAAGAGGTAAACGCACTAGCAGTTGCCACAGTGAAGCCTATTTTGTGGTTTTCTTAAACTGTGGGCCTACAATATTAATTATCACCTTTGAAACTCAATGTGAGCGTATTATAGCTTTACTCTTCCTTAATCGTCCCATTTTTTTAAAAATACGAGAATGTGAATTCGCTAAAAAATTTTCCCAAACCTCAAATTTGATCCATCACTGGCCAATGTACGTGAGTCGGTAGTGGCCAAATTGTTGTTTAGAAGTGACCAACGGGTGACCACTACTAGATCACACAATAATATTATTTCAGAAATAAGGCAGGTTATTATGTAAAGATATTACAACCTATTGAAAGGAAAATTGAGTTGATTTATGAAAAATCTTCCTGATTTAGTAGTGGCCACTTTTGAATTACCCAACTTTTTTGGTAGTAGTAGTGGCCAGATAAACTGACAGCCAAGAAAGCAACTACTTCGAGTTGAAAACGTTCCAAACATGATCTTTCACATTTCATAACATGGTTACAGCTCCAAAAATATTATTTTTGAGCATTGTTCTATTCATAATGCAACACAATTTTTATATACCTCGTTATGGAGAAGCGTTAGAACCCAGATGAAAAAACATGGACAATCCAGACGGCCATACTGAATCGTTAATAACAATTTTCCATGACGCTCTACCTACTCCTCCTTGAACTGACCACTACAATATAGCCTAAGCTCTATCTCCTGCGCGTTTGAATCCATTGTGAGTCCTGGAATCCTTATTTTTTTTAATATAAACCTTAAAGTGGCTACTACTGAAGCGTTTACTTTAAATGGTCATGCTGTCTGAATTCAATCTTACAGTTAAATCAAGTTTAAAGTATCTTGACTTAACAATTCAAGAAAAGTAAAACTTGGATTGCTGAAAATAATTACTTTTATAATGTTCGTCGGCACAACAACAACAAAAGGAAATAAATAAATAAAGTAAATAGAACTATTCTACTGCTGCATTTTTTCTTTATCGCTTGTTAAATTTAGCTTATGCTTAATCTCCAACCCTAAATTATGATTTTGAGTAAGAATGGTCAAAGTCAAGAGATTAATTATAGTCATTTGTGCCCATAACTATACTAATTTTTGAGGGACTAGTTGTGGACATATTAGCTTGAAAGTCTCTTAAATATCACAATTGATGGCAAAAATAAACCTACAGTGGCTCCCAAAAGTGTTCGTACACTTTGAAATTTTTTAGTAAAACCAAAAAAACTCAAAACTGAATTCGAATATAAAGTCCAACATTTTTTCACATCATTCCTATGTCATTCTAAATATAACCCGTTGGTTTTTTACAAAATATTGACGGATCTTCTTTTTGAAATGGGTCAGAAAACGAAGAGACAGAGAAATAGCACGCCACAAAAGTCATCGTACACTTAAATATTTTCGAATAAATTCATGATTAAAATTATCATATGCCGTTTTATTAATATTTTTGCATTGTGTTGACCCTTATAAGTCATTTGGCTTTAATTTTTGGTTTATTTATTCCATAATATATTGCTTATTACTGTAAAATGGCTGGTATTCGTAAAAAACCGCAAACGCGATTCAAAATTTGAATTTTTTTTCCCACAGTAGTGGTAAATTGGTTTCAAATGTCCCTAAATTAGTTAATTTATTTGTTTGTATAGTAAAGTGCTTGATAAAATGCTTTAAAGAAAAGAATCGGACCGAAAACAAGGTAAGAAAAGGTCAACCGGCAAAGTTGACAAAACTTGATCGGAGATTTAAAGTTAAAAAATATATGAAAAATACACATTTCAGTAATGTAAAAGTTTCTGCAGAGTTAAATGAAACGTTTTACATTTAATTTTCACCTAAAATTGTTCGCCAAGTTCTTTGATTAGCTGAATTAAATGGGACCTCTTCCCGCAGAAATTTTCTTGGTCGTGCGAAAAACAGAAAGCTTACGATTTTCGTCCGAAAATCAATGATAAATAAGCTAAAAACAGTCTAGAATCAAGTCTTACTTATAGATAAAAATTAATTTCACATTTTTGGTTAAATTGTTGTGTAAATGTAAGTAGAAGAAAAAATTAGGAACTTAATCTTAAGAACTTAGTTGGATCAGTTAATCAGGACGGTAAAGGTGTTTTAGTGTGAGGGTGCATATCAGCATCAGGACTTGGTAGTTTGTAATTTTTTGATGAAATAATGTATCATGCTCTTTCTTTAAATATTTTAAAAACCAATTTTGAACTCTTAGCCAAAAATTTGGTTATTGGAAACAACTTTGTTTTTTATCAAGATAACGATAAGAAGCACACTGTTTTCAACGTTTGCGTCTAGTGCCTCGAAAATCGTCCTAAAATTTAGAAAATACCCCTTCAATCTCCAGATTGTAACTTGATGTAACGTATTTAGAGATATCTGGAGGCTAGATTACGAAAATAGGGCTTTAAAACGAAAATAGAGCTAGAAATAGTAATTACTCGAAGTGTGATATAACACTTACTCAGAAATTACGCTTAAAAAAGAAAGAAAAAGAATGAAATCTATTCCCAGATGTTTAAAAGGTGTTATGAATACTGTATGATATTCTACTAATTAATAACTTAATCAAAAGTTAGATTAGTCAATAATATATAGACATTTTATAAAGTGTACGAAGACTTTTGTGAGATAAAATTTCCGGCACTTTTCGGTTTTTGATTTTTAAAAAATTAAGTTTTAATATTTTTAAAAACTTTTTATGCAGTTTTGTTAAAAATTGATCATAGATCTTATAATTAAATACCTGTTCCGAAATATTAATTCTAACCAATGATTTGGGGCCTATTTCGTTGAAAGTCGTAGGTGTACGAAGACTTTTGGGAGCCACTGTATATGATAAAAATAAGGCTAAGGAATGAGTACGTACCAATGAAACTAAGATTTGAAAAGAAAAAAAGAAGGTCCTTAAGAAAGAAACCCTTTGAAAACTTAAATGCTAAGAAAATTCACTTTTGGTGACTAAGCAGCATTAACATAATAAATCACACTGTAGATAAAAACTTGTGTTTCAAGATATGGCGAGGGTGGTAGTCTTAAAAGATGCTATTTTGAGAATCTACTCTGCCAGGCCGATTACAAACTTGATGATTACAAACTTGATATTGACAATACCAGACAAACCTGCCTATTACTGGTTGAGTACCCATAACTAGTAATTTACCCTACTCAATGTTTAATGAAATTAGAATTCAGTTCAAAAAAGTACTTTCCACAAGCTAGA
This sequence comes from Uloborus diversus, assembly GCF_026930045.1. Classification (NCBI taxonomy): domain Eukaryota; kingdom Metazoa; phylum Arthropoda; class Arachnida; order Araneae; family Uloboridae; genus Uloborus; species Uloborus diversus. The sequence continues at coordinate 65,945,869 of NC_072737.1, read as the reverse complement.
AATCATTTCAGTAACATTTTGGGACTACTGATAAAATTTTAAAATTACGAGATTTTCCATGGCAAATTACTTTGGGGTTTCCCTCCTTCGGGGGGGAGGGCAAAACGAAAGTTTGTCCAACTGTCCATTGATGTCACTAAGACAAAAGGATAAGTTATTTTGTCGCAAATTTTACAACAGAGGAAATACTAATTTGCCTAGAGTTTAAGAATAAGTTTGCTATTTTATTTCCAATAAACTATATTATCTTCCATACTCAATTGAGTCAGAATGCCACTGAAAAAAATGTCACTTAGCACTGATTCCTTAGACATAAATTTGGTTTCATGAGATTTTGCTCGATGAAGTATACGGTGAAACATATAATAAAAATTTAATATCATAAAAATTTTTAATGAAGGACACCTATTGCGTTTCAATATTAAAATAGTAGTACAAAGCTATGTTCTGCAGAAGTACATTTTCTGGCGTCTAAATAAGAAATATTTCTGCAATATTAATAAAATGGTATAAAACCATCTGACATGATGAAGACGTTTGATGTAACACAATTTAATTTACTACTTTATATCAATGCAAAAAAAGGGGGAAGGAAATAAGGAAATAAAAAATAAGGAAGAAAAGAACTGTACAGCGGATTTAATTAACAGCTGTTTTGTCGACTTACGTGATCTCTCAATTAAAACTCATAAGCTAATTACATGGTCGTAAATGTGCCGCTAATAATCTTACACCTGCTTTGCTTTATTTTCTGCCACAACATTTGATAACATGAAACCTACATACGCACGCATTCCACATGCTGCTTCGTCTTCGAAGACTTACTTAAAAAGTCTTTCTCTAAAACCTTCTTAATCTTCTTTGTTTGTGGTTTAATGATTGTTAATTGGAGGGATCGCCAGCGGTAATCCCTTTAGAAAACAATTCCTCCTTCCATGATCCGTTCTGGTGTCAAGGGCGTCTATTGGAACGTGGTCAGACTCTCTTTTGTGCTGCCGGAATGATGAGTTCTAATGAGCCGATGACAGATTAAGCTGGTGGTTGTGTGACCTTTTATTTCATTAGAATCATCCATGATTTATGGTTGCAATCTATGGTTACCACGCCTATGATATTTAGAGATGTTGTCTTTTTTTTTTTTTTTTTGACTAATGATTCCTCAGCAGATTGTTTCAATAACAAAAATCTGATATAGTTGCACTGTTACACAGGGCTAATTAGAGGTCAGGGTATTTATAATATTCATACTTGTTTATGTTATTTTAAAAAATCATATGATATAACTCAACTTTCGGAATCCTAGAACCAACCCAGAAAGAAGATTGACAACATGCGATATTTCTCTAATCCATTTGAAGAAACTTGATCGCCGGATAGGATATTCAATCAAGAAAATCAAATAATTTACTCTGAAACACACAACCTAGATGTTAAGCAAATATAATTAATGGATTGAAGAGGAATAAGGTAAGGCACAAATAAAAATTAAAATTAAAGTATAGTATATACATAGAATTTTACTCCAACGCATGAAAACAAAACTAAACGTGATTTTCCTTCAATTTCGTGCGTTTTTCAAACGAGATTCTTTGGACTGTTAAGGAGTTGCATTTAATATTCGTTGCAAATTGAGTAATATTACTATACGTATTTTCAGCCTACACAATCAAGCAAAAGTCTTTTCTTTTTCCAAATGATTCAAAAATAAACAAAGCTGAAGCTATCAAAAAGCTCTAGTACTAGTTCGTTTTATGCCTTGTGGAAACAACACATGATAAAAGCTCTTACATTATTTTTCTGAACTTGATCACCACGATTCCGAAATGAGAAATACGTCACTTTTTCACTAGCGAAACAAACTATTGTAAATGCTATTGGAACATTGGGCTATTAACTGACATAATACAAAGGCCGAGGTGGCTTGAACGGTAAGGAGCCGGGATCGTAACTGGAGAGTTCCGGGTTCGATGCCAATCGGTCGAAGATCCTGCGTGCTCTCTGATGAGGATTGGAGCACGTTAAATATGTCGTGGTCATAAAGTCCTCCATGTGAATCAATACCGCTTGTGGTATGGAACCAGGAGTTGTTTCGTTTCTGGTTTGGTACTAAATTTCAAAGTGTTGATAGGTGGTGCTTCCATCTATGTGTGCAGTCTGAGTTAATTCAGACTTCCACCTAAATGGTGTCCTTTAAAAAAAAAGCCGTCCCTCACTGCCTTTAATTGACTAGCAATTGCTGCTTGGGCTTGGTTATCCGAGTGGTACTAGCAACAACTACAACACAGAGACAGAATCTTAATCTGCATTCGTTCGCTGTTAAATAACCGCTTTGTAGTGGCGAAAGTTAATTTGGATTGAATTTGTAAGTCGAATCAAACGAGCGACTGCTTCGATTCAGTCTCTCTCTCTCTCTGTGTATATATATATATATATATATATATATATATATATATATATATATATATATATATATATATATATATATATATATATATATATATATATATATGTGAACTTTCGTTTTGCAGTGTTGTTTTTTGATTTGTGTAAAGAACTGTTGTACAGAGCGCCCTCTTGTGGGAGAAACACTTTGCCAGAATGAGAAAACGCGAGAGGCGGGAGTCGGATGCTTGAGGGGAAACAAACAAGTGTTCCAGACGGGAACTCTGTTGAAAATTATGTTGTAGTTCCAGATGGGAACATTCAGTGTTAACTTTTGTGTTTTTGTGTTTGAGTGTGTTCGTACTTGTATTTGAATTAAGTGTGAAATTAAATGTGAGTGTCGTAAAAAGAGAAGGACTTGTCTTTTTTGTGTAAGCAACGAGAGTTGGAAGATCTATATTTACATGGGGGCCCGTCCCGGACGGAATTAGGATGGAATTAGTATAGAATTCGGATATAGTTCCGGCAAGTCTCAAGAAGTAGCAGTGAGTACTTTTTACTGATTTATTTTTATTGTGTTTATCCAAGTTCTGTAATTTTGAAATATGGCGTACCTAGCCAGAGTTAGAAAAAATGATCTTCTTACTCTAGTTGACGAGCTTGGGCTGACAGTCGGTCAAAACCCTAAAGTAGCAGATCTAGCTAAAGTATTTACAACGTTAGATTTAAAGAATGGTTTTTTCCATGTTGACATTGACCAGAAAAGTACCAAATATACTGCCTTCGTGACAACAAAGGGTCAATACGAATTTTTAAAAGCTCCATTTGGTCTTTCCGTATCGCCGAACGTATTCCAAAGATACATTTTCGATATATTCAGAGATTTAATGCGCGACAACACAGTCATTATTTATATGGACGATTTAATTATTCCATCAGAAAATGAAGCGGAGGGACTTATTAAATTGAAACGGGTTCTTAAAATAGCTTCCGAGTATGGAGTAGAGTTTAATTTCCGAAAATCTCAGATTTTAAAGAAAATAATTGAATTTCTGGGCTACATAATAGAAAACAACACAATTCAACCATCTCCAACGAAAATACATGCAGTTCAAAAATTTCCTCGACCAAAAACATTGAAGCAAGTTCAAAGCTTTTTAGGCCTTACAGGATACTTTAGGAAATTTATTCCGCATTACGCGCAGATAGCCAAGCCCCTAAGCGATCTTCTGCGAGGTAACAAACCCTTCGAATTTAATTGTGAACAAGAAGAATCATTTCTTAAACTTAAGGAAATGTTGATATAGAAGCCAGTTTTACATATTTTTACCCAAGGAGCCCCTATAGAGTTACACACGGACGCTAGTAGTCATGGGTTTGGAGCAATTTTATTACAACAATCGGAACAAGGACAATTTCACCCAATTTATTACTTCAGTAAGAAAACATCACCCGCACAAGAAAAGTATTGCAGTTATGAATTGGAGGCCCTAGCAGTAATAGAAGCTCTTAAAAAGTTTAGACACTATCTACTGGGATCAAGATTCAAAATAATTACAGATTGTAGCGCTTTTCAAAAGACATTGGACAAGAAGGATCTTACCCCAAAAATAGCACGATGGGTAATGTTCTTACAAGAATTTGATTTCGAAATTAAACATAGGGAGGGTGAACGAATGAAGCATGTTGATGCTTTAAGCCGTAATGTTGCTTGCGTTGTAACGCGGTCGCAAGATGCCATTACAACACAAATTGCAGCCGCTCAAGAACTTGATGACTACGTTAAAACACTTAAAACACTCATTGAACAAAACGGAGAACAAAACGGTCATTTTCTTAAAAATGGTGTAGTGTATAAATACGAGAACGGTAGAGAATTGTTAGTTATACCTGAAGCTATGAAATTGCAAATTATACAAAACATACACAATCAAGGACACTTTTCCGCATCTAAAACTGAGGAGGTACTTAAACAAGACTTTTATATTCCTAATGCACGAAAATTAGTAGAGACTGTAGTAGCTAATTGTGTAAGCTGCATCTTATGCAATAAGAAGCGAGGAAAAGGTGAAGGAATGCTAAACCCCATCCCTAAGAATAATGTCCCCTTAGACACTTATCACTGTGATTTTATAGGACCTCTTCCGTCCACAAACAAACGATACCAACATATTTTTACAGTAGTAGATGCGTTCACAAAATTTGTATGGTTTTATCCAGTAAAATCCACATCATCTCAAGATGCTATTGAAAAACTGCAGTTACAGAAAAATGTATTCGGTAGTCCATCGCGGATAATATCCGATAAAGGTCCAGCTTTTACATCTCAGATGTTTGAAGATTATTGTACTGATGAAGGTATAGAGCATGTTAAAATAACGACAGGAATTCCTCGTGGGAACGGACAAATTGAAAGAATTCACGCAATATTAATTCCAGTTCTTTCAAAACTTTCTCTCGATAACCCGCAGCACTGGTACAAACACGTCGCTACAGTTCAGAGAATCATTAACAGTAGCACAACCAAGAGTACTAAGTTTACACCATTCGAACTTTTAATCGGAGTAAAGATGAAAAATAAAGAAGATGTGAGAATTCAGAAGTTGTTAGAAGATGAAATTGTTAAATGTGTTATGGCAGACAGAGAAAAACTACGAGAAGAAGCTAAGAACAATATCTTAAAAATACAGCAAGAAAACTGCCGTCAGTTTAATCGAAAGAGGAAAAAACCTCGCGAGTATAAAACAGATGACTTAGTAGCCATCCAGCGCACTCAATTTGGTCCTGGATTGAAACTGAAAATGAAATTTTTCGGACCGTATCGTGTGACAGCAGTGAAGCCTCATGATCGCTATGATGTCGTGAAGATTGGACACCACGACGGACCAAACAAAACTAGTACAGCAGCTGACCACATGAAACCCTGGTCTACAAATATCCTTTAATGTCATGTTTAATTTGTTTTTTCTTATCTTTTCAGTTTTTCTTTTAAGTAGATGTTCTGTAGATGTGATGCTGACGAGGACGCCAGTATTGCAGGATGCCCGATGCTGTGAACTTTCGTTTTGCAGTGTTGTTTTTTGATTTGTGTAAAGAACTGTTGTACAGAGCGCCCTCTTGTGGGAGAAACACTTTGCCAGAATGAGAAAACGCGAGAGACGGGAGTCGGATGCTTGAGGGGAAACAAACAAGTGTTCCAGACGGGAACTCTGTTGAAAATTATGTTGTAGTTCCAGATGGGAACATTCAGTGTTAACTTTTGTGTTTTTGTGTTTGAGTGTGTTCGTACTTGTATTTGAATTAAGTGTGAAATTAAATGTGAGTGTCGTAAAAAGAGAAGGACTTGTCTTTTTTGTGTAAGCAACGAGAGTTGGAAGATCTATATTTACATATATATATATATATATATGTAATTATTCTCCCCAACTCTCTTCCCTTTTTACATGGCACCTGATTAGATAAGTGTGCGTTGTCACTGGAGATGTGATCAAGTACCTTGCCGATAAAATTATTTGAGATCGGGTAGGCTGAAAGAAAAACAGAGGTCCTAACTACTAATTACATGCCATAGTCTGTTATTATTGATTCAAACAAAAAGCTATGCTGCTTTTAATTCAGTTATAGTGAAGCTCTAGATAGTGAGCTATGACCTTAACAATATCTACCGCTTTTTCAGATAACATGAAAGGGTAATTAGCACTGAATGGAGTTTCGTTATTCTTGTATAGTAATTTTGCTAAAGTATTCCAACTCAAATCCGTTCCCATAACACGTTCTGTCTTTATTGAACTCCTCAAAAAGAGGTAAGCATTGTGAAGGTCATCTCTAGCCCCACTGTAGCAGTTATCTGCTTTGATTTTAACAAACGTATTATAATCATTCAATTGCTATGGTAAACCGGAATATAGTATAAGCTTTATTTCAATTCAGGCGCACATTCAACTCTAACAGAACCCGATCGAATCGAATACGATCAAATGTTTGAACCAAATGCGCAGCGAGAAATATGCCTTGCACACCACCCTAGGAATTTCTGAATATGCTACTGGCAGACCGAACTCGATCGAATCGAACACAATCGAGCCGAATGAGATATTTAGTCAGTAGTTAATAAAAACCACTACAGATATTAGCAAAAACTTATTAATCACTTCAGATGCAAAAAAGAAAAAGAAAGTCTTGTTTCGATAGGGTCGCTTAAATCGCTTAAGCAAAAATCTTGTTTCGAGTTACAATCGGAAATTTGATTCAGTAGGTCTCTGTATGTCAATCGCGTTGGATGTAACAAAATCTTCATTCAATTTTCAATATGGTCAATCAGCAACCGATTCAGATAAAACATCAGCTTCACGCCATTAGCATTTGAAATTCGTAGAATTCAAAATATAGTCGACATAAAAGATTGACGTAAATAAGTTTTAACTAACAGGATACAAAATTTAGGTTCTAGTTCATAAACTTAACTAGGGGGCTTTTCAACTCATGAAGGCAAATTAATTGTATTTTTACACACACACACACACACACACAGACAAAAGCATTTTCGCTGTACACATTATGTAACGAAGCACTTTATCATTTTTTTATGAATTGAATAAGATGAATAAAGAATCCGATAGATATCCACTTTTTTCACTCTGGAACTTTACAGTAAATACCTCTTGAGTATTTTCCCCTGTAAAATAGTACCACTTACTGTTACAATCTTTCTACTTCGTAAAGAATAGTTTCTGCTGATCAAGAGCGCGATTAATAACAGCAAATAAAAAACTAATAATGTAAAAAATGCAAATCAATAACTTTTCATCTTGAAACATTTTAGGAGTTATATCACCATGTCTGCGGTAACAGCCTATTTACTACTGTCATGTTCAGCTTGACCTAAGTACATTCTTTAAATTTAGTCCGAGCCCCCCGAGCATATGTCACACGAAGGTTAAGGCCAGGAGTCGGAGAATAATCTCCGACTACGTTTGTAACTCTGACATTCCCATCGAATGTGTAATGTCTTTTCCACAGCGGCACAAAAGATCGCTGGCGGACTGAAACAATGGGGAACAATCGACGCCTCCGAAGAGGAGTGCTAGCAGTTCTCGTGTTAACAGATGCTTTGAGGCACGCAATGGACTTTTCCAAGGAAGGTACATGCAGGACCGCCGAGAGTCAAGACGGGTTCCTGGTCCCTTGTCAATTTTGTCACTGGCCCCATACATATTGTAAATTTTAAGTTACTCCAATCCAGTTCCGATCCGGACACCTTCAAAGACTAGGTTGACATGATCACTTGTCGGCCTCTAGCTACATGCACCAAACACTTTACCAGATACATAAAAAGTAGTCGAAAACTTTGTACTGCATAGTGAATAAAATATGACAACGTATATAAAGTACAAATTGAGAATGGAAAAAGGTTAAAAAACCAGCAAATAACTATTTCGGCACTCTAAAATACAAGTGCCATCATCAGTGCATTAAAAACAAAGACAGGTTCACCCGACTAAAACACAGTCGAGGCGAACAATGGAATGAGAGACGAGTTGTAAAAGATATGAGAGCAATACCGGAAACAATGACGTCAAGGTTACGTCAGAACTCAGAGGACAGTTGCTGGTTTTTTAACCTTTTTCCATTCTCAATTTGTACTTTATATACGTTGTCATATTTTATTCACTTTACCCGATAGCTTCAGAACCATTCTGAAAGGACCACAATTTAGAAACGTTGTCAAACTACAGTAGAGCGACAATTATCTGAACTCCAATTAACCAAGCTCCCCGATTATCCGAGGTGCCCTGATTTATCAGTAAGCTCATAAAGCACGGTTTATAGGGGTCCAAAAAAAAAAAAAAATTAAAACGAACTATGATTTTAATTTGTTTCGTTTTTTAATGATGTTTAATATTAAGAGCGATAGATAAAGTGCATGGAACCATATTTTTTTAACATCAAAACAGCGATTTTTCTGTCTAGAATTTCTTTTGAGTAGCTTTGGTAATTTTGCTCTCAGAGTTCACAAAACAGCAACATTGGACGGATTGTTGGAGCTGACTCACCTGTAATAATTTTCTAACGTGCTAGCAAATATAAATGAAGTTTTGCTTTTTGTCATTGCCCTTCGCATAAAAAATTACTCCATGTGAATGGCAAAAGATTTCTAACAAAGTAAGTAATCCAAAGCGTTAGGGGAAAGTTTGCAATGCAAACTCACGAAATATGAACCTTTTCATGGAGATTTTGTTAAAAAATTGTTTTGGTAAATCAATTGATGTGAACATACAAACATGCAGAAATTGGAAAGCGTTTGTGGATTACAAGTTGATACAAATTAATTAACTACGCTTATCATCTATTTCCTATTTACCATGAATTCTTTTATTTCCTACTTGCAGACCAGGGAAGATGATATCACGGTTCTTTTCTTCTTTTTAGGAAATATTCTATATAAATTGCAAATCTAGCCACCAGGTATGCGTGACAATATATTTTACGTGTATTGATTACTTCATCTCACTAGACAAATCCAGCACAAAATCTCGTACAGAGAAGAACTAAACAAGTATGCAAACAAATATCAGAATAACTCATCAAAAAGTTTTCGAAGCAGCAAAATTGATAACCACCTTCCTAAGTTCCCCAAAATATCTCAAACCATTAATTCATAAAATAAAACTTCACAACAATATGCGCAAATTAAACTTTTATCACAAATGCCCGATAATACCACAACTAATCAACTTCCATTGTTTAGAAAAATCAAACCTGGCAGGTAATAAATCTACCGTTTTGAAAAGTGCTAATACGATGTGGTGCAAAATATCCTTGAAAGAGGAAAAAGAAAATGCAACGCCCGAAAAGTTTTCCTGGGGCAAAACCTGCACTCATCTGCATAAGGCCATCAAAAGCAACTTTTGTATCGAGAAAGATGCGAAACTAAATAAAGGAAGGAGTGCCCTTGTTAAGCTCAAGAGAAAACCAGCTCGGAAGAAAACAGAGGGGGGGGCGGGGGTACCACCCCTATTAAAACGCCTCAGTTCGGTGTTTTCTTTAACGGGATTCTTTATACTTGCATGCACGCGCGTCCACCTATATATCTATATACCGCGGGAACGACTCACAGACATGCGAACTGGGGGGAAGGGGGTAGTCTGGCTTTTTAAGGTAAAGCGACAGGTCACGCGATGTGCTCCTAAAAACGCACCCGGGTACCGTTTAGAAATGTGTCCACTTTTCTTATTAGTTTTTCGCTTCTGTCTTTGCTCTTTCTGCGGCTACCGGCGAGTTACGTCTTAATTAAGACGTTTTCTGGGAGAAAAATACGGTGAGGTGCCGGCCAAAGGGCAAGGTACGAGGTTGAAGGAAAGAAATAAAATACGGTGGGGAATTCGTGGGAAATGATTATTTTCGCGGCTATACTGTAAACTGTGTGGAGGCAGTGTGACTTTTCTTGTAGGGATTCTTGGTAATCATCAGGCAAATGGAGCTTTCTTGGTTTTTTTTTTCTCGTGTTTATTAGGAATTTAGATTGTTATTGAACAGAGAGCAAGATTACTTAATATTTATCCGAAAGTTGTTAGCTTCTGATTCTCATGTGCAAGAGAAACTTTTTGGAAGAGACTTCTTAAATAATTAGTAAGTTATGCTACTGTTTAATAATTATAAAAAAGCAATGCTGTTGTTGGGGGAGGGGGGGCGCCATAATCAAAAACATTTGATTTTTTATTGTAAAGAAATGTAATTTAAATTGGCCTCAAACCACTTTTCTTTTGTTGAGTTCCCCAAAGCCCCAATGTGAGCTCCCCCAAACTTTTTTTTTCCAATAATTACAGCTCTGTGTGCAAGAGAAACATTTTGAAGGAATTAGATTTAACTTTTAAAAAATCTACGTTTCTGATCTTTTTCTTAATAAAAATCATGCTTATGCTTTTTTTTTTTTTTTTTTTTTTTTTTGAACCCTGCTACCTAGTAATGCTTTTGTTCTGGATTCTGCTTTTTTTTTTTTTTTTGGCAGCAAATTCATCAATCATATCATCAAATTTTAATTGTGAAGTTATTTCACTTTCAATGCTCAGTATTGCAGCGGTTTGCAAGTTATTCTATGAAAAAAAGCTTCCTTGTCTATTCTTTATTTTCTTTAAAACTGAAAAAGAAATCTCATTTGTACAGTTACTCAATGGAACAGTCAGAAAAAACCGTAATGATGTTTCAACATTCGAGAAAGTATGGGAAAGGTTTAAAGCCTTCATATTCTGTTAACACTCTCCTGGACAACTTTGTTTCTTTAAAAACGGCCTAAATTGCTGAAATTAATTCAAGTTCGATAGAATAGAATTTCTGAAACTTTTTTTTCAGAAACTGCTGCATCAGATCCACTTAAATCATTCGTAAGAAAACCAAAACTTCCTTCCAGATAAGAATTGGCTTCCCTTCTTTTACGAAGTTGAGACAAAATGACATGTAGTGCTATAAGTGTCTTTTGGAGATGGCTTTAATTTTTAGGCTTTTCATCGAGTCGTGAAATGCATTTTTTTTTCTCCTTTGCAAAGTGTAAGGATTTTACTTCAACGCCATTCATGTCAAAACTTTCCCTTTATGGGCTTATGCACTGAATGAGGGAATCATATTATAGGGTAACTGAACAAATTCTCAGTATGCTGCTTTGCAAAGTTTTGTTGGTTTTATAATCACGCTGTAAAATTGCGTTCCATATAATTACCATCAAGGTTGTCCCAAGTTTTTCCATCTTCCCATGCAAGCTGTGAGCTTCATGTAGAATTGTTGCAGATTCTTTTTTATTTTTTAAAACATCATGAAGACCATCTCGTGTCTGATCTTGATTTTATTCTTACGTGCCTTTTGAATTCATTTATATTTCTAACACAATCTGCCATCTGTTATTAGACACAACGAAAAAAATTATACATATTTAGCACAATGCCAAAGAATTATGCAGTTTGCTGGCACGATTCCACGGCATTTTTCGCAGCAAGATTGAAGGAATGAGTGAAAATCTGCTAAACGAGAGAGATTATTTCTTTTATTCTATCCTGTAACCCGGATCATTGACTAGCCATATTGCTCGCATTATCATATGACTGGCCTTGACAGTTCGAAATGTTCAAATTCAACGCATCAAACAAATCTAAAATTTAATTTGATAGTGAAACTGAGGCATGACGATTTAGTGGCACGCATTTTAGAAATCGATCTTTCGTTTTACCTTTTTAATTCACATATCTTAAAACTATTGCCAGTTGATCAGCATGAGTTATGTCAGGGGTAGAATCTTGAATCTACTATTAAAGCAAAATACTCGTAGTTTGCATTTTTTTTACTTTTCACTGAAAATATATGACACAAGCTCTTTTAGACATGAGTTGTAAGAACTCCGTGACAATTGTGGAAGAGTGGTAACTTACATTTCATTAACCTGATTTACTAAATGATCAACTGGGAATGGGTCAAACTTTGCAAGAAGTTCCATGCGCAGTCAAGTAAGTTTCCATTATAAACAAACTCCACCGAGCTTCATCTCTACCGAAGAAGGGAAACCCTTGCTCATCCAGGAGTTTTATCAATTCAACCGCTCTAACAAGCATATTCCACCAATATGTGCTATCTTCGTCGTCATGAACCATTTATTTGCCAATACGACAAGAAAGAACTGCACGAATAGACAAAGAACACACACGAGCTCTTGAAAATTTTCGTGATCACTCAATTTCACAATTATATTTTTTCTACGCAAAGTGCTTGCTGACCTTGTTGGGTATATTTTGTAGGGATAGTAAAATACAGCTGCCTTGGATGGGAAACATCCTACCACCAATCTCTTTTGATTTTTTTCGTTGTTATTTTTATTATGTTTGAAAAAAATTGTGTTCGTCAAAACGCGACTTCTACCAGCACGTAATCTTTTACAATTATGGCTTTCAGAAACATTCTGATTTGTTTTTTTCACAAACATATTCTCATCTTGCATTTCATCTGTTATAATTTCAAGCCAAAGCGCTGGATCATAAGCTGCATAGGTTTGAGCTACTAAAGCACTAGTTCTTATACAGCATCTTCATTTTCTATACATATGATTTTGTCTTGAGATTTTAAATACGAGTTATTTATTACTTTTCAATCTTTGTCCTGTCTGATTTCCAAATCTTCATAATTTGAATTGCTAGCTTTGATCGTTTCTGAAATCCTGATAAATATTTCCGAGAAGACATTTTAATTAAATTCTCAATGTAGTTAAGACGAGTTAAATACTATTGAAAGTTATTTAAATGTATTTAAAAAAAAAAAAATACGACTGCATCTCATGACTTACGGCATGCACCTCTGCCAGGGCCCGATTTCCCAATAGTAGGCTGTGGGACGAAGGCGTAAAAGATGCTTAAAAACATGGTTTCGTTTGCCAACTTCGGGGACTACAAAAAGTGATATTTTTCTGAATCCTTAGTGTCTACAGATGGAAAAAACCCAATGTTCACGAAAAAATAGTGCCTCATAATTTTTTTACAGAGCATTAAAGATACATGAAAAGGAGTGAAACTGACAAGCAAGAGGCAGACAAATTTTAAATACATAAAATATATTATACATGTACATTTAAAAAATTATGCATGTACGTTAAAAACATTATTCATGTACATAAAAAAATAGTTTTTTTCTAGAAGCAAACTCTTCATTCTGAAGTATCATCGTCATTATCACTGAATTCATCTATCCAGGTTTTGCGTATAGAGTTATTTTCCTCTTGAAAGTTTATACAGCTACAGTCATTAGAGAAAAATTATGTGCATGAACAATTTTACGTCCTGCATGTAATACATCTCTTCGAAGAACACAGTTTTCGGGCATGCACAGGAGACTAGTTTTTGAACATTATCTGATGCAATGGGAATAGTCCTCATTTGTATTTCAATACTGCGCGCATTTATAGTCCATCCAACATTCTGATGAACTGGGAGCATTGATCGAATCAGTGGTGCTCTAACTACAGCCCGCGGATCAAATTTGCCCCTTGAAGCTGACCCATGTGCCCGTCGTAGTATTCAGTATTAAAAAACAAAAAATATATTCTAAAACCCTCCAAAACTACTAGTAATCTGCTTTCGGTGTTATGAATTTTGAAGTCAAGTAGTCATAAATTGATTTCTGAAATACAGATGCAATCAAATAAGCATGTAGTAATAATAACGGCAATTTTGGTTTGTAATTGTTTTTCGTTTCCCTTGTTTTCCCATGCTATCTAGAAAAACTTAAATCATATAAATAAATTTAATATTTGTTCTGGCCCACGAGATTCCTATTAATGTGAATTGTGGCCCGTAGGTAAAAAATAGTTATTCACCAATGGATTAAATTATTCAAGCATCAGCAATGAATATTTGCTTGATAGTTAGTGCACTAACAAGGGGTAGGGTAGGAGTCATAGTCAGGAATTTGTTCTTTTTCACTCCAGCTCCGCAGCCTCGGTAAAAACATTTGCGCTTTAAATTCATTTCATTTTGAGTCAGTCATATTTATCTGACTTTCGACAATGTTATAAGTCTACGAGGTATGGTATTTCCATATTGATTAATAACTTTCATTTCTATTTCTCGGTCACCAAAAACTGAGAATGTATTCAGAACCTACTCCATTTTTTCAATTTTTGGTGACGTAAAATAATTTTTCGCGTTGTCGTTAATGTTAAAAAAATTTAACTGTCGAAAAAATGGCCCTAAAATGGCTAATTAAAAAAAAAAACTTTTGTAAAAATGTTCTTCATCAAGAGCGTTTTCCAAAAAAGTTTTTCTTAAACAAATCCGCCTTTAAGTTCGCATTTTATATTTGCCTTAAATTTTTTCCGCAAGCGCTAATATGAAGTGCTTTGAACTGTTCAAAGTTGAACGAATGATTATTCAAATCAAAAAATGAAATACCGGAATTAGGTGTCATCGGGGAGATCTTAAAAAAAAAAAAAAAAATTTGTTTGAATCGAACGATTTGTTCATTTTGGGGTGGGGGGGGGGAGCACCGACAGACACACATTTTCCCCATCTCTAACCCCTACTTTCGAATTTGATATTTATTTAATAATTATATCTATTTTTGTCTTTTTTATTTGTACTAAACAATATTTTACGAAACATTAATTTTAGCCCATTAAACCACCTTTCATGTCCTTATTCAGCAATCACGATTGCTTATTGTTCTCACTTGACCGTCTTTGATGCCCGTGCCTTTTTCAGCTTGGACCAGGGGCCTCTGCAGCACTACCGTCCACCATCTTTTGAGGCGCGGCTCCTCCGGTCCTGAGCAGTGTCCCCCCGGAACCCGCTTCTCCTGGGCGGTGGCGTCCATGTCCTAGTCACACACTTACACTCACACACGCGCACGTTTATACATACATACACACACCTACAAGCGTACACACAGATCTACGCACGCACACAACTATATACACGTAACCGTCCAGGAGAGAGAGTCAGGCTTGGGGGTACAGGAGCCGTTTCTAGAAAAAATAACTCCAATGAGTAATGTCCTGTCGCAACTCGTGATTGCGAAACACAAAAAATGAATTCAAAATTTCAGAGCTCAAATTATTTTTTAATTTTATTTTACTTTGACGAGAAAGTAGGCTGAAAACGAACTCAAATTATCGTCTGTAATCAAAAAACATTATTATCAAAAAAGTAAAAGATAAAACGTCGGGATATATGAAAGTGAAATATACTTTTTAATTTTTAATTTATCGTCTGCTAATGTTTAATTTTATAATATTTTTTAAACATGTATTCGGAACTCCAGCGCTCGAATACGCTACCTTGCGGTGATTTATAAAACTGCGAATGCAACTAAAACATTGCCACGTTGCGCTCCACGTGTATCTGTTGACGTAAACGCGGTCAGTTTGTTCTGAGTAACGCATTCAACATGTCTAAGAACGCCTTCAACAACAGAAATTAATTCGTCCCTTAGTAGTATTCTCGAGCTTCTCAGAATAATGTTAGTTTTCCTTATTTCTTTCAAAAAAGTATTAAATGGTGGAAGCATAAACAAGAAAACTCTGGATTAACAAAATTGGATAACGTTATACCAGGTAAAATTTTTTATTGTTTTGTATGAATTTGTAAGAATATGAGTTTTTTTTAATCTTAAATTAATTTAACTAATCATATTTTACAGCAGCATTTAGTTGGAATGGACAGTATGCAAAATATTTTCTTGAATTTATTATCGTAGAACAAAATGAAAAATGTTTAACCGAGAAAGAATTTACTTTATTCCTTTTATTCTCAGCTGAAAGGTTTCGCCAAATTTGTTTAGGGTTATAGTTTTGGAATTGTGCGAGCAAAGTAGCCTTGGCGAGATTTCGCCTTTTTAGTTAAACCATTTTTAATTTTTATCATGAGTGGAATAAAATGGTAGTAAGATTACAGAATTCGATAAGGGAAAAGAAATAATGGTCAATCAACTGAAAAGAAAACTACCACCATATATAAACTGTGAGTACGAATTTTATTTATTTTGTTCTGAGTGAATTTGAATAAATATCAGTTTTTCAATTCGATGAAAAAAAAAAACGAACTTAACAACATTGACTGGACACTTTTCCTTAACCTAATTCCACATAAATGATTTAAATAACCTTTGTTACTACAGTATCCTACTGAAATAGAAAGTATGCAAATAAATTTTCTTGAAAATATTTATCGCAGAACAGATTGAAAAATCCAGAAAGAACGTTAAGAATTTGAACAATAAAAAATAAAAGTTCGCCAAAAATCTGTTTATAAGGTTATGGTTTTAAAATTGTGTGTAAGAATAATGTATCTTGACAAGATTTCGCATATCAGGTAAATCATTTCCATGACGAATGAATTAAATGCATGATTTCTTTAGATATCCAATCATATAGTCATAGAAATAAATTATCTAGTGTTAAACGTTACTCTTGACAGTCTGCCACGTATGTGCACTATGTGACAAAAATGTCAACAAATGCCGGAAATGTCACGAAACTGAACTTAATATGTACTAATGTATAGAAAAAACGGTACAAAATGAAAATGCCGTTCGAAGCGAACCAAAAATTTATGAATTCCGAATTCAACATCGTGAAAATGGCTGCTTCAGAACAACTTACTGTGTGTTCTGCACTAATTGTTTACTTTCGTAATACTTTTTGGTTTCTAATCTCTTTCTATATGGGTCAGAATAACCAAAAGACTTTGAAAAATCTTTTCAAATGAATAAAGCGAAAAAATCATACATAACAACAAAAATCACAACACTTTTCTTCGTTACCGCATGCGTTTGTTTTAGTTTTTAATTCCGCCATTAGACAGTGACTGCAGTGCCCCCTATAGTTCGTTGGAGTTGCGAATTGGCATTTGTTAGAGTTGTTTATGTTCTTAAGATTTTGTAGGTCAATTATTGCTATTCGGTGATTCATTAATACCTTTTTTGTGAAGTAAAGTGCCTTCTAATTTTTTGTACTTAACAATGTCTATGTGCGCTGGCTTTAGTGTAATAAACGAAATCTTGAGATTAAGATCATTTAGAGCTGCGGATTGATACAAGTTTTGATTTCCTTTTAGTTACAAAATTACTGAACAAAAGTAAGTAATTTAAAACGTATTAATATATTTAGCAACGAAAATTTGAGTAAAACAGTAAAATTTCGGTTGAAAACTGTTTATTAAATTTTTAGATTATAAATATTGTGTTTAATAGCGCCATCTAGAGACAAATTGTTTTGTGTAAGTGCTAACAGTTTACGGATCATAGTTCCTATTTCAATTACTAATTAAAACTTAATGAGACAGTTCCAGCGTGTGAACATTGTATTTTTCTATTGAGTTCATCATTAATAATAGATTTCAAGCAAGTTCACGTAGTCCCTAAGATTGGTAAACGAACTTGAACGATATTTGCGCTTGGCCCATAGACTATAGGCAGAGTAGGCAGCTGCCTAGGGTGGCAAAATTTTCAGGGGTGGCAAATTTTGCTTTAGGTGAATTCCAGGAAAAAGGCGACATGATACTTGAATTTTCAAACCTAATGTTCTGTCACTTGCCGTATACCATTCTGTTCAGAAATAAATGAACTTCTTGAATCTTAACCTGTTTTTCCCAAATAGTTTGATGGCTTCCAGAAAATCAAGAGCAAAATCAAGTTTTCTCTTTGTATTTTTACAGAGCAAAAAATCTGTTTTTTGTTACATACTGTAATTTCAATAAACCTGTTATCAGCATATAATATTTAAGTTAACTTTTATCTTTTAAATGTCTAATTAAACTTTTAGGTAAGTAATTTCAAATTTCTTTTTTTTTTTTTTTTTCAATCATGAAATAGGTCCATTACTAAGATGACAATTTGATGTCCTTCCCGTTACCAAAATACTACTTCTCAGTTCCATCACCAAGAACCTATCGGGTATGGAAGCTAATGTTTTTTTATGCAAAGCAGAATTGTGCCATTCTTCAAGGAGGCATAGTTATAATTTGAATGGATATTTAATTTATATGGTTTTTAATGGTAACAGAAAGACAAAAAAAAAAAAAAAACTACGGTAACGGAAGGATTTAACTATACGCTGATACAGGGTAAAATTTTAGAATGCTAGTATAAAACAAACTATTCTTTAAAGCTAGTAGTTCACATTTAAAACATATATAAGTAATATTCATGCAAAAATTATGTGCGCTTTTATTTAAAAAACTTTTACTTTTTTTTTTTTTTTAATGTTTCGTGATTTTATTTCTTCTATTGTATGTGATGAAAATCGTAAAAACTATACTTAAAAACTCCCAAGAACGTGAAATTCATTTTGGTATGAAATGTTTGTGATATGACAAGTCATTTTAAACAGAAACATATGCTTAAAAACTTAAAATTTATGTTGGCACAATACAATATTGAAACTGCTTTCAGATTTGTTGCTGAGAGCATTGATTTAACAGTTAAACGCACTGCGAAGAGATCAGTAAATTCATAGATCAACTTTCAAACAGATGGCAAAAAAAGGATCCAAAAAGATCCATTCTCATCATGACACACAAAATATGCACTATTTGAATCCTGTAACAAGTTATGTAGTTGAATATAGTAAGTACTTCAACAAATTTGAACGAGATTTCACTTTTAAGTCAACAGACTCTAATTTATAAATAATGTTTAAAATGAAGATATACTGCTGAATCAAAAACACACAACTATAAGAATATGCCAAAGGATTCATTAAGGTTTGGACAAGTTTTGCTAGTTGGATGGAAGGGAGAGAAATTAACAAAGAGCAATGTTGAACAGGTACTTCATAGAAGATGAAGGAATAGAAATACCTTGTTTGCGAATGCATATTAATATGTGGGAATGATCTTTGTGTTTGATGAAGAAGATAAATGTTCTATCATGGCTTATGATAAAATTTTTGAGTATTTAAAGAATTCAGAATTGTAACAGATAGCTCAGGCATTAGATATCATTGTTTCATACAGCTGTATTAGCTGAATAAATGTTTGTTAGTTGAAATTTTCCAAGAATAAGTGTTGTGGACTTTTGTCCTTCCGTTACCCTTAACAAATACATAATTTATATGCTTAAAATAATTATTTTTTAAAACTAGAGGTGGAATTGTAATGACTGAACACTCCTGTATGTGCTCTAATTTTTATAGAATTTTCCCTTTTAAAGTTTAGATAAACTTTTGGGGAGAACATGATAGCGTGAAAATCATGTCGCAAAAATGTCCTTCCGTTACCGTTTTTTAAATTTGATTTTAAGAAAAAGGTACCACCAAAAAATTCTCGGCTTTGGCTTTTTTAGCAACTTACTATCATGTGTATAAAAGTCTATGCATCAGTTTTTGAAAAAATATGTATTTTGATATGCTCACAGACAGAAATGCATCGGTTTTTTTTTTTTTTTTTTTTTTTTTTTTTTTGTAAACTGTCTTTCCGTTACCGCTGGAGTTCACCTTTAACCATTTTTTTTTTAAATTATTACTCTTGAAGTGAACAACAAGCATTCTTTCATTTTCCATAGTGACATTCTTTGCTTGTAATTTAATAATGTTTACTTTCACTCATTTACAAGTGGCTCATTTAACAATTTACAAGTGAAATACCACCGAGCAATGAGGGGTGGTAAGAAACGTAAAGTGAGTGAACGTAATAACACAGAGGAAAACATTTAAATCGTTGATTCATCGATAAAACAATTCTCAATTTGCCAAGTGATAAAATTCTAGCATGCACGAATATCATACGTTCATAACACCTAATAGGAAGGAACGTTAAGCGTCATTTTAAAAATTTTTAAAAAGAAAAAGAATTTTAATGCTGCAATTTGTCTCCAAATTTTCCAAATAAGGAATTTTTTGGGAGGTCAAAGTGACCTCCCATCGGGGCACCCCTGAATATAAAATGCCATCATTTCTTCATGAGCTTGACAGTTTAGATTTCGGGAACACTATTTTTTGCATTTTTTTTAATCACGGAAATTTTGCATCTTTTATTCTTTTTTGCGGGGGGGGGGGGGGCGGAGCAGATTACTGATCTGCCTAGGAGCGGCGTGGAGCTAAATTCGGCTCTGACCTCTGCATAACGGTTTCCTTCGCCAAGCTGACTCTGATTGTTGCCACTTGAATAAAATGTGTTTGGAGTAAACATTTAGAAACAGAGCGAACCTAAATATGCGTACAGACGTTAAACTTCCAGTGACGTCCATGAATGCTCAATGCTATAATAGACCTCTGTATAGTACCACTGTACACAAACGCTTGCACAATTTAGCATGTGTGGTAAAAGAAGGTAAAATTACACAGTTTTATTTTTTGTCATTAATGTTTTGATGAAGTTTTTTTTTTTTTTTTTTAGTTTAGAATCAAATACTTTTTGTCATTTGCAGCCCTTAAAAATCTGGGTTTTAGACCGCGGTCTGGTTGGCCAATTCGATAATCAGGCCTGGGTTAAATATTACAATCCGGAATTCATTTTAGTCTGTTTCATCATCTTCTTCCACCAGATCTTCATGGTCCCGCAAGTACTTAAATATACTGCAGCCAAAATTGCTGACGCGATTTCACGACGTCATCACTAAATAATTTTTTTGGTTGACCGTTGGTTCATTCATCTATTCCAGTGATATTTGGACTAAATTTCTTGAGCACGTAGTGTCCCAGTGAATCGCTGAGGAAACTACAACTTTTCGTGGAATCGAACCATTTGGTCAGGATTGCAAAAAGTACTTTGCGATTATACTAACCATTAATCTTGCATGTCCCGACTGGGATTTAAACCTGGCCCCAAGATGCGAGATTCTTGTGCTTTACGGAGTTTGCTTTTGAGCTTGTTAAACAACTCGGTATTAAACCCCTCAGCAAAGAGCGTAGTGGGAGGGGGGAGGATGGAGTGTTTAACCCTCTTTGGTTTCAATTCAAGTCATATTTCCAATCCTAATATGTTAGTATACATATATGTTTGCATGTTTGTTGTGTGTAAGGACTGCTATGACCAAATACTCGTCCTCGAAAGAAGATTCAAATTGCGCTAATACTCTTCGGTAATAATTGCAACATAGTGAAAGGACCGGATTCCTCCAAAGGACGAGAGTTTCCGACAAGGCTGGCATATTGGCAGCCCTGATGAAGAGATCCCTATTTTCCGACAGTTTAAAAATAAAAGCAATTTGAAAAAAAAAAATCGACATTACACAAGTCCATTTGTACCAAACGAAACAATGATTACCGCATTAAACCATATTCAGGTAATCATAATGATTGAAGTCCGGATCCAGTTTAAATGATTGAACTTTCGCCATCTTTCTAACTGCTTTTCACTATAACTACAGCCGCTTTACAAACACGTATACAGCGCTTCATTATTCCTTTTGATCTCACATATAAAGTAATCTTGATGAATCCAATTTGATTGCAACGCAATCTACTGCCATGGGCAGGGAAACAGCAGTATGTGCAGAAATGAGTTTTCGAGATATTTCAAGTTCCGCGTTTTGACTTTAATACTAACAGGGAAATGCTGGAATTACTCTTTTTTTTTTTTTTTTTTCAGCGGAAACTAGACAGGCAAACTTGTAGAATAAAGCAAACTTACAATAGATGACAAAAACGCAAATAAATGAAAAATGTGCACTTACTTCCCTTTACCTGCGCACGGCAGTATAGAATTAAAGTTTACCAACATTTTACCACTAATCTACTGTCCACTCTCTAAAAAATTAAAAGTGACAGCCACACTTCACTGTTTATCGTCACAAATTAAAGTAGCTTTCCTGATATTCGTTAAAAAAAAAACAGCGGAAGCGGAGGATGAATAACACACTACA
Source organism: Uloborus diversus (assembly GCF_026930045.1). NCBI lineage: Eukaryota > Metazoa > Arthropoda > Arachnida > Araneae > Uloboridae > Uloborus > Uloborus diversus. The sequence goes on along the minus strand of NC_072737.1, from coordinate 65,924,158 downwards.
GACTCCGGCAATTTTAGAGTCCTCGGTTTCGACTCCAAATCCTTTACCCCAAAATCAGTTCGACTTTGACTCTATAAGCATTGGCAGAGTTGCGGACTTTGGGGGGAAAATGACCGACTCTGACTCCACTCTTGAAATTTTAAGCCTTCGACTCCCGACTCCGATTCCTTTACACCAAAATCAGCCTGACTCTGACTTCACAACCCTGGTCAAAACCCCTAAACGTTGTTTTTTTTTCTTTACATTTTGTCTTCATTATAATAAGTTTAATCATTTGATCATAATCTCTGTGGTGAGCTCCAGTTCGAATACAAATGTACTTCAGTCGAAGTTCAATGCAGTCATGTAAAATAATATTATTCTCATTCTAACAAGCCGAAGAAAACTGCCGTAAAATACAGAGGAAATTCACTTCAGAAAATTATTGATCCTCTATGTAATCCTGATTAAGCACAGCTTGATTACTAGATTTAAGTTCAGTGAGGATACATTAATTGCTCTAACGGTCATCTCCGACGATAAAATAAATGACATCAATAAAAAGAAGTCAAATTAGAGAACAATTCATTCAAGAATTAATCCCCCACCCAGTTCAACTTGGGCAGTTTTGCGCACAAGTTCGGCATCCGTCCGACGGTCACGTATAACCCCACCGAAAAGAACTTAATGTCCCCTAATGAGAAGTTTCGAATAGCGAGAGTGTGAAAGGGGCCATCCCAACCTCTTTTCCATCCTGCCGAACAATGAGGCGGTAAAATATCAACATTGACTCAACAATCCCTTCTGGAAGCGCGGCCTCCTGAGCTGAGTCCTATCTGATGCTGAAAAAGCCTTCATTAAAGCTGTTATGGTTTGGATTTTGGAGATATTTGTTCGGAAAGTTATGGTGCGGGTAACGTTCGATTTATGACGAAGATAACCACTAAGAAGGAAAAACAAATAGTTCTTTCATCCGCCAATATTTTGAGTCATACGTCTTTGAATTAAATGCATACCGCTTCATTGTCCCTTTAATTTGTCGGCTACTGAAAATGGTCTCATGTGTATCAGATGCAAGCCTAACATGGTATTTGAAAGTTAAGAAGAAAATGACTTCTAAGTCGAGAAGACCGTCTTGAATATCTATTGCGTCTAAAATAATATCATCTAACAATCGATAGGACAAACCCATAATTTTAGGTTTGTCTTTAGAGTAAAGATCGATAGCAGTTCTTTACTATTGTACGAGTCTGCTTTTATAAACAAGTACATCGGACACGTGTCCATGGGCCCAACCATAAGAGCAGAATTATGCAAAATCTTTACAAAGAAATTTTTAAGGTCTTGCTTTAATGATCTTCTACAATAGATTAGATATGCCGTAGGGATGCAACGTGCTGTCGATACAAGATATAAAAGCAAAAATATAAACTTGAAAAATCCATCAGAATAACATTTTAAATGACTGCAATGATATTGCATTTTATTTACAGCAGTAGGAAAGCGTAACCAGCAGAAACCACAGTAAAATAAACATTTGTCAAATTTTCGCTGAAATAGTTAAAAAGATTTAAATCCCTGCTTATCAATTATCAGCCACCTAGTGGGAGACATTGCAAAATTAGGCGATCTCTAAACCACATAAATGTGTACTTCTGCAATGTATGTTCGTGATAAGCTTCAAAACTACTGTACCGATTTTAACCATTTTTTCACCATAGTTTTCTACATTATCAGGAAGTAACATAGGCTATAATTTATTTCTAAAACACTTTGTTTAAAAAAATTATGATGGAAAAATGTAAGTTTCATGTAATCTCCCCATTAAAGGATTAAATATAAAACCCATTGTTACAAAAATTCGTTGTTTACAACAGCAATATTAACAGTAATCATAATGAAAATTTTGAATCAAGGCTTCTCTGGAGCAAGCATGGAATTTATTGCTTTCTTAGGATTTTTATCCTCATCTATGCCAATAATCGATATCGGGACTAAGTAAAAAGACAGTTGATTTTGGCAATAGTAAGAAAATAGAAAGCATTTATTGTCTAAAATTACACAGGCCTGCAAAATTCGGGTCATGAAAAAGTGATTGTAAGGTAATGAGTGACTTTTATTCTATTGGGTGCGATGATTTCAAATATGACATCCATTTTTCTCAATAACATAAGAGATTTTCTCCAATTGGGCTTTAATATATGGGCAGAAAAGCCTATTTTTTCCTATTCTGGGAGATAGAGTCTTTTCAAAATTTCTGTAAGTTTATTACTTACAAACGAGTTTATGCATCAAACATACAATTGGAAATCTGTTACTAAATATATCTATAAATTTCATAGAAATAAGAATCTATCAATAATTAATTATAACGATTCAATTATAAAGTAAGGCAATTTTTCAACTGGCGCTGTTTTTTTGCAGCCAAAGACTACGTAATAATGTTTCTCGACTTGCACCATGTAACCAAAATATCGCCATCAAAATAATCTTTAAAATTTTTGTTAAAATGTAAAATAATCCGCGAACTAAATTATGCAAGTCTATAAACAGCACATAAACTTCCATCAGTTTGTCTTTATGCGCAATTTCAAACACTCACCAAGTATTACTCCTTTGTTCGAAAACATTTCAGATGAAAATGTTTAGCATCATTTTATGGTCTGCGAAAATATCTCAGTATTTGGCGACAATATCTCATTGACGAAAATTAGTAACACAGTTTTACAAAGTAAGGAAAGGGAGCATCATCCAAGGTATCCCAAAACGATTACTGCAAATTTGGTAACATTTTAAATCGCACCAAGAACAACGTTTTTTAAAACTGTTTGTATTTCAAGAGCCATATAGAAAAAGTTTTATATTATGTTCAAAAAAAAAAAAAAAGGAAAAAAAAACTGATAAATCTTCTTAAACAAGTAAAATTTCATATTTTGGAAATTCTTCAAATTTTTATATGCCTAAATGTCGTGCTTTCGTTTCTAACTGAATACTGTTTCGTTCTTTATACTTATTGCTATTTTACTTTTATATGGGTAAAGAATAAGCTCGATTTTGAATCACATCAAAGCGGGGTGTTTTGAGTTCTTTCAGTTAAGACAGAAAATGAATGAAAGTAGCGATTGTTTCTCACAATTATTACTGACCCAGGCAACGCCGGGTATTTTTGCTAGTGTTTCATAATTACTGTTCAGTATGATTCCCCATTGAAATGATCCCCTCTATTTCCGAAATTTCTAGCATTCGCCACATTACTAAGCAAAAAAAAAAAAAAGATTTTTGTAAAGTATACTTTTGAAAATATTCAAGGTCAAATAATGCTTTTAATGAAATTGAAATATTAATGACACCGAACCTTGTCAAATAATATATCGTATAAACATCTATTCAAAGACCTCTAAAATGACTCTTGTTTTAATAGGAGCTGAGAAAAATAACTGTTTATAGGTAGCGAAAGTTCAATTTTTGCCATTCTTTGCGCACTTTAGGCATCCTTACACAAAAGCTAACGATGAAAAAAAAGTTTAAAAACGTTATTTTTTTCTAACAATACATAGGTAGACTGAAACCTGTAAATTTTTAGAAAATTACTTGATATAAATCTGAAAGGGGCATTTTGTTTTTTGTTGATTTGACGTGGAATGACCCAAATTACTTTACTGATCCCGAAAATTTCCAGGCTTAGATCAAAAACCAGAAAGAGAGAATTTCAAGCGTTTTATGGACACAAGATTCTTTTGCACCAAAACAAAGAATATGAAACCAATTTAAAGGTATTAGTTCATTGTTAAAATTGCGGGTTACATAGGGAACCTTTTAGAGTGAAACGTTGTAGCATCAGCGGTACCCCTCAACGGTGCCATTTGGCACCCCAATGACTTCCTTCAGGTTTCCATAGTTCTACTATAAGGACCTAAATGGAACACTTAAGGGAGTCATAAGGATGACAGGGACGCCATCATTGAGAGCCAAACGGTACCCTTTAGATGGCGCCACTGATACTACAACCGTTCGACCACTAAAAAGTACCAAATGAAATCCTCAGTTTTTAGGCAGTGTAATTTATTCATTTTTCTTATCAACAGGTTAAATACTAGTCCAAAGTGACCCTAAATTGCATTTTGCTTGCTGAGTTAGAGGTAGGTTCCCAATCTCTGTGTTTCCCTTCTGCTGCTTATGTAACTTTTCCAAAATACATTTGGCAATTGAAACTTTAAAATTTAATGCTGAATTAGGAGGAAGAAAATTCGCGATCCCAATGATCAATCTCCCTTCTCCCTCCTTTCGCCCCAGCTTGATTGGCCCGCTCATATTTTTCGGAAACTCCACTATGTCAAGAGCAATCCCATCAAAGCTTCGCCGATGAGCAATTTAATGGACAACCCATCTATCACCGGACCAGCCCATTCGCGAACCGGGTCAAAACCTACATAAACAACAGGATTTTTACTCACTGCTGCAGAGATCTCTATCGAACTTGGCGAACGACATCGTAGGATTCCAAAAAAGATACCTCGTTCGTTCTCTCGGGGGCGAAAAGTTGCACAAATTGCCGTTTCTGTGTGGGACTAATCTCCTGTTTTATTTGCGAGAAGAAATGAATTTCTAGCCGACATAATCGAGTTTCCTCGGCTTTTATTAATGTGGTTTTGCAAGAAATGACTGAATTATTTTTATTGCTTTCGTGTGTGTCTGCATTTAACATGCGTGTTATGTAAAACGAGATCTTGAAGGATCTATCCAGACGAAAAGAAAAATAGAGTGGTGTGCTATATTTGCAATGTTTCCCCCGTAGTCCTTGAGATTTGGACTGCCTTTGAAAATGTATATACAAGAGGGAAAATTGAAAATCCTTTTGAAAGCCTTATATTATTATCTAGTGGTACCCGCACGGCTTTGCCCGTAGTAGAAGATTAAAAAGTCTTTGGTTCGCCTGTATATTTACAAATAATATATGGTGAATTTTTCGACAATTGGCTTGCCCATGTTACGTTTCCACGTTATGATAACTTGATAATTTATTCGTCCATCTTATTATAATTTTACTCGGGAAAATGTTTTTGAAATTGGAATAGAAAAAGAACGAAATCAAATTTTCAAACAATCGCTTCAAGGTGCACACGCCCATGCTACAAACTAACTTTGTGCCAAATTTCATGAAAATCGGCCGAATGGTCTATTCGCTATGCGCGTCACAGACATCCAGACAGAGAAACTTCGAGCTTTATTATTAGTAAAGAAATTCAATGTCAAGTATTTTATTTGCTACTTGTGGTACCCGCACGGCTTTGCCCGTAATAGAAAAATTAAAAGGTCTTTTGGTTCGCCTGTATATTAACAAATAATGTATGGTGAATTTTCTCGCCAATTGGCTTGTACCCATGTTACGATTTCACGTTATGATAATTTCGGAAAAAACTCGTCCATCTTTTAATAATTTTGTTCTTAAAATTGGAATAGAAAAAGAATCACATTGAATTTTCGAAAAATCGCTTCGAGGTGCACACCCCCATGGTATAAACTAACTTTGTGCCAAATTTTACGAAAATCGGATGAACGGTCTAGATGCTATGCACGTCACAGAGATCCAGACATCCAGACATCCTCCGGACTTCCAGACATCCAGACAGAGAGACTTTCAGCTTTATTATTAGTAGAGATGAATCCGGTTATCAATCGTGCGAAATCTGCTTTAGAAAAACTTTATAAATCGAATGCTATGAAACATGAAAGTTCCAAACACATTTTATCAGACGCGGAAAAAAATTCTCTTTATTTTGGTATTAAACTTTAAAATTTTTAACTATGTTTTCACTGCAAAAATCGAGAAAAACCTTTTAGATGTTTTTAATTAATGTCTTCAATAATCAATGTCATCCAAAGATGCAACTTAGCTAAGAACACTATCGATCAACTCTCCTTTCGAACGTTTTTTTTTTTTTTTTTTAATCGGTCCATCCGTTTAGTCGCTAGAGTGCCACAGACAGACACACAGACACAGACATACAGGTACACAGACACGTCAAACTTATAACCCCCTTCCTTTGTGTGTCGGGGGTTAAAAATAGTGTTGTGATGGAAAAGTATTATTGTTCCTCTATTCATTTTTTTATCAGTAATATAATTCATTTTTATTTTGTAGACGTGCAGTATAAAATAAACTGCTTGAAATAACACAGTAGAACGTCAAGAATCCAAAAAATCAAAATCCAAAACGCACTTCCATAAATTTTAATAAACTGTTGGACAATTGCTAAGGAACAGATACTGTCATCCCCGCTTAATCGGCTAACGAATAAAAGAAAATCTTCCGGAACCGAATATTTCCCGATAGACGCAATGTTAAAGATCCCAGCTTAATCGAATAATTTCCTCGGATAATCGAATAACATTGGTCAGCATTCGCAAATATTTTTTCTGAGAAAATTTTGAATAAGATAAAAATAATTTATGAAAGGACAATTACTCACGTAAAAATATAAAATAATATTTTCCGCCAGCGGACGTTGTGAGAAAACCATTCACATTCCATCAAAAACATTTTACTGTTTTATTTAATTCGCAACTCCAACGAACTATAGGGGGCACTGCAGTCACTGTCTAATGGCGGAATTAAAAACTAAAACAAACGCATGTGGTAACGAAGAAAATGCTAAAAGTGTTGTGATTTTTGTTGTTATGTATGATTTTTTCGCTTTATTCATTTGAAAAGATTTTTCAAAGTCTTTTGGTTATTCTGACCCATAATAGAAAGAGATTAGAAACCAAAAAGTATTACGAAAGTAAACAATTAATGCAGAACACACAGTAAGTTGTTCTGAAGCAGCCATTTTCACGATGTTGAATTCGGAATTCATAAATTTTTGGTTCGCTTCGAACGGCATTTTCATTTTGTACCGTTTTTTCTATACATTAGTACATATTAAGTTCAGTTTCGTGACATTTCCGCATTTGTTGACATTTTTGTCACATGGTGCACATACGTGGCAGACTGTCAAGAGTAACGTTTAACGCTAGATAATTTATTTCTATGACTATATGATTGGATATCTAAAGAAATCATGCATTTAATTCATTCGTCATGGAAATGATTTACCTGATATGCGAAATCTTGTCAAGATACATTATTCTTTCACACAATTTTAAAATAATAACCTTATAAACAGATTTTTGGCGAACTTTTATTTTTTATTGTTCAAATTCTTAACGTTCTTTCTGGATTTTTCAATCTGTTCTGCGATAAATATTTTCAAGAAAATTTATTTGATTACTTTCTATTTCAGTAGGATACTGTAGTAACAAAGGTTATTTAAATCATTTATGTAGAATTAGGTTAAGGAAAAGTGACCAGTCAATGTTGTTAAGTTCGTTTTTTTTTCTTCATCGAATTGAAAAACTGATATTTATTCAAATTCACTCAGAACAAAATAAATAAAATGTGTACTCACAAATTATATATGGTGGTAGTTTTCTTTTCAGTTGATTGACCATTATTTCTTTTTACTTATCGAATTCTGTAATCTTACTATCATTTCATTCCACTCATGATAAAAATTAAAAATGGTTTAACTAAAAACACGAAATCGCGCCAAGGCTACTTTGCTCGCACAATTCCAAAACTATAACCCTAAACAAATTTGGCGAAACCTTTCAGCTGAGAATAAAAGGAATAAAGTAAATTCTTTCTCGGTTAAACATTTTTCATTTTGTTCTACGATAATAAATTCAAGAAAATATTTTGCATACTGTCCATTCCAACTAAATGCTGCTGTAAAATATGATTAGTTAAATTAATTTAAGATTAAAAAAAACTCATATTCTTACAAATTCATACAAAACAATAAAAAATTTTACCTGGTATAACGTTATCCAATTTCGTTAATCCAGAGTTTTCTTGTTTACGCTTCCACCATTTAATACTTATTTGAAAGAAATAAGGAAAACTAACATTATTTTGAGAAGCTCGAGAATACTACTAAGGGACGAATTAATTTCTGTTGTTGAAGGCGTTATTAGACATGTTGAATGCGTTACTCAGAACAAACTGACCGCGCTTACGTCAACAGATACACGTGGAGCGCAACGTGGCAATGTTTTAGTTGCATTCGCATTTTTATAAATCACCGTAAGGTAGCGTATTCGAGCGCTGGAGTTCCGAATTTCGCAACTCCAACGAACTATAGGGGGCACTGCAGTCACTGTCTAATGGCGGACGAAAAAACTAAAACAAACGCATGTGGTAACGAAGAAAATGCTAAAAGTGTTGTGATTTTTGTTTGTATGTATGATTTTTTCGCTTTTTCCTTTTTAAATCAATTTTCAAAGTCTTGTGGATGTTCTGGTCCACGTAGAAAGGAATGAGAATTCAAGAAGCATTACTAAACGTCAAAGATTAATGCAAACTACGTAGTTCGTGGTTCTAAGCAGCTATTTCCACGATGTTGAATTCGATATTTATCAATTCTTGATAAAACTAAATAATAAATGTGGCCTGACAAGAATAACAATTAATGCTAGAAAATTCAATATGACATTACAAATTATTATCGAAAGAAGATGATACTGTTTTGCCTTGCTTGGCTAGCGCTTATTATTTTGCATTTGTAGCTGAGTTATTTCTCTCGAATTCCCGAATCGGTTAATTTAAAATTTTTCTGTTTCGATTTCTGAGTTACGATTTAATTATGTCATGTTATGCAAATCATCAACAAAATTCTCACGGATATATGGTGGTAGTTTTCTTTTCAGTTAATTGACCATTATTTCTTTTTACTTATCGAATTCTGTAATCTTACTACCATTTTATTCCACTCATGATAAAAATTAAAAATGGTTTAACTAAAATCGCGAAATCTCGCCAAGGCTACTTTGCTCGCACAATACTAAAACTATAACCCTAAACAAATTTGGCGAAACCATTCAGCTGAGAATAAAAGGAATAAAGTAAATTCTTTCTCGGATAAACATTTTTCATTTTGTTCTACGATAATATATTCAAGAAAATATTTTGCATACTGTCTATTCCAACTAAATGCTGCTGTAAAATAAGGTTAGTTTAATTAATTTAAAATTTAAAAAAAAAACCATATTCTTACAAATTCATACAAAACAATAAAATTGTTTACCTTGTACAACGTTATCCAAGTTTGTTAATCCAGAATTTTCGCTTTCACCATTCCTCAATCAACTCATATTTTAGAAGGAAATAATGAAAACTAACATAATTTTGAGAAGCTCTAGAATACTACTAAGGGACGAATTAATTTCTGCAGCTGAAAGCAAACTAAGACACATCGATTGCGTTAAAAAATACTCAGAACAAACTGCCTGTGTTTACGTCAGCAGACATACGTGGAACGCAATGTGGCAATGTTTTAGTTTTTTCGGCAGTTTTGTAAATCACCACAAGGTAGCGTACACTGTTATAACCAAAGGTTCCAGACGAGTGAATATATTCCCCCTAAGGTGAAAGCATGGTGACCAAGGGTGCCATACTAGCCAGGAAGTAAAGCAGAGGTGCGAAAGTAGCAGACAGTCGTAGACAGGGGTGCCAAAACAGCAAGCAATCGCTAACTGACTTGCTGGCGCATGCGCTTCCGGCATACATTCACCATTCAACCACTTCAATATGGCGGACGAATGATAGGTTGCACTACGCGTGGCTTCTACGTCTTTCACATTGAATGAAGTACACTATTGGATTAAATCTCAACTTTTGTAGAACAAGTAAGTACAGCTTTTGATCACTTTGTAGCTTTTAGGGCTTTCAAACATAGTTAAAAGTACGTTTAATGCTTTTCAGTTACCGTTAGTCCGTTACGATACCGTAGTACCGTTAGTTGTTTATTTTCAGGTTACCGTTACTGTCGTGAAAATTCCATCATTCAAATCGCTACTAAATGTATCTATCATTATTTTCTTGAGCACTCGATAAGCAACATTTAATCACCGAAATAGTAACCGCAATGATATTTTCAATAATCATCAAGTGAGAACTTAAATAAAAATGATTCTTGTGCTTTGTGTAGCGAGCGCAAAAAATAAAAAAGAAATCTCTCTCCGTCTATCTTTTTCTTTTGCTTTTTCGTTCAAGTGTTTGAATCATTTCCTGTTAGCGGTTATTCGATAGTGTTAGGAATTTCTTTAAATTTTTAACTGTAGAAAAATTTTATGCGCATTTTATTTTATTGTTATTTTGATTGAAATTTTGAACGTTTGAGAAACGATTTTGTTTTTCCGTAACTTTAATATCTCAGAATATTTTTGGCTGTTCATGTAAATAATTCATAAGTACATCTACACTTTACTTTCGGTGCGGTTATTTCTCACAAATGATCATTAACTTAACTATGATTATTCAAATAATTACTCGTCTTTAACTTTAACTATATTTGTGACAACTCTTTGATACCAAATAAAGTCTGTAGATATTTATTGTTTTATTCATTTTTAATATTACTTTGTAAAAAAAAAAAAAAAAACTCATCAGTACGCTGAATTTTTTCACAAGTTTTTTACCGCCCCGAGAGTTATTATAATTATTATTATTTATTTTATTTATTTTTAAGAAAAGGATAAAAATTTCACAGGTCCGCAATGTTTTTCATTTGTTTTTACCGACCCGTGGGTCAAAAGAGGTTGAGAAACACTGATGTAGAGAACGATCAGATGAATTAAAGCCGTGAGCACTTCTTAACTATGTTGAAAACTCTGAAATATGGTCAAATGCTGTAATTACAAGTTTTAATCATTTCCAGTACTGAATTCATGCAATGTGAAAAGTGTGCAAAACGTAGACTATAATGAATCAAAACAAAACTATTAAAAAAAGAAAAATACACAACTGTATTCAAAAACGCACACAATACGGGGGAGGGGGGGAGGATCTACAGTAAGGGTGCCATTTCTCTCTCCGAAGGTTCATTTTTTTCACCCCGGCTGCCTATTTTTTAAAAGGTGCCTGTTTTTCACCCTAGTTAGAGGTGCAATTTCGGCTCCGTATTAGGTGCCGCTGGTGAACAAGCGTTTCACCCCTGAAAGGTGCCGAATGCAACCTGTAGTTTTAATAGTGTATTCAAGCGCTGGCGTTGCGAATACACTACCTTGCGGTGATTAACAATATTAAAAAAAGGTAAAAAATTCCATTCCACGTGTTTTCTTTGGGGTAAATTACAGGCTTCAGACTGTTTGTGATGTAAAATAATTTCAGAAGAATAGAAAAGAAAGCTTCGCACAAACACGATGAAAAATTACTGTCATTCACTAAGCGTCAAAGCAAGTTATAAGTTACGGCATGCGTTTGTTTTACCTTTTTCATCCGCCATTAGACAGTGACTGCAGCGCCCCCTATAGTTTATTGGCGTTGCGAATCGCTATTGATTTGTTATTATTACGTTTTAAGAAAAATGTCAATTTGGAAAACTAAAGATTATTGCCTTGCTTTTTAATCAAATACACCGTTTAATCGAATACTATTTCTTGTAAGTGATGGCATTCGTCGAAGCTGAATCGACTCGACGATCTCCTGAAAACCTTATAAAATATAAAAAATTACTCTCATAATTTTTTTTTAATATCTTAAATAGCTTGAAGTATGCTAATTAGTATTCCATATAAGGTGATAAGGATATGGTTCTCTCGAGAGTTCGAACAAACCATTTTCTGACTAACTTTATTTAACTTACTTTGTGTCAGGAAAAAAATTGTAAACTCCTCGACCCAAAATCGTTTTGAGTGCTCGACATAATAGTAATAAGAAAAAATAATAAATAAACTAATTAACGCTTTGATGCAAATAACGAAGCTTGTAGAAACCTTTATAATAGATAATTGGATGGTTAGTTGGTTGGTTTTTTGTACGGCAATTGGTTAGCACTCCACATATGGATTAAAGAACATTTTCAAGCTGCTTGCGTTAGGGATGTATAGATTAGTCTGCAGTAATAGGTAATCGGCCACAATTGGCCATACAGCTGATTATTAATAATCGGTTGATTTTGGCCGATTAATCGGTAGATTTTCTTTTAATTAATTATTTTTTTCAAGATACTTTGAACAAGAAGCAATACTGAATGAATTTGTAAAGAATAAACAAATTTACTTTTCTGTAATGAATACATAATAATAAAACAGAATTTTTTAAAAAGTTAACGTATTCGTTAAAAAAACAAAAAGCTACTTATTGTATTAATGCGTACTTAAAAAATTAAATAAGGGTAAGATGGTTATATGCGTATATCGGTCAACCCTCCCCCTCACTTCCCCCAAACCTTTGAGGAAATACTCCGATTCGAACTTTCTTTCTTAATTGTTTTTGAAAACAAGGAAACCCCGATTTTACGTTTCTCAAGGGCCTGGGTTTAAAAAACATCAAATACGGAAAAGAAAGCAAAAATCAAATTGAAAAAAAAAAAAAAAAAACTAAAGGTAGTAACGATGGCTCTTTTAAAAGGCATTATATTTTACAAAAGTACATTCTATAACAAAAAAAAAATCGACGCACCAAGGAGCAATCATCCGATTGCTTTGAAATTTTGTATGCGTGAGTTTTTTGACCAGATGATTAAAATTTGGTGTCCAATGAATGAATAGTTTGATCTCCAACGCATCCAGCAGATGTCTATAAGAGCAGTTCTTCTACAGTTGTTAAAACTTTCGTTTTGATTGCGATTCAGATTACCTTTCAACAACTTAAAAATGCCTCGCCGCATGGTTCGTGCTCATTATGAGCAACTGTCAGAGTTTTAAAGAGGTCGTATAATTGGTCGGCTGGTCTAATCGGAGAATCGCTCGTTATTTGAGTCGAAGCGATGCGGCGATTCGAAGATGCTGGCAAGAATGGGTGGAAAATGGCAGAGTTCAGCGTCAGGATGGTAGCGGTCAACCTAGGGTCACAACAGATCGTGATGACAGAGTGATTGTCCGATCAGCTGTCACAGCGCCCTCAACAAGGCATTGTGGTCTGGGGTGCCATTTCCATTGATAACTGGACCCCTTTGGTGGTAATTAGAGGTACACTTACTGCACTGTGGTACGTCGACGACATCCTAAGAACCTGTTTTGCTACCGTTCCTTTTGCAGTACCCTCGGCTGGTTTTCAGCAGGACAATGCCATATAACAAACGGCACGTGTTGCTATGAACTGTCTGCAAGCTTGTCAAACTCTTCCGTGGCCTTCCAGATCGCCAGATCTCTCTCCTATCGAGCATGTCTGGGATATGATGGGATGGCGATTGCATCTGGCAAGGAATGTTGATAACCTCGTCCGACAATTGGTGCGAATTTGGCCGGAAATACCACAGGGAACCATCCGGGAGTTTTAGCGGTGTTTTCCACGCCGTGCTTCAGCTTGTATCCAGGCTAGAGGCGGGTCAATACTTTATTGAAGTTGTTACTGTAACTCTGACATAAATTATTTAATTGTTCTGAGAATTTAATAATTTACTATTCTATGCATTATCTTCATATTCACCAATTTTCGTCTCAATCGGATCCCTCCTTCTTGGTGCGTCGATTTTTTGTTATATATAGTGTATTTTACGAAAAGGACATTATTATGCATGCTATTTTAGCTCATTTAGACACATTTAGTTGCGAATTCGGCCGTTTAAGATGAAAATAGTCCGGAATAGGCGATTGTTTTTTAGTCATTGGGTACAAAGTAAATCCAGCATCTTCCAAGATTGAAATACTATTTTTTTCTGGTCTTTACAAGGCTAAAACAAGTCTTTCATTTTTTGAAAGCTCTTTAATGCAATATTGAAAGAAGGGTCGGGTTGTGCTTGCGTTTCTTCTTGTTCATCTTCATATGCGGACGAAAAGTCCATACGGTCGGCTACGGATGAAGCAGTATAGCATTTCTGTTTTCATAAATTAACTTTCAACAATGTGGATTAACTTTTTAAAAGCAAAAATGAAATTGCCTTTTTTTAAACCTTTTTTTTTCTTACTTCCAACAAAATACGTAAAGTGCGGGAAATTCATAAATAGTCAACTTACAATCGGGGTTAATTAACTTTATTAGTATAGGGAAAAACCGTTAACCTGATGACAAAAAGTAGAGCGAGGGAAACATGCTGATTCGGGGGATGTAAAATCAGGGTTTCACTGTAAATACTACTTGTGACACACAATTTAAAATTTTCTTCTAAAATTAAGGCAAATGTGCCAAATAAGGCCTCCCAAGTCCCATGGCCTAGTATCTCGCTCATTCGTGATTCACTTGGTTCCAAATTTTGCACATTCATCACATGGCTCATAAAAAATAAGAAAAACGGTTCGACGTGAAAATTTAAGTTTCAATTATGCTGTTTAGCAGTTTTAAAACAGAAAGGCGATTTGGCCTTGTTAGGAATGCGGGTCCCGAACATGGCCAACTTTGAAAAAATGCCAAAAAGTATACTAGAAAACTGAAAAAAAAAATCTTTATCGTTAATATAAAAACATTAAACCACATTTGATGAATTCAAAATTTCCATATTTACTTCAATGGAAAGAAAAACGATCAATCGTCACATTCGAAACCCTGATAAGTCGTTTTCAGTTCTTTCGGATTTTCTGTTTTTTTTTTTTTTTCGGTCACTCCAGAGCACAGTTTGTGCTGCACATATCATATGTGCCAGCATATGAAGCACAGGTACTATCCTCCACCTGATCTTTCGGTGTCACCGGAGACACCGGAATATATAAGGACACCGGAGTCTTACTAATACCAATCATGACCTTATTGGGCTACAGCCTACTTTTTTAGGGTGATATAATCTCAGGGGGAAAAAAATGACGGTTCCCAGCGACATTTTTTCTTTTTGAATTCGTCAACAACATAAAATAGGCTTTCTAGAACAATTAACAACGTTTTATACTAGTAAACTGCAGTGAATCCTGAAGAAACAAAATTCACTGTAAAGGAAGATCAGGTAATTTTGAAAAAGTCTCATTTTAGCCAATTTTCCCAGTAAAAGCCAGAGAAAAAATGAAAAAAAGCATGAAAGAAGGCTTAATGCATCTTAAAAATATCGCGAAAAACAAAAAAAAGTCAAAAATAAATAAAATTAATAAATATCCAAAAATTGGCAAGATGTTCCATCCAGAACTATATGAGCCTACTTATAACAATATCGACTTTCTAGCATGCAATCAAAATTAGCTAAAACCGCTAATTATATTAAACATAACTTTTTAACATTTTAAGCTGATTTCTGGTAATAAAATAGGCCGCGCTGCACTAAAGAAGTAGATGCGTAAAAATAAAGGATCGAATAAATAAAGTAGTAGCACCTTTTAAACAAAGCAGCCAATATATATTTTTCCATTAAAAAAATATAATAAATAATTAAATTACCTCTTTTAAAATGAAAAAAAAAAGAATTAAAAATAATAAACTCATTTTAAAAAATCTTTTGTTTATCCCCTGTTGCCAAAAAATAATGAAAAAATGTACTTTCAAAAATAAATGAAAATCAATAAAATGTGATTTAATAAAATAATAATTTACAAAAAAAAAAAAAAAAATCGTCTGCGCATATCTTTATGCAGAAACGTAAAGGACTGAATTTCTCCGCCAAACACTGAAAACATAACGTCGCCTCAGAGCAATAGTAAGATATCTTAGTGTTATTTCTGGGATTATATATCTTACTGTTGCTCTGAGACGACGATAAATTAAAATTGTAGAGCAAAATTCGAAACGAATCATATTAACAATAACTATTTCAACAGCAAAAACCATGACTGCAAAGTCGGAGTCGGGGTCAATCTCATTTTGGGGTATAAGAGCGAAGGTTTTTAATTCAAAGACTCGGAGTCGGAATCGGTCATTTTCCCTCAAAGTGAGCAACTCTGCCCATGTTTGTGGAATCGAAGTCGGACTTATTTTTGGATTAAAGGAGTCGGAGTCGGTAATTTTCCCTTCGTGTATACATTTTGCCTACAAATTTCTCCGTCAAGCACTGAAAACATAAATTAAAATTGTAGAGCAAAAATTAAACCAAATCATATTAACAATAATTATTTCACAGTAAAAACCACGGCTGAGGAGTCGGTATCGATCTCATTTTGGGGTAAGAGAGTCAGAATCTGGGGTCGAAGGTTTTTAATTCAAAGATTCGGAGTCGGACATTTTCCCTCAAACTCTGTCAATTTTTGCACCGGAGTCGGACTTCTTTTGGGATAAAGGAGTAGGAGTCGAAGACTCCGATTTTAAAATTCCAAGAGCCGGAGTTAGCCATTTTACCTCCGTGTCTAAATTTTGCCAAAGTAACGGAGTTAGAGTCCGACTAATTTTCGGACTTTGGAGAGGAGGGAGGAGTCGGAGTCTACTGCTCAAAATTTCGGCGTTGTTTCCTTCAGTCAAAAGTGGTACATTTTGTCACTGAAATTGATAGAATAAGTGAAAAAAATAACATGAACCCAGAAAATACTTTTATTTTCCCAACAGTTATTTCTTAATTAATCTTTTTAAATGTCTGATTTTTGAAACAAGGCGTGGTCTTGATGACGTCATAAATGATGCACTTTGCCGCATCTTTCTACCGCGATTCCATGTTATAATAATCAAGAAGCGAATTAAAATATCGCTCTACGCTTTTGCTACCAACCATATCGTTGCCAATACACGTGAAAGATGCGAATTAAATATTTTGCTCCTAGAATGGTAATAGAGAACGGCATTTCAGCATTTGTGATGTCATCGGACAGAAGCACAAACATTGAAAGCGAGCCGATTTAAGTAATTTTTTTTAAATATTAAACTTAAACAAATTATTTAAAAAATGGTCAGATCTTATGTTTTTAAGCATGCTCTTTCTGAAAAAAATACTTTTAAAATTTTGGAAACGACCCCATTGGTCATCAAGAGCTATTCCAACAAAATTTGTTTGAAGTAAATCCGTCATTTAAGTTCGAGATGTATTTTAACTTTCATTTTCCCTGCAGGCGCTAATGTTAAGGGATTTGAAATGTTCAAAATTGAGCGGAAAATTGTTCAAATTAAAAAGATACTTTCGGTGCAGGTTCTTCGTCAAACAGCCTTTAGGCGCTCATGTTAAGCTTTTTTGAACTGTTCAAAACTGAATGCAAAATAGAATCAAAAAGTTAAGTACTGTGGGAATTGGGTGGTGTCCTTGCCGAGATCTTTCCAACAACAAATTTTTTTTTTTTCAAACCGGACTTTTTTGACTTGAAAGTAATTGGGGGGGGGGGGGGGGGGAGGGGTATACAGACAGACAGACCGACGCATTTTCCCCACCTCAATGCCTTACTATTTATTTAATTATTTTATTTATTTTCGAGATGTTTTTAATATGCAATCAGCCTTCTTTCATGCTTTTTTCTTCTTTCTCTGACTTTTACTGGGAAAGTGGACCAAAATCTGGAAGAAATGTATTGAGAAGGCGAAAAATGTCTGTCGATCTGTCTGTCCCTCCCCCCTCACTCCCGCTAATAAATTTTGAGTGAATAGCCCGATTCGAACTTTTTTTTTTTTTTTTTGTTCAAAAGATCTCGGCGAGTACACCTCATTCCCATATTTCATTATTTACTTTGAACAATTTTTCGTTCAATTTTGAATAGTTTACAAAAACTTAACATCAGCGCCTACGGGGAAATTCGAGGCAAATATAAATCCCGAACCAAGAGGCGAATTTGCTTCAAACAAACTTTGTAGGAAAAAAACTGAAAAAACACGCTTTCGTAGCAAAATGAACTAAAAAGTGAAAAATAATCTTTGGATGATAATAGTTGACCAATCACTTAATTTTAATGTAATACAAAAAAGCGTGGGGTGCTGTCTATTTACATTTTTGCTTGGACAACAAATGGAAGAAATTCAAGACGACTGATAAGAAGCCCCCCACGCCAGTGGCGCCGACTCCATGGGGCTTGAGGGGGCCCGAGCCCCCTCAAAAATATTTTTGAGGGGGCAGAGCCCCCCCAATAAATCAAGAAAATTATAAGTTACATTATGCTTTCTAAACTCATAAATTTATCTTTTATTTTCCTTGTTTGAAGATAGTTTACCTTGTAAAATATATTCAGTAATGAGTTAAAACAAATAATTATTACGGTTGTGTAAGCAGGTTAACTGAAAATGAGTGGTGCGGATGATGATAGTGTTACAGTGCTGCGAATACTGTAAAAATTTGTCCTAGTGCGCGAACTTACGGGTCAAGTCTGTTGCCGGTGGGCAGCGCTGCGGCGCGCTCACCTAAGTGTTGCTGATCTGGAAAAATATATATATGAGAGTTTGATTTGCATATAAAATGGGAGGCGTGATAGTTTTGAATACTTTTGGGAATCGTGTTTAAAAGAAAAACCTTCACAAAATGATGATCCTTCCCTTCCTCGGATTCGACGTGTACCAAAGAAGTATGAAAACAATGAAGGCAGCTTACCGCACACTTTCAAAATCCCAAAGGAAAACATTTGACTCGCGCTACTTATGCGAAATAGCTATAACACGATTTTTTCTCCAGTATTCAGACCTAACGCGAATTCCTCACCGCAACACGAAAATTCTCGGAAGGGAATCGTGGTGTGTTCGTATCAGCTTTGTTATTGGCTACTAAAAAAATTTTTTTCATGAATGGATCTTTATCCTTTTAGCATCGCTAAGAGTAGAAGTTCCCTTTTCATTTTAAATGCGAAAGTTAATGAAATATAATGACACCTAAGAGCGCTGTTTCATCTAAAGTTTGTGAAGATAAAAAGAGAAAGTTTCATGACAATTAAAGAAAAGCTAGAGCTTCTTAAAAAGCTGATGGTCAACTAAAAAATGCGTTGAAGGTAGCACGAGAATTAGGTATGAGTGATTCTTCCGTATATACAATTACAAGTCAAGAAAAGGAAATCCGTAAAAATTCACCGACTAGTGTCTTGCGAAAATTTATGAAAATGGAAACTGCTCATGTATTGTGTACGAATATCATTAATTGATCGACTGTACAGTACAACTAAAGATGCATTTGCTTTTCTTACTATATACTGTGTCTACCGTATACCGGTTTATTTTTTCTTTCTTTCCCATTAATCATTGATTTTGTACATAGTAGCAGTATTTTATGTTGAATAAAACGTTTTTTTTTAAATACAAGTAAACATTCAGTTCTTTATGTAAGAGACAATAATGTACAGTTAGTTAAGAGATGGTTTTTAACAGTTTGAGGGGGTGTTTACAAGTGTCTAAAATAATTGGGTACGTTTATAAAAAAATTTACACATACCCTTTTCCACAACGCGAAAATTCGACCTACGCGAGAGGTCTTGGAATGCATCCCTCGCGTAAGACGGGAGTTGACTGTACTACAAGGCAATATACATTGAGGTTTGTAAAATGGTGCAATTTTGCATTATTGGGCGATTTACATCAACTGGACGCACACAGGTCATTGCAGTTGAACAAGAGTGCTTGCTTTTATTAAACAGAGGTGGAAGAGAAGAGAACATTTTGAAAAATCAACTGAGTTTTTTCAAAAATTACCTAGACATTGAGAGACTGCGTTTACACTTGAATATGTTAGCCGATATCACTAATGTAAAAACAACTGGTCTTAAAAAGCATGCGTAAATTAAATTTCCTTTTTACAAAAATACTGTGTGTGTTTGTATTTATTTCTTCCGTTTTTCGAAGCCAAAAAATATGTGTCGGGCTTGTCGAGTTTTCGAGGTTCTAATGTTGATTATATGATTTTAAAAAAACTTTAAAACTCACTATTTTTCATCTCAAATTTAGAAAATTTCCTGCGGCATGCCCCCTTTCCCCCGATATTTTTTAAGTCGGCGTCTCTGGCAGTGCCCTTCAATGCAAGTCAAGCGCCTTACCTTTTCCATGCCTAGCTACGGCACTGCATGACATAAAATAGAACAAAAAAATGTCTCTTACTAAGACAAGTGACATGATCTAGTTGAACCAGAAAAATTTGTATACCAATTTTTGGATTGTTTTACTTTGAAAACGCCATGCCACATACTGTTTGTTTTTAAATTATACACACCAGAAAATATGTAAATTGGCATTTTCAAGGCACAACAATCGACCTTTATTTGGGGGGGGGGGAACCTCCCTGGGATTACATAACCCCCTAAACCCCCGGTGATGACTGAGCCAGCCCCCCCCCCCCCAAAGATTTTTGCAAGTCGGCGCCCCTGCCCCACGCTTTTTTGTATTACATTAAAATTAAGTGATTGGTCAACTACTATCATCCAAAGATTATTTTTCACTTTTTAGTTCATTTTGCTACGAAAGCGTGTTTTTTTAGTTTTTTAAACTATTATTTTATTTTTCTGCTTTTTAGTTTTATGTTGGAGAATTATCAAGCGACGAAATTATTTATAAAACGAGTGCGAGGTAATATCATAAAGTTAAGACAAGGGCACCCCGATGGGAAGCTACTGTGAGTCATCGATGTATGTTTGCAGAAATCATATTTATATTACTTTGAAAATTTGAGATGCATTTGAATAAAAGTTTTGTTCAACAATGGTCTGATCAGCAATGAATTTCCAATTGAAGGCTCATTTTGGCATGAAATTAGTTAAAAACAATTATATTTCATGTTCTAATTACCTTGGAACATTGGAGCAAATTTTGTCTGATGCAGCAAAATTAAAGGTTTTTGTAGATATTTTTAAATAATTTTTGCGAGCATTTTTTGATGTATTTTTTTTAAATTTTTCCTTTTTCACATTGTTGGATTTATGCCAAAATATTGATTAAAATTGGAGGAAACTAACAATTGAAAGGGTTAATTAATTAATTTGATTATAGAATATTGCATTGTCATCGGTTCTGAGATCGCGTGCCAAATTTCAAAAGAATCCGATCGCAGGAAGTGGGCGAAATTTGAGCTGAAGATTCCATTACAAGATATACATACATACAGGTAAAGCTAATAAAAGCGTGTTAAAAATACCTTTAAGAAGAGCATGTATAGAAAATATCTTCTTGATTTAAATAATTTTCAGCTCAATTTTGAACAGTTCAAATCTTTTAAACTAAAAGTCAATATAGATCCTGAACTTAAGGCGGATTTACTTCAAACAGATTTTGTTGGAATAAGCTCTTGATGACCGACTCGTAGAATTTTAGGAAAGTCGACTCCGAATCCGATTCCTGTACCCGAAAATTAGTTGGACTCCGCGACTCCATAGCTTTGGCAAAAAATTAGACACTGGACACTGAGGGGAAATCACTGACTCCGGCTCTTAGAAATTTAAAGTCTTCTGCGCCAACTCCGGCTTTTTTATCTCAAAATAAGTCCGGCTCCGACTCCGCAAATATTGGCAGAGTTGCGAACTTTAAAGGAAAATGATCGATACCGAATTCAAGTCTTAGAATTAAATGCCTTCGACTCCTGAATCTGAATCTTCTGCCATAAAATGAGATTGACTCCGACTCCGCAACCACGATTTTTACTTTGAAATAATTATTATTGATAGGATTTGTTTTTATTTTCGCGCTAAAGTTTTAATTTATGTTTTCAGTGTTTGGCGGAGAAATTTGGAGTCCTTTAGGTTTCTACATAAAGATATGCACGGCCTTTTTTTTTTCTTTGCTAGTAAAAATTTATTTAAGTTGACATTTTGTGTTTTTTTTTATTTATTTTGAAAGTTGGGGATTGTGGGTCTAAGTGAAATGGCTAAGATGACTAAGCTTTTTCAAAACGAACACACTGGAAATTTGTTTTGAAACTTACAGTACAAAAAGAAAGAACATTGCATTTTATTATAAAACTTTCATTGAAACACTTTTTTAAATTTTTGATAGTAATTTTGAGCCTTCAAAAAATAGTGGACATTTTTCTTTTTTTTTTTTTTTTTTTCATGGGGCAAAGTGAAAAATGAAATATTTTTATAATGAAATATTTTCTGTTTGCTTGTAAGAAGTATTTTTGATCAAATAATCAGTAAATAAAAATTTGAGTTAATAATAAAAAGAAAATGGGACACTAAACGGATAACTTAACTAATTAATTAATTAATATATGAAGAAAAATAATAGAGTGAATAATAGAGTGAATGAATAAGAAATGAGAGAATGAATGAATAGATAAGTGAATTACTAAAAGAAAAAATGTAAATAAATCAATTAATACATGAATACCTAAGGGTTTTTTGGGAATGATTGAGTGAGTAAACGAAATAAGAGCTTTTTCACTTTACCCCATCCACTTTGCTCCGCATGTACTCGACAACTTGAGCAAAATATTTAAAACACAAATAAGCTTAATATTAACTAAATAAATATTGCACTACATATTAGAAGGTCTCAATTAATACTTAAAGTGTTAATAACAAGAACTCTATTATTTTATAATATAAAAAAAAATAATTTTTGGCTTTCAACAATTATTTTAATAAGAGTATCAAATTTTGAAAATTCCCTGTGTTATCATATGATGCTTTAATATTCGGCCGTATTTTTTCCCTGATTGGAATAGACTACATGTGCAACTACATTGTTAAAACATTTTCAGATAGGTGGCGCTAAACGCAGAGTAAATATTAAACCTTTTTACTTAGCACTGCCCCTGCTATTTCACTTCGCCCCATATTCCCCTATATTTTTTAATTTTTCAAATTATTTTTCACAACAGGGGAGAAACAAACGATTTTTTTTTTTTTTTTTTTTGATGTTGTTGTTGTTTTTTAACACAATGCATTTATTTCAATAAGCTTATTATTTTTCTTTTTTTTTTTTTTTTCTTTTTGAAAGCAGTTAAAGATTTTATTTTTTTGGAAAAAAAACTTATTTGCTGCTTTGTTTAAAAAGTGCTACTACTTTATTTGTTCATTTATTTATATTTTACGCATCTATTTCTTCAGATGAGCGAGGCATATTTTATTTCTTGAAATCAGGTTAAAATGTTAAAAAGTTACGTTTGAAATTAATTGCGATTTTAGCTAATTTTGAACATATTCTTGAGATACTAGAAAACAGCTATTGATATACGGGAAAGTAGGCTCATTTAGTTATGGGCGGAACTTCTTGTGCAATAACTGCGCTGCTACACTTTTGCCGGTTGATCATATTGGTCAACATGTTTTTAACTAGCGCACACATCTTACTCCTTTTTTCATTCAAGAAAATATTCATTATTAAACATCTTTTGATGTTTCAAAATTTTATGTGTATTCTTTAAGTTTTTTTTTTTTTTTTGATGCTTTAAAAAACAAAAAAACTTAGATCAACTCAAATGTTTTTTTTTTCTTTTCAGTATTAAATTTTAAACTACGCTTTTTTTAAATTTAGCTTTTTCATTTTATGGTTACTTTTCTTTGTCTTTAACGATATTTTTTACACTATAAAGAGCCCTTTTTTGTGCTTTATCTCTGTGTTTTCTTTTCTTTTTTTTTACAAAAATAAAAAATAAACAAATGAATAATATATATATTTTAATTATTTCAAAAAATACTTAAAAACAGTTTGTTCTTTTTGCTTTCTTTGCTTCTTAAGGGGCAATCAATGGGAAGGGTATTTGCCAATGGCATTTTTCTTTCTTGGCGAAAAAAAAAGAGATGATAGTAAGAAATATAAATTAAAGTCAGTTACTCCAAACGTTGAGTGCGAATAACACCACGCTTACTCTCAAGTTCCGATTCCACATATTATAAAAATAAGGCTCACAAAGAAAAGTTTAAATAAAAAAAGTCTTCAAATGAAAGCATAAATTTTACGTTATTTCGTTTAAAAAGCGCTAAACTTGATGTTTATAAAACTGATATTCCTTTCTTTATCTAGTTATTTCCATTCCTTTTGCTTCATAATTTTTGGACAGAAATTTAGAAAATAACCTATTAATCGTTTTTCTAGCATAGCAGCTATGGGGATATCCACATATGACGCCATTCTTAGAAGGGGGATATGGTCGTGAAATTGTGACAGTTTGTGATAGAGGGGAGGGACGAGGTGACACTACGCATTTTTTTTCTGAGAATATGTTACTGAAAGAAAAAAAACTTGACGCTTGACAAAGAGTCATTAAGTGGCACGAGTGTGACTTAGTGACAAAGGGAGGTTGGGAGTCAAAATATTAGAAAAAGTGTGACATCATTATGGACAGTCCCTTAGATGGCAAAAGGATGTCAATTCCAAAAATAGATTAATCATTGGTTAAAAATAGAAATTTCTCTGTTAGAAAAACACGATATACAGTCGAACTCTCTTATAACCAGGGGCGGATACAGGATTTCATTTTAGGGGGGAGGGGGTAATGACCAGGGGTGAGAGTGGACTGAAGTAAAATTTTTTGAAAACCATCTGAAATTTTCAAAAACTATGAGAAAGTTCTCCCTTCCCTCCCCCGCTCCCGTAAAAAATTCAAAGTTGCATACAAAAATTATTAAAATAACCATTTTTAAGTTTTTTTTTTTTTTTTAATAATTTTTCAGGTTTTAGAATGTATTTGTCAGCTTTAAATTTTCGGAAATGGCAATTATAGCTTATGTAGGCTCACGTAAGGCAATTTTCTTAAACTTGGGTTACATTTAATTAAAATAATAATAATTAAAGTAAATCACTTGGTTTGACCTCTGGGATTAATCACATTGTAAAAGTGATGAAAGGGATAGCATGATATTTCCTGTTCTAACGGTGAACTTTGAATTTCTGCAGAAAAAAAGTTTTAATCCTGTTCAAATTTACACAGTGCGACTTTGAACAAAATGAGAATCTCAGATACGAGTTGAAAAAACGTATAGTGCTTGTTGATATTTATTATAACCCGAAA
Source organism: Uloborus diversus (assembly GCF_026930045.1). NCBI lineage: Eukaryota > Metazoa > Arthropoda > Arachnida > Araneae > Uloboridae > Uloborus > Uloborus diversus. The sequence goes on along the minus strand of NC_072737.1, from coordinate 65,899,457 downwards.
GTTATAGATCTGGGCCTGAAATGAAGGATTGTTTAGCATAAAAGTTGTGATTAAACATTAACTATAACTGACGTAACTAAAAAGTTATTGCGCATTAATTATAACAAACATTAAGATAATAGCTTCTTAAGACGGTCTCTGCTCTTTTTTATATTTTTTGTACTGATATTTCCGTAAAGAAGGTTCATTTCTTTCATATATCTGATCTACGGACGTAGCGAGTACTTGCAAATTACTCGACCTACTTCATCAATTTGCCGAGTACTCGGTACTCGGCCGAATTCTGATCAGATACTCGGCCAATACCGAGTAATAAAAAATTTAATATTGTTCAAGACAGATTCTACGATTAATAAAAAATGGCAAGCATATAATGTACTGCAATCATTTACAATTCAAACTTACAAGTCAAACTTAAATTTTGAGAATAATGAAGTTTGTTATGCTTCAATGGAATAAATCTTTATTTCAATGTCCCCAAAGTAAACCTTATTTATCAAAATTGGGACAAAAAAGGTAAGTATACAAAATATGAATTTTTTTATTATTAAATGGATTTTTGCTACAAACAAAAATTACTTATAAGAAATATAAAAATACCTTTGTGCTTAAAAAAAAAGCAAAATTTTGACACAAACAAATTCTTTTAAATAATTTATAGTTAAATTTCAGCTGGATTTAAAAAAAAAAAAAAAAAAACTATTATATGGACATCGAGGCTATACTATTCCAGTGGGTTCAAAATTCATCATGTGTGTGTCGGTGGTTCTACTTAAAACATAATTAGTACTCGGTTACTCGGCGACTCGCTTCTTTTTTTTTATTTACCTTTGCAAAAAAAGATAACAATGTTTTGTCGACCAAAACTTCATTGTTTTTGTTATAGGCAGTCTTTTTCTAACAAAACACGGCTTTTTTTTTTTTTTCCAGAACAGTTTCCGTCTAATAATTTACGGAAACCCTCGTTAACGAGGTTTCGCGCTAACACGAAACTAAGATTTTCCATTTCTTGCACGACACAAATCCAAATCACTGATTTAAACTAATTAACTATTCACAGCACATTTACAAATAAACTCAGCACGAACAAAAACTTAACTGTCTAAAAATCACAACAGAAAGGAATACTAATTTGCAGAGACTTTACATAAAAAATAATTACGCTTTTAACGAGCAAACCCCGCTTAAAGCGAGCAATATTTTTGTGATTCATGATATTTCTATGGATTTCCAGCCCAGCTTACCCTTTTTTGGTAATTTTCTTTAGCATTCCAAGCTTAGTGACAAATCATAAATCCTGAGAACAGGTGACGACAGTACTTTTTTTTTAATTTGTGGAGTAATGAAACAATTAAAGATTATATATATGTATTCCTCCTAGAGACATTCAGACAGTTCAAAGCAAAGTTACTAACTTCTTTGAAACTGTACAAAAATGCAAGAATGGTGAATTTTTATAGTTTTTTTCACGAATTCGTTTTGTACGAGCACTCGGATATAACGAGCAAATATCGCGGTCCCTTTGCGCTCCTTACAAGCGAGTTCGACTGTATTACTTTTTGGTCCACCTAATACCTTTCGGTCAATATAAATGCAAATACATGCGGGAATTCTTTCAACTCTTTCAAAAGCTTTTGATAACACGATGATAAAGAGTCTTGAAGATATCTTCAATTTTTTATGTTACTATTACTTAATTTCTGAGGCAGGAATTCCTGAGCTCCATATTATTTACAAATTCCAACATGATCAACATCTTCCGAGAAAAAGGGCAGTGATCTCTGGATAAATGAGCATTAACAGTTTTTTCTGCGACGTGAGGTGCCATGGACCCTATTAAACGGAAGAAAAAAGCTACCCCGGTCAATAACCGGGCACAAAACAATGTATTAATGCGAAAGCTACAATGTCTGTTTACTGTGAAGTATGACACATTATTCGGAAACTATTGTCGGTAAATAGCGAGCAACAAAAAAAAGTTACGCAACATTGTTGACGAAAGAAGGCTTAAAAATAAAAATAATAATAATCCAGCACTTTGCCGTTTGTTCCCTTCGCTTTGTTTACTTTTTAAGGGGAAATGAATGGAAGGGTATTTGCCCCCTCCAATGGCAAATGTCAATGCTACCAGCCATTCGTAACGCATTTCGATCTCGGTTGGTACGTTACCGAGAAAATAACCACGCCTTTCCTGTCTGTCATTGGTTTATAGTGAAAAGTAGGTGGTTCAAAACGGCGATGACGTAGTTGACTGACAGTTTTCACGCACATGCGCGTTGGAGTTGGTGAATGACAATCATGGCCTTGCGTGAGTGTAGATTTCAAGGGAGATGCAGTTCTGGCAGAGCTTGCGTGGTGGTGAGTGCGGTTTCACTGACAGGGGTCCTGCAGGATTAGTGTTTCTGTTCTAGTCATCCTATTATTTCAAGTGAAATTTCTGTTTTTTTTTTTCTTTTTTGGTGACGATTACTTTGTTTTCAAATGTGAGAATCCTTTGGACTGTGAAATAAATAAATTTGGAAGAAACTTTTTTTTTTTGTAAGAATTTGCTTTTGCGACATTGGAAATTTTGATGATATACAGACAACACATCTGATCGTATCTCATTTGCGGATTTTCTAAAGTTTCAAAACTGTTGGGAAATACTGGTAAGTCATCTCAATTTTTTATTTTAAGACTACGAGTTAAAAAAATATTGTATTTTTATTTGTGGAAAAAAAATCATACAATTGCACGATCACTTTTCTGATTGTCATGCAGAAATATTAATCATCATACGTATTATTCATTCGCAGTGATACATGATGATTATTCACCATTTATATTTTATAAACAAAATGGAAACTACACGAGCAAAGAATGTATTTTTTTTTTACAGTCAAGGATTTTAACCAGATTTAATTTTTCTTTTAACTTTCTCCCTTTTATTGTTATTGTTTTTTTTTTAAATTATTTTTTCTTTATTTGAATTTCTCAGTATCTCAGCTGCATACCGTAGAGTTCACAGGAGGTGAACACTTCACTTCTTTTCGATTTTGTGCAGATTTTAATATTTATATATTTAATATTTTATTATAATATATATTAAATTCAGGTCATTTAATAGTAAGATATTATGTTGCAATTTCCCTGAATCCGGAAATTGTCCTTAGCGATCCTCCTGCCACGGTTCGCTTATGTGATGCCGAGGAGCCACTCTGCTTAAACTTGAAGACGTCAAACTAAACATTATTTTATGGATCACTTAATCAAGGGATCTAGCAAAAGTAAATGCTCTGTTCCCATCAGAACTATTTTGATAAGAGGGCGTTCATAAATGAAAATATGGTGAACTGAAATCAAAACGAACAGCACAATAAAAATGGGAAGATGAATAATGAAGAAAAGCAAATACAAAGTTAACAAGCAAGCAAAAAAAATAAATAAATAAATAAATAAAATAAAAATGTATATTTATAATTCAAATCTGGGGCGGATCAAGACTAGCATTTTAGGGGGCGGGTGGGGTATGCTGAAAATATAGTTTTAGGAACGAAAAATTTCTGGAACTGTTTAGGTGTTCAATCAAAAGCACCAAATCGACCAGGAATAAGTCGCCCAGTGAGATACGAATTTTATATTAATTAATTTCATAAGGAATGAAAGAAAGTGTTATTGCAAATATTTACTTAATCAAACAATCCAAGAAGAAAAAAATTTTATGGAAAATATTTCCATTTTATTCATTGATTATTTAACCACAATTTATAATATATTTGCATCATATTCTACATCCATCCATCTTGTATTCAATCAGTGGCGTGCAAAGAAATTTTGAGGTCCGTCACAAATGAATTCACGGGCCCCCTCCATGTTGCAACACAATGTCACTACACATATTTCACTCCTCATTTTAAAAATCTCAGGCCTGGGCCAATAGGTGTCCCTTCTCTCCCCCCCCCCCTTCCGTGCACGCCCTTGTAATCAATTACTAAATTATGATCACATGAAATAATGATGCATTAATAAAATTGTCGACAATTTAGGATGGGTCATGACCCCCATGTATTGGCGTACATAACACCCTCGCAGCGTGGGGAGGGGGGCACAAGAGAAATGATTGCGCAAGCTCTGAAAAATCAACACTATGTTAAAATTAAAAAAAAAATCTTATGGGGGGGTGGCATTTCTAAATATTGCGGGGGAATGGCGAACGAAGTGTGTGTACGCAACTGCCCCACGATCCTCCCTTTGTATCCGCTCCTGACTTAAATGATATAGCTGTGATTTCTGGAGATGGTTTTTATTTATTTTTCTTTTGTTTATTTTTGTGGTGTTTTTTTCCCCTTAAAATCAGTAATAAAAATTTATTTAATTTTTGCAATGATTTTTGTAAAAGGTTTTTGCGAAAAAAAAATGTTTTTTTTTTTCAAAACAGTTTAACAAAAATAAAGCAAGCTACTAGTATTCTTCCTTTATTACTCGTATATGCAGTTTTCCATATTCAGAAGTCGTTCGCAGCATCAATTCAGATATTTTAACAAGTGGTATTATTAATATTGAGCATTTTAAAACGCAAAGACATAAAGCAAATTTGCAGACACGTGTTGCGGGATGTTCAAGAAACCTCTTTATCGATTCATAAAGCTGCATGGATGTTGAAATGTGAGTATTTAGAGAACTCCCAATTTTATATATATATATATATATATATATATATAGATATTTTTTTTTTTTTTTTTTTTTTTTGATCAAAAGTTCCTTGCAACCCTAAAACACCAACCTTCAAAATTCTTTTGAACATCTGTATTTAAAACTTCAAATACTAAAAATCTCACATTCACCACGGAGCAAGCGTTTTCAATTTGATAATCTTTGAGTAAGGGGGGTGTTCGACCTTTCTTGGACTCCTATGGTGGACCTCACCTTGATCAGTCTGAGACGTAAGATCAACTCATATCGATCGAGATCTTTTTGCACCTGGGTATCGAACCTGACGCCTTTGCGATGGGTACATAATACCAAATACATGACAATTTACTCCCGCGGAAATATTAACACAACCTTGACTTTTATGTTAAAATTCGCCGGAATTTCAGTCCTATGTCAATTTATGGCTAATCGTTGGACCTTATGGTTCCTCAGATTCTTTTATAAAATCATTTACAAAGGGGCTAGAACTCGAAGGGTGTCATAACCCTCCCCCAAACCGTCGACAATTTTATCCATGCATCATTATTTTATGTGATCATAGTTTACAATTGAATTCAAGATGGAAGGATGAGACTATCTTGCAAATATATTATAACACATTGTTAAAATAATCAATGAATAAAATTTAAGTGTTTTCAATACTTTTTACTTCGTTAGTTGTTTGATTTAATAAATTTTTGAAACAATTCTTCCTTTCATCTCTTCTGAAATTAATCTCAAGGTTTGTGTACTTGGTGCCTCATTCCTGGCTGATTTGGTGCTTTTGACTCCTAAACAGTTACAGAAATTTTTCTCTCCCAAAACTCGATATTTTTCAGCATGATCTCCCCCCCCCCTCCTAAAATGCTAGTCTGTATCCCCCCTGCTTCTACATTGTGGTATTGAATAGTTTTGGTTGAACAGTTCAAGTTTAACACTTGCTGAGCTATGTTTTAAAGAATCTTTATTATGTTTTAGCTGGTTTCAATTAGATTAGAGCCATAAATTGAATTTCCACCGTAAGCATACTGTGCTCTTTTACTACACAACTATTTGAAGTTTTTAAATGTTCCTGGTGAACAGAAAAAAAAAGTTAAATTTTTAAAACCCAAAAAAAAAAAACAAAAAAAACACAGAGGACGTTGATCCTCCCCCCCCCCCCCATTTTTTTTTTGTTTTTTTTTGTTTTTTGGACCATGGACCGTCTTACATCATAGTCTAACTCTATAAAATTTTAAAAAGAAAGAAAAAAAAAGCCTCCCTCCCCCCCCCCCGCTTTTTTTCCTTGTTTTTACTGTAACTATATCATTATTTTAATTATTTGTATCCTTTTATAGGCTTGTATGAAACTCGTTTCAAGTTACTGTCTGAAATTAATTAGAACAAAAGTGGATCAATATTCGATTTTAAAAAATTTGGCAAAAACTATATTACATTAATTTCTTGCAATTATACAATCAGCATTCCATTATTATTTCAAAAATAAAATTTTCAAAACAATCAAATAAGTAACGCATGCTACAATGAAGTTACAAAATAAATTTTTCAGAGAATATTAGTTTCTCAGACTTTTTCCTAAAAGTTGAGACTAGTATTTTTGTAGTAAAATATTCCGAATGTAAGTTAACCGAGCATTACTTGTGTCCCCCGATGCTCCACGTACCCAATAACGAAATTTTAGAATGTTACGCTATATTAGTGTTAGAGCTATTATTATAGATCAGTGTTATAGAGAAAGTTAATATCAGTTGTTTAGTACAAACCACGACACAATCAAGTTCTCATCATCATCTCATTATTAAATGTTAACAATCAACAAAAAATGAGAATTAAAATGCTGTGGATATAAGGTCTCTATCCTTTTTATAATGATACTAAATAAAACAGATCTTTTTTATTTCCAGTTTTTTGAAGCGCAATGCTTGAATTTGTCCTCCCACCATGACTAAGAACAGTTTATACTCGTATTATGCGATGTTTGACACCAGTCCAACGTAGTAGAACTTTATTTATCATTTCTTGAAATAGCAACTGGCTTAGGACCATTTTAAACTTTTCATTCACTGCCCGACAGTTCGAATTTTTCCAGGGATGGGGAGCGGCAAATGGTGTATAACTCAATGAAATGTTTTTGGAAAACAACAAAAACAACGTCCACTTGTATGTAAAAACATTAATTTTCAAAGCCAGGGCGAGACATCCCTCCCGCCCCCAGATCCCCCTAAATGACGGCCCTGAGGGGAATCCCAGTTTCCTAGAGATTTTCTAGGAAATAGGCATTTTTTTTTAAAGCATTCTTTTCTTTGTACCGTCCCCCCCCCCCTCCCATATTTTATTACTCCATGTTAATCTTTTCGGGTTCTTTTTCATATTTCCCAGTAAACACCCCTGCATTTGGGTGCTATGCCGTGTCATCTAAATTTCAAATCAATATTATTATGTGCGAGTGAAATAATAGTTTAATTACAACAAGATATGGGAGGGGGGGTGAGTGCTACGAACATTTACAAGTGATCAAAAGCTGTGACCGCTATGGATAACAACTGCGACACTAAATATATTTGCACATTATTTCGCAAGTTATTTCAAGTTATCATGGAAAAGAAGAAAACAGATCTCATTTTCAGTCAAACCACGCAGGAAGAATTTCATTTAGTGTTTCAAAAATATTCTCTTAAACGAAAAATTAAGTACCCTCAGAAATATTTCTTTGAAAATTTAGAGGCAAAAATAGTGTCACTATTCAAAAATTTGGAAAAACGTAATACCAATAATTGATTTAAAATCTGATTTTATGCTTTTTCTTGTCACAATACTAGCAGAAGCCTAATTTGCATAACTCCTGAGTGGAGGCGCATAAACGTTAATAATAAACTGGGGCACATCATTAAAATTTCACAATTTAGAAAAAACGTTTTCAAATATTAATTTTATTCATTTTAAGTCTACAAACCTAGCCAGTAAACTTATCATAAATGTTTTGCATATAAAAGTAATGCTACACAATACCTTGATTTTGTCCCCCCGCTCCTTTTTTTTTCTTGAACACTATCGTCACCAGTAAAATTATACAAAAAAGAAATTGCCGCACTGTAAATAAAAAATAGAGCAAAGATCGACTCGGTCAACTTTTCAATAACATTTGTCTGTAAACTTCAGTTCACTGAAGCTCTTCCCGGGAAAAATGTCTTCAAATACCCATACTTGGGACAGTTTTGAACTTTTACCTTTAATAGCATTTCAATCATATGTTTTCAATTGGAACAAAGTAGTCTTTTTTTAGGAAGAGCCTTAGTACTTTAACTCAGGACAAGGCAAAGATGTGAAGATTATGTCCTTTAAAAAATTAAAAAAGAAAGATCATTGTCCCAAGTTAGAAAGATCCTAAACCCTAACTTGGGACACTTAACATTTTGATTTTTCTTTCATGTATGCAGCAATAGATAAAATAGCTTGGGGCACTAATTATTTTAAAGAAGTTTGTTTTACAACTAAAAAAAAAAAAATTCACATTAGCTAAAAATGATACAGTCTTTTACTCTTCCACAAATTTCAGAATATATACTTGCCTCTGAAAATATCGATTCTCTTCCCAGTTTCTTAATTTTTTTGAATGTAATGTTTCCACTTTCCTCTCCACATTTGAAAGCATAAAAGTATTTGGTGAGCTCTAATAATTTCACACACACATTTAGCTGATTCTTCGATCTTTATGTTTCTCATTTCAAATCTTTTCATATTTATTTTCATTCCTTCATAATAAATGATATTCACAACAAATAAATTAGTGTCATCTATACTTCAAGACTCGTTTTCATTAGTAGAACTAACATTCGTAATAGTTTTGCAAAAAGTCTTTTGCTCATCAATAGATTTCGATTTTTTTTTTTAAAATCAATGACAAATTTTTTATCCTGTAACGGAATAACACATTTATTGCCATCATAATAGACATCATTTTTAATTATATATTTTAATTTATCATTAATTAATATTCAATTTATAGTATTTTAGCTATATTTTTTTCTCAATACAATGACGCAATATATTTCCTTGAAGTTACTCGCAGGCATTTTTTATGCCTTAATACCAAACTTGGAACAGGATCCCAAGTTTGGAGCGTATTTTCAATTTCTAAAACTTATGAATAAATAAGTTAAACTGAATTAGTTAAGTGGATATGGATGTGTACAAATAAGACACAAATACGTAGTCGAGAAAAAGTGTGACAAAAAATCAAAACTAATGCTGTTCAACTAAGCAACGTGATTTCCATCTTAAAAATTGCGTATTTTGTCAAAAATTAAAAAATAATTAAACTTACCACATAACGCTGAAGCATTGAAGTTTAACTCACATCACTACAATATTCATCATTCGTTTCTTACTGGTGAAATACTGACATTTGTAGCAACCTTCAAAACAAAATATGTCTGTAGGAAATGTTCCAAGTTAGGGAACTATCCCAAGTAAGAGCCTCACTTTGCGATATCAAATGGTTTTCTAAAATGTTAGCATCGCCAAATTTGTTCTGTTTGGCATTTTTGCAACTTGTGAGAAATACTTGTTGCTGTAAACAAAACTTCGGAATGTACATCTGATGCTGGTGGCAGGAACGCTTGGGTAAGGTTATACATGTTGTTACTATTATTCCTTTTCATGCCCATAACTATAGTTGTGTTTTTTATGTATTATTTTGTTTTCTCTGGGGAAAGGGTAGGAGTCGTTTGCGCACGATGTGATGGCAATGTGGGGAAATGAAGGGCGCCATATTTGATTTAGTGTTTCTATTTCTTACCTATATGTATTGTTGGTTTTGATTTACTTTTTGCGACATATAACTTAACTTTTATGTTAAAGAATGTATTCACATCTCCGTAAAATATATTTGCATAACAATTTGAAGCTTATCATGCGATACTCACTTATTTTTCGCCAGAAAGCTAATCAATACAAATCTAAGGCTCCTGTGAATGCGCAGACTTTTTTTTTAAGTTGCAGTATAAACCTAAATATTGGTTTAGAACTATTGCGTCTTATAAATTTTTGCAGACTTTTTGAACTTTTGAAATCTGTACTTTTTGAAATCTTTGGTGCACAAACATAAGTATCGTCTATTTCATGAAAAATTGCGGGGGAGAGGGGGGGAGAGAATACATTGCACTTATGTGGGGGTCATAGAATATTTGCAGTTTCTTATCAAAAATATAGAGTTCGATTTACGTCCAGTTATATTAAAAAACTTCAGTAAATAAAAACAGCAGAACTTAGGCAAATTTGCTCTTCAACATTTAAAGGTTGGGTGCCGACTGCAATGAAAATACTTTTTGAACACTTCTTTTGCCTTTTTGAACCGAAGCGCTTCCCCAGTTGGCATTCATAAATTTATAAAGTTGTGTATAATTGCAAATAATGCTTTTTTCCTTAAATATCTTAAATTCAGTCATTCAAGGGATGACTGTGATCGAGGACGGATACAAGGGAGGGGCGATGGGGGCAATCGCCCTTCCGTTGAGGGATCCTACACCAGCAATTTTCTGGAATTGAAGTCCTGTTTTAGGCGAACTTCGATGAAGGGAGAAGGTTTTTAAAATTCCCCGGAAATCTTATGAAATTGAAGTTTTAAAATTAAAATTTTGAATACCTTTTTCAACGGAAAAACAGGGGTCTCCTTGAATAAATCTATATTATATTTGTTTTCGTTGAAATGCTGTGGCAGCCCCCCCCCCTCAGTGGCGTAGCCATGGGGGAGATAGGGGGGTTAGAACCCCCCCATGAGCCCCAAAAATTTATATATATATATATATATATATATATATATATATATATGTGTGTGTGTGTGTGTGTGTGTGTGTGTGTGTGTGTGTGTGTGTGTGTGTGTGTGTGTGTGTGTGTGTGTGTGTGTAAACTCGAGGGCATAGCTTTACTTTAAACTTCAGAAAAAATTAACCCCCTCTAAGGATTTTTTCTCGCTGCGCCACTGCCCCCCCCCCTTCCCAAGCATGAAAAAAAAACAGATATGTTGTAAGAAGTAAGTTCAAAAATCAATCGCCCCTCCTTGAAACATTTCTGGATCCGTCCTTGACTGTGATCCATAATTTTTTTCATGGGCCCCACATCTGTGGGGCTATGTGTACAGCAGCAATGAAGCTCGGGTGAAGAAGAGGCTCGGGTGACATTAAACTTATTTTGTATACATACACATACCTCTAAGATTGGCAAGACTGGAAAGAGGCTCATGTCATGACTGGCAACTATGCGGGGGTCATGATTTCTCTATTTTTACCTGCACCTCTAATATTTTAATAAACTTTTTTTTTTATGTTTACTCATTATAAAACTTAATAAATACTTCTAAAGTGTTGTCTAGTCTAAGAAACATCACTTATAATAACTATTAAGAAAGAATCATTAGTAGGGTAAAAGTTATTCATCCACTTAGCTAAACTTTGAAAGAAACGTGATGCAAAATAAAATATTTTAATGAATATTGCGTAACTTCGATCCAAAAAGGTAAAACTTCTAAATGATTAAAAACTCTCTATTTTTGTTTTATAGCCTCACAAGATTTCTATAATTTGTTATACTGGAAATGTAGGACTTTATATTACATTATAGGATAGAATGTTCAACAAATTTAACTCAGCATTCAAGCGTAGCTTAAAAATAGTAGCATCAGAATTATCCTTATTGTTAGCCCCGTTTAATCGGGTAACGAATTAACGAATACCCCGCAAAAATGAAATCTTCCGGAACCGAGATTGTCAAGTGAAACGAGCAGGGGGCTGAGCCCCCTGGTTGGATTATCTATACAGTGAGCTGAGTTTTGTACATGGCTACCTGTGATCGGAGGTAGCCATGGTTTGTAGCATGTCGTAAAAAAGTTTTCGAAGTTGCTCTAAGTAATTTTGAAATAAATCTTGTAAATAATGAAAACGATCAGTGGAAAGATATTATAAATACAGGCCCGTCATTTCAAAATTTCCAGAGGGATTGGGGATGAAAAGTACAAGTTCAATGCAATTACAGTCGAACCTCCATAAATCGAATTTCCTCATATCAAAATTTTCTATATATCAAAATCCCAGCAAATTTCTATGTTCATTACATAGAAAAATTGTTTCTATATAACGAAAAAATCTCTATATATCGACATTTTATTCGAGACATTCGTATATTTTTTTTTCACTTTTAACTGTTTGTCTGATGAAAACTAAAGGTTACGGGAGAAAATTATGTTCACTAAAGGTTGCTATGAAACTCATAAGGAATCTGTGATTGAGGGGTGTGTAGATTAGGTCGTTGTTTCGTTCTGGAGTTCTTAAATTCCCTCAAGTTTATTTCAAATCTTAGATTTAACCAGTAACACTGTAAAATCAGTTTCAAGTTATCCCTTTTCTCTGTTGATTATCGTTCCTAGTAGCTTCAGTAAAAATCATTCAAGTTAGGTAGAATGATTTTTTACTTTTCTCTCCATTACATTGTCTGAACGAAAATCCCCCCTTATGTTGCGGATCAAGTTGAATTGCCGAAGAATGAAGATGTATGAAAGCGCAAAAATGTAATTTCTGTTAATTTTTTAATTATTAATTTTCATTTAATCCGATGCTCGTATAAATTGGAAATAGGGTTTCATACACAAAAACTAGCTTTAATTTTAATGTTTTAGGAGATTTTTATGATAAAAAAAGATAATTTCCATATATCGAAATTTCTATGTATCGAATTTTTTTCCGGCAATGTGCAACTTCGATATAAAGAGGTCCGACTGTATATCAAAAACTAACAAAAACCACACACCCTGTTATATAAATACATCAATTCTCAAAGCGGGGAGGGGAGGCAACTTACTACTCTTCACCCCTCTAAATGACGGGCCTGTTTAGTCCTTTGAATGTCAATTACGGTATTTCTTAATTTAGCACTTTTCAGCACAAAGAATTAAGTTATGCAGTTTAGCTATGCGAAATAAGAAAAGCATTTAAAATACTACTTGATTTGCAGTCAACTCTTTAAGTTTGCGCATTTTTGCACTTGTTACACATTGGTTGTATTACCTATTTCTAATTCTAGCACAGGTATGTAAGGATTGTTATGACCAATCTCCCTCCCACCAGAAGGTAAATTCTGTCGTGCTAGTAAAACCTTGCGATAATTCTGATTAATTGTTAAATGAAAAACAAAATGTTTCTAACTTTTTATTACCATTCGGATTATTACTCTGTCGGTTACTTTTTAAATCTATTTTAATATCAATGCTAAAATATGTTTTATAACGTGTATTGTATTTTCTTTTTCTTTCTTTTCTTCTTACCAGCGCAGCTTTTTGTTAAAGAATTAACTAGAAAACAGCGAATTTTGTCTAAAAGTTTGATGGGGGGGAAAAAAAACGATGGGGCGAGTCAGTAATCAGTAATTCTTCATTTCTCTTATTTTTCTACAAGAAAGAAATACTTGATCTCTATTTTTATGTATCATGACATTTCTTTCCCTCTGTGACACACAGCAGATAATGGCTCAGTTCTTTTTGCATTCATAAATGTTATTTAACAATTAAAACATTTATTCATAAAAGCGAATTTCTTGGAATAAGATCTTAACTGCTTCAAAGTCCCCCCCCCCCCTCCACTCCCCTGCGTACTGAAACTATACAGATAATTCTGTCATACATCACCACTTTGACACAAACTTCATTAAAATCATTATCTCAAGTGTTCAAGAGTTAACAGATATTTATGCACTTGCATAAAAGGTTATAATATCAGTTTTCTATTGTTATGCAATGAAGTACAAATAGAAAAATTTTTAAAAGTTGGAAAAAAAGAAAAAAGAAATGCTGGTTCTAAGTTGCACTATTTTACATCGCATTTCGCATAAAGTTCATAATTACCTTAGTGGCAAGATGGATTTGAGTTTGATTCATAATTCCTTTTAAAGGACTTTTAATAATTATTACCTCCTAGTTTTTGAATTACGAGCACTTGAAGGTATGGAATATCTGATAGCTATGGAGTACTAATACTATAGTCGAGGCAAACCTAACCTGGCAGCATTGTCAATGCTACACCGATTTTAATCATTAAGTTGTTGTCAGGTTAAGTTTTCCCCGATTATAGAAGCTTGAAGAGGTTTCTTCGGTCTTATGCGAACAGATTCACTAGCACTCTTGAAATATGAGTATGCCGTTAAAAACAGAAATTGTAGATCAAAATCAAAATTTCCCTGAATAACTGACCGACTGCACTCAATCGATAACGGAAAATATATTTCTTATGCATTTCTAAACCAAAGATGGGCATTTTCCTTATCCCTAAACTGAACCATTGCAGACTCGTTTTTTCATGAAACGTTTATAGACATAGTGCTAAATCCTGTTTTCTTGGAACATCGTTCTTCTGTTGGAAGAGTTGTCAAGGCAAAGCACCTTGTTTCCGAAAACAAGCCTTTGATCTCTCTCTCAACTCCCTAGAGAAAACCAAGTTCGTCCTAAGCACCCACTGGAGCCATTGGAGCCTCTAATTCTCGGAATTAGGAAGGGAAGGGGACTCTTTTGTGAACGTACTTCAGCAATAATCAAGTCGTTGGCAAGTTGGCAGAAGTGAAATCGTTCTTCAAGAGATAAGTTCCTTCCCAGCTGCTGCTTCTGCTCCAGTTTTTACGAGTAGACTACGGTATACATGCCTCGCTTGTTGTAGTGTTAGAAGACTAAATATGAAAATAGGTAATATATCGTATACAAAAGGCAGATGGGGCAGTTTTCCCCAAGCGTATAATATATTTGCTCAACAGGAAGCAAACATGATTTTGTTTCTTCAGAAAGGAAATATATTTTCTCCTCAACAGCAAGAAAATAGGATTCCTTTCACAGGTACCTGTTTTGTTTACTACTATACCTTTAATCTACGTAATGCAGTTGATCCAAATCTTTTTTAAGGCAAACCATCCAAAAGCTCCAGCCAAATTAGCATTGTAGCTGTGCAATCCCTAAAAAATAACATTTAAAGTTGAAGGGTTTCTTCCACTTTTGACATCTTTTTGCTATTGCTGTGTAACGGGTCGGATAAAAATGAGTGCCACCCATGAACGTATTTGTATTGGAGTTGCAAATCATGACCTGTATCTACAGTATCTTGTACAAACATATAGGTAGGTGAATCATAAAGGCGGAGCTTATGCTGAAAATTGTTTGTTGTTATGACCTAGATTACAGTAGAAAATGCCCTGTTTATTGTGTATTAGTCCTTATATTTTTCTAGTACCTTCAAACCAAAAGGATTTTTAATGAAAATTTCACTAAGAATAATAAACTAGGCTATTAAATTTCCTTTTCTATCTAGGCATGATATATTGAAATTCACTAATATCTAGAAAAAAAAAACTTTCACTAAAATAATCAGATTTTGTTTACTGCTATCAAAATAATTACTTTTACTTACCAGTAGCGTAACCAGGATTTCATTTCGGAGGGGATCATCTTAAATTTGCACGTACTAAAATTCGAGTCTTTTCATGTTTACAAACGAGGAAACTATGTATGAAAGAAAACACATCTTCATCTTTGTATTTTCTTATTCATTTCGGGGAAGATCCAAACTCCTTGGATCCTCCCCTTGGCTACGCCACTTGCAGACGTGGCTCTAAGGGAGGGGCAGGGGGGGGCAATTGCCCCCCTGTCGGAAACGTCTTGCCCCCCCGTCGGGGAAAATTTAGTATTTCGTCGGGGAATCTGTTTGCTTTGGCGTGTATCGTAAATGATAAAAATTTTCTCATATATGAACTCGAAAAAAAAAATTAGTAGAAAAAGTAGAAGTATCTTATATATATATATATATATATATATATATATATATATATATATATATATATATATATATATATATATATAAAGGAAACAAAAAATAAATCCCCTTTGAGGCAAGGTTAGCCCGAGTCCGTATAACGTCGTCCAGATGGTGACAAAATATAGCTATTGCTTCGGGGGAAATTGTGTGTTTTGATCCTTGACATTGACCTCAGGGTGTCCACTTAGACTAAAAGAGTACCCAGGGGCGTAGCTAAGGGGGGGTTTTGGGGACAAAACCCCCCCTGAAATGTTTGTCTCAAAAAAAAAAAAGAGAAAGAGAAAAGAGAAGAGAAAGAAAAGAAAAGAAAAAGAAAAAAATCAAAACGACATTTTTCTGAGTAACAAAGGTCAAAAATTCACTTCGTCCCCCCCTCCCAATGACATTGATAATCTGCTACATGAGTGACCCTCAAGCATAAAGATGCCTCCCTCTGCTGCGACAATTTTTGATAATTGACTGAAATTTGACACTTCGCTTTAGAAATGAGATTGATTTGTTAAATCCACGTATATGTAGCCTTTCTTCGTCATTCATTCCGCAAATTGTTAAATATGTTTAATTTTATGAGTGGCACAGTGGGAATATTGCATACAGTCGAATCTGTATATTTCGAATTTCACAGGTAAGAAAAAAATCGAGATAAAGAGGTTTTGAGATACGGGGGCTTTAAGAAACGTTATAGAAATTTGGAATATGATGGTGAAAATTTGAAATCGATACTAAAGACAATGTGGGTTGTTGATTAAAACTCCTCTGTATTAGTTTAGTTAGTTGATAAAATCTTATACTTTCTTTTTACTCGTATCATTTCGGTTTTCTAAGGAATCACAATTTTAAGGAAGAGAGCAACCAAAGAACAGTACTAATCCAGTTAACAGAGTGAAATGGCTTTTAACTTGAATGATCATTAACCATGAACTTGAAATGTTCATCTTAAATGTCAAACCTATGAATTTCACCCCTTTACTCTTCTTCTAAAAAATCTCTTTAAAAATTTCTTTGCTTTTGTTTTGTTTGACACAAGTTTCGGACTTGAGGCACTCCATTCCAAAGTATGTAAGATTCACCTCCCTCTTATTTTGTTAATACTAAAAAAGTTTATATATACACACACACACACATATATATCTATCTATATATATATATATATATATGTATATATATATATATATATATATATATATATATATATATATATATAAATATATATATATATATATATATATATATATATATATATATATATATATATATATATTCATACAAACAGACAAAATACAAATGAAAAAAGCAAGAACATCAAAATAGAAAATGAAAAAGGTGAACCCAGGACCAACACTTTATCAAGGGGGTGGATATATATACATATATATATATATATATATATATATATATATACAGGGGCGAATACAGAGTATCATTTTAGGGGGGGGGTCACATGCGGAAGAATGACTACTCCCCCCCCCCCCCATGAGTGAACCTGTGGTTTTGGGTACGAAAATTTTCGAAATTGCTTGGGAGGCAAAAAATAAAGCACTAAATCAGCCAATAAAGCAGTTAGTAAAGCATAAAGCTACTAATTAATTTCATAAGCAATGAAAGGAATCAATATTTCAAATATTTACTTTTAAAAAATACTTAATGAATTGAAAAGACTACTGAAATCGTTTGCATTTTATTCAAAAACTGTTTGATCACAATGTGGATGGATAATATTGTTGACGGTTGGAGGGGGGGGGGGTCATGACCCCTTTGACCCTCCCTTTGTATCCGCCACTGTATATATATATATATATGAAATAAGTAACCCCCCCCCGAAAGTCGGGTCTAGCTACGCCTCTGAGAGTACCCTCCCCGTCCCTGCAGAATGTAGTGGTGATTACCGGTCAGACCTAAGGCGTCGTCATCGGGTTACGAGACAAATACGTACCGAATGACAATAGCCGAGACGAGAGGAGGGGGGGGGGGGGGTCATCGGAGAAAAAACATGCTTCGGAGATTTTTGCTTTTCTATTACATTCGCTAAACAGCTCTTCATCAGCATGTCAAGTGTGCAGACGCAGACGAACTCATTGATGCGTTTTAAAGTACTTTATTTTCACTCAGAAGTTACAAGTAAGTTATTACTATAGTTATTTACAACTTTTCTGATTATTGTTGGATTATTCTGCAACAAAACATATCGATGAGTAAACTATCCTTTTACCTCATACAAGGAAGTGTACTAAAGTAGATTTAATGTTTTAATTTTTTAGCATAATGATGTCTTGTCGGCAGATGCTAAATGCAGGAAAAAAATTCTTTGGACTAATATAATAAAAGCAAATAGATGTTTAACATTTTAAATACATTTTTCTCAAAAACTTATATTGATCTTGTTTGTAGACTGCATAATAGTTTTGTTGGGAATGAAGAAGAAATGAGAATGATTTACTAAACATTGGGCTTGGCGAATCAACACACCAAACAATCATTGGATTATTAAACGTCGGGTTGGTGGCATCCGGCGTCGGGTTGGTAACATCGCTTTTGGGTTCTTTTTGAGAAAAATGTCTGGGGGAGGGGGAGGGGCGAACCTTTTGGAAAAGGCAAAATTAAATAAATAAATAAATCATGTGTTAAAAGCAATTGAAAACATACATTTTGCTTCCAAATTTATTTTCTTCAGATGTTATCATGTAGTCGAAACTCATGTTTCTAACTTAAAGTAAAAGCTGCGCTTAGCCCAGACCGCTGTAATCATTTGATCGAACCAAGTCCAATTCAAAAGTCAACATTGCTCCTTCGAGATCGATCAAACCATCTTACAGACTGATACCAGACTCAATCTTGTTTAAGTTTTTTTTTTTTTGCAAGCTATATTCTATTTTTTTTTTATTATGCTTTTTTTTTTCAAGTACTAAAATAGTGTAAAAAAGCAGCGCTGCACAGTCAGAGTCGGACAGATTTTGGAGACAAAGAGTCTGAGTCGGCATTTGTAGGTTAAAAATTCCAAGAGTCGGAGTCATTTTCCCTCAATGCCTGTAACACTGCCAGTGATTGCGGGGTCAGAGTCTGGAAAGTGAATTAAAACTTGAAATTTGAAAGTATGACAGATTTCAACTGGCATGTTCAATAAAAAGTTTGAAACTAATGGTTATGCATTTTCGAATTATGAATGCTTCAAAAAATTTGAAAAATAAAAAAGTTAGGTATATAGTTAATTTAAAAAAAAAGAAAAACCTTACACAAGAGAAACTTGTGCAATTAATGTTAATTACTTTGATACTTAATAGGTTTGTTTATGGCGTAATATCGTCGGCAGTATGCTGAACTACCGAATGTGAAAATTGGCCCTTTTCAGGAGAGCCGAAACAATATTTTTATCCACCAGACGCTTTAATTATTTTCAATGTTTTGATTTTTATAAATAACATTAAGTGTAAATCTTATTGTTTGAAGTACAGTAAACTCTCGATTATCCACGAGCGGATTATCCGCGAAAGTCTCGGAATAAGAAAAAAAAATAGTTAACTCAATCCTTGTGGAGAAAAATTTTGTTCTTCAACAACACGGATCTGAAATCAATTCGTCCCAGATTTTTTTCCCCTTTCCCACGACAAGTGCTCCTTCTCAAAAAACGTGAAAGTCGTTATGCATTTTCATCAACTTCTCTTTGACACGTGCCTCAAGGGAAAGCGTTCAGCTGATTTCGGTAAAACACATGTGCTTACTGAAGACCCCTAGTTTATACCCGAAGGAGCGTAGGACATTATCCTTATCATCTGTTCCGATTGAGAAAGGTTAGGAAAACGCCTACAGGTCTTCTGGGAATTCTCTGATGGGGGTGGTCTTTTTTGTTGTGGTCACTGTTTTCACTTCTGGGCTGTTGAATGTTTTAGGTTGACGGAAAGTTTCTACTCATGATTTAAATTTTAATTTATTCTAGTTCTGTAGAGCTTGAAATACAAATATTTTTTAATGCCGCATCTCTTTTAAACGTTTCACGTTTTATTTACAATACAATCATTCTCAAGCAAAACATAATTTCTGTCTTCTTTACCTCTGGTTTTAAACCTTTTCCGCATTATCCGCGACTTTCGTTATCCGCGGTACCTGGGCCACTAATTCCGCGGATAATGGGGAGTGTACAGTAGTAATAGCCCTTTTTGAATACTACGGCAAACCATTGAATTTGAAAAACGAGATTCGCGATTTTTCACCTTCGTTTGTACCGAGTTTAGCATAGTGCAGATCATATTATCAAGTTTCGTTTTTTTTTTTTTTTTGGATTACACAAAACACACACACACACATTACTTTCGTTTAGTACATTCAAAAACTTAGAACCAACGGTGAGCAGTTGAAGTCGGACTGATTTTGAGGTAAAGAAGTCGGAGTCAGGAGTCGAAGGTTCAACAGTCGGAGTCGATCATTTTCCCTTAAAATCTGCAACTCTGCCAGTTTGGGTGGAATCAGAGTCGAAGGCTCTAAAATTCCCTGCGGAGTCGGTCATTTTTCTTCCGACTCTGCAGTCCTGCTTAGAACTGCTGGTGTGGCTATTCATTTCAATAATTCTCGCTCACTACATTTTAACTTTTATTTTCTATTTCAAACACGCTTCGGCGGCCCACACATTTTCCTCCAAATAGCTGTGATTTGTACGATGATATTTTTAAAAATCTAGGAATGAAATATGTTTGCGGCCCCTATGAAACTATCATGATTATTCATCTGATTACCCCGGTTGCCCGCCGGCTCCATCCACCACCAGCTAGGCCTAATCGATGTAGAACTTTTATTACCATACAAATTAATTAAAAATCGTAAAAATTTGCACCTTTTCTAATTTTTTTAGCGCAAAATGTTTACCCGTTTCCAATTTCTATTTGTTATCAAGTAAAATACTTGTAATGAGTTTTAGCAAACTAGGCTCATCAAAAGATTTTCAATTTTTTCTCTTGATTCTGCTTTTGCGCTAGCAACACTTAGTAGTTGTAATCGTTTTCCCTTTTCCATGCTTTCCCAAGTTATCCCGGAAAAATAATATAATGAAAGAAAATATAAATAAATTTAATTTTATACCTGTTCTGATTCGCGAGGTTCATCTAAATATAAAGCTAGGCATCGGACTCAAGTTTCTTCTGAATTTTTTAACTTAATATTAGTTACTCTTCTTTTGTTTACTTAAGATGTGGGTTTCTCTGCTCCCCAATAAATATTTTGAGCTAGTGGATGAGCACCGCTATAACCTTGAGCCCTGGAGTTTCCCTCCGTAAAATTTGTGTGTTTATAAGGTTTGATTACGGAAGGGGGGGGGGGGGGGGAGAGGAACCGTCAGTATCTTAATCGGTCACTAACCCCATCACCCTAACGTTACCAAACATGACCTACAATTGCGTTTTCGATGCATCAATTTTAAAACTTTTTCGGGGGTGCACCTCGACTCTCACTCCCTATAAAATACCATTACAGATCGACGAAAATTTCGTTTATTGGACTTCAATTTCTTAAAATTCTTTGGGGGTGAGCACTCAAACCCTTCTCTCCATGAAATTACCGAAGATCATCTAAAATTGCGTTTTCAGAGCTACAATTTCGAAAATTTTCCGGGGGAGAACCCCCGGACCCCCCTCATTTCTACACGTACAACTCAATTCCTGTTGTTAAGTTTCTTTCTCTGCATAAAATTCTGTTGAACAGACATTTATAATGATTTTACATCATATTCAGATTTTTCGTCAAATTCTAATTCTCAGACAGTTCTAGTTTATTGATCTCGCGATGACCCTGCTCACAAAAGCCTAGTTTCATGTTTTTCATTTTAAATTTAATTTTTTTCCCTACATATTTCATTTTATCTATTTTAAAATTTTTATTCTTTGCTTTTAATTTTTATAGGGAATTCGTGTTCTTAGACGCAAAGAATGATTAGTTTCTTTGTCATTTGAATTAGAGGGGGCAGAGCCTGATTACCGCTGGGGCATGTGGGGCACAGGCCCCTCCTCTTAGATTTCAGGGGGACCTAAAATCCCCTTAATTTATCATGTTAATTAAAAATAAATAATGATTTCACTCAGAATCTAGAGTACAATGATATCATTGATAGTTTTGCAAATGCCAAAACAAGGAAAAAATCTATTTATTGATAAAAATTCGCCTTAAAAGTGCGATCTCTTTGCAAATCAGAAAACCACTCCAAATTTAGTCTGTACTTACTATTAAAAGTTATATGATAGATCATTTTGGTATTTACGGTTTACTGCAACGGGCAAAGTTTAACCACATTTACATATTTATCGTATACTACTAAATCTCTTCTACTTTTTAAATGTATATATTACAGTGATATGAGGTACCACCAAATGTAGTACGGTTGTGTAAAAACGCAAGTATCGAAATATTTTATTGCTTCAACATATAAAAAAAAAGCTGGAATGGGGGGAGGGAGGGACGGCACAAAATAAATTTCCTGAAATAGAAATGTGCCCCATGTCTAGTGTCAGGATGATCAGGCTCTGGGGGGGGGGGAATCTTGCAAACTAAAATTTGTCTATGCCCCCCTGTCGGGCAAGTTTGCCACCCTGTCGGGGACTTCCTAGCGCCACCACTGGCCACTTGTTACTAACTTATATTGAAAAGATTTGACCTAACATCTGCTGTTAAAAGTTTTGCAGACAATATTCAATTTAATTTTTAAATTGCTTGCAAGC
Source organism: Uloborus diversus (assembly GCF_026930045.1). NCBI lineage: Eukaryota > Metazoa > Arthropoda > Arachnida > Araneae > Uloboridae > Uloborus > Uloborus diversus. Next base: position 65,877,250 of record NC_072737.1, on the reverse strand, counting down.
AAGATTTAAAATTTATTTAGCAGTTTTTTGGTTTTAGTTACTTAAAAAGGTGTTTGCAAATACTAGTAAGAATCAACTATTTAACACGGGCTACCTGAAAGGGATATTCGGGGGGGGGGGATGTATAAATTTAAAAGAATATAAAACAAAAAAGAAATCAAAGTACAATCGCGAGTATGTGACTTTTGAAAATTAAAAGTTTTTAAGGCAGAAAGTAAGGTTTTTGCGAATTCGGGGGGGGGGGGGATGTATAAATTTAAAAAAATATAAAACAAAAAAGAAATCAAAGTACAATCGCGAGTATGTGACTTTTGAAAATTAAAAGTTTTTAAGGCAGAAAGTAAGGTTTTTGCGAAATTTATACCCGAAGCCACGTTGAAAATCTTTTAAATTATTCTGATGATTTGAAATTTGCTAACTGTAATTTATTCAAAAATTTTACTGTCAGGAGTGGGAAAGCTGGTCTAAAATCAAGCTTTTTTTAATGTATAATCGGTTCTAAAATTAGACTATTTAATTTGTTTTTATGAAACTTTTATATACATTGGATTCATATAAATCAAGTATGGAGCAGAATCATTTAATTTTGTTTACTGTTTTCTGTCAGTGACTTTTTAAAAGATCGTGTTTTGGTAGCCCGACTCCCCCCCCCCCCCCCCCATGGGGAAGTAAAATGGAGGTAGTTCAGAGATTAGGGTATATTTAAACAAAAATGTGTAAATATGTGTATAAAATTCATTCAATTTTTAATTTAAAAAATAGCATGTGTAAAGTAGTTCATGTAGGGAAAAAGGGAATGTGGGGCAAATTGAAATGTGATAACTTACCTTTCTAAAAATAGACAAATTGGAAATTTGTTTTGAAAATTACGGTAGACAAAGAAACAAAAACTATTTTATAATAGCATTAAAGCATATTTTTTAAATTTTTGTCTGTTAATTTGCTCCCTTCAAAAAAAAAAGTGAAAATTCGCATCCCCCCCCCCCTCATGAGACAAAGCGCAAACAAAAATACTTTTCTACTAAAATATTTTACCTTTGGTCACTAAAAATATTTTTGCTGAAATAAATGAGTAAATGTAAGAAGAAATGAAGTACATATATTAGGAAACAATAAACGAATAAAATCGTGATTTAATCAGGAAAATCAGTAAGAAATGAAAGAATAAATAAATCAATTATTAAAAAAAGGATTGCAAATGAATAAATTAATACGCAACTGATTTAATAAATGATTGAATAAATCAACAAAATAAACTTCACTTTGCCCGGCAGGATGACAAAATGCCCAAAATATTTTTAAAGAAATAAACTTAATATAAAAAAAGTAAATACTGCGCCGAATAACAGAACATCTTAATTAATATTTAAATTGCTTTTAACAATAACAAAAATAATTTTTCACTTACTCCAAAATGCATAACAAAATAAAAAAACAACATGACTATCAAGTTTTGGAAATTACTTATGTTATCGTATGCTTTGATCTTAACTTTTTCCTGACTGTAATAAACTACATAGTTAAAATATTACCAGATAGGTGGCGGTAAAAACAGAGTAAATATTTCACCATTTCACTTGCTCCGCTATTTCACGTTGCCTCATGTACCTCTTTTTATTTTTTCGATGAGTTTCATTTTCTAACAAATGTTTTCAGAAATAAAATTTGAAAATTTCCTAAAATGACACAGAATTTAACTTTCCACCCCCTATATTTCTAAAAAGTGAGTAAATGAGGTTTAATTTTGATAGAAAGAATCACTTTTTGCAAAAAGTGTTTTTAGAAATGTTTCATTATGATGTCTGTTTTACAATTTATCGAAAATTTATTTCATGGCTGCACAAGTTGCTCTTTGAAATGGAAAATTGTATACTACTTTAGAAATTAAAGTTTTTTCTCACGAGATACAATTTCGTTTTATGCATTTTGTTTGTAGAATTATACCATTTATACTTTGCATTTAATGCTTTATAAATTTAACTCTTGAAGCCTTTAATAACCCCTGGCCAACATACCTATCAAATAAAACTTGAAACTTGGTTTTACTTTGTTAAAAGAAGCAAATTAGCCGTTAGTTTAAACTGTTTTCAATCACCTTAATGGGCAAGAAATGTTCAATGCTCATATCCCTCTCCCATATAAAATAATCTTGGAGGAAAAGACACAACAACACAACGCAAAGTATTAAACTATTTTGGGGGGAGAGGACTGTGACTTAAATTGCAATTTTCAGTATCTTTCCCGGAACTGTTTACTGCAACAGTTACAACTACTGTTTTCCATTCCCCTCCCCCCTCCGTTTTATAAACTAATTTCAGCAGCAGAAACCCGAACGGAAAAGGTAAAATAACTTGAGAAAATTTCGTGGTGTTTCTTTGACATTGGTTTGATTTTCAAGGAATTTGCGCTCAGATCATGTCAAAAACTGCAATAAAGCAAGAAGAGAACATTTGCTTTGCATCCTTTTACAAGCCGACACATTTCCTTTTCTCCAAAGACCTTGCAAACAAAGTTTTCTAAGTGAAAACTAAACATTCTTTTAGGGTTGGAGTTTCTTCCGAAAGAGAAAGCTTGCACACGTGAGAAGACCATGAAAACAGAATACTCCTTTTTCAAATCCTTCTCCTCAGGGAATTCACCGTTTCCACCTGTCATCGGTATGCTTGATGCTTGTGTTGTCGAGCCCAACATGCTTCTCATGATGAGCATGGCGCCAGACATGTCTAATTCTGACTACCTTTCGGTGCTGTACAAACGATTTTTCACTGAAGCATAGAACAGTAGTGGCAAAACTTTTTTTCACCCGAGGGCCTCAGCTGATTCTCAGATGAATCTTGCGGGTCAGAGCACTTATAAAATTAAAATATATTTAAATATTTTTTCATAGAAAACATGGGAAAGCGCTGAAAAAAAAATAAATAAATAAAATAAGAATTGCTTTTATCACTACTGCATGCTTATTTTATTGATACGAAGTTTCCGTCTGTTTTTAAAAGCAAATTTCCATTTAGTTTCAAATTTACAACAATTATTCATAACTATCAAAAATACCCGGCGTTGCCTGGGTCAGTAATAATTATGAGAAAAAATCGTTACTTGCTTTTGTTTTCTGTTTTAAGTGAAAGAATTTAAAACACATCTTTTTGACGTGATTAAAATTAGAGTTTCTTCCTTTCTCATAAAACTAAAATAGCAATAAGTATAAAGAACAAGATAGTATTGATTTAGAAACGAAAGCACTATATTTAAGCATAAATAAATTTCCAAAACATCTTCTCATGTTTAAGAAGATTAATCTGTTGATACTTTTTTTTTTAACATGGAGTCTAAAACCTTCTCTGTATGGCTATTGAAGTACGGAGTTTTTAAAAAATGTAGCCGCGCTCGTAATCCCCTTATACTTGCTTTAGTTATTTTGGGAAATTTCAATCATTGTGGGCTCTTGGCGCGATTTTACCGAATTTGCTGGAATCGTTTTGGGATACCTTCGATGATGCCCCCCCCCTTCTTTCCTTACTTTGTAAAACGATATGATATTAATTTTCGTTACAGAGATATTCAGTGGCGGATCCAGCCGATTGTTGTGGGAGGGGCCATCCTAAATTTTTGAACAAACTCCGAACTCCCCAGAAATGTTATTAAAATGAAGTTTTAAAAACTCAATTTTCGGGGTATCGAGACATTAGGTGAGGGGGTGGATTTAGGAATCTCCCTCAAAAGTGTTTCAAAATTCAAATTTCCGAGTAATTTTTGAAAATTAGGAAACTGAAAACGTATTTTGTCTATTTTTAATGATGTACGGAGAAAGGTCAGGTTTCGGGCGCTGTCCCCAAAATACTTTTTGAAAATAAAGCTTAGAAACCAAAATATTCTGTCATTATACATTGAGAAGTTAGAGAAGGGGTGCTCTTCTCTAGCTCTTCGGCTGTCCAACCTAAAAATGCACCTTTAGGTAATGTTTGCTTACATTAAAGGAAGGGTGAAGGTGCTTAGAATCCATCCTTCCTGGAAATATTTTGCCTTTGAGGCTCTAAAAATTCGATTTTTAACTATATTTATACAAATTTTAGAAAGGGATGGAAGATTCGTGAGCTCCTCCAAATACCTCCTTTTAAAGCTATCATCACGATATAAAGTAGGGAGGGAAGAGGTTCTAACAAAAATCATTTGTAATTAAAGTCTCAAAAAATTTCATTTAAGTTGCTTTTAAGCAAGTTAAGTGATAAGGGCTGGATAAGCTGGTTTCCGTTGATTTTTTTTTCCAAATAAAAGTCTTAAAATGCAATTTTTTGCTACATATCAAGGCATTTATGAAAACGCATGGGAAAAGGTTTTTTTTTTTCTCCTAGTTTCGAAATTAAAGCCATAAAAACGAAAATTTAGGCTCTCTTTGGTCTTGTGAACAATAGGCATACTCTGAGAACAGCAGTATTTAGAGATCGTTCAAGTGTCTGTAGTTGGAATCAAGAAATGATGTAAAAGATGGAGAAAAATTTTGGAAATAAAAGTTTTGTTTTGAGGATAGGGATATAATTTATCTCCCAATTAAGGCCTATACTTCTTTTTTAGTAAAACACATGTGTTAAATTTTGTTATCTTTTCATAATATTTTTTTCTTAAAAAAAATCCTACAATCACAAGGCTTTGGGATGGGTCATGGCTTCCATGGCCCCCCTCTAGATCCGCCCCTGGAGATATTATCGCCAGATGCTGAGATACTTTTGATCACCATAAAATGGCACTAAAGAGTTTCATCCGAAATGTTTCCAAAATAAGTAGTAAAATTTGCGATTGTTTGAAATTGTGCAAAAAGGAAAATTAATGGAAGTTTTTGTGCTGTTTATGGATTTGCCTATAATTTAGTTGCTGGATTACTTAACACAGTAAAAAAAGTTTTTTTTAAAAATTCTTTGATTGGCGATATTTGGTTTAAATGGTGAAAGCTGAGAAACATTATGACGTAATCTTCGGCTTTAAAAACAGCAAAAATTTTGGCAATCTGCTGGATGATTGAATAATGAATAAGGGTTCAATCAGCATAAATAATAATAAAAACCATTTAACCATTAAACCCACCCATAAGTTCCGTTTAAATGGAAAATCATCAGCCAAATCATGTATTTGCCAATCTTGTGCAAAAATCTTACTTCAAGATTTGACTTGAGAAAAGCCTTGAACAAATCAAGAAAAGCAAAGAAAGTCAACAATACAACAATTGTCACTATCGACAGGGAGTTGAGATGATACACTAAATACTGTATTGAGTTGAGGAAAGATTTCGAACATGGAACTAAAAAGCTCATAACTCGTTTTTTATTCTACTTAGAAATTTCGAACAGGTGCCATCTTCAGCAGAAAAACCAGAGCTTTCGATGGACATATAATGTAAATATGTGCAAGTATTTTTTCATCCCTATATTAGAGAATTTACACGAAAATTGTATTTTATTGCCCCCCATAACGGTACGAAAACTACCCTATGTGTTAATCTGATGCATAAGCTATATTATTGTCAAGTTTCATCAAAATCCGTTCAGTAGTTTTTGCGTGAAAGAGTAACAAACATCCTACATCCAGACAAACTTTCGCATATATAATAGTAGTAAGACTAGAAAGTCGCCCGTCAAGGTATGACGGGTGAAAATTGCTTCTACTCTTCTACATTTTAACGAAGCAATTGCCTGATTGGTGATAATTTGATACTTGAAATTTCAACCCTAACTCCTGTGGATGAACCCTAAACTCCAGTAGGTAGCGTTCATTGTTGACCATTTTTTCGTTTCTTCATTCCCCTGAAATGACACAGCCTTACAAGTAAAACAGTTAAGTTACCGGATCGAGTTCAGCCTTGTCACAATAAAGTCTTTCACTGAATGTTAAACATTACCGAAACATATAATCAAATTATCATGCCGTGGCGCGAGTTTCATTGTTGAAACACGCGGGTTACTCGATCATCGGCTATTATTTATATGAGGATACCGAATAAAAAGTATCGGTTGTTTTGGAAGGTTCCAGAATATATTTTTCGATTTCCAACATTAAACATTACAATGTGCCACATGGATCGGCTACATGGGCTAGATCTGGCTCGCAGCCGTAGGTTAGGCAAGGGCACCACTGTGGCATAAAAGAAACTGATCGATTTTCACCATTCGAAGTGAGTTTATTTGGAAAAACGGGAAAGAAATACTTTCTTTATTACATTATGCAGCATGCATTGATTTGGCAACCTATTTAATTTAGTCGCCTAATTACACGAGAGCAAAATTGAAGCTCTCCTTTTGTAAATAATCACTGACATGCACACTGATGAGGTATAGAGCTCAACTGTTGTGCTGATGAAAATTAAAAATGGATTTCCCTTTTTAATCAATCATTGCCTCATGTACAAATTGTTTTACTATGTGCACTTGAAAATGCCTACTAAGGATAAAAATTTACTTCAACCCACAATATGGCAATATAGCACAATTGAGTGATCATAAATTCAAAATTGTCTTCAACTGCACCATATTTGTAAACATTTCGCTGAAGATTACCAGTTAAGGGTGTCGCTTGATAGCTATTATATTAAATTAATGATTCAATTTATTAATTATTGTTTTAAAAGGTAGAATTAGTTATTAAAGTCAAAATGCAAACACTGAAGTTTTCGGTTAAAACATGTGTTATCATAAAGTTAACTTTTTTCCGTGGTGACTTTTTTTTTTTTTTTTTAAACTCATTGTTCCTTTTTTTACAAAATAATGGATTAACTATTGCCACATTTTCAGTGAATGCATGGGTTGCTTTTCTTGTACTAAAATAATAAAAATGTATAACAGTAAGTGCAAAAACATTCTATAATCACAGTTGTGATAGGACTTAGTATTTGCAGTCTATAAAAGTTCTCTGCAAGCATAGTAGTTTTTTGCAAGCAAGCTAAAATCGTATTTGTCTATGATGCCCATAGACTTTTTAGGGAGGCTGTTTTAGGGAGCATTTGTTTCTGTTAAGGGAGAGAGATTTCATTGGGAGGGGGGGGGGGTTACAGATTAACTTTGAGGAGAGTGTGCCGTCGCTTTTGGAAGTAGGGGTACCCCTGTATTCTCAAATTAGTAAACTCTCAATTTTTTAGTCTCTCTCGATTTTATTTAATTGATAATTCACTTAAACACATTTTAGATATTACTATACTTACTTTTTTCGGAAATATATGCTTGTTACTTTTTAAAATTAAGATACACTTTGCAGATGATCATATAATTACTAATGCTTCGTAATAGAGTTAATTCTTGATGAAAGTTGAAGTATGTTTTATCGATATACGGAACTCCATGACAATTTACACAATGCGCATTAGCGGGACAATGCCAATTAAAATAATAAATACCTTTGTGCTTTAATGAAGCAGAAAATAAAATAACGTTTTAACGCAGAAATGTACAAAAAAGAAGAAGAAACTGATGACACATGTTTTGGGGTTGCAAGGGGACCCGCCCCCCCCCCCTTTTTTTTCAATGGAAAAGTTGTGAACTTATGAGTGAAAAAACATCCGACAAAACTTACTGAATGTCTTTTCATCCATAAGCTCGATTTCTTATCATTAAACAAGGGGATTCTTTAAGTACCGCTGCAATTTTTTGCGAATTTGCATTGAAGCTTTATTTAATAATCGTTTGTAAATTGTGTATACTTTTCTTAAATAGGATACATATAATGCAGTATGCGAGAATTCATCAATATTTTTTACCGGTGAGGAATTTTTAAATAGTTGTTTCACTAAAAACTGTGTGCACTAAAATGCTTTTATTTTGTGACATATGTTTCAATGTTTCAAACGCAAAAAAAAAAAAAAAAAAAAAAAAAAAAAAATAGAAAGATATCTTTCCAATTAATATTTGTTTCAGATGTACCAATGTTCCGAACTTCCTAGTGGGGTACATCAACAAATTGAAAGAGTGATGCAGACATTACTATTTATTAGATATCACTCACATCCAGCAAACTACATCAGTATGGGTATTTATCATTGTACAAAATTTCGAAGCAGCCAGAAACAAGACAATAAATAAGTAAATATAAATAAATAGAGATAAATGAATAAAAATAATAATAAATAAATAAATGCAAATAAAAAGAATATTTACGTCTCCCTATGCGGCGGTGGAGGGGGGGGGGGAGTTGCCTCTCTTGAAGATTTCCAAGTGGAGCTTATTTCTTGGTGGTGCCGGCGTCTATTTTTGTACAGCATATCAGTTCTAATGTTGACACTTAGTCTACATTTTTATTTGCTATAATATACGGAATAATCCTACTTTCAGACACATATTTATAATGTGGGAAAGTTAACAAACATGACACTTGACACATTTTCCCTTCGGTCAGAAGTTGTTTTTCGAAATTGACTCGTGTATTTGCTTTGGTAGTCAACAGCTTTATGTCAGAAGCAGCCGGACTTTGTCGCAGCAGGACTTTATGTCTTAATCGCTCGGGTGTGGTAATCCGGTTGTTTTTCTTCGGAGAAACTGCCAATGCAGATGTCGTGTCAGGCTATAATCTTGTGGCTGACTGTTAAAGTACCACGAAAAAGCAATGTGTGTTGCTGATCATGACTGATCGGATCTAGAAGTTTAGGGGGGCTTAGCTGTGAGTTTTGCGTGGGCTACAGATATTATGCCTTAAATAAATACGAAGTCCGACTTGGGGTTGTTACGGTCAGCAGTTGCCAGTCAGTCGAGAAAGAAATCGTTCTTGCTCGTGGAAGTTCGGAAAGAAGGTGCATTTTTGGAGCACAGTATTTGTCAAAAACTGGTCTTCATAGGTTCAAATTACTTCAAAAGATAAAGGTTCTGTCAGGTTCTATGGATGTCTTATGTATTGTATTATTTTAAAAGTATTGGTGGATTGTTTCATAGAACTCACCAATTTGAGTAAGGATTAGACGAGTCTCTGGCGTTTTTCGTGAATTAAATCAAAACAAGTAGATTTCTTTCAAAAGGACATTCGGAACTTGATTATGTGAGGACGTTGCGTTTCATAGTAACTAAGTCTCTAGTTAGAGGCAATATCATAAGATTTGCAGGACTTTATTTGTTTTTTCACGAACCAAAATGTCTCGATTCATTAACAAAGAATCTATCCATATGGAAGAATATCTTCTCAAGAATCAATTTGCAAATAGCAGTCCAGTTTCAAAAAGTTTCAATTTAGTTCAGACCGAGGTTCTGCAAATTCACACTAAAGAAGAAAATATCTCCGAAGAAAAAGTAGTTCAAGCATCAGCAGAAGTTTTAAACATTGATAAGTTGATTAGTGATATGGATCCAATAAATCTTACCAAGAAGCCAAACGAATCGAGTCAAAATTTGGCAAAATCTGAAAACTATTTAAAATCTTTGACTGCAAAAATGGAATCATTTTTTGAAGTAAGTACGGCTGAAGTTTGCACCAAGACAGAAATTCAACCAGGTTGGATAAACGTCGCTCAGAATCCAATTAAACGAGTCGATAATAACATTAAAGATATTCCAAATAAGAAGAAGCAATCTTGTTGCGATAAAACTTCCAGCACCTTGATGCCAAAACGAAAATTTTCCACTTTATTTCAACGTAAAAATGAAAGTATGATGAAAAGCTTTTGGTATCGGTATGGTAAGTGAATCTTTTTTGAAGTACTGACCTTTTGCACATATATATTTGCTTTTCTAAATTTTCCAACGTACTATCCATAAAGCAATGCCGGTGAAAGTATAATACATGTATAGATATCAAAAGTGATTATGTAATAAATGAAATTCATTTTTAAAAAGTTGAAACATTACCTTTTTAGTAACGTGTTACGTGTCAACTCTTCACTATACAAAAAATAAAATTTAAAGAATAGAAACGTTTCCAAATGTATGAGGAGGCTTTAGTACAGGTAATTTTTTGAAACTTTTTTAGTAATTTGGAAACCTCTTTCTGTCAGTGCAAATTACTATGAAAATAAAGGAAACGTTTCGCAACTGATCGGAAGTATGCCATTAACAGGAGGTTTTTAAGATTTTCGGAAACATTTCAAAAAAGTTAAAAATGGTTTCTGAATGTTTTTTAATGAAGTATATAAATATCAGGGTCACCAAGAAATGTGTTTCAAAAACTAATATTTGTATCTAATGTAAATGCTCTCTATTATTATTTTTCTGTTTATAGTTTTTAAAGAATGAAATTACTATATTCTTTTCATTTAATTAAATATAATACTCAAAGAAACATTATTAGTCAAAACTTTCTGCCATGTCATTTTAAAACGAATTGATTCACTATTTGTTTTCAAAAATCTGTTTAATAGTTATATCTGTAAACTTTTCATGCGTTTACATTCCGGATATCTTGTATTGGAGCAGTCTTTGAATGATTTCACTTTTTTTTTTTTTTTTTTTTTTCAATATTTCTGCCCCCACCTTCCCTTTGCACAGATTGTCTCACTTCACTCCATCCCTCCTTTGTCACATATCACGCAATTATTCATATTCTTATAAAATGCGTGATGTCACACTTCTTGGCATCCCTCCCTCGACCTTGTCACAAACTCTCAGCTTTACAAAACCCCTCCCCTCTCAAAGTCAAAGTATGACATCATTTGTGAACAGCACCATTCTATAATATAGAATATATCAGGGGCGTATACAGACTAGTATTTTAGTGGGTTCATGCTGAAAAAAAGTTTTTGTTCGAAAAATTTCTGACAGTTTGGGTGTCAGTAAAAAGTGCTAAATCGGCGAGGAATAAGGCGCCGAGTATGGCACAAACATTTTAACTTAATCACAGAAGCAATGAAAAGAAGCATTATTTCAAATATTTAAGTGAAAAAATAATTAATAAATCAAAAAGATTAAGGAGAACACTTACACTTTATTCAAAAAATATTTAAACGCAATGTAATGATATACGTATTTGCATGATATCCAGTTCGTATGCAATTTTTAAACTATATCATGAGCAATTATGATGGATGACTGATATTGTCGATGGTTTGGGGGGGGGGGGGGGTCATGACCCCCATGAGCGTCAAGCTGTACCAGCCCCTAGGATTGTGTACTTTTGAGATCAACTTGATCATCTTTTGGAATCCATCAGTAGAATGCAAATTTTCGCTAATCCGTATTCGATTCGATCTGCATGTGTTGGGATCACTGATACAAGGAAAATATGGTACACTTGTTCCCCATTCCAAAACCACGACGTTTAGATTTTAAAAACACTATCAACTGTGCTTCAATTACTTTATTATCTGCAGCACTAGCGCAGCCAGAAATACCCTTTGGAGGTTTTTTTTTTTGATGAAAAATACCTTCTGGAGGGGTTTTTTTTTTTTTTTTTTGATGAAAAATGCCTTCTGGACGTTTTTTTTTTTTTTTTTTTTTTGATTAAAAAACCTTCTGGAGGACTTTTTTTTATTCAACCAAAAATACCTTCTGCAGGGGTTTTTTGATGAAAAATACCTCCTGAAGGGTTTTTCTTAAAAATCGAAATAGCCCTTTTATATGCATAAACTACTGTTAAAATGTACAATATGTATATATGTTAAAACCAATGGCTCCAGTATCCCCCCCCCCCCTACGCCTCTGACCTGCAGGGTATTTCGAGCTAAGAATAAAGCAAAAAGCTGCCAAAACGAAGTTGTGTGCGACTTGAAGTCGAAAACTGCACCTCCTATTATTTTTTAATTTAGGTGAGGCTGTTTCGCCCATTAACACTCTTCTTTCTTCTAACAGGAAAAAAGACAAAGCAGCACTGGACAATAACCATTAATTTAGAGGCAGACAGCACTTGTTTCTAGTTGCTGTTTCTTGTTTCCTTTCCAATTTCATTTGCTTTAACCTTCGCGTGCATGAAACCACAAATCATGAGGCCCCTCAAAAGGGTTTGTTCACCCCTTTGTTTGGTTCTGAGAAAAGACAAAGAAAATAAAATCAACATGGAATGTCCTTTGCACATTTAACGATTTTTTCCCGTAACTTTTTTATGACAAGAATTATTGAAGACCACTTTTTAAAAAGTTACTGTGATTTTTCATTTTTAAGCTACTGTATTTTATGAATTACATATTATCACGATTTGTGAATTTATGCTCGTGACAAGTCTTAACACTTTCCAATGTTGAACTGCATTGTCCGGGTAGTCTGATTTTAGATTTTAAATGCGTTTGAATATAGGGGGAAAATGCATATAAACTAATTTTCGATTCCGGGCAGTTTCAGATATCATCTAGTTCGAATGTTGATTAAAGTGTGTTTTAACATTTTTGTCCGGGGGGGAGGGCATCAAGTGAATCTTTCATAAAATCATGGTTGCCACAACGGATCTTTTTAGAGAACCATTAACACTCATTTGTTTTTTTTTTCTTTCTTATATTTTTTTGTTACATATTTTTGTATACGTACTATGATGCTATAAAAAGATGTTGCGAGTGTGCTGACACTCACAGCGTATACTTTAACATGTCGATAATTCTGAATCCTTTTCATAGCTAATTGGTGAAATATATTATCGGATCTCAAACTTAATGTAGTTCGAAAAATGAATGGCATAAAAAAATAATCGTGTACTCTAATTTTAATAAATGATGCTTACAACCATTTACTAATTATAAAAGTTCGCGTTACTAGCACTTTTGCAAAAGATGAAGGATGAACTATCTTTTGATACTGGATAAATCGAGTCTATGTGCACATTTCAATAGGATATTTATTAGTACTTTTTATAACTTATCAATTTAAATTTATTTCTACACGACCCTATTCCACTAAGCGGAGATACTGTTAAGCAAGTAAGCGGAAGTGAATGCTTTATGATTGAAAATGTGTTTATTTTAATTAATTGTCGGGAAGAACCAAAAGATTGCTTCTAAATGAGTATGTAAAATTGTAATATTCAATAGTATGTTGTCACACGTCAACTTTAAACGTGAAATACTTGTGTTCGCGAAGCAAATTATAAAATTTCCTCAGCGCTTTGTTTTTCAGAAGATTATTTTAAAATTCAGTCATTCGGGCTAACTTTGAATCATGCTGGTTAACTTTGGACCAATTCCCCCGCCGCCCCCCCCCCTTTTTTTCGTTAAAAAATAAATAAAAAAAGGGGAAGGGGAAGAAAAACTTGATGGCCAATTGCTACTTTCATGCAAAAAAAGTTGGTAATATTGTACACACCTGGTTGCGTCATTCAATAGGTCTGGATAAACTGTTTGAAAGCTCTTGAAGTTGTTGAAAGTGCTACATTGTAATATGAAGCAGCGAGAAGCAATGGGATGTAAGAGGGCTTTATAAAATTAAACACGTTTCAAGTTCAGATTCTAAGATGACTTTCAGTGAAAAGTTTTTCTAAATCATGCTGTATAGCAGCACCTATCAGGGCTTCCAGTGCTAGGGCTTGGCCCAAAACAGAAGAGAAGTTCTCCTACACTTGAACTGGTTATCAACTTTTCAATTTTGGCACTTGAATCTCTTTACTTCTCAATGCCTCATATTATCTGCGATATTATAAATGATAAAAATCTTGTGATATTGTAAAGTACAAAGGGGAACTTTTAAAAATGTAAACAGTTCACCTTTCTGGTTTAAAGTTGCACTACTTTTGTTAAAATAATTTAGTTTTTATCTCATCTCTGACGTATCTCAAAGTTTTCCTAAATGGCAGAATAATTTTGAACCTGGTAAACAATTTATTTCAAGTGGGAGTAATAATTGCTTATTCCTTAATATTTTATAACTATACAATGCCTCATAAGATTTTCTTTATGACCAACAAATGCAATAGATCTATTAAAGATGAGTCGGACATTTTAACGTAGAAAAATTTTAGTGGGTCAAAGTTATCATGAATAACTGTACTCAAACAATTACCGGTGGCGGTGTTCAAATAATAATACAGTGGCGCACAGAAGGGGGGGGGGGTCCAGGGGATTCGGACCCCTCCCATCGTCCTTGAGTTTTTTTGATCCACTATAATCCTATTTATTCAAGGCGTAAAATTGTTCCAAGCAAAGGTAACATTAATTTTTGATTTAAAAAATAGAATTTATTTTCACCCTTTCTTCCCCAGCAAAATCGAACTGTATGTGAAGATAAATTGTACTATAATGATGGTTTTGCTTTGCTGTTTTTACTATTAACAATGAGAAAAGTACATAGGTACATACTTTAATTTAAAGTATTTGTTATTAATAAAGTTATTTTATTAACTAAAATGCTTAGTAATTATTCAATATTTTTAAAAATGTTTTTTGTTCCTGACAATCTATAAAACCAAAAGAATATGTTTGGATGCGTGTTGGAGTATGACAGGAGAATGGTAGATCTTTGATCCTGCACTCCCCCGCCCCCCCCCCTTTTTTTTTGAAAACTTCCTGCGAGCGCTACTGTAGTAATACTTATCGAAAGTCTATATCATAACACTTCTTAAATGGCTACAGAAAAATATACTGAAACATCCATAATGACCAGTGCTCACAAATTGCGATGTTTCAAAAAGCATATTGTTTGTCTATTGTCCCAAAACCAGAGTCGAAGTTCGCTAAATGCCGCCTAGATTTGAAATCTGTCGCTCCCTAAAATAAAGAGCAAACTTACCTTCATTCAAAAACCTCAATTGAAGCCCCTTTAAATAGTAATCCTAAAATTTAAAAGTAAACCTTATGAAAAGTGATCAAGTCTAATTACTTGTCGAGGGTAGGCGGTTTAAAAATTCACCAAAAATCATTTTGGAAATAAAACAATCAAGCAATCCAGCTTCTGGTTTTGTAGTGGTCATTTCCGAAAAGGGGGGAGGGTGGTTAGGGTTATGTGTGTAATTAAAATAATTCATTTTCACAAGAAGTAATAATAAGAAAATGATGCCGTTATAGAAAATGAAAAAATGAACAAAAATCCTATTATTTTACTTTCAAGAAGAGTAAAAAAGTATAATTAAAGTAAAATTTTGTCACCCCTAAATATTTGTCGCCATAGGCAGCTGTCTACTCTGACTATTTAAAATTCGGCGGTGCCCAAAACGTACTTCAACGAACGTAAATTACCTGCCTTGGTACTTGAAGTAAATTTAAGCTTTTATTTATTTATTTTATTATTTTTTTTTAACTTAATGGCTTGAAATAAAATTTTTAGGCATTAACGCTTGTCCAAGAGGTACTGTGATGCCCTTAAAAATTTGCTGCCACTGGCAGCTAGCTACCTACTCTAACTACACTGCTCAAAAGAATTTGGCAAGCACATGGCTTTAACAAAATTGAGAAAAATATTATTCCGGAAGCTAATTTCCAATAAAGCCTCACTGTTTTCAAAAAGCATGAGAATAAAACGTAAACTTTGGTTTGAGTAGTGTATGAAAATTCGGCGGTGCGCAAAATGTACTTCAACGAACGTAAATTACCTGTCTCGGTACTTGAAGCAAATTTACGCGACTTTTTCTTTAACTTTACGACTTGAAATAAATTTTTTGTGCAATAATGCTTGTCCAAGAGGCACTGGGACAGAAAATTTCTCAATTAATGTGTTCCAGTGTGGACTTGACAATGGAAGACAAACGAGGATTCGGAAGCGTGCTTTACCCAGACTCCACACAATTGATTCGCGTGCTTCCAGATAGAGAAATTTCCGATCGGATGGGGTAAGGTTGGGAGCAAATAAAGACCCCTGAACCCTTCAGCACTGGCGAAGAGGAGAAAAGATTCATGGTCCGCTCTTCGCGGGGTGTTTTTGTTGTTCCATCCCGCGCAAAATGATCTTTTCGTGACCATTTCATCGCGTGAGGACGACCGCGGAAGTTTTCTTTATTTCATTCTTTTCTTTAGTTTCATGGTCTTGTTGGTGGTTACTTTTTGTATTTTGCTCTGTCGGCGTGATTGCAGACTGTGGGAGATGTCACCACCCCCTGATGGCGAAGAGAGAGGACAAGCTATTGTCACTGCGGACATTTCGATTGTCAAGGGTCCCTCGATGTTCAGTGTGTGTACCTGAGAAATATGGGGTTTTTTATCTGTCAGCACAAATACGTCATGCTGATTTTTAGGCATTAGAAATTTGTCAGTATTGCTGAAAATCTATTGAAGTAAAACTGATTCATAGGTGTTCATTCTAAAGTAAATTGAATCGTTTATTTCGGAAATCAATCAAGCGTCTCCTAGTTTGGGAGAAAAATTTATACATCACCATTTCAAACAATCCGAAGGGATTACAAGACCTTTTACAGAAAGAATTGTTCCTAAATGTATACTCCTCACATTTTAAAATACTGTAATCCTTACACAGAAACTTAAGCTGTTCTGGGAAGCTGAAAGAATTGTTCCTAAATGTATACTCCTCACATTTTAAAATACTGTAATCCTTACACAGAAACTTAAGCTTGATTCATAATTACATAAACGTCTTAAAATGATTCAGCGGTGGATACAAAAAGATGGTCATTGCGGTCATGACCCCCTCCACCTAAACTGTTGACAATTTTTTTCTGTCTACATTGTATTTAAGCACTTCATGAATAAAATGTAAAAATTTCAGTAATATTTTCAATTAATTAGTTTTTTAATTAAATATTTGAATTTATATTGCTTCTTTTCATTGCTTATGAAATTAATTAGTAACGTTTATGCTCTACATAGTACCTCATTCCTGGCCGGTTTGGTGCTTCTTATTGACACCCAAGCCGTTTCAAAAATTTTAATACCAAAACAGGTTCGTTCAGGAGCTTCTCATTCTTCAGCATGATAAAATGGTAGTCTGTATCCGCCCCTGAAATGATTGTCAACGTTGTGACGGCTATCCTGAAACGTTTTAAACATTGCGTGTGCTGCCTTTGATATTTTCAACATTAATTTTTGAAAATAGAAGGAATATATTATTCAAATACACATACACTATATGACCAAAAGTATTGGGATTTTCAAAAGTGCACATTTTTACGGATTTCTCGAGAAATAAAAGACCAACTGCTCTGTAATTTTTTTCACATAAAAAGTATACTCTAGCTGTCATTATCCAATAACAATTAAGTCTACCAGTCATTTAGGGGACCAGCAAAAAATTGAAACAAAAAAGGTATTTGATCATTTTTTATTGTAAATAGCTGGGAATAAGCTATAAATTTCAGAAATAAGTTAAAAATCTATGAAAAATTTATTTTTACATTTTTATGAAAGTATCTCTTATACCCACGGAGATATAAGCATTTCTTTCAAAAAAGCGAATTTTTTTTAAAAAGGTTTTCAGCTCATATTACGCGAAGTTTTTCGTTAACCGTTACTGGACTTTCAGAGTATTTGACAGCATATCAGAGAAACATAATAATAAAATTTGAAGTTAAAATATTGAAAATGTAATGAAATATTAACGTTTAAAGAAATTAATGTTTCACTGCGCATGCGCGAAAGATAGCAATTTATAACCTTGATAATTGGAAGCCCAGATATATCCTACATCTCATAGAAAAATTTCACCTCAATATCTGTAAAACGTAAAAAGTTTTCAGCGATCTAATGAGCCGAATTTCTATAATTCTTGGATAGGCGACGAATGGTAAGAGGTCGTTCGCAAACTGGCAACACTTTCCTGCTATCGTTGCAGAATGATTCATGGCACGAACGGATTATTTGATCATAGTTCATTAAAGTTTCAATATTTTAATTTCAAATTTTATTATTATGTTTCTTTAATATGCTGTCAAATATTCTGAAAGTTTAAGTGACGATTGACGGAAAACTCTGTATGATATGAGCCGAACATCTTCAAATAAAGTTTGCATTTTTGAAAGAAAGGCCGTGGGTATACTTTCACGAAAATATAAAAATAAATTCTAGATAGGTTTTTAACTTATTTCTGAAATTTATAGTTTATTCCCAGCTACTTACAATAAAAAATGATCAAAAAACTTTTTTTTTTTTTTTTTTGTTTCTTCAACTTGTTGTTCGTCCCCATTCTTCCTACCATTCATTTAGAATGGTAGACTTAATTTTTGTTGAAAAATGGCGGCTGGAGTATACCTTTTATGTGAAAAAATTACAGAGCAATTGGTCTTTTATTTCTTGAGAAAACCGTAAAAATGTCAATTTTTAAAAGTGTCCCAATACTCTTGGTCATATAGTGTATTTGTGTGCAAATGCAAATTACAAGCCTCAATATATTAAAGCGTCTTTATAACATTGGTGAATCTTCACTCCGAATACGTAAGCTATTTCGAAAATTATTGATTTTTTGAACATCAACTTACTTTTGTATCTCTCAGTATAGAATTTAAAATTAAACACAATTCTAACACAAATTAAATTTTGACTGGAATGCTCAAATATATAATGTGGCAAGAAAAAAGGCGTAAAGATAACTTCTCTTCCTGAATATACATCTTAACTTTTGTATCTCAAAACGCTAAAACCGTGCTAACAGATCAATGAATGTATTTATCCGTGACAAAAATTAATTTATATTTCTATTTTTACAGCCATTACGTCTCCAAATTTAATTCGGCCCGATTACAGGCAATATCCCCAAAAGACATATTCTTGATAAAAGCAATTTTCTTTTATTGCTATGTATTATTAATGAGCGGAAGAAAAATTCCAATCGTTAAACCATCTCGTGTGCACTCGAGGGCATTTCTAATGAATGATACCCAATCGCCTGCTTGCGCACATATAGTCTTCCGCAGAGATTATACCTTAGTGCTTGTTTTAAAAAGCCATAATAAAAGGATTAGAGATGGAAAGAGTTGTCAGAAATGTAGGATTAACAGTTTGGAGACCTTTCGTCTACTAAATAAAGCGGTTTTTGAGGTGATTTTCGACGAGAAAGCTTGTGTCTCATAATCGATTGCGCTGCGATTGCAATCACGGCTTCCAACGATAATGTGTTTACGCATCGTGAAAGTTTTGACTGAGCTCAGTGGCGTACGCATCAGGGTTTTTTGAAGGAGAGGGTTCATTTTTTCCCCGCAGACAAATGTTAACGTTGCTCATTTCCCCTCCCTTTCTTCTCCAAAATAAATGAAGTTGAAATATTTTGCTATTGCAATATCAGTGCCAGATCTTGGAGATCACTTTGGTATGGAACAAAGACAATTTTTTTCGCTCTTTATACGTATATTCTCAGTTTAAACAGGGTTGCCACGCCACAGGGAAACCTAAAAAATAGGAAAAATATAGGGTATTATGAAATTTTCCTTAAAAACCTGGAAAGTGCAGCGAATTTTCCCACTTTTTTTCTGATTTTGCAAAATTCAGTGCCAAATCTACGAAAAAAAAAATAAATAACTAAAATAAATTGAAAATGGTTATTTTGCTTTGAAGTTTTTTTTTATTTTTCTTATTTATAAAAGTTATCATTTAAATGTCTGTTATAAATGCAAAAATTATTCAATGTTTTGCTTGACATGTATCTTTCATTATGTGCAAATCCAATTTCGAGAGGATGAGATTAGTCATCAATATTTATTGTTGTGCTCAACTTTTGCATTTTGTATCTTATAAGTTTATAGGAACGAAAAGTTTTTTTTTTTTTAATGATGTTAAATATGAATATTTATACATTATGCTGTTATTTCAATTTTAAAGATTACTGCTTTAATTCCACCTCTTTTTCATTCATTCATTTATTTTTGCTGTAATAAAGCTATCAAGATATTAATGTTCTTACTTAACTATCAGTGTTCTCTCATTGTTAGTAATGTTGTATAGTCATACAGGGAAAACAGGGAATTTTCCCCTCAGAATGGAGTGGCAAACCTTTTAAAGTCATACATGTTGACATAATCCTTTTGTAAACAAAAGAAACTTAAAATGTTATTGATATCTCTATCGTTGCAAAGGCAATAAGTTTAGTTATACATTGACGTTTTGTAATATGAACTTCATTGTAAGTACAGGTTTCTCGCAAAAGTAAGGGGTCAGAGAATTCTCCCCTGGAAAATTTTCTGAACTGCAGTTCTAAAAAACCAATTTTAGTCATTTTTAATGATGCTTAGAGTTTAGGGGCACACCTCCGGAAATTTTTTGAAATTTAAGTCTTAAAATCGCGATGGTAGAGCATGTTTGGATTTTGGTAATTAAAAAAGCTACATAATTTGTTTAAAAATAAATATTAACTAAAAAAAAACATATTTCTGTGAAACTAGACGTGACTAGCTTTAACACCACATAGTCGCCATATCTGAAACTGCTGAATCATTGCAATTTTGGTTAATATCTTAACGTTTATTTCTGAATTAAGTAATGAAAAAAATATAGCTTACAGGTAAAAGAAGTGAAGTTTTCCCCCCTTCGGTTTCTATGTTTTCAAAAGAGAGAGAGAGGTATAGGGGGAAATAAAAAGAGAAAAATCTATACGCGGATGCATTTACTATATTTGAATTTGGATCGATTTACTAAATTTCAAAATAGGTTTTGAAGACCTCGGTGCAAGAAGAAAACAGCTTCACTTTTTGCCGACGTCAGGGCTCAAACAACTGATTATGCGTAGGTGAAGTTATATGGGACCAATTCTAATATAATATTGCATATAAAGACAAAATGTTTGAAAATAAATTAATGTTTTTCTTTTTGTAATTCTCGATTTTTTTTTAATGGAACTCTCCTCTTTTTACACCGAGTATTTCAATTGAACACAGGGGCGGATACAAGGGAGGGGCAATGGGGGCGTCGCCCCTTCCTTGAGGGACTATCCATATTGCTATTTGTGCAGTTTTTAACCTTTTTTTAATACTTTTAAATTTCCAAAAAAAGTGAGCATTATAATTGCACTCCATGCAACTATTCGCATTTAATTGAACAAAAAAAAAAAAAGAATTTTTTTTTATTATTTTGCTCAATAAGATATTTGTTAATTTTTTTTCTGTGAGTCCATGGCGCTGTATTTAGGAACCTAAATTTCATTCTAGTTAATGTTCGTGTTTTCCTCTTTTTTACTTCCTTTAAAAAAAGGAAGTATTGTATTCGCGAAAAAATTTTCACTCAAAAATCAGCCTTAATTTCCATTTTTCTCACCTCCGAATGAATGTTGAGTTTTTTTTTCCGACCCGACCACGCGTGGATATATGCCTAAGAACGTACAGACACCAGAAATATCCATTTTGACGACCCCCGAGTTAATTACAACGATTTTTCTCGTGACGTCCGTATGTATATGCGTATGTGTGTATGTATCTCGCATAACTCAAAAACGGGATGTCCTAGAAAGTTGAAATTTAGTACGTGGACACCTAGTGGGGTCTAGTTATGCACCTTCAATTTTGGTTGCATTCGGATGTTCTTAAGGGGGTCTTTTGCCCTTTTTTGGGGGAAATCATTGTTAATTTTCATGTAAACTCAAGTTGTGTTATAATTTGTCGGACACTTGCCGATATATCACCAGTCTTTTGGTCGCCAAGTTTTGTCGGCAACTTGGTGACAAATTTGGAGTTTTTTTTTTTTTTTTTTTCATTTGGTTTCAGTTTGGCCATTGTTGGTGATATTTAGAGAGTAAACAATTGAATCACATTAAAATTGCCAATAATGGGGAAATGACATTAAATTGGAGTAAAAGGAAGTCATGTGATGCACACATCAGCTCGTTTTTTTTTTTTGCCTCCGTTTTACCCGGAAGGGCAGTGGAATAACTAACCAGTGAGTGTCCACTAAGTGACTATCTCGTATTGCTGTCAGTCTGTCTCTCTCTCTCTCTCTTTGTTTGATTAAATGTTTTATAACATTAAACTATGAAAAAGGATATTCAGTTTAAGACAATTTAGCAAATACACTATTAAAAAAATAGCCACGTTGAAATTGCTAGACCATATTTGTACAAAGACATTACTTCTTTTTTTTCTTTTGAAAATCTTGTTAATTACTTAATAAAAAATAATTAATTACTTTATTACTTTTTCATCAGCACAGGTCACGAAAAAAGTTTTATAGGCATCAAAAAAAAAAAAAAAACTTCACGTTACTAAAAAGCCGAATTTGAATCGAAATTTCCTATTCATCATTACTAAAGGATAGCCAATGACCCTTTTTCAGCGGAACTCCCAGCAAAGTTGACACAACGGAATGTCTCTATGATCGCGAAAAAGTTTCTTCAATTTATTCTTTCCCGATTGTTCTGGACGGAGAATGTTTGACATGCTAATGATTTGTTGACTATTAGACTTCAACTTAAAAAGACACTGGTGGTAAAAATGACATTATCTTACTGTCACGCAGTCCTTGATATTTCCGATTGTGGCGGCTCAAGTTCCACTTTAATATTTTCCTAATACCCACCTTGACAATTTCATCTTACTGATCAAATAAACAAGAGTCTGATTCTACACCCTTAGCTCTTTCAGAGTTATTTTCATTTCGTTTACGTGACTTCTTGATCGATATCAAAATAATTGCATCAATCGATATATCGATGTCTTCAACGAATGAATTACAAAAGTCTCAAACCTGTATGTATTAGTCAACCTTCGTTTTGTTTTCCCCATCTAAGTTGTTATTAGTTCATTAACTTTTAATGAGATAACTGAAGGACTTCTTCGATTCCGCCATGGGAAAAACTCTTTTTAATCGAAATAGAGAAAGTAATTCGAATTATCGAATTGGATGGTGCCAATAATTGTTTTTAGAGGATGAATATATTTTGGGCTTACTTATACTTTAATTTAAAATCATTAATAGGTGTGAATTTGCTCAGCAAGTAGAAGCATTGACAAGCAAAATCATTCACTTAAAAGCTTTTTGTTGAAATATTTTTGGGAATACATTCATAAATGAAAATGTTTTTTTTTCCCCTTAATTGATAGAATGTTCAATCAAGGGAGGATCATTCAAGAGAGATCTTTTCCGGAGGAGAGCCCCAAACCTTCCTTCCCCAACATCATTAAAACTCGTCTAAAATTTATTTATTTTTTAAAACTTCAGTATCCAATCGGGGGTTAGAAACAATCCCCATTTCAATGCAAAGAAATGAACTTACAGATGAAAAGACATCCGAGAAAAGCTAAAACATCTGGGGGAAGGGGGGTCCATCAAAAGCTCTTTTTTTTTTTTTTGCGTTGAAAAAATGATCTCTTATAACACCGAAGCACGTGTTCGTCACTTTATTATTACTTGTGCTTTTTAACGTCATTTGAATCCAGGGCCGACGAGAGGTCATGTCAGCCTAGTTGGAAACTAGGGGACCCTGCCTTTTTGGGGGCCCTGCTAGCAGTCAGAGCGGTATAGGGGAAAGGACTCATCGACCCAAGTAACAAGGGACCTGCTTTGGTTTTCCGCCGCGCTATTTGAATCGTTTAGCATGAAACGACTTTAATTTTCTTATCTACAATTTAAAAATGTATTTAGTATATGTGACATAAATTAAGTTAAACTTGGGGAAAAGTGGATTACAGTATATGTATATGATTTATATTAGACAATCGATGGCAGATTAACTTAAGTTACTTACTATGAGTTACTAAGTTACTGCATTTCATTCGCTCTGTCTTCCAAAGAAGAATCAAGATTTAAAACAGCTGTTGTTTGTTTTTGTTGCCCATGAAAGTAAAAAGGTAAAACAAATAAGTAAATACATAGAACAAAATGAAAGGTAAAAAGCAATATATATAAAATCTTAACTGCCGAAAAAAGTACTGCAGCTGTCAGCACTGTGTGCTTTAGGGCTGTGAAGGACTTCCGTCAGTTAGTCCTTAAGGGAAAGATAGATACAATTTTTACAAAACTCTTATAAGAAAATGTTTTTAAAATTTTATTTAAAAAAGAGAGGAAGTTATTACAAACAATAGACATACTAATGAAATTAAAAAATATCCGCCGACAAGAGTAGGAAAATCTCTCTTTTTTTTTCTTAAAAAAGTTGGGTGGATTTTTTTTTAATGCAAACGCGTCATTGATAGATTGCCTCATTGAAGGATATTTCCTTACTTTTGTATAAGTTTCTCTCTCTGCCCAGAAATGTTGCACAATTTCTTTCACCTTTGAGTCTTAAGTGGTAGTAGCTATGAGAGAACAAGCTACAACAATAATGCCCTTCCCCCGTTGTCAATCCACGTTTTGAAATATAAAATTAATTTTAAAATTAATTTTATAAAATTAATTTTATAAAACATTGAAAAGCAATCTTTATAGAAAGATGGAAGCTCGGCGGAATAGAAGAAAAGGAGATATTGAAAAGATAATTCGCGATGAGCGTCGTTAATAAAAGTATGTTTTCTATATTTTGATGTCACTAAATATAACGACATATACTGACGTGGGCAGGTAAAAGATAGTATCTGCAAATTTTGATTTTTTTTTTCTTTTTGGCATTTTTGTCATCTAATGTACGTTAGCTTTGTTGCACAAGCATGCTCATTTGGTTTCCTTCTGAAAACCAAAAAAAAAAAAAGAGCGCGAGAAAAAAGTATATTCTAACATTTCTCTTTCAAATATCTCAAAAACTCATTTCTGCAGATACTGTCTTTTACCTGCTCACGGCAGTTTAGTCATAGAATAGATTAAATGGATGTATTGGAATGTGATGTTTCAATTCTAGAAGCCATAAAATATTACTTTTTTAATGTTTAAGGTGAATACTCGAAAACTTAAAATTGCTTCCTGGAGCACTGATGGATAATTTTTTGAGCTCAAATTTTTGAATGGAGGAAAAAACCCTACAGGCAAACCTAACCCGGCAGCGTACGTATTTATTAAGATTAGGATCTTCGTAGCCTTCACAAGGCTACTAAGTTAGCTGTGCTCCAACATAGTGTTGTTCAAAGAAGCAAACTGTGAATTTTCAGCGGAGTCGGCCGGGTCTAGTTCTCGAATTTTTCCCGTTCAAACACACACTTTTTTTGGGGGACTTCATTTTGGAAACTATGTGCTAGCTCCATTGCGGGCGTTGTACGGTCTACCGCGAAACTAAAAGTTGCGTCTAGTGATGTATGTTCAGTTAGGATTGAAAAAAAAATAATAAATAAATAAATAATTATGTAAAACTTTCTCCATCAACATGTATAGAAAAGAGCAATTTTTGAACTCAAAGTTTAAATTTAGACCTTTGGATTTTATTTCCAAAAATTCAATCATTAGTATTAAGGTGTAAATATTCCGTTTCATGGATTTTCTTGCGAAAACCGCCTATTTGAACTCCCGAGCAAAGGACCTTTGTGCCAAATTTGGCACAGATCCGACGTAAACTATGGATTTGATTTGCTTAAAACCCCCTCACTATGTGTATTTCTAAGCATCGAAGGACCTTATATAAATATAGAAAACATACTCTGCCTGAGTTGGCATAAATCCGACGTAAGTTGTGAACTTGTATAAGAAATATAAGAGTACGCACACACATTGCAGCAGTTTTTTTAGAACTTTAAGAATCCAAATGAACATTCCAAAGCTTCCAGCTATAAGTTAGTGATTGTTTAAAATGAGTTTAAGTCCGTTTTTCCTACCAGAAATTAATTCAATTTTCTTTGTGTGAAGTAAATGTATTTTTGAGAAATTCATTCAAAATTTTCTTTTTATTTAATTACTTTCGCACGGAGTTCATACAGCTGTAAACATTTTTCGTATTTCCTTTAATCAATAAGAGATTTTGCTAAAAAAATTAATTATTACATAAAAAAGCGTTTTTTACTGTGTTGTATTTTAGGTTCATGCACATTGTATAACCACTTTATTTCGTTAAATGACATGCAGTAAAATCCCGTTTCAACGAACTTTAAAGGACAGCAAATTTTGTTCGCTGTAACAGGAATTTCGTTGTAGTGGAATTCAAGTAATAATGTTTTGGAAATTGAATCGGGGCTGAAAATTCATTTCGTTGAGACAGATATTTCGATGCAGCGGGATTTCGTTGTATTTATATATTTTTTCGTTTATATATATATATATATATTGATTTTTCCTGTTTCTCTTTTCAGACACCCTGTGGCCGACGCAAGGTGACGGTATGGCACCCCGTGGGAGCGGGGGCGCCTCGGGCGGCTTCCTGTCCGCATACCGGGGCCCCGAAGCGATGCCCTTGCACCAGTACGCCCCTCCGGCCACCTGCACCTACGCCCCTGCGGTCGCCTCCTCCGCCGCCGTCCCCTACTACAACGCCGGCCGTTACACCGTCAGCCCCATGGCCGCCGTCACATCCTGCCCGCCGATGCCGCCCGCACACATCGGATACCCCGGTGAGTCTTTTCTCTCTTCTTCCTTCTATTCGCTGGGGATGTCAGCGATTCGGAGCGCCAACGGACTGGCGCGTTGGTTGACATGGGACTCTTTTTGAGCAATCACGAATTGCTTATTGTTTTCATATGACTGTTGAATGATGTCTTTTGATTTTTCCCCCGCTTTCCTCCGCTGCACCACCGCCGACCGGCCCCTTCCGATGCGGCTCCTCTAGCGAGCAAAGTCTCCAAGTTGCGTCCATATCCTTCACACACGCGTACATACACACACGCGCCTACTTAAACACACGCACGCCTACACACATGAACGCCTACATACATACACGCGCTTACATACATACACACACACAAACGCGCGCCTACATGAGCACGACTCGTGATTGCGAAAAACATAATTTAAATTCAATAAGTCAAAAATTCAAATTTTAACTTTTTTCGGGGGGGGGGAGCAATTACGAATTGCTTATTATCTTCACTCGATCAAAGTGGATGTTGCTCTGATTTTTCATGTGGTTGTTTTTAATATTTATTCAGTGAGCGAAATTTTCACCGTCAGAGTTACGAATCGTCTGTGGCTTGATTTTATTCATATTTTTTTCAGGACAGCAGACTTAACATCGAAAACAATTTTGATTTTTTGTGTAAAATTACGTTTTTTCAGGAAAAAGATGAACTTAAACAGCAAAACTTTATCTAAATAGAAAATTTGAGCATTAATAATTCATAGATCATAATTTGAGATTGATAACAAACAAAAATACGTAACTTAAAAGGCAGTTAATAATCTTTATGATAAGTGTATTTTTGCGTATCTGCCATAGAATCTTTATCTTTATAATTGACTAGTCGACCCGTGCGAAACTCCGCACTGTGCTTCAAATCGTTTCATAAGGCATTTCGCTCTTTAAGAATTTCAAAGGAAGAACATTATGAAGAAGAACTGAAAAAAAAGTAAGCGCAGAAGAGAAGGCATGTAATTTAAAGACATCAGTAACAAAACCTCGTTAAATACAACGTTGTGATAATTTGATCATAGCTCCCCTTTTAATCGTACATATTTTCAATGCAAACATAAATGTCATTAAAAGTGTGGCTGAGTGGTGACTCGTGAAAAAGCAATAATTGTGCATGTGAAAAAACAGGTTGTGGCAAATACAGTCCTGCACATGTCAGCATCTGACGGGAAAAAAAGAAACATTAAAGAGATATTTATTGGCACGTATTCGAATTGGCGCCATTCTGACTAACAGCCCGACAACACAACAAACCTAGCAATTGCGCCTTCCTTTTCGAAAGCTATTCATTGAAGGAATGCGTAGTAAAAAACAGCAAAAAAGCTTTTTGCCAAAAAAAATAATAATAATAATATTAAGATCATGCATCTGTGTTTTGTCATTAACCAGCATGATACGATTTAAAATTATTCGCAAAGCATGGAATTTGATTAAAGAATGACGAAGACCTCACGTAGTGATTGAAACAAACATTCTAGAGAAGTAATAAATTTGATTGAAAATAAGTGTTTTTATCTTTGAATATTGAACTATTTCACATAGAAGGTTGCTTTAACAGTTACGGCTTAAATGCCCGCACATGTTTCTCTTTTAATCGAACACTTAAAATTCAAAACCAAAACCAGTTGAACTGAGTCCGTTTTTTAAGTGTAATTTTTCGAACGTAGACAAAATGTATTTTTTTTTTTCAGCAGAAAGCAGAGGAGTAGAAAATTATTTCTTGCTAATGAAGTTGATAATAATTTTAATGCTTTATATCGTATTTGCGCGAATAAAAAATTAAAGGTTTACTGGGTGAAACTCGTAGCTTTAATTTGGCGTAGTATTTTTTCATTTGTACAAAAGGTTGAACACCGCTATTAGAAACATCTACCGAAAAAGACTTATCAATTTAACCAAACAACTAAGTTCAGTGCTTTTAAGCTTTATTAAAATATGAACACACAAGCAGGCTATTTTTTTTTTTTTTTTTTTGCTGAAAGCGACGTAAAAAATGGAAAACTGTATTAGAACTTTGCTTTTAAAAAATGCATAAGAACTACAGGCAGCATCAAAGTTTTGAAACAGCTAGGGGCGTTTTCGAAAACTTGATTTTTCGACCGTAAGTCTATTTTTCTTCATTAGCCAGCCTGATAAGTTTTAAAATGAGAAGGAAATAATATATAAGATAAGATATTGAAGAAACATTTTTTTATTCTTGAAAATTTTTACAATTTGTTACCGCAGGCTGCTTGAACCGTTATGACTTAGATGGCAGCACGTGTTCATCATTTAACAGAACGGTTAAAATACGAAATAAATTGAACTATGCTCTTTTTTAAGCGTAGCTTTTCGAATGTAGTAAAAATGTGATAAGCTATTTGTTTTTTTTTGCAAAAAGAAGAAAAAATATATATTTTACCCTTCAAATTGAAATAGTAATTTTTTTATTTGTACAAAGAGTCAAAAACTCATTAGAAGAATATATATTTCAATATACGATTTATTATTTTTTTTCTGAACAAAAAACAATTCTATTGTAGTCTAAAATCTTAAACCTGTTACTTATATTTTCGCTTACATTATGCTTTTATTTTCTTACCAGAGCCAAAGTTTAAAAAGAAGAAAAAACGAACCATTCAGAAGTAATTTAGCACAAAGTCACTTCAAATTTTCATATCAGCAAGGAAAGTTTCCTTCTCATTTTTTCATAGTTGTTATTCATTTAATTCAGTGTTCGTGCAATTTTTTCTCTAATTTTTTTGTTGCAGATTGTCCGGACGTGGGCCCGAACACGTAATCTCCTAGTTACGAAGAGAACGCTCTGCCGATCAAGCTACTCAGCTCTGTCGGTCATAGCGCAAAATAAAGTTATAAGTTTGACCGAAAACCTTATTCTGGTTCTTTAAAACAGGTTTTTCGGCTAAAAGAAACAATTTTTAGACCGAGGGTCTATTTTTCGTCAGTAGTCAGCACCATAAGCTTTAAAATAAGGCGTAAATCAAAGAAATCGATCAAGAATTGAGGAAAATCTGGCGTAGAAACCAAAAACAGGCTACAGAAATAATATATAAGGATTACCGCATTCTAATCATCATTTCTTTTTTTATGGATATGCCTAGTATGAGCTGTTTTAGAAAATCACCAATCATAATATGACGGGTTCAAATTTCTTGACCATTTCCATTTTATTCCATTTTTAGAAACAAGGAACCAACGAGTAGGGTCGTATGGCTGTTTGCAATTGAAATTTTAGTTTAAGACGTCAAAATTCAAATAAATGCCGGAACTTGATGTTTTTCTTTTTTTTAATTTAGCAGTTTTTGAGTGAACAAACAGTGCTTTTCCATCAGGAAAAGAAAAGTTTTTTGGCACCAAATTTAAAACGATTCCTAAGCTTTCTGAGTTGACAACGTTAATCATCGAGTTATGACTGTGGGCTTCTGGGTCGACTTCCTACTGGTCTCCAACAAATTTGTCAATTAGTAATGCCGAATTTCCAACTCATATGTTCTTTTATGCACAACAAATTTTCTAGAAATGTTACGATGTTCTTTTATTTGTTTGCCTGCTCGACTATTTTATCGTGGTAAGCACTAACTGTGTAAAAAAGAACAGTATTTCTCAGTAATTATATTAATTCCCAGATGCAAATTCACTGAAAAATAAGCTTTAATTTGAAAGGAAAAATAAACGCGCACGCAAGTGTATAGTTATGGATTCGATTTTTATATTCAACTGTATAGTAAGAAATAACAACGTCAAAAAGCACAAATTGCAGAACATGTGTCTGCAATAATCTGCAATTTGTGCTTTTTGACGTTGTCATTTCTTACTTTACTTGTCAGCACAAAGGTATTTATTTATCTTATTTAACTGTATGTTTGAATGCAGGATTTTTACAGCGTGGAGATTGACAATTACCAGATATTGATGCGAAACGTTTAGTGCTAAATTACGACCTATGAAAGTGGGTAGATAATGTTGCGTATGTAATTTTTAGAAAACTTTGAAATTGTAGTCTCTGAAATGACTTAAACTTTTTTTTTCTCTCTTCCAAAATGTGTATAGTTATGATCACACGAGAACCTGGGGGGGGGGGGGGGAATAGAAGGGGCATGCATAAAGAAAATCCCGTTGTAAATATAAGTAAATAAATTGCTTTTTTCACATTCCCAATGCTTACTTGGCTTATTTTCAGCATTTGTTCAGTTTTCGTTGGAATTACAACTGAAATCTTTTTAATAAATCTTGATCTGTTTTATTTTTCAAACCGGGTTTAGGTATTATTGATGTCTGTCTCCTCAGGTAGTACCCTACGTTTCATGAACGTTTAAAAAGGGTCCTTATTGTCTTAACGACAATTTTAAAACGTTTAGATTTTTCTGCCTAAGTCTTTAACTACGTTTTTATTTATTTATTTTTTTTTTTCAAATAAAATTTTACATTCGTTAAAAATGGTAAAAATTGAACTTAATCATAGAATAATACTAATACATCAAACAAGTTTTAATTAACAGCTTTTTTAGCTTTTTTTCTTTTATATATGAAGAATCGAAGTTCTAGCAATAAGTCGAAAAAACAGAATTTGCTCTGAGTGCTACAATTTGTGCCTCGCGAATTTCTCTTCAGTGTAAGATAGTTGTTTCAAACTAAAATTGCACCTCAAAAATATGAATATTTAGTAGATGAATAAAATCAACTCCGTTTTTGTTCTAGAAGCGTCATTTTTTACATTTTATTTCCATCAACAAAACGTTAGAATTCAGTAAATTAACGCTCTATAGCCAGGGCTAAGGCAGAAATACATGAAATACACCGCCAGCTCAGTCAATTCCAGAAGCATCAAAAAGCAGTTCGAGTTATGATGGCACAAAAAAAAAAAAAAAAAACTCTGCCATCTTTTATTTTATTCCTTTCTAACAACTTTTTTCTTCACCAAGGTCCACCTCTCCTCTTACCCCTTTTCTCTGCCGTAGAACAAAACGCCTTTAATTGATCTGTTTCGTTTTTGTTTTATCGACGATTTCGCCGCTTTCGGCCATCTTCTTGGCGACTTCCACGATGCAAAAAAATCCAAGGGTTGCCGGAAAATGAGGGTCAAGGTGTTTATAAATAGGGGCATCTACTCGTAATGGGCGCCACCTCTTGGAATCGAATGTTATGCATCGGCGGACGGACACATTTATTAAAAAAGTAAATAAATAATATCTTCGAAGGTACACGTCACGCCATTTGTTTTTCTTGCTCTCTCTTTTCTGCCCGTAATGAACAGTGATCGAAGTTGCTTATTCTCGTCCGGATCTTTCTTTTCTTTTGCTTTCTTTCTTTTTTTTCTTCTGGTCTTTAATTGTCGAGTTCAAAGAAAGGGTGTGTTGTACTCGAGCAGTTCTTAAGAATCCGGACTATGTGAATATTAGAATTAGGAAGTTCACAAGCTGTGTGATTTTTCCAAAGGTTGTTCCTCCCCCCCTTTTTCTTATTAGCTTATTTTCATCATTACGATTATTCTTCCGCACTTGATGTGTGTGAATGGTTGAGATTAAATTAAAAAAAAAATCATTATTACATTAAATACATACACAGTTTGTGCTTTTACACACACACACACACACCAAAATGTTATTCAAAATCTCATCGCTTTTAAAAGTGGACGATTTTAGTTCTTAATCATTAGCTCCTCTTCAATGATGGACAAAGGGAGGGCTAAGTGAGTTCCTATTTGCACATTAACAAACATATTGTCATCAATTTTTAAATTATTGCTCTTTAGTTTAAACTCTGAATTGATTTCGTCAGTTCTGGGCATTTTCAATGCTTTCTTAACCTTCTACAAAAGCAATTCATTCGAAATTTGGAAATGCTGACATAGTTCTTTCTAACCAAACCAGTTTACTGACGTTGCTGATGTACATGGAAAACAAGTTGGTGCGCTAGTCTTTCATGAATCTCAACTTTTATAAGTCAGGGAAAGTCGTAAAATTTGATAAGTATTATTGTCAAGCGAACTCATGCTCTAATCTTACAAAATCTTAGTCAATTTGACAGAGAGTTAATTCAGTTCATCAACTGAAGCTTTTTCCACCAAGCAATTGCGTCAAATACGACGAAAATTTCATGCAGTTTGAGGTTGCATTTCTAAGAACGTATAGTACAGCAGGGCAGCGATTGGGGCTCAAAAGTGGGGGGGGGGGCATAAAAATAGGGGGGGAGGACAGCAAAATATGAAAAAAAAGAGAAAAAAGTAAAAAAAAAAATTGTTAGGGCTGGTTTGGAGAGCAGATAAGCGAAAATTGATGTAAATCTAACAACTTACGTTTTTCTTAAGATTTTGATGAATTATGTATACAATAACTTCCTTATACATGGACTTACAGTATTTATCCTGAAGTATTTTGAGATGTCACAAACACTTGGTAATAACTTCATCAATCCAAGAATGGTTTGTTTAAATAAAACAATTGATTTACTAATATCTAAACAATGAATGCATAAACTAAAAGTTACTGCTTGTGCTAAATAATGTTTCGTAAACAGATGTTCAAAGCAAAACAAATAATTATGTTCCGAAAATTTTGACATTCCCCCCCCCCCCTTTTTTTTTTTTTTTTTTTTTTGAATTTTTTAGTTTTGGTTCCTTAATTGGAAAATAAAATAAATTTCCCATAAAAGGGGAGGGAATGTTTCGTAAACAAATGTACAAAGTAAAACAGATAATTATGTTCGGAAAAATTTGACATTTCTGCTTTTTTTTTTGTAATTTCTAGTTTTGGTTCTTTTATTTGAAAATAAAATACATTTCCCATAAAAAAAGGGGGCGGGTGCGGTTGCCCTCCCCTCCCTCCCCTCCCCCTGAATCGCCGCCACTGATACAGTGTAATGTAGAAAAACTTTTCAATGTAAGCCTGACTCAAAACTTTAAAAAAACCACTTACAACTCTTCGCTTCTCACAGCCTCTCATGCAAAGACTCTTCAGTGTTTGCATGACTTCCCTCAAGAAGAAAACCATCCGAGTTAAAAAAGAAAAAAAAAAATCCAATCAAACTTCTAATTAGACAACCAAACAATGTCTTTATTTGCACAGACATTTTCCTCTTCTGCTTGTGACAAACGCTATCAGTCAGCAGCTGTCATTTCTCGAAACAATTGCATATTCAATCAAAAACGGCCGCTCCCCTCTAAACGCTGCTCCTATCTTTTGCGTGTAGCAGTCATCACACACCTAACTGAAGAGCGGGGGCTATCCATCTCCAGAACGACGGGGATGCCGCCAAAATGAGCGAGCACAATAGCAAAATTGCAGACAAAGACGAGACAATTGCTTTTGAGTTTTGACCGGTCGCAGGTAAGCTAATTTGACCAAATCCTATTAAATATCAGGCCACAGACGCTCTTCTGCAGCTAACGATATTTTCTTCTATCCAGATTGCGTTGGAAGGTGACTTTTGCACATTTTGAACTTGCTAGCTCTTGGCCAAACATAAACGACAATTTTATATTATATATATATATATATATATATATATAATGTAATTTTTTTTTCTTTGAACAATTATACTAGATCTATATGAAGAAAAAATTATGCATATATAAAATTTTTGTATTAATACATGCGAATAAGTATATTATTTATCTATATATATAAAAATGGAGTTTGGTAAATTTGTTCCCTAAGATCTCAGAAACTATCCGGCAGATTTGGCTTAAACTTTCACCGTTTGTTCTTTTTGGTACTGGGGAGGTTTGTAGACCATTTCGAAAAAAATCCGATTGATAGTTCCTTTCTTATTCTACTTTGTCCAAATTTTCGCATAAATGCCCAATATGACGGTGAAGAAATAAGTGCACATATTAAAATTATGTGTCTATCTAAAATGCTTATTTTTCTGCTGAAGATGGCATCTGTTAGAAAGTTCTAAATTGTATGAAAAACGAGTTATGAGCTTTTTTTGTTCCATGTTCGAAGGCTTTCCTCAACCCAATTCATTATTTAGTGTATCATCTCAACTCCCAGTTAATAGTTAGAATTGTTGAATGTTTTTGTTTTTTGTCTGACTGTTTGAGGCTTTTCTCAAGTCAAATCTTAAAGTAACGTTTTTCCCCCCAAGATTGGCTAATAATAACTAGATTTGGTTGATTATTTTCCATTTAAACGGAGCAGAAACCTCGCCAAAATTTATGCAGAAAGATTTCAGTAGCGGATGCATTTGGCAGTTTTTTCAACTGTCGCGGTTTTTGAAGTCAAAGACTACGTAATAATGTTTGTCAGTTTTCACCATGTAAACGAAATATCGTCAAAGAATCTTTAAAAACTTTTTTTACTGTAAAATAATAAAACAACTAAATTAGGCAAATCCATAAACAGCACAAAAACTTCCATTAATGTGACTTTGTGCACAAATTTAAACTATCGCCAAATTTTACTACTTATTTTGGAAACATTTCGGATGAAATTGTTTAGCGCCATTTTATGGTGACCAAAATTATCTTAGCATATGGATAAGAGATCTTAGCAATATCTCTTTAACAAAAATTAGTGACATACCGTTTTACAAAGTAAGGAGGGGGATCATTATCCAAGATATCGCAAAACGATTCCCGCAAATTTGGTAGCATTTTAAATCGCACCAAGAACCCACAATAATTGAAATTTTCCAAAATAACTAAAGCAAGTTTAAGGGGATCACGGGTGCGCGGCTACATTTTTTTAAACAGTTCGTTCTTCAATAGACATACAGAGAAGGTAAGACTCCATGTAAAAAAAAAAGTATTAACTGATAAATCTTTTTCAACATGTGAAGTTTAATTTCATATTTCGGAAATTCTTCAAATTTGTATACGCTTAAATTTCGTGTTTTCGTTTCTAAATGAATACTATTTTGCTCTTTGTACTTACTGCTACTTTAGTTTTATGAGTAAGGAAGATGCTAGATTTTAAATCACGACAAAAAGGTGTGTTTTAAGTTCTTTCACTTAAAACAGAAAACAAATGCAAGTAACGATTGTTTCTCATAATTATTGCTAACCCAGGCAACGCCGGGTATTTTTGCTAGTTTATTATATTTCTCTTTCTCGTTGTTTTATTTTCTCTTAACATTTTGCTTGATTTGTTGAAATTGGAATTATAACTAGTCCTTTCAATAAAATCTTAATGCATCGTTTTCTTTTTTACAATTTTTCTTTTTTTTTCTTTTTCTCTTCTTTTTTCCTTTCTTTTTTTTTATTTCTCTTTTTGTTTGTTCCCTATTTTTTTTCCTTTCCTTTCACTTTTTTTTTTAAAGCTGCAAAGTTTTAATTGCTTGAAATAATTTTGAAAGTCTTTTTTTTTTTTTGTGCTTTCTATACCTTTTGATCACATGAATTGTATTTTGTTACTTTGCGTCAGAGTAAAAGTATTTCTGCTGAAAAGACTTTTTGGTACTTGCGAACCAATACCCTACACCTCATTCCGGCATTTAGATACTGTCCCATAATCCCTCTTGTTTGGGATGATCGTCAGTCTGGAACAAAGCACAAAATGTCCGAAACGAACTGTTCGGTGATTTCTTGCAAACATCAAATGGCTTTCTCTCCCCCCCCCCCCCCAATTGCCAATACTTTTCTTCTACCACTGAGTAACCCAGTGCACTTCATTTGATCAAAAGGTTATAGAAGGATCCAAAAATTATCTTATAGAATATTTTTAACACTTGCAGCTTAGCTCCGACTATGGGGTGGTAAATTGCAGTTCGTTATATTTGATATCTGTTTGTCACTAAAAGTTTTTTGACTAACCAGTTATTGGTCATTAATGTTCATAGTCAGAATACATGTTCCTAGAAATAAAAAGAAAGTGAAAGAATCACAGAATTTCTTGTATGCTGTTTTTTTCCATGCATTGGAAGGGGGGAGGCTAGGGTTGAACCTTTCCAAAAGTTTTAAAGCCACATTATTTAATCCACTAAGCATGGTAGTATTTATACGTGTATAAGGACTGTTGTTATGACTATCCAACTACCCACCAGGAGAAAATTCTGACTCGTCATATTAAAATGATTCTCGTGGGAAAATATGAAAAAGAAAGAGAGTTATGAACCAATAATTGTTTAATTGTGGTTATCAATTATTTCCTGCTTATTTTATTAAATGCATCTGTGTTGTTTCAGATGCCAATTTCAGACTATTTGACTCCAAATTTGTGGTATTCGTGTCTCTAATAGTGCTTTTCAATTCGTAACATTGAACAAAACAACGGTCTACACAGATAAGCTTCGATGGCCATATTTGGCCCGCGGGCCGTAGGTTGGGCACCATTGCTTTAGTGGCACGCATGCATAACACATAAACATACACACAAGCGGGAGCCACTTAAAGTGGTTTTACCCAACAGAAATTTTTCAAAATCATCTTCTCGATCAGAGGGGAAATCAACTTTACTTTCCCTTAATTATCCTTAATCTTAATTGTAATTTACCTAAACAGAATACATAGAAGAAAAAAACAATCCCCCTCTTCTATGCGTTATCAACTAATTGACAAGTGCCAATTTATATGAAATATCTATTAGTCACTATGACAAAAATGGCTGTAAGACTTAGCGAAGACTGACTCCGAGAGCGCCATCTGCCGGATGCCAAGACCTTGCCCGACATTCATTATAGAATTAAGAAAAGAAATCAATCACAGCAAATTTTCACCGGTTTAGGGATTGGGTGCGCCGATTTAATTCTATTAGATTGCTGGCATGGTAAAGAGCGGTCCATTTAATGGCGGAACATTCATTGAATCTTGTCTTTGGACCTCAAATCGTTGCGGTCTGCGGACCACCAAGAACGTGATCAGAATTACAGTCCTGCATCTGGTCACGGCGATGATGAGACAGGAAAGTGATTTTGATCGTCTGTCCACCTGATTTGCCGGAGTTTGTTTCGGAATAGATATTGTTTTAAATCATCTGATTCAATTTCTCTGCGTGAACGGCATTATGAAAGGAGAAAGAAACTGTTATCGTTTTCTTTGATATAGGATTCTTATCTGTCAATGTGATGCTTATGCCACAAATGTTGTTGCAAATGTAAAGAAAACTGGTTACAATGTTCCATCCTCGGCTTCGATTAAGAAATGAAATATTGATCGGTCTAATGAGATAAGAGATTTGAACAAGTTATTATTCAATTTTCATACAAAAGAGCAGGTGACATTTGCATTGCAATTCTGGGAGTGTCTGGTAAAAGCTTGTTTTTATTTGACAATTATTCTGCCTCACCTACTTGTCTGGCTGATGAGCAAACTTATGTGAGCAATTCAATGAACCCCTCATTATATACAGCAATCCACCACTTTAAGGATATTTATAACAAATAATGGGAGTTCCAAAAATGTTATGCTAGTTATTTACCATTTTGAGGATATATATTACAGATAATGGGAGTTCTAAAAGTGTTATGTTTGTCTTGTAATTTTATAAGTGGTTTGTGTGTTAGTGGGTTAAATAAATGGGGTGATAAACTAAATAATAATTTTGAGCTCTACCTTTTGTCAATCACCAGGATTGACATCTTTTTACCAAACACACACACACACGCATATATATATATATATACAGTGGCTCCCAAAAGTCTTCGTACACCTATGACTTTCAACGAAATCGGCCCCAAATCATTGGCTAGAATTAATATTTCGGAATAGGTATTTAATTATAAGATCTATGATCAATTTTTAACAAAACGGCATGAAAAGTTTTTAAAAAATATAAAAACTTAGTTTTTTAAAAATCAAAAACCGAAAAGTGCCGGAAATTTTATCTCACAAAAGTCTTCGTACACTTTAAAAAATATCTATATATTATTGAATAATTTAACTTTTTATTACGTTATTATTTAGTAGAATATCATGCAGTATCAACAGCACCTTTTAAACGTCTGGAAATATATTTCATTCTTTTTTTTTTTTTTTTGCGTAATTTCTGAGTAAGTGTTAGACCACCACTTCGAGTCTTACTGTTTCTAGCTCTATTTTCGTTTCAAAGCCGTATTTTCGTAATCTAGCCTCCAGATATCTCTAAATATGTTATATTAAGTTCAAATCTGGAGATTGAAGGGGTATTTTCTAAACTTTAGGACAATTTTGAGGCACTAGACGCAAACGTTGAAAACCGTGTGCTTCTTATCGTTATCTTGATAAAAAGACAAAGTTGTTTCCGATAACCAAATTTTCGGCTAAGAGTTTAAAATTTGCTTTTAAAATATTTAAATTAACAGCATGATTCATTATTTCATCAAAAAATTCCAAACTATTAAGTCTTGGTGCTGATATGCACCCTCACACAAAAACACATTCACTGTCCTGGTTAACTGCTCCAACTAAGTTCTTGAGATTAAGTTCCTAATTTTTTTCTTCTATTTACAATTATACAACAATTTAACCAAAAGTCTTGACTACATTTCTATCTGTAAGTGAGACGTAATTCCAAAACGTTTTGAGCCTATTTATCATTGATTTTGCGACGAAAAGCGAAAGCTTTCTGTTTTTGCTGGGCCAAGAAAATTTCTGCGGGAAGAGGTCCCATTTAATCCAGGTAATCAAAGAACTTGGTGAACAATTTTAGGTGAAAATTAAGTATAAAAATTTTCATTTAACTCTGCAGAAACCTTTACAGCAATCAAATGTGTATTTTTCATAAATTTTTAACTGTAAATCTTCGATCACGCCTTGTAAATTTCGCCGGTTGACCTTTTCTTATATTGTTTTCGGTCCGATTATTTTCTTCAAAACATTTTATCAAGCACTTTACTATAGAATGAACTAATGTAACTAATTTAGAGACATTTCAAACCAATTTAAAGCTACCGTGAGGAAAAAAAATCTAATTTTGAAAGGTATTTGTGATTTTTTACGAATACCAGCACTTTAAAAGTAATAAGCACAATATTAAGGTATAAATAAACAAAAAATTAAAGCCAAATAACTTTTAAGGGTCAACACAATGCAAAAATAATAAAAAAAAAATGGCATATGATAACTTTAATCATGAATTTATGCGAAAATATTTGAGTGAACGATGAATTTTGTGGCGTATTATTTCTCTGTCTCTTCGCTTTTTGACATATTTCAAAAAGAAGATACGTCAATATTTTGAAAAAACTACAGGGTTTTATTTAGAATGACATAGGAATGATGTGAAAAAATATTGGACTTCATATTCGAATTCAGTTTTGCGTTATTTCGATTTTACTAAAAAATTTCAAAGTGTACGAACACTTTTGGGAGCCACTGTATATATATATATATATATATATATATATATATATATATATATATATATATATATATATATATATATATATATATATATATATTTACTAATACTATAAAGAGAGAGGGTTGATTTTTGTGTGTTTATATGTTCAAGGTAATCTCCAGAACCACTGCACCTATTTGAAAAATTCCTTCACTATATGAAAGGTGCTTTCTTACTGAGTAACATAGGCTATAATTCGAAAAAAATCCGACGAATAGTTCTTTTTTTTATTCAAATTTAGGCCCAAATTTCACGTAAATTGCCTATTATTGGCTCTTAAAGGGGTGAAAAATTACTAGCGCATATTAATATTACATATCGTCAAAAAGGGTAGAATTTTCTGCGTTCTAAATAATTTATTTCAATGCTCTAACTTAATTACGGCGGGAGTAATTTGCGTTTTTAGCTCGAATTTTTTTAGGCTTAGCTGAAATTTCGACACTACTTTCTTCATTAAATCTATCAACAAAAAGGGAAGGAATTGTCCCATAGTTTTCTTTTTGACACCGTTGGAAAAAGCGACATTTTTTACTTCAGAAATATCTCGACCTATGGTCGGAAAAATAACCTATCTCCCAAAGGAAAAAAAAGTTACAAACCGTTAAAAATAAAGTTCGAATATATCTAATCTCCATTAAAATTACTGATGTTTCGTTTCGCATTGCCATGGTTACGTCTTTTAGCTTCACTTCATTTTAACTTCTTAAAGGTCCACAAACTTGGCGCCAAGGAATTGTAAGCAATGGGGAAATGTTTTCGCCAATTCTGCATATTTTGCGATCTACGTTATAATAATTCCCCCCAGACAATGTAGAAATTGCGGGAAGAGTTTGAAAACTATAAGTCTTAGCAATTTTCCCAATTGTCGCCAAATTTGTGGACGCCAAAGACCAAGGGCTAATGTACTTCGGTCATGACCTTGCTGATAGTGACAGAAGCAAACAGTTATAGCCCATAATTGTAGATAGCGCCAAACCCCAGTTATCGAAATATCTTCGAAATTACTAATGAAAAGAAACCAGTGCATCGTAAAAGCAGGGGGGGGGGATGGAAGTTGTATTTGTACGCGCTTTTCCATTTAATTCTAAAGAAGAATTCGTTGAATTAATTAATTATTAATTTTTTGAAATTTGAT
Organism: Uloborus diversus; assembly: GCF_026930045.1. Taxonomy (NCBI): domain Eukaryota; kingdom Metazoa; phylum Arthropoda; class Arachnida; order Araneae; family Uloboridae; genus Uloborus; species Uloborus diversus. The sequence goes on along the minus strand of NC_072737.1, from coordinate 65,836,709 downwards.
TCTTTGAAAAGGTGTGTACGCATTTTATACAAAGAAAAATGATCATTTTACATCAGAGGTGGGGGGGGGTCATTTTTTTTTAATTCAACGGACTTCCATTAAATTTTTAGCACGGGCATCGCTGCGCGGGTACTGCTAGTATATATATATATATATATATATATATATATATATATATATATATATATATATATATATATATATATATATATATATATATATCTGCTTTTGCCAAAAACATGATCTGTGTCCGATGCCCCATAGACCACAAACCACAATCGATAAAGAATAAGATCACACGGTAGCTTTTTTAATTTTTATACTGATGTCAATTTTTATATTCATTCCAGAGCTAAGAAATTTGGTTATTTTCTTGCGCCTTCAATCGAAAGCGTCAAATCAAGCAATTTCAAAATAGCAATATGTAAGTTGTAAGCTTGACAATATTTGAAGATTAATATATGTTGTGGTAACCATAAGCCATTTTTCAAACACATGAATGAAGAAATAAATAAATAAATAAGAGACTTTTGTGGTGCATCTCATATGATGAATTACTAAAACGCATTTATTTTCCAAAATAATTCTGGAATACTATTGCAATAGAGTCTTGAAACTTAATATGTAATTGAAGTATCGTGACCCATATAAAAATGACAGAAATCCTGACTATATTCTTCTTTTTCTCTCTTTAAGAAAAAAAAAGGGAAGTCTTTTATTCACAACTGTAGAGTATAACAGTAAAACGTCTCGATGATTATAAATAATACTTTAAACATATTTTTGAATATCAAGATTTAGAAGAATATCAGAGTAATTCAACGAAAACGTGCGTAAAGTATGTAGTTAATTCTTGCAGTAAATAGACGTGGGATGCATGTTAAATATTTTTAAAGTTTCAAATTTTAAAGTATCTGTCCAGTGATTTATTTAGATTAATTATTTTTTTTTTAAATGTAATCCATAAAAATAAGCTGATGCGCATGCAGTCTATAAAAATTAAAGTATTCAGGCCATCGTCATGGCATCGATCAGGATTGCATTATATCTGGTTAGGTTTGCTCAAAAGGTTATCTTCCACTTCGCTTCAAACAGCAAAGGCGATCTGAACACATCAAGTTTCAAAAACAAGGTTGCCTTTGTTTAAAAAAAAATCAGTATGCATTGGAATGGCCACTCGCAAGATTTACTGCTATTATGTACCATCTTGATAAAAATAAGATCGCCTCACGCGTAAATTGTCGTAAAATGCTCAAATGCTTGTAAAACCTGAAATCGTGATCGTTCTTTAGGTAATAAACATTCAGTAGTCATTATGAAAAAAGTAAAAGTTGCTCATTATTCTTTGGAATAAAGTGGATGAAAATAATTTGATTGCCCAAATTGCTTTCAAGATAACTTCATTAAGTCTCGTTAGTCATAAAAACTCATTGTCACCGACGGCTGCTGATTACAACATAAAAGTAAAAGATTCTGCTCGTCAGCTTATAGAAAGTGCTTCGTTTAAGGTTGTTTCTTATTTTTAAGTTGAAGAAACCATAAAGTGAGTTAGACTTACAGAAGCGATTCATGTGAACTTTCTTCTCAAATGAATTTGATATATACATATTTTACAATTAACTATCATTTCTAAGAGGCTGTCCATAAATGTCGCACTTTTTTCAACATTTTTCAACTCCCTCTTTCCTCCCTTCCTAGTCACACACCACGCTATTTTTCATAAACATATTTTTACAAAAAATGTGTGATGTCATACTTACCGTTACGCCTCCCTCCCTCTTGTCACAAACTCACAATTTCATGAACCCCACCCTCTTTCAAAGAGTGACATAATTTGTGGATAGCGCCTTAGCGCGAAAATTTATAAAATGAACAAAATGACTTTGTGATATTACGGATTAGCGGTAAGAGAGATTATGTCCATATTTAAATTTTATGGATTAAAAAAATATTCTAAGTAAATAATGCTCTAACTTAAATTGTTTCAAAGAAACTCCTTTCCCTGTTGGGAAATGTTTGTCCTATTCTCTATAATTTTAAATGAGCTTAAATTTCCTGATGCAGCGTGACTTTACTTGTGAGACTAATAAAAACTGCCTCTTCAAGCTCTTCATAAATAGCGGAATCTATACCTGAGGTCGAAATAGCTATTCTGCCGTGCTAAGCACACGAATCGTATCTGCACCTTTTAACGATATTGAGTAAATGTCATCAGGTGGAAAATATTCTGAGAAAATGGCGTCTGAATCAAACATATGGGCGTAAAACTTTAAAAAGCAATTTCTCAGTTTGAGCTTGACTACAGATACCACTCTCGGTACTCAGTACTTCCGTACTGAGTACCAAGACTCTTGAATACTCGTACATATTGTTACATACTTGTACTTATTATATATTCAACAAAAAAAATCCATCCCTCACTCTATTTTCCTTTCGTTTATAGTCACTTCTTACGATTGCCGTTGCTGTAATAGAGTTTGAGTTTTGCTGAATTCTTGAATTTAGCCTTCTTTTAACGAAGTATATCCTGTAATTTCAAAACACGTGTCTGGAATTTTCATTGAAACTTCGTTGCTTATTTCGAACTCCATTCCACTTAAAGTAATACTTTTATTTTTAAATAAATACATTGTTATTATAAGCAGCGTGTTGCGATTTGCGTAGTTTGCAGCCCTAATGATTTAAGCACACAGATTTAAGAACGGCATAATAGCCACCTTGCACAAATGATTTTCTGATGACTGGGAAGCTTCGTCATGCATTTCATGTGCAGATAACTTGCGCAATGACTTAAAAGTATCCTGCCTGAAGAAGCACCCATATCCTAAATCTGGTTAGGTCGACATAACTATACGCTCATCTGTCACAGATGTTTTTCAAGCATATCGAAATCCATTCATGATTTCAAATCACTTACCGTAAATTTCACGATTGTCTCGGAGAAACATTGTTTCAAATTGAGCCTATTAGCAGAATCCCTTTTTTATATTTTCGTAATAGAAGACAGGTTGCTATACTTGTTGAACCCTGGTCGTCATCACCATCAAGAATGACCTGCAGTGAGAATACCAGAGATTATGCATTAATGACGAATCAAAACCTTCTGACAGATCTTCACCCGATCGAAGGGAAGGGAAAACGCAACCCCTTAATTCACGCGAAGACAGAATTAAAGTGGCGATACCATTCTATGCAAATGTATGAAGGTTCGGGCATTGCGGACAAGCTATCAGACTGGCCGGTCAAGCCTGACCAGCGGATATGCACATTGTTTCTTCGTTCCGATGATTGCTGGAAGAGGGGGGTGTTTTCACTAGCATGATCCAAGGTGGTCATTCGACGTTGTTAGCGCATATTCGATGATGGTCATTAAAAGGCGTCCGTTTTGTGAGGCAGATGTGTCCTGTTGTCAGCTCGTTCTTACTCCTTCCTTGATAAGGGGAGGCACGCATATCTTGCACGGAAGAGGAATGCTAGGAGTTGCTTTTTCTTTGTGGAATGCTCACGAAAAATTTCAAGTTTCTTTTTGATTTGACTCGAAAGGTTTTGCTGTTGATACAGGGGCGCTCCAATGGGAGGTCATTGGACTGTGACCTCCCGAAAATGTCCTTAGTCTGCGAATTTTGTACGGCAAATCGGCAAAATTATTATCATTCGACAAAATTTAGAGTTATATTCGGCAAAATTATCATCATTCAGCAAGATTTGGAGTTCCGCTCGGCAAATTGAGAATTTCCGCCCTCCCAAGCACCTCTGTGTTGATACTAATCAGCTGAATTTCTTTCTTTTTTTTTTTTTTTTCAAATCTTAATATTCACCTGTAGACCTAAAGGATCTTTAGTGAAGAAACAAATTGTGCCCAAGGCTCGTAATCATGAAAGCGATTCCTATACGATTTGCAAAGTTCTAAAAACGAACGTTAGATTTGGGGCAAACCTAAACTGGCAGCATTGTGATGACTACGCAGACCCTAATCAAAGCATTACGATGCTGCCTGGTTCGGTTTGTCCAACAGAGGTAGTCATCCAACAGAGGTAGTAATTGTTCTGAAATTCAACAAGTATGATATTTTGGCCTTTAATAAATTTCAGCATTGAAAAACAATGTGGGGTAGGCAGGTAAAGAAATTTTTTTTGCAATATACGTACTTGTTTTTGTGTTCTAACTATTATTCTACAAAATATAATTTTCTTAGGGAAGCATTTGTGAAAACTCATATTGTATATCGAGCTACAACACGCTTCTCCGCCTTGGCAACGTTATTTGGGGGAAACTCTTTACACTAAACACATATATTTTTAAAAATAGCAATCAAAAGCCAATAATGGCTACTATTTTGTATGACTCTGGAAGCCAGCAGCTACTATTCTAAACTCCTAGTCTAGAGCTTTATCATCCTACAATAATTAATAAATTTAAAAGAAAATTCTTTTAAAGTTATAATTTAAAAAAATACAGTAAAAAAATGATACTTTCTTTTATTTCTTATTTTGAGATTAGTTTGCAGTGAACTATATTATTACTGATACTTTAGAAAGAGTTGAACAACATTTATACTGTCTTCAAAGTTTTGGAATGGCGCACTGATAAAGGACCTGGAAGACTTCCAAGAATAGGAAAAGAGGTTGTAATAAGTTATGTCCGGTGGATGTACTTGTTCCTCTTCATCCGTGCTTAACTTTAAATCTCAAAACACACTAGATTTTTTAGGTTATTATCTGAGTACTTTCGCCACAACTTTCAGTAAGAAGAAATCTTTCAATATCCTCATCACGAAAAAAAAAAATTTTAAATTATCCCATGCATTTTTTTTTAATTCGAGGCACTACCGCAGTCAGAAATACCTTCTGGAGGCGGTTTTTTGATCAAAAAACCTTCTGAAGAAAGTATTGATCAAAAATACCTTCTGAAGAAGGTATTTTTGATCAAAAAACAGCCGGGAGGAAGGTTCTTTCATTTTAAAAAAATCTTCTGGAGTTGTTTTTTTAATCAAAAATACTTTCTGGAGGAGATTTTTTGATCAAAAATACGTTCTGAAGGGGTATTTTGATCAAAACAGCTTTTTCATATGCATAAACTTTAGAATTTGCATTTAAATATGCATTTATGTTAAAATCAATGACTCTGGGGGGTGTTTTCACCCCTTCCCTCCTTCGCTACGCCACTGATTCGAGGTATTAAAAAGTAATATGAAAAGCTATCTTTTCCCGTTTTATTTAATAAACTAGCTGCGTGCCCGGCGTTGCACGGGCTACCTAAAAAATGTAAGAGCAGTCCAGTTGATGCTTTTGTAGTACGCTGACACTAGTTTCTAACGCGTTAAGGAATAAATAAATGCGCGTAATGCAAGGTTTTCAAAACACCAGTAAAACATATTTTTGCCAAAACACCTCATCAACGTTAATAATCGTTATCAATGATACAAGTTATGAGTACATTTTCAGTCAGCCGGCGTTGCCCGGGTGTTTATTAATGCAACATACCACTCAGATAAATATTTGGATGGATTCTATCCACATGGTCGTACAAGAATTACATCAATCCGTTTTCCAGGTACAAACCCTCAAAGAACTCAAATAACTTGTAAATCACTCATTTACTTTACGACGTGCACGGTCCTCCTCGAAAATGAAAGTTATGTCATGTGACGCGTATTTAACAATCAGGCTTGAAAAAAAAAAAAAAACAGCAAAATTTTGCGGCAGATTGCGGAAAACCCCCCAAAAAAGTAGACGATTTAAATCCCCTGATTACAGGAAAAGCCTCAAAACAAAAACAAGAATTTTACCTGTTCATATTCGAGAAAACGAAATGGCAACAGATCTTTCTTTTCAATGATTTTCTTCACGCTGTAAATTTTAATAAAAGCGTTCATCCGGAAAGTTGAGTTGAAGCACTGAATAATAATTTGAATGGAGGAAAGCCTTCGAAAAATATGGATTTTATTTTGAAATCTAAGAGTCATAATTAATAATTTTTAATTGATATCTCCGCTAATTATTATCGGAGGATTATGTTAAATAGCCAAACATGAAGACGGGAAGATGACGAATCCATCGATACCTGGTTCGATGGTCAGTTCACTGTCGTTCGGGAGAAGAAGCTTGGACATAGATAGATAGATAGATAGATACTCAGATTTTATATGTATAAGATAATAATAATAATAATTTTCATAACAATTGTGATTGTGACGTAATTTATTGTGAAATTTTAAATATGATAAAAAACGATCCCTAATTTAACAATCTTAAATTAGTAAAGATTTACCCATTTCTAACCTACAAAAATTTTCAGTTTTACGGGTGCATTTTAGCTAAGTGTTGGCACCGTTCGTTTGTGAGTAAAGTACTTACTTTTGTGTGCCTTCTGCGGTTTCGTGCGTTCCACAGAACCCTACACGTTGATTCAAGTAAATCAAAAGTCATTTCGATTCAAAAGATGTGTAATTGACAAGCTTCCCAGCAATAAAAATATAAATGAAGAAATTTCGTGCTCGGATTTGAAGCATTTTCATTTGCTGAAGTGCATATCAGACCGTGTGGCTGTTCGAATCAAAAAATCTTGTTCTGTCGAGTTCATTTTGGTTGAGTCATTACGATCATTTGCATTAAATAAGGTTTGCGGTCCGTTGTTTCTCTCTGATGTGCGTGTTCTTCCCAGAACTCGACCCCATCACGCAGATTCTGTCAGTGGCAGAACATGCTGTTCGGAGGCCAAGAAGGGGCAAGATTCTATTCTTCGGAACATCTTTCGAGCATCTTGTCTCTGGAGAGTCGTCGTCGGCAATTTTCGACCCATTGGTCAGGTCCACCCCTTTTTTCCTATGTGAAGATAGATGGTAAATGTATGAACAGACTCTTTAGTTGTTTATCCAAGAACATTCCCCTGTGTTCATTTCAGAGTCCATTGTTGGAATGTAGGAATAAATAGAGCGCCATTCGATGAATTCATGCATATTCCTTGATTGTTGTCGAGTCTACTGTTCATTGGACAATAGTAGAAACTTGTTAACTGTTTTTCAATTTCATGATTGAGCAGTGTTGCTGAACTATTTACATAAAAACATTCAAGGGTTTAATTCAAATATTCGGTCCAAGGAAATAACTTTAGTATAAAATTTAATTGATAAATTGAGAATCGTTCCATAATTGAGATTTTGACTCGTCGGCAAAATTTTGTGCGGAAATAGTTTTATTCTGGCAACAACCACAAGACCGAAATGCATTAGTGCCCATTGTTTGGCGACAGAAGAGAAAAAAAAAAGTCAACTGCCGAAAAACCTTTGCAATAATTTCAAATTGCTGAATTTGTTTCATTTCCAACTGCAGGGCTTAGTCGATGAAAATGTTACGATTGTTTTTCTCTATTTCAAGCAATCAAAGCCCTTCTTGTAAGAAGCGATGATAAGAGGACCTTTTTGCGGTTAGTTTTGCATTGTTTCTTTCTGGTGTTGTTTTTTTTTTTTTTTTTTTTCAATTTAACTCTTTCATCTTGAACAATTCTTGTTGCACCACTAAAAACAAGTAATTTCAAAAGCTGACGAAACAGAGAAAAACTCCGTTTGTAGGAACTAATGACATGTTGATCCAAAGGTCCTGATTAACTAAGGATAAGATCCTAGGCCTAGGACAGTGAACACCTTCAAGATGCTCACTGCTCAGTTGTCTTTACCCGCCCTCGAAGCAAATACTAGACATTTTAAATTTCGCAAGTTACGGATAGACACTGCATTGCTGAATGTTGGATTAATGGTAATTGACAAATCAGAGTTTAAGCAACCAAATTCAGAAAAAACGGATTTTAAATGAATAAAAGTCAGGTACTAGAGACCTGGATCTACTCTACTGATCCTGTGTTCATCAGCGCTAAAATATACGCTCATTCAAAAATGTCTCTTAACATGCTAATTCCCTCAACTTTTCAGTTTGGCGTTTCACATAATGGATGTTTTTCAAAGTGGCTTAGTGTAGTATTTGAAACAAAATTCTATCACTAAACAGTCGAGAAAAAGTTAAATGGCATTAAAAACACATATTTAGCTGGGATTATAAAAGTCTTGTGCAGAAGTTCTGACGACTATAAAATTCATTGCACTTAAATTTTAGGTAAGGCGACTTATCTGAAGCTAACTGTTTAAAATTTCAGTCGATAAAATGTTACATCTCAACAAATCGATTGCTTTTGAAATTCTACACTCTAAATTTTCTTATTCCATTCATATTGTTTTCAATATCGGATTATATATTCCAAGAAAGTAATTCTTTCGATGAACTTTTAGTAATATTAACAGGAAAACAGCCATTTGCTGGCAATAGTTGTCAACTGAAGTCTTCTTTACGTCACATTACATCAAATCATGATTTAGCGGAATGTTTCAGATTAACAAACTGATTGCACATCAAGATTTATTTATTTCTCTCTGCTGGAATATCCTGCAGTTCCTTTTATGCAATAAAGAAACAAATCTTTGAGGCAACTTGGTGGAAAAAAATAATGTAAGACCTGCTCACTCACGCACATCGTCACATTGTTCAAGAAGCTACATGTTTCTCTTCGTCCGGTCTCCACTAATTTTCTTGTAACTTGTAAAAATCCTATCGTGCATGGAAGATCCAACACATTATTACATCTCAATTGTTTAAGCACTTCACAAGAAGTTCATTCTAAAAGGGAAATAACAGCCAGAGTCCATATATTGTGGTACTCAAGTCTGATTTTTTAAGCATTTTATGGGTATGGGGTTTTCTGTCATCAAATTGTTCGGTGTAAAACATGAGCTCAGTAAATGCTGAGGATTCTTTTTCGTTTTGCAAATGCAATCTCGGTGTCTGATTTCTACGTTTTCAATTTTATGCAGAAAATTCGGCCAGATAAAGCTCTGGATTATCAGTCGCCAGTCGCCAACGGGCGATATTTTCATCGAAAATGGCTACCAATGAATCAAGTCCCCGTCGTCAAAAGTGGTGACCATGAATTTGTTTATTTGTTAAAAATAACATCGCGCTACAACTACAACCCTATCCTAACTTGCTGTTATCCGTCTCGTTCAGCGCATCAGTCGAACCCACCTAGCCAACGTAATTTGGAAAAAATATATCCACTGAAATTTTGTTGTTTTTCTAGAATGATATAATTGTTGATAACATTACTAATAGCGAGTAGATTATTTACTTTCTGAGCTGCGGCAGTGCCGTTGTGTACATATGGAAAAAAATGGCGATTAAAAATGCAAGAGTGACTACCATTTCTTGTGACTTTGGTAGCCAGTGGCTACTGTTTAGAATTCCTGGTCTAGAGCTTTATCGTCAGGATTCTATGCTAGTCAACTTTCAGATGTGTGACTCAATTTCCCTGATGTCTTTTTAGTTGGGTCGTGAAGAAGACTTTAAATCGTTGCAAAAACGAAACTGAATAATACTAATCATAAATTTAATTGAGTGCCTACTTTATATGACGAGTAACAAATTATTACTCAAACAATAAGGTATTTTTTATATTTATCCCTATTTTATGCTACTTGATTGTGAAGTTTTTTTTAAATTAAACTCTAATGTTATTAAATAGTTTTTTAAATCCGAAACTACCGAAAATATGATCTCTTAAAACTTCCCACCTCCCCAGATTTAAACAATGAATTAAAGAAGAAAAAAAAGGAATATTTCAAAAAATATTTTTAAAAATCAAGCAATTAAACCTAATTCTAACTTTTGGTGTGATGCAAAATCTGTTTCAGTCGACGACTTTAAGCCAACAAAATGATGAAAGATGACCAAATTAATGATTTTTTTTTTTTTGCATTTCACTATATTTTTTTAAAAGTAAACGTATGTCCAAGTGGGAACAAGAAGTGTCTTCAACTTTTGCATGTGTCTTCAACTTTTGCATCACGTCAAAGTAAAAAAAAAAAAAAAAAAAAAAACTAAAAAAGCGCGTTGAGCTCATGTTTGCTGTACCGCAACTTTTCCAGCGTGCCAAGTGGAGCGGGATATCTTCCAACCACGTGGCCCTTAGGGCAACACTGCTCCCCCCCCCCCCCCTTCTGATGTTCAGACTCCAAGTACAGGAGGATGGTGAGGCTGTCTTTTTTATAATTTTTTTTCTGCATTAAGCCGATTAGGGGAGTGTTTCGATTTGTAACTCTCAACCGAGGCTTCCCCGGAGGTAAAATTATTTGCTGTGGATCGTTTTTCTCGATGGTTTCCGAGGTGAAGAAACATTGTCATTTCGAGCATCAGGAAGATGCACCTTCTGCAGATGTAAGGTGGCTAAAATACTAGCGATAAGTACGCTTGAAATCACCATGATTATCTATAGCACAACTTAGTATAGTATCTAGTTTTTTTTTTTCATTTTAAATCACTTCATTTTCAAAGATAGTAATCGTTGTTTTACCCGATGTCATCGTAACGGTGACTTTTATGGCAATGGTGAGATATTATTAAATGGTTCAAGTTCATTGAGCTTGAATGGAGTTATTATGCACAAACCTGACTTCTTAGGGGAGGGAGGGGGGCATAGGAGCTATTGCTTTTGGCTTAGTGAAAGGTAATGTATATAGTAAATGTGTGTAGATTCTCCGTTTATATGTTGCCAATGTTAAAAAAAATTGCTCCATGGGAGAGGGGAGGGTTCTAGGGATGTCATTTTCGGGCAGGAGTTAGGTCTTTGGTCATTCTAACTATCGGCTAGACTCAATTAGAAGTAACTTAACGTTTAGCTGTTTTTGCATTTGTTCCTTTTTTATTTTTTTAAATTTGAGATAAACTTGGGTTTTTGCGAAATTTTTCTAATTTTCAAGTCACAGTTGAGTTTTTATAAAATCACAAAGGCAGTGGGAATGTTGAAATGGAAGGAAATTAAATATCTATATCGAAGGGGGGAAAATACGCTGACGTTTTTGGAGATTATTTTTCCCTTATTAGATATTACATTATTATTATTATTGCTTACAATAAACAACGAATTTCGTAAACTTTTTATTTTTGCGAGTGAAGGGGTGTTTTTTCGATTTCTGATTTTTACAAAGGAGCCTTAATGAGCATGTGTATCAATTCTAAGTTAACTACAAAAGCTTTTTAATATAGGAAGATAAAAGAACTTGGGTCTCAGTTTATGTTCGTGAGATTTTACAAGCGTGAATTGTTATAAAAGGAAAATAAATGCTCGTCCTTCCGTTGAGTGAGTTTATTACTGTTCAATCCGAGCTTTTTCAGTTTCAAGTAAAGGAAAATTTAAATTTTATTTCGAGATTTATATGGTGATTTGCTTATGATTATTTTACACCTACAGATCGATATCGGTAACGAACTGAAAATTTGTTCATTTCAATTTACTTCAACTCCTTCAACTTTCTTTTTAAATGTGTCATTCAATTTGTTCAAACATATTTAAAAAGAAAGAAAGCGAATTAAAATGTAACTTTTTTTTTTCAATGAAATGGAGGTGAAGTTCTAGTATTCTCACCCACGATATTTGTATTCTTTAAATTATTTTTCAGTAATTTTCCCGTTTGCGAAGTCAACCGAAAAAATAACCGATTCCATTTGCTGTGAAATGTCCCTTTAGGGGAAAAACAGTTAACATCTCTTCAGGGGCAACTGTCTTATAACCCAGATCCATAACTAGCCGCGGGGGCCCACAAAGAAAATGAGCCATTATTCCTCCATTTCAGAGAGAACTTTCTACAAACGGTCGCCTTTCTGTCTTGAAAGAAAAAGCCGCCGTGTAGAGCTAGTATGTTCACGTTTTCGTTTGTCAAGCGTAAAGAAAAAAATGCATATTTTGACGTATAATGTCGAAGATAGACGCAAGTTGCTGCAGGCGAAAAACCATTTGAACCACCATAACTTTCAGCAGTCCTCGGAAATATTGCAGAATTTCGTCATAGAATTTTCCGTCACACTACGTTGCCTGTTCCTTGCATTATTCATAGTTTTCTGTTAACGGGGAAGTTGAAGTTAGTTTTTTCAAACGATTCTTTACAGTCAGTAAAAAAGTATAGTGAAACGTCCATGAAGTTTTCTCCAGCAAAGTTTCTTTGTCGTCTTGAATCATTTGCTCAAAACATCTTATATTGTTGTCTGAACCCAGGATTACAGCTTATGGGACAAACCAGGACCAATCGCTAACTAAATACTAAAGATCATGAACTTAATTCCAGACGGTGACGTAGCGTCTGCATCATGATTCGGCACGATTGCAGCCGACGACGTCTATCGCACTTGTGTTAAATACGAGAAAATCGAAGCGCGAAAGAACAAATCAGATTAAGTGGAGGATAGATTTGTCTGAAAAGAGATTACTTGCTGACAGTTCTTCAGAAAATCTTGAACATAACAGAAGAGCATTAAACTCTCTTGAGAATTTGTTATTATGGGGAAAATAAATGAATTCGTGAGATCTATAGAAACAGTCCTTAAACAATTACTCTATTCCATAGTGCATTCATATTTCTGACATATGTAACCAGCACAAAGAAAAATGGTCTTGCTAGTTGTTTATCATATCTGTGACACATGAAGGGTTAAATGTTATAAGGACTAGTCACTTCAACGTGTCAGTAACCTTTTTGTAGAGTTGGTAATCACATAACATTTTAGATTAATTGTATAAAGCAGTGGCGCACACAAGGGAGGGGTCCAGGGGGTCCGGACCCCTCCCATAGGTCTTGCTTTTTTACCGATTGATTATGATTCTATGTATTTTGTACCTAGAATAATTTCAAACAAAGGTAACAATACGTTCAGTTGTTATAAGTGAAATAATACAATCCTCATGTTAAAAGATTTAAAAAAAAGTTGTGCTCTTTTTCTATAACGAATTGTTTGTAAGAAGCAGAATGGTGATTATAAATGAATACACCGCAATAACCATGTTTTTAGTTTTGTAATTAGAGAATAAAATGAGAGTCTATGAAATTGAATCAATTTTTTAATTATAAGAAAAGTAAAAGCATAAATTATTTTGCTCTCTGGTCATTTTTTTAAGTATATTTCATTAAACAATGCCAATTCAATTTCAATAGTTTATTTTTTACTGTTTTTCATTCCCGGGAGTCGATAAAATCAAGCCAATACATTTGACGGCATGTTGGGGTATGATAGGAGAATAAGGCTTTTGATCTTGGACCCTCCCCTTACAAAATTCCTGTGTGCGCCACTGGTATAAAGAGTAACTTTACGTGTCAGGATAAATAAAATCCACCAAGGTCAGAATCAGCAATGTGACGGCTCATAACAGCTAATTTAATAAGTATCAATAATTGCTCTCTATGTTGTCGTTTGAAATTTTATAAATGGCACTAACCTTTCCCGCTACTTATTGATAAAAATTACTTTTTTGCGTCGAGAATCATTTCGAGATCATTTCCAACGCGTAGTGTATTATGTTTTAAAATTGTTTGGAGAACATTTTACAATGAAGTTTGGTTGATGTTTCATCCGCCGTTTCTTTTATCTGAAATGTTTACTTTAAAATTGTATGTCCGGTGTATTGGATGCACGCAGTATATAACTCTTTTAATTTTTCACCTTACAAACTTGAAGTTTCGTCTATGATATCATTACTGTTGTACAGAGTTTCCCAAACTGTGGTCCGCGGACCCACGGGGGTCCGTAAGTCCATCACAGGGGTCCGTTGGGCTATAAAGCTAAAACGTTAAGTATAATTGAGATTGAAGGATAAGTAACGGTATTTTAATTCTAAAAGAAAACACATTTATGAGGAATAAAAAAGTTCTTGCTTAAGTACATGCAGGACGCAGTCCCCCAACTTTTGGAAGAAAACACAGTACACAGTAATTAATTTTGTGTACATGACGAAGTTCATATTGTTTCAAACCTGCCAAGATAGCGTTTGCCCGAACCATAATAATTAACTTCCTAATGCGCCATAAAAATACTACTCATACGAAAAATGAACACACTTCAACTAGGCTAGCATTGTTTTGTTCACTAACTTCAAAAGTTCATTTTTATTAGTAAACTTGTAGTAGAAATTTGGTGATAACATGTTTATTCCTAGTTGAATTTCAAATAGAATTTTACTTCCATAACTCAAAACAATAATGTAAAAAATGAAAACCAGACAAGAGCTCTGAAAAATATATAGAACAATGAATTAAAAAATTTAAAGGAAAAAAAGCGCAAAAATATGTCAGAAAAAAAAAAGATTTACCTGTATCAGATCTCTCTCTCTCTCTCTCTCTTTTTTGCGCGTGATGGGGGGAGGGGTTAGGAGGGGCACGAAATTTGTATTTTTTCCGGAAGGGGTCCGCGGACGTCCTAAGTTTGGAAACCTCTGCTATAGTACACTGCCGACCAAATAAAAGCATTTCTGACTAAGCATTTCATGATTCTGACCTGACGGGAACTACTAAAGTTTTCTGGTAGTGGATGTTATCTTGCCTCCTTACCTACATGATAAATCCTATTATCTGTACAGGGAAAATAAATTTATAAATGTAATTTAATCCATGCCATCATGCTATAGATCGCATGTAAAATTCCAAGAAACTAGTAAACCAAATACTTTTCGTTTGGTCTGGTCCTTATAATCCTCCTCTCTTTCACCATTCCTCCAAGACCTGCATAACAGAAAGCCATGATTTTTCCAAAGCAGGAAGATTTTGGACAGATAAGCTTTAATATATATTAACATAATTAAGTTAGCCTTTTGATAGGATAAAAACTTACTAAGAGAGAAAAAGTCCGAACAAATGAGGTTAAGGAAGACACTTATTATTTCTGTTCAGTAATAAATAATTTTGAATGGTTTTGTTTGTAAATCTTTCCTTAATATGTTACACGCCATTAGCAATCGCAGTCTGTTAATTTTATGTACCTATGCTCCTGTGTTACACGTTAAGTGTCTAATGAGCAATTAAGTTGGTCATAAGGATAATGGTTCCGAGTTCTCCTCGCCGAAGGTAATAAAAAAAATTCTAATTGACAGAACTCGTAATGTCTTTCCGTTAAAAGTGAGATGCTCCCTTTGTAATGACCTTTTAAGCAAAACTAAAAGTCGCACGTATATGCTAGTAACCCAGTCGACTGTTTATGTAACAATTGTTTTCTTCTACTGTTGAGCTTTTTTACATCAGTAATTGATTCAATTTTGACTGCTTGCTGCTGGATGCCAAACTGATATGTTTTGAATGTTCGTGATCACTTTAGTAATCTAATTTGGTGACAAATATTTGCTGAGTTAATGAAAATTTACAACGGGGGGGGGGATCTATTGTACATGAAATGAAATCAAGGCGTATACAGCTCAAATGGATGAGGGGCAAGCTCGTCATCTGGACAATCCCCTTCCCACCTAGATTTCGGAAACAATGGAATTATTGTTGATTGAATGCATTTTTCCGGGTTTGTCTCTCATGAAATGCATAAATTATATTGCCTCTTCTCCCCAAAATTTTTTCAATGACATGCCTGGGGAGACCTTTTCCAATATTGGAACTTTTTCGCGGTGTATGGGGAGGGAGTCGTGTGTAACAACACACTTTTACAAACGAAAAAAAGAGCCCTTTCTTCACATCCCTCATCAATAAATTTAGAAATTGAAGTAACCATCCATTCATCAATTTTTCAAAATTTCATGTTCACTTTTTTTCAACTGTAAGTATTTTTTATTTTGGAGGCAGCTACCCTCCCTTGCCCCCTCTGGATACGCCCATGCATGAAATTCATACCTACAATTGAATTTTCGTTTAAAATCCTTCCAAGAGGAAATTTTATTTATAGTCTCTGTACTCATGTGACAGTTTGGAAATAAACATAAAACAATTTTAAAAGAACATTGATTGTTTCGTGTTTATGTAATTGGGTGCTATCTAGTTCCTATATAACGCTTCTTAAAACACAAATTACCACGGACCGTCGCACACGTCTGCGTCCATGTTACCCAATGCTTGCAAGAGATTAGAGGTTCAGGCGAAAAATCCTTGGACTTGTTTTTGTTCTTTCCGGAAGAATGGTCAAGTGTTTTATCTGAGCGCGGTCTCTGGTAGAAAAATTTCCCGTGTCTTCGGTCCACAAAAGGAACTTTCCGAAAAAAGAACAACGCTTTTAGCATAATTTGGTTCAATTTATTAATGTGTTCGACCGGGCGCAGTTTTTTTTTTTTTTTCTTCCAGAATTGGTTGTCAAGGGCTCTGTTGAATATTCAAGATGATTGCACAATTGCTTTGCAAACACGTTTAAGATGAGATTGTTGAAGGCAGTTATCAAAATTTGACATAATCGATTGTGAAATGTGGCTTCGTCTTGAAACATGGCCTTTTTTTGTGATAAATTGGTAATTATCGATAGATGTGGTAAAGGCTAATTGTTTGAAGGAAAGTATTTTTTTTCAATTGTGTGTGATAGACGTGGGGAAAATTAGTTAAGCAAAGGAAAATTTGCCTGTTTCCAACGAGTAAGCACTGTTAGACTTGACGAAGATTAGTTGAGTGGAAGTCGATAAGTCGATTCATTCTTGCACGTTAGCGTTCATCTTTTTCCTGTTATAAACTCACAGTGAATATAATCTTTCTTGCCAGAATGATATTATAGTTGAAAATTATTTGTAATATTCTAACTGTCTAACGCTCTAACAGTTCTCATAGAAATCTGATTTTCTCAAAAAAATGGACTATGATCATTCTTTTCCGTGGCCCTTCAATTCTCTTTCCTTCCTTTTTTGCGTTTTCCCGAGTTCTTATGAAAAGTTTTATTATTATTTTGAAATTTTATATGCATCATGGTCTGCGAGAGTAATTTTAATATGAAGTGTATAACTGGGGGGAAAAGAGGTTGGACCACACTGCTCCATCACAACATAGTTCCAGTGCAATCAATCGCTTTTTTCTTCCAGGAGATTCACTTAAATTTTTTAACTTTATTCGTATTTTTTGTCATCATCCAAATTAAGAAATTAATCTGTGAACTAACTACTCGTAATACGAAAGTTTTCGAATTTCTTCATCCGCAACTCTAATTTTAGAAGAAAAAAAAATCATCTTTGTGTGGTAAATGAATATAATGTGTACAGTGGAACAAATATTGTTATCACAATGTTGCAACGCACAAATATGCAAATAGCAAATTACATGCACTTGTGTCGAGCTGTAAAGAATCCATTTGTTTCAATATTGTAATATTCAGCAAATCTCCTCCGATATTGGCTCATTTGGATGCATCCTCCCCCCCCCCCCCCCCACCTTTCTTTCTCGGAAATTAACACGTATCGATTTTAAACTATTGAACTTGGTAGTAAAAAAGCATTTTTAGTCTTTTATTCTTTTATTCTTCTTTTTTTAAAGTATTCTTCTTTAAAAAAAAGTGTTCTCTGTTCAACAGAATTCGCTGCCGTTTCAGTAGCAACCTTAAATACTCATTTTATTCTAGTCAGTTTTTTTAAATCTCAAGTTAGCAATACATAAGGTAATTTTCTTTCCAATGCAGGAGTAGGCAAAAAATGCCTTTAATATCAAATGACTGTGTGCGGTTGACGAACTGTAAGCCGTATTTAGTGGTAGTTAAAGACTGAGCTGTTACAGGTTTTGAAAATCATACACACACAATTAATTGTATTTAAGTAATATGCACACTTATTTCGGTAAAAAGTATTCCGCGTATGTTATACCCTGAATACAGCGTGTGCTTTTCTTCCCACATACTACGGTACTTTTGAATGCAGAGCCATCTAATAACGCGTCATTGCCAGCAAGATTGTAGAATCAGACTTTGTTCTCCACCTGACTTGATAAACCGACACTTCCTTAATATAGTAACATCTACTTGGATCTTTTGTGCAATTTGTAAAGTAATACTTCAGAATTTTTGCTTTAAATAGTGTTGTGATGTTTTAGTTTCGTATTCAAACTGTATTACCTATTATCAATATAGTATTATTTAGTAAGTTACCGCCCTATAGTCAGGGCTAAGGCAGAAATACATGAAATACACCGCCAGCTCAGTCAATTCCAGCCGAGGGCTGCAGTTTCGTGCTTATTAGCACTCATCAGCCCGGCATAGGACTAACTGAGCTGGAGGTGGAAAACCTCTTAAGGAAGCCAAGAGTGCCAAACAAACTGGTAGCTAATGCAGAATTAGCACTGACCAGACGAGAATTAGCATCGACCAACTCGAATATTGCAGGCAAGGCAGGTATACCTGCCTTGCCTGCAATATTCGAGTTGAACCGAACCATTGTTTCGGTCACTCGTCTGGTCAATGCTAATTCTGATGCATTAGCTACCAGTTTGTTTGGCACTCTTGGCTTCCTTAAGAGGTTTTCCACCTCCAGCTCCGTTAGTCTTATGCCGGGCTGATGAGTGCTAATAAGCACGAAACTGCAGTCCTCGGCTGGAAGTGACTGAGCTGGCGGTGTATTTCATGTATTTCTGCCTTAGCCCTGGCTATAGGGCGGTAACTTACTGAATATACCTGCCTTGCCTGCAATATTCGAGTTGAACCGAACCATTGTTTCGGTCACTCGTCTGGTCAATGCTAATTCTGCATTAGCTACCAGTTTGTTTGGCACTCTTGGCTTCCTTAAGAGGTTTTCCACCTCCAGCTCAGTTAGTCCTATGCCGGGCTGATGAGTGCTAATAAGCACGAAACTGCAGTCCTCGGCTGGAATTGACTGAGCTGGCGGTGTATTTCATGTATAGTATTATTTGTTCATATATTAGGGTAGATGTACTTATATTTTATTATACTTACGAAGTAAAGGGGTTGCCTTCTGTAACATTAATCCAATAGCTTTTAATGGCTTTATTAGAATAACGATGAAAATATTTAAATTACTGCTCCTTTTACCCGAGCTTAAAATATGTTTTCGGATCTTTTTTTTCACCTGTAAAAAGCGAAAACAGGAAGAAATGCAAATCTTAATTTATTAAACTTTTTATCAACCAAATCAGATAATTGCTGTACCCACCCTCAAATTAGCATTTAAATTGTCATAATTCTTAACGAAATTCCTTCAAATGTGTCACTTTTGGGTCAAAAATGCGTTCTATTTATTCAAATATTTCTTATAAGGGGGGAAAAACGCGGTGATGCGTTCCCAAAATCTTACCGTATCAGCCTAATCGGCTTAAGCTGTTTGCCAACATAGTTGAGCAGAGTGCTTTTCGTCCTCGTCGCAAAACTGTTTGATCATTCCATCAGATCGTCGTCTTTTAATGTGTGAGGAATCATTGTCGAAAGGAAAAGTTCTCTGAAATTGTAAAAATAACTGAATATCTTCCAGGAAACTTGTTGGCACAGATAAAGATCCAGTGTTTCTGTATTATACTTGAGGGTTTTAAGATTTTGGTTTTGAAGTCGGACGCCGAAACTGAAGTCCTGTGATAGGGTGATGCCACCAAAGCATGTGGAAGTTGCCGCCGTTTTTCTTAATTACTTAACTCGATTTTTTTCTTCTTAAAAAATATTTTTTTCGTGTAATAAACTTGAGAAATATC
Organism: Uloborus diversus; assembly: GCF_026930045.1. Taxonomy (NCBI): domain Eukaryota; kingdom Metazoa; phylum Arthropoda; class Arachnida; order Araneae; family Uloboridae; genus Uloborus; species Uloborus diversus. Next base: position 65,817,250 of record NC_072737.1, on the reverse strand, counting down.
TCTTTGTGGATCTTTGTGGGCCGAATTCTTATTATTTAGCTGCTTTCTTAAGAAAAATTTTACATTCAGAAGTGCTTTTTTTTTTTTTTTTTTCAAAGACTGAATTATACATGAAAAACGTCCAAAATTGATCTTAAATTTCCAAAGAAAAATTAAATTAATCCCCAGTTGTACGTAAGTTTTTCATGAAAATGAGCATAACTGCTGAACTGTCATACTGGGTAAAAGACAACAATCTCGGAAGCCCCAATAAAAATAGTGGAAATATCCCTAAGAACCTATGTTAAAGTGAAACCAAATACCATCGAGAGACCTTAAAAATCATTCTTAAAATGACAGTAAGGTTCTAAATAAGATCGCTGAAAATTTCCATTAGAATAAGAGAATATTTCTTTAAAATTCTCATGGCTAGCAGCTCCTAAAAACTCTCTTAGATTGACGACAATTGTGTCTGAAAAACGTCACCAGTAGAGTTTCTACGTAGGGATTGATGTCAGGATTTGAAAAATGTCCGTATAAAGAATTTATAACTCCAAAAATTAATAACATATAACTTTATGATTACTGCTTTAATGCTGCTTTAGTTTTCTATTCTTGCTCTTTTAGTCAATAATTGAAAAATTAATGACTTTTACACAAATGTTGGTTGGGTTTCCCCCCTTGGCACACTGTTAAAATTGCAGGTAGCAGGGGGGAAAAAACACCACTGGTCGGCGTGGTTTTTTTTTTCCCCCCCAAAGCTCTTGCCTGTCCGCGGGTCAAAAAAGGTGGAAAAACGTTGCTGTACCACAAATTATGTCTAGACATATTGATGATAAGCAAACAAAAGAAAGCACTAGATATTACTCTTCGACAGATTTATTTTCCTTTTGGCATCAACATGTTCTGAAAGAACAGTCCATTCAAAGCTCATTTCTAGACATCTAATGAAAAATTTAGGTACATTCAGTTTTTGATACATGCATCTCTTTTAAATTTCGAGTCAGAAATTCCTTTGCTGATGTAAGCCATTCGCAACCACAGTGATATATCTTCCACTTTTTTACAGAACTTTTCAAAGTACAAACATGCAACGTGTCAGACAAAACTAAGCTTCTAAAAATTGATGTTTGGAAGTTTAGTTGTTTTTGAAAATATTTTTTTGACCTTGTAACGATACAACTTGAATGTCAATTCCTTGACATTTATTGTAATGGTTCAATAGTCGAAAAAATCTCTTCTTTTTTTGGTTGATTGATATTTTTTACTTACTTTTTTTTACAATGTGAATGCTATTACTTCCATAGAAAACAACCATATTCTTCATCGAATTTTTTAGTTCCAGCAATATGAAATTGGTAGTTTTGTTGCCTGAACTTTTCGCATTTAAATAGTATGTCAGACGGAAACTATCAAACAAGGAGCATAAAATCAAAGCTTAGAGATGAGGAGAAGAATCAATTTTATACTAAGAGCAGTCATCCTTATCTACGCCGATATATGTATTCATTTCAACATTTAAACAGTAATTTTTGTTAATTCAACATTATTTAAGTTATGCTGCTTAAAATGCCTCTCAAACTGTGCGCCACCGCTCCCCATGGACTAATGTTGTCTTCACAGATGCACCACGAATTTTTGAATTAACTTTCCTGATAATTAGGGACTAATTAATTGAGGCAGTGAAAAGCAAACGAATCTAAGTGGACTTTTTAAAGTTATGAATAAAACTCAAGTTTTCTAAATCAAGATGCATAGCAACTCCTAACAAGGCTACTGTAGTTGGAGCAAACCTAACCTGGCAGCGTCGTAATGCTGTGATTAAGCATTAGGATCTGCGTAGCCTTCACAATGCAGCCATGTTAGATTTGCATAAACTACAGTACCATCTTTGGCCCCAAAACAGACAAGAGCGTCTTCTACCACTGGTACTAATCGCCTAATTTTTAATTTTAACATAAACGCCTCTTCATTGCAAGTGAAATAATGAAACTTAAACACTTTTTCGCACTAACACTAAAGTATAGAAAAAAGCTATGCAATGCATCATGAGTTTTTTATGTTTTTGTCTGTTGATTATGAATCGTCGTACTTTTACATACGAAAGAGGACCGTGAGAAAATCTTAATTTCCAAACTGTGTTTTGGCTCAAAAAAGTTAGAGAACCGTTGCTGTATGGAAAATAATATTTGTCGTAAAATTGTTAATTTCAAAAGTTGTGTGCAGATTTTTTAAAGTACTTTTTTAAAGTACTGCAGATAATAATTCCAGCAACTGTTTAATCTACATAAAACTTAGGACATCATTTTATAGATAATGCGTAATCATGAATGAAGTGTCAGAATTCTTCCGGTTTGTTTAATCAGCGATTATTTGTTATTTATAATTATGTATGCTAAATTGTTTATCAGGCATGAGTAGTATTTTTGATGCTAAAAATAAGTTATTTCCCCTAAGATAGCACATGTCATAGCAGCATTAATGAACTTCGGTCAAGAAAAAAAAATTATGCCATCTTTAAACTATTTCATTCAAGATAACACGTTGTCATCAGAACGCGAACCGGTTGCCTAAATAGTGTCCTTGGGGGGGGGGGCAGTTCTTAAATTTTCAGGGGCCAATTCAGCAGGTGCAATGACCCCCTAGATGTGAGAAATCAATGGATATTTGCAATTTGCATGGTGGGCGTGGTTTTTGTTTTTCGACATAATATGCATTTAGTATACACCCTTTACATCTCTCCCCGCAGAAATTTGAAGCGACCAATCCAAAAAAATTTATTGTTTGGCCTACCTTATATTTTCGTACTACCTGCAGTTGAGTCTATGATTCCGAAAACCAGTGTCATCTCTTGGGTTTTAACAAAGAAAATGTCTGCTTTTCGGACTCATCGATTCAGTTTTTCCCTCGATTTGCGACCAATTTATTTTGACGCCCATGTAAATGCTTCACGAGAGCTAAATATCTGATATGACTAGTTAAAATTTTATGAGATCGCAACCTTCCGTAAAAATGCTTCATGCAAGATGCAAGCTAAATGTCTGATGTAGTTAGTTGAGTTTTATCAGATCCCAACCTCCCTGTCCTTGTAAATGCTTCATGCAAGCTGATGTGGCTAGTACATCGATGAGTCCAAAAACTAGTCATCTCCTGGGTTTTATCAAAGGAGGTGACTGCTTTTGGACTCGTCGATTCAGTTTTTCCCCGAATTTAGGACCAATTTATTTGTCTCCCATGTAAATGCTTCATAATAGCTAAATATCTGATGCGGCTAGTTGAAGTTCCATCAGATCGCAACCTCCTGCCCTTGTAAACGCTTCATGCAAGCTGATAGCTGAGGCTGATGTAGCTAGCTAAAGTTTCATCAGATCGCAACTTGAAAGACGACGCCAGAGAGAAACGTCGCGGTGCGCATCGGCTTCCCTCAAAATAACCCATTTTCTCTAATAAAGTGAGAGAGGCTCTAAAAGCCAATCATTCTTTCCCTGCAGATTGAATTCCAGTCGGTTATGGCGCGTGAGAGCCCACAGTGCCTCCTGGCACCCAACGTTCAACGAATGATCAGTCAGAAGAAACGACGAGGAATCGAACCAGACGATTATTACCCGCCCGGGACGTGACTCCCCTATTAACGTTGAGGGAACATTTCTGCTCTCTTCCCAAAAAACGAGAATAAGTAAACAACAAAAAGGAATACGATTTTGTCGCAAACCAGGAAATGCTTGGAGAGCACAGCAGCGTATCAGTGCCATATAAAGTTTCTGTTCCTTATCATTTTAAAACCTGGCTAACCAAAAAGCAATGAACCTGTGCGATCGTCGTCCAAAGCGATGTTTTGGTGATTATGCGGTTGTCGCAGTAACTGTAACGCTCTTTTGGTAAAAAGGGTACTGCCCCGGCACGTGCCGAGAATCAGACCGGAATTACTCTGCAATGCTATTTTTCTGAGATAGTTTCCCCCTTTCCTTTAAGAGCGTTTTCTAATGCATACATAGTTTTGGATCAGCGTCTGGAGATAGTTGCCCTTTAGCCCTTTGAGCTCGACTGGTACAGCATCTGCTGAAGCCTGGTGTAGATGCTGCATAAACTTACATTTCAGGGTCGGATATAGATCAAAATTTTCAGGGGAATCACGCTGAAGGATGACCATAAATGAAACTACGGTTTTGAGTATGAAAAATTTCTGAAGCTGCTAGGATGGCAATGAAAAACACCAAATCGGCCAGGATAAGGCCCATAATATGGATAAACGTTACAAATTTAATTTCATGAGTAATGAAAAGTTTACAGTGAAAGGTTGACCTCCTGCAATGCAGTGCTTTAGTGATCAACTTAGAGAAGTTGTCAACTTATGGAGATTGATATACATAATCCATGATTATTTCTGCAACTGACAATAGCGATCAACTTAGACAGGTGGTCAACTTTATAGGTCTTACTGTAATATTTCAAATATTTTCTTTCAAAAATAATCAATGAATTAAAACGACTACTGAAAGCGTTTGCATTTTATTTATAAAAGTGTTTAAACGCAATGTAGACGGATACTATTGTCGACAATTTAGGGAGGATCACAACCCCCATGACCATATTATTGTACGTTTTTATATGGAAGAATTTTCCGAATAATCCGAGTTTTCAAAAAATCCGAGGTGAGGTGAGCCCTAATTAACTCGGATTTTCGAGATTCTACTACACTTTCAATATCAGCAAACCTAAATTTTGTAAAAATATCATCTTACTCTTCTCTACAAAAGACGCTATATGTACTCGTATACAGTTGCAACTTGTTTCGAAGAACTCGTTTGGAATGATATTTCTTTTTCTTTTTTTCTTTCTTTCTTTCTTTTGTTGATAAAGTGGGAACTTAATTGGTACCGGCAAATAATAGCATAGTTTATGTGAAATATTTTTTAAATGAAAACTTTAAGAAACGCTCAAGAGAAAGTTTTCTAAGATATGTAAAATCGCTTGCAGTTAATTTCAAATCTTTGAACTATTTAATATCAGCTAGACATACTTTTGATGAAATAACAATATTTAGTTCGTGTTGAAAGTGAAAGTGACTACAGTCATTCAAAGACTAAATTTTTTATTTTTGAGGCATTTCCGGAGTTATAAAATTTGTCAACGATGCTTGTCTTTTCTTTTCTCTAATTGCTCATGCTGAAAAATCTAATCTCCATTTCCCTTTTTATCCCATCTCAAATCAAAATCTTATCTAAAAGTGTTATCATCATCACAAACAGTGGTTAAAGCATTCAAACCATTGTTATAGACTGAATACCGTCATGGATAATTGACGGTGATGATTGCTCTAATATACTTTTCATCAGCACTATCATTACCACTTGACAGAACTAACAGAGATCATTTTAAATTAATAACTTTACAATGAATTTTTTAGTGTTGGTACATTTAAAAATATTCCTTAAGTGTTTTACTTAGAAAAGAGATTATTACACCAATGAGCATCCAGTATTTTTCGTACCATAAAAGTTTTTATTTAAAATTTTGCTGATATTTTATAATTATTTTAATGTCAAGAACTGGCAACATTAATTTTGATTCCTGCACGAGAAAATGAGAGCAGAAACATTTAATAACAAATATGACATTCAAACTTTCGTTCATTCGTATTTTATTGATTTTTATCGCTGATTTATGCAAATTGCTTTTGCTCTAAAAGAATGTGTTCTAAATGGTTTAATATGAAAAGCAGGTTTTTTTTCTCCTTTTTTCACTTTCTGAAGATCGTCATTTTTTTATTAAAGTATGATTGAAGGGGAGGGTGCAAGGAATTAAAAAGATTTTGGAGAACTCGTAGTCATTTATTATTTAACTATGGTTCATCTTAGAGGATCACACTTATACGTTTTGCACTAACACATCTTTATCAATACACATTTGGGGTTAGAGTTTGATGATAATGTTTTTTCTTTTTAAAAATATCTATCATAGTCAAATTAAGCAACATGAAATCTTTTTCGTGCATTTTCGTTTTAAACGTCGTCAAGGGTTTCTTGAGATACTCACTTTGATCTTTTGAAAATTTGTCCCTGTTTTGAAATTTCAGATTTAAAAAATAAAAAGCATTTTCCATATTCGTTGCCATGAATTTGCATACTTATGGAGTTAATTTCGTATCTGCCTTCAACGCTTAAAATGCATTACCATCTGAAGTTAGTATTATTTAAATAACGTGCAGTACGCCCAAAAAACGTGCGGTCTCTAACATATATCTTAGAAATTTCTATGCGGTACGCAACGGTGTTCTTGCAGCAAAATCTTCAATTTCTTATGTGCGCTAGTGCGTTGTTGCATTTCACATTTCTTATATTTATTTTTTGTTATGATATGCAATATCAGGCAGCGAGAAGCAAAGGAATGTAAGTGGATATTTTCAAGTTTGGACACGTTTACAGTGCCGGTCCTAGGTAGGCTTTCATTGAAATTTTTTTTAAAATTATGCTGTGTAACAGTCCCTACCAGAGCTACTAGTACTGTCTCTTGCCCCAGGACTGAGGAAAGGTTCTTCTACCATTTGTACTGGTTATCTCCAAATTTTTTTTTCGCCACTTACATCCCTTTGCTTTTCACTGCCTCATGTAGTAAGTTCTTTACTTAAAATGCCAATACAGATACAATTCTTATGCCTACATTGATACTTTCTTGATTTAACATACAGCTTTCTGCAATGGTTTGAGGGGAGGGGGAACACTTCCCTGGCGTTAAATTCGTTTTATAAAAATCTCTGGTTACAATTTATATTGGTGCAGACAGCTATTGTGTCCGTGGCAGATTGAACTTGGCGTGCACGAAGAAGGATAGCTCTTCGCGTGCCCGAATCGGACGCTCGGCTGCGCTCGTGACTCCTCGGAGAATTTGCCGATTGCATTTCGCCCGGCCGCTAATGGCCCTATCGTTATACAGGCCGAAAAGTGATAGGCTGCGACGTATTGTATTTTCTCCTCTTTTCGCTGCCATTTTTGCGTGTGTGTGGGATTTCATTTTTTTCCGCCCGTTTTTGGAAGTTTTTCCGTTACAAATTGCCCCAATCACGCTCTCATATCGTAAATGAGCGTTTATGCAAGCGTTTATTCGAATGGATGAAAACTGGGAAAGCGTGAAAAAGGTTTGAAAAAGAGAAGGAAGGGCTCAACTCAAGTGTTTCTTTTTAATTTTATATGATTTTAAAGCATATTATGCAGACTTAAGATTATTTATACATGAAAATAAGACACCAAGGGAGCAGCGAAGAGGGAGAGGGGGTCAAACATCCCCTATAGCCCCCCTCCCACCCGTTTTAATACACATTGCCTATCCTTTTGTGGCATATGACGACTGTTGTAACAAAATCCCTCCACTTCATTTATTTATTTTTTTATAATTTATGCACTGTTTATTCATTTGTTTATTTTATTTTATTTAAATGAAATTTTGAAAAAATAACAATAAAGCGCATAATTATCAATTTCTACCAATAAAAGTACCGCGATTTTTTTATAGCACAGTAGAAATGATTAATAAGTATTGTTCTTAAAATTTTCGCTCCGTTTAATCCACCAATGTTTTCAGAACACTATTATATTGCTTTGTAAATTCAAAATTATTACCATACATCATCCTAGTTAGCAGAAACAGTTATATGCGCGGCAGATTCTTGAGAAAATCTGTAGACTTTCTTTAGCAAAGAAAAAATACACCTAAATTAAAAAAAGAAATCCTTAATTTCAGCTAATGAAGATTTATACAATATTTTCTGGGATATAGTTCACTGGAATCATGTACTTGTATCAGCATGTTGTTTTTAAGCATTTTTTAGTGCCGAATCAGACCTTACGCTTAACCTAATGCCGATTTAGACTGCAGACTAGTTTTTAATTTTTAATCTGCATTACAGACTGCTGAATAAAAAATTCTGCAGTGATGTTCCCATCAGATTTTCTGAGGGTATACTCCCAGTAATCCATTACGTGCAATATGTGTATTCTATCATTTACATAATATGTCATAGTATGAAAATTTTTGAAGCTTGAGGATATACTCTATATGTCTAAAAAATGTTTGAGAGTATATAGACGTATATGGAGTTATACCCTATGGGAACACCACTGCTTACAGGTACCTCATAAACTCAGTTTTTGAGATGCTTCACTTTTCTACCGGGGAGCGAAATGTAAAATATAAAAACTTTCTTTTCAAACTTTGTTGCCGATCAGAAGAGGCAAAATCATTCCGTGGTCACCATCATTTGTAATTTTTGCCACCGGTATCGTAAATCAAGCAACCCCCATTTCAAGAAACAAACCCTCTTTATCAAGGGGCATTTAAACCCACTTGACCCTGGACAGACAGGTGCAACCCATCCCCTTCAATCGCCTGGCCCCTCCCCTTTCGTTGTTTCTCCCTCGGATCGCTAACAACGCCAATCACGTATTCGCCGTCCAATTTGTCACCTACGAGCCCCCGTCCCTTTGACAGCTAGGCTGCTATAGAATAATTAAGCGTGAATTGGAAAAAAGGAAGAGAAAAAAAAAAAACAATCTTCGCTTTGTGCCACTGCTCGTGAACACAGGAAATTCGAGAAACGGTTTAGGGGCACAGCCTAATTTCAGGGGGTTTTGCATTCATTTTTAATTGTCCATGTCCACTGTTTGAATTCTCCTGGTGCTTGCGCCCAGGTGGTACGTCAAGATGTAGGCGATTTTTAGACGAAGATGGAAGGTTTGCCCCCTCTTACTGGTTGCTGCTGCCTCCAGTCCAGATGGGTTGTGGATAGGCGCATAATGACTAGGATTTAGGATTAAACGAGGGGATTAATGCAATATTAGTATTTTAATTTGTTTCATTATTAATGAATGCTCATTATGTCTTTTCTACGGTAGTGAATGATGATGCATGCTTTGAATAATAAAAGCTATTCAACAAAGATATGTACCTCTCTCTCTTACATCCCACCTCTTCGCATGGGCTTGATGTGCACTTTCTGATTCCTCAAATACAGTGAAGCACCGTTGATACGTTTTTATCAATTACACGTTTTTTAAATTGGTCCCTGCAGAGTCTAATACACATTAACGTACACCTATTATACGTTTTTTCATTTATACGCTTTTTTCATACGGTCCCTTCAAAAAAGTATAAACGGTGCTTCACTGTATAGCATTATGTTGGTCTAAACTTTTGAAAATTTTAATTTTTAATTCCTGCAACATTGAAAATTTATTTCTTAAGACCTCGTTATTTAATTTCTTCATCATTGATAATGTTTTTCTTAAGACCTTTTTTACATTTTAAGAAGACGTATAAATGAAAAATATAAATAACGCAGCAACGGTGATTGCTTTCCGAAAAATTCCGAATTTTTTGCGATTTTCGATCCGGAAGTTTTAACATACTATGCACGACCTTTCGTGTGTCTTTCCTCAACATTTAGATATTATTCAACTTTAATCAATTTTACTTTTGCCTTTTTATTAAGCCATCGAAAATCTAAATTTAAGCAAAAGAAAATAAAAAAACACTTTTATTGAGCGTAGTATCTCTTCCAGTAGTATCTCTAATTAAAGTTAAAAAAACACTCTTAATTGACTTATTCAGTGCATTTAAATGAAAACGTACAAAAGTTTTAGAGAAAATGCATCTTATTAAGTATTTTTACCCATAAAAAATTACAATTTTCTTTTACAGAAATAATCAACATTTTGATTCTATAAAAATCTCTTACTTCTTCGGGGAAAAAAAAAAAAAAAAAAAAAAAAAAAACAATTTATTAAACATAATTCTCCTCCAGTGCTATCCTTATAGTAAAAAAAAATTAATAAATAAATAACAAATACTTCAAATGACATGTTCAATTTATTCAAATAGAAATTACAATTTTGAAAATGCATTCAATTGCAGTTTCACCCATGAAAATTTGTATGTGAAATGTTTTGAAAATTAATGATTTTCTTTTACAGAAACAATAAAAAAAAAAAAAAAATGACTTATGCAATTTATTCGTATAAAAGCTATAAATATTTTGAGAAAATGCATGAAATTACATAATTTTAAAAATTGCATCTGAAATGTTTTGAAAATTCATGATTTTCTTCTACAGAATTAGCGCCAACTAACAGTGATTCTATGTGAATCTCTTTCGTCAAAATGTGAAGACACTCTTTTAAACATCGCTGATCACAGCTGGTTGGTGAGCTAGTCTTGAAAATTGATCTTGAACGCTTGCAAGCAGCATGCGAAATGTTGCTAATAGCACAAAACTGGGGCAATAATGGGTCGAAATGAGATGATTCTCTTTTGTACTTTGTGGGTTTGCAATGTTATCTCTGCATTCAGTAAGTACTCATGCAAACGAGGACTGATCGTCACTGTAACCGCGCTGTTGCGTGAAAACTGGAAAATAAAATGGAATCTTCTGTCGTGGAATCTTGGGTCGTAAAATGTTAAACGATTCGCTGGTTCAAACAATGAGATACATTTTTTTCCATATCGGTGGGTTTTGTCTTTCGCATTCTTATTATTTATGTTTTTTCCTTTTTATGCTTGCTTCCACTTTTAACGCTTTAGTTGCGATACGTTTGTGTTGTTTTAATAGCATTCTTTGGCTATTAGTCATCCGATAAAAAATAACATTGGAATGCACTCTTTAAAATTTCAGTGTGCTCCTTTTTGCTTCAATTTTGATTCTCTAAAATACAAGTCTGACAATATTAATCTGGAACGTTTCCTTAAACATTAAATCCTAACTATCATTCAGTGATAAGCGTCCCAGTAAAATTGTTTCACAATTATAGTAAAACCTCGATTTTACATTTTTCAGGGTACCGGGTTTAAAAAACGTAAAATGCTCGAAAACGTAAAATACGGGAAACAAATAGAAAGAAAGAGTCAAATAGAAAAAAAAATAAATAAATAAAAGTAATACAGATGACTCTTTCAAAAGTACAACACCTATATTTTATTTTTAAAAATAACATTATTATACATACCCTTAACCAGTTTAAGTTCATTTTCACTCATTTAGTTGCGAATTCTGGCATTTAGGTAAAAATAAATCGTAATAGTGGATCATTTTTAGTCATTGAGTTCAAAGTGATTGTAGTATCTTCCAGTTTGACCAGACAGGAGTCTGTGGAATGCATCTCTGTTTTCATAATTAACATTCAAAAACGTGGATTAGCTTTTTTAAAAAAATGCTTCTTTTAGATTTTTTTTTAAATAACTTTCCAGGTAAAACGTAAACTGCGGGAAGTTCCACAAATAAAGAACTTACAATCCAGGATAATTTAACATTACTTTTCGGAAAACTAGGACCGCTGATTACAAAAACGTAAAATCCGGGAAAACCATAGATTCGAGGGACGTAAAATCGGGATTCACTATGCATTTCACTTGGAGCTTTCTGCCGCCTAACCCTGTAAAACTTATAGGATATACCTCCCCTAAGTTCAAAATCTATGTTTTAGTTGTAGAGTACAAATATTTTGTGATTTATATCAGACCCATAAGTTTGAGACTTCAGAATCGTAATGTTAACAAAAATAAATAAATAAATAAAATAATAATAATAATAAAATAAATAATAAAATAAAAATAAATATTGTTATTAATGCAGTTAATGCCAATGCAGAGTAGAGGAGCAAGAATCAAGTTCAAAATTATGAATTGAAATGCTCTTTAGCTTATAATTCGTCAAAGAGTAATTGAAGAATTCAAATTTTAAATGTTATCTTTTTATATATTCTGCAAGAAGTTTTGCCGTAATGCTATCATGCATAGCTTCAAAAGGGTTAAACACCTTTTTAACTAGCATTTGGGTCAGTATCTCAGTATAGTTTCAAATTTAATTCTAAAATGATTTAAAAAAAAAAAAAAAAAAAACAAATTTGCTTTGGAGGGTTAAGATATTTTTTCCCTTATAAAAGAGATTGAAACAAGACTTAAAGAAACTAATCTAAATTTGTTGAATCTTTCAGTTAAAACTTCTCAAACTTCTGAAGTCTGAAGCATTTTGCAATGAATAACAATCTAATTAGAAACACTGATTTTTCTTTTTGTATGACTTTTAATTTTCTCCTGCTCATTCATCCCCCCCCCCCCTTTTTCTTCTTTTCCAAAGCGTAGGTGCTTCAGAAAAGGGAGCGGGGTATTGACCCTACTTTTGTAGGATGTAAATTAATCATTCATTACTCCATTGATTGTTATATTATTTTAAATAAACAAACAATGAGATTGAATCTATAGTTTAGTGCAACCTAACCCTCTGAGATTGACAAATTAGGAAACAACTTTTAATTACTGTTTTCAAGACTTCGGCTTCTTTTTTCAACACGCACATTTTGCATCTCTTCTCTCTGCTTATCACTCTCGGAAGTTTTGACAAAACTACCATCCATTCAACTGCAGTTCTGTCATAGCAGACGTCTAAGTATACGTTTATCGATGTCCATTTTGATAAAAATCTCGGAAATGATTGCGTAAATGATGTTTTGTACAATTTCCTTTTCGTATGATCATTAGACCGTAATGAAAACATATTTTGAATACGCATTACTGCAGTCGTCGTGGGTTTTGCATGACTATGCTAGATGCGCCATCTGGTAGCTGAGCCTAGAGTTATTTTATAAAAATGTGCATTATTAATTTTTTTGTCATTAAATACTCGTACACTGCTTCAGTGGCGCACATTTTTTTTTTTTTTTTTTTTCAAAAATCAGGGAGTGGGGGGGAGGGAAACAGGAGAGTTCTATCAAGCGCAGGTAAGATCAGTAAATTTGAAAGATTTTTCAGGGAAAGAATGTAATTAAATGCAGGGGTATGCCACCCCCCTTATATCACAAATACTCCCCCCCAAAAAGTGAAATATATCCCTCAAAATACCCCCGTCTGCGCCATGACTCCCCTAGGTGAGCACCCCTGTTAAATGTAATTAATAATATTATATTCTTATCGCATACGTTCAAAATGGGTGCCAACCAGGAGGGGGTTATGGCGCAGACTGCGCCATTGAAGATATTAGGTGGGGGGGGGGGGGGGGGTATTTTTTCTCATTGGAGGGGGGAGGGTGCGACTTTGCCCTTTGGGACGGGGCACCCCTGCGTTCTCGCTATCACCTATTTTTTCTGAAAAACGTTTGAAGCTTACTTTTAAAATACGGCTGCTGCATAAATATTTTCGAAACTAATCTTCTACTGAGGATTCCATGCCTTTTTATTCTATCATTTGCTTCAGTTTTCTTCATTTTTCCTTAATTTGAGCAGACTTAGGTTTCTCTGTCTTCTATCATTTACGAAATTAAACTGATTTTGAAGTTAGATAGATTGAGAGAGAAAGCACTGTGGAAAAGGAAAAAAACTATTTTTTCCTCCCTACAAGTTTATGAAATCATCCACATATAACTAAATTACGAACAGTGTAATAACACTTTACTTGTGGTAATGATAAAAATAAATAAATAAATAAATCAGAAGGGCGGGGGGGGGGGGGGGAGCTATGGAAATTTCCCTAAATTTGCCTCTCACTTCAAGTATCAGAGTTCCGTATAAAAATGTCTTCGAAGGGAAAAAAAACTGGGTGCGCCACTGCGTCAGTTTATTAATAATTCGAGCCCAGATTGTATGCAAATTCATAAGCGCATATGCAATTGCAGATTTTTTACTTCTTTTGACGTTAGGTGCCTATGAATTCATGAAAACTGAAAATTTTTGAAACCACTGCACCTTACTACGATTTGTATTTGTTTTTAGATTCATTATTTAATAATTTTTTTTAACTGAAAGAAAACAAATGCTGTCGTAAAGAACGAAAAACAGGGAGATTCAAGGAAAGTCAGTGTTTTCAATCATTAAACGGAAATTACCTCTTTCCCGGGTCGTCAAAGAGAAAAGAAAAAGGATTTCAAATGAGTATAACCAAGAGAAGTAATTATCTAAATTTTCACGTATGCAAATACGTTTACACCAGTAAAAGTATACTAGTGAAGAGTTCGATTTGCGAGTATGAACATTTTTTTACTATTAATGGAAACGTAATTTAGTTGCGGAAAAAGAGAATAAGTCGGCATGGAACAGAGTAAGTAAAATATTTCCGAATAGCTGTAGAAATTGAGAGGGCATTTACATCTTTAGAAACGATGTTAAATAACAAGAGGCAATGTCATTTGGAGAAAACCGAGAAGAGCATGCACATTGTGTTTCATTACCATAAAAGTAACGTGCTTACTATTTGTTGTGTGAATAATTGTATTGATGTATATTTATCGCCTTAAAATTAAAATATAAAAATAGAACGTCGAATCTTTTTAGTTAGACGTGACAACTTTTTGCCCAAAAAAAAAAAGAAAGAAAAAAGTTGGCATATTTTTAGTTTTTAGTGCATAGTTCAATGCATTTAGTGCATATAACCCAAACAGTATAGTATTAATATGAGTATTAATAACTCAATACATTTCAATATTAATTTCATTAAGTTATTACTATTCCTTTTTTCAAATTTTTTCCTTTCTCTTTTCTGCAGCGTGCTCAACATTACATGCATACGAATATGTGCCGTAAATTAATATTGCGAATTTTATCTTTTCTATGCCAAGCCTATCACATTGACAGATGAGTTGGTATGGATATAGACAGATATGCCAAAATGTCCAGCTTTTTTACACAGCAGGCTTCTACTTTTGTGTTCAATCTCTGGGGTCTCCTGCTACCAGAGAAATTTCTCCTGCTTTTCAAGGAATTTAAAAGTTGTCGAACTTAGTGACTGTCAAAAATGCAACATAAATATTTTTTATAGTTTTTTGCTTATCTTAGCAGTGAAAACTTAGAGAACCTTTTTGTCTGTTAAAGAAACGAATCAAACATTTTTTACACCAAAAAATTGGACAAAATGTTTAATTCTTAACAACTTTGGACAAACCTAAACTTCGTCAATTTTTGTTTTCAAAAGGTGTTTGCTGGCTGTCATTTTATTACGTTGTTTTTCTTTTTCATTTCTCTAAATCATGTATGGATGCTGATTAGACTTAAACTGTGGGTTGCATACAGTACTTTTTAGGGTGAAACGGCACTTAACAAGCGGCACTTCCTTAAGGGTGCCACTTGACTCTCTGAGGCACACTTCAGGGAGCCACATGGCACCCTATAGATTTCCAAGGGTGCCATATGAAACCAAATGTCACCTTTCAGGGTGCCATAGAAATGCCATAAGAAGCAAAATGGAAAACAGGTGAATGGGTGGCTAATGTTTGACCTTAAAAAGTGCCTTATGAAACCCGCAGTTTCAGCAGTGTATAGTTGTGGAAATATCTTTATTTTTTTGCATTTAAATTTTTTTTCTGGAATTAATTGCTAGACTGAAGAGTATTTTCTCTCCTTAACTACGATCTGCATTATCAAACAATATACTGCACTGATTCGAATTGCGGCATTTTACTTTTAGATGCCACATTTGCACACTTAGTAATATGCGGAAAGAGATTTGGTTTTAAGTATTGCTGCTACATATAGTTCCACTTCATTGTTCATAGCTTTTTTTTTTTCATTTTTAATTCCTAGCCGGTTTCATTTTCTTTGTGCGTGGAGAGTTGCCGTTTAGCCATTCGCGGTGCGTGAGACTTTTAGAGAAGGTGAGGTAACATAAATTTCGCGTCTCGGCGAACTCTTGGCTCGTTACTCAAATAAATAAATCGCGCCTGTAGTTCGGTACTAAAAAGGAAAAAGTCCTGAACAACTGAAAATTATTTTTTGGCGATTGCTCACCTTTTTTTGGCGCTTTTTTTAAGTCTTAGAAACAGCGGGCGCAATTTGTAGTTTCGTGGATGATCTTTTCTAGTGCTTAAATCTAATTCTTTTTGATTCTTCGAGGGCCATAAGCTCTGAATATTGAAGCTTAGGGTTTTAAAAATAAATGAATTAAGAATAACAATTTTTTTTAAACGAAAACTTTTTTTTAAGGTCTCAATTACATGGGGGGGGGGGGGATTTTAATGTCATGTAAATTTTTTTTACATGAACTTAAATTTCAGGGGTCATGTATGTTTCATAGTGGTATTTAAAGGGTTGAAAAAGATGGTACATTATTGCGTTGGAAGTACTTATATATATATTTGTGTGTGTATTCTAAGCTTTTTATTAAACATTGCTAGAAGATGAAAACGCTAGCGTAAAAATTTTTCACGAGCTTATCAATATTCACAGTAGAAGCAGTAGTGTATAGTGCAGCTCTGGTTAGCTGAGCTGTGACCTTCACTATGTTTAACTGCTTTAGGGGAGTTTAGTGAAAAATAGACGTGTTATTGACTCGGATTTTATTTGGAATATTTTTGAAATCTTCTACTATATATTAAAATCTGTTCGCGTCCGTCTGTCTGTCTGTCTGTCTGTCTGAAGATCGATCTTCTCGAGAACCGCTGCGATTCGAGAGTCAAACGAGATACCGATCAATTCGAAATTTTCCAAAGAAAACAATAGGATCAATCTCGTAATTGTGCGACTTTAATTAGCGGAGATATTAATTAAAACGTTAATTAACATAACGTTATTCAGGAATTTTTATTTCTTTCCTGTTGCCATTTTGCATATGCGTGAGCAAGTAAAATCCTAATAATTGTTTTAAAAGATTTTTTTGGCTGCTGTCCAAATCTTAAAACAACGTTTCCATCTAGAATTTCATTTTAAATTAGTTTAAAATTGGTTGCCCTATTCGGAGATAGCCTTTATTTTATCGTCTGTCCTTTTTACTTTCTTCTATATCTAATATATAGAAGAAAGTATTGGATTCGTGCAAATTTTCGAATTTCGAATTTTGACGGATTCGAACGTTTTGAGGTGTGCTGAGTCCATTTCGACTATTTTCGGAAAATGTCTGTCTGTCTGTGTGTATGTGTGTGTGTGTTTGTGTGTGTATGTGTGTCACGTCTGTGTGTGACCAGTTTTTTGTGGCCGCTCTACAGCAAAAACTACCGCATGAAATTGAACGAAATTTGGTACACATATGTGCCCCTATGTGAACTTGTGCCCATTGGTTTTTGGCGCGAATTCCTCCAAGGGGGTGGAGCAATGGGACGTTTTTTGAGTTACGCGTACTTGCTATTCTTCAGGAAGTA
The DNA here is from genome assembly GCF_026930045.1 of Uloborus diversus. Lineage (NCBI taxonomy): Eukaryota > Metazoa > Arthropoda > Arachnida > Araneae > Uloboridae > Uloborus > Uloborus diversus. Next base: position 65,800,167 of record NC_072737.1, on the reverse strand, counting down.
ACTGGCGGAATCAAACAAAATTTGGTCCATATGTTGCCCTTAACAGGAGCAGGTGCTGATTCAATTTTGGTGTCAATAGCTCAAACGGGGGTTGAGTTATAGAACGTTTTTTTGTCGTCAATTGTGACTGCTGTATCTCAAGAAATAACGAACGGAATCAAACAAAATTTTTTTTGACAAGTAGCAATTAGTGAGTATAAGAGCTGATTTTATTTTGGTGTCAACAGCTAAAAAGGGGGGGTAGCGCAATCGCCCGTTCTTTTTTTCCATTGTGAGTGCCCTATCTCAAGAAGTAATGCTACGTTCTGGTTGAAATTTGGAATACATGTGAATCCATTCGTAAACAGGCTTTGGTTCAATTTTGACTCTAATCGCTCCAAGAGGTGTTGATTTTTTTTTTTTTTTTTTTGCGAATAAAAATAGTTTTATTAATGCAACAATAAGAAAGATAAATCGTAATAGATTGTCGTCTGCGTATTTCTCGTGATTTTAATTGTATGGAAACCTTCGGAAATATTATCTCAATGATTTAAAATTTTTAACTGTTGCCATCTTATGTTTGTTAACAAATAAAATATTTGTAATTAATTCAAGCAAGGCTTTTAAAAAAACTTTCAATTTTCGTTCTTTGCTTTGCTTTTGCTATAATTCAGACACTGGGTTGGTTGTCAAGTTTTTGCATGTGTAATTTTGTTTTTTTTTTGGGAATATTGCTTCCTCGTCAAGCATGGGGAGGGATCAGAAAAAGGAAAAATATAGAAGAAAGTTTCGTGATGGCCACAACATACTAGTTTTATTTTTTACATTCAACGTTCTTAACTCTTTTCAGCATATGAAAGATGTTTCTTTAGCTATGTTTATTGATTGTAGTGTAAGTTTATCATTCACCGGCCTCATATTTTGGTACACTTAGGATGTGCGACTAATTATGTTTATTTTGTTGGACTTTTTCCCGTCACGTGGATGAGTTTTCGAATTGTAACAAGTCTCTTTTTCTTTCCTGTTGCTATTTTTAAAATACAGTTTATATCGTTAAAAGAACATTTTAAATTAAGATTGTTTGGATTTCTATGTGAAACAGAGTTGAACAAAAAAGATTGTTTTTAAGGATTTTAACTAAAGCTTAATTGGAATCTGATGACTTGGTATTAAATGAATGCTTATTAGTAGTTATTTAGTCTTGGTGCTTTAGTTTCACGTAATCAACCAAAAAGTATGTAAGATAAATAAATACCTTTGTGCTGAATAGTAAAGTCAGAACAAACAACGTAAGTAGAAGCACAAATTTGTAAATAACAGCAGACACGTGTTTCGGCGTTACAGGGAACGCCTTTTTCAATGCAAAAAATAATGAGCTTATGGATGAGCTTTTGTCGGATGTCTTTTCATCCGTAAGCTCATTATTTTTTGCACTGAAGAAGGCGTTCCCTGTAACGCCGAAACACGTGTCTGTTGTTATTTACAAATTTGTGCTTCTACTTACGTTGTTTTTTCTGACTTTACAAAAAGTATGTGTCATTCTATGTAAAAAGCTAATTGTAATTGTACATAAATAGTTTAGATATAGTCTATCAGATGTAATTCATTTTAACGTGAGCATAGATTATAGTTGATCATGCATATATTTTCATCTTTTGTGCTAATTGAAAATACTCATAACTTGCATCATTGATAACTATGATTAACGTTAAAGAGATTTTTGCCAAAAAAGGCTCTACTGGTGTTTTGCAAACCTTGCATTACGCGTATTTATTTACTCCTTAGCGCTTTAGAAACTGATGTCAGAGTAATACAAAAACATCAATTGGACATCTCTTTCATTTTTTAAGTAGCCCGTGCAACGCCGGGCACGCAGCTAGTTACTAAGAAAGTTTCTCAACTCAACTAAGCGCCAATTACCCCTTCATATTTACCGAAACAGAGGTAAACATTGTCAAAGTCGGAGCGCAACTTCTTAGATCCTCAAAATATATCCTTTTTAGAAAACATGAGCAGCACTCGAAAACGGAAAGTGAAGAATTTCATGTTTTAAATGTTTCTGTTCAATTTGCACAATTTTTTCGAATTGCCTAATTTTGATTTTTGTTGTGACTCCTGAAAATGTGGAGGAAAAGTTCATGCAAGTTCAGGATATTTCGGATTTCAGATTATAAGTATAGAATAAAGTGTTTATATTACGAAAATTTATGAAATTGTTTCGCAAAATGTTTCGTAAAATGATTTCTTTATAGGGATTTTACTGTATATTATTTAACTATTTTCTGTCAACCAGTGCTGTTGCTTACGAGAGAAAAAAAAAATAGTAGTTTTTCCCGTGTAAACTTTAGTGGCCATCGGAAACAAGGATGCTTCAGATTTGTTACATTTGTTACAACATTTTTGTTACGTATTTTAGAGACCTAAATTGTGTACGTTGTACGTATAAAATGGCAACATGCGGCATTAGGGTTAAATCATTAATCAAATCGTCAATCGATTTACATTGTTAAAGAACACGGAGAGTGATATAAGATCTCTTGTTTCTTCCTTTGGCGACAATTGGCGACGAAGCAACATAGCCCGAAAACCTAACAAAATGGCTCTTTTCTTGTTACTTTCCTTCCTTTTTATCCTCAAAAATCAAAAATGATTGAGACGTAACAACTCAGGCTATCGCAGCAACAAGGCAATTAGTTTTGTTTTTCCATCTTGCGGCAGTATCCTGAGGGGGCACGGGGGTGTGTTCGAATAGGGGTGCGCGCAGGTAAGGAAATGGAACGTGTTCGTAATTGGGTTTCAAAGCTGCCGCGTTCGGGCTGTTAAAATATCTTGCGGTTCTTTGTAGTAAGAAGTAAAAAAAAAGCAACCTTATGTCAATGTAGCATTTTATCGTCTGCGCTGTTCGTTTTCGTTTTTCTCATTTTTGCACCGAGGAAGAATGCGTAATTAGTTGTTTTGCTGAATTATGGCCGTTTTAAATAATATTAATGCAGAATAAGCCAATTTTTATGCTTCCCTTCTTCGGGTTTTTTTAACGTTTTTGCAAGTTACATCAACTTTTTCGGAGCTGAGATGATTTGGAAGCTCAGACCAGATAAATTGTTTTATCTTCATTTCTTTTCTTTATTTTTTTTCCCGCAAAGTTAGAATCTCTGGCGGCCATAAACATGATCTCACGTTTTCTAAAACCGAATTCGGATTCATCTGAATGCTACGCATTCGTTCATAATCATTAAAGTGAAATCGTGAGAAATGTAATTATCACGTACATGACTGATACTGCTGAAAGTCAGTTCTGGACAAAATGACTTTACATTCGTACGCTTAAAAAAAAGAAAAGAAAAAAAAATATCGGGAAGAAAGATAAAACGGCCGGAATAGTTAATTTATTTTAAAGGCATTCTTGAAGTTAATAATTTTGAACCAACGTATAAAAAGCTGATCTCAACAACGGAGCGGAGTGGTTTTTCTTTTCTCTGGAATCCCATTTTCTTTCTCAATTTTATCAATATTTTCAGTGTTATATTATTTTACCAAAATACATACTCCATCACGATATTTAACCTAAAAAATAAAAGTGCTCATTTTTTAAAAAAAATTTCATCAAACAGAACATTAATGAATATCGTAGCTAGAATCTTTTTCACGTTTTGAATTTCTTTCATTAAAAATGATCTTCATGGAAGTGAGAAAGTCAAAAGAGTGAATAATAAGCACGTCACATGGCTCAGAGTGACCCTAAAAGTGGTAGGATAACTTTGAACCAGTAAATTCAATTTATATTTTATGCCTAGTGATACCCGCACGGCTTTGCCCGTAATAGAAAATTAAAAGGTCTTTTGGTTCGCCTGTATATTTACAAATAATGTATGGTGAATTTTCTCGCCAATTGGCTTGTGCCCATGTTACGGTTCCACGTTATGATAATTTCGTAATTTACTCGTCCATCCTATGATAATTTTGTTCTTAAAATGAAAATAGAAAAAGAACCACATCGAATTTTCGAAAAATCGCTTCGAGGTGCACGCTTCCATGCTACAAGCTAACTTTGCCAAATTTCATGAAAATCGGCCGAACGGTCTAGACGCTATGCGCGTCACAGAGATCCTGACAGACAGAGATCCGGACAGAGAGAGATCCTGACAGGCATACAGAGAGAGAGAGAGATCCGGACAGAGAGACTTTCGGCTTTATTATAAGTAAAGCTTATCTATATTTTTATTTTGGGGGCAACTATATAATACTTCGGGCATTTTCTTTCTCTTTTAAAATAGTTCAGTTTTTCTGCCAAAAAATGCAACAACACTATTTAAGCAAGTAATTAATATTAAAAATTAAAAAAAAAAACGACTGGGTCACGAATGTAGAATCAAGAGGGAAAATTGAAAATCCTTTTAAAAGCCTTGTAATATTTAAAATCAATTTCAAGTATTTCATTTGTTGACAAATAGAAACTAGCAGCAGATAAAAATTTTCCATCATTGCGTTTAATTTCCGTGTCGGTCAACACTGAATTCGGTTACCAATCGCTCAGCCATATTTAAAATCTGCTTTAAAAAAACGTTGTAATTCGAATTCTATATTACATGGAAGTTCTAAACTCCTTCTATCAGACGCAGAAAAAATTACTCTTTATTTCGGTATTACATTTTTAAACATGTTTTCACTGCAGAAATTGCGAAAACCTTTTTAGAGGTTTTTAATTAATATATTCGTTAATTAATGTCATCCAAAGACGCAACCTAGCTAAGAACACTCTCGATCAACTCTCCTTTCGAACAAACTCAAGTTTCCAAATCATTTCATCCGTTTAGGCGCTAAAGTGCCGCTGACACGCAGATACATAGATAGACAGACACGTCAAACTTAACACCCTCTTTCTTTGTGTGTCGGGGGTTAATAAAAGTAGATCACCCAAAACATTTTCTTTTTTTTTTCGATCTATGTACGACTATACTTTTAAGGACACTGGATGCAAGGAACCAAGTCGTCATCCAAGTCGAAATTTCTAAACATGTGTTGGTAATTATTAAGGGGGGAGGGGAGGGAGGGAGCGCGCCTGCATTATTCCATTTGGTTTTAAGCTTCTAAAATAACGCTACTGTGCATCAAGTGAAGCTACGCCAATTAAATAGTGATCGATTTCATCTACTGGTGTATCAGTTTGGGGTTTTCAGATTAGTTGAAGAATTATGACGAAATGTATGATTAGCAAATGCAATAATGACTTCGCAAAACATTTTTTCCTTCCGTTTTACCTTAGAAATATCGATCATCATTTTCATTTGTCAAAGGTAATGACTTACTTAAATTCGAAACGTGCAATCGAAATTCTATCTCCTCTTCGATTACTTTACATGTTGAACAGTTAGAAGTAAAAAAATATTGAAGTACATTTCTGTTTTTCGAAGTGATAACATCAATATGGATCGCTCGTAATTTCAGTTTTATACGGCATATAATTTCCTAAAGTAGCGTGTAATGTAAAAATTTTAGTGGAGTTTTGTAAGCATTATAAAATGAGATTTTTTATCTGATGACTTCGAAAACTGGTTTTAGCAAGTAAATATTATCCCCTCCCCCCCCCCCCCCCCCTCCCCCCAAAGAAAAAAGAGGAAGAGAAACTCATAAATTTGTTGGATGTGCAAAAACATTTTTTTTGAGCAATCACGATTGCTTATTGTTCTCACTTTACCGTCTTTGATGTTCCGTGCCTTTTTCAACCGCCATCGTCACCTGCAGGCGCAACTCCGTCCCCCGGTAACCGCTCCTAATCAGTGGCGTTCATGTCCTACACACATGCACGTTCATACACATACGCACTCACATACATACACACGCCAACGTGCATACACACGGGTCTACGCACACTCAAAAGCCTACACATACACAACAACTACACACGTCTCCGTTCAAGAAAAAAGGCAGGCTTGGAGGGACAGGAGCCGTGTCTAGAAACAAATGAGTTGGGTAATAAACAAATGAGTTGGGGCCAATGAGTAGGATCCTGTTGCAACTCGGGATTGCGAAAAGCATAATTTGAATTCAAAATTTCAGAATTCAAATTAATTATTATTATTTTTTTTTTTTTTATTTTTTTTTTTTTTTGTGAATGAAGTTAATTTGAATATTCCGTCTCTTTTGCAATTTAATATTTTTCCTTTGCTTTAAGCAGTGGATCTTACAAGAAGGGACGGTCATTGCGCAGACCGCGCGTTTAAAGTTTTTAAGAGGTGCTTTTTGCGGTATTTTTCACTTTTTTTTGGGGGGGGGGGGGGGGTGTTTATAGGAAAGAGTACCCGTCGAAGAATTTAGGGGTAGGGTTGCACCATCACACTGGGTGGTAAAAGAGGGATGGCAAAAGGCTTTAAGTATGCTAGAATATAAAGCTTAAGCTTTTAATTCACATGAATGCATTTGTTTGAATACAGTTAAAAAAATTGAAAAAAAAATTGTTTTCTGAAATAAAGTAAAAATTTCTTTTTTGAATTAGTGAGAGAGTGGTTTTGTGTTTGAAAAAACATCGCTCTAGTGCAGTAATTTTCAATGACTGTTAATTAGTTTTCACTTTTTCGCACACACGTCTTAACTATTAATAGCTGAATTAGATATCTATTTGCGTAAAATCAATATTTTTTTTTCTCTTTTGAAATTAAGGCTTAATAAATATCGTTACCTTACACAAGAAAACAATTTTTAACAGTTAGAGTTATAGGTAGGAACAATATAAGCGATTCGTTTTTTTAAAACTTTTAATGTATACGATCATTTGTTGTGTTTGTGTTAAATTACAATCATTAATTTGAAAAATATCCAATTACCGCATTACATTCGCCAGTTCTCGTGATTCTAATGTTTGTTAAGTCAGCAATAGTTTTGTCTAGATTTTACAATAGTATAGGTTAGACAAACCTTACGCACTTATTTCATTTGACACTTTCTCCTTCAAAAATTGCAGTAATAGATGGCTGAAACTCAGAATGTACCCTTAAAGATGAGGATGTCACATTGGGGTTTTATCAGCTCGAATTGTGTCAGTTATCCAATAAATCTTTATCTTTATCTTTACTAATAATAAAGCTGAAAGTCTCTCTGTCTGTCAGGATCTCTGTGACGCGCATAGCGCCTAGACCGTTCAGCCGATTTTCGTGAAATTTGGCACAAAGTTAGTTTGTAGCATGGGGTGTGCACCTCGAAGCGATTTTTCGAAAATTCGATGTGGTTCTTTTTCTATTTCAATTTTAAGAGCAAAATTATCATAAGATGGACGAGTAAATTACGAAATTATCATAACGTGGAACCGTATCATGGACACAAGCCAATTGGCGAGAAAATTCACCATACATTATTTGTAAATATGTATGGTGAACCAAAGACCTTTTAATTTTTCTATTACGGGCAAAGCCGTGCGGGTACCACTAATACAAAGTAAAAAGCTTAAGATAGTATATCTTCGACTTATTTTAATCTTTTGCCCAGCCAAAAGCATAGTTGCCGATGTTACGTTAGCAATGCACCAGGCTGCCATAACAGAGCGATTTCGGATTTCTGAACTGCTGGTGCTTCTTCACGCATATTGTGGCCCAATAGTTCACCAAAGGAGCATGTTAAACAGAATGTTTTAGCAATTGGCTTCCGCTACCCTATCAAATGATGTGTTCCCGTCTAGATCGCTTATCGTACTTCTGACAGGTGTCTCACGTTTTCCTTAATAATAGGCGTCAGATGGTAGCGTGATACGGGGAGTCGGTGGACACGCTGTCGTAACCAGAGTCCGAGAAACGGCACCAGTTTTACTGATGTCCCAATCCTGCAACGTACTTTTATGCAAGAATGAGTAACTACTATGTAGTGTATATTGTTCCTGGCGAAAAGTCGGGTGTTATTTTCCATTCTTGAAGTTTAGAGCTTGGCCTGACTGACATGTTACAGGGATCTGGACACCAAGGGCGGATCCAGAAATTTTTCAAGGAGGGGGCGATTGTTTTTTTACCTTACCTCTTACCGCGTATCTGATTTACAACTACTTGGGGGAGAGGGGAAAGGGTGTCAAATCATTTTTGTTTAAAATAACTAAAATTTAGAGATTTAGCCAAGACGATTCCCGAACGTATTCCTTTCCTCTTCCGTTGATATAGGCATTACATAATTACGTTTTCGAAGTTTAATATCATAATGATTCCGGGAGAATATTTCGAAAACTACTCCCCCTATCATCATCGAAGGTCGTCTAAAATTGATTTTTGAAACTTCAGTTTCGAAAAGTTACCGGTGGAAAGTCAGTGAACCCATTCCTTCCCCTAGAGCCCTAACACTATCGGAGATGTCTACAATCGCGTGTTAAATTTTGGGGACTTAAATTTTGAAAAATGTCCGGGAGAAGTCCTGCTAAAATCACCAAAGATCACCTAAAATTGCCGTTTTAAACTTCAATTCCGAAAAGTTTCCGGGAGGAGGATTCCTTTCCTTTACGACATACCTAAGATGGCCTGAACTTTTGTTTTAGGACCTCAATTTAGAAAAATTTCCGGTGCAGGGTTCCTCAAGAGAAGGGCAATGGGGGCAATACGACACCCTCGGATATCTTCCGAAGGTGTCGGGTGATCGCCCTCCCTTGTACGGATACAAAGGAAAGCCTTGGAGGGCAGTAGTGAATTTTGGGGGGCCCATGACCCCCCAAAAGGATGAATTTCACTATTTTATTTATTACTTTTCAATTGATCTTTCTTTTGCATTTTTTTTTTACGTAGTTAATTAAAAAGAACACAAAACACACAGACAGCATATTTTGAATAAAAGCATTTTTGTTTTCTAAAGTAGTATTGTTGGAGTCAGGGTCCTAGAGTTGCATAATACATTTAACTCACTGGTTTCGAATTCATGGGACCGTATTATCGCGATTCGTCTACTAATTCTTCTTTGAAGGAATCAATAATTAACATTTTTTTTCTTTTTTTTTTATGTGTAGGCGCACCTAAAAGAGTCATTTTGATTCAGGAACCTATTTGCGAAATAATAAATTTCTTTTTCAGCTTATAAAAAATGTAAAATGAAAGAAATCATATGGTAGTTTCTTGGGAAAACCGTGATTGTTAATGGAAACGGCTTGTAGTATCAATATGTTATCTCAACTGTATCATGGCTTTAAAAACAATCAGCAATTGTTTTGAACTTCTCATAAAACTAGTTTCTGAATTCTTCAGTAAAACTTATATGTTATGAAGTTATGATTTTCTTTATAAATTAATTTTAAAAAAAACCTCAAGTGAGGTATGGGTTTATTTAATAACCTTGCCCTCCTGTTATAATCATTATGACAATGTTCCTAAGTAAAGCCGCTCATAGTCTAGCATCTCGGTGACATTATATTGGGTTTAGTGTTTAAATGGCTTGAAACGTTAAAGATGTTTTCCGTCCACATTCAAAGTATATTAGTGCATAATATTCATGTACTTAGAAGTAGATTCATTGACCTGAAGGAATTCTAAAATAAAAAAATAATAAAATAAATAAATAAACACGCACATTTAAAAATAAAGTCATTAAAACTTTGTTATGAAACATCGAAGACATCGGGGAGGGGGCGGGGGGTGTTATGTGCTCTCTTCCAAAAGAATTTTCTGTATCCGCCCCTTGTTGGAGGGCTCCTTGTTCTGTTTTGCGTCTAATGTTTGGTATGTACATTAAGGTTTTTCACTCATAAGACCGTGATTCATGTGTGCATATACTTCAAAAATAATTTTCAATGCTTACACGAAAAGGTACATCTGGAAACAAAATGGTCAAACTGCATCTATGGTCAACTGATGGCTAAGCTGCCATCTCTGAAAAATTGAAAGATATTTTTTTGTTGAGGGCTCTCTTAAGTTTTAGGGCTGTTGGAAGATCATTCCTTAATTCAACTCTTATCTAGGCGTTGATTATATAGTTATTAGGTTCTCACTATTTAAAAAATGTTGAACCAGAAGCACGTGTCTGCATTTTTATGTTCATTTGTACATTGATATTTAAAATTTTACATTTGGAATTAAGGAGTTTTATTATTAATTTGTATAGCGTTATTATTTTTCTAATTTTTCTTTCTTTACCTTGATAGAAAGGATACATTTCGCAATTTGTTGTCTTCATTCTTTAGATCAGTGACCTTTTTCCTTTCTTTTGTCTGATCTGCAGTCATTGTGCTTATTTTAGTCATAAAACAGTTGACAAATCGAACTCATGAGAAACGGTGTTACAGATTGCCCCCCAGAGCTATTTACTATCACTAAATAAAATTTAAAAAAAAAGTTAAACGTGTAATATATTAGTAAAACGAAACACTTGTAGCAAATGGAATGGTAAATTTTAAAATCGTTTCCTCTAAGTGAAAATAAAAGTATCTAGTTATATTTTTGATTTGCATGTCTACGTGGTCACACTCACTACGTGTTGCGACGCACGTTGACTGTTACGAGTTAATAAACAGCGAAATTTATGGCAGTAAAAGGCCTATGTACTGTATATGGGTAGCCGCCGCCCATAGATATGAACAAGAGGAGGAGGAGCTGAGGGATTTCCGCAGAAGGGGAAAGAAAAAAAAAAGGTCTTTTGGCGGAAACTGCGACACAAAAGGTAATTAGGCTCGCCGCTGCAGAACGCATCTAAAATGAGGACCGTGGAAAACCGACTCCACTAGCAAACAAATGGAAAAATGGAGAAAAAAGCATTAGATGCGCTCAACAGATAATGGGGTCTTCTAGCACGTTGACGAGGCACGTACGAAGACACACTTCATAAGCACACGTTCGAAAAAAGACGATGCGTTGGAAGCAGTTGGAAGAGTTATGGTATGATATTTGGTGCTCGCGGGTTGGGGAATCTGGAGGTCATATTTTGAGACTCATTAAGCCGAAATCTGTTTTCTTACTTACCAAATTAATTTTTCTCAATCAGCTAATTGTCGAGCTTGCTGTTCAGTAGATGAATTCAAGTGGTAGTGTGGCACTATTTGACTCCAGCTTTTTCTTTGAGCAAACTCCATCTTCAGAATGCTAAACTCCGAAATCCCTTCCCTCCCATGAGGCAAAAAAAAAAAAAAAAAAAAAAACACGTGTGATGCTAATGTAATAAGAAAAATAATTAATTATTGTTCTCAGTGAATATTATAACGGTTATGTGATAAAATATAGATACCGCATATGCTGGAGTATAAGTCGACCGATATTTTCTTCCAAATGATGGAAAAAATGTCCGATGTGGGTGCAAAGGTTTACATTTACGACACTTGGCTTTTTCCTGTGCCCTTGGCTCATCCAAACGCTGCAAAAAGTAGCTAGTGGTTGTAACAGGAAATCTATAATAATTTGATAAATTGTTGCCTAACTTATTTAGGCACTTAACTTTTCATTTTCCCAAAACTTGGTTGGAAACTTTGGCCTTATTGGATGAATCAAAGATTTCGGCTGTCAGTTTTTGTTCACAGATCGGTTTAGAGCTCGCAGGCATAAAACATCGAATATAAAATTGTCTAAATGTTTATAATTTTGTAAAAAGTTTTTTCAAGAAGATCTTCTAAACGAAAATCATTATTTGAGTGAATAAAATAAATTTTAGTTCATTCTCTTTTCCAAAACTCATAACATTTCAAGCTCGAAACATTAAAGTAAAATTTTCTACTCATTTGGGTCTATATTATTTTCTATAGCAATCTATTACCATCACTCAGACGAAATTTACTTGATGAGTTGAAAGTTGATGTGTTACTATAATGAGTTACTTGATGAGTTACTATATGAGTTACTTGATGAGCTACTATATGAGTTGAAAGTTAATGCATAATTGCCTCACATTACTGTATTCATGCATTTAATTTAGCAAACATCAGTTTGATCTATATTTCCCTCTGTTACAAACCGTCCAAGCCTAGTGTGTGACAGATTCGTATTTTGATCACTTGCTTGTGAGCATCTATCAGGGACATTTTAAAGGAAAATTAGTATTGTATCGCGTATTTACATTTTGGACATAGGAGCAATTAAAATACCATTAAGTTCTTTAATCGCATATACATTAGGCAGGACATTGTAACCGACCAGTCGTTGCAGTGGTTACTTTTTAATCTGAATCAAGTATCTCATACTCCATATCTAATCTACTTGTATCATCTCAATTTATTTAAATAAATGTAGCAATCTTACAATGTAACAATAGAAGGAATTAGGTCTCATCAGAAAAAACAGAAATTTGATAAAGATGTATCGGCTATTAGTGGCGACACGTATAATTTTCGCAACCATCCATCAAAGCATCGTTCTATTTATGGTAGCCATTTTTCACACCTTGCGACAGGACAAGTGATCCCTAATTTTTGGAGACCAACATTTTATCGGTCATCACCGCTTTCGATATGAGTGATCCATCATCCCTGGTTTACGTCGTGAGTTGGATTATTCATATTTCGCGGCCATATGTGTAAAATGGCTCGCATACGAAATAAGGAAAACAACAAGAATGCCTTTTGTCGGCAAAGCGGGTTTTTTTCTTCTTCAGCTGATCCTTGTTGAGGAAGTCGTGGAGCATGGCGACTCATAGCAAACAGAGAGGCGGAATTTTTGAGGAACACCTCATTCATCATTTTTAATTAACTACATTTATAACTTTTAGTCTGATTACTTTAAGACATTTTTTTCTTTTAATTTTATTTACATACTAGAAAATCGCCTGTCAAGGTATGACGGGTGAAAATTGCTTCTACATTTGAACGAAGCAATTGCCTGTTTCGTGATATTTTGATGGTTTAAATTTTACCCCTAACTCCAGTGGATTAACTCTCAACTTCAGTAGATAGCGTTCATTGTTGACCACTTTTTCGTTTCTTCAATCCTCTGAAATGACACAGTCTTATCAGTAAAACAGTTAAGATACCGGATCCAGTTCAGCATATGTCAAACCAAAGCATTCCCTGCATGTCTAACATTGCCAAGTAATGATATCAAATTATCAAGTGAGTTTCATTGTTGGTGACGTCAGGAGCGTTACTCGATCAGTGAATTTGCCATTATATAAATGAGAATGAGGCAGTGAGAAGCAAAGAGATGTAAGTGATAAAATTGGAAATAAACAGCACAATAATAGCATAACCTCTCCTCAAGTTTGGGGCAACAGATAGTCCTAGCAGTTCTGTTAAATGTTGCTATTTAGCATAATTTAGAAAGAAAAAAAAATCAATGAAAGTCTACCTTTGGACCAGAACGTTAAACGTGTGTTACTCAAAGTTTTAATAAATCCACTTACATCTCTTTGCTTCTTATTGTCTCATATTTGAAACTAGCATTTTTAGCAAAACGTTCTTTTCAGTCTAATACCAGTATGAGAACAATCCTAAAAATTTTCCTTTTTGAATGCAATAATTTTTTCAAACAATGCGTCTAAGTAAAGCTAATTTAAAAATTAACTCCTTGATCACTTTTAAAATTTCATCAAAATTTACTCGCATTCGAGAAACAACAACTGCAAACCTTCAAACCCAAAAGCTCTCGACCATTTAAATTTTCCGGTTGTCAGAAAAGAGTGCAATGAACTGGGAACTTCATTGGTTAAAAAATTTGCTGCCTAAATGAACAAAGTTATAAGAACTTTGCAGTTTGAAAGTTCAAGTGATCAAGACTTGAGTGTAAGGTTAAGAGGGGAATTTGAAGTGTTACGTTTTAATCAAAAACGTATGGACTGAAGCAGCGGAAGCACTTTCGAAGTCAATTTTGATCTCTTTAAAAATCATTTTTTTATAAGGTATCGCTAAAAAGTTAATATTACATATTTCATTTTATACGCTAAATCTATGCTTACAAAACTATACTTTATGTTATAAAATAATTAAATTTGTCGACAACAACAAATCTGCAAAGAGGAAAGAAAATTCAGCTTCCGTTGATTTGGAGAATGGAGCAAGGGCGCCCATATAGAGGAGCAAGGGGGAGGCTCGATCCCCCCTTAGAAATTAGAACTTCCTTGTTTTTAGTATTTTTTTCTTTGCAAAAATGTAAAAATATTTCTTCTCCAGCCATTAATGATAAGTAATTGAAAATGTCCAATTTTAATGACTCTAATCTGTCCTGAAATTGGTTTTCGTGGGGAAAATATCATGCTAAACCATGGTTAAAATATCTGAGCTCCCCCCTTACAATTTTGCATATGGGCGCCCATGGCTGTTGTATTGTGCGTTCACAACAAAAAGGCACTTCGCTCCACCTTCTCGAACACAGAGTTCATTTTAGCGCAACGATGAACTATGAACACATTCCTGTGCTAGTAAATAAGATGACCTTTAATATGGTGAGTGGCGTGCATTTAAATGCACAAAAAAGTTTTAGTGTACTTTACGTCACTTGCTTCGCTTGTCTGCTGTTATTTTCCTTATTCTTATATTTTAAAAACTGCTGCTTTTAGGCGAAAATGTAATGATCATAACCTTCTCTAAAAACAGCGAAATAGAATCGTCGGATGCCATGTGATGAAGGCGGAATCAGCTGCCTTCTCCAGGTAAACGAACAATACCTCACTGTAAAAAAAAAAAAAAAATGTGTAACCTTACTCGTAAATACGGTGGCAGCATTTTGCACTTTGTGAAACTTTATTCTGGCGGCTGGCTTCCTCCATAGCAATGGAGTAACTTAACTGATAAAACTAGTGTAACGTATGAGCGAACGTATGAACAATACCACACTGTAAAGGAAAAATGTGTAACCTTACTCCCCGTAAATACGGTAGCAGCATTTTGCACTTTGTGTAACCTTATTCTGGCGGCTAGCTTCTTCCATAGCAATGGAGTAACTTAACTGATAAAACTGGTGTAACGTATGTGCGTTACACCAGTTTTATCAGTTAAGTTACTCCATTCCTATGAAGGCGGCTCAGCTGCCACAAGGTAACACATTATTTTTACAGTGCAGTAGGTAAAAGTCTAAGTTTTGCTTTCACTTTGAAAATGTAGCTCTAAATGAGACTTTTTAGGTGCACCTGTAACCCAGTCTTACCAGTCAAAAATTGAAAAAAAAATATTTTTCTGAATGATGTTTCAAACTGAGTGGATTTAGCTTGATTTTTCAGAAACTTTTATTTTAAATTTGTATACTTTCTGGTTTACGAGAGGTCATTTACTTAATTTTCTGTCTTTTTCAGCTAATCCTCAAGGTGCTCGAAAACAGCGACGAGAGCGCACAACCTTCAGCAGAGCTCAACTGGATCTTCTGGAGAACCTATTCCAAAAAACTCGGTATCCAGACATCTTCATGAGGGAAGAAGTCGCGAACCAGATTCGCTTACCAGAATCTCGAGTGCAGGTAAATATTTATGGCTTTTTTATTTAGTGTTCCTTATATATATGAGTGGTAACGGACCTGTCAGATTGTGTATCTATAATATGACTCTGGTAACTTGATAATCTTGGACAAGCTCATTTTTGTTTCGGATGAAGAAGGAGAAATTCTTAGGTTGGCCAATAATTGTCATCTAAACGAAAACCGCCCCCCCCCACCCCTATTTTGTGAAGTGGAATCGTTTAGGCCGCAATGGATCAGAAGTCAATTTATCTGTGCCTGCTTTTGCAAAAGAACGACACAGAAGAGTAGAAAGCTGATTTACCGAACTGTTTAGTTATCTGAATCCCTCTCATTTTTTACAATTGAGCATGCAAAAGATCCAAGATAGAAAACTTTCTCCAAATCTATGAGAGAATAAGAACATGGGAGAAGAAAAGAGGAATTCAAAGTCAAAACAACAGAGTTCTAACAGCCTAATTTTAAAAATCTGTAAGTTACCGCCCCAAACTGGAGCTAAGGCAAATTACAAACAATACCGAATAGCATAGGCTAACTCTAGCCGGTATGAAGTGCAAAGGAAAATTGTACACACAGAATACTTTTTAAATTTGCCGATTCAGTTCTAAATATTATCGAAACATAAATTTTATGCATTAAAATATGTATTTGGGTCGTGTCCATGTAGTCTGAAGCATCGCCGAAGAGACTTGTCCAATTATCCAAATTTTTTTCTTCTCAAATGAGATCTGGGTGGTCATTCCAAGCTCGTCAGCTTGCGAGATCGAGATTTTCGCTCACGTGATCGGTTGCGACGTAGAAGTGTCACAAAGTAGCATTTTAATCTACTCGAACTTAGCTTGCGGCTAGGTTCGAGTAGATTAGAATACGACTTTGTGACATTTCTACGTCACAACCAATCACGTGAGCGAAAATCTCGATCTCGCAAGCTAACGAGCTTGGAATGACCACCCTGGTTCGGACAGATTCGAATAATCGGTGTTCTACGTTCTATTTTATATTGGAGTGACTCAAACATTGACTGTGAAAAAACTAGACTTAATAAGAGGACGCAAATGATGACGATGAATAAATAATTAAATCGCGTGAATAAGAGCTGAAGAACCTATCTCGGTACAAAGAACTACGAAAAGTTAGAGACAAGTAATCCAGCAGCTTTTCTTTTCTACATCCAATTGGTCGAAGACTGATATAGGATGGCAGAACCTCCTGTGTATGGATGGCGGACCCTCCACCTGTATCTTAAAGATAAAGATAGGTTAAAACCAAAATTTTTCTGGGAGAGTGGGATCTGATATCATTCATTTTGATAATTATTAAAATGACTATTCCTTCAGACCAGACACTATGAATATATCTTAATTCACAGAAAACGCACATTTAAAGTTTATCTGGAAGAGTTTTGTCATGAAAGTAAAGGAAGATTTGTTTACATAATATTTTTTTGATGCATTTTGAATAATAAAACCGACTAATTACAATTAAATGCATGCAATATACCAACAACTGAGCTTGTATCCAAGAGAAAAAAATCCCCTAAGTATAAATACACAAAATTACTATAAATATGCAAATAAAATAAATAAAGGAAGGAAATAATTCGAATGGTTATCTTGACGGCGATTCACTCTCAGTCCCACAGAGTTTTGTTTTGTGGTGGACGGAATCAGTTTTTGGTGGTTTCAGATTCCCAATAATTTAGAATGTTAAATATCCATTAACATAGTAAGATTAGCAACATGGCTTAAGGACAAGGATTTGTGAAGGGATACTTTAACTGCTAACAAATGTCTTTCATTCAGTATATATGTACACCTACTCTGAGACTTATGTAGGTAGTTAAATGCCTTGCTTCAAGAGATACCATTGCATTCATGAGAAATTATTGATGTAAATAAAGTTAAAATTTCTTTAACTTTATTTACAACAAAAAATCTTCATGAAATGAAATGCTCTTTTCAAATTATAGTAATAATTTCTGGTAAATAGTGATTCTGTAGAGAGAATGAATAATTAATTATTATTTTTTATCTCCTTAGGTTTGGTTCAAAAATCGGCGAGCTAAATGCCGTCAACAGTCCCAAAACGGCGCCAATAAAAGTCGCACTACCAAGAAACAGGCCAAGAGTCCTCAGAGCCAACCACAGATAGCTCCCTGCAGTAGTCCTTCTACCTCCCAGTCCCATGCAAGTCCCTCTTCAGGAGAGTCAGGGTCCAGTCCGTCAGCTACATTGACGCCAATTCCGCCCAGAGGCGGTGGTGAATATAGTCCTACTACTCCAGACACCCTCTTAATGCCCAGTACCTCGACTGCCAACAGTTGCATGCAAAAAGTTGACACTTCTTCGTCGTACCAGTTTAACTGTTCCGTCTACAACACCAATGGCTACCTCCAGAATAGTCCTTACTCTTTTCATTATGACTATTATAATCCAACATTGGCACATACGTACCAGCACCATGCGATGACACCAACACATCATCAGTCAGTGTCACCTCCAACGCAAACGACTGGACAATGTTTGGGCAGCACACGAGATATGAGCGGTTACAACAGTTATCCGCCTCTAGCTCGTTCTGATTGTTTGGACGTTCAAGATTCCAAGGCATCGCCCATTAAATTTCAAACCTTGTAAACTGAAAGCCGGTGTTCGATATCTTCTGGTACATTTTATTTTTCAACTTCACGATCAAAGTTAGTCGTCAGAAGACGACGACTGAAGATTCTTGTCATCATCTCGATTGTAAAAAACTGTTGTCATTTAAACATACCTACATGAATCATCATTGGTCGGCTTCCAAGGATCCTTGACTCATCACACACATTTGAGTTGTTCCGACTTTTATTCTTTTCATCATGACTTGCTTTCATAATTACCTTTCCTTTTAGATGTTGCCTGATATTGCAAGGCAGCTTTTAAACAAAGCAAAATGCGTGCAGGAGAAAACATGCCCAAGGTTGGTCTAATATGAAAATGTGCGTTTATTTTGATATCCTTTTTTATTCTGGATTTTGATACATCTCTTTTTAAGATAAAAGTATGATACTTCAAATTTCTAAATGAAAAATTAACGCATAAGAAAATGTCTAGCTTCAGGAGATATGTACATTTTTTTCAAAGAGGTATTCTATGATGAAAACTATTAACAGCAATGGTCGTTCAACTCCAGTTTTATCAGAATTCTGAAGGTAATTCTAGGTAAAGCAATTGAATCATCTGTATTATTGGATCTTATTTCTTCAAAAGTTAACTGTTGATGCTATTTTTTTTTTTAAATTATTTAAGGGAATTGTACATAAAAATGCAGAGTTACTCTCTTGATAAAAAATACTCGAAGGAAGAATTTTAGCTACGTGTTCTATTTTTATGCAATATGACACCAAACAAAAAAAGCAATTTTAATTTTTTTCTGCATCGCATTGAAGTAAAAACGAAAATGATTCCTATACTAAATGTTGAATTATATATACACAAAGCAATGCTTCTCTTGAAGCATTATATTGGTGAAATATAAAATTGTTGTGATTTGATCTAACTTAAATGTGATGCTTTTTTCTTTTCCTATTGTGTATATTCGGAAATTCTTGTATTTTATGTAAGAAAAAAAATGATGCTAAAAAAATTCTTTTACGAATAAAAAGCAATTATCATTGAAGTTTCATTTTTTCCTTCCGTTACCTCACAATCACACAAAACAATATTAATTAGCTTTTATGAAAACTAGAGATGGAAACGGTTGGGGAAAACTGGAAATTTTGGGTTAAAAATCCAGTTTTATACGAAGGAGCTTAGCTCTACTCCGAAAATTTTTTTAAAATTTTAATATTTACGACACAAAATCAAGTACAGGAATTTACAGTATTAACATTCCATTTTTTTATTCTTTTTTGTTTGAAAAGTTTTTTACTTTCCGTATTTTACATGAAAACACTAAATTTGATAATGCAAGCTGCAAGATAATTTAATTTCCCTGAACACCAATGTATTGCTTGCTGCTTTTCTTGCTAAAACTATTATTTATACACTATACAGGGTGTTTTGGTTTAACATGCAAGACCTCTGTTTTTGCAACCGTTAGTCCTAGATGCATATTTCCTATTGCAAAAAGTTCAAAATCAGATGTAGAGTTAAAGTATTGAAAGTTTGAAGCAGAAGAGGAATTGAGTCAAAAAATACAAAATTTAACTTTTATACGGGCACTAGATCCCCCTACTTATGTTTAGGGAAATAATCTTCATTGGAATATGTTACTTACACAAAAAATTTGACATTTGTGCGACCAAAACTCAAAGAGATATTCCAGTTCAAAGTTTTAAGGGAGCATACAGAAGATGAGATTGAAACTTATCGCTCTTTCAGAAGAATGACAGATTGTTGAAGTATAAAAACAAAGTATTTTATCTTTTATTGCTATTCAAAAATAAATGCAAATGCTATGCCATGAAACTCAAAAACACACTACAAAACCTTGAACAATTTGAAAAACCACACTCTATGCACACACAACCCTTGTTAACTACTATATTTCCCCCCAGAAGGTGTTATTGACGGCGAGTGTAAAGTGTTGTAAGTCACAAAACGCTGCGTTTTATGTCTCAGTGAGTATTAGTCGTCGTACTAATGTGAAACTTTTTGTGTTGGAATTATTTTTCAGTGGGAATTATTTCCATAAATATAAGTTAGGGAACCTAGGGCCCGTATAAAAATTTGAATTTTGTATTTTTTGACTCATTTTTATTTTTGCTTCAGACTTTCAATCTAAACCTTGTATCTGATTTTGAACATTTTTGCAATTGGAAGTATGAATCTGGGACTAACGGTTCCGAAAATAGAGGTCAGGTTAAAACGGAACAACCTATATACAAAGAACGGCACTAAAAAAAATTATTATACTAAAGTGTTTTTACCTACCCTACACTAGTGTCAATAATGTATTTAAATTTATGCATAAAATATTTTTAAGCACTAAAATTGAATTGTCTCGGAATTTTCAAAAACCTTTTAGTTATTTATAAATTCAGAGAGACTTTCATTTCTCTCTCTCTCTCCCTCTCTCTCGCTGTGTGGAAAATCTCCCTAAAAACCCTCAAGTATACCTTTGCGTAAGAGGGTGCTTTTCGATATGCAAATTTCCCACCTGTCGATGTCGGTTCAATTTAGTTAGCTGTCTTTCTGTTAATGTATCGTGGCATTCGATAGCTTGGCTTTTGTTGATGTTGGTCGTCTCGTGGCAGTTCGAATAGCAAGGGCAATTTGGAAGCCCTTTCGTGTGTAGAATCCAAATAAAGATAATTTATGGTTTTAGATAGTTGCCTTAGCATTTTCTTTATGGTGCATCGGCCGGGAAGGTGGTACTGCACAGCCATTTGATAGTTAGAATTCGTCGAATAGTGATATGCTTCTTACGTTATATTGACATCATTGTTGTTTCGTACCATTGGATACAGCAACTCAAGAAATTTGGGTGAGTTATTTGTTTTCAATTTGTATGTCAATTAGTATGGATGCTGAAAAGATAAAAAATAAGCGTAAAGCGCTTAAATGCAGTGCCACTAAGTTCGTTAAAAGTTTAGACGTCACTTTAGTAAATGAAACTAATGTTCGTAATTTAGAAGTATTATACAATCAATCAATTGATAAAATTGACTGTCGTAAAGTGGCTGATAATGAACTTCTTAATGTTATCGAAGCAAAAGATATCGAAAAAGAAGTGCAATAATGAAGATTTCATGGAAAATTTAATTTTTTATAAATGTCAAATTACTCAAAGAATAGTAGCTCTAACACCTCCGGCTGTACCTCCTACTATTAACCCCGCTAATTTCCGATTAACTAAATCCAATTCAACATTGGAAACTAGTGGTCTAGTACGTCAAGAAACTAGATCGTCGATTAAATTGCCAAAACTAACTGTTAATAAATTCTACGGTGACCACAGATATTGGCTAGAATTCATTAGTCAGTTTGAAATGCAATAGACAAAAATAGCGGCTTATCCAAAATTGAGAAGCTTATTGGTTAGAAATAGTCGATTTAGAAAGATCTCAAAAAGTTAGCGATAGTTCAAAAATTCGTTCTCTAGTACCTTTCTTAGAACCCAGGAATATTTTGCAAATAAAAGGGAGATTAGATGAATCAGAATTTTCTCTAGACGAGAAACAATCCATCCTTTTACCAAAAAACTCGAAGTTTTCGGAATTATATTTCATATAAGTTTGTAACCATATAGTTTATGGTATATTATTCTTTATATTTAGCAACCAATAGTTATTGCATTTGTTATTGTTTACTGAGGATAAAAATTTCCTCATGTATTTGCCTTTGTTATAGTTCTTTTTACAGGTTTTATTGGTAAACTCTTAGAGTTCATGGTGGGTAGCTGTGGAAAATCTCCTTAAAAATCCTCAAGTATACCTTTGCGCAAGAGGGCGCTTTTCGATATGCAAATTGTTAATATATTGTGGATTCGTGGCATTCGATATCTTGGTTTTTGTTGATGTTGGTCGTCTCGTGGCAGTTTGAACAGCAAGGGCTTGGAAGCCTTTTCGTGTGTAGAATCCAAATAAAGTTAATTTAAGGTTTTAGATAGTTGCCTAGCATTTTCTTTACACTGTGAATTGACTTCAGACACAGTGGCATAGCCAGGATTCTGTTTCGGGAGGGCCTTAAATACTTACATTAACGAGCTGATGTGTGCATCACATGACTTCCTTTTACACCAATTTAATGTTATTTCTCCATTATTGCAACTTTAAAGTGATTCTATCTCTAACTCTCTAAATCTCACCAACAATGGCCACATTGAAACCAGATTTAATATATATATATATATATATATATATATATATATATATATATATATATATATATATATATATATATATATATATATATATATAATCACCAAGTTTTTCTCCAAGTTGGCGGCAAAACTTGGCGACCAAAAGACTGGCGATATATCTCCAAGTGTCCGCCAAATTATAACATCACTTGAGTTTGCATCGAAATTAACAATGAATTCCCCCAAAGAGGTGCAAAAGACCCCTTTAGGTACACCCGAATGCAACCAAAAGTGGAGGTTCATAACTAGACCCCATTAGGAGTCTACGTACCAAAGTTCAACTTTCTAGGACATACCATTCTTGAGTTATGCGACATACATACGCACATACATACGTACATACAGACGTCACGAGAAAACTCGGGAAACTTCAAAATGGATATTTCGGGCGTCTATACTTACTTAGGTACATATGTACGTGTGGTCGGGTAGAAAAAAAAAAAAAAAAACGCAACATTCATTTGGGGGTGAGCAAAATGGAAATTAAGGCGGATTTTTGAGTGAAATTTTTTTCGCGAATACAATACTTTTTTTGTAAAAGTAAGTAAAAAGAAACGACCACCGTAACTATTTTTCATTAAATATGTTTTAAAATTCCATGAAAATTATAATTTTTACGATTTTGTTTTTCAATTAATTTTATCGGAATGATTTCAAATTATTTCACACACTAACTTTATATGGGCCATGAGCAATAAGCATTTTTTTATTTAAAATATTGTGATTTGTATTGTAATTAATGGAATTAAAACATTCTTGTCTTTTCGTCACAACACATAAACTTCAATTATTGTAATCCATCAAGTGAAAAATTAGTCAGATTAACAGTTTCTTATTTTTTCTTCTGTTTCTTAAAAGTGCTCATCAGTTAAAATAATTAATTTATACAGAATTGAGAATTCACATAAATTTCGTATTGCACTAAGAAGTCCGAAAGCTTGGCTGACAAAGTTGCCATTCCACTCACGAAACAAGCAATAGCGTATGAATCTTCTTTACTAATAATAAAGCAGAAAGTCCCTCTGTCCGGAAGATGTCTGGATGTCTGTAGGATATCTGTAGGATGTCTGTGACGCGCATAGCGCTTAAACCGTTCGGCCGATTTTCATGAAATTTGGCACAAAGTTAGTATGTAGCATGGGGGTGTGCACCTCGAAGCGATTTTTCGAAAATTCGATGTGGTTCTTTTTTTTATTCCAATTTTAAGAAAAAAACTATCATAAATTACGAAATCATCATAACGTGGAACCGTAACATGGGCACAAGCCAATTGGCGAGATACGAAATTATCATAGCGTGGAATCGTAACGTCGGTACAAGCCAATTGACGAGAAAATTCACCATACATTATTTGTAAATATACAAGCGAACCAAAAGACCTTTAATTTTTCTATTACGGGCGAAGCCGTGCGGGTATCACTAGTTACTAATAATAAAGCTGAAAGTCTCTCTGTCCGGAGGATGTCTGGATGTCTGTAGGATGTCTGTGACGCGCATAGCACTTAAACCGTTCGGCCGATTTTCATGAAATTTGGCACAAAGTTAGTATGTAGCATGGGGGTGTGCACCTCGAAGCGATTTTTCGAAAATTCGAAGTGGTTCTTTTTCTATTCCAATTTTACGAAAAAAAATATCATAAGATGGACGAGTAAATTACGAAATTATCATAACGTGGAACAGTAACATGGGCACAAGCCAATTGGCGAGATACGAAATTATCATAACGTGGAATCGTAAGATGGGTACAAGCCAACTGGCGAGAGAATTCACCATACATTATTTGTAAATATACAGGCGAACCAAAAGACCTTTTGATTTTTCTATTACGGGCAAAGCCGTGCGGGTATCACTAGTTGAAAAATAAAACTATAAAGTAACCTTTCTGTTTCAGTTTTGGCATTTTAGTTTAAACGAGCTGATGTGTGCCTCACATGACTTCCTTTTACTCCAATTTAATGTCATTTTCCTATTATTGGTAATTTTAATGTGATTCAATAGTTTACTCTCTAAATATCACCAACAGTGGCCAAATTGAAACCAGGTTTTAAAAAAAACGCAAAATCTGTCGCCAAGTTGGCGACTAAAAGACTGGCGATATATCGCCAAGTGTCCGCCAAATTGTAACACCACTTGAGTTTACATCGAAATTAACAGTGTTTTCCCTCAAAAAGGGGCCAAAGATCCCCTTAGGAACACACGAATGCAACCAAAAGGGGAGGTGCACAACTAGACTCCATTAGGAGTCTACGTACCAAATTTCAACTTTCTAGGACATACCGCTCTTGAGTTATGCGACATACAATACGCATATCCGCAACATACATACGTACGTACATCGTACATACAGACGTCACGAGAAAACTCGTTCATTGTAACTAATTCGGGAATCGTCAAAATGGATATTTCGCGTGTCTATACCTCCTTATTCTTAGGAATTTATCAACGTGTGGTCGAGTCGAAAAAAAACTCAACATTCATTCGGGGGTGAGCAAAATGGAAATTAAGATCGATTTTTGAGTGAAATTTTTTTCGCGAATACAATACTTCCTTTTTTGTAAAAGGAAGTAAAAAATGAAATGGAAGGGGGGGGGGAGGAGGGGGAATATCAGCTTTAATAAATTATTTCACTGTAATATTTAGGACTTTTGTTTTTCATCAAAAATGTCATTTCGTCACACTGAATTGGCCCTGTTACGAGTGTTAATAGTGGACGCCGTTTAATTGAATCGGTGGTGAATTGAATCAAACGCTTTAATGAATCAAATCGTCAAAAACAACGAAATCCAGCTTTACTGAATCTGCCATTTTATTAAAATTTTCGCTTTATTGAATCATCCGCTTTATGGAACCAAAACTTCAGAACAAACGTGATTTTTTTTTTTTTTTTTTTTTTTTTTTTTTTTTTTTTTTGCGGCGACCGCTATATATAGACATTGAAAGAGATTATGCTGAATGTTCGTAACTGCTAATAATTAATTAAAATCAGCTATGCCCCAGTTGGGGGAGAGTCACAAAGAATGGGAGGGTGGGAGGAATGGGAGAGCTGCATTTAAGCTTTAAGCCAAAAGAAAATGCTTCAGCCTCTTCCCTGATTCTATTTACTGGACAAGAAACAGTTTATCTTTTATTTCGGCATAGATGCAGCTGTCTCATTCCTCCCGACTCTCATTATTTGTTATTCCGGATATTTTTTAAATGATAAATAACCTCAAGGTTCATGTTTGAGTTATGAGATTTAACTTATTTTTAATTAGAAGACAGAAATAATGAAGCGTTTTTACCAACTATAGTGTAATAACTCACTGAAGTTTACCCAGAAAAATATTTTGAGCATAGACGTCTCTTATATTTTAATCAATCTTCAGTTATTTCCTCATCAGACTTTTACATCAGAACAAGGTCATTTAGGCGCTCTTGACCAACACTGCACTTTAAATAGATTTGCACTTCTTAAAACATCAAAAATTTCCTTTATTATCCATTTCATCTTCTACACGACCCATTCTCCTGATATAATCGAAACACTGGAACTCTCAAAATTATTTGAGTAAATTTCGAACGATGGGGTCTCAATTCGGAGAATTCTGTTTTGATGGTTAACCATTGTGCAGGGTGGGTTTTCAATAGTTGCGACGGTGCGGCAAAAGAAAAAAGAAAAAAAACGAAACTGCAGCAGTACTCGTCTTTCTTCAAATTTTAACATCAAGTTTCATTTGAAAGAAAAAAGAACATACAGATTGTATTAAAAAACGTTAACTAATTTTAACACTAAGGAATAATTGTACATGTGAAAATTTATTGCTCAGAAGGCGATATAGATACCAAAAGTTACAAGCCCTAAAAACGTAATTTTAAATTATCTTTGTGGATGGTCAGAGGAAGAACGGAACGAGGAAGATCGGGAAGCTCCTAAGGAAATTTTTAGAAATCAAAGTCTTAAAAAGTTTTAGCAAACATTTTATGGTGTTAGGAGGAGAGGAAGAAGTAAGGGAAAGTTTCCTTCCCCACAGAGAATTTTTCAAAGTTAACGTCTAAAATTATAATATTAGGCAATTTTTCGCCTGATTATAGAAAAGAGAACGTGGGATACCCTTCCATTTTTTTTCTCACTTGAAATCAATTTCAGACTACCTTCAGTGAAGTTAGGGGGTCTGGTGCTTCTCACAGAAACTATCCGAAATAGCAGTTTTAGGCTATCTTGAGAGAATTTAGATGAGATAGCGGGTAGGAGGTAATGAAAACAGTCCCTTGGAAAACTTTCGAAATTCAAAGGCGCAATTAACGTTAAGGAATGGGTGGAGTTTCGGTGACCCTTCCTAATGAATTTATTGAAATTGAATTTCTAAAAACGCATTTTACTCTATCTTTGATGATATTTGGTAGAAGGGAGAAGGTCAGGGTTCAGGACGTGTTAAAAAGACGTTAAAAAGAGAAAAAAAATGCAGTTTTGAAATGAAATGAAAAAAAAAAAAAGTTATGAAACATAGTTTCCTCATGAATAAACATTACAACATCAGTAAACGAACATTTTGGGAGGGACTCTGGCCGGAAAGTGCCCATTGGCTACGACACTGTTCAAGATGAAATAAACAACAAGATATGCAAACATGTGAGTCCAGAAGATTAATTTCAAGTAAGTTAGAGAAATGTGAGAACCGTGATTTTTACATTTTTGGTGCAGAATATAATAAGGAACTGAATTTTTCTAGCGCCCGCCTCCCCTCGCATTTGCCAGAAATTTAAAAATTCAAGGTTTTGCAACTACATGTTCCCAAAATTTCAAGGCTTTTTAGCACTTTAAAATGAAATTTATTTTTTCAAGTATTTTTCATTTTTTAAAGAACGAATCATACAATTTATTGGCAGTTGGGAATTACTAATAAAGCGGGGTCCTAAGCTTATGAGTAAATCCATTATAGTTCATGGTCATAGGCAGCTCGCAAGGGAGGGTGTGGGGGCAACTGCAGTGCCCCCTCACTTCCAAAAGTAAAGGAGCCTTACCCCCCTCACTTTTCAGAGTTAAAAATTAATAATCGATTGAAAGTGATTTTTTTATAGGATGGAATGATTCATTTTACGAAAGTAAAAACTAAAAATTCTAAATAAATGGACTTTTCTCAGCTTAATTTTCAAAAATGGAACTTTAAAATAGAAAGAGAAAGTTTACGGTGACCATGTCCCGAGTTTTGATGCCATATTCCACAATTTTTAAAGTTATTTAACCATAAATAATAAAATTCAGTAATGTAGCCCAATTTTCCAAAAAAAAAAAAAAAAAAAAAAAAAGAAAAGAAAAAGAAAAAAAGAATCAACTTTAGAAGCCACACCTCTAATTGTCGCACTTCTTTTGAAACCCCACTTCTTTGGTGAACCAGTCGCCTATGTTCAAGGCGGCACTTTGAGGTCTGTTCTTGAAGCCAAAATTGCACACGACGGTCGGTCATCTGTTTCTGTTATGAAAGTATTACAATATTTTAAAAGAACCTTATACACTATATAGCAAATAATTCGTTTTTAATTGGGAACTGAAAGTAACCGGTTTCCTGTTGTTCGGCATATTAAGTTTTTAAGCAAAGGGAAAAAATGTCATCCGTGTATTTTAACTTCTTGAACGAAAATGAAAAGTTTTCAAACTGTTATATTCGCTGAAACTATGTTTCAACGGATAATCTTCCTGAAAAATCTGTAAAAGTCATTATTGACCAAATATCCTAAATAAACAAACAAACCACTGACGTAGACCGGAAGTAGCGAGTCTTATTTCCGGTTAAGCGCCAATCTCCATTGCTAGAGATAGGTGTTCACAGCGAAAGCGATTTTGTTGTGCTTCTTTAAAAAGCAGAATAATGTCTTCTGCGTATTTCAATGCATTAAATAAGAAAGACAAACTTAGTTATTGTTAAAAATTATCTTTCAATGGCTGTGACCTTACCGATCCTTTTAGATGGATGGCGAATCTATTGCTAACTATTGATGTTTACAGTGTTCAGGCAATTTTGTTTTCTTTCAGTTCTAGGTAGAATCATGTCTTTTGCGTATTTTAATGCATGAAATGAGTATAATAGGCTTTGCTATTCTCAAAAATTGTCGATCGACGGATCTGATTTTCCTGATCCTTTAAATACAGAAATAAGAAAAAAAAAAAAAAAAAAACGAGTCTTCGTTTGTCGATCATTACCGCGATTTCAATGATAAGCATTTATGAATACCTCCTAAACAGAAATAAAGTTGATACAAAGTCTGCTTTCAAGAATCACAAATCTACTGGATTGCAAGTACGTTGTGAATTGTAATTCCTATTCTTAGGTTGAAGCTATTTTTTCAAAGATGGAAGCTTTTCTGCACTGTCCCCAGTAGCACAACAATTTTGGCCAATATCGGTCGAGTATTGGCCAAACCTGGCGTGCGTCGTCGTATGTCGGACGATTTTACCCGATTTTGGCCAATACTGGGCAGTATTGGCATCCCGATACTGAAAAAGTGAAAAGGCTTTATAAAACGTTTTTTAAAAAGAAACTTTGTGTTTAACATACAGGTAGAACTGTTCTAAGACTTTTTCCAGTAGATTTGGTATTTGAAACACCTGATTAAAGAAACTGACAGACCTCGCTATTGGCCGATCTAGTCCAATACTGTATAGGCTTGGCCAACTGATACTGGTCAAATCAGAAAAACTTAACCAACGGTTACTTTTCACAACATTTCGCAATTTCCTCCCAAAAGAATATCATGAATAACAGACATTTTGACGAAATTTAGCACTGCAAAAATATATTTGGAAATTTACGCTTCCTGTCTAATGTCCAATGCTGTCCGATACTCAGCAACATTGGCCATCTCAATTATTAAAGTGCATTCAAAACAGTTTTCTTGCAAAGCATTTTGAAATTTAATGCGTGGGTACAATTGGGAGAAGTTATTTTCCAATAACTTCGGAACCTATCATCCACGATAAAGTAATCTACGGTTTTCGCTTCATCCAACATTTGCCGATCTTATCCCATTGTTTGCAGTATTGGCATTCTGAATTAAAATATTACTTTTAAAATAGTTTTTTTAGTGAATATTTTGTTCTGTAATGTGTTGATAATACTGGGAAAAATTAGACTGAAATAATTTAGGAATCTATTATCCACAAAAACGAAACGTATGGAGGTTCGGTTCTGCCGACATTGGCCGTTCGCATCCGATGCTGCGCTGTATTGGCATTCTGAATTAGAAAATTACTTTTAAAACAGATTTTTTGCAAGACATTATAGATTTTTATACGTAGGTACAATTAAAAAAAAGTCATTATACAATAATTTATCGATCTATAATACACGATACCGAAATGTACAGCGTTTATCTTCTGCCGACATTAGCCGATCGCATCCGATACTGTGCTGTATTGACAGTCTGAATTAGAAAATTACTTTTAAAACATATTTGTTGAAAAGCATTTTGAATTTTAATGTGTAGGTTCAATCAAAAAAAGTCATTTTACAATAATTTACCGACTTATATAATCCATGATACAATGTACGGCGTTCCACTTCTGTCGACATTGGCCGATCGCATTCAATACTATGCTGTATTGACATTCTGAATTAGAAAATTACTTTTAAAACAGACTTTTTGCAAGACATTTTGAATTTTAATACGCAGGTACGATAAAAAAAAAAAGTCATTTTACAATAATTTTACACGATACTGAAATGTACGGCGTTTTTATCTTCTGCCGACATTAGCCGATCGCATCCGATACTGTGCTGTATTGGTATTCTGAATTAGAGAATTACCTACAAAATAGTTTTCCTATTGGATGTTTGCTGCTTCTAATAAGTGGATAAAATTGAGAAAAATTATTCTGAAATAATTTAGGAATCTATTGTCCTCCGATAAAGAAATGTATGGAGTTTCGCTTTTGCCGACATTAGCCAATTCCATTCGATATTGTGCTGTACATCCAGCGCTCTCTGATGACGCATGCGCAGAGCCGGGAGTTCTCTCGCTCCGCTCCGTCGAAGGACGCCATTGCTGTTGTTATTAGCTTCATTAACTTGTTCTGTGGGTAAGTTTGAAATCGTTTTGTATATTGAATAGAATTGCAAATTTTTTTAAACTAGAATTTGAAATGTGTTATACTTTTTGCATTCACTCTTTGTTCAATACACATAGTGTTCTGAATACCCGAAAAACCTACCAAATTTGCTTGTGCTGTGCTTGTGTGTTTTATGATGTCAATAGCGTGGGGGGGGGGAGGCATTTCAATTAAAACTTTTTAGCATGTGCTATCCTTTATTATAAATCGTTCCTTTTCACGTTTTGAGAATCGAGCTATATTAACGTTATCGCTAACACTTACAAAAAAAAAAAAAAAAGACGCCGAACTGTTTGTTTAGTTCTATATGTTACAGCTATTTTGCTTTGTTTTATATTTTCTTATCTTGCAGAGATTTCATATAGTACAGGGAAATAGCATTTTAGCTGTTTTCAGGCATCGAGCAAGATAAAAACATATGAAATATTCTTTTTTTCCCTTGAAAATTCTTCCCGTGCTCTTGAAAAAATAAGTTAGAATAATTGTCATTTACTGTCAATTGTGAGGCGGGAATATAAATATTTAATTTATGTCAACAACCAGATAATATATTGAACAATTCAGTTTTGAATCAGATATGTACAATTTCTGAACATTTTGAGGCTTCGAGGAAAAAAGATGGAAACTTTGATTCTTTACAATTTTTTTTTTAAACAGTGATGTTTTGATGAAAATAATTTCATGAATTCACAAATATTTTCAATATTTCAAGTGCATATAACATATTACTTTTCAGGAAAATCCAAACTCAGGAAATGGATAGGTACCGTAGCAAAAGAGGGTTGTAGTAAGTTTATGCTCTCTGACGCTGTTTTTTTTTTTTTTTTCTGGTGCACTTAACAGTAGTTGGCACTTGACATCAGTTTAAGAAAGTAAAGGTACTGAGTTATTAAAGTAAGCATAAATAGTGTCTTTATCTCTGTTGTGCTGTGTATTTTCTCTGTATTGCGATTCCAGCGGTTGTATACGAAATTGTTCAAAGTTGTATGTAATATTAAATATTTATTTGCAATTAGATATATTTGTGATTTGTGCTTATCCAAGTTATTTGAGATAATTGCAATATAATGGCTGGAAGTGAAAAGATACTTAATTCTATAATAATTGCTTAAAATTGTATCTGTAAAAATTATCATAACCACAAAAGATTACATAATCTGAAAGGTTACTTATTATATCATCCTACTTGCTGGAGTAGTAATTGCTTGTTAGTATTTTAAATAAAAAACATATATGCCTTCAAGATTTTGATGCATAGAAAAATGCTCAACTAACTACATAGATTTGAGGGAAAAAAGAAATCTTTTCAACTAACGAAATCCCTATAATAGCATATTATAGTGTATGTTATTATATTTTCTTGTTTTCAAAAACAAAATTTGAAATGTTTTAATATTTGCTATTTTATATCTAAATGTGGAAAAGATAATTTATAATTATAAAGAGTGTTTTGATATTATGGCAAATATGAGTTTAATGTAAACTTCTCATTAATATCTTTCAGTAATTTGATTTGTTTGCATCTGTTAAAAAAATTTACTTTTTCGATTACATAATTTTTAATTTTGTCTCAAGAATTATAGTTCAAGGTTAGGAACTTAACTTTAATAAAAGTTTAAATAGTTGTACAAGACTTTCAGTTGTATGTTGCCGTGGTTCGCTGATATAGGTATATCTATATATGATATTTTTCAAATTTTTTTTTTTGGAACTAGGATAGGATGCACTGTAATTTGGTAAAAAATAAAATGCATACTTGAAACATAATAGTAATGTTTATTATTTAGGTTTGTTTAATTACTGCCTTTTTTAATATCTATGTAATTTTCCCTGCCTTAGGTTCAAGTTGTGCTGCTAGTATGACTTCTTGATCTTTTCAGCAGGGAATCCTCTCTCAGGCTCTAGAGATGAATGATACCTGTTTGTCCACACAACAGAGCATCTTCGACCGTCTGGCTTTGAACCCGCAACCCTTTAGTCCATTTCACTGATCTATGATTTGGTAAGTTTGCTCAATAATAAAGGCAATTATACCTAAAAAGTTTTTGTACCGTGATTTTTTAAATTTTCTTTCGGACCAGTGATAAAAACCTTCCAATTGGGAAAACATAAAATTAGAGCAATGGCTAAAATGTACACATATTGTTAAAAAATACTCTTGTCCAATATTGAGAAAAATGTGTAGTCTTTATTTTTTCTTTTTTTTTTTGGTTTTTGGATACAATTTCACTTATAGCAGAATCTGTGCTGATATTTTTTTGCAAATTTACTTCTTGGTTGGCAATAATAAATTAAAACAGTTTTCTAATTTTTTAAAATAGAAAACATTTATCTGTTTTTGGAAATGTTAAAGCATTTCCATGTAACATAGTAAATTTATCTATGTTTAGAAAAATTATTAAGCTGAAACAACACATCTAAATTGATAATTTCTTTCCTGATACATGATTTGGGTCATTCTAAAGTTAATGCAACATGTAATGTCCAAGACTTTAAGTTGTAGGGTAGTTCTCAAAAGGTGGGAACAAAAACGTTGCTTTTGAGCCATTTTTAAAATTTTGGAATTTGAAATCAATTTTGCTTTTATTGCATAGCATGTATACCTAGAACATCATACACAAACATAAAAAGACAGCAGGTATTTATGCAATTTAATAAATAGCAAATTTAATGATAGGTCTGTAGGTAACAGATTTTGGACAAACAGTTGTCCGGTAGGTAACAGATTTTGGACATCATCATAATGAAAGTTTCAGTTTTTGAACTTTTCCAGTGAAAATTTTATCTATTTTTAAATTCTGCAATGAAAAATAGAGGATTTATGAAGTATATGAGTGACCTTATATACTGGTCTTAAAATAATAAAATTTTGTTATGGTTTTGTAGAATCCGAAAAGAAAAAAAAAACGTCCATTTTGCCAGCATAGGTGATCAAGTCGCCAAAACCGA
Organism: Uloborus diversus; assembly: GCF_026930045.1. Classification (NCBI taxonomy): domain Eukaryota; kingdom Metazoa; phylum Arthropoda; class Arachnida; order Araneae; family Uloboridae; genus Uloborus; species Uloborus diversus. Next base: position 65,766,999 of record NC_072737.1, on the reverse strand, counting down.
CGCTGTTGGCGAAAACCTGAATTCCTCTCTGGTAACCCTTTGCATATCGTACGCTGTGAGTTGTCGCCAATCGGGGTTTGCTTGGCGATTTTTGCCGCCTTTGTTGACTATTCGTTACATCATAACTTGAGTTTCTGTTATTTATGTAATGTTTAATGCATAACGTATTAATTGTGCAAAATAGCAATGGATTAAAGAAATTAACATTATAATAGCCTTTAGTTAGTGAGGTTACAAGATAGAAGAGCATATTATAATATTGAATAAATGGACAGAATTATCGGCGTCTAGATCGTAACGCAATTTGGACATCTCACATATATGTTTAAGAAAAGTGATTTTGCTTCAAAGATACTGCTTAAAAACTTATGAAAAAACTTTAAAATGATTAACAATTGATTTTAAGGATCGAAAAATACCTTTAAAACATATAAATCATATATTTAGTACTCAAATAATAGCATTGTCAAGATTGTAACTTTTAGACATACATGAAACTTCCAACTTCCTTCTTTTTTTAAAATTTTTTACACAATAAATAATCTGTCCTTAATTTTTTAATTTGTAGAAAATATTATCAAAAAAATATTCAGTTTGAGATTCATACCCTTAATTTTGTTTTGAAACGGTTGGAAATAATCAAAAAAAAATTTTTTTTGATGGTACATTTGCCCAGTTAACGTTTTGAAAGTCCAAAATTGTGCCTTTTAGCAAAGAAAATATATTTTTAAGGGTATTTGAGGAGCATTTTTTCCATAATTTTTAATATCTTTAACAATTATTTCCATTTATCATTAATATTCCATAATTTTATTTTTCCATAATTCTTGCCTCTAAACAGTATTATTATTTGACTCGAAACATTTTTGAGTCAATTAAAATGAAAGTTATTTTGTGTTGAAGCTTCAAAGTCGAGGTCTGTGCTTGCTCCCACCTTTTGAGAACTGCCCTGTAACCTTTTCCCAAATTTTACTCCAAAGTTAAATGTAAACATTAAAAATGATAGGTCTGACATATTTTTCATTGATACATTACTAAAATTAAGTACATTTTTTACTTTTTGAATGGGGTTATTGAAATTGTGTCCTATAAAACAACCATGTCCCAACAGCACTTTATTTATTTTTAAACCCTTTTTTTTTTTCATGTTATTAATTTTTTAAAATATGTTTCTTTTTCTTTTCAACTCATTATTAACATATTATACTAACATGTTTTTAAAATAAAATTTCAAATTTATTTTTATTTTATGGAAGAAAATCTTTTGTCTCCTGATATTTGTCTCCTGTGATACTGCCTCCTTATTTCTTTAATTATTATAATAAGAATGTGTTACTTAAATATTGTCAACGATAGCTATGTACCTCTACAAGTTATTAATGTAAAGTAGCCATTTTTTTCGCATGTGCTATTTTTAAGAGTTCCAGGTGAGGAAAAAAGAACTTTAGACATAGGTGTCTTTTTTATTTGTCCCCTGTGTTATTATTAAATTATAGAAAGGTTTAATTATTTTATTGTTTAACCCATGTTAAAACTTTCAGGTTGAGTTTAAAGGAAAAAAAAAAAAAAAAACATACACTTTTGCATTGTTTCCAGTAGTACAAGGGGAATTTTTAATACCATTTTTTCCCCTGTGTTACCTTGATCTTGGTAACACAGGAGACAACAAAGTAACATAGGGGAACTTAATTGTTTCTAAGCTTGCTATGTAGTTAAATTTTAAAAGAAAAAACATATTTAGGTTGAAAGAATATGCAGTACTTTAAATTATATGAAAAATATGTCTGTTTAATATAATTAAGTTAAGAAATTGCAAATGTTTCTTTGGTTACAACCAAATTTTATCACAGATAGATAAACAAAATTAAGGAGAATTAAAAGGCACATTTTTCTTCTCTTAAATTCTATTTAGATTTCTGTTGTAAGAATTTTTATCTCTTTTGGAGTTATCATTATATAAGTTCAGTTTTGGTACTTGGAAAATATTTTTAATGAAAAAGAGCACTAGTTTTTTTTTTATTTAATTTTAAGAAGGGTATAGTGTTTAAAATAAGAAACAGGTTTTTACCTTAATGTTACTTTCTTAAAGACCTGCTTAACCTACAACAGTGAGATTTTTAGTGAATTTGCCCTCTCTTTGTTGCAGAGTGCCAAGTATTTTCCTTTTTTCAAATCTGCATATTTTATATTTAATGTTAATTAGTAATGAATTGACACACATATATATATATGTATATATATATATATATATATATATATATATATATATATATATATATATATATATATATATATATATATATATATATATATATATATATTCATTTCTAGTTCATATTAATTTTTTTTACCTGGTTATTGTCAATTTTAAACGAGTTTGTAATTGTAAGGCTGATGCATATGGTCACAAGAATTATGAATTAAAAACAACAAGTTTTAAATTTAACATCTGAATATTTTCCTTTACATTAAAATTACTTTGACAGTCTGAATTAATTTTGTACTGTGTACAAATTATAACTTTCAATGTATTTAAAAAAGAATGTTTCTTTATCGATTATTGAACATTTAAATTTGTTTTCTATTTCGAAATTATTTTCTACATCTGATGACTTTTTCAGAAATTATTTTCCGCATCTATTTATTTCTGCATCTGGCAACTATTTTGAAGGCTTTTATATCATAGACTACTAGAAGCAATTATTTTAATAGCTGAAGTCAGTAGTAGCCCTGAGGAGATTTTGTTTTCATGAAAAATAGTGTTTATAGTAAAACTAGTACCAGATTGTCTTAGTTAATTCAACAAAAGTGCACGATTAAGAACTTTTGATTGTGAAGTATCTTTATTTGAATGACAATGAAAATAGATGACTTACTTTGATACTCATTGTATTTTGAACTTATTCAAGCCTAGAAATATGTCTTTATATTCTAAATATTATTTAGAATATAAAAAAATATTTCTATAAAATAATAATACAATTATTTTTAAAAATTAGAAGAATTAGCATCTAAAGCCTCTAGAATTTCTTTTCCTTTTTGCTTGCAAAATACAACAATTAGAATTGTGAGCAAAAATGAGAAGTTTTATGGAATCTGATCTTAATTTAAGAAATGTATTGATCCTCAAAAATCCATACTCTGAACAGTAGTTTGATAGATCATTTTTGAAAGTAATAAAATTAACAATTTATGCAGAATAAACTACTTAATGATAAAATAGATTTTTTCTATTTAATTCAATCTAAATTTAATGGTGGTAAGCTAAATCTAAAATAAAAATTTCTTCAAAGTGATTTTCTTATACATTTAATCTGTATTGAATTTCTATCACTTGTAAATTTTCTGCTGTAATTACCTAGCTTAGGATTGTACTACATAAATTTGTTTGATTATTGGACCTATAAGTCTTCTCTCTTTCTGTTTACAACAACAGAAGTACACAACCATTCGAAGAAAATCATTTATATCTGCAAATCAAGTTATGCATAATTTTTTCATTTTGTAATTTTAAAATACTTGCTAAAATAATATGAGGGATAATGTATTTGTATATAAGTTATTTTACAGTATCTAATAATTGCAAGGGTAAATGGAGGCTACCACTAAAAGCCCACAGTGGTCCACGAGCAATCTTCATTTGAACTGCAAACATTTTAGTTGATGGTGAACAGCATCATTTTTGTAGCTGAAATTAAATTTATCAAAGAAAACTTTTGGAATCATATGATTTCATCACACATAATTGTTGTAAAAAAAATATCTCCATTGTATGTGGTGTCATTTATTGGTTTGGGGAAAAGGTACAAGTTGAGAACTCCCCCCCCCCCCCCCAAGCCGAAAAGAAAGACAAAAAATGTAGGAATCTGCGAGAAATTTTTTGAAAACATAAATTTGCCAAAGTAAAGAGTCTTATCAAAGAGTAAGACATGATTTGGAAAATGTTTCGTTACTGTTATAATCAGCAGTGAAATAATTTTATAGTCTTTAATCATCTCCACTGGAGCAGCAAGAATTTTTACCTGAATGTTAGGGGAGGTCTATAGTCTTGATGTGTTTAATTTTATCTAATTGGTAGCAAATTGCTAACTCTACCGTTTCTACAGTAATAGAATTAGCAGTATATGTTGAAGCTAAGAACTCTGGGGAGAGTTTGACCTTCAAACCATTCTTGTTGCACCACTACTTATGTCAAATTAACTACCAATTAATTAGCATTTTACACGGATTTCATTACACACAGTTTAAGATTTGACACCGTTATTTCATTATATATGGATGAGTTTTGATTTATGCAGATGCAGCATTAAAATGCATGAAGTTTTTTAAAATTTTCATATTTCAAACTTCTAAGATTGTTGTAATTGATAACAAATGAAAACTGCATTTTGGCATGCTTATTAGGGAGCTTGAGCCATTGGAGACATTTTTAGAGCTCTTTTCAGAAGTAATGTTATTAAACTCACACAATTCATAGCTCACTTGAAAAAAAGCTTTTAGAAGTGACAAATAAGAACAAAACCAACAACAATACCAACATTGATGATACTCGACCGAAAGCTTCTACATTTAAATTTTGAGCCATATTTTGACAATGGATCTTTCTGATTTGTTTATAAAGGAAGATCCCATCATGGAAATGATGCAAGTGACCATGGATGTGCTCATGCCCCACAAAGGAAAAGCCCTGCATAGAAAAATGACTGCCAAAGAAATATCATAAACAGCTGTTATTCATATTCCCTAAGTTAATTCATATTTTTTTCATTCCATTGTGTATTTGTATTGGAAATAGTACATATTTTTTATCAATGGAACATAACCTTACCTATTTTAACATTACTGTTAAGTCTTCATTTACACGCCGTTTCTGTGGAACGTAACCCCTGCAAAAAACGAGAGTCCATTGTATGTAGTTTACAATTTACATGTTGGTTATAAGTAGTAATCCTTACTATGTGTTTGCTTTGCACATTGCAGAGTTTAAAAAAAAGTGTAATTATATTTTAAGTGACTGCTTTTTTTTCTCTCTCTCTTTAGCAAGTGTAAAAATTAAGTGGGATGCTGCGAATACAAATGCTATCAGCCGCAGAATCGGCAGATACTTGCTGGAGCTGTAGATTGGGATCATCGGTCTCACAGTATCAAATAAAGGACACTGAATGGTCGAAACGAAGACAAAAAAGCTGATAATACATAAGCACAATATATATATATATGTATGTTTTAATGAAACATATTTATGTTATAAATAATATGTATGTTTTTTACATATTACCTAGCTGATAATATGTAAAAAAAAATGAATAAAAATTTTTTTCCCAATGAACTTGTAAATATATAAATTGTTCCAAAATATGTATTAATTTAAGAAAAAAAAAGGATTTTGATTATATCATTTATATGAACGAATGAACGAACAAAAACATTTATGATGTCAGTGGGAAGAACTATCATGCTTAAATCTGATCCTTACTCTTAAGAATAATGAATCTTAATTTCCCACAATCTTAACATTTGGCGTAAAAAAAGTAATTTGCTGCTCATTAAAAGTCATAAAAAATGAAAGATATTCCTGTCAGTAATCTAATTATAAAATAAATGATAAACCGTCAATTTTCCTCTAGTCTAGTAATTGTAGCCGTAAATTATATCGTTTTAGGACAGAAAGGTAGAGGGACTTCTGACCAGTGCGCTAGGAATAAAACACAAACGCACAGTTCTGGGTTTTATACCTGTAGTGCAGTGTCAAAGCTTCATAGCTATGGGTGCCACTTCTCAGTAAAGACGAATTCCGTTTTTTGAAAAAAAAAATCTTCACACAGATTTCCATCCTTCCATTAAAAGAGGTAAAACAAAACCCTAAAACTGAAGGATGGAAGTCTGAATGCCGATTTTTTTTAAAGACTGAATTATGTTTTAGCAGTATTGCCCAAGACTGGCTAATAGCTACACATATAATCGGCCAGTGTCACCTGGCCCCATTGGCCAGTACTGGCTCGAGTATCGGCCAATGCTGCAAAAGAGATTGCTACCCGGTATTGGCCAATTTAGTTCTGCCGGTACTGGCCAATGCTCGCATCAAGTATTGCCCAATATTGTTAAAAAGTCAACCGTTCGACGCTGGCCAACCCAACTTTAACCGATATTGGCCAAAACTCGCTCCGAGTATCTGCCAATACTGGGGAAAAATTACCGGCCAACATTAGCCAATTTTGATTTGCCAGTATTGGCCAATACTGGCAACGAGTATTGCCCAATATTGTAAAAAAGTTAGCCGTTTTACGCTGGCCGACCCAACTTTACCCGAGATTGGCCAATCTACCAAACACCCTGGTTATGACATTGGCCGATACTGCTGTGCTGCTGGGGGTGTTCACACAGAATGGCTATGACAGGGAGTTTTGGTGTCATATTCAATCAATTCTCCTGTTGTAGCTTTTCAGTTCACACACAGTTATTACAGTTGCTACCTAATTTTCAGGTTTGATATTTAATATATTTTATTACATATTTGTTCATCACTTTTTTTTTTTTTTGTTTAATCAACTTGCTTCTGTAGCAAGATTGATAGGCATAAAAAAAATTGAAAGATAACAAAATTTAAGTTTAATCTCCGAGTGCTTTCTCCTGTGTTAAAATTGCTTTGAATGTAATACCAATAGCTGTACTATGATACTATACTATAACTTTAATTAATGTGTTTGTTTACCGATTGTCGAATATCTAAATTTGTTTACAATTAGAGCGCCTAATATTAAAGTACCGTCAATAACTCGAAGTCCCAAGAGACGGGCTAAATGGTTCGAGTTATTGATAGTTCGAGCTATGGGAAGTTTTTTTCTCATGAGGTAATGAATAGTGGTTCTTTATTTTAATCACACAAATCAAACTGTTTGAAACCCGTCAAAACGCTGGAAACTTTCAGCTTTGCAGGAAGCAAATAAAAAATTGTTCAGGTTGAGTTTTTCTAATAATCAATTTAATATAGATCAATATAGATCTTCACACATTACAGTAAAAATACAAAGCTGATGAAATTAAGGTGAATGTTTCCAGCTCGTAAATACCTCGCACAAAGTGTGTTCACTACATAATATTCATTAAGATTCAATCCTTTCGCTTTAAAGCATTGGCTTTGATTCGACGATCAGGACCTTTAGAAATTTGAACATCCTTATTTCTGACATCTTATTTGCTCTTGTCCTCATGCTGTACCCGAAAGCAGAACAACATCCCCTCTTTTTACGAAAATTTTGCGCCTTTGAAATTCATGATTAATTTAAAAAATTCAATCAAATTACAGATACGTAAACAGAGCAATTCGTCGTAAGAAGCAATACAAATAGGACTTCCGCCGGAAGTTTTGAGTGACCCTGTGCAGCCCTGCCACCTAGTGTTCAAAAGAGTAAGCGTGGCTTGGAATTTGGTGAATAAGAAAACTTGTAATGTCACGCATTCTACTCATCTAGTGTGAGACTGAGAGACACGAAAATATTTTGCAACTTAAACCACTCCGGAAACTGATTCTGAGCAGCATATTATTACTAAATTACAACGATCTGCGATGACACAAATATGTTCTAGCTAATCTTTTATAGAAAACTTGATATTTATCGGCATGAACAACTAGAATAATCAGTACTAATAAGTCTGCATTTAAAATACTTACACAAAAAATGTTTCGATTTTCTAACAGAAATTAAAAATAAATTTAAAAAGTTGAATTGAAAAAAAAAACATATTCGCCTGAAACATAATTCTGTATTTCACTATTTTTTTATGTTTCGCAATTATTTTCATGTGATCACTTTTTATGGGGCATTCCACGGTATTTTTGACATTATGTAGAGTCCGTAACGTGACCTTTTTTTGCCATAACTTTTTTAATTTACCGTTTGATTTGCAAATTGTTTTAATTTAAGCTGGTGTGTTGATAGGAAAAGATCAAAATAAAATAATATGCTAATCAAACAGTAAATTAAAAAGTTATTGCATAAAAGGTCACGTTACGGACTCTACATAAATGTCAAAAATACCGTGGAATGCCCCTTATACAGATATTACAAATTGTAAAGAAGACGGAGTGCACCGAATGATAAGCAGTACGTGAATAAAATATACGTTTTCCCAGACTTCATATTAATACTGATAAATAAAATAACTAGTGAAACCTAAAGTTGATATGCTTTGTACTGCGATTTTTCGCTAATGGTAAAGTAAATAAAAATAAATATAATAATGTGCAAATATATTTTTCTGTAGAAATAAGCTCCAAGAGTGGAAGAGGGAAGAAAGAAGACAATGTGCTCAAAGACAAGATTAAAGGCGGTTAAAAGATATGAACAGTAAAAGAACAAAAGAATGAACGTGCTAACATTTATCAACATAAGAAATCAAAATATGAAAAGAAAATCGATAAATCTACAGTTTATGAATTATTAACGCATTAAGAATAACCAAAGCTTAACAAGCCAACCTTAAAATTTGAATAAAAAGAAAATAAAGGTAAGAATATCACTAAAAACAATTAGAAAGGTATTGATTCAATAGCATAGCAGAAAATAGTAGCAGACATGTAGTTTTTGCCTCTATCCTATTTGAATCGTTTATTTCAGAAACCACCTAAGTGCGCTTTATTCAACTTTCGGAAAACTAAAAAAAACTGTTTTGCAGCTTAAGTATAGGTCTATTCTCATTCATATATTATTTTACGAAATCAAAAACGTTCTATTGGGATAATCTATTTTTAATTTTTTTTTTTTCATTAAAGTTTTTGAGTTATAATTTTTTGAAAAAATTGCACTTAGGTGGTTTCTGCAATAAATGAGTGTATCCAAAGTGATTTTTTAAAATTTATTATTGAAATTAAGTCAAACCATTAATTTTTATTTGTTTTGGTATTAAAGGTAAGTAACAGACACACTTAAGTATAAAAAAGAGTTTTTTTACTAGGCCTAAATCGAAAGATACAAGTAGACTACACGCTACAATATGTTTATATACAAAGATCTGGCCTTATTCACTTATTCAGCTTCTGGCAAGTCTTCTGGTAACTCCTTGTCAGTTGTTGGCCATTGGATGATAGTGTCATAGAAGGCTTCATATCCAACAGTGTATTCCATCAACTTTTTTATATCGTCTATCTTTTTTTTGTTGATTGGGACCTAAATCCAAAAATATCACTTTGCAAAACCCGATAAATTTTAAAATTTGTTATAGCCTACAAAAACGTTTAGCTAAAAGTAAAATATAAACGTTTAAAATAACCTTGGTAAAATAAAAGTAAACATACCTTCCCCAAAGGATAAGCTTTCTCTGTTTGTAGTTCCGGAGGGCTGGCAGTTTTTAGCAATGTGAAGGTAGATGTTGTTATTCCTCCAATGAATTCGCTTGCGACCACTTTTCCCGGAGTATCCTTGTTGTAGAAAAACTGCTTGTACTTGGACACTTTGAATGGCTGCTTATTTTCTTTGGGTACTTTCCTGCCTGATGTTTCGTCTGAATTTGGCATTTTCTTATATGATTTGGGCCACCACTTTTTGAAACTGAGAACATCGTCTGATTTAAGGTGATATACACTAAATCGGCCAGACTTACTAGCTTTTAACATTAGCTCTGCATATTCATCAAGCGTATAAATCCTGTCCATCTTTCTCAAAAGACGCTTTATACTTCCAAAATCTCGGTCACATGGGGAAAATGAGTGGCCTCGTACAGGGTAGTAGTGAGTTATGGTTTTAAACCGACCTGAGTCACAGAGGTTTAGTAAAAAACGCACAACTGTGTGATTCTTATTTTGGCCTGATGGTCCATCACAAAACAGTGTGAGATGCTTCACATTAACTGGAATGTCATTGAAATAGTTCAGTAGCATTGAACATACTTCGTCTGGGCCTTTGTTTGCTTCGCCCTCATGATAAACATACAGTTTGGAAGAATTAGTTTTCAAATCGTGTAACGAAAACACATTTACCCAGAGCTGCCTCATATAAAAAACCTCCTGTACAGGTATGTGCGGCAAGGGTAAGTTTTGCATATAGTCGAAGGCTAGTGCGACCGTGTTGTCATCTTTGTTTTTGCTTGCCTCATCCATAGCTTTGTAAAACTTTTTTGCTCGCCTTAAGTGTATCATTTTCTCAGCAGCTACATTTCTTTTAGCATTGTCACTCAAACCCTTGTCTTTCAGTTTGGCCGACAGTTTTTCGCAAGTTGAACACATATCAACTTGGGGTCTTCCAAAACAGTAAGCAAAGTTCTCTTTAAAGTATTTGTTGTAGAAACTATATTTTACTTTATTTTTTAGATCAGGGTTGTCTAAAATAAACATTGCATGCATTTTTGTGACATCAAGCCTAGCGTCAAGATATTTTTTAGGTTTTCCCCCATAATGGGTTTCCTTGACATCAAACTTCTCAATGTGCTGCTGTATTCTCACACAAACGTTACCTGGAAGAGCGTTTCCACTTCTAGATTTTCCCCTCATATCTACAGGGTTTTTGTGAAGGGCAGAACATTTATTTATTCTTTTGATTCTATTGTCAGAAATTCCAAACACTTTCAAGAAAACACCTCTACAAACTTGAGTAAGAACACCATTTATTTTCAAGTTATACTTGTATGAATGGGATTTTTTGTTTGGGAAGTCATCAGTAGTCACGTCAGGGTTTTCTTGAGCTTGCTCATTATTTACATTAGACCTGCGGTTTTTGCGTCTACGTTTCACAGGCATAACCTCTACTAAAGCTTGGAGGTACGTGTCTTGGGTGTTTTTATTTTCCAAAGAGTAAAATGTTTCCCATAGTTCTCTATTTATTTCATCCGTAAGTTTCAAATAACATTTCAAATTGCACTTACAGTTAACATCATTCAGCGGGGCTTTGCTGGGAACTTCTTTTCCTTTGTACGAGACGTACTGCAGTCCTTTGAGCCTAGCATTCCGAATAATGTTCCGTCTGTATTTTTCTTCTTGCACAACTCCACGCCTACGCTTGAGATTAGGTTCATCATCTGAACTATCCGACATGGCTTAAGAACTATATAATGTAATGATAAACAACAAAATAACACCTATATTTCACCGAAAACTCACGAAAACTAAACTAACTACTCAGTGTTAGGTAACCAATGAATCATACAAAACAGCAAGACACAACAATGCTGACGTCAACAAGGCCGCCAACCGTCACGAGTGAAATTTACCGCAGAAAGAACCTAAGCGACGGCGCTTGGGTTCTTTCTGGAATAAACGGATTATTTTCAAGGCTGCCAAATAGCATTGCTGACATGGAACATAGGTTATTTCTGCACTAAAAGATGTAATTACCTTTAAATTGTACAGTACCATCAAAAACACATTTTTTAATATTTTGTCGCTTAGGTGGTTTCTGAAATAAACGATTCATTTACAGAGCCATCTACAGTTACTTTCTTTTCCGACTTTGGTACAGCGTTACTGTAACTTTATTATGCGGCGCCAGAAAAAGGTTTTTTTTTTTGAAAATATTTTATACGTAAATTATAAACGCATTTTACGAACATCTTCTAAGTTGTATTAAAAACTTACAATCAAAAAGGTAGTAAAATAAAAAGAAGTGCCATGTTTAACGAGAGGAAAGCCTCTCTGAATCATGACTCTCTCTCTCTTTTCTCAGCGCGAACGCGCCGACTATAATATAGCTTTGTTTTTTTTCGTGAAAAGATCGGAGGGACTTCATTTAAATTTATTCAAGTTTCTGCGCAACATAATTAGAGTTGAATTGAAATTTTTTATGCATTTTGGACCTTAGATATGAATATTTTACCCAAGAAAAGGCAAATATCTGGGAGAAATTCCTCTTAAACTTTCTTATTAGTTCTTATCGAAAGCAATCATTCGTAGATTGTATTATTGTTCCTCTTTTTTTCTGTATTTCTGCTTCCCTCCCTCTCTTTTTGCTTTATCCAGAAGACTTTAATTATCTTGTTTATTCACAGGTGGCATGTTCGTACGAAACAGAACATCGAAAGAGTTCGGAGAGATGAAGCCAAAGCAGCTGAAGAAGAAAAAGAATTGCAGCGAAGAATCAGACTTGCTGTAAGTTACCAAAAAAAAAAAAAAAACGTCCGAAATCATGCATTCTTCTTGTAATTTTATAAATTTGTTTAAAATTTCAGCGAAAAAATTATTAGATTCAATGTTTATGTTATATAGAATTATACAAATGCTAATCAACCTATTCTTTGTGTTTCCTGACCTAATCGAGTTATTTAGTAGAACCCCCCCCCCCCCCAAGAGTACATGTAATGTACCAGACAGCCCGGTTATCCCATCCAGAGACTGCAGTGTAATTATTAGAACTTCGCAGTCTGGAACAGTGAACAACCAAGTTGGAGGTAGATGTCATCTCATTGAAGCTGAGAGGGCCTACAAACTGGTAAATGAAGTGAGTTTATCTCACCATCGAGTGTCCACAGCGTGTTGCTGTTCGACTCGTGAATTGAAGGCAAAGCTTGAGTATTTAGCTATAAGTTACTGTCCCTAAGGCAGAACTACATGCAATATTCCAGACAGCCTGATTATCCCATCCAGAGGCTGCAGTTACATTCTTATTAGAACTCCTCAGTCTGGAACAGTGAACAACCAAGTTGGAGGTAGATGTCATCTCATTGAAGCTGGGAGTGCCAACTAACAAGTAGATAAAGTGAATTTATCTCACCAGCGAGTGTCCGCAGCATGGTGTGGTTCCACTCATGAATTTAAGGCAAAGCTTGGGTATTCAGCAGCAAGTTATCATCCCTACTGCCTATTGTTAATTGCTTAGAAAGGGCTCTAATTAATTTAAACACCCTTTTTTCAATGGCATAAAAAATCTATAGTCTTCAGAATTGAGACTTTGTTGCACCAATGTCAAGGCTGATTAAAGTGAGAAACCAGCATTAAGTACAAATTCTCAAGAAAATACAGCATATGGCTATTTTAAGGCTACAATAGAGCCTCTTGATCAGTGCAAAAAACTCACCACACAATAAGAAAATTGTAAGAGAACTGAGTCAATGAAGAGGTTCCATTGTCGCCTTGAAATAGCTATATGCTATATTTTCTTGAAAATTTGTTTTATTTACGTTGACTTCTCATTTTCACTATATTCTGGCACAAAGCGTAGTTGATCATTTTTCATTCAATGTTAATGCTACTGAAGATGAAGCCTAGAGCAGTACAGAAAACAGAGAATGGAGAGCGTCTTTCTCCATTGATGTGCTTTTATCATTCAATGTGTTTTTATCCACACTCTTTCAATGTAGGTGTTACAAGGTGTATGTAAATGATATGGTCAAAAATAATTCAATATTTCTGCTGTATTTCATGTGCTGACAAGCTTAACTATTTAATTTTTCAAGTATTTTATTTTTTGAGCTGTAATCTAGAGAATTTGTTGAAAGTTGAAATTTTCAGGTTGCATATTTTACCCATCCGTAACTTACTCAGTGAACCTTTTTTTATTTTTAAATAATGTTCTGTAAGAAAGGTAACTTTAGGACACTTTTCCAAAGTTTTATTCAGTTCCTGTCTTTATTTTCAAAGTAAAAAAGCATTACAAATCATTTTATGTCAGCTGAGTACTCCTCTTACAAGAAATATCATAATGAATAACTCTAATTGCTATGGTATTTCACTAAAAAAAATAATTTGTGGGACTCTTACACAATTGATTGGGGTAATAATAGGAAAATGCTTTATCTTGTATTAAAAACAGTAGAAAACATGACTTAGTACAAATGTTATTCCCATATTATTATATAGATGCATTATCTGCACTACAAATAACAAGAGAAATGAGTTTATATCAATCCTAGAATATTATATGTAGTAGGTCATATGAACAATACATTCTACTTAATGGGTACAATTTTAGATTAGATACTATTTTACACTGTGCTTTGAAATGCTACTAGACAAGCATATTGTATAACTGATATTATTTAAACACTTTGTAAAGTTTGTGTTTTTGTCTACCTTAACTAAAAGATCGCTGTAAACTTGCAGCTCTTTAACTTTGAAAATTTCTCAGTCCCAAAGTTAACCTGTGAAAAAGTGAAAATTTTAAATGTGGAGGCTATAAAACTAATAACATGGTTACATCTAAATTAATTGCTTTAGGATGTATTTATCAATGTGTTCTTGAGGCACAAGGGAAAGTTTCACCAAAACAAGAATTTTTAAAAACAAATGGAGAGAATAATTTAGCTGTCACAACAAGTGCAATGAACTAGGGTTCTGATAGCTGCTGTTAGATAGCTGCACAATACAGGTCTACTCAACACACATGATTACATACTGAACCAAAACAGTGTGTCCTGTTGATGACGTCGTATATTATAATTACGATCATTTAAAAATTTATCAGAAGGTTGTCTTAGATTAAAAACATAAGGCCGCAGAATGAAAAAGCATATACAGTAGAACCCTGATTATTCGGATTAATTGGGATCCGACCCAATCCAGAATATTGAAAATCCGGATTATCCGGAGAATGAAAAAAAAATGAGATGAAACATACTTACTGAAAATTACCTCAAAAGGAAACACATAGAATTACACATGAACAGTACTTAATTATTATAAAGTCTGTAATTTTCTGCTGTGACAGTACTTAATTATTATAAAGTCTGTAATTTTCTGCTGTGACAGTTCAATTTTTTTCCCTATCGAGGTAAAAGAAAAAATGATTCAAAAGTTGAATTGCAAAGAAAAGGGAACTCAATCAACGACATAATATGGTCTTGCCCATTACAGGGTTGGACAAATTAATGTTATGGAAATTTAATGATCGCTCCTCAAATTAAAAAAAAAAAAGATCGATTCGGAATAAGTAAGTTCGAATTTGCGGGGTTTTACTGCATATGCATTTATATACATTATATGCATTTATTTCATGTATTTACATTATTTAGAAAAAGTCACTAAATATGCCATTATTCTTGGAATTAGAAATTAAAAGTCGAAGTTCTTTTTTTTCTTTGCTTCACGTAACTCGTAAACGCATTAGCGTCTGCAAGGATTCCCTGTATTGGTTAAAGCGTAATTGGACGGAAGGTTTTCCTGTCCGCTACATGTCCCACAGAGAACCCCATAGACTAAAAATTACCCACGGTTCCAAAATAAGCCACCCTGGCCCAAAGTTACCCTGTCTTACAGTAGCTTAAATCCTTGTTTTTTTTTTTAACACATTGATCTAGATATCGCTGATGCTTTAAATGCTCATTTTAATGAAAAACATGAAAATTTGTTTTAAATAGCGCTTCACTTGTAGAGTGAATATATTCCATTCCTCTTACATTACATTTTCATGATCAGTAGATGTCTGCTGTCTCTTCTTAAAATAAAATTTGATTGCCTTTTTGAATGAATTTTTGCATGTATTTTTCACTAAATATTCTTTAAGTTTTAAACATAAGTGACGATATATTTTAATTTTTTGATAATGTGAAATATTTTAAAAATCAGGAACAAGAAGCAAGAACTGATTTATTGAGGAAGAAAGCTAAAAGTTCAACTTCTGAAACTGAGCATGAATTCTCTCGTGATGACCATGTAAATTTTTTCAAGGAATTGGAAGAAGAAGGAGTAAGATATTTTCAAACTTTTTGTAAATTTTCTGTGTTATTTTCTTATTGTTTCTAGTTAAAACAAGTTGAAAGTCACACTAAAATTACTTTGAACTCACAATTCCAATTGTTCATGACCATATCTATATAAAAGCTAAGTACAGTAGAGTCTCAAAAATCCAAGGTGATTGGGGGGCTCTTGCTGCTTTGGATTATCCAGAAAATACTTCCAGATAAAAATTTTACTCTTTTCGGATGGCATAAGGAGGAGCACCTTTTACATCCTTTCACAAAGAAAAAGAGGTATCGTTAAAAATGTATCACTGAAATTCCAACATAAATTTTGCTATTTAGTTACCTCTAAACGAGTTTTGATTTTTTGAAATTATTTTTACAATGTCTGGTACATATTTTTGTGTGCGAATTTGTAGGCAACCAAACATGCGTTTGGCTGTGCCCGAATTCATTTGGATGAGTTTTGTCATTTATCTGCCATACGAAAGGGGGTGATAGAAGAGCCCAAGTGAGCATAGAACCACCCATTATTGTGTCCAATCCTTAACCGTAACCAAGTTATGGTTGATATAAGAAAAATGAGTAAAAACAAAATTCCGGGAAAACGACCAATTTTTGGGATTCCTGTAAGACCTACAGACAAAATAAGTACATTTTTGGAAAGAATAGACTAAATCCTACAAAATGGCACTTTTTGCATCAAGATAGTTGCATTTTACAGTGAGCTACAAGACTTGAAACATTGGACACACTCAGAATTGAAATGGTGCCAAAGTTTTCAATTGACATTTTCAAAAACAACTGTATAAGTTACAATCTGGAAAATCTACCAAAAACTAGCCCATTTCACTCGATTTCAGATGATACAACAACACATATTGGGCTTTAAGTTCAGTAGAAATTCAGGCTTGTGTTGAAACAGTAAAAATCTGCATTCGTTGAAAAGGAAAACCAGCAAAGAATCGCACTTTTCTGTTTAAAATTTTCTGTTTCACGTAAGCAAGTAGCTTTCTTTGTTTAAGAAAATTATATTTTTATATCAAAAAACTAGTTTTAACACTTTATTAAGTGGAAAAACACAAAAGATAAAAATAAGTAGAAGTAAAAGAAGCATTACTTTCCCGTACTTTTCACAAAAGGAAAATCAATCATAAGAAAGTTTCACTAACATCACAATGAATACATTTAATCAATCTTCAAAATTTACAATCGATGCTGCCATTGGTAGCCGCCACACCTGATACATGCCTTTGCCTTTCTGTGAACAGAAACAACCGTCGTTGCTCTAAGTGAAATTTCATTTCTTAGTTTCACTATTCTTCCATCAAGCCGGTTGCTCAATTCCTGCAAACTGGCTACTTCTGCTTTGTAAACTTCTTATTTTAAGAATCCCCAAACAATTTTTATTTTTTAAGAATGAAATATACTCAAATAATCATGCAATATAAAAGTGAAAGCAAGAATCAACAAAAAACCTATTGCTACGAAAATTTCCGGTAAAAGAAGAAAGAACAAGAGGAGGAGGAATGAGATGGATACAAAAAATATAGTATTTGCAGCTCAGTCAAAAAAAGGTTATATTTTCTAATTAATTTAAATTGTTTATCTTTTAATATTTTACATAACAGAAATTTAACTTTTCTCAAAAAAGAATGATAATAATGGAAAAAAATAACGAATATAAGCTTTTTATAGTAAACGATAATTTTAATACGTAATTATAACATAATTTGAAGTGAAAAGATTATTTTTTGTTAAGACAAATGAAGACATCACTCCCCGAAGGTCCCTTGTTCCTGTCACCGAGGTAACTTGCCCAGTTAAGACAAATGAGCACACCAACGTTCTTATAGCACCAGCTGTGAAAAAACATATACAAAATATTAAATAAATGTGTCCACTAAGATACACGGGAAGAATGCAAATGAGATTCGCCAATTTTTCCTAATATACTAGCGATCTAATGAATAAAAAGATATGTATGCACACCATAAAAAATCAAACTCAAAATGTCAATTTGTAGATAAATCTAATGCGGGATGGGAAATTATATTTAAAAAAAAAAGTAGAACACATAAAATAAATGTGCATTTAAACATCGTAAGATATGTTTCGATTAAAAATGCATGAACTGAAAAATTACCGGAAAGAAATCTTGTGATCTGTACTGAAAAAATGAGCAAAATGCAAGGTTGGCAAAAACCCAGGTTTTTTAAAAAAAGCCCATGGACCCAAGATGTTTTGGGTTTTTTTAAATAAAACCCAAAATAAAAAACCCAACCAAAGCTGGGTTTTTAAAAAGAAATGTGAGTTTTTTGTCTTTTTTTAGGTAAAATGTGGGTACTTGTAGCATATTGTAGCGTAAGTATATGGACAAAGCACAAAAATTGTCTTGGGATAAAAAAAAACTGGAAAATTCAGCGTTTTCTGAAGAAAAGTATGAAAGACAATGAAACCCAAGAATGGTGAAGTTTCAGATTTTTTAGTTTCCATGATTATCAACAGTTAAGGCAAGGTTACTTCTTGAGTGATAAAATCTATTGTTCGTTTTTAATTACTACATTTTTTTTTTTTTTGCATTTTACTTTATTGTATTTCATTTTGTTATGCAAAACTACTAACGTCAAGTAGTTTAAATCCCTTTTTACTGAATTCCAGCTCAATCAAGACATTTCTTTGAATTTTATGTTGCCTATTTTTCTATTTCTGTGTACAGAGTAAGAAATATTAAACTTTTTTGTAAGATAATGAAAATAATGTAAATCCTATTCTGTTTTCTGTCCGACCATTTGTAAAACCTGCCAATTTCTAAAAAAATATACCTTGTGTTTATTCGAGATTTGTGACGTGTTGGTTTGCAGAAAATAATTCAAATGAAAGCCTTTTAGCTAGAGTAGTTTCCTCTGTACAATATACAAATATGAGAAAATCAGACCTGACAGGACTTAGTCAAGATAATTTGAGTTATTTATTGACCAGTTAAAGAAAAAAGTAAAATATATTTATTTAAATTCTTTGCAGTATTTTTTTAATGCCGTTAACAGTTAAGAAATACTATTCAAGTTAAAAATTCATTTTTTATGTCCATTCTCTGTGGTCAAGAACAAATAAAAAAGAAGCTTAAATTGTAAAAGTATTTAAATTAATTAATTTTTTTAAAAACTTCTCAGAAAATTTAAAAAAACCCAAAAGTGGGCTAAATAATGGGTTTTTTGAATGGGTTTTTTCAAAAAAAAAAAACCCATTTGGTCCAACCCAGTTGGGTCCAATCCGGCCAACCCTGGCAAAATGAGGTTTCCATAATAGAATTGCATAGAAAGCAACCCTAGGAAGGCAGTGCCGTGATCAGTGAAAATGATGACTTTGCCTTGTATGTAGTGATGTGGATCGGGTCAATACCCAGTGGGTAGGTAAATATTTTTTGGGTATTTACCCAAGGCCTGGGTAAATACCCAAAAACTGGGTATTTTACAAAAAAAATGCAAAAAGTGAATGAGATATTTTTTTTTTAAATCTAAACATGAAATAATTTGTAAAACTGAAACATACAAATGTATTACAGTTTATAATATTTTTTATTGAAAGGCTTGATGAAATTATGAAAGAAACATATCGTGTGAAAAGAATCTTTCTTTTCAATCTCATAATTGGAGGAGTATGACAATTCAATGATGAACTCCAGGATTTCAAAATTACAATCTAGGTTAGTCATATCCAAAATGAAAAAAAAAAAAAAAAAGGAGCAGGAGGGATGTTTGGAAGAATAAACTGAGAAGTTATTAAGACTATGATATTATTTACTTATTTTATTGCTGTTTAGGTGATAATGGGCAAATATAGAAACAGTTTTCACATTAATAAACAAAAACAAATCAAAATATTGTTTTCCGTTGCCTTGCTCATTTGCACTTGCTCCCCAGTATTTCATGATTCAAACTATTTTTAATATATGCAATTAGTGATGTAGGGTGGGAAGGTAAATATTTTTTGTGTATTTATCCGAAGGCAGGGTAAATAAATCCCTTAGTAATTGCGCATTTTGCAAAAAAAAAAAAAGAAAAAAAAAAAGGGTGGGTGGTATCAAAAGGTGATGAATTTCTTTTTAAAACATAAACCATAAAATGGAAGATTAAAAATATAAAAAATTATATATTATAATTTTTTTTAATTAAAGGCTTAGCAAAATCTTATCAAAAAAAAAAAAAAAACTGTCAGAATTTAAAATGAACTATTCTAAAACTTAGATAGGATGACAGGAAAATTTAAAAGAGAATTTTGATATAGTTTTCCTGAATTTGTCTTTGCCGGTGGTAAGTGATTATTTCCACACCAGGCATTTTTATACATATTCATTACATTCTCTTCCCATTTTTTATCTTTTCAAAATTTGGCTGCCGCTTCAAAGTATGCATTTTTTGAATTTGTAATGCATTTGCCTAACTATCCATTTGTGTTGCTTTATAGTTCTGGTGCGAAAAAAACTTTGAGATTTCCAATGCTGATGAGTTCAATCTCAAAGCAGCTTTTCTTTGGCTTTGTTTATAATTTTTTTTTTATTCCTCTCCCTTTTTAAAATGTTTAATTCCTTTTTTGTTACTTGCCATTAGATATATGCAGAATACGCCTCAACACTTGAACTAGGTTTGGAGTAAATTTCTGCAAAAGATATAGGAAAATAAGCAGTAATAATAAATTGAGCGACATTTTGTTACATTTTGATGTCATGCAGGGACATATTACTGGGTTATAAAAGACAAGGACCTTAAAAAATTGATGTTTGCTTTTTTTTGTAACCAGTTAAGCTTTTTACTTTTTGTAGAATGTCTTTTTATATCTGAAATTTGGCTATCAACATTGATTAGGCATATCCGACACATCTAATGTGGATATCATATTAGATTGCTAAATTGTTTCACACAATTGTTCTTTAAATATGTGATCAAAATACAACTTTTGAGCAAAAATTTATTGTTTTGTATATGGTTGTTCATATATATGCACAGTGGAATACATACAGAAAAGTATTTTAGTTGAATATAAATTTTTTAAATAAATACCCGGGTAAATACCCATTTTGGGTATTTACCCGGGTATATACCCCTAAAAAAAACCCCGGGTATTTTACATCACTACTTGTACGCGATTTCTTTTGTTCTCTTGCGTGTTTGGACAGCCGGCATAAGGCATGGGGCAGGCCGATTGCACGTAGCCATGATTGGAGTCAGGTCTGGTGGTCTAGGTGGCTAAAGAATGATGCCCATATGACTAATAAATTGGGGATACTGTTCAGTTGGAAAATCTCGAACGGCATTTGAAGAATGTGTAGGTGCTCCATCTTGTTGGAAAACTATTTCTGCTCTCTCTGGAACAGGAATAGCATCAAGTAAGCCAGGCAAATGATGTTCGATGAACTCTAAATATGTGTTTCCTGTTAGACTACATCGAAACACATATGGACCAATCAAATGATCTCTGATTACACCAAACCAAACATTTAAGCTGAATCAAGTTTGGAACGATGAGCTTTGGATTAAAAAAGGACTATGTAGATCATACCTCCACTTGTTTTGCAAATTTATGAGGACCCCTCTTGTGAACAACGACTCATCTGTCCACAGTATGTTTCTTCGAAAATGGTATTCTTCAATGTCTCAGGCCAGTAGCCATCTAAAAAATGTTACTCACTTTTCTAAATCTGAATTGTGCAATTAGTGTATTATTGTGAAATGGTAAGGACCATACTTGTTTTGGTACAATGTTTTCATAACTTTACTTTGTGAAAGTCCACCTTCTCTAGCAATCATGCATGAACTCACACTTGGGTTTTCCACTACTCAGTCCAGCAGATACTCCTCAGCATCGACAAAACCGTGATCCTGGCCCCTCTCCTGGCTTCAAGAGAGCAGAAATCATTTTTCAACACGATGGTAACCCTGCTCATTTTAAAATTCCATTCAGGATTTTTCTGACTGAACACTATCCCCAAACGGATTGGTCCTATAAGTCTCATTCCTTAGCTACCTAAATCGCCAGACCTGACGCCAGTGGACTTCTTTGGGGATTCTTAAAATAAGAAGTATACAAAACAGAAGTGACCAGTTTGCAAGAATTACGCAACTGGCTGGATGGAGTAGTAATAAAACTAAGGATTGAAATTTTACTTTTGTCACACGACGGTTGTTTCTGTTTGCAAAAATTTAAGGGCATGTATCAGGTGTTGCTGCGACCAATTTCAGCATCTATTGTAAATTTTGAAGTACTCATTGATGTTAGTGTACCTTTTTAATTATTGATTTTTCCTTTGTATAAAGTATGTTAAAGTAATGCTTTTTTTATTTCTACTTATTGATATCTCATGTGTTTTTCCAAATGTTAAAACTATTATTTTGATATAAAAATATCATTTTCTTAAAAAAAGAAAGCAACATGCTTACATGAAACAGAAAATTTAAAACGGAAAAGCGCGACTCTTTGCTGGTTTTCCATTTTTAACGAATGCAGATTTTTACACTTTCAAACAAAAGCCTGAATTTCTGCTGAACTTGAAGCCCAGTATGATTTGTTGTTGTATTATCTGAAAACTAGTGACATAGATCAGTTTTTGGTAGATTTCCCACATTGTAGCTCATACAGTTGTTTTTAAAAGTGTCGATTGAAAACTTTGGCAAAATTTCAATTTTAAGTGTGTCCAAAGTTTCAAGTCTTATAGCTCGCTGTAAAATTCGACTATCTTTATGGAAGAAGTGTCATTTTGTAAGATTTAGTCTGCTCTTTCCAAATATGTACTTACTTTGTCTGTAAGCTTTATAGGAATCTCAGAAATTGCTCGTTTTCTCAGAATTTTTTTAATACTCATTTTCCTTATATCTACCATAACTCTGTTACGGTTAAGGATTGGACACCATAATGGGTGGTTGTATGCTTCGCTTGGGCTCTATCAACCCCTTTCATATGGCAGATTCGATCAAACTTACCTTGTATACTTGCAAGCGTATGTCTGCAACTCGCACAGAGCTTGATTACCGCAGGGTCATGCGGGACACAGGCCCCTGCTCTAAGATTTCATGGGGCCCAAAATCTCCTTAATTTATCATGCTAATTAAAAATAAATAATGATTTCACTTAGAATCTAGAATACAAGATGTCATTGATATTTTTGCAAAAGCAAAGACAAGGAAAAAATCTCTTTATTTGTTGATAAAAATTGTGTCAAATTGTGTCCCTATAATAAATACCTTTGATATTTACCGTAAACTGGCAAAGTTTAACCCCATCTTATATAATTATCGTATACTATATCTCTTCTACTTTTTAAACATTGTGATATGAGGTTACCACCAAATTTAGCATGGTTATGTTAATATGCAAGTATCAAAATATTTTATAGCTTCAGGAATAAGTGGAATAATAGGGGGCGGGGAGGTGGTAGACAAAATGAATTTCATACACAGTGTCTTCAAAAATCTTAGTCGGGACCTAGGGGCCCCTGAAATACAAATGAGCCCCATGTCCAATATCAGAAAGAAAAACAAAAAAACCTACAATGGGCCTACAGAACAAAAAAGTTAGAAACCTCTGATTTACAACAATTGGGACTGTAAGAATTGGGATATTAGCAACAAATTCAACTATAGCTTCTTAAGAGTTAAAAATAATTTAAAAATGCTTTTGACTTAACTGTTAGTCATGTTTTAGTAAATTCAGCTTAGTTGCCTGTTACCACCTCTTCCAATTTTGACCAGCAGACTCCCACTTTTCAGCCTAATCCTCCCACTCTCCTGCTTCACAGTTCATTTCTTCCAAGTTATTTTAAATTTTTATTCTAATAACTTTGCAACTTTTAACAATTGAGTTTTATGTTGATATTTGTGTAAAAGTCTGATCGTCCTTCACGGAAACTTACAATTTGAGTTCATGAAATTCATGTGTGATTGGTGACGATCACAGCACTAATCAAATTATTATATCTGATAAGATTTCTGTTTAATTTGTATCCTGAAATCAGCAACAAATTCAGTAGATTGAAGGCATTTACAATTTTAAAACTTTCACACCTCTTAATTTTCCATTCCCCATTGTTTTTCAAATCTTTTAGAAAAATGCAAAATCAAACTATATGAACTAGACTCTTGTATCCCGAGAGATTTCTTATCTTATCGTATTACCCTGCATCATCTGACATGCTGTAAAAAAGCGAGATTGACCAGCATGCTGGGAAATTCGAATTTTCCGGCATGCCGAATAGTTTGAAGTTTATTTTACAACAAAGCAAAAGTAAATTCCCCATTCAGTTCCAATCAGAAAGCAAACTACTGTAAGGAAAAATATAGGTAAGAAGTAACCTTCTTTCAAAAAAAAAAAAAAAAAAAATAGATTCCATATAATATGTGCTTGTTATTTATGGTAGGTCATTATTAATGGATTTAATTATATGCTAATAAAGTAATCAATTCAGAAGCAATTATCGTTGCTGCGATTTGTTCATATTTTTTAAAAATAAATCATTTTAGGTTCCTTTTGGAGAGGTAGGTTTAATTTTTATTTATTGAATAGCTATGGTAAATTCTTTAACACTGGTTTAAAGGCCTTAACTTACTGCTGAAATGTTTGCTTACTTAGTTTTAATTTAACTTTTTTAAAATTATTCGTTATTAGACAATATTTTTCATGTTAAAATGACACTTAGTAAATATTTTTACAAAATTAAACTGTTTATTAATACTAATAAGATTGGTATAGAGCTTATATTCATTTTTAAGCTGATCATATGCTTTTTATAGTTTTAATTTTTTTTCTAACCTCAATTTTTCCGGCATGCCAGAAAGGACCAGGCAAGTGGTGTTGAAGCTCTGGTGACCCCCAAATTTTGTGGCATGCTGGATAATGCAGGGTAACACGGTACTAATATGTTTTTGTTTTTTAATAAAGCTTTGATAAGGAAAGCATATGTTTTGAAAGTATGCTGACAGAGTATATGTACTTCACTGATAATTGTATATCATGCTGAAGTTTCAGTCCTTTTGTATACTACAAGTGGTTTATTTATTTTGGAAATTGGAAGTAATTTTACCACATACTGCTAAAAATCAGCTTTTTTATGCTTCATCTTAATAATTACTGTTTTTTTAATTCTAAACTTGATCTAACGTTACTTTTCAGACTTTCCACTGTTGAAATAATGTGCAAATGAACTGCACATTAATGCATTGGAAATCAATTTTTAATGAATTAAGTGGTTTGTTTGAATTATTGGTTTCAGTTTTTGAGTTTACAAAACTTTTTTTTCAACTTACAACTTTCTAGTGATAAAATAGAAGACGACGAGTGAAGAAGAGATGTACAGTAAAACCTCTTGAAGTGGCCACCCCTGTTAACGGCCAGTTTTCCATGGCACGAAATTTGGCCTATTCGCATGCTGTTAAATCAACCCTTAAGAGCGGCCACTCAAACTCCTCTGAGTGTCTGGGTAGTCGCCAGTCTGGGCTTTGAAATAGACTGGCGTCTACTCGTTCGTTTTTTTACCTGTACCCTTTCGTTAAGAGTACTTCCAAGGAGTCCTCTAAGTGTTTCTGTGGTGCAATGTTTTGCTGTGTATGGGGGGGGGGGAGGGAAGCGGGAGGAGTGGCATTTCGAGAAATAGGCATGTGTTGGTGGGAACTATCGTTTCTCCTCTTGGCTGTTATTGGTTAATCTAGGAGGACTGATATTTTTCTTTAGATAGAACACAATAATTTTAGTTTTGGGGAAAATATTTAGTTTTTGACAATTTTTTCTTCATTGATTGATGATTGTAAAAAAAAAGATTTTTAGGCAGTATTATGAACTTAGATGGTGAAGCTTTTAATATTTGTTGCGATAGACAAAAGTAAAGTTTTTAACACAGTAAATGCTGGAGGTAATTTTATATCATCGCTACGTTGACAGCCATAGCTGATGACTCAATTTGGGGTTTGCTTTAACATGGTTAAAATAAATTTGTAAAGAAAAAGTAGTTTCTGTAAAACTATAAACAAATACAAATTGAATCTTTTTGTGTACAAAGGAGAAATTATGGAATAAAAAAGTCTTTGTTTTCTTAAAATATCATTTTAAAGTATTAATTATGTCATTAATAGTGCAGTTCAAGTTCAATAATGAAAACCCTTATCCACCCCATCTATGTGGCCACATTTTCACAGAACGGAGGGGTGGCCACTCAGATAGGCTTTATTGTGTATAATTTTGATTTTTAACATTTGTAATGTTTGAAATTTTGTACTTAAAAGAGTAACAAAATATTCAAATGTAATGTTTTTTAAATTCTCGATTGCTTTCTGAAATTTCAGCATGCAGTTTCCACCATGCTAAACTTTTATTTAAAATTCAAACTGTGAAAGTTCATTTGTAAAAAATTCTGAGGTGCATTTCCAATTTTCAGTTTATAGAGTATGTACAATCTTCAGATTTCAATCCTTCTGCATCTTCCAAATATTTTGATTATTTTAAAACTCGGAAATTATTTTAATCTAAGGAAATTTAAGTTGTGTTAGTTTATTTTTTATTTCAATAAATATTTTAATTTTCAAATTTGTTTATAATTATTATCAATAGGTGTATGCAAGTTCATCAAAAGACATTTTTATCTTCTGAAAGAAGATTTTAAGATTATTTAAGATCTTCTAATGTTCGGTGCAGTATTTATTCAGTTAATACTAAGCTTATTTGTATTTTAAATATTTTGCTCAATTAGTCAAGTGCATGCAGGGCAAAGTGAAATAGTTAATTACATTTACTTATTTAATCATTTACTAAATCAATTATGTATTTATTTATTGATTAATTCATTTACATTCCTTCATTTAAAAATTCACTTATATATATATATATATATATATATATATATATATATATATATATATATATATATATTCATTCATTCACTGATTTTCATATTCATTCACTTTTATTCTTTCATTTGATTTTCCTTATATATTAATTAATTTCTTTATTTGTTTATTGTTTCATTATCTTTTCATATATTCTTTCATTATTTTATTTACTCATTTATTTGATCAAAAATATATTTTATAACCAAATAGCTAGTTCATTGTACAAATATTTAATCTTTTCACTTAGCTCCATGAAAAAAATAAATCCACTTTTTTAAAGATACAAACTGCTAGAAATGAAAAAAAAAATGTTTCAATGTAAGTTTTGTCATAAAATATCTTGTTCATCGTACTGTAATTTTCAAAACAAATTCCCAATTTGTTCATTTCAAAAAGGCGAGATATCTTAACTATTTCACTTTTCCCCACATTGCCCTACAACTTTTCTCCCACCAAGTTGCTTAACACTCAATAACTGTAACCACTAGGTTTTTTGTTAAATCACATTCTGTTTTAGTTTTATAAAATTATACAGTACAACCTTGATATCTCGAATCTCTTGGGATGGGAAAGTTTTTCGAGATATTGAGTTTTCGAGTTATCAAGGTTTTTAAAAAATTACACTAGTAACTCTCACATTTACACACACGTACGCTATATGAATTTATATATGTACTATGGGACCACTTCGAATTACGATCAATAAAGTACAGTGCCCGCCACTTATTAAAATCACATTCGTTTGGTGGACATTTCATTTTATAAAGCGGCTGATTTTATTAACCGGCATTTAAAAAAATAAAAGGTTTTGAAGTTTAAATACTCTAAAAATGAATTGAAAAACTTCATTTATTTCTGTTTTAAGTATTTCAAAATACAGTTATCATTTTAACTAAACATGAGGTATATGTCTTTTATAATTACTTGCACAAAGATCTTAAACTGTAAGTGCATTGTTGTTTGCTTAACAGAACTGGGGAGCCAAGATTCAATATCGTTTGAGAGTTTACAAAGTGTTCTGTAACGTTCAACATATTTTCCTCTTTGTTCTAAAGTGCATTGTACATTATCAAGCGCTTTTCTGACATCTATTGAAAATGAAGAGGCAAATTTGTGACTGAGATATTCTCATCTTCTGAAGCCGATTCCTTCACTTCTTGGTGGCGATTTAACACTTTTTTACGTATGATGTCCAAAAGTTTGATTTTATAAAACGGCGATAGTGATTATATTAAAAGATGGTTTTAACATGTTTTGGTTATTGCAATGATTCTGTTCTTCCCAGATTCGATTTTAAAAAGCGGCTGATTTTATAATCCAGCGATTTTATTAGTGGCGGGTACTGTAGTCCTCAATATTTCACTAGATTTGAAATTTTCTATTTGTCGAAAGTGCACAGGATGAGATTTTGAAATGAAAATCAATTTCAACTTGGTTTTTTCACCTAAAAATTTAAAAATTCTAATTCTATCTTTAACCAGTAACTTCACATTCAAAAAGTTCTCAGCAGCCAATTTGTAGGAGTTAAAAAAGCTGAATGGTGAAAATGAGGAACGCATTTTCCGTTTTTGCTTGAAAACTGACAGACGAAAAATCGAACCCCTTTCTTCAAAACGGATAATATGTTCAAGAGAAATGCACAAAGATTCTAAACTCTGGGAAAAACACAGCACCTCCTTCATACCAACACTCCCCTATTATCTTGCCCCAATTTCCTATTCACAACATTACCAAGAAAAGGGATGAAAAGCGTTAAGCAATTGCCCTGGAACTGGTTTTTCTACAAAAATTGCCAGAGCAAAACGACAATTGAAACTTGCTTCTGTGCAAAAATTTCGACATATCAAGGGTTTCGAAAATAAATTTCGAGATAACTATGGAAAATACACAGGGGTTTTTATAGAAAGTGCTGGGGAAAATTTTTGTTTCGAGACATCAAGGGTTTCGAGATAAGGAGGTTCGAGATATCAAGATTTGACTGTATACAGTAAAACCTTGATATCTCGCATCTCTCGGGATGGGAAAATGTTTCGAGATATTGAGTTTTCGAGTTATCAAGGTTTTAAAAAAATTACACTGGTAACTCTCACATTTACAAACACGTATGCTACATGCATTTATATATGTACTATGGGACTACTTCGAATTACAGTCAATAAAGTAGTCTTCAGTATTTCGCTAGATTTGAAATTTTTTAACTATCGAAAGTGCACAGGATGATATTTTGAAATGAACAACAATTTCAACTTGGTTTCTTCACCTAAAAATTCAAAAATTCTAATTTTATCTTTAACCAGTAATCTCACATTCAAAAGCTTCTCAGCAGCCATTTTGTTGGAGTTAAAAAAGCTGAATGATGAAAATGAGGAACGCATTTTCCGTTTTCAATTGGAAACTGACGGACGAAAAATCGAACCCCTTTCCTCAAAGTGGACAACATGTTCGAGGGAAATGCACAAAGATTCTAAACTCGGGGAAAACACAGCACCTCCTTCATACCAACACTCCCCTATAGCAATTGTCTCTGGAACTGGTTTTACTACAAAAATTGCCAAAGCAAAACGACAATTGAAAATTGCTTCTGTGCGAAAATTTTGACATACCAAAGGCTTTGAAAAATAAATTTCGAGATAACTATGGAAAATATATTGAGGTTTTTATAGAAAATGCTGGGGAAAATTTTTGTTTCGAGACATCAAGTGTTTTGAGATAAGGAGGTTCGAGATATCAAGGTTTGACTGTATATATTTTTTGTTTAAACTGATTGACGTTATTTTTGCTTTAATTTATCATAATGTAGGGGCATCATGGTGGAATAAACAAGGAACATGAAGCGGAAGAAAAGGCACAAAAAGAAAAGTTTGAGAAAGATATTGGATTACTGACATATCTTGGACAAAGTTCTTCAGAAGCTAAAGGTATTTTCTGTCTTAACTTTTTATATTTGGTGTCTAAACTAAGGGGGGGGGGGGAGGATCTACTTTCCTTAAAGAAAATAAGTTGTCTGTAGAAAAATGGTTTTGTTCAAATGAGTATTTACCCTTTTTGCATTTTGTTAGTTGCAATGTACTTTAGTGCAAAAGTAAAAAAATATATATATATGCGTAAGTAAATGTAAGACATTTTTTTTCTTTTTTTCACTGTGACTCTGCAATTGATTTAAAACTAAAATTCTTTCATCCTAGGCTCTAATAATGGTATGTTTGTAAAAATATTAAAGACAATTTGCAGTGACCTCCCACTTATGCAAATTTTAAGGAAGCTAAGTAAAGTCGTGCATAACTAAAAGTTGCACACCCACTGAATTTTCTCTTGTACTTTTTGCTAACAATATGTGCTGGATATATTTTAAAGTGTAAAAATAAGCATATTGTCACCTCAGAGCAACAGTAAGATATCTAATCCCAGAAATAACGCTAAGATATCTTACTGTTGCACTGAGGCGACAATATATGTTCTATGTTGAAACAAAATCATCTATATTTATTTCTCAAAACTTGTGTTTTTTTTTGTGACAATGCAATAACTCCCTCAACTACTTGATCAAACTTCCTGAGTAAGGCATCATTTTAAAGATTTTTTTAAACCGCTTTTGGTGAAAAATAAAGAGACAAAGTATTTTTTTTTTGTCAAGAAACCAATGTATTCTGTTTTTTATTGCTCATTGCTTCAATGAATAGCATCCCAAGGTTGAGACACATTGACTCGATTGGTTAGAACTAGTGATGTTCTGGATATCCTTATCCGCGGATATCCGAGGGAAAATAAAGATCTGTATCCGTATCCGTTACTTTTTAGGTGGATCTTAAACGGATCATTTCTATTCTAAAAATTTTTAAATATTTGAATAAAAGTCTCTTGAATTCCGTTTAAATTAGGTTTTATTCCCTATTTAAATTTTAAGGTATCATTTCAGAAGCCAATTTGTATCCCCCCCCCCCCCCCCCATTGCAAAAAGGAAGGGGAAATAAGTTTTAAAAGCGTGTATCAGTGTGTCTTTTTGTGGCATCGTAGTTCCTAAACAGATAAACCGATTTTGATAGTTCATTTTTCGTTCAAAAGGTGACTTGATCGAAAATGTTCTTAGCTTGGCCTCGTTTTCGTAGAACTTTAATTACCGGAGATATTAATTAAAAACCAACTTTTAACGTTTTGCACAATTACGGTAGTAAAAATTTACCCGTACGTTAAAAATGTTGGCCCTAATTGAAAGAATGAAGTTATCTGCGTTTGATATTTATTTGAAACTTCCAACTGATATACAGTAGGAGCTTTAATCTTAAGTAAATTTTAAATGCAATTCTAAGCCCTTATACGCGTGATTGGTAGCGATTTCATAGTCGGAAGATAAGGAGAAAAAGCTCAATGATTTAAAATTTTTACCTGCTGTCAGTTCATATTTGTTAACAAATGTGTAATCTGACCCGCGAAATTCATCTTAATATGAGGTCGGCTCTGTGGGACATGTATTGGTTTTTTAATTTTTATTTTAATATTAGTTTTTGTTATTGATTTGGGGTTTCTGTTATTCTTCATTTTAGTTTTTCTCGGCATCTTATAAAAAAAGTGAGACTGAATTCTCTATTGTATTTACTGTTTGTAAAGGTATTCCCGGCTCTGTATTTCGTTGGTCAGTGTAAGTTCGGTGAAATGGGTCAGCGCTGCATTTATGCTGAAATAAAATGCGAAAAATTATTTCTAGCCTGTCCAGGAGCAGCTTTACATTCTTTTTCCTGTATCCTACATCTACCGAGCAAACTAGAAATAATTTTTCACATTCCATCTAAGCATTGATGCAGCGCTGGCCCATTCCTTCCAACTTTCCCTCAATTTTAACGGAGATTTCTTTAAAGAGTAAATCATAGTCTTGATTATATTTTTGCCGCAGTTGACATTTTTTGAAGAAACTGCCATTATTCTGACGGGATTACCTCCCATAACAAATTTTACACTTGGATAGTTGAATTGAGAAAAAAAAAAATTTGAGATCTGTATCCGCGGGAGATCTGTATCCGCGGATCTTGACACTAATGATCCGGATCCGGATCCGCGGATCTACTTTTTTAACAATCCGGCACATCACTAGTTAGAACATGGTAAGAACAGTTTGAAGAGGAACAGTTGTTCCTCCAATTCTTTAAATGCTGAGCTTTCTTACCTTAAAGCTATGACTTTTGATAGTGGTTACTCTCCTAGCATTATTGATTCAATTCAAAATAAGCTAATTAAGCTCTCTCTTTCTGGGAAGGTTTCTGCTTCCAAAGCTGCCTGTACTATTGTTCTAAAGTCAGTCACCAAGTTGCAAAGATTTTGAAAAAGTTTGGTTAGGATACTGCTTTTTCTCCTTTAAATAAGATTAATATTACAAGCTTGAAGCATCTCATTGATTACCGTAGCAACTGTGGTATTCATAGCATTTCCTGAAAATGAGAACTTAGCTACGTGTAGTCTTGGTCAGACTAAACGTGCTCTCAAACACCATCTGAAAGAGCATGAAAATTATGAAAAGCATAAAGGAACTGCTCATTCCTCCATCTCTCAGCATTGTTGGACTTCTGGCCATTGTTTTAATATTTCATCTCCCATAATTATTTGTAATGGTTCTTCGGTCTATGACCATTTTGAGAAGCTTACTATATTTGGAAAAATTCACATTTTCTAGTCAATTATGTTTCCAGTACTCCATTTTTTCTTGATATTTGGAAGGAATTTTTATAAATGTTCTTTTGGGTTGATTGTTTTCTTTTACTTATTGCTTTTTTTTTGTTTCCTGACTTGTGATTGACTGTCTGCCCCCCCCCCCCTCTTTTCCTACACACCCTACAGGTTGACTTGTAGTTTGTTGATGTCTCTTGTTGTGAATTCCTATTGGCTGACCCATTTGTATAAATACCATTGTCCTGCCCACATGTTGACATTCAGTTCTCTCAAGATTTCCTTGTGTGCTGAGATATTTGCTCTGGCAAAGAGTTCCAATATAGCAGTGAAATAGCTGTATGCATATTATTATAAGAATTTGTCTTATTTACGTTGTTTTTCACTTTAATCATGTTGTAGCACAGCTTATTTGCTCACTTTTCATTTAATATACAAATGCTTATTTACTTTTACCTGCTGTACAGAATGTTTAATTTTCAGGTTAAGTGCTGAGAATTTTTTTTCTGCTTATGTTGTAGGGTTGAAATTATAAACAAAAATTCACAAGTTGGAAGCAGCCCTTTTCCTTATGCCAGGACTACTTTTGACTGTTCGCTTGTCCTGTCATAATTTTACAAGCCCATAGCCCTTTTACGAATTTTGGGACTGTGTCGGTTTCACCTCTGATTTGTTTTATTCTTATTGAAAGTTGTGTGTGGTTATTGCTTTTTTATTTGTAACTAGCGGTACCTGCACGGCTTTGCCCATAGTAGAAAATGAAAAGGTCATTTGGTTCGCCTGTATATTTACAAATAATGCATGATGAATTCCTCACCACTTTGCTATGTTAATTTGCTCTCCCATGTTACGGTTTCATGTTATAATTTGGTAATTTACTCGTCCAGGTTGTGATAATTTGCGTGGTAAAATGCTCTTTAAATTAGAGTAGAAAAGGAATAAAATCGAATTTTCAAAGAATAGCTTCAAGGTGCTCACCCTTATGCTAAGAACTAATTTTGTGCCAAATTTCATGAAAATCGGCTGAACGATCTAGGCGCTATGCGTGTAACAGATATCCAGACTTTCAGCTTTATTATTCATAAAGATGAAACATTAAAGCAAGGTGTTAAATTAACCCTTTCTTACCACAATGGTGAACTTTTTGAATTATAAATGTGAGAGTTTGTTAGTTTTAGAAGTGATATATCATTAACATTATTAGAGTAGCATTCATGACAAAGGCAAATGGTGCACAAGATAAGTGGGGGGTCAAAAAAGGAATGAAGAAGTAGGGGCAGGACATCTAAAGCTTTTGTGTTTCTGTAAAATTGGGCTATAATTTTGGTGGAATATGGTCCCGAAATTAGGAATGCAAACCACCATAGACTCCATCTCCTTCCATTCCAAAGTTCCATACTTATGAAATAATAAGAGGAAAGCCCATTTATTTGAAATTTGTAGTTTTTATTTTCTTGAAATAAATCATAAAAAATCCCTTTTCAAACAATTGTCAATTTTTAACTCTGAAAAGTGATAGGACAGTTGCCCCCCTTATGATTCATCACAGTACCAAGGTTCCCGATAGAGAGCAAGACCCCCGCTCTTTAAAAAGATAACTCAATCAAAAAATATTTCGATTTTGTCATGTTTGTTAAATTGAATAGAAAGATTTAAAAAAAAATCTCTCTCAGTTTTTAAAAATCTCACTCTTATTTCAACAGATGGTGAGATTTTTTAACCTTCATTTTTCCTCTAATGGGAACCTGTTAAAAAGAGAACAAAAGATACAGAAATGATAGATCAAGTATCTACTGTTCTTATTGATTTATGTGGTTGCATGTTTAAAAATATTTTTTCTTTGTAGGTGAAATTCCATGGTACTTGAAAGCTGAAACAAAAGATATACTCACTGGAACTGATAGGTATGATATTTTCCTCCCTGCGTAAAATCTTTAATGTCTTGATGCCACCATGTTTAGTTTCTTCACTTACCCAGACACACTTCAAGTGTCTTCACTATTTTTGAGTTTTTTTTTTTTTTTTGTTATATTATGATAATATTATTATTAATATCCTGTGCTTTATTTGGATTCAAAAATATTTTTAAAATCAGAATTTTATACTTTTTTGCATGAATTTGTTATTATTATTTAGTTATTTAGACGCTATATTGTCCATTGACTAAATTAACTTCTAATCAATTGTGTCAGAAAATGCATTTCAGTTAGATCATGTGATCATCAGAAATTTAATTTTGTTTTATATATTTTTTTAATGTGACGCATTAATCTGATTGATCATCATGCGACCTTAATTAAATTGAATTCTGAGACCCCTGCATTAAATTATATTCTACAAAATAGTACTCATTGAACAAAATAGGAATTTAATGGATACACAAATTGTGTACTAAGTGATTCCCTTTATTTATACGTGTAACATTCTTGCTTCATGTGAAATGCCAAGTTCATTCATGACCTTTGTACCAAAAGTATTGTAATAGTTTGTCATGTGTGTCAAGCAGTTGAAGAAGTTTGCATTTTCAGGTGTGAGAAAATCATACAAAAATTATGCACGAAAGAAGGCATATTTGAAGATGTTTTGTCTTGTTTCTTTTTTAAAAAAAATTCCTACTTTCCCATGAAAAAAAAGAAAGGAGAAAAAGCATGAAAAGCTTAATACATACTAAAACTTAAAATATCGCTAAAAATATAAAAAAGTAATAAAAAAAAGTTTATTGAAAAATTAAAATATAGACTATAGGATTTTGAGGTGGAAAAAATGAATGTCTGTCTCCCCCCCCCCCCATAACTTTTCAGTTCGATTCAAACAAGCTTTTTTTAGTTTGAAAGATCTCCATGAGGACACCTCATCTCCATATTTTCTTTTTTGATTTGAACAATTTTTCGTTTTATTTTGAACAGTTCAAAAAATATTTACATTAGTGCCATACAATGGAGAAATTTAAGACAAATATAGATGAATGCCTTGAACTCAAGGGCAGATTTCTTTCAAACAAACTTCGTTGGAAAAAGATCCTGTAGTAGAACATGCTCAAAAACGAACGTTCAAAAAGAACACTTGAAAATCTTTAAACAATAGCAGCTACAAGAAAT
The DNA here is from genome assembly GCF_026930045.1 of Uloborus diversus. Classification (NCBI taxonomy): domain Eukaryota; kingdom Metazoa; phylum Arthropoda; class Arachnida; order Araneae; family Uloboridae; genus Uloborus; species Uloborus diversus. The sequence goes on along the minus strand of NC_072737.1, from coordinate 65,731,775 downwards.
TTAAGCTAAATATAGATACAAACTCAAAAATAGATTTGCTTGAAACAAACCTTGTTAGAAAAGACTCTTGATTAAGAACAAGTTCATTTACCAGCATTTAAAATGAACAATTAAAAATTTTTATTTTTAACGCCAAAGGAGGAGTTTAAAGTAAATATAGATACCAAACTTGAATGCAATTGCTTGAAACAAGTTGTATTGTAAAAAGCTTCTAAGGAAGAACATGTTCAAAAACAAATGTTGAAAAGGATCAAATAAAAAAGTATTTTTTTCATGTCTAGGGAGAAATGTAAAGTAAATATAAATCTCAAACTTAAAGCGGATTTGCTTGAAACTAACTTTGTCAGAAAAAATTAGTTAAACTCAATTAAAGTTTTTTACCATTAATTCCCACCGAAGACTTTTAATCCAATTCATCTAAAGAACCAACAAACAAAATAAAATGCTGCTTTGAAGTGCTTTATTTTTGCCAAAAAGTAAGAGATGCAGATAATTTTATTTCTGATTAAATTGTTCATTTAGGTGTACTTTTATTGATATTACTTATTTATTTTGTTTTCTTACTAATGTAAAAATTTTCAATTGCAAACTTTTTCTTAAAAAGAAAAAAAAGGCAATATATTAGCTGCCTTTGTCTTATTGCTGTTACTTTATTTGTCTATTCAAAAGTTTTTACACATTCAACTTCAAAATTATATGGTGGAAGAATTATTCCTTTTTCTTTTTTGTTCTGTTCTCCAATTTTCTTCTCATAAAATTATGCACTTAAATGTCTGACAAACACATAATTTTAAGTGTTCCTAATAGAAAATTCATTAAAGATTGAAATTTACTGAAAAATAAACCCTAACAAATTGAGAAACTGAATTCGTTATAAATTCTATATTATCAACTTTTTACTTTTTTGCAAAAGAGGTGCATATTTTATTTCAAATCTGTTTTAAACGTTAAAAAGGTATGTTTGCAGCCCTAGCTAATTGAGAAAGTATTGATCTTATACTCGAAAAACGATGTTGATGTACCAGAAAGTACTCTCGTTTAATTCTAGATGAAACTTCTGGTTTTCCAGGGTAAAATAAACTCCTTTGACACATTTTCAATAATCTCTTGTCAGCATAATTGCTGTTTGAATAAAAATTATCTTATTTGTTAGTCATCCTATGTGAAAAATTTTATTTAGAAGAGACATTACTTGGTTATTCTTTTAGCATTAACTTTTTAAAGTATGATTTAACTTTATTATAAATCTGAAGGTAAATAGAAGAAAATATTTTTAACTTACTAATTTTATCATTGATAAAAGTTTAACCCTTGAAATCTTTTACTCCCCCACCCTCAAGTGACAGATCATGACTTTGAAGCCTTAGATATGACTTGATCTCAAAAGAAAAATTCTTTTCTGTATTCTGGTTGAAGAAATTCAATCAATGGGAAAAATTTCAACATAGGTATGGAATAGAGTTTTGTTTTCTTTTCTTGCTTAACCTTTCCTCAACTAGTTGTTATCATTTCCCTTCCTGACTTTACTCGAGTTTGGCTGAAGAATGCAAAATGTACCTGTCTGGCTCATCCCAAAAGTAGCTCAGGCAACAAAAATTTTTGAGTTGAAGCTGGCCTTTCGTGATGAACTGTTATGGATAATTCTCAAACTAGGAGGGGAAAAAATGAAATCTTAAAACGTTATCATTATAGTAAATGTTTTGGAGAAAATAGGATCTGTTAATAAACTGCCATGTGTACTTTGCCTGCTGTCAGCAGAGCTAAATGTTTTAAAACTTCACTTAAAAATTAACTTTTTATAAGCCATTTGTGATTGGCATGGACAAAAAAATCCATGCTAATTAGGCTAGTACTTGTCTATATTTTCGGAAATGAGTAGGCAGATCGACTTGCTAAGGCTGGATCTTTGATGACCCAACCAGATTCTCCTCTGCTTTTGTGCAACATTAAACGAATTGTTTTTAACAAACTGAAAAATAACTTGATTTCTTCATATAGTGATGCAGCTGTGGGTAAAAAGTAGAACTCCCTGTTAAATAAAATTAACAAAATCCAGATTCATTGCCTCGGTCTATTGGAGTGGCTTGTTTTCATATAATCACTGGACATGCCTATTTGCAAAAACATCTGCATATAATTGTAGTAAGGAACTGTTTTCCTCTGTGTCACCAGGGTGAGATGAACAATGATATATCAGGAACTACCCATTATTTTCAAGTTTTCAATGAAAACTCTAAGGACATTAAATTTTATTCACATTATTGTTCTACTTCTTCATCTTATTGGGCTTCTTGTCGATTAATGGCAGAAATGCCGCAGGTGGGCGTAGGATTAAAAAAATACGTATATTTGTCCATGCTTATGACAAATTTGAACCAAATTGAATGAGGTTATAAAGCATACAATAATTATAACACAATATTCCTCTCTGTATTATTAAAAGATACAAAGGTTATGTGCAAATCAGTAAAATGAAAATTATTAAAAATTTACTATGTAAATTACTATTCATTCTGATGATAGAATTAATTTGCACTCATCAGTTTTCACCAAGTTTCACTTATGTTACGTTTCGCTTTTCTGTCATCATCTTACATTTTAACTTTTGTTCCCAAAACTCGATATAGGTTATTGTGCACTTGTCTAAAATGTAGCTTAAGGAGAAACTTGTTTTTTTTTTCTTTTTAAACTGATGGTTGTTTGTAGAAATTAAACAGGTTGATAACCTACTATTAAAGTATGTACTTGCTTCAAAATTATGTATGGAGAAAAAACTTTCATTGTTTTATCTACCATCATAATTTTATTTTTAAAAATGAATTTATTGGATTAATAATATCTTTAAATTCATCTAAACAAAAAATGACTTCATTGTGTGGATATAAATAATCCCTTTAAACTCATCTAAACAAAATGACTTTTTTGGTCTTATATATGATTCTAATAGTTCAAAAATGTAGGCATTTTACTTGACACAGCTGCAATGGACATCCATGCTAATGACACTTCAACTGTTTATTTCATTGATTTAAAGTGTTTTTAATTGAAAAATGAGTATTTTTTTAGTTCAATAATAACGAGTCAAACATATCCAAAATTTTAAAACAAATCTAGAAAGTCTGTCAAATTATTTTGAATATTTAGGGACAATACTTCTGCTCTATTATGAGAATCACTCTTCTGCTGGGGTTCGTCAAACTGGGAACGAAAAAAACCCACCCAAGTTTTTTCGAGGGGGCTCACTTGAAAACCCACTATCCTGGTAAAGGGTCATCCATAGGAAATGAGGAAAATTCGCAAAAAAGTGGTGGCCGCATGGTAACAGATTTTTATAAAATTTGGTATACAGGTTCCTTTTATGCCTATATAAAAATATCTAAAATATTTTTGCTTGAAATTTTTTATTTTAATAGTTACATGCGGTTGAAAATTGGTCAAATTGAACAGCATTCTCATAAATGCTAAATGTTGCACTTTTGAAGGCTTGTATCTTATTAACTATTTAATGAAAACATAAAAGTTATATGTTGTTGCAATCTATGGAGTAGGGTAATTAATCTGATATCAGTAAAATTTTCAAAGTTATTATAGTCAACTCTTAACCGAGTTTCAAAAACCGAAAATATTTCAATTTTCTCATAATTAAGCATTTTATTTTTTAATCTCAATCTTTAAGGAATGCATTAGCTTTGATGAAATTAATACCCAATAATGTGCTAAGTATCATGAAAGAAATACCTTACTTTTGAAGTTATATTTTAATTCCTTTGTCTTCAAAATCAGTTTTTAACTTGGTGACATTTTGTAAAATGATGATTTTCCCCTTTACATACACACAAAAATTCAAATGAGGGAAAATTCAGACAACTTTAAAATTTTACAAGAATATAGAGCTGTGTTTCTACTATTTGCTTGAAGAAACTCGAAATTGGTTTTTGATTTCCAAACGTAAAATTAAAATTCAGAAAAATAGCTTTTTTTTTTGTTTTATGGGTCAATCTATACAATTTCGACGGATGGGTGCGCTCGACCATTTTTAATTTTTTCTTTGCAATTCATATTCCTAAAAACTGCATATGAAAGATGTTTAAAACCATTTTTATTTTTTCTTTCAACTGAACCTTTGATTTTTTAGAGGTCATCAAAAGTGATTTTCGTAGTCAAAAATGAGACCTTTGCATTTTGGCCGAAATCTATTTGAATTACATTTATGACAGTTAATTTAACGCTTTGATGTTAAAGTGCATAAGTTGATAGTCTTATATGCTGAGTTACGTAGCTTAAGTTAATAATTAAAATAATGGCAACAGGTTAAAGTTCAAGACGAAATGTAAAAATTTTACTCATTTCAAAGGGGGATAACTCACGTAGGGGACGGAAACACAAAATGAAATACAACAAAAACTAATCACTGGAACCATGCTAAAAAGAATATGTAACTGTTTCTGTGTGTTTGCACCCTTTATAGATTACAGCCCCTCAAAAATCGGGAAAAATGACGAAAATGACATTTTTAGACCCCTATAAACCAAAAGGGGATAGAATTAAAAATAAAATTTCCTGACCAATTAAATATTCCGTTCAAGTACTATACATGTTATACATATTGTTTTTTTGTATTTGGTTTGTAAAAAAGATATAGGTCTTTGAAATTAAGCAATTTTGCTAGTCAATTCACACACTAAAACAGAAATGTGAAAATGTCATGGCACCTTCTTAAATTACGTATATTGTGCCCTATGTAATACATTATACTGAAAAAACATACTGTAATTTTCAAAATAATTATTTTAATTTGATAACTTAGAAATATTTGAACATGAATGAGTAGTTTATGTCTGTATGGAACCTGTATGGATTGACCCTTATGTGAAATTACGAGAATTCAAAGAATTGGATAAACGACTAAATGATGCAAAAGCAAGTAAAACTAACATTTATTTCAATTTAAAAAATGTACATTTCAGACTGTACTTCATAAACATGCTTTTGAGAAAGTGAAACACGAAAGAAATGGTTAGTTTTGCTAAATTTACAAAATAAAAAGAAGTAACTAATGAAATTTTAGCTTAGTTCAAGTTACTCTAGTAACAAAAATACGCTGATACCAATGATTAAAATTTAGTAGCATCTAAAAGACACTTGAATATGTTACGTAAAAAAAATTGAGTAAATTTAGAACATTCCCTCATCTTCAAAAAAACATCTGAAACAGACAAAAAAATGAAAATTTTGGAAATTTTCGATTTTTTAAAGTACAATTTCGTCATCAAAAAATTCAAAAACAGTTACTAAATTAGAGCAGATAGTTAGTTATAGATTGTTTTTCAATCTGAATTAATTTTACTCTTATTTTTTCATTAACAGAGCTAGAAGAGTGATTTGAAATCTGAAGTAAATTGGCAAAATTTCAATATTTGTTAATATCTCAGATTCAAAAAAAGATCCGAATAAATTTTACTTTGCTTTTTCCCAATAGAGATTTGTTTATAAAATGCGGAAATATTTACTTTTTAAGTGTACGTTTATAACTTATGGAGTTATTGAGTCGCAAACTGGCAGCAATGAACTCCGAAAATTTAGGCTTAGCGTAAGCATCAACTTCTAATGTCAATAACAAAGCAACCAACAGTTTTTAAACTTCCATACTTTGCATTTCCTCATAGATATGCATGGTTTACCTAAATAAAAATTTTCATTGAAATCTGTGACATGTCAGCCACAGCTGATTTGCTCATTTTGCATGGAATGCATAGGCGGATTTAGGCCGAAATATTTGGGGGTGCAACAATAACAGGAATCTGGGGAGGGGGGGGGGGATTCCCGGAATAATTAGGCAGTGGCGAAATCAGAAAATAATTTTAGGACGGGACATACTTTTAAGTCTAAAAAACGCGATGTAAAACATATTTAGTAAGATTAGGGGGTGGGCAATTCTTAACATTTCAAACTGCAGAAAAAGTCTTAAACGAAAGTCGATATTAGAAGCAATGGGTGAATCCAGCTACTGGTTTGGAATGGGATTCACGCCCCAGAAGAAATTTGAAATAGTAGTTTTGAAAACGCAGTTTTACTGTTCTTGGTGATATTTTAGGGGCAAGAAAGGTATGTGTGACTCCAAGGCTATTTTTAGAAATTTAAATCTTATAAATGTGATTATAGTCCATATTTATAGTTTGGGTCATTAATGAGACTCATAGACTGTCTCCAATCGATTTTTTGAAAAGCAGACCCCCTTCCCCTCCCCCACGCTACCTCTTTAACTTTTCATAATTGAAGTTCCAAAAATACTACGGAGGACAATTTTTGATGCTGTTACCGGACGGGGTGTTCTGGAGCTCTCCCCTGGAAAATTTTAGAAATTGAAGTCCTAAAAATAAAGTTCTGCAATACTCTATGGTATTAAAAAAAAAGGATTCTCCCACTTAAATATTTCGAAATAGAGTTTTCAAAACCAAAATATTAGCACTCTTTGATGATATTAGAGAAATGGGGTCGGAGGCCCTTGTTCGAATATTTTCCAAAATTAAAATCTTAAAAGACCATATTTGGTAAAGTTAGGGACACTGCAGTTTTTCGAAACTGAAGCTCCAAAACCGCAATTTTAAACGATTTTCGATGTACTTAGGTGATTAGAAGATCTTCCTTGGAAATTTTTGTGAAAGTGAAGCCCAAGAAACGAAATTTGAGGTACTCTGTAATAACTTTGGCTGGAGAAAGGGCGTTGGAGAAGAAAAATTTTGAAGACTAATAGAAAAAATGAAAACGAAATAGAAAAAATGAAAAAAAAAAGAGAATGGTGAGATATGAAAGAGGATTGTGCGAGGAGGGGGGAGGAGGCACACAATTCGTTGTCAATAATCTGAAGCTGTTGAGAAATTTAAATGTCAATATTTCTCTTTGAAAGAAATTTAAGATTTTTTCCCAACATTCTTTTTTTTTTTTTGTAAAATAACTGCGTTTTCCCAAAATGAGATCTTTTCTTCTCTTCAATAATAAATAAAGAATATATTTTTAAAAACATCTACTCAGCATTTTGTGGGGATGGTCACCAGTCTTGCGCCCCCTCCCCTCTGGATGCACCACTGCAGCAAAATGTCCGGGAGTCCTCCTTCAAAAATTTACCTTAAAAATATTGGTTTTCGGTTGATTTCGATATAGATTTTATTGATAAAGTTTCTTGCAATAGCCGTGTTTTTTTTTTTTTTTTTTTTTTGGACTTATTAACCATTGTTGTTTTAAAATAGAAGAATTGGTATTGATATACGAATAAATACCCAAGTACAGAACATGCGATTATTCTATACAATAACACAGCACTGAACAATAAATTGTTTGAGAAGTTTCTCTATTTACATGAAATTATTTATTAGGGTTTTTTTTTTTTTCGAAATGGATAAAATTACTTTAATTCTTAATATGAGCACAGTTATGTTTTTCTTGCACTAGCAACGTGTGGTGATACTACACTGGATTCAAGTAAATTTAATAGTATAGCAGCTATGAATTTTTTTTCCCCCAACTGCGTTTCTGAGTGAAATATACTAAACTAATTTTTTCAAAACCCAATCAAAAATTTTGGGGGTGCGACGCACCCCCTGGCACCCCCGTAAATCCGCCTATGATGGAATGACCCTAAAGTGAGTTTTTTCAGAGCTTACTACATCAATATTATATATAGCTCTATGAAAAGTAAAAACAGCAAAGCAGTAGTTTTGTATAAATAGAGATTGAGATTAAAATTATTCTTGGAAGTACCCAAAAAAACCCAGTTTTTTTTAACAAAAATACCTAAGTGTTTGATTAGAAACTTTTTGTTGTTTTATCGGCTGGGTTTGTTAAAAAAAAAGTTTTCTTCAAACCCTGCTATTTGGTGCTTCAGATGCTTTTCTGATTTTGCTTTTTTTACCACTTCACGACGGCAATAGCAATTTGCTACATTTTAAACTATGGATTCACATTAGTGGGTTCTAAGTCTGTTTATTTATTTTTGTGAGACTTTGTATGGGGTATTTCTTTTTTTTTTTCCAATTGTTTATTGATGTGGCTTGCATGAAGTCTGGTGAATCTGATTTCAGTGAATTCAATTTAAATAATATTGCAAATGCCATACCTAGTTTATAAATTTTGAAGAATTTAGTTTCTTCAAATCATTAGACCCATCCTGAAAACTGTGTTTTAAATGCTTTTTATTCACTTTTACAAAGGAAAACATGTACACAGTAGAGCTCTATTATACCACAAGACTGGGAGAAATTTTTGCAAAAGTAAATTAACGAGAGAAATACGACACAGTGCACTACTAATACACCTGGAGTTAAATATCCAGTCAAACTTCACTAAAATTACGGCACATATTATTGCATGTAGAATACCTTAAACTGCCTTTAAGTAAAAGTGTACTGATCATACACAAAATAACACTAATTATATCCTAAATATGGTTAAAACTTATACTGGAGGATAGCTTGTGTATTTTCTTCAAGCATAAAGATTTTAAAATACAATGCAGAAGCAGATATCACACATAAAAAAAGTTGGATGTGCGGAACTATTGAGACTATATGTAATAAAAAAGGACTTTTATGTTTCCCAAAGTATCTGAGGACATGAACTATGAAGAGTGAAAAGCAAAGGTATGTAACTGGACGTTTCAAACATTTCGAGTAAAACATGCTTAAGTCGCAATCCTAGGTAGACTTTCATTGACTTTTTTTTCTGAATCATGTTGTATAGCAGCAACTATCAGAGCTACTAGTACTTTTTGCACCCAAAATAGAGGAGAAGTTCTATCACATGCACTGATTTTTTTTCCAAATTTTTAATTTTAGCACTTGCATCCCTTTGCTTCTCACTTCCTCACATGTGCTGTTCCCTAGAGCTAAAGCTCTTAAGTTCCCTGTACCATAATTTTCAATATATTATGTTAGAGGTTAACAGAATTTTGAATACTGTAAAAGCACTTATTTTCGCTAGCTGCAATTTTTGCAAAAATGATAATATTGGTCATATCACGAATTTTATATGAACGACATTAAATGTTGAAAAATCTGCATTGAAAAAAATGCCATGAGGCTTATATAAATTTTTGAGTTCACCTTGGGCTTCCAAAAATTGCGAAAATGAGTGCTTTCACAGTCGAAAGTAACAAATAACAGGAACGAACTAGATAAGCCAATCAGAGGATAGGATGGCTCCTCAGGGCCGGATTTAAGGGAGGGCAGGCAGGGCTACTGCCCCGGGGCCTCCACAACAAAGAGGCCCCCACAATAAAATTTTTACAAAATATCCTAACTTTCACGGGTCAGGGGATGTATTTACTATTAAAGTGCTGATCGAAAACATCGGACATATACATACATATCAAAATATTCGGATATATATCAAAGTATAGGATATTTTCGAAAATATGATGATCTTTTCGAACCCTGATTAGGGGCCTTCCTCTCCTTCAGTGTCCCGGAGCCTCCACACCTCCAAATCCGGTCCTGTGGCTCCTCCCACTCTGGTCTTAGCTTGGAGGAAATTAACTTCTGGGTTAGCTTGGATTAAATTCTTAAATAAAAACCTGAGGTGATTACATTGAGCTATTGTTACAGTAAACCATCTCGGCCCAATGGCACCCATGGTATAACAGATTCCTGGGTATCTTGAGGCGTAATATAACTGTGTTCTACTGTATATAAATGGCGTCACCTTGAGACTTTCTATTAATATAAAGAAGCACTTGCAGAATTTGATGTTTTTCAGTCAGTAAACCTCAGATGAATTGAATCTGCAAAAGATGAAGAAAGGGTCCATTGTTTTTTCAAAATACTAATTTAAAATGTTTTACATTGATTGTTTAGATTATTGTTTAGATCAGTGGTTCCCAACCTTTTTCACTTCGCAATACCCTTTTCACCAACTAAAGACCCCTCGACCCCCTTTGTTTCCCTTATGTATGTGTGTGTGTGTCTGCGCAGACATAGCGCGTAGTTTACAAAATAGCTCAGAGTGCTTGAGATATTTTATTTAAGTTTAATGGATTTTTTTCATTTAAGCTTCATGTTTTTTTTTTATATTCCTATGTTAATTTCAAAAAGAAAGGGGAACCCCTGGTTTAGATTATTGATTTAAGAATGTCATAAGCATTTATGTTTCAAACTATTTGTGATCACATTTTGTTGTTTTATTGCAGCAAAGATGAAACTGCTAGTTTGAAACACAAGTCAAAACTTGATCCTTTGAATGATATGAAGAAATATCTGACCCTGAAAGAAAAGAAGCACGGAAAGTTGCTATTTACTGCTGATAAAGTAAGAATTGCACTGTTATTTGAAGTTTTTAGTATTTCTTTTGTAGTATGTATGTAACACACATAACTAAATCAAACCTTTGAAAAATTTAAGCATTTTTAATACCGTTGGACCTTAATATAAGATCACACGGTGGGACTCCACAAAGGTGGTCTTTTAAGCGAGGTGACCTTCTGACCGATTCATGCACATTTGTCAATGAATAATGCATGTATTTAAATGTAGTTGTTTAAAACATTTAATAACTTCAAAAATGTACATTTATTAGGCTATAATTTTTAAATTTATTTAAATAAATTAATTTTAATGAAATAAGTAAGAAATTATGGAAATACTATTTGGAATTTTTAATTTTTATTTAAACTGTATGTACTCAAGCAAGCTGCTGTAAAACCTATGATACTTAAAATAATCCATAATATAGGAGTCGTTATTTTGGTTTCAGTTTTTTGTGTTATGTCTTTTAAGTTTTGAATTTTCTATATATCGTCGCCTCAGAGCAACAGTAAGATATCTAATCCCAGAAATAACACTAAGATATCTTACTGTTTCTCTGAGGTGGCAATATGTTCTTCAGTTCTCTAACAGCTCGCAATAAAATGTCTTATTGCATGTAATGCTTTTAGCGTTTCCGCTTGAGTCATCACCAGAGCTAGATAATGTAGATGCACGGGCGCACGCCGTGCGCGGATACATCTGCTGACGTGCGGATACATTCGCGACAGAATTGCGCGTCGTCGGATAATAGTAAAAGTTCTTACTCTTTGCTTCTAATGTGTTTTAAATTCATGTCATTTATTAAAATTGTAAAAATTATTAACAGATAGTACATACGCCCACGCGTGGCGAATATATTCGCTGCTTGTGCGGATACATTCGATGTGCGCGCATCTCGCGATAATCGCTTAAGTTCTTATTTTTTGCTTCTAATTTGTTTTTTTTTTTAATTAATATTGTTTATGTCATATGTTAGAAACATAGCTAGATAATATAGACGGACGCAGATGCATTCGCTGCTGTAAGCAAATATTTGCTGTTGTGCGGGAACATTCATTGCAGACATGCGCATCTCGCGATAAGCGTTAATAATGTGGTTTTCCCACCTGTCCTTTTTTCCTTCTGTTAAAATATTACTGAAATCTTAATCCTCCCTCCTTCTCCTTCTCTCCTATTCATCAAGTGGTGATAACTGATCAATTCGTTTCATGTAGATTGGTATTTCCTTTTTTTTAGCGCTCATATCAAAACACAAACGAACCTGTGGCTTTAAACCTTATCAAATGGGGCCAACAAGTTCGCACTTATTGTATTTTCGGACGTTGGCACCGCACCCGACGTTAGCGCCGCATCGTAAAATTTTTGTTAAAAAGAGGGAAAATTTTTATTTTATGTGCCGCACTTAGTCCAAAAAATGATGTTTAAAGCTGGAGATTCAGACTTAACCACGAAATATAAGTTCCGAAAATTTTCCCGATCTACACTCGAAAATTTGGAAATTTTTTCCGATTTTAGTTCAATCCTTTTAATTAAAAACTACAGAAATATAAACAAACACATTCTGGCATAATTTTATATTATCTGCCCGTTAATTAAAAACTTAAAATACAGTACGAAACTAAACTGTGTGCAAAAGGTGGAACACGTCAATTATGAATTTAACAATTTTTTCCCAGTTAATCGCTTTAAAATTAGTTCGTTAAAAAAACTGTTAATAATGCTATAAGAAATTCAAAAGGCTATTGTTCATTGCTATTATTTCCTTTTTTTGCTATTTTTCATTCAATTAAAAGGAACAAGTAACGTAAAAAATAAATAAATCGCGGAAACTAATCCGCTTCGAAATTCGAAATTGCAAAATTAAAACCTTTTCAAAAACAATATTAAAAAATTGAACACATTTCCGATCATTTCGATGCAAGTTCCTCACATTTTATTTTCCTTCTTTTCAAAATAATTCATTTTCTGTAAAATGTTTTGAATTAAATAAAAAAAACATCGTATGCGCCGCACCCATTGTATCCGCCGCATTGGCAATAAATCTTTTTTCCTGTAAGCGAAGCGCCCGAAAATACGGTATAGTTTTGGAAGTTTAGATTGGGGTTCTTTTCTTGCTCCTTGTGTTATACCTCCTCTTCGTAGATAACGCATTTGTTGTTCTTGTTTTTGTCCCCTCCCTTAACAGAGTATTTCCAAGAAGCAACTACTCGGGAATTGCTAATTTTTCCTTCTTTCTCAGAAATTTGCGTATCCTATTGACTTGACAGCTTTAGCTTAAGAAGAGAAAGGTCCCACCATTCTTTTTATTTCTTATGATTTAAAATGTTTAATATTCTTTGAATGACCCCCCCCCATCCCCCTTTTTTTACGTCACAGACAATTATTAGCTTGCAGATAGTTTTGAGTTGTGTGCGCGGATACTTTACATTTTATCTGACTCCTCATCACTTTGCTTTCAGCATCAGTGTCGGTTTCTCACTTCTTATTGAATGAAGAAATTTTCTGATGGAGGGCTTTGTGTAAAACATTCCTACCCTACATATAATTAGTATAAGTGACTTTTTGTTGATAAAAGAATGTATACCCCAGAAAATTCTTGAAACTCAGTGTTGAACTGAAATCTACCAAAGTATGTCAGACAAACATGACCTTATAAATTAGGACAATATTTAGGAACTGACTTAGATCCTTACATAGAATTCCTATTCAGTGAACAGGAAGTTTAGAAAAGTGACCTTATGTGCAGGTGACCTAAAATCAAGGTCTGACTGTAGTTAGGGTATTGATTTATACGTGAGATATTCCTTTTTTCACTATTGAGATTCACCAAACATTCAAATCACTCAGGGCCAAACTTAGCTATGTGATAATTATAGGTTCACTTGAAATCTGCCTTCCTCCTTCTTCCTAAAAGAAAAAGTAAACCTACCTTAACTTAGAAAGTCTAGCTAAGGCTTCTAAAAAATTTGTTCCTAAAGTAAAAAAAAAAAAATAATAATAATCAATAAATATATGCAGAAATAATGACATTTTATATTATTTTACATATTTGTTGCAAGACAGGCTCAATATTAGTCTAGGGTAGGATGAAATTTTATGTTAAAACTTGTCAGGATCTCAAATTTTAAAAATGTAGTAATTAAAAATACCGTAGAATATTTTTAAATGGTTGAAAATTAACATACCTATAAAAAGCAATGTTTTAGAGTTAAAAAATTAAAATAGAATACTATAACTTGTAGTAAGTTTTAAAAAGTTAATTGAATTTTTTTTTGCTATGCCAAGTTAAATATTGAAAGATGCATTTAAAACACACAATTTTCCAGAATTTTTTTAATTTTCAGATTGAAAATGTATTTTTTCATTAAATTGACATTAAAAAAAATAGACTTCATTATTAGCTTGGTTAACAGAAAGCTCGGTTAATTGAGGTATGTGTAAAATTTATTTTATTAAATCATTTTTTGAGAATTTTTTTGTATTTACTTATTGTGTGAACTGTTCAAAACTTGGTTTTCTTTAAAATGGGCTGTTTATTACTTTAAACATATCTTTTACTCAGTTAGTGTTCTAATTAATTATGTATATTTTGAGGTTCCCATCAGTTAATCTCACTTTCCTGTACTTCTTAAAGTTATATGTTTTTTAATTTTTTGTCAGTCAATGCTTCTTTGATAGAAACTAATTTCTCCCCATGTTGCTTTTACTTATCCAAATGCCAGGCTTTTGGCTACTAAACCGTTAGTTTTTGTGTTACTTCCTCATACTTTAGGGTCACAGAATTAAAAGTGGTTAAAACAGAGCATTCATCCATGTGTTTACTGTTCATAGCTTGCCCAGAGTTAGATAATATACCAATAGTAGTGTCGTACCTAGCAAGGGTGACATCTGTGGCTGTAATTTTTGGTGTCACCCCCCCCCCCCCACCACCACCACCACAAACGCAAAAGAAAAAAAATATATATATATATTTTGGAAGCATGAAATTTGTGCAATTTTTAGGAAAAAACAACATTTATGTCAGAACGAAATTTTAAATGAGCAAATGTTCAAAAAAACAAATAAAAACGGGGGTCCGGGTTAAATTTTCGGATTTGTAGTCTTAAAAATTTATTTCAGCTTTATATTTTCCAAAAACTTGCAATTACTTTTTGAGTGTCACCCTCCAGACAGGCAACACCCGAAGAGGACCTCCCAGCCCCCCTCCCCCCCGGTAGGTATGCCACTGTGAGTAGGAAAGTCTTTAAGATCAATCTTAAAAAGATGGACATTCAAACAATCATGCCCATTCGTATGATGAAAAGTTGCTGTAGCAACAGGGCGAGGAAAATCAGAAATATCAGACAATGAACTAGTGAGTAAAACATACCGAGGCCTTCCCTAGCTTTGTTTAATAGATAAGAGGAAAATCTGTTCTTGAATTCTAATTTAACTACGAATTTTACAGTATGTAGGTTATTTGATTATTGGTTGATAGTTTTGGCTAAGAACAGTTCCTTTCTTAGCCAGACAACTTGCATTTTCATTTCCTTCTATTTTGCAGTGGGCATGTATCCACTATAGCGCAATAGAGCAGGGTTGGCAAGGTTTTGGACACTACGGTAAAAACCACGGTAAAAACCCTCCCCCGGTTTTTACCGTCCTGTCCAAAACCCCTGTGTCCAAAACTGTCCTAAAGTGTCCAAAACTATTTTTTGAAAAATTGTGTTCTGTGAGAAAACATCAAAAACAGAATAAAATGTATCAAAGTAATGTTTTATATTGAACATTTATTCAATGGAGAACATTCAACTTTTTTATGCAGCTGATTTTAATCTAGTCACATAGAAGTTGAATTCTTGATTAAAATTTCAATTTGTATGCATTAGTTTAGTATTATTATTATTATTATTTTTTTTTTTTTTGATAATAGTAACCAAATTTCCCTATGTTTATGCATGTGTGCAAATGAAAGCAGGGTTGGCAAGGTTTTTACCATTCTGTTCAAAACCCTTGAGTCCAAAAGTGTCCAAAACTATTTTTTGAGAAACTATATTTTGTAGAAAACAATCAAAAACAGAACAAAATGTGTAAAAATTATTTTTTTATTTTTTTTTTTTTTGACTATTTAATATTTATTCAATGTGAACATTCAAGTATAAATATATATGTAACTTATTTACGCAGCGGACTTTAATCTAGTTACGTAGAAATTAAATAGTTATTGCCAATTTTTTAAATAAAATATTTTTTTAATGACAAATATTAGAGAAAAATATAATCAAATACTCATTAATTAAGCCTCAATAACGGCAGCATTTATGCATTGCAAACATTGCAGTAAATACGAATTGATTAGATTACACCCTTTTAGCTCTAGCCTAGTTTTGGACAGTTTAAGACAGTTTCGGACACTTTTGGACAGTTTTAGACAGTTTTGGACGGTAAAAACCACCTGTCCTGTCCTAAACCAGTTTTGGACAGTCCAAAACCCAACCCTGCAATAGAGGTATACAAGAGTTGAGAATCTTCCTACATTCACAAATTCGTTCAAAAGACAATTTATAAAATAATTCCGCATGCTGCTTTTAATCAGATTAACAGATGATTGTAGCAGATGAACTCAACCTAAAGGCCTTGAAAGTCACTAATTGTCTGATATAGGAATCGTTGATAAAACCACATTGATCTGATAAGTCCCAAGCCTCGGTTATTTGCATAGGAATGCATATATACCAGTTATTTTGGCAATTCAGTGTATGTTTTGAAGAAATTCTCCAAGTATATTTTTTGTCTTTTTAAAAGAAAACTGCTTTTGGACTGAGCGAGACAAACCAGTGAAAAATAACTTTTTTTCAGTTAAAATGTTTAAAATACTTTTGATTTTCATTGTTTAGATAAGAACTTTTTTTATGTTAGAAAAATAATTTTAAATAAATTCAGTTTAAGAACAGTTTTCTTAACTTTGATTTAAAACTCTTAAAATTACAAGGTTTAAATGTGACCATAGGACCTCGCCTCCTGCCACTACCAACCTGCGATGTCTCAATGCCGCCTGCGACATTTGACAATTGATGATTTTAATGCTTTTGCCCCTTGATGTCCTCAGGATATCCGGCCCCTAAATATGGTTTGTAATTAAACCCCCTTTATAATTAAACCCTTGCAAGCTCCTAAATATTTTTCTTCAGTTTATTCTCACAAAAATGAACTGAAAACATTTCAATTCGGCAGCATATTAGTTACAGTTCACAATATGTTAAGTAATCTAAATGAAAAACATTTTGAAAGCTTTAAATTAAAGGTTGGCAATTGTGTTGCTGAAAAGTATTTCCTCCTTTCATTTTGAATGTTTAAAATATCCTTCATAAAGGAAAAATCATTTATTCAAGAACTGATTCTATTGATATTGCTCCTCTCTAAAATCGATGTTTTTAATCAAATTTCAGGAAAAAATAGCTCAAAGCAAAGATGAAAGCAAAAGTAAAGTTAAAAGTGATAAGAGATTATCAAAAATTGAAGAACTGCGGGCAAAAAGATTGAAACGTGAAGCAGAAGAAAAGAAAAGATCTCAAAACTTCTTAGAAAATCTCAGGAAGGGAACTTCTGAGAAAGAACCTGCAATAATAATGGACGACAGACTAAGACAATATAATTCTCAATTTAATCCTCACCTTGCAAGAAATAATCTTGCATCTACAAAAAATTATGATGTTGTATAAATGAAATTAATATTATTATTTTTATCTATGTAAATATTCATGTACATAAATTTGTTAATTTTTAGTGACATTTATTTTTTTTCTCTCTTCTGTGAAAAAAACTTCTCATTTTCATATTTGGCTGGAACTTACACAAAATTACTTTGTAAGATACTACTGGAGTCTAAGGTTAATCCACTAGAGTTAAGGTTAAAATTTCAGCGATCAAAATATCCCCAAACAGCCAATTACTTCATTCAAATATAGAGAAACAATTTTTACCAGTCATTCCATGACAGGCGATTTTCTAGTTTATCTAGAATTCTGCAGCGGCAAATTCTTGTCCTCGACTGTTTATTTAGAAACACTCAGCCGTTGTACATCAATGATCAGTCCTGATATTACTGGTAGTATACCTTTGTTTTTCCAGATCTATTTTTCTTTAGTTTTCCATTCAACTGCAATATCAAGCTGGCTACAGCCATAAATCGAAAAGATTTTTGAACGTCAGTGACCAGTTTGAAGCGAATAGTTAATTTTGCATCAGTGGCGCAGTAGAAAAACAATTCCGGCTGTGGTTTTCCAAATCCAAGCTTATCGCTTTCTTTTTTTATCCATTTAAAATATAAAAATATTAATATGTTAAACTGAACACTTTCTATGGCTCAGTACTTGTTAATTTATAGCACTCGAAACAATTTAACATAACTCATATTGATATCACATTGACTTTAAAAAACTTTACGAAGAAAGGGAGGGAGGATAGGGAATAAAAGCCTTACATATTGAAAATTGTCTCTTTTATCCCTTTTTTTTTTGAGAGAGAGAGAGAGAGAGTTCATTGAATCCTTCTCTTCAGAGAAATCACTGTTTTGATAACTGTACATATTAGCTAAGCCAAGGGTTCACAAACTTTTCTGATTTGCTGCAGCCTTTGAAGGATTAATGCTTTCACATGTCACCCTAGTCCATCTCTTTTGTACATTGATACACTGGACACTTCAGGACACCCCTCGTCGGGTTTCGATGCAACGGATGATATGGTGGTCAGAGTACTAATTCTAGACGATGTTTTCAAGTGATGAATTAATGACATGACGAATGACATTAAAAAACATTGGTTAAAAATCTACCAATAGCTGGAAAATTTTTAATTAATGTTTATGAATCAACAGATATAAAAGGTGCACAACTCTTGCTAACGAACACGGTATCTAAGATCATTATATTTTTGCAAAGAACTTTCTCAGCTTGCAACTGGTGATGAAATATTACAAATTACAGCTAAATAAACTTTAACGGTATCCATTTATAAAACTGCACAAGCACTGCAGTGATGGAGCAGTTACTATGATCGAAATTGTCAAAGGGTTCATGTTGAATGCGAAAAGTCAAAATCTAAGGTGTCAAATCAATTTTCTCCATCGTGAAACTCTCCTGGCAAACAGTATTCCAGATCAGCTGAGGTCAGCCGCGGTTGAAAACGTAAAAATCGTCAGCATACAATCAAGACTACTTAATTCTCACATTTGCACTGTACTTTATGTAGAGGTGGGGGCAGATCACCACTCCCTGCTGCTTCACATGGTGGTTCGGTTGAGAAGCAAGGTTGAGCCAAGAATTTTTGAGTTGAGGAGACAAGGTACGGATTTCTTATAATTCACCAGTTTGTTACAAGAGAAATTTTGTCCGGGAAAACAAGCTTACTCGGCTGATATTTTAAAGAATCTTAACAAACTGAATATAAGACTTCAAGGATGCAGTGAGACTTTTTTGTATGGACAAGCTGAACAAGCTATTAAAATCAAAAATTCAGCTGTGGAGAGAGGGATTCGATCGTGGTTCACTGGACAGATTCAAACGGATCAGCTGCACACATTCTGAAAGAAAAGCATATTGAACATGGTGGTAGAATACTTATCAAGGATTAAGAAAGTTTAAGCACTGCTTGTAGTTAATTGAAGTAGAACAAAATGACTGGGTTTGTGATCCATTGAAGCAGCAGCAAGGGACTTTCTTTGAAGGTACATGAAACATTTAAAAAGACCTCAGGAGCAATACTGCTTTAAACTGAGGTGCAGGGAAGTGCTTTTGGACTCATATTGGCTGTTAGTAAAAAGGGTACCTGAAAATCTCTGATCATGCTGTTCACAAGCTGCTACTCTAACTATTTTAACGAACATATATTTGTGACATGGAACTCTTAGCGTCGTGCTCTTTTCCAGGACAACAAAATATCATATCTAGATCCTTGATTTAAAAACTTCCTGTAGCTCTTCTTAACATATAGTCCAATAAAAAGGGCCACTATCCTTCAAGATAGGCATTAGTGTTTCAGTCGTGTTAAGTGAATGTTTGGGACTTGCTGGCCATAATCACCACTAAAATTCTTGATGAACTTTAAATCAATTTCTAAAGAAACTGAAATATTTGAAAGATTAATTATTATATCCATACGCAAAAGCTGGTTTTTTCTCTTCTTTACTTTGACTAGAGAATGATGAAAGCACTGTCCATATTGACATATGAAGTTTGGTTTAGTGTGCTGCAAGGATTGAGCCAACCATAAAGTGCGCTGTAAAGTTAAAAAGGTTGTGAAGCACTGAGTTAAGGTTCTGTTTTCCTCCAAAAATATCAAAAACAACTCCTAATAAGAGTTTTTGAAATCCCAATTGCTAGCTCAAGGCCAACAAAAAGGGTATCAGAACCTTTCTGAGCAAGGTAATCAGCTATTTCGTTTCCTTTCACCCCAAAGTGTCTAGGTATCCAGCAAAGAGTAACCTTGTTCAGCTTTGCAAGAGTGCAAAGCAAATTATAAAATTCCCGAACAATGTGGGATGTCACAACATCCTTATTGGCAGTTTGATAATTAGAGCAGATGTGAACATATTTGCTTCTATAGCCTCAATTCAAACAAATGCCGCAACATACCAGGATGGTGTAGATCTCAGCCTGGAAGACAGAGGTGAAATTTCCCAAGGGACAGGAGTATTCAATACCATCTCTGAGACAAGAAGCCCCAGCCCCAGGGCTAGCTTTCATTTTAGAACCATCAGTGTAACAGAGAGTGCAACTTTTATTATGATATAAAGAAACATCTTTCCAGTCACTCCGAGAAGGAAAGATAACCTGATATGACCTATCAAAAGCATACTCGCTAAGCATGTAATCACTTGGCTGACCAAAAAGCGGATGTCCAAGAACGTCCTCATCAAATTTCTTCCAGGAAAGATAACAAAAGGTTTCCATTGACTTGAGCGCTTAAGCTTGTCCGTACACAAAAAAGCGTCAGCTTCAATCCGCATAGGGAGGGGACATAAACCTAAAAGTAATTCCAGCAGAGCAGTAAGCGTTGTCCTAATGCAACCAGTCATGGCTATGCAGACCATACTCCGCAGCTTGTTCAGCTCAGTTCTAGCAATGTCTAATTTGGTTCTCAACCACCCGACAATAGAGCCTTACGTAATGATAGGACATATGACCATCTTGTAGATCCAATGGCAGCACTGGGACTAAGCCCCCAGGTTCTGCCAATAGCTCTCTTGCAGGACCAAAGGACTTGACTAGCTTTTGCCAGACTATAAGTGAAATGCTTTTTCCAATTCATCTTGGAGTCAAAGTAGATTCCAAAACACTTAACTTCATCAGAACACCTGAGAGTTTGTCCGAAGAAAGTGACTTATGCACCTGAATTGCTCTCTTACATGTGAAAGCAACCATAGTGGTTTTATGAGGATTTACAGTAAGACACTCAGAATGACACTATTTTTCCACGTTTTTAATCCTTGTGTAAGATTGAAGAGACAGTGTCTGAGAACTTGCCTCTGGCCACTATAATGACATCATCAGCATAGCCAATGTTGAAAAGGCCAGAAGAAGTTATGCTTTCAAGCAGTAAATCGACAACTAGACACCAAAGGATAGGTGAGAGAACCTGTGGGCATACAGCGTTTGCATGAACAGTTAGATCAACACCACTAAGAGAGGCATTAACAAACCTATACCGTAACAAATTTTCAATCCAGCTAACAATAGTTGCATCAATACCTCTCCTAGAAAAGGGAACTACTTCCTTGTCCTTAAAAGATTTCTCCATAATAAAGGAGAGACTATATAAGGCAGTCTCTGTAGACCTGCCAGGTTGATAGGCACGAAATCAAATGGGAACATTGGGCGGCGAGCATATTGTGCTCCGGGAACGTTGGGCGCCGTAAATATTTCAGGCGCCCAGGTTTTGGGCACTGAAAATGTTAAAATATTAAATACTTCTCCGCGCCCAATTTTCCCGGCACCCAATCTTCCTAGACAGTGATAGGCATATTGAGAGAGGGGTAACTTTCAACACTGTCTACCTAATGTGTCTGTCAATTGACTTTTCCAAAGCCTTTAATAAGAACAAGGTGAGAGTGTTAATAAGAACTAGGTCTAAAAGATTTAGCCTCATAGTAATTATCTTTTCCAACTTTTGGTATAAAGACAACCAGTGGCGTATATAGGTTTTTATTTTGGAGGGGGCGCATGCAAACAAGATTAGCTCCCCCGCCTTTTTTTTTGTAATTTCAACTCGGGAGGGGTGAGCAACAGAGCCCTGAACTTTTCATTTTTTTCGAGGTTGTGCAAAGACTTTATACTGTCCCCCAGTGGCGCAGCCAAAAAAAAAAAAAAAAAGTTTTTGGAAAGCACTCTTAAAAAAGGTTCGCTTCTGATTGGGGGGAAGGGGTCCGGGGGGTTCTCCCCCGGAAATCTTTTGGATTTTTAGTCCAAAGAACGCAGTTTTAGACGATTTCTGGTGATGCAAGGGGATGTAAAAAATCGGGGGAAGGGGGGCCTTCAGCCAAAATTTTCGAGAATTGATATCTTAAAAATGTCATTTTAGGCTATATTTGTTGAACTTAGTGTAATGAAATGAATGGGACTATTTAAAGTTGCCCTCGATTTATCTTTTCAAAAAATAGAGCGAAATCCATCCCCCCCCCTCCAATGTTTCCAAATTGAAGTTCTATAAACTAAGTTTTAAAGAGATATTCAGTGATACTAGGTGGAGGGATTTAAACGTTCTCCGTTTTTATTTTGCTTTAAGGTTCTTTTCAAATGCAATTCAGATTTTTTCCCGACATTAGGCAACTTTTGGAAAGGAAGACTTTGAGAATCCTCCCCTGAAAGGTAAAACGCAATTTCAGGTTAACTTTGGAGACGTTTAGAGGTAAGGAGCGGTTTTAGGAATCTTCCTAAGAAAATTTTCAAAATGGAAATATTAAAGGCACTATTGCTGACTATTTTTGGTAGTAATCTTAGTGAAAGGGTGTTGGTTCGAGGACCCACCTCCAGAAATGTTTTAAAATTGATGTCCGAAAAAGCCTAAATGAATGCGTTCTTAGGATATCAATTTCCATCATTACTCCAACCGAACAGCTAAAACTTATTTCAACTTTTTTGCATGGACGGGAGTTAAAGAGAGAAACATTTTGAAGACCCTTCTTTTTAGACTGATTAGAAAGGAAAAAAAAAAAGGATTTTTTTTTTGGGGGGGGGGGGGGTGAAAGAAAGCGAGGAAAACCTGATTTGCTAAACAACAATAAGCTGCATTTGTTAAACATTTTTAAATTAAAAATTTCTTTTTGGTAGAATTGAGATTTTTTCCACAACATTATTTGTTTTTCTTTGTGTTTAAATAACTTCTCTTTCCCAAGACACGTTCTTTCTTGAGTAAGGGGTACGGATCCCCTGAACTCCTGACCTCTACTGAACACCATAGCCTAGTGCCTTCTTCTGACACAGTTTTCCCAAACTTTAACGATTCTCGGCACCTTTTGAAGAATTAGAATTTTCTCACGAGTTCCAAGTCTAGTTTTATTGATACTGTCATCCAGTGACGCAATTAAAAAATAGTTTTAAGAGCACTCTTAAGAAATCTGATGGTTGTGGGGGGGGGGGGGGAGTCCGGGGGTTCTCTCCCGCAAATTTTTGAATTGTAATCCTAAGAACGCAGTTTTAGACTGTCTCTGGTGATGCTACGGGGAGGAAAAATTCGGGGGGGGGGGGGCGTTGTGCGAAAAGTTTTAGAAATTGAAATCTCAAAAACGCTTTTATAGACTATATTTGTTGACGTTAGGGTAATGAAAGGAATGGGACTTTTTGTAGCTGCCGTCGATCGATTTTTTAAAAACAAATTGAGCTAAATCGATCACCCCTCCGCCCAAGTTTTCGAAATTGAAGTTCGAAAAACGCAGTTTCAGGCTAACTTCGATGCTGTTACTGGCAGGGTGGTTCTGAGGCTCTTCCCCAAAACTATTTCGAATTTGAAGTCCTAAAACACCTTTCAAAGATTCAGCGACGCTAGGGTTAGGGATTTAAACGCTCTCCACCTTCATTTTTCGAAATTGTAGATTTTTTTTTTTCATTTTCAGATTTCATACGGGAGCAGTCGGGCCGTCGTCCAAAATTTTTCTCGTAATTGAAATTTTAAAAACGAGACTGAAAAAGTTAAGGGTCGGCCAATTTTCAAAATTGGAGCTCCATAAGATCAATTTAAACAATTTTCGATGCTTTTAGAACAAAAGGCGTTTTTTAATTGTCTCCTGGAAATGTCTCGACTTTGAAGCCCTGAAAACGAGGTTTGAGAAGCAGTTTAATGGTTTCGGTGGGGGGGGGGGGGTCTTGCGAAGTGTAGCATTTAAGACTTTCTTATTTTTAGACCGACTAGGAAAAAGAAAAAAAAATGGGTGGGGAGGGGGGAGGTAAAAGAAATAGGAGGTGTTGGATGATCAAGTCAGCAACTTTTGAAATTTTTTATTTCGAGGTTCTTTTCAAAAGCAATTCAGATTTTTTAACATTAGGCAATATTTAGAAAGGAAGCATTCGAAAATCCACCCCTGAAAAGTTAAACGTAATTTCAAGTTATCTTTGGAGACGTTTAAAGGTAAGGAACGGTTAGGGATCTTCCTCCGAAAATTTTCAAAATTGAAATCTTAAAGGCACAATTTTAGACTATTTTTGGTAGTAACCTTAGAGAAAGGATGTTGGTTTGAGGACCCTCCTCCAGAAATGTTTTGAAATTAATGTCTGAAAAGCACATGAATAAATTCGTTTTTAGGACATCAATTTCCAGTATTACTTCAACCGAACAACTAAAACTTATTTTAAGTTTTTTGCAGGAGCGAGAGTTGGAGAGAAACATTTTGAAGACTCTTCTTTTCAGATTGACTAAGGGAACGCAGGGTTCCAAACTTTAAGGATTTGCGGCACCCTTTGAAGAATTAGAATTTTCTCACGGCATCCTAGTCTAGTTCAAAAAAAAAAAAACGTATTAGTGTAACCAATACCATTGACACTTCGCCGCACGCGGCACCTCTCCCTACCGCACCCAGCTCGGAAATTCTGATCTAAGGTATTATAATTATTATTATCGCAATCATTATTTTTATTTTTTTTCTTGCAGCTAAAAGTTTAGAAATTATGTGTGAGCAAACTAAAACCAAATAATAACTAATTTTATTTAAATATTTTTCCAGATTTTGGAGGGGGCCCGGGCCCCCTTAGCCCCTCCCTTATATACGCCCTAGTCTATTAAAGAGCTTTCTGCACTTGCTACGTAGGTCACTGATCTCTCTAATAGGACAGGAGAATGGCACGTTGCAACTGGTCAACAGCCAACTCCAAGTCTAAAAATGAATTAAACTTACCAGACAAACCATGAACAGATAACTTGAGATCTTCCTTAAAGGCCTCTCAGTTGGTGTTCCTGGGATTCCTGAAAGGGAAAATTTGTCTCTTCAGACCTGTAACAGAGAAAGAGAGATTAGTAGGTGATCAGATAAAGTTGTTTCATCAGATACCTTCTACTTCGTAACTTGATCAACACAAGAGTTATTGCAGATTGTAAGGTCAATAACTTCTTTTCTACTGGATGTAACAAAGGTAGGTTCATTCCTCTTATTAAGAAGACAGAAGTCATACATTAAAATGTCTTCTAACATGTAATCACCATGTTTGTTGCTGTCAGACCTGCTCCAAACAATATTGTGACAGGGTGGCGACAGGAACTGTGAAAAAATGTTCCCTGATTTTTCCCTGATATCCCTGATTAAGTTCACCGAATTTCCCTGATTTACGTTACCAATGATAATGGTTTCCTTTCTTTGCTCTACTTGAAATTCATCGTATGTTTGTATAAAATGCAGTATTTTAAACGTTTTAAGTTGTGTAAAGTTGTTGAACTAAAGATATATTTTTAAAGAAAGCTACTTTTTTTTGACAAAATGGTAAAAAAAAAAAAAAAAAACATAAATTCAATTTTTTTTGGAAAAAAAGAACCCTAAAAAACAGTATATTAAATTTTTCTACATGGAAAGATTATAGAAAATTAAAAAAAAAAAAAAAACTCTTTACTTCCAGAAACGACTTAGCATAATAGTCCAGTCATTATAGTAAGTTCACCTCAGAATTCGAGATACCCAACTGTAAGTCTGTAAATACTTGTATATTGACACCCTAAAAGTTGTCTCAAAACCTACATATGGTAGGGTGTACGCAACTATTAAATTTCAAGGTCAAAGGTCACAAAAATCGTTTTTTTTTTTGAGCTTTTTTTTTTTTTGTAAATATCTCATTTCCTATGGTTTTTTTTTTTTTTTGCTATTTGTATTTATTATCAATATTGTAGAATACAAAACTCTCTACAAATTTTGTTTAAAAATGTTTTTTATATGGTGAACCGTTTTCGAGATAAAGGGCGGAGAGCGCGCGGTCACAGGATCACTTCAGGTCAACCGGTGCCTCCGGTCGAAAACGCGCCATATATAGTTGATAAACTATCAATGAATCGATGATTATAAATATTTGTCAATTTTTATTATATTTTATCATTTTTTTTCCTAACCAATCCACTTTTTATTCAGTATTAATTTACTTAACAACACTTACCTGCCCATGTAATTGCAGAATTGTTAATGAAAATAAAGGAATTATATTTGAATTTTAACCTAATTAATATTAATAACTTCTTACATGATGAAAAAAAATAAATAAACTATGAATTTATCTTTTTATTAAAAAATATCATTCAAAATATTTATTTTTATTAAAAGTAAAAAAATGGAATAAAGGGTACAAAACTACAATTTATAATTTTAATCATCTTCTTCCTCTTCATCGTCGTTTTCCGGATGCTGGTAAATTTTAAACTGGTCTTCATTATCGTCTTCTACGACATTTGTCTCAAGTTCTTCCATGATTTCGGGGTCAAAGGTTCCATCTTCGTTAATGCCGCTCTGATATGGTAGAGCATTGAGACAAGCTTGCCCATTACATTGGCCACAAGCTAAAGAGGATTGCAAGCCCGCTTTCCTGCATCCGCATCGCGAACCACAACCACTCTTGCAGCTGCAGAAAATTTTGTATTTAGCAAATCTTCTGGAGCAGGTGGTAAAATTGCCATGATAGGCTCCAGAAAATAGTTTCGCATTGCCCAACCCCATACCTGGGGTTCCAAATCACGCCCTAACCAAGTTTGAACTTGATAATATACACGTTTGAAATGTTGATGAGCAGCTGCACTTGTTGGTGGAATATTTGAAAGCTGCACAGGTTTATTAAGTTTTGTAGACTTGACGTAATGCATAAAACAAAGATGATCGAGACTTTCACAGATTTTGGAGCATTATAGACTGCCAATAAAGTTTGAGTTCCACTCTCTAATAATCTCTGGGCCGAACAATTTTCTTCCTCAAATGCTGCAGCTAGTTCATCCAAATTTGTCAGTTTCTCAAAAACTTTTTAAAATATTTTTTTTTCCTTTTTAAAACGCGCAGAAGTTGTGTCACAGCCACTTAATGCGTGTAGAAATAAAATATGTGTTTTGGAATGAGGATAATTATCTCCGAGTATATCTCCGAGTCGAGTATATCTCCGTTTTTCAACTATATTGTAACGGATCCGGCGAGACTTCCAACTTTCTTGAAAGGACGACACAGTTCTTGATAAAAACACAGGAGCTTTATTTACACTATGTACAGGAGAAATCGTTAACAACTGCTAAATTAATCATCAGCAATTAAACAAATATCACTCAACACCGTAAACTCAACGGTTACACACGTATTTACTTTCCAAATACGAAAACTTCACAGCGAAATGTTTCGCAATGAACAGAGCTAATACACTCTCAGTACAAATTCTCAATCGAAATCGAAACTTTTTATCACGCGGGAAGCTTTTATAAACATCGAAAAGTTTCCACAACATTCTTACTGCGTCTCGAAATGCGTAGACCGTTATCAAATTTTATCAATGAAAAAAAACAAAAAAAAAAAAAAAAAAACAAAGGAAATAGGGGAATCGTATACTTCAGCCGAATGTAAAGGGGTTGTATATTCATTACAAGAAACTATTTACAGATTACGTTACTACAATAATTACTATTTACAGAATTCGTAACATTGCCCCCTTCCTAAGGACTGCACGTCCCGGGCAGTACAATCCCCAGAAAGGGTGCCAAACTTCTATCACAAGTTCACAAATACACACATTAAATAATAACCAATAATGCATAGGCAACACAATAATAACAAGAAATATAACTAAACATTAAAAAGCAAAAAAAAAAAAAAAAAAAAAAAAAAAAAATTATCTACAACTTTTATGTTATCAACCATGGTTGTTTACGTAATACTCACGAATTATGGCCATAGTATGGGGCTAACCGATCATAATGTACAACCCTAGGTTTTGCATTAGGTGATTTTTGGATCCTCACTACGACGTCATTCAGTCGGTTAAGGACTTTATAGGGTCCATCCCAATGCGACTGCAATTTGGGTGAAAGACCTTTCCGTCGGATGGGATTCCATAACCAAACCTTGTAGCCTTCGTTGAATTCATGTCCAGTAGACCTTGTGTCGTATCGGGTCTTCATCTTCTCCGCCGCGATGTTGGTTCGCTCTCGTGCGAAGTTATGAACGTCTTCCAACCGGGCCTGGAGATCCTGGATGTACTCCTCAGGCGATGCAGGCGCATCCGCAGGACGACCGAAGACGAGATCACAAGGTAGCCGAAGCTCTCGTCCGAAGAGCATCTGAGATGGGGCAAATCCGGTAGTCTCGTGGACAGCACTGCGGTAGGCCAGCAGGAACAAAGGTAGCTTCTTGTCCTGGAATGGGATACGCTTCGGGCCATTTGGTGAAATAGTCGATGGAAACAAGAATGTATTTGTTCCCTTCAGCAGTTCTTGGTAGAGGACCCAGGATGTCGATCCCAATTCGTTCGAAAGAAGCTCCAACGTGGTACAGATGTAGCTTCCCTCTGCTTCTTTTCTTCGGTCCTTTACGAGCAGCACAGGCGTCACAAGAATGGCACCACTTCTCCACGTCATCCTTCACCTTGCTCCAGAAGAAGCGCTCCCGAACTTTATTGAGGGTTTTCAAGACACCAAAATATCCTCCAGTCGCACTGCTATGTATTTCTTTCAGAACATCTGAAATCCTTGATCGGGGAAGTAGTAACTGCCACCTAGATGTTTTGCCGTCATCAGATTCCCATTTTCGGTACAGTACGCCGTTCCGTAAATGGAGTGAGTTCCATAAAGCCCAGTATCTTTTTGTTGCAGGGCTGAAGATGGAAACGTCCTGCCAGCTAGGGCGCCGACTGTCACTTTCCATGGACTCCAAAATTGGTTTTATGTCGGGGTCTTCAAGTTGATCTCTTCGAACTTGGTCGTCACTCCATGGATCAGGTTCTGATGACGTTGAAGTCACTGTCACCTGATAGGCAGTAGGGCTAGTCGTTCCATACTGTTTCTCGATTCGGGAACAATAATTGCAGTTCTCAGGACAGGGTCTCCTTGATAAAGCGTCTGCATTACCGTGAGACAACCCTTTTCGGTGCTTGATCTCCATGTCATATTCCTGGAGCCGCTGTATCCACCTGGCTATCTGGCCTTCTGGATTCTTGAAGTTCAAAAGCCAAGTTAACGAGGCATGATCTGTCTGAAGCAGAAATTTTCGGCCGTAGAGGTAATGATGGAAGTGTTCTACAGCTTTCACTATGGCCAGTAACTCCTTTCTGGTGACACAGTAATTTCGCTCCGACTTTGATAAGCATTTGCTCCAGTAAGCGATGACATGTTCATTGCCGTCAATTTCTTGGGATAAAACAGCTCCGATGCCCTCGTTGCTCGCATCAGTGTCCAGGATGAAGGATTTTCAGGCTGAGGATAGGCGAGGATAGGTGTTGATGTTAAAGCCTCCTTCAGTCGTAGAAATGCATCTTCGCATTCTTTGGACCATTCAAACTTTTGCTTGCTCTCCGTCAGCTTATGCAAAGGTCGTGCAATGTTGGAAAAACCCTTTACAAACTTCCTGTAGTACGTGCAGAGCCCCAGGAAACTTCGCAGCTGATGGATGTTTTCGGGACGACTCCAATTCTTGACCGCAGATACCTTTTCTGGATCGGTTTGTACACCTTCAGAAGAGATGATGTGACCAAGGTAGTTCACTTCCCGGCGGAACAAATTACATTTGGACGGGCTTAACTTCAGATTGGCTTCCTTAAGCTTTTGCAGCACCTTCCTAAGGTTTGCCAGATGTTCTTCGAAACTGCGTCCCACGATGATGATATCGTCTAAGTAGACCAGACAGGATTCGTAGGAAAGTCCTCTTAACACTGTCTCCATAAGACGCTCGAACGTAGCTGGTGCATTGCAGAGGCCGAAGGGCATCACTTTAAACTGCCATAAGCCTTGTCCAGTTGTAAACGCTGTCTTCTCTCGGTCATCAGGGTGTATCTCAACCTGCCAGTAGCCGCTCTTCAAGTCCAGGGTCGAAAACCACTTGTGTTTGGAAAGAGTGTCCAAGGTGTCGTCTATCCGTGGAAGAGGGTAACTGTCTTTCTTGGTGATTTCATTCAGCCGTCGGTAATCGACACAAAATCTGGTGGAGCCATCTTTCTTTCGGACTATGACGATGGGAGAGGCCCAAGGACTGGATGACGGTTCGATTACATCATTCTCCTTCATCTCTTTCAGGAGGGTCTCAACCTCTTCCTTCTTGGCGAACGGTAGTCGTCTTGGATGCTGTTTAATAGGGGGGTGTTCTCCAGTGTAAATCCTGTGCTGCGTTAAATTCGTACGGCCAACATCCTCCGATGTAGATGAAAACAGATGCTTGAAGTCGTCCACCAATTCTTCCGCAGCAGTTCTTTGATCTTTCGATAATGGCGCACTCCCAATTAACTTCGATGTCAAGGACTCAGAAGACACATTCTCGGGGGAATTGATTCTTCTAATGATGCAGTTTACTGGAGTACAAGTTGCTATCACTTCACCTTTCCGGATATTCCTTGGCCTTTCACTCACGTTGGCAACTCTCACAGGAATTACATCCTTAGAAAGGTCCACAAGCGTAGATGCTACCAGCACTCCTTTTGGGTTATTGCTTAAGTTGGGGGATTCAATGATTCCAAATCGAAAACTATTGCTTTCTTCAATGCAGCCGGGTATTAATGATTCGGACCTTGAGGGAATCGATAAATCTGTTTGGGCTATTATTTGATGAGAGGATTTTACATCATTTTCTGCGGGAAAGACGGCTATGTCTTCTCTTGTCGAGTGCAGCTCATTAGTCTTGAAGTCGAGATTGAAGTCATATTTCTTTAAAAAGTCCAATCCGAGAATGAAGGGGTCCGTGATATCAGCGACGAATGCCGTATGATGGTAGGTGGCATTTCCAAACACAATTTCTAAGTTCACTTTACCTTCAATCTCAATCTTGTCACCTGTCACAGTTTGGAGGGTATCGCAGGATGGCGTCCATAGGATGTTGAGTCCAAATTGACGAGCCACATCTGTTCTAATGATTGTAACATTGGCTCCAGTGTCAATAATCAGTTCGCAGGGAAACCCGTTTACATATGCGTAAACAAACAGTCCGTTACTGCCGCCACTCGTCGATGAAATCTGGAAAACTTTAAGATGGGGCTCATTCCAATATGGCGACCTCCACCCCGCGAGATTGCCATGGCTTAGTTTTCCTGGACCTGAGAGGGAGAGGTGCTCTTCCCTCTGGTTTCTTGGCGAGTTTCACAGTTTCTTCGTAAGTGACCCTCGCCGCCACATTTCCAGCACTTAAGTGATTGTCCATTTTGGTCCTTGGGAGCCGAAATCCTTTTGAGGGTTCCTGCAATTTCTTTTATTTGCTTTTCCAGTTCAGCAAAGCGTGACGAAACCGGATCAGGCTCATCAGTTTTCACGCCGCGGATTGAATGGCGATCCTTGCGGGTTGCTTGCTGGGCGGCCTCCAACTTCATCGCATACACAACAGCAGAATTCAGGTCTTTGACATCCGCCATCCGTAGAGCTTTCTGGATTTCCGGATCTCGAACCCCGTCGATGTAGTAGTTGAGTGCCAGGTTGTCTCGAACATCCGCAGGACAGTCGCAAAAAGCAAGATGAGACAGTCTCTCGACGTCCGCCGCTAGCTCTTGCAGGGTTTCCCCGGTTTTTTGGAAACGGGACTTCAACTGGAGTCGGCTGAAATCTTTCTGGCACTTCTCACCGAAGCGAAGCTCCAACGCAGATGTGAGGGCGGCGAAATCCAGGCGCTGGCTGTCCGGAAGGGTCTGAAGAATGTCCGCTGCGTCACGTCTCAGGGATGTTGCAAGATGGAAGGCCTTGGTAGCAGAGTCCCATCCGTTCGCTTCCGCCACTATCATGAATTGAGTTTTGTAAACCTGCCACGAAGTTTTCCCATCAAATGTGGCAAGTTTAATGGACGGTCGAGCAACCGATGTGGGAGCGCCAAACTGTACAGAGCTGCTTTCCGCGATCGCCAATCTCCTTTCCATGTTTTTAATTTTCTCATCCACATGATTTTCAACTGTTGCGATACGGTTTTCTACTGTTTCAAATTTTTCATCAAAAGCATCAACTCGATGCTCTATCTCATTAAATTTATTTTCCATCACAGTCTTTACCGAAGTAAGGTCGTTTTTAATGTCCTCTTGGTTAGAAGCTAAATCATTTTTCAGTACCATTAAATCACTTTTCAATTGTTCTTGATTAGCCGCAATGTCATTTTTTAATTGTTCTTGATTTGCAGTAAAATTTGCAGTCAAATCACTTTTTAATTGTTCTTGATTAGCCGCCATATCATTTTTTAATTGTTCTTGATTAGCCGCCAAACTTTCAGCCAAGTCACTTTTCACAGCATTAATTGCTTCCAGAAGTTGTTTTAATTGGTCATCCATTGCGCGAGTAATCAACATAAAAACAAAGTCTATAAATTCAAACAGTCTTTACGAAAAAATGTCCAAAGTCACACTTACTCCAAGAAAGTCCAGAAGAAGCCCCACGTTGGGCGCCAATTGTAACGGATCCGGCGAGACTTCCAACTTTCTTGAAAGAACGACACAGTTCTTGATAAAAACACAGGAGCTTTATTTACACTATGTACAGGAGAAATCGTTAACAACTGCTAAATTAATCATCAGCAATTAAACAAATATCACTCAACACCGTAAACTCAACGGTTACACACGTATTTACTTTCCAAATACGAAAACAACACAGCGAAATGCCTCGCAATGAACAGAGCTAATACACTCTCAGTACAAATTCTCAATTGAAATCGAAACTTTTTATCACGCGGGACGCTTTTATAAACATCGAAAAGTTTCCACAACATTCTTACTGCTTCTCGAAATGCGTAGATCGTTATCAAATTTTATCAATGAAAAAAAAAAAAAGGAAATAGGGGGATCGTATACTTCAGCCGAATGTAAAGGGGTTGTATATTCATTACAAGAAACTATTTCCAGGTTACGTTACTACAATAATTACTATTTACAGAATTCGTAGCAATATATATGGCGCGTTTTCGACCGGAGGCACCGGTTGACCTGAAGTGATCCTGTGACCGCGCGCTCTCCGCCCTCTATCTCGAAAACGGTCCACCGTATAAAAAAAAATTTCAAACAAAATTGGTAGAGAATTTTGTATCCTGCAATATTGATAATAAATGCAAATAGCAAAAAACCCATAGGAAAAGAGATATTTACAAAAAAAGCGCGAAAAACCGATTTTTGTGACCTTTGACCTTGAAATTTTATAATTGCGTACACCCTACCATCTGTAGGTTTTGATACAACTTTTAGTTTGTCAATATACAAGTACTTACGGACTTTCAGCTGGGTATCTCGAATTCCGAGATTCTTACCTAATTTAAGCTTAAATGATTGGACTATAAGAATTATAAGAAACTATTAAAACCACTTTTAAAAACATGTGTATTTATGGTAGAACTAAAAAGTAATTGAAATTATGTTGAACTAAATTTTCAAACATTATAATAATTGTTGCAAGAATAACAAGTAATAGTGAAACAATAAAAGTAATGTAGTTATTCTTACATAACTAACTGACAAAACAGATGAAACCTTTTACATCAATTCATAGGGAGATTTTCTCTAATCAAGAACATAGGTTTTAATGATTGAATACAGCATTTTAACAATAAAAAAATAAAGATATTTACTTAAGTACACAAGTTAACTAAATTTCAAATGATTTCAGTATGTAACGAAAAAAAAATCTTAGATTGCTTTTGTAACAAACAACTTTGAAATGCAAGGAAAAAAAAAAGAAAAAAAAAGCAATAAGTTAATTTCAAAATATATAAAAGAAGAATACAACTTGGTTATAAAATAAAAGAATCATTTAAGTCTGAAGAAAAGAAAACCTTTATAATCTGCGGTGACAGCAAATAGTATAACGGCAAAAAAAAAAAAAAAGTTTTTCTTTATTGAAAGTTCAATTTTAGCAATTAAATTAAAAATGGGAAGAAGTAATAACTTTTAAGATTTTATCAGTATTAATTCAAAAAACCAAAGATTTCTTCTTGAAATCGTGATTTCAGTACACTAATCGCTTCGAGACAATGGAATAAAGGCAAAGGAGCTAAGGCATTAATGAAGGCTCCCTCTTTGCCTGTATGGTTGTTTATTTTACGTCGCATTGAAAGCGTGAAAGGAAATTTCAAGCAAGGTAAAATAAACAACCTAACAGACATAGAAGCAATCTTAGGAAATTCATCCTGTGGGTAATAAGTAAGATTCAATACTTTGACGTTGAGGAAAAAAGATGCACAAATATGCGGCAGTGTATAATCGCACCTCATTAATTTGACTTTTTTTTTTTTAACAGATAATTGGCAGAAAATGCGTAGTGAATTAGAAGTACTTAATTTTGTAAAGCAAAAAAAAAAAAAAAAAAAAAAAAAAAATCTTCATAAAATCAATTTTCCCTGATTTTTTGTTATTTTTTCGAAATTCCCTGATATTTCCCTGACTTTTCTCTGATTAATAAAGTTCCCTGACTTTTCCCTGATCTGTCACCACCCTGTGTGAGCATTGGCATCACAACCAATGAGGAACTTCTTATTGTTGATTTTAGAGTTCTCAATCTTTCATGCTCTCAGAGAGAGGTTCCTGTTTTTCAAAAGGTACATAGGCAGACATAAAGATAATTTCTTCTTGATGTCCAGCATTCCCATAAGTGACCTTGACGGCAACGTTATCACTGTATAAGTAAGTAATGAGATTTAATGCATTTAATTTAGTACAAATAATAATTCAAGCTCTAGGTCTCTTGCACAAGCAAGATCGTAATGCAATTTATGATCTTTTGCACTCAGACGCAAGATTTTACCCTGTCTGGTCCAAGGTTCCTGAATTAATGCAACATCAAAATCGTCTCTAGCCAGTGGTGTTTCCATACCCCATATACGGCGTATACTCTCAAATTTTTTTTAGACATATAGCGTATACCTTCAAGCTTCATAAATTTTCATATTTTGACATACTATGTATATAATCACATGCACAAATTGTGCGAAATGGATTACTGGGGTATACCCTCAGAAAAATTGATTGGAACATCACTGCCTCTAGACATCCTCATACTTAAAAGAGTTGAAGCAGCACGGCTATTGTGAAGATGTTATTGTAACCTTCACATCATGTATATGGTGTTAGATGTTTAAAATTCTAAAGTAAAGCAAAAAGAAATCTTTTATTTACCTTATGCCAGCGGTAGCAGAGTGGAGTATCTCAAATAGCCAAGAAGACTTTTTCAATTTATATCAGCAAACGCAAACTAATGGGACACCTATAGCTATGCTAAATTTCTTCCCCAAAAACTCACAAAATGGCTTCGTTTATTTAGTTCTGAAACACTCAATAACTGGTACTTTCTTCTATAAATTAATTTAAAAAATAAAATTTAATGGTAACAGAGTTGAGGATTTCATCTGGGACAAAAACGTTAACAAAATAAATATATATTTGTATAAAGTATTTTATTTATAGTAGTAAATGTGGGGCAAAGTGAAATGGTGAAATATTTACTCTGGTTTTAGCGCCACATATCTACAGGGTTCATACTCTATTTGGATGAAAAAATTCCATGACTTTTCCAAGACTTTTTCATGACTTCAATGAAAATTTTCATGACCTCGTTACAGGAAGAGAATTGCACTATTTAATCTCAAACTTGGTAATATTTGGAAATGAGCACTAGCAAAACGTCTATATGAATGCCATCATTGATGGCACTTACTCGTAATGGAAAAAATATAAGTGCACACTTAAAAAACTAAACTATTTGTTTGATACAGCGAGAACAAAAAAAAAAAAAAAAAAAAAGGAAGAATAAAGAAAATGACGCTGTTCTACTCCCCCCCCCCCCCCCACGCCAGATTTATCATTTTATCTGAATATAATTACCGTAAATTCCCTGATTTTTTTCTTTATGTAACAGCTTAAAAATACTTTGACCTTGATCAACATTCTAATTAATTGGGTTGTATTCTTTATGCCAGTTCAGTAGTGCTTTGTTCTTGTCCGAGTGTGAAGCTATTCTTGAGTTGTGTTTTGAGTTTCTTTGTGCGAATTCTCCTGAATTCATGCATTACAGTCCACTAAATCGAATTTTTGTGAATTCTGTGCTTCATTTCTTATTCATCACTATTCTTATTTGTCTTCATCATATAAATTTAAGTAAAGTAAAAATGCAGTGAAGCGAATATGATGATGCTTAAATGTCTAATATATTTTTTTAAAAACAGGCAGAATGATATTGAAGGTTGAATGAGTCATCACTAAGTTTCAATAAATTTGCTTCAAAAGTTACCTTTTAGTGTGAACAGTGCCTTTAATCATCCACGTAACTTGACAGTATTTCGTTTCTCTAAAGTAAAGCCACATAGTTTAGTTCTTAATGTTTCTAAACCAGATCTTTTTAG
Organism: Uloborus diversus; assembly: GCF_026930045.1. Classification (NCBI taxonomy): domain Eukaryota; kingdom Metazoa; phylum Arthropoda; class Arachnida; order Araneae; family Uloboridae; genus Uloborus; species Uloborus diversus. Next base: position 65,695,511 of record NC_072737.1, on the reverse strand, counting down.
AAAAAACCATTCAGTAATAAATCAATCTTATGATTCAAAAGTATATTTGTTTTGTTTACAAATTTGCATATTTTAAAATGCATATAAATTAATAGGTTCAGAAATTCCAGAATACGTTTAATTCCCGACAGTGAACATAGCAGTGGGTCAAATGGATTAGTTTTGTGTGCTGTATATTGGACACTCTGTTTTAGAGCATTAGAATTCCTCTTTTTTCTGTAATCTATCGCCTGACTTAAGATCTTTATTTTCTAAAACATTTAACAAATTCAGATAAACTCTGATAAATTTAATAATGAAGTCCTTACGAGTGATGGAATCGAACTCGCGTGCAATTGAATTGCTTTTTTTTGAGTGGGCATGGCAAAATTAAGAACGTGAAATTTTGCTACTACAGAATACGTAACATAAGAAGTGTTGAAAATAACAGAAAATTAAAAATAAGTGATGTCCAGGCAGTAAAATCACATCGCAAAAAATGGCAAGCGGCTGCGACAGAAGTGGATGCAATGAGATTTCAAAATTCAGATTTGATTTTTGGATCGTTCAATTTTCCACTTTTAATATTTTTTATGTGCTAGACTGTTAAATCACTCAATATTTCTAATGCTCCTTTAGCTACTGTTCTTTTCTCTTTGTTCAGGACATTTTTCCATGACTTGAAATAAATTTCCATGACTTTCAATGAAAACTTCAATTTTCCATGACTTTTCCAGGTCTGAAATTCTGTTGTTTTTTTTCCCATGACTTTCCAGGATTTCCATGACCCGTACGAACCATGTATCTAGTTATGTTTTAACCATGTAGTAACACATGTAGTCTATTCCAGTCAAGAAAAAAACCCTCTGAAAATCATAGAATATGATAATACAGTCAAACCCCGCTATAACGTACCGTCAGTGGACTGGCTTAGGTGATCGCTATAACCAAGGGTTCGCTACATCCGATTTCTAAAAAAAAAAAAAAAAAAGTCCACCTTTGCTAGGATACTTCTATAATTCTAATATACGAGTATTAACGATATTTCTATGAGTGAAATAAGTAAAATATTAGTATTTTACTCAGTAATAAACATACTATAGTAATGTATCTTTTACTATAGTATGTTTATTACTGAGTATAGTTTATGTTGCATGGGAAGCATAGTGCAGAAAAGTATTTTACATAGAATGGGAAGAAAGGCGTTATTTTTGGTTATAAGCTTCAATGTATAAATTTCGTTAATTTTCTATCAACTATTGTAAACAAATCTACAACTTGTTTATCTATTTTCTGTTCTAAAAAGTGCTCACAGTTGCCGTTGAACTACAATTCTGCGAGATAAAGTCTACAGTAAATATAGAAAAGTAAAAATGTTTTCAAGTTGAGAATATCCTTTTGCTGCTTTCAATTTAAGAATAAATTTAACTTAATCTCCTACAGATTTTTTTTTCTGGCAAACCCTATTTAGCTATTGTCAGTGTGAAATTCACAATATTATCAGAGGAATAATAGGTGAGGAATATAGTTTGGACCGGAGTTTTCTGGTGAAAAGGGGGTAACTCTTGACGTGATTTAAAAAGATGGTGTTTACCCGTGGAAACATTGTCAAGAAATGTAACTGGGACAAGTGCTAAGAAAAGATGGAAATTTCTGGATCGCTATAGCCGACCCTCTAACGTTTAAGGATCGTTACAAGCGTTTGAAAATACATTAACGGCACAGGGCTTCAGTTGGGAGCATTTAAAAGGGTCGCTACAACCGGGGGATCGTTATATCCCGCGTTCACTATTTCAGGGTTCGAAGCAATTTTCAAAAATTGATGCTCATTTGTAATACTTGTTGCAAGTCGAAAATTATTTTGATATTATCAAATGATTAAGTCATTTTTTTTAACATTTGAAATATTAGTTTATACCTTCTAACATTTGGTGCAGTATTTATTTAGTTAATGTTAAGCTTATTTGTATTTTAAATATTTTTTTTAATTAGACAAGTACACGCGGTCAAAGTGGATGGGGCAAAGTGAAGTCGTTAATTTCTTTTAATTATTCAATCATTTATTAACTCGCATACGTATTATTTATTAATTACTTTTAACATACCTTTATTTAGTAATTCCCTTATTTATTCATTCATTCATTCACTTTTTCTTATTCATTCACTCCTTTACTCCTCATTGTCCTATTGCATTAATTAATAATTTATTTATTATCTTTTCCTTTATTCATTCAACCTTTTATTTACTGATTCAATTGATCAAAAAAAATTTTTTTTATAGTCAAATAGAGAATATTTCATTACAAAAATATTTCATTTTTTATTTTGCCCCATGGAAAAAAAAAAAAAAAAACTGCATCTGGGCTGTAGCTTAAGCAAGAATTTTTTTTTTTTTTGGAAATAACAAAAATGTGCCATAAAGTTGCTTTTTTTCCCGAATTTTAACGTATGTAAAACTCAAATTTTCCCAGACTTTGAAGGTAAGATTTTTTCTTGTTTGTAGTGCACATTAATTGCATAATGATTAAAAACATTCATACTGCATTCCAGCTTTCTAGGAAAAAAAGTGTTTTGCGACAGGAAACTTCCGATTACTAGTTTCTATAGCAACCAGGAAAAGCTCTTATCGCCCAATGGTCATCTATAGTTTTTTTTTTTTTGATTAGATCATTATTTGCTTAATGGATAGCACAAGAATTCCTCCTATTTATTGTATTAGCTTACAAATTATCTACTTCTTATTTGGGAAACTTAATCTATGTCAGAGAGTATGTTTAATCGTAAAAGACTTTTTTACTCTATTTTGCTATTTTATATTACAGATACAAAGCCGAATGGGATCGTTTCTGAAATTATAAAAGTACTAGAAAATCGCCCGTCAAGGTATGACGGATGAAAATTGCTTCTACCGAAGCAATGGGGTTGTTTCCTTCAGTCAAAAGTACTGCTTTTAGTCACTGAAATTCATAGAATAAGCAAAAAAGAAAAAAAAAACATGGAGCAAGGGGAAAAAAACTTTCATTTTTCCAATGCATAGTTTTGAATTAATGTTTTAATATGTCCGATTTTGAAAATAAGGCGTGGTCTTTATGATGTCATAAATGATGTACTTTGGCACATCTGTCTACCGTGTTTTCACTTTATGATAATCAAGAAGCGAAGGAAATATTGTGCTCTAAGCTTGCTATCAACCATATCGTTGCCAACAGATGTGAGTAAAGAAGCGAATTAAAAATTATGCTCTGTGAATGGTATTTCAACATTTGTGATGTCATCGGCAGAAGCGTAAACAATGAAAGCGCACAGATTAACGTAATTGTTTTAAAATATTGTTACAAATTCTGTAAAAAGTAATTATTTTCATGATTAATTTGTTGTAATCTGGCTAAATTTGGCGTTTGTTCCATTAATTTTCACCTAAAATTATCGTAATAACTTAACCTGTAAATTGCTTCTTGTAATGAATATACATCCCCCTTACATTCGAATGAAGTATACGGTCCGCCCATTTCTGATTGATAAAATTCGTGAATGGAAAGAAAAGAAAATATGAGAAATTGGTAGAACGTAGAAGGATTTTTTGGATATTTCTTTGCTGGGTATAAAACACCGGGCGTTTTGTGAATGAGAGAGTTAGCTAGCTGTTTCACCGTTTAGTATCAGCCGTCGACTGGAGAGTGTGTTTTAGCTCTTTTATTGTGAAGCCTTTGCGCTGTGTTTTTGCGTATTTTTATGTAAATACGTGTGCTACCGTTGAGTTTACAGTGTTAATTGATGTTTGCCTAACTGCTAAGAATAATTTAGCAGTAGTTAACTTCATTTCTGGTACATAGCTGTAAATTTCTCAAGAACTGTGTCGTCATTGACGAATTCCTTGAAGTGGCCGAACTCGTAACAATATTAAACTTAATCAAACTATTTAAAACATGGTCAGATCCTATGTTTTGAAGCATGCTCTTTCAGAATATATATATATATATATATATATATATATATATATATATATATATATATATATATATATATATATATATATATACTTTTAAAATTTCGGAAACGACTCCATTGCCTGTTTGGTAATATTTTGATAGTTGAAATTTTAACGCTATTTGCAGTAGATGAACCCTAAACTCCAGTAGATAGCATTCATTATTGACCACCTTTTCGTTTCTTCATTCCCCTGAAATGACACAGTCTTACCAGTAAAACAGTTAAGTTACCGGATCCAGTTCAGCCTTGTCACAACAAAGATTTTCCCTGCATGTAAAACATTACCAAAACACATTTTCAAATTATCATGCCGTGGCGTGAGTTTCATTGTTAAATCTCGTGGATTACTCGATCATTGGCTATTATTTATAACAGCTTTTTTTTTTACGAAAGAACATGCTTAGAAGCATAGGATTTGACCATTTTTTAAATAATTTGACAAAGTTTAATGCTTCAAAAAATTATTTTAATCGCTACACAGATTCAATTTCTTTTCTACGCTTCAGCACAGACATCACAAGTGTTGAAATGCCATTCACTGATGCCATTAGCGGCGATATTTAAGCGCAATTTTTAATTCGCTTCTTTACTCACACGTACTGGCAACGATATGATTGATAACAAGCGTAGAGCTCAATATTTAATTCGCTTCTGAATTATCATAACGTGGAAAAGCGGCAGACAGCAAGCGTGATTTTAATTTTACTTTTTTATTTATAGTAGATGCTTTGGTTATGAAGAAATTAATTTGCAATAGTTTATTCTTGGTTATTTGTAACTAGTGGTACCCGCACGGCTTTGCCCGTAGTAGAAAATTAAAAGGTCTTTTAGTTCGCTTGTATATTTACAAAAAATGTATTTCTCGCCAATTGACTTGCCCATGTTACGGTTCCACGGTATGATAACTTGGTAATTTACTCGTCCATCCTATGATAATTTTGCTCGAAAAATGTTCTTAAAATAAGAGTATAAAAAGAACCACATCGAATTTTCGGAAAATCGCTTCGAAGTGCACACCCCCATGCTGCAAACTAACTTTGTGTCTAATTTCATGAAAATCGGCCGAACGATCTAGGCGCTATGCGCACCACAGAGATCCAGACATCCATCCATCAGCTTTATTATTAGTAAAGATTAATAATGTCTGAACTATCACAGTAAATTATTTCTTTGATTACACTGTTCAGCAAAAAACCCCTTCAAAATGCTTCTGACATTTCGTCGGCTGATTCTTATGTAAAATGACCTCCGAATCCGAATATGACCTCCGTTTCCCCCCTATACGTACCAATTTTTTTTAAAGGCCTCCCAAGTTTTTTTCAATTTTCCTTAGTTTCAGAGCAATTATTATTATTATTATTATTATTATTATTATTATTATTTTTTTTTTGAGGTGAAAAGAACTTTATTAACTACTAACATAGTTTTGGCGGGCAAGAGAGAATCAAAGTTCAAGATCATGGACACCGATAGCAAAAGGGGGGACTTGGGGCTTAACCCCCTCCCAAAAAAAATTAAAAAAATCACAAAAAACGATCTTTTTATTCTGCATTTTTAAAAAATATGTTTTTTTTTTTTTTTTTTTTTAAATTCAGTGCAGAATAAGAGTATAAGACTCGCTTTTATGACTCCCATTTGCAAAAAAAAGTTCGCGATGTAAAAAAAAAACAAAAACTGTCTTGCAAATTCGCACGTTGCATACGAGTTGAATCGCAGGTCTTCATTCAAAAAGACATTCTCCTGGCTGATTCTTATGTAAAATGACTCCTTGTTTCCAAATACGACCACCTTCCCCCCATAACCCCCCCCCCCCCGTTTTAGACCTCCCCCCTCCTTTTATTCAGAGCTCTTTCTTTTTTTTTTAATTTGGGGGGGGGGGAAAGAGCATTACAATAACCGTAAACATTATTCTGAATGACTAGAGATGTGCAAAGCTCAAAATCTTGTGCATATGTAGCAAAAAAAAAAAAGCCCCCCCCCCGAAATAAAAAAGGGGGGGGGGGTACTTTTCTACAAAAATCGGTACGTGTAGGAGGAAAACGGAGATCATATTTGGATTCAGGGGGTCGATTTGCAGAAGAATCAACCGGAATAGCCTCAGAAGCATTTGAAAGTTTTTTTGCTACACAGTGTGTTTGGGGGTGGGGTCCCCCATGTTTTCCTTTTTGCTACGTATGCACAAAATTTTTGGGCTTTACACATATCTAATCATTCAGAATAATGTTTACGGTTATTGTAATGCTTGTATTGTTGTCTTTTCCGCCTCCAAATAAAAAAAAAGGGGGCTCTGAATCAGAAGAGGAAGGGGGAGGTTCTAAAAAGATGGCGTAATGGGGGGGATAGGTGGTGGTATTTGGAAACAAGGGGTCATTTTATGCAAGAATCAGCCAGAAGAATGTCTTTTTAAATGAAGACCTGCGATTCAACTCGTATGCAACGTGCGACATTCACATGATAGTTTTTTTTTTAAATTTTTTTTGAATCGCGGAAATTTTTTTGGACATAGGAGTCATAGAAGCGAGTCTTGTACTCTCATTCTGCATCGAATTTTTTTTAAAAACCTCTTTTTTAAAAAGCAGAATAAAAAGATCGTTTTTCGTGATTTTTCTATTATTTTTTTGGGAGGGAGGGGGGTATACACCCCAAATACCCCCTTTTTGCGATCGGTGTCCATGATCTTGAAGATTGAACCTATCTTGCCTACCAAACCTATGTTGGCAGTTAATGTAAAGCTCCTTTCACCTCCAAAAAAAAAAAAAAAAAAACTCTAAAACTAAGGAAAATTGAAAAAAACCTAGGCGGGGGCGGAAGCTTTAAGAAATTGGTACGTATAGGGGGAAACGGAGGTCATATTCGGATTCAGGGGGTCATCTTTATACATAAAGGTCTAATCTCTGTCCGGATGTCCGGGGTAAACGTCAAAACTACTGGAGGGATTTTAACCATTTTTTCATCATAGATAGCTACATAATCGGGGAACAACTTAGGATATAATTTGTTCCTTAAAAACTTAGTTTTCAAAAGTTATGGTGGAAAACAGCAAATTTCATGTAATTTCCCCATTGAATGATTAAATATAAAATCCATTGTTAGGTAAATTCGTTGCCTAACAACAGGAATGTTAAAAGTAATCACAATGTAAAATTTGAATCAAGGCCTCTCTGGAGCAAGCATGACATTTATTGCTTTCTTAGGAGTTGCATCCTCATCTTTATACATAAAGGTCTAATCTCTGTCCGGATGTCCGGGGTAAACTTCAAAACTACTGGACGGATTTTAACCATTTTTTCACCATACATAGTTACATCACCATATATAGAGTAAAGAAATATACATAGAGAGGCCCCGTCTATGGTAAGAAGGAGATGAAATTGAAGCCGGAATTGTGGGGTACAGTGGTGCAATGATTAGCGGGGTTATGATAACGTGATCACTTCGCGAGTATAGTTTTCACCAATCTCGCAAAGAGACCGTATAAAGTAGCTGGCGGATTGGTTTGAATTTTAATTCATGTATTAATGCAATTTCAAAAACGTGCTCCATAAACTTGCAACAATATCTAAGTTTAAATTAACAACCAATTGAGATTCAGTAATGGAATGTTTGGAATCAAGATGTATCATAAAATGCTTAGCAAGAAGCTAAGGATCTTTGGATATAGCGGTGAAACTTCCGGCTTCAATTTCTTAGTATAGCAGGGCCTCTCTATGTAATTTCTTTACTCTATGTGATTAAACATAAAACCCTTTTTTACAAAAATTCGTTGCCTAACAACAGCAATATTAAAAGTAATTGTAATGAAAATTTTGAATCAAGGCTTCTCCGGAGCAAACATGAGTTTAAAGTCATTTAAACATTTGGAAACTCTACGTTTCGCACCCTGAGGGTAGGAGAGCTTTAGTTCAGAGTTAAAGCTTATAGTAGAGAGCTTTTTTTTCTTCTTCTGTGTGCGTTTGTGTACTATTTAATTAAATGAAGCGCACGGTTTTTTTAGTGATCTTTGTTTTTGTTAGTTCATATTTTGTAAATTCTTCAAAATTTTAATATGCTTAAATTCGTGCTTTCGCTTCTAAATGAATATTCGTTGGTTCTTTACACTTATTGCTATTTTACTTTTATGGGTAAGGAAGAAGCTCGATTTTTAATCACGTCAAAGCGGTGTGTTTTGAGTTCTTTGAGTTAAAACAGAAAACGAAAGAAAGTAGCGATTGTTTCTTACAATTATTACTGACCCAGGCAACGCCGGGTACATTTGCTAGTTTTACATAAGAATCAGCCGACGAAATGTCAGAAGCATTTTGAAGTTTTTTTTTTCTTTTCCCCGCACAGTGTAATTTGCTCGCAGTGAAAAATTACCAAAAGGCGATATCTTGCCAGAAAAGACAAAAACGCACGACGATCCAAGATGACTGTCTTTCACTTGTGACGTTACACGATGAAACAGCTTGTTTTAGAAATCTGTCATTTAAAACGAGCTGATGTGTGCATCACATGACTTCCTTTTGCTCCAATTTAATGTCATTTTCTCATTATTGGCAGTTTTAATATGATTCAATAGTTTACTCTCTAAATATCACCAACAGTGGCCAAATCAAAACCAGATTTTTTAAAAAAGTTTTTAAAAAACCGCCAAATTTGTCGCCAAGTAGGCGACAAAACTCGGCGACCAAAAAACTGGCGATATATCGCCAAGTGTCCGCCAAATTATAACACCATGTGAGTTTACATCGAAATTAACAATGATTTCCCCCCAAAAAGGAGCAAAAGACCCCCTTTGGAGCATACGAATGCAACCAAAAAAGAAGTTGCACAACCAGACCCCACTAGGAGTCTACGTACCAAATTTCAACTCTCTAGGACATTCCGTTCTTGAGTTATGCGACATACATACACACATACGCACATACATACGTACATACAGACGTCACGAGAAAACTCTCTGTAATTAACTCGGGGATCGTCAAAATGGATATTTCGGGTGTCTGTACGTTCCTAGGCACATATCCACATGTGGTTGGGTTGAAAAAAAACTCAACATTCATTAGGGGGTGAGCAAAAGGGAAATTCAGGACGATTTTTGAGTGAAATTTTTTTCGCGAATACAATACTTCCTTTTTTGTAAAAGGAAATAAAAAATCAATAGAAAATTAAATGGTGAAAAAATTCCAGTATTTTCTGTTTTTTGCTTATTCTACGGATTTCAGTGACTTAAAAATAGTAGGGGAACATGGGGCAGAGTGAAATAGCGGGGCAAAGTGAAATAATGAAATATTTACTCTGCTTTTAGCTCCCCCCATCAGGTACTATTTAAACTATGTGGCACCATATGTAGTTTATTTCAGTCAGGAAAAAAATACCGCCGTCGATTACAGTATTTGGTAATACAGGCAATTTTAAAAAATTTATACTCATATTGTAATAACTTGTTGTAAGTCAAAAATTATTTTCGTTTCTATTAAAAGATGAAGTTCGTGTTATTAACATTTTAAATATTAGTTGAGACCTTTTAATATTCAATGCAGTAAAAATGTAGTTAATATTGAGTTTGTGTTTAAAACAAATTGTACAATTAGTCAAGTACATTCGGGGCAAAGTGAAAGAGTTTGTTTCATTTACCCAGTCAATCATTTAATATTGTTACGGATTCGGTGCGACTTCTACTTTCTTGAAATGAAGACACAGTTCTTGATAAAAACACAGGAGCTTTATTTACACTATGTACAGGAGAAATCGTTAACAACTGCTAAATTAATCATCAGCAATTAAGCAAATATCACTCAACACCGTAAACTCAACGGTTACATACGTATTTACTTCAAAATACGAAAACAACACAGCGAAATGCCTCGCTATAAACAGAGCTAATACACTCTCAGTACAAATTCTCAATCGAAACTAAACTTTTTATCACGCGGGACGCTTTTATAAACATCGAAAAAGTTTCCACACCATTCTTACTGCTTCTCGAAATGCGTAGACCGTTATCAAATTTTATCAATGAAAAGAAAAGGAAATAGGGGGTCGTATACTTCAGCCGAATGTAAAGGGGTTGTATATTCATTACGGGAAACTATTTACAGGTTACGTTACTACAATAATTACTATTTACAGAATTTGTAACAATACAAATAACTTAGGTTTTTATTTATTGTTTAGTTCATTTACATTCCCTCATTTAGTAATTCACTTATTTATTCATTCATTCACTTATTTTCTTTTTCGTTCATTCTTTTACTCGCTCATTTCCTTTTCTTCATGATATAAATTGATTTATTTCTTTAATTACTCGTTCATTGGTTCATTGTCTTTTCATTTATAGGTTCAACAGTCTATTAACTGATTCTTTTGATCAAAAATGTTTTACAATCGAATAGAAAATATTTCGTTAGAAAAACATTTTTTCACTTTGCCCCATGAAAAAAGGGGGGGGGATTTTCCACTTTTTTTTTTTTTTTTTGAAGACTCAAAATTACTGACAAAAATACTGTTTCAACGCAAGTTTTATGAAAAATACAATGTTCTTTCTTTATGTACTGTAATTTCCAAAAAAAATTTCCGAGTTGTTCGTTTTGAAAAAACTCAGTCATCTTAACCATTTCACTCTGCCCCGCAATGCCCTACTTTTGACTGAAGGAAACACCTTTGCTATTTCCTTTATTTTTTCTCGTTCACATCATTCTAGCAATTTTATAATTATATTTTAAGTCTTGCAACTATTCCTTAGTTGAGAAAGGAAATTTCAAAAAAGGAAAGAAAAAAAAAAAAAGAGTTGAAAATAAGGAGGGCGCTACAAGTTTTAGTTTGATTTTAAAGAACAAGTTTTAACAAATACAGTGTGGACACGTGGCACAACAAAATATTTTTGCTAGACCAAATGTGTCTCTAACTATGGAAACTCGACGGAGTGGACACATAAATCAGAATATTTTCAATTGCCTTGGAAAAATACCGATTTTACAGAATCGGCTTTTCCATACATAAATAAATAACGAACTGCATAGAAATATTTGAGCTCATTCAATGTAAATACAAATACTAGTATTGAAACCTGAAGCAAAAAAATATGAAATATTTTTTTGCAATAGTTACGTCCGAAATCGTTGAGCTGTAATGTTTGGTGAATAAAACGCAGCTTGTTAGAAAAAATTTTCAAATCCGGAAAATCTACAATTTATAAAAAAAAATACGAGGAAAGGATTACGTGCTTTTGATACTATATGCGTAAAAATAAGGGTGGGATGTACTAGAAAACAAACGCCGTAAAAAGTACGACTGATTAAAAAAAAATCATTAAAATGAAAATGTTGCCACTAGCCAAATGGGGTTGTTTCCTTCAGTCAAAAGTACTACTTTTAGTCACTGAAGTTGATAGAATGAGTAATTATATGTAACTGCTACGTTTTCAAAGAGCTGGAGCTGTTGGCATAATATATTAATTTGCAGGTTTCTATAGAGGTCGGTAACGTACATGTCATAGTGTATTTGCATCTTTATCAAATTAGCAAGAATTTACTTGCTTAATTAAACTGTGACAAATTTTGACGAGTTTTTTTTTTTTTTTTTTTAATTGACGAGTTTTTTTTTTAAATGCTGACATGTACTGTCCAACCCTCCAACTCTGACCTTCAAAAAAAAAAAAAAAAAAAAGAGAAAAACTTACTTATTCTGGTAGAAGAACAAAAAACATTAAGAAATCAGTCATCTAGTTACACAAAAGCCAGTTCCATTCCAGTTCCGACAGTTGACCGAAGGATCAGCATCCAAGTAAACGCCTAACTTGCATAAGGTTTTAAGCGTATCTTATCATTCATGCCTTCAGTGGACCTGTTGCCATTCGCAGTTATTTGGGCGGAGACTATCATTTTCGATTTTTTATGAAAGATTTCTTAAATAAATTAAAATAAAAGAAGGTAAAATTGGCAGGAAAAATTGTAGTAGTACAAATTTGCAGCAAATTTGTTTCCAGCAAAAAACCGAAAATTATAGTCTCCGCCTCTGAATGGCATTCTATCACATGTGATGTGCAGAAGCGTAAAAAATTAAATTGAATCTGCGCCCCGTTTAAAATCATTGTTAAAATATACTAAGCTTTGTCAAATAATTTAAAAAATGGTGAAACCCTATGTTTTTAAGCATGCTTTTTCAGAAAAAAAAATACTTTTAAAATTTCAGAAACGACCCCATCATAAAGAAATAAAAGTCGCGGATTAGTTAATTTTAAATGTTGTGGGATTGGCGAACAGGGGACGAAGTCTCCTAGTAGATAATATTCATTGATCATATAATGTATCAATGGACGTATAATAGTTAAAGTTCAATAATGGTAAGGTGGTATCAATTCAAAAATTTTAGTAAAAATAAACCGTTTAATTAAAAAGGGAAATGTTTTTTTGTAAAAAGAGAGCTAAATATTTGGTGCTAGAAAAATAAAATCAAGTGCATAAAACTTAGAAAATAAGGAATTTAACTGTGGAAAAAATAAGTTGTGTGGATGTTCATAACATTTGTTTAAATTTTCGGTTTAGTTATTAGAAGGAGGGAAGGAAAGAACTGATCATTGAAATTAGCACAAAATGAGCATGATTATTGAGTAAGCATATCCAAATTACAGAATTTCTGTAAGCGAGACATTTGTTGGTGCATTTTTCTTCAAAAACTTTACTTGTGTAATCAATATTATCAATTATCATTATCCCAGTAAAATAATAATAATAGTATAATAATAATAATAATAATAATAAGTAGAACGATCGTAGGTTCAGTATTTTTCTTATTAATTAATTTGTTTTCTGGTTGAATTCTGCTTTTTTTCTTCTTCCTTTATTTAAAGCAATCAAGAACTTTCAATTTACTAAAGTTGATGGTTCCGTCGCTACTGGAAGAATAAAATTAGAGGAATACTTCTTTCTATGACACTCACTCGAAAATGGTGAAGACAGAATCAAACCCTAGAGTTTGGATAGGGCAAACCAATCAAGGATCCTAAAAGTTAAATGTTTGGAAAAAGCTGCACTGTAAATGCTTTGACCCCAAGGTTCTTCTGTGGCCCAAATGGAGAAAAAGATACAATGTCCCAACAATGTGCAATTTTTCCAACATATTTTGGCAGATTCCACTAGAGAGCAACCCCAAGCTGTTCTATAGCTCTGCTCAAGAAGCAATACTAGAGGTTCTGCGTTCCTTGAGCTAACATGTGAATTTATAACCTCTCAAACTTATCCATGCAGAAGCAGTTATACACCAGCTAAGAGTTTTTTAAGTACCTATTTATGAGCACTATTTAATACTCTATGCCGTAGTATAGTTGTACTTCTCATTTCTGTTTAGGTTTTACTTTTAAAAATTTGACAATGACAACATATTTTTTAACCTAAAAATTAAGACTTACTTTGGCACAGCACAAAAACTTGAAAAAATCCGCCAGAGAGATTTGGAAAAGTAAAGAATAGCTAAAATTAAGACTCTAAACAGGTTAAACACAAGAAAAAACCTGGAATTATCGGCAACGGATAAAGAGAGAGATTGCAGACGTAATTCATCATGGCTTAGTTACATGGCTTTCATTAAAGAAGATGAAGATGAATTTAAAGTTGCAGGAGGTTTAGGAAAAGGTTTACCCAGTTGCATCTACTTCTTACAAATATTGTTAAATTTGTTGGAAAATTTAAGGAATTTTATTATTGTAACATGGAATGAGCTCAGGTTTCCAAAGATAGCTGTTCATGCGAGAGAAGAAGGAGCGAATGTTGAGTTGAGAGCAAATGGAACGCACCAAAAAGTTTTAGAAGAAACCGAAAATTTAGGATCCTTTGTTTTACGAATGGTGATATCGTAAAAAAATTATTCAACCTCCATAACTGATAAAAAGATGACTGTTCTCCGTCGGTAATTTCTGAAACAATAACTAGGTATGCACACACACACATATTAAAAAAAAAATAATTTTCCTTAAAACAAATAGGGGGGGGGGGGGCGGCCCAAAGCGGGTAGGCGTTCGTATGCCCCCCCCCCCCAGTAAGGTGTGTAAGCGGTGATGCATGCGTATGTCGTGTTTACATGAACATATTCGATTGTTCTTCGAAAACCTACCCGCTTTGGACCACCCTTCCCTATGTGGGTCTCAAGCTTCTTGTAAAATGTGTATTTTTCTTTCAAATAAATATTTTTCCTATGAGCACATGTCTTTCTTTGGCTCTAGTTAGTTATACAATGATTTTAAATAGGGAAAACCACTTTGGGCCATAGCAACCCAAACGTAAGGGTAACATTGGCCCAAATAAAAGACAATAATAAAGGGTAAAAATACTCGGAAATCAAATGATCGCTATTCAAAAATTAAATTAATCTAAATGTGTAAAACAAGTTTCCACAGCTTTTAAATGTGAATAGTTATAAAATTATTGAGAAAAGAATGAGAAAACTTGCAAAATCCGGTTGCAACAGAACCAAGTTCCTCGGGCCCAGGGGCGGCAAATAGGAGGGGCAAGAGGGGGCGGTCGCACCCCCAAATTTTTTTGAGCAGAATGATAAAAAATGGGTAAATTCAATTTTTGTTAATCGCAAATCATTCTTCATTTTTAAAAAATCGCTCTCATTCTCAGTAAATAGTTGATGAAACTCGACGCATTACCAGGCACAAACAAGTGTTCTCCGTTGAATGCATGAAACACTTTCTGGCTTTTTCAGCACAGAAAAAAATGACGTAGAACCATGGTGAGCTTTAACTGAAGAAGTAATTTGCCTATATATAAGGCTAAATTCCTCATTGTGTGTGCCCAGTGTAACGATAAGACCCGGATCTATAAATTTCGGGCCCCCTGCAACAAAATCTGTAGGGCCTCTTCCCAATGGCCAGCAGTGTATATTTGCAAGCCTTAGTGCTTTTTTTTTTTTCAATTTCTTGGGTCATTTGGCCCCTTAAGGACATGGCTCCCCCCCTCCCCACTGCGGGATCTATGGGAACATAGATCCGGACTTGGATCTGGAACGATGGTAGATACAGTATGAGAGGCCGTGCAAGCAAGTGGTGCGCATGATTTTCAAAAGAAAATTCCTTGAGACATAACATTGATTTTACGCTCATATTTTAAGTGTATGTTTATTTATTGAGTGTATATTGCTTTTTTCAAGTACAGAAACATTCCAGCTACTCAATACATAGGAACCATTCACAGAAACTTCTTAAAAATACACGCTATTTTTGAAAACATAAACATCACACATCAACAAATTCCTTCTTTAACTATGACTCGGATTGACACAAGATGGTCTTCAATAGTTAAAACAATAAAGCATTTCTCGATAATTTCAAAGCAGTGATTTGACGCCTGGCAGAATTATTGCAAAACGATTCTTTCAATAGTGAGAAAGCTGGTGCCCTCTAACATGAATGACTTCGTTTAAATTTTATTTAATTTGTGTATATCGTGGAAAGTTTTTGAACAATGCTTTGCTCTATCAAAACATCTTCAATCCGTTACCGTTATTTTTTGACTATTCAAGTTTCAGTTCAGTCTACAATTGAAACTGTTAATGATTTTAACTTGTATGTTTATTTCAACCAAGCGTGTAACTTTTCAGAAAAAATCTTATTCTGCTCCAATTTAAAAAAAAAAAAAATCAATAGGATATGTAACAAATATCTCCATGATGATGAAAAGTTAAATATTGATTTAATATTTTGTATAAACCAATAGATTCATTTTTAATGAAAATAACTCAAGATTTGATGAATATTTTTCTGTATTGTTTGCTCTATATTATCTGGATTGGATGTTGAAAACAAAAAATAAAATATTTCAATGAGTCACGAAGCATTGTTTGTAGATAGAGGCTAGAATATTCAATGATGAAAACTGAAGACCCTCGCAATCCTGTGTAATTTTGAAGAGCAAGATCTGAAAAGTGTATTTTTATGCATAGCTTTGTTACCTCAATTATTTTTTTAACTAATCCAACCAGCTCAGCTAGTTGAGCAAGATCATTTTTATGTCTCAGGAGGTTAGAGACCTTTTGTCGGAGCACCATGGATCAAAAATTTTTTATCTTCAGCTTTACCGGAAAAAGAGCGCTACCCTGAGCATTGATGGATTAGTGCATGATTTCCTGTTCTTCTGAATTCCGAAAAGCATTCATTAAAAATTCACTAAAAGGTAAAAACTGTAGTATCAAGTTGTTTCATATAAAATGAATTAAGATTTTATCATAAATTTCAATACATTTTATAAGTTATGTTTTTAAACATTATTGATTGTTAATATTAGACTAGTTTTATGACCACCTCTTGTTAGTCAGTGTGCGTTTTGTACCATACTGAGGTAACTCATATTTAAGAAGCTCGACCCCCCAAATGTAATGCTGAAATGCCGCCCCTGGCCCGAGGTGCATATAATCAACCTTTACTAAGCTAGGAACCGTGTAATAATTTTAGGTCTCCTGATTGGTCAGTCGACGCAAATGAGTCAGCCATGTGTTTTCCCTATCTAACGTGTTAAACAAATTTTGTTCCTGGAACGTTCTGGATTCACGCATGACTGTTTTTACTTCATCCTCTCCCCTTGAATGAAATCCGGAATACCTGTCTTGTTTCGAAATGAAACAATAATTAGAGCGTGTAAAACAAGATACATAAGATATGGATGACGTTTTCACGCGGTAGCCAATCAACAGTTTCCAAATTTTTACATGGTCTCTAGCAGTGTAAAGGTTGCTTTTATGCGCCCGGGGTACGTGGGTCCGCATTAAAAAAACAATTTCTGTTACAATTTTAATGATACATATCATCCAACATTGCAACTAATTTTTTTTTTTTTTTTTTTTTTTTTTGCGTTTAGAATTTAAAAAAAAAAAAAAAACCAAAGTTTAAGCATATCTATATAGCCCATTAAATTAAACTAAATGTTAAACTAACCAACTTCTACTTCAGTGCTATTAATATCAGACACATCTACACTTTCTCAGGAATTAGCCTAACGTGGATCTTTATCAACTTCACTGTTGCTAGTACTAGAATATTTCTTTTCGAATTTTTCTAAAAGTTTTCGTTTCTGTGGTCTTTTTTAGTGGACCAACGCACCCCCCAATTCTTGTTCTCAAAAATTGCTATCAAAATAAATTTTATTATGACAAAAAAATAATACACAAACTGGAAATATTCGAGAACGAAAAGAGCTTAGTTCAGGAGACGAATTCAATTCAAAGCTCTATTCTTCAGGAAAACAATAATAATAATAATAAAAGAGTTGCAGACTTTTGAAGTTATTTATTACTCACTGCTGAAGTAACACTTTTTGAAATACAATTTCTTTAACACAACTGCACCATGTAATTTCATTACAGAATTTGTAGGAAACAGCGGGGCAAAGTGAAATGGAGAAATATTGTCTCTGCTTTTAGCTCCACCTATCTGGGATTATTTTAACTATGTAGTGCTATATGTAGTCTATTCAAGTCAGGAAAAAAATACCGCCGAAGATTTGGTATCACAGGCAATCTTTAAAAAATGATACTCATATTGTAATATTTTGGTGTAAGTCAAAAATTATTTTTGTTACTATAAAATAATAAAGTTATTGTTATTAACATTTTAAATATTAATTGAGACCTCCTAATATTCATTGAAGTGGTAATTTATTAAATACTAAGCTTATTTTAAATGAATTGTACAATAAGTCAAGTACATACGGGGCAAAGTGGATAAGGCAAAGTGAAATTGTTTGTTTCATTTTCTCATCCATCATTTAATATAAATCACTTACGTTTTCATTTATTAATTAATTAATTTACATTCCTTCATTAAGTAATTCACTTATTTATTCATTTATTCACTTACTGTCTTATTCATTCATCCTTTTACTCGCTCATTTATTTTTCTTCATATATTAATTGATTTATTCATTTTATTATTCGTTTATTGTTTCATTATCTTTTCAACCTTTTATTTACTGATTCTTTTGATCAAAAATATGTTTTATAATCGAATAGAAATTATTTCATTAGAAAAATATTTTATTTTTCACTTTGCCCCATGAAAAGAAAATGAAAATTTTCTACTTTTTTTTGAAGACTCAAATTTATTGCTAAAAATAAAAAATACTATTTCAATGCAAGTTTTATTATAAAATACAATGTCCTTTCTTTATGTACTGTAATTTTAAAAACAAATTTCCGATAACCATTTCACTTTGCCCCTCATTCCCTTACTATTTATTGGTCATAAATAAAATTAAAAAAATATTAATAGCATTAAAATTATCGAAATTTGTCCAACATGCTCGGTGGTCCCGTGGTCAAAACGAGCTCTGTCTCCCTCTATTACGTTGGTGTCCAGCCTACGGCTTGAGGACTACGAGCGGTTCGCGAAGCTAATCCGTGTGACCCGTTGTTTTGTTCAATTTTACGAATCGAAAACCAACATTTGTCCCCATCTCCAAATTTGAAGCCAAAGATTTCAGATATTGATTTCTGGAAAACAGGTGCTGATATTCTATTGATAGAAAGCATCAAGTAATAATAACAACAAATTTTGGGTCATAATTTCCATTTCCCACATTATTTAGAATATTTTGAAATTTTGCATGTGCTCTGGCCCGCGTGAATTATCTTAATACGAACTGCGGCCCTCGTGTAAAAACAGGTTGAGCACCACTGCTATCAGGACCAAACTCGTTCATCTCGTACCGTTTTCGGAAGAGATCCATTTCTCATAGATTTGAGGGTCAACTAGACTTTTTTTTTTCTGATTCTGACACTTTACTTTCAAACTGTTCATTATAAAAGAATGCTTCAATTTACAGACCAATAAAAGCCCCCTCCCCTTACCTCCTGACTCACTTAAATGTTTGAATTTGTTTCTGAAATGCAAAAAAGGTACTTCATTCTATCTAAAAGAGATTTTGCAAGATTTCATGAAACGAGTTTCATGTGGAATAGCAAAGCACGAGAAAAGCAAACTGCGGATTCACAAGTGATTCAAGTTATATGTTTTTGGAATGTTATTTTCTTCATAGAAACCTCTGTAAATCCATCATAAAAATAAAAAAAAAAACATCCTGTATTTATTTGAATTTTGGCGTCTTCAATTTAAATCAATGTTTTTCGCAATCACGAATTACAATGGGAACCTCCTCGTTGGGTTTCTTGTTTTTACTAATGGAATGGAATGAAAATGGCCGAGAAATTTGCACCCGTCATATCGTCGGCACCATGCCAAACTAACAGATGTGAAAAATCGCGAACCGTGTTCTTCAAATTCGATGGTATGCCGTACTACTCAAAAAAGGCTACCTACTGCTCATAGCTACTTCTAACGATGATTTTATGCTTATAGTTATCAATAAAAATTAAAACGTTGGAAATAACCAAGCGCGTCAGGTGGAAAAAATATTGTTTTGGCTCTCCTGAAAAGTGCCAATTTTCACATTCGTTGGTTCAGCATGGTGCCGACGATATCGTGACTGGTGATTTTTTAGAATAGGTAATACAAGGCATATCCATAAACAAGTAACTAAAATTAAAAATTAGAAAAAACCCGGACTAAGTGGCAAATGTGGAATGGGGTCGTTTCCAAAATTTTAAAAGTATTTTTTTTTCTGAAAGAGAATGCTTAAAAACATAGGATCTGACCATTTTTTAAATAATTTGTTTAAGTTTAATATTTTTAAAAAATACTTAAATCGGAGCGCTTTTATTGTTTACGGCTTCTGCCGATGTTATCACAAATGATGCAATGCCATTCAGTGTTGCCATTCACAGAGCGCAATATTTAATTCGCATCTTTACTCACGCGTATTGGCAACGATATGGTTGATAGCAAGCGTAGAGCGCAATATTTAATTCGCTTCTTGATTATCATAACGTGGAAACGTGGTAAAAAGATGCGGCAAAGTGCATCATTTGTGACGTGATCAAGACCACGCCTTGTTTCAAAAATCGGACACTTTGAAAAATTTATTTAAAAAAAAAAAAAAAACTGTTGGGAAAATGAAAGTATTTTCTGGGTCATGTTATTAATTTTTTTTTTTTTTTTTTTTGTTCATTCTATCCATTTCAATGACTAAAAGTAGTACTTTTGACTGAAGGAAACCATCCCATTCAGAGGGAAAATTTATACTTTTAAAAGTCTTGTATTATTAAAAATCAATTACAATTATTTTATTCGTTAACAAATAGAAAACTAGCAACAGAAAAAAAAAAACTTTTTTCGTTGCGTGAGCTTTCCTTGTCGGCCAACAATGGATTCGGTTGCCAATTGCATGATTAAAGGCTTTGCCGTATTTAAAATCTGTTTTATAGAAACGTTATAATTCGAATTCCATGCAACATGGAAGTTACAAACACATTCTATCAGACACGCAATAAATAAATAAAATAAAATAAATAAATAAATAAATAAATAAAAATAATAATGATTTGAATTTTGACATCTTGAATTTAAATTACGTTTTTCGCAATCACGAGGGAGGCGGCGGGAAAATAAAATCGTAGGAATTCAAAACAGCCAAATGAGAACAATAAGCAATGTGATTGCTCAAAAAAAAAAAAAAAACCTCTTTATTTTGGTACTGAATTTTTAAATATTTTTTTCACTGCAAAAATAGCGAAAAACCTTTTTGAGGTTTTAAATTAATATCTTCGTTAATTAATGTCATCCGAAAACGCAATCTAGCTAAGAACACTCTCCATCAACTCTCCTTTCAAACATTTTTTTTTTTTTTTCAAAATCGTTTCATCTGTTTAGACGCTAAAGTGCCACAGACAGATACACAGACACGTCAAACTTATAACCCCCTTCCTTTGTGTGTCGGGGGTTAAAAAAAGGAATGGTGATTTGGATGCGGAAATATATTAAAGATTTTATGGTCGATGTCCACCATTACACTTATCATAAAGATCATTTACAGCGTGTAACGTTGTCTTTTTATTTCTTACCAATCTTAAATGATGGGAATGAGTAGTCTTGAGATATTTTTGTATTTGGATGCAATTTTGCTGTTCAAGTTCATTTTATATTGTTGTTCTTTCATGCAAAATCGTAATTTTACACAAAAAACCCCCCTTTTTTAATGTAAAGTCTGCTTGAGTTAAGCCCTGAAACAAATATGAATAAAATCTAACTGCAAAAGGTTTGTAACTTTGACGATTAAAATTTCGCTCTCTAAGTAAATATTAAAAACAACATCACGGTAATCTGAAAAATCAGAGCAACGTCAACTTTGGTCAAGTGAGGATCATTAACAATTCGTCATTGCTCAAAAAGGAGAGAAAGAGAGAGAAGAAATACCCTCTACCCCCAGTAGAATATAGATTTTCGGAAACATGATGCTTGTGACAGAAGGAAATAATTAGATTCGTTATTTTTTTTTTTTTTTTCGTTTCATCCAAAAATATCCAAGAAATATATTATTTTCATCTACTAGACTTTTTTCATGCTGCGCAGTGTAATCTGAGTATGCTTCAATATCATGTTTTAAACAATTCCTAACGACATTTTATCAATTTCAACGAGCATTTCATTATTGTTCTACGCTCCAAAAATAAGTCTTAGGGGTAGGTGAAATTACAGTAGGCAGTGAAAGAGATTACTTTCTTCCTCCAGGAAAAGTTAACTGCGACTGCGATCTCTTTGACCTTTACGTGAGATAGTATGAAAGGAGTATTTTTTCATTTTTAGTTCGAAAAAGACAATTGAAACTTATTACTTTTTTTGAAGGAACTGATGAACTGATTTTGGTTTTCTGTTATTATATTTTTTTGGACTCTTGCTGTTGTTGTCAAGGGCGCTCATATGCAAAATTGTAAGGGGGTGGGGGGCTCAGATATTTTCTCCATGGGTTAAGAGAGTATTTTCTCCACGGAAACAGATTTCAGGACAGATTAGAGTCATTAAAATATTTCATTCTTATTCATTAATGGCTGGGGAATAAGGAGCTGGGGTTTTTACATTTTTGCAAAGAAAAAAGAACCAAAAGCAAGGAAGTTCTAATTTCAAAGGGGAAGGGGGCTTTAGCCCCCCTTTACGGGCGCCCTTTGTTGTTGTTGTTGTTGCTGCTGCAACTTTGTTGTTGTTGTTGTGCCAGCTAGGCTGGCAACTCCGGGGTGCGCTGCTTCACTTTTCCAATTGTAGCGTAATTTGATATGAAGTCCGACTTTACAGTACACACATCCCATAAGGACCCGTATATAGGGTAGGCAACCATTCTAAGCAAAACAACACATTCACACAAATAAAGGACAAGTACTGGAGAGAGAAAGTACTTCCATACTCGAGCCGGGATCCGAACCCGGACCTTCCTGTCGCTGACAAGGCAGGCGCTTAAGGACTCTTAAATTGTTTATAAGATATCGAATATTCTTGAATTATTGGTTTTTAAAATCAAAAGTCTACAGCTGTCAACAGTCAAAAGGGATTGCTGACAAGCAATCTGTTTTTATCTCGAATCACACTGAACTATTCCAGGCAAATGTTGAACATTTGCGAAAGATCCCTTGAGATTCGCCGCATATCTGAGAATTCTTGAAATTCAGTTCATTAGACCGCAGATATATTCCTAAAATTTTAAGATATTGAACTAGATTTTTTTGTGAGTTGCCAAATCTACTTGGATTTTAAATTATGAAGGTTATAATTTGCTATATTTTGCCCATGCGCAGAGAAAAATGAATTGTTTTTACTTTCATATTTCATCAAATTTTCAATATTTTATTTTATTTTTTTTTTCGATTTTTGGAATTATATTTCTTGTGTATGCTGTCAAATTTCCTGAAAATTTAGTAAGGGGTGACAGAAAACTTCGCGTGTTATGAGCCAAAAACCTTCAAATAAAATTCGAATTTGAAAGAAGATTTTGAAAGAAATGCTTATATCTTCATGAATATAAGTGATAATTTCACGAAAATATAAAAGGTAATTTTACTACATAGTAATAAGTTAACTTATTTCTGAAGTTTATAGCTTTTAACCAGCTGTTTACGAAGAAGGATGTTAATTTTTTTTTGTTTCTGGTCCCCAATGCATGAATGATTTAACTGTTATTGGAAAATGTCAGCTGGAGCATACCTTTTATGTGACAAAGTTACAGAACAATTTTCTCGAGCAATCCACAAAAGGTAAAGTTCTGATCTGAAAGTGTTCCAATACTTTTGGTAATGTAGTGCAACTCAAAGTTACCCTTTAAAGAGGATAACTTTGAACCAAAGACGCAGCGACTGATGAAAGTTTTTCATAAGTCTTGTTATTGCAACAGAGAGTGATTTGTGATTGCGACAGATGTAAAAAAAACAGCTGAAGGCCGCAAATTTTCATCAGTCGCTTTGAAACTTTCTTAAGACCTCAAATGCTGTGTAAAATTGCCTTTGTGTAATAAATTTCTGACCTGTTTTGCATCCATCAGTTCCTGGCTTTGCGTGCATGTAGCGCGTCAGCATTGTGTTTGTGACCATATGTTTGTTCCTATGGTTCTCGCTTCTTATCCTCCTCTCTAAAACCTTTTAATAATTTGCTCAAAACTGTAAACTCACCCTGTATATACTTTTATATCATAAGCTTGTATGTAAGTGTCTACTTGAGTACGTATGCGTATATAAGTGTCTACCTGAGTATATAAGTGTTCGTATCTATACGAGTGTAAGCGAGGATATACGTGTATATATGTATAGAATGTATATATGTATAGATAAAAATACTTGCAGATGCCCTTATACGTATTTATTGGTGCATTTATGTGAATATATTTATATACGTGCCTGCACGAGTATATATACGTATGCATACGCATATACTCGTATATTACCCCGTTTACTGCAAAAACAATACACATTAAGTGAAATTAATAATTAATTTATATCTGCCTTATACTTAAAGATTAAATGACAGTAGAAGAACAATATTCGTTAAGCCTAATATTAAGACCACTTTACCCCATCTTAATTAAACTGTTCTAAAAAATTATCTAAAATGGATTCAGATAACTGCTAATGAGTAAGAGTTCTTGAGACATGTAGGAAGCGACCTATGCAGTTAATCTGTTCATAATTCCAGCAAACAAAATTTCCCATGGAAGTTAAAAAAGGTGTTAAGATTTTTAAATTTTTCAAATTCCCACATAATATTTTTTTTAACAAATAAAGTTTTGGCAGTTGTAAAATTTTGTGTTCAAAATGTAGTTTCTAACTGTCCTACTCTAAAATAAAATTTTCATATTCATTCGAACATTTATTTCCAAGCTATAGCCATTTATTTGACGAATGACCACTTAACCCCATTGACCACTTTCCTCCACCAGACCCTATTATTTATTAATTTTGGATATCTGTACAGTACTTTAAATCTTTTTCTTGTGCTTTATTGCCAACAAATGCAATAAAACTATTAAAATATGAGTAGTGAAGTATATAAAAAAAATATTGTGACAAAAAGTTACCATGAATGTCTGTATTTGTTGCATAAAACACAGCATCTAATGGTGTAAAGAAATTTATTCTTCACACATAAATTCATCTTGAATTTCTATCGGCGAGTATCCATAAGCAATTTATCATAAGTCTCAGAGGAATTCCAGTCCTGTTCCAGCATATTATCTTATGGAGGAAATGATTGTTTAACGAATGTTTAACTATTATTCAAGTTCACATTAGAAAGATCAATGAGCCTAAATTAAGTTAAATTAGAACTGTTATCTTGAAACTGTGAATAGAGAAATGCTGCTTCAAATTTATAGCTAAAAGCTTAGTTGTGTAATTCAAATATGCAGTTAAAAGCACATTTTAATGAAGAGTAATAAAAGGAAATATAATTTTTATTCTTTATGCAGTACAGGAAGTAAAGTACGAAATCATCTCGTGCTATGTAACGATCTCAAAAAATAGTTCATTCACAAAATGACGTAAATTTCTAACGAAAAGTTAATGAATAGCCTAGCGGTTCTCAACCAGTGGTCCGGCGGAGTCCGCATGTAAATTTGACCGGTCCTCTGATATTTTTGCTCGTCCACGTTAAAAATTTTCCTCTCTAAAAATAAAAGTTAAAAACTGAAAAAAAACCTTTCCTTATACGACGTTTTTAGCCTACTTTCCCAGTAAAAGTCAGAGAAAGAAGAAAAAAAGCATGAAAAAAGGCTTTTGCATCTTAAAAATGTCGCGAAAAACAAAAACAAAATCAAAAATAAATAAAATTATTAAATAAATATCGAAAAATCAAAAATTGGAAAGTAGGGTATTGAGATGGGGAAAAATGTCTGTCGGTCTGTCTGTCTGTCCCCCCCCCCCCCTAATAACTTTTGAATGGATAGTCCGATTCGAACAAACTTTTTTTTTTGTTCGAAAGATCTCGGCAGAACACCTCATTCCCATATTTCACTTTTAGATTTGAACTATTTTTTGTTCAATTTTGAACAGTTCAAAAAAAACTTAACATTATCGCCTACGGGGAAACTGAAAGTCAATGTAGATTCCGTACTTGAAGGCGGATTTATTTCAAACAAATTTTAATGGAAATAGCTATTGACACCAAACTCCAGACTCTGACTCCGATAATTTAGAGGCACCTGACTCCGACTCCTGTGCCCGACAATTAATCGGACTCCGACTCCCCGACTTCGACTCTGACTTCGTAGCTTTGGCAAAAATTTATACACTGAGGACAAATGACCGACCCCGATTCTTGGATATTCGTCTCCGACTCCTTTATCCCAAAATAAGATTGACTCCGACTCCGCAGCTATGGTTTTCAGTGTGAAATAATTATTGTTGATATGGTTTGTTTTTATTTTCACGCTAAAGTTTTAATTTGGGCATTCAGTTTTCGGTGAATAAACTCGAAATCATTTATGTTTCTACATAACGATATGCGCAGACGATTTTTTTTTTTTTTTTTGACAATGAAAAGTATTTCTTTAAGTTGATATTTATTGTTTTTATTTATTTTGGTAAGTGCACTAATTCATTTAAAAAATTAATTTTGGCAACAGGGGAAAAAGAAACGATTTTTTTTTGATATGATGTATTTATTTTAATAAGCTTATTAATTTTAATTATTATTTTTTCGTTTTGAAAGCTGTTAAAGAATTTTTTTTTAAAGGGAAAAAAGTGTTTTAGCTGCTTTGTTTAAAAGGTGCTGCTTTTTTTTTTTTTTTTTTTTTTTTGTCTTTTTACGCATCTAATTTTTTTAGGTGTGTGAGGAATACTTTATTCCTAGAAATTAGCAAAAATATGTTTGAAACAATTTGCGATTTTAGCTATTTTTGAGAATATTGATCAGGTACTAGAAAGTAATATGGGTATACGGGAAAGTAGGCTCGTATAGTTCTCGACGGAACTTCTTATTTACATTAATCCACTACCCAAATCTCCACTTCACTATACAAAGCGTAGTAACCATTAGTGAATTCTATGGTTAAATTTTCTATGATTTTTATGCACATTAACTTACAAATAATTATTACAATTATTACTTATGTTTCTTTAAAATATTTTCTGTGGCACGTTTTAAAAATCAAGTACAGTTTGATTTAATCATTTATTTTTTAATATTACTCTGTAAACAAGAAAAATAAACCGTACCGACCTAAAAAGTTTTTTAAGCGGTTCCATAGTAAAAATAAAGAAGAGAAGAACTCCTGGTCGATCCAAAAAATAAATACATAAAGTAATTCATAATTTTTTAACGGTTGGCAAGTCGAAAGGTTTTTTAAAAATATTAATTTGCTATTATTGTTAGTTATTTTAATTTTTTTTTTTTTAAGGTTGAAAACCTTTACGGGTCGCGAATTTTTTTTTTCAAAAGCTTTTGCCGGTCTACGGGTTAAAAAAGGTTGAAAAACGCTGGAATAGATCAAGAATGAACGTAATATAATAGTGATCAGATTGTGGGGGTGTTCATTATAGAGGGGGACTTGATAATGCATGTATAGGTACTATATTGCGTTAAAGGACTACGTTCAGTACTTCGCCTCGTGAGCAATACCCCGTTACTGAGATAGAAGTGTTGAATTTTAGATTGGTGGCCAGTGTTATGTCTAATTCAGCTCAATAGGACTACTCTCTTTTTTAATTTAAAATACTGTACATAAGATTCAACAATTAAATATTACAATATAGATTTCGATACAACAATTGAAAAAAAAAAGTAATTTTTAATCCGTTTTTGCATTGTGTATTCCAAGCAAAATACGTACTGTTATCCAATTTTTAATCAAAAATGTTTCCGGGTGATTCTTAGACGAATATTGCTTGAAGGTAATCGTACTTTAAGGTCTTGAATACGACTTGATATAAAGGTCACATTCTTGAAATATAGTTCAGTTGCAGAAAAATTAGGATCATATTGCTCAGATGAATGATTTTTGTGACGCAGTAAAATGAAAAGGATTTTTCTCCCTCCCTCTAATGCCCTTTGATCATTGTGATAAAATTGTGAATGTATTTCAGCGTTTCCGATTTGATTCATAGGTTCCCGAGTACCAATTGTGAACATGTTCAGTATATAGAGAGGTATTGAACGGGGATTAGAAATAGCGTTCATAATACTGAGGTGCTCAGAGGACAGAGAGGCCAGCCTATGTTAAGTCTATGGAGTTTCGCCGGGACCATTAAAATGTGTTCAGAATATCGGGGTGTCCACATTAGGGAGTGTTCAGATACAGAGAGTTCACTGCAGTGCGAAGTTGAGGAGATGAAATAGTGCATAAAAAGTCACTTTTGTTGAAAAAAGTAGTGATTTGCTGAAACGGTAATATTCGCCTCAGAAGATAAATTTCAAGGTAATAAATCAGTTTGTTGAACAATGTTGAGCTTCCAAAGCTTAGTAATTGCAGAAAAGTAAAATAAAAAATAAAAATTTTGATCATAAACATGATCAGTACCTAGAGAGGTAATAACTGAATAGGGTTAAAAATAGCGTTCAATTCTATGGAGTTTCGCCGGAACCATCAAAATGGGTTCAGAATATCGGGGTGTTCACATTAGGGAGTGTTCAGATAGAGAGGGTCTACTAAATGAAATTGTTTGGACCTACGTCCACCTGATTTCTTGTCATCAAAGTCAGGTTATACAAAAGTTACATGAAAAACTTTTCTTTCCTGTATCATTTTGTTTTGTCCTCTTGTAATTAGATTGAAACTTAAATGACAGAAAATATTGAGATTCATTGTTCAATGCAAAGTTTCCCCTCCAGTTGCTTTTCAGTTCAAAGAGACGACAGTGCACTGCTCAAATAGCCCGCCAATTGCTATGTACTGTACATATCTCAGTGCATCAATATCAAAATGCAGTATGTCCTGTTTAAACTTTTAAATTGCGAGTTCTTAGAAAACACATCGAGTTCTGTAAAATATTTTGTCTTAAAGAATTATTTAATACCTTCTTAGATTTAGACACAAAAATAACAAGTCTTTTGCAGTTATCTAATTCAAATATATTTTATTAAATAAAAAATGCTATGAAAACCTCTCCTTAAATCTGTCTTGTGAAACATAAATAAATGGTGATACCAAAAGAACATACCAAAGAAGCTAAAGGCGGAACAATAATGATTGAAATAAATACATTAGTAAAGTTTTCTTACAATTCAAGGGTAATTAAGAATAATTCTTGAATTGAAGTTTTCTCCAACTGATTCTATTGCTTTTGAAAAACCTAATTTTCTATGACACACTTGATCTCGGTGGAACTTCTCATTTTTTCAACCTAAACTAGTTGTTTTACTTCAACCGAGCTTTTCCAAGCTTTTCTAACTGTCACCCAAAATGAGAAAAAAGGTCCACCTAATTGGCATTTCTTATTTTAGATTTCTTAACCTGAAAAGTACTTTATTTCTTAAACTTATTTACTACAAAAAATGAAAGTTTCCTATTAACAAATAATAGTTTTTTTATTTTAATCGTAAATTGCTATTTGATCGTAAAATTTGTAGTTGCTTTTGTGTTACTTCTTTGGAATTTTTTACATGATAAAAATTGTCACGCGAAACTTAAAAATCTAATACAATTCAAATGAAAAAGTTTTTCGCTTCGAAGAAACTAATTTTCAAAATCAAATCAACAAACAAAAGCAATTTGAGACTTTTTTATCACCGTATTAGCGTCATAAATTTGGATTTCCAACTTTCTCAAGGGCTTTTTCCAGCACAAATGACCTTCACATAAAGAAGTTTGGCTTCTGTTTCAGGAGCCCATTTTATGATTTTCGAAAGCAACACAGCTTTCTAAGTGCACTTCTTTCTTTCATTCCTTGATATTTTCTGCTGCCGTTATCTACTTTTCAAGATTAAAAAAAAAAAAAAAAAAAAAAAAAAATCAGTTAAAAAAACCAAATAAATGTGTTGTTTCAAATCAGATCATTTCACGGGTTCATGTGTTTCTTCTTGTAACTGAGATCAGCACATTTCCAACAACTTTTAAATTTTACTTTAGCTTTCAATCATTTCTTTTTTCTTCCTTTTACGATTCAACGGAAGTATTGCCGCGAAAAAAAATTCATCCAAAAAACCGGCCTCAATTTCTATTTTTCTCTCCCCCGAATAAATATTGAGTTTTTTTTTTTCAACCCGCGACCACACGTGGATATATGCCTAAGTACAGACACCCGAAATAACCATTTTGACGATCCTCGAGTTTATTACAACGAGTTTTCTCGTGACGTGCGTATGTATGTGTGTATGTGCGTATGTATGTCGCATAACTTAAAATCGGCATGCCCTAGAAAGGAGAAATTTGGTACGTAGACTCTTAGTGGAGTCTAGTTGTGCACCTCTTCTTTTGATTTCGAGTGTTCCAAAAGGGGTCCTTACACCTTTCTTGGGGA
This sequence comes from Uloborus diversus, assembly GCF_026930045.1. Classification (NCBI taxonomy): domain Eukaryota; kingdom Metazoa; phylum Arthropoda; class Arachnida; order Araneae; family Uloboridae; genus Uloborus; species Uloborus diversus. The sequence continues at coordinate 65,665,745 of NC_072737.1, read as the reverse complement.
AAATCATAGTAAATCACAATGCAAACTCAAGTGGTGTATAACTTGGCAAACACTTGGTGATATATCGCCAAGCTTTTGGTTGCCAAGTTCTGTCACCAACTTGGCGACAAATTTGGCGGTTTTGTTTTTTTTAAAATCTGGTTTCATTTTGGCTATATTGGCAACTTTTCGAGAGTTAACCATTGAATCACATTAAAATGTCCAATATTAAAAAAATTAATCTGTGTAAAACTTTTTTTTTGCTTCAGTTCGCAACAAACTTGGGGTAAAAATATTTAAAGTGTTTCTTTGCTTGCTCCAAGGCACTATTATCATTAAATTGGTGTAAAAGGAAGTCATGTGATGCACACATCAGCTCGTTTAGCTTTGTCGGAATGATATTTATTTCGCCAATTTTTAGTAGGCTTGCCAGTTTTCTGAAATGTTCAACCGAGGCACCAGACTGCCCCCCTCCCACCCACACACAGTGTCGCGAGTTTTCAAAAGAGTACACATCCCCGACAGGTTTTCACGATGTTTTATAGTGCAGTTCATTCTCAATGTATGTATATGTTCTCTGCGTATTTCAGAAAGACAAAGCACCTACTCATGTGCCTAACACAACAAATGTGTAGTATCAATGTCAGGGACTGTCTATCATTTAGTCCAGACAGAAATTCAATGGAAAATGTATGGGAACATCTAGTAAGAAAATTATATGAAAACGGAAGCTAATATTTTTTGACCAAGGACCTTAAAGGAGAAATAGATCAAGCATGAAATCAAAATGAACCCCCCCCCCCATAGGTAATGCAAAACTTGATGTTTTTAATGGGAAATCACCTGTTTGAAATAATTAAGAGTAACAGAATCATAAGCTCATATTAACATTTGTAACTGTGTTTCTCAATCATAAATATCATGAAATCAAAAAGCAAAATGCACTCGGACGGGAGAACAAAAGAGGCAACCGCTCCCTCACTTCCAAAAGTAAAGGATCCTTGCCCTCCCCCCTAACTTTTCAGGGTAAAAAATTAGTAATCGATTGAAAAGTGTTTTTTTACCGAATAGGTTGATTTTTTTTTCACAGAAATAAAGACTAAAAGTATAAATAAATGGACTTTTCTTATGCTAGTTGATAAGGAATGCAACTTTAAATTAGAAGTTGGAAGTTTACGGTTTCCATTCCGCCCTGATTTTTGAGGCCATGTTCCATACTTTTAGAGGTATTTTAATCAGTAAAGTAACGCTACCATCTAAAATATAGCCTAATTAAAAAAAAAAAGCTTCAGGGATGCCGCCCCCTAACACTCTTTACTTCCGACCCCCAATTTTTTTGGCGCACCACTTGCCTAAGCTAAAATGTGTCAAAATTATGGGATACCTTATTTTCTGTTTTTCTAAATAAATTCAACAAGTGTTCACTTCAACAAACAATTCTTACCTTGTACTTTGGGCAAAAACAGGGAAATGTTTCAAAGAATATATCCAATATCAGGGGGGGGAGGCGGGGGTAGCTAGGTTTTCTATAAAACTAGATCGTCCCAATCCAATTAAAAAATGCAAAGATTTTTATCAAGTAAAACAGACTACCAGGTTGGCGAAATTGGGATGCTATATTTGCAATTTTTTGCTTTTTTTTAAAAGTTTATCAGAAAATGAAAACAAAATTGACGAGGAATATTATCTTAAAATTAATTATTTGGTAAATTTGCTAAAAAAAACTGACTTATACTGACAAATTTTTAAAATACTGACTTAACTGACTTTTGCTGACCAGTTTTATGCCATGCTAGTGAGATAATAAAAAAAAAAAAAAAAAAAATACAAGACAAAGCATATAACTTAAGTTCAACTAACTGGATGCGTCGTTAACTTGTATGCAATTTCTTCATCTTGAAATGCATTTTATGAGCCTGCAGAACTATTGCCCATAGTTCTGTCACTTGTTTGTAAAAAGACACACTCCAGTTTGAAGTGCAGGCATCAAGTTCTTTTCTAACCCTCAGTGCACTGAGATACAGGCAACTAAAAAGTGTCCTTTTTATCATATTTTGATGACAAAACTGCTATTTTTTCGCAGCAGTGAGCATTAACCATGCTTTTAATAAGCATATTTAATAATCTTTACTAATAATAAAGCTGAATGTCTCTCTGTCCGGAGGATGTCTGGATGTCTGTAGGATATCTGTAGGATGTCTGTAGGATGTCTGTGACGCGCATAGCGCCTAAACCGTTCGGCCGATTTTCATGAAATTTGGCACGAAGTTAGTATGTAGCATGGGGGTGTGCACCTCGAAGCGATTTTTCGAAAATTCGATGTGGTTCTTTTTTTATTCCAATTTTAAGAAAAAAAACTATCATAAATTACGAAATTATCATAACGTGTAACCGTAACATGGGCACAAGCCAATTGGCGAGATACGAAATTATCATAACGTGTAACCGTAACATGAGTACAAGCCAATTGACGAGAAAATTCACAATACATTATTTGTAAATACAGGCGAACCAAAAGACCTTTTAATTTTTCTATTACGGGCGAAGCCGTGCGGGTACCACTAGTTTATATATATATTATTACACAAATTGCTCGCAAAAACTATGGTTGAACCTTAGTACATGGAACCAGGAAGCCTCCAACAAGACACATTTTCACTTTCTTCGGCACAGTTTAGCCACCCCTGCCAGGGTCCACTGAAGGTCAGCCATAAAATTTGCGATATATTTCATTTGAGGCACGAAATATCATGTTGTAATCACAAAGATTACTTTTACTGCAGCTCAATGCGCATAGATAATTGAATATTAAAAAATGTCGATTTGAGAAAGACTCTAAGCCGGGACCAACTTTCAGAATTTGTGTGGGTCACAAAAATTTTTTTTGGGAGAAAAGAAATATGTGTCTTCTAAAATCATTCAAAAACACCGTAAAATTTTTAGCGAAACCAAAAATGGCATGCATCTGACCGGCCTGACTCTTATAAAAACTGGTTCTTAACCAGAAGTTACTCGTCATTGTTTTAAAAGCTATCAACTAACATCGTTAAAAAAAGTTTTAAGAGAGCACATACAAAATATTCAGAGGAAGCCATTTTGAATGTCAAGTGCTCTATAAGAGTTAAAATCTCTGATGGCCGTGCATTCAAAATTAAATCTTTTCATGTGAAGTATATGTGCCTCAAGTTTCATGTTTCAATCATTAAAGGCATAATTATAGTACATATCTTCTGTACTATCAAGTGCAGCGTAAAGTAAACGAGCTGATGTGTGACTTCCTTTTACACCAACTTAAGGACTTTTAATCACCATTTTCAGAAAAACATCTACACCATAACCTTACCTTATTCGAGCGCGTCACTCACACTAAGGATCCTATAAACTTTTCAAATGTTAACTACGGTTTCTCGCGAACCGATGCAAAAAAAAAAGTTTTACAGAGATGACTTTTCCCAATATCGATAATTTTAACGTGATTCAATGAATAACTCTCCAAATATTGCCTATAGCGCCAAATTGAAACCAAATGCGAAAAATTTTATTTTTTTTCTCAAAATTTGCGACAAAATTTGGCGATATATTGCCACCTGTTGACCAAAATGTTAACATGACTTGAGTTTGCATTGAAATTAACACTGGTTTTCTCCCAAAAAGATAAAAAAGTCCCCTTTTGCAACATCCAAATGAAGCCAAAAGGAGAGGTACACAATTAGACCTAATTAAGAGTCTACATACCAAATTTTAACTTCATACAGCATTCCATTTTTGAGTTATGCGAGATTCGTACGTTCATACGCACATACAGACGTCACGAGAAAACTCGTGGTAATTAACTCGGGGATCGTCAAAATGGATATTTCGAGCTTCCATACATTCTTAGGTACACATGTGGTCGGGCCAAAAATACTACTCAACATTCATTCAGGGGTGAGCAAAATGGAAATTTAGGCCGATATTTAAGTGAATTGTTTTCCCCGAAAACAATACTTCCTTTAAAAAAGAAGTTGTACTGAAGAGTTGCATTGCTTTACTGTACGTAGTTAAATAAATTTTAGAACCATGAAAGATTTTGGTTGTCAGATTTCAACGAAAATTATTTTCCAGTTATAAAGAAAACATGTATTATTAAATAAGCACACAAGGAAGTAGTTTAGTCCGGAATCGTTAAGTTTCGTATTTCTCATCCACTTTTCTGAGAATGAGAAAAAGTACGTCTCAAAAAGCGTTTTATTTATAGGACTTTCGAACATGAGACAAAGTTTTTATTGACTGCTATTGAAATATCTAACGCTGCGTGATCTTGACTGGGCTATTTTTAAAGCAAGCAATCCTAGCTTCCAATTAAGATCACTGCTGGCTTTAAAAATAGTCCTAGTATTTCCAATAACATCGTCTATGTGCTCTAAAGTTTTGCCAGTGCAATTTTCTCGAGTAAATTGATAATTAACATATAAAAGCTACTAAAAACTCTGAAACTTCATAAAAACACAAAGTAAAGGACTTTAGGGGGGGGGGGTTGCAGTTTAAATAAAGTGATTTTTTCTTTTTTATTTCAGCTTGTAGTTAAAAATTTCAAAAATATATTCCCAAAATTTCAAGTCGTTTCGAGCAAAATTCTCAAAGCTGTCAAGTATTTAGTCTCCGCTCCTTCAAACTAGCTCCGACAGCTGCCGAAGAATGCAGCTGTTCTGACAGCTACGGACGCTAAGAATGTCAGTCCTGCTTGCTCGGGGTTAGTTAAATATAGTATAAATAAATAATGAAAACCGAAAAAGGCTAAGGAAATCGAAGCTGCTGCAGGGACGGTCTTCTATGGAGCTGGAATCGATGCCTTTTAGCTTCTAAAATTTCAAAAGCGTTTTTCTCAGAATTATTTTTTCAAAGTCGGTGTTTACTCTCATTTTAAAACCAATAGACCGATCCATTTCAAATTTTGTCCGAGTTTTTTTTAATCCGTGTTTTATTAACAAAATAGCGGAATATTTCGTGAAAAATAGCGCTTTAAATTTCAAATGGTTGCCAAAAATTTTAAAGTCAAACAAAAAAGAGATCTGAGAACGTAGGGGGGAGAATTAATTGATACTTTGACTAAATTCACATTCAGATAATTGTCAGCTGAGATACAGTGAATACCGCAAATCATCTTTCTCCAAAGGTGCTCTGGGAAAACTCTGTCACCGACATGTTTGTGGATATTTTTTGATCAAAAATTTATTGAATATTCTTAAAATCATACATAATAATGCATAAAAGGTTTTAATGAATTTAATCAAACCATTTTCTTAAAAAAAATGGTTTGATTAAATTGTTTTGATTTAAAAAAAAAGTGAATTTCTTGACGCTGAAAACTTCACCCCCCCCCCCCCCCCCCCGCCTAACTAAAAATACTTTCATTAGAGTACTTTTTTAAATACGATGAGTTAAATTTAAAGCGAAATATTGAATCAAATTCAAGAATACGTTAAAAAATGGCTTCATTTTCAGGAATCACAATACAGATTCAAAATCTGTTTTATGAATCTTAGAAAATCTGAGGTTTTCTAAGCCGCTGCAGTAGAGATGTGTGCGATAGCCGCTGCAGTAGAGATGTGTGCGATAGCCGCTGCAGTGGAGATGTGTGCGATAATTCACGCTTTATTGATATTGACTTAACTACATTAACTTTTATAGATGTTGAATTACCTGAAGAGTTTTTAATGATGCTTTAAATTCAAAATAAATAATATTAAGCTCTTCAAAAATTTTCTTTATTAGAAAAAGCGGCATAGTACTAAAAGTGACAAAAGCTTGAAATAATTACCTAAAAACTGTTGTTCTGACAATTTCATTTTATACTTCCAATAAAGAAACAAACTCATTTTATAGAAGAATGATTTTAAAAAAAAAGAGAAAAATTTCGACTCTTTTAAGTTACTAACAAAAGAAAAGAAGTTCAACTAGATTGGTCCCGTGTTTCTTTTCTAAAGCGTTACAACACGTTATGGGGTTTTCTACTGCTCTTCCGGGGCCTTCGCGATGTTTGGCAACGGCTCTTCCTCTATTAGTATCCTTTTATTGCAACATTCTCTCACCTTTTCTTATTCTTTCACCCCTGAGTTCCACTTTGGCCAAATTGCAGAACTCTAGCGGCACTTCCAGAGTTACAACGGTTTCGTTGAATCTTTTCCGACGATATTGTTATATATACCGACGATATTATTATATTGTTATCTTACTAATATTATATATGCGAAAGTTTGTCTGTATGGATGTATGGATGTATGGATGTTTGTTACTCTTTCACGCAAAAACTACTGAACGGATTTTGATGAAACTTTACAATAATATAGCTTATGCATCAAAATAACACATAGGGTAGTTTTCGTCCCGTTATGGGGGGCAAAACCCCCTTAGGGGGGCAATAAAACACAATTTTTGTATAAATTCTCTAATATTGGGATGAAAAAATGCTTGCACATATTTACATTATATGTCCATCGAAAGCTCTGATTTTTCTGCTGAAGATGGCACCTGTTCAAAATTTCTAAGTAGAATAAAAAACGAGTTATGAGCTTTTTAGATCCATATTCGAAGGCTTTCCTCAACTCAATACAGTATTTAGTGTATCATCTCAACTCCCTGTCGATAGCGACAATAGCTGTATTGTTGACTTTCTTTGCTTTTCGTGATTGTTCAAGGCTTTTCTCAAGTCAAATCTTGAAGTAAGATTTTTGCACAAGATTGGCAAATAATACATGATTTGGCTGATGATTTTCCATTTAAACGGAACTTTAATGTAATTAATGGTTTTTATTATTATTTATGCTGATTGAACACTTACTCATTATCCAAACAACCAGCAGATCGCCAAAATTTTTGCAGAAAGATTTCCGTAGCTGATGCATTTGGCAGTTTTTTCAACGTTGCTGTTTTTGAAGCCGAAGACTACGTCATAATGTTTCTCAGCTTTCACCATGTAAACAAAATATCGCCAATCAAAGAATCTTTAAAAAACTTTTTTTACTGTGTTAAATAATCCAGCAACTAAATTAGGCAAATCCAAAAACAGCACAAAAACTTCCATTAATTTTTCCTTTTTGCACAATTTCAAACAATCGCCAAATTTTACTACTTATTTTGGAAACATTTCGGATGAAACTGTTTAGCGCCATTTTATGGTGACCAAAAATATCTCAGCATCTGGCGACGATATCTCTGTAACGAAAATTAATATCATATCGTTTTACAAAGTAAGGAAAGAATGGGGGAGCATCATCGAAGGTACCCCGAAACGACTTTCGCAAATTCGGTAAAATCGCACCAAGAGCCACAATGATTGAAATTTCCCGAAATAACTAAAGCAAGTATAAGGGGATTACGAGCGCAGCTACTTTTTTTTAATCACTTCGTACTTCATTAGCCATACAGAGAAGGTTTTAGACTCCATGTTAAAAAAAAAGTATCAACAGATTAATCTTTTTAAACATGAGAAGATTAATTTCATGTTTTTTAAATTTGTATATGCTTAAATATAGTGCTTTCGTTTCTAAATCAATACTACTTTGTTCTTTATACTTATTGCTATTTTAGTTTTATGGGTAAGGAAGAAACTCGATTTTTAATCACGCCAAAACGATGTGTTTTAAATTCTTTCACTTAAAACAGAAAACAAAAGCAAGTAACGATTTTTTCTAATAAATTATTACTGACCCAGGCAACGCCGGGTATTTTTGCTAGTATATTATACATTTACAGAAATACAATGACAGATTTTTTTGAAAAATACTAAGCACTTTTCTTAATGCACTCAAAGGGTCAGAGAAAAGATTTTTTTTTAGTAATTTACAAAAAAAAAAAAAAAAAAAGCTCCTCTTCGGGGCGCTTTTTTTTAGCTTAGCTTTCTTTTAGTTTTATGGCAATAAAAATTCTACAGGGGCGCCACCAAAATTTTGCAATAATGTCGTAAATAATTGAGTACTTAAATAAGGAAACCTTTCAATGTTTCGCGGCGCCCCTAAATAGCAAAATCTTGCATTAGAGAATCGGCTCGATATCAACATATTTAAAAATTTGCAAAGCTACTACTGTGAGCGCTTTCGGGCGTATTATGCATTAGGGGCGTATCTTAGTATAGCTCCAGGAAAAGAATCCTAAAATCTGGCACTTCCTAGAGGAGCCATGAAGAATCTATAGGGGCGCTGCAAAATTTTCAATAACGTCGCAAATAATTAGGGACTTATTAATAACGAAACTTTTCCATATTTTGCTGCGGATCAAGATGGCAAACTCTTGCATTAAAGACTCTGTTCTATTCACTGTACTCATCTACAGGGCCACCGCGGGATTGCAATAGAGTAGCAAGTAATTATTATTAACGACGTTTTAAATCATTAGACATTTTTGGTGGTCTAGTTTTGACCTTGTGCAGTTCGGACATGGATCGCGCACAGTTACCCCTACCAGGCCTGGACTGAACATAATATATTTTTTAAAAGATTGCATATTATTACACAGAAAAAACGAGCGCTTCCTTTTTGGGGGGGGGAAGTAATTTTAATAGGAAAAAATATATAATGTTGTGAAAAAATCTTAATTTCTTTTGAAAAGAACTTGAAATTAAATTTTGCCGCAGTTGCAGATTATTGCTCAGTTAATCGCGTCCCACACCTTTTTTCATTCCCCCCTTCCACCTCTTTTTTCGTATTTTTTTCTCTTTTTCCTGGATGGTTCAAAAATAAGAAAATCCTCAAAATGCCAAACTTCGGAAGCCTCCTCCCCCAGCCATAATTATTAAAGAGCGTCTCATCTCGTTTCCAGGGGTTCAATTTTGCAACATTTGATCGAACGATGGAATGAGCAGCACGGGTTTTGAACAACTTTATTGGAAAGAAAAAACATCTACACTGAAGGTTACATCAATGTTGCTAGTTACGCGCGTGCGCAATGTTGCGTAGTTGCGCACTCTGGTGGTGGGTTGAATGAATTTAGGGCTGAACATGCCGCCCACCTTGAAATATTATTTCAACATATGCAAACAATATGGATTAAAAGTATGCTTTAATTAGTGTTTAAATAGGTAAGAGACATAATTTTGTGATGTTTCTCTTGAATACACCATCTGATGTTTTCACAGTGACTACCCTAACCATATTGTCACTGCCAGGGTGTAACTGAGTCACTCGGCACATTTTCCATTTAGTAGGAGGCAAATTGTCTTCTTTCAAAAGACACAGATCATTTATTTGAAGATTTTTTTTTGGTAATAACCATTTTGGCCTCTGTTGTAATCTACATAAATATTCCTTATGCCATCGTTTCCAAAATTGTTGAACCATTTTCTGAATAATTTGCCACCTGGTTAAATGCGAAATGTTGGAGTCAATATAACTTGGTTCAGGAATACTTACTAATGGTCTACCAATAATGAAATGACCAGGCGTTAATGCTGACAGGTCATTGGGATCACTAGACAAAGCTGTTAATGGTCTAGAATTAAGACAAGCTTCAATTTGGGTTAAAAGTGTTTCAAATTCTTCATAGGTTAATTTTATATCCCCAACAACACGTTTTAAATGAAATTTTGTAGATTTTATGCCTGCCTCCCAGAGACCACCCATGTGTGGAGCTCCTGGAACATTTAAATGCCAATTAATACCCTTTTCAGATAAAAAATTATTAATATTTTCATTGTAACTCTTAGTCTTAGCGAGCTTTTCAAATTCCATGAGTTTACGTTTTGCGCCAATAAAGTTAGAACCACAATCACTATATATGTCACTGCATTTCCCTCTGCGAGAAATAAAACGTTTCAGAGCTGCAATGAACGCGTCTGCTGAAAGATCAGTAACTAACTCTAAGTGAATAGCTCTAGTGATAAAACAAACAAAAAGAGCAATGTATGTCTTGAATGTTTTAGAGCCTCGTCCTTTAGCTGCTTTGATTTGGAACGGGCCTGCATAATCTACTCCACAACGAGAAAATGTAGGAGCAGGAGAAATGCGTGTGGGTGGCAAATCACTCATCATTTGATTGGTTACAGTTGCTCGAATTCTGCAACATTTAACACACTTTCTTATAAAATGCCTAATGATATCCTTAGCACCAATAATCCAAAACTGTTCTTGAATACATGAGTAAAAGTTGTGTACCAGCATGCAATAGATTTAGATGATAGTGTTTAATAATGAGATTAGTTAAAATATGTTTCTTTGGAAGTAAGATGGGATGTTTTTGGCTGTATGCGACGTTTGCATGTCGCAAGCGGCCACCCACCCTCAAAATTCCTGAAGCATCGAGATAAGGATTGAGAGCTAAAATTTTGCTTCTACAAGATAAAGTTTGATTTTTGTTAAGTGCATTGATCTCATTAATAAACTCTGAATTTTGTACAAGTTTAATTAAAACACACATAGCATTATTAATTTCTATTGTCTTTAAAAATCCAGAAATCTTATTACGTGAATTTTTACAGTTGTGAATGAATCTTAAGCAAAGAGCTACAACACGATTAAGGGTAGAAAGGGATGAATAACGGTTAAACAAAGTATTAACTTCTGATGTATTATTGATTGCAGTTGTTGATTGTATCGTATGCAAACGTTCCTCTGGCACAGGCTCTGGGATTGGAGGTGTTGGTGCACTTACCTGTAGAGGCATAGGTTCATGTAAAAAACTTGGTCCTGTAAACCATGATGAACTCAGTAGCGCTGATGATGACATGCCACGGCTGGCGTGATCAGCTGGGTTTAATTCACTACTTACGAAGAACCACTGGGTCGGTGATGAGAGATTTTGGATTTTAGCCACCCTGTTGGCTACAAAGGTTTTCCACTTGCTTGGATGAGATGCTAACCAAGAAAGAACAATATTAGAGTCTGTATAGAACTGCGTGTGTGCTATGTTGGTATTCAATGCTTTGCAGGTAAAATCCATTAATTTTGTGAGTAATAGAGCACCGCAAAGTTCCAACCTTGGAATGGAAACGGTTTTGAGTGGAGCTACTCTGGTTTTTGATATTACGAGCTGCACATTTGTTTTTTCATTCTCTTCAGTAGAACAGGAGTAAATAACTGCTGCGTACGCTTTTTCCGATGCATCACTGAAGCCGAATAATTTGAGTTCATTGCTATCACCAGTTGACAAAAATCTTGGAATTTCGATATCTTTTACAGACATCATGTCTTCTGCAAGTTCTGTCCATTCGCGTGCGATGTCTGGCGGAACGTTTTCATCCCATTGCACTTGATATTTCCACATTTTTTGCATCATGATTTTAGATTTGATTGTGATGGGTGACAACCATCCAAGAGGGTCAAATGTTCTGGCGATGGTTGAAAGAAGTGTTCGTTTTGTCAAAGTACTTTCTAGAGGTGTGGTGTTTACTTTGAACCGGAATGTGTCTGATGCTGGATGCCACAGGACACCTAATGTTTTGACAGTCTCATCACTATCTATGTTCAACGCGGTCTTTGAAGAACGTAAATCTGAATCAATCGAATTTATGAGTTCTTCACTGTTGGATGCCCATTTTCGTAGAATGAAGCCTGCACTTGATAGCATGTGCATCAATTGTTTCTGCAATTCAATAGCTTCTGAGATTGACTTGGCTCCAGACATTAAATCGTCAACGTAGAAGTCCATGATGGCTGCTTTGGAGGCCATTGGAAATTGATCTGCTTCTTCCACTGCCAATTGTTGTAGACATCTAACAGCAAGGTACGGTGCTGAAGCTGTGCCGTATGCTATTCTTGTTAGACGAAAATCTTGAATTGGCTCCAACGATGAATTGCGCCAGACTATTCTCTGAAAGTCTGCGTCTTGTAGGATAATTTGTCTGTACATTTTTTCTATGTCTGCAGTCATCGCTATCTTGTAAGTTCGAAAGCGAAGAAGTAATGTAGTGAGATCACTTTGTAGCTGTGGTCCCACCATTAAATTGTCATTAAGAGATACACCGCTGGATGATTTTGCAGAACCATCAAAAACAACACGAAATTTATCTCCGGTTTTATTGGGAACTGCGTGGTGAGGGAGATAAAAGCTGGAAGTTGCCGGAACATCAATTTCGTTGTCTGGAATTAGTTCCATATGTTTTAAGTCCTGATAATCTTGCATGAATTTGTGGTAATGTTTTGAGAGGGATTGGTTTTTAACAAACCTACGTTCTATTTGTTGTAGCCTATGCACTGCTATGTCTCGAGATGATCCGAGTTCATTGTTTCACGGAACGGTAGTTTCACCACAAATCTGCCAGTAGAATCACGGGAGAATGTTTGTTTAAAATGCTTTTCACATGCGGTTTCCTCTTCTGTATAAGGATTTGTTTCTGAAATTTCTTCCAGTTTCCAGAACTTGTCTAGCTCATACTCAATGGCATTATACTCGAAACTTGCATGATTGGAAATTAAAGTTTGTGATTTGGAATTTGACTTGCTTTCAGTTTTTCCTAGAATCACCCATCCGAAAATGGATTCTAGAGCGACTAATGATTGTCCTGGGACTTTTGTCTGTCCGCTAAGCATTATTTCATTAAATACATCTGCACCCAGCAGTATGTCTATAGGGCCCGGTTGATGGCAATTTTTGTCTGCCAGTTGTAAGTGTTTGAAATTACTTAAGACGGATGCATCCACTTGATATTGGGGAAGGTCACAAGTTATTTTAGGTATAATGAACGCTTCTGCTGTGATAGTAGCATTTTTGTAAAATAGTGATGTGATTTGTATTTGAACTGAACCTGTAACTTTGCCCACTTTCTGTGAACTCAAGCCATCTACGCTTATGTTTATTCGATTGAGTTTTAATCCCAGAAAATTTACACAACTTTCCCGGATAAATGTGCCCTGACTAGCAGAATCGATCAGCAGTCTGAAAGTGTGTGAAATGCCATTGATGTCTTTGACATAAACAACTGCAGTAGGTAATAGCACACATTGTGTGTTTGGAACAACTGTGCTATTGCTACTAATAATTGAAAGCATTTCATTTTCTGTTTGAGATTTTGTTTCATTTGTGTTTTTCGCGCACAATAATGTGTTATGTGGCTGAGAACAATTTTTGCAATTTCCCGCTCGACATTTTTCAATTCGATGAGTTTTATTTGATTTCAGACAATTAGCGCATAAGTTATTTCTTTTCACTACGTTCCATTTTTCCTTCAAGGGCAGCTCCAAAAAAGTATTGCACTTAAATAATCCGAAGTGAGACTCACTTTTACAGAAAACGCATATGTTAGCAACCACTTGAGCTGAATGAACTGATTTATGGGTTTTCTGACTTCGAAAGGATCCCCCGCTCTCAAAGTTTGCATTGGATTTCTCCTTTCTGGCCTCCCTTAACGCTAAAGACGCTAAAGCATCTGCTCTGCTTAGTGTGAAAGATTTGAACTCATCGAATGAAGGAAATTTTTTCGCATGTTCTAGCGTCCAAACGCGAAGTGTTTCTGAATCTAGTTTTCCTTTTAATAGGAAAATAATAATTGTATCCCAATGCTCTACAGGCTGTTTTAGGATTTTTAATGTATCTATGCATTGTGATGTAGTGTCAATTAATTTCCGTAACCCTGAGGCTGATTCCTGTTTTAATATAGGTTGAGAAATTAATTTGTTTAAAGCTGCATTTATGATTTCTGATTCGTTTTCATAACGATCAGTAAGCGCCTTCCACGCCCTTTCATAATTTTCATTTGAAATTTGAATCGATTGTAACAAGGTAGCTGCTTCACCCTTAACAGAAAGTTTAAGATACTGTAATTTTTGACAGTTACTTAATGATTGATTGTTTCCTACACTTGCTAAAAATAAATCACGAAATGAAATCCAATCAAGATAATTAGAAGTAAACACTGGTAACTCTACACGCGGAAGTTTGAGGCTATTGACATCTGAATTTACTGTGTTTTGAGATATATTTACATTAATGTCGTTAACAGTGTTATCGCTTACACATTTCTTTTGTTCATTTTTTAAAGTGATTTTTAACTCATCTAATTTTGAAAGCAATTCATGCATTTCTTGTTCATATTTATCAAATTCTGTGTCTAAACAAGTTGTTAGAATTTCATCATTTAAAGTATTTATCTCACTATCTAAAGAAATAGCACTATTTTCGAATACTTCTATATCAGACAAAGAAATACCCTTGACTTGCGAATTCTTTACTTGGGTAGTTAATCTAGTTAGCTTACCTTTTGTTATTTTTTTCCTCTTTAAAAGGGGCTCCATGTTAAGGACGTGACCTTCCTCAATGAGTGCGATGCTTGTTTCGTCTTTTGCTTTACTCGTTCAAGAGTGATGAATATGAACTGCTTGTTTTATAACAGTTTGCACGTTGACTGCTACACATCATCCTAAATTTGATTGACTATTGCTGTGGCTCGACGGACCATGATCGAACGATGGAATGAGCAGCACGGGTTTTGAACAACTTTATTGGAAAGAAAAAACATCTACACTGAAGGTTACATCAATGTTGCTAGTTACGCGCGTGCGCAATGTTGCGTAGTTGCGCACTCTGGTGGTGGGTTGAATGAATTTAGGGCTGAACAACATTTCCAGGGGAAGAACTGCCAAACACCTTGCCTTCTAACAACATCGAAAATTATTTAAGATTTGTTTTGGAGCTGCAATTTCGAAAAATTGCAAAGTTCGTAACATTACCAAGTATGGTGTAGCGCGCCTCGAACCCCTCCTTCTCATACCATCCAAATCGTCAAAAATGGGGTTTTTAAAAACGACAATTTGTTGAGGTGCTTAGCACGCAGTCCTCTTTAAATTGAGTGAGACGATGTTCCTGCATGAAATCTGAAAATGAAAAAACTACATTTCCGGAAAAATTAAGGTGGAGACCTTAAAACCCTCACCCTAGTGAATATTGCTTAAAAACTTCGTTTTTAGGACTTCAATTTCGAAATGTTTTTTGAAGAGAGCCACAGAGCCCCTCTTTCCCGTAATCATCAAAGTTTATCGGTAACTGCGTTTTGGAACTTCAATGACGAAATATTGGAGTGAGAGTGATCGATTTCACTCCATTTTCAAATAATAAAAAATAATAAAATCGATCGAAGATAGTTCCCAAGTCCCCTCTTTTACTAAATTTAGCACATATCGCATATTATGATTTCAAGAAGAAAGTCAACGAACACAGAGGGAAAAAACCCGATTTTCGAATCACTCTTTTTCGTTTTTAATTAGTACTGTCACTAAAATTTGAAATACATATTTGAAAATGGAACACAAATTGCATACTTCTTTCATAAATAAACATTCTGTTTTTCAAAAAATATGTATTAACTGACAAATAAAAAACCACTTCACTCAAAAAGCGGATCTGTTGCAGAAAATATTAGTTCCCTTATAGCTCCTAAACGAGGGTGTTTCATTCCTTTCATTCATATCCGACATGGAATTTTTTATAAATTGAAGTCTCTATATAATTTCCTTTATTCAAAACCAATATATAAATAATTTTGACGATATTTCTTCTCAACAGTCCAAAGAATTTAATCAGATATTAATAATCTAATGTAAAAATAAACTTTTATTTTTGAATTCTTTATAAAAGAAAATTAGAATGAAAATGGAAGAATATTTCAGTGCGGAATCAAATGTCAAAAGCAAAAACATAATGAAGAAGAATCTTAAAAGTGGAAATAATAAACAAAAAACTAAAACATTTTACGACAAAAAATTGAAACTTGAATGCTTTTCAACCAAAACTTTACAAGATCATATGCTGTATTGTACAAAATCTCTTTCCAAAGTTAGTTTAAATATTAACAATATAAAATCTTTCTTCGTTGAAACCCACTGATAAAAACATCTATTCAGCTTTTACCTTTCAATAATGTTTTAAAAGTGACTTAGACCATAATTTAAAAAAATAATAATAATATTTATTTACTGTCATAGAATTCGAAAACTTTCAGTGAATAAAATCAGAGCCGTTTTGTTCATTAAACTTTTGTAATTGTATCTTAATTTGTAACAAATGTATTCTTCTAAATTTTACTTGGCGCCTGTCTATGTAGTTTCGTAAAAATTATCGCACATTTATGGCACAGTAAAAATGGCATATGAGAAGTAAAAACCGCTTTTCTCCAAGAAAACCACCAATTTTACTTTTGACCAACATAAAATTAATCCGTGACCGACTTTAAAGTAATTAGGTTTTTCTCATTTCACTTCATTACTTACAAGAATTTATTCGACCTCGTAATCTTTAACCAACGGGGTTGTTTCCTTCAGTAAAAAATAGTATTTTTTGTCACTGAAATTGATAGAATAAGAAAAAAAAAAAAAAAAAAACATGGACCCAGAAAATACTTTCAATTTCCCAATAGTTATTTTTAATTAATTTTTTAAAACGTCCGATTTTTGAAACAAGGCGTGGTCTTTTGAAACAAGGCGTCACAAATGGTGCACTTTGCCGCATCTTTCTACCGCAATTCCACGTTATGATAATCGAGAAGAGAATTGAAATTGCTCTCTACGCTTGCTATCAACCATATCGTTGCCAATACATGTGAGTAAAGATGCGAATTAAATATTTTGCTCTGTGAATGGCAGCACAGAATGGCATTTCATCATTTGTGATGTCATCGGACAGAAGCATAAACATTGAAAGCACGCCGATTTAAGTAATTTTTTTAAAATATTAAACTTAAACAAATTATTTAAAAAAATGGTCAGATACTATGTTTTTAAGCATGCTCTTTCACAAAAAAAAAATACTTTTAAAATTTTGGAAACGACCCCATTGATTTCATACCTATAGAAAATAATGATAAAATTTTGATGTAAAGTCTACCAAGTAACTACGTACTGACTGCTGTATTAAATAGAATTGGGTGTTTTTTTTTCAAGATTAATTTTCTCAAAAATCAATCACATAACTTCAGTTAATTTTAGGTTCCAGTAGTTTTATACGGTTTTTTCCTGAAAATCACCAATTTTATCCTTAAAAACAAGAAAATAAACCATGAGAAGATTCAAAGCACCACATTATTTTTTATTTTACTCTATATTGGTTTCACCATTCCATCCGATTCCCGGAACCTGCGTAGATCACTTTGCCAATTCCACAATAACGCAAGCTTGCACTCATTAATATGCAATCAGTTATTAATAGAACAACAACTCTTATGAATTAGGAAATTTGCAATTCATGTATTATCCCGTGCGGAAGTATACAACCGTCTTACATAAGTTTGCTGATGGGAAATCTCTTTGCCAAATATGTTGCTCAGGGCCCGACTAACTAAAAGTGAGGCCCAAGGCTCACAATAATTTGGAGGCCCCCTGAAGGATATTATTTTAAAAATGTGTGTATTTTTTGTATAGTTGTAATGCTATGCATAATTCTTTAAGTAATTTGGGGCCCCTTAGGAAGAAGGGGCCCCAGGCCCAGGAGGCCTGTGCGGTAATCAGGCCCTGATGTTGCTCAATGGTTTCCGTTAGATTTTAAAAAATTAACGGTTTGGTGGTTATTGACATACTCATTGTTTACATGAATAATAGCCAAAATAATTGATCGAGTAACGCTGACGTCACCAAAAATTGAATTCTCGCCATAGCATGCGTGACAGCATTATTTTACTGTTGAAGCACCAAAATTTCAGTAAGTTGATTATAATTTGATAATATTTGTTGGCAATGTTTGACATGCAGGGAAATGCTTTATTTTGACAAGGCTGAACTGGATCCGGTATAGTAAGTAAATTTTGAATTATCATGAAATAAATTCTTGTTGTGTTATGGATTTTTTTTTTTTTTTTTTGATCATTTTCCAGCGTTTGATATTTTTCCATATCTGTGTTATTGTTTTAATTCTAGACTACGAACAATCTAAAATATAATTGTTTTCACTTTAATGATTTGTTTCAAACATTTCTAATAATAAAAGGAAGTGAAAAAGGAAAAAATAAAAATAAATTTCAAAAATTTTCTTTCATTTTCCATTTTATTTCAGCCCCGTTAATCCTCCCCCCCTTTAAAACAACGAAATTTGGATTGCAAGCTTAATTTCATCTATTACATTTCTTTCGGGTTCCTCAAATGATCTTCACAACTGTATTAAATGTTATAATTTTTACGTTAATTTTGTAATGACTTATAAAAATCTCGAACGAACTTGTGCAGCTAGCAATTTTATTGATTTAAGCAGATTTCCTTCTCTCTTCGCTGAAAAAAAAGATAAAAAGCTTTTTTCCTTAATTGACCACTCGTACTCAAAAAATAGTTTCAGCAAAATTCCAGTCTATATTTTTTTCACTAATTTTGCAATCAACGATAATAAATTAGAAGTTAACATGTTGTTTTATCATCAGATGGCAGCACGAGTTTTTGACGTGGAAACCGACTGAAATTAATGCTTCGTCAGTATAGCAGGTAGTGGTATAGTTCAACCGCGAACAAATGACCATTGTCAATCATTTGAGAAACGGATGCATTGCTTAAAATAAGTAGCGAAGAAAGAAGGGAGGCGTGCCAAATTTTGGAGTTTAGCAACATTTGGCGATATGAAAAAAAATGTATATTTTCTTTATGTGATTATTTAGACCCGAAAAATTTAAGTTGCGTCAATAACTATGTTGAGGTGGTGAAAAAGTAAAAATGACAAGCCTTGCATTCTTTATTGCAACCCTGCTCGAGCCAATTTTCAATTGAAATTAATTATCCGGGGCATTGTTATCTCTGATGAATGGCTGCAGAAAGAAGTAAAACCAAGACTCACCCACTTACGTGGCATGTGACCTGTAAAATGAGACAACTGCCTTAACGGCACAAAATTAAAATGTTTTACCGCTTTGGCTATTTTCTTAAATTCTAAGGGACGTATTCAATCTATAGAACCATTGTCCTGCACTTGCAAGTTCCGTTCCAACTTTCTGCTCCATACCCCCCCCCCCCTGCAGAAAAATGGATAATTTTGAAACGGGGCGAAGCAAAGGCTCAACTTTTCGCGGTCGGACTATATCTGTACCTTAAAGCCACACGGACGTAAGTCACATTATGATAATTTTACTATCTATTTTTATGATAATTTTAATATGATATGATAATTAATAGGAGAGAGGAAAAGCTTTTTTCTGTCGCATGCAAAGGATGAGACGCGCGCTCTTTTAGTCCTGGTAAAAAATTGAAAAGGATTCTTCTTTACGAATTACGTTCACATGTCTCGAAGCGGAATGGGTTTCTTCATACAATGCACTAATACATGGAAAATCGCAATATTTGGACTTACGTCAGTCTGGCTCGGAGGTACAGATTAAGGCCCCTATACAGACGAGCCGACGCTTATCCATTTTGGATCGGAGCGCGCGTTTGGGTGGTTGTCCCTTCTGGCTAGTTACTGCGTTTGGTGATCGTTCACTGCGAGCGATTATTAGCGGCACGTGAATTGTTTCTTAATTAAAATATTATTTACGCAAATTTGGCGAAACACGAAACTTTGTTGTGGTAACCCAAGCTTCGCAACAATGAAAAATCCAATCCAAAATGGCTAAACTGAAGATGATGCGCCGGCCTATCTATATAGCGGTACTATCTAGTTCAGATATAAGCATAGACTAATAATAAGAGTAGACGGAGCTTTCCCAGACTTGCTGATGAAAAAATTGGTTCATGGATACATCATGTGACTGGTGGAAGGCTTGGCGAAAACTCTGGCAGCATGGTTGCTAGATGGCAACATTATCAAAAGTTTGGCACTCGACATGTATTTTAAGACGTAATGTGTTTTCATTATATTTTTTTTTCCAGGTGCAGAGATTGAACTGTTTTTCTTTTAGTTATGCATTACTTTGACATTAGTAATTAGTTTTTGATCACAGTTTTCAGTAACATTTATTTCATTTGGAACTGCTACGTCAGCGTTGGCGTGAACGTAATGGCGTAAACGTTTTGCGTTAACGCAAAAATGTACTAATCGGTATCTTAAATTGAAAATGTAGGTAAAAATTACCGTTTGCCGATTCTTTTTAGGCGCTTGCATCTTTAATTGCTTAGAGAGTTATTGAAATTGACTAAAGAAAATGCACAATACTATCTAAACGAAAAACTTACTATATTAACAAAATATTTACAACTTAGAATAACAAATTTACAAATCGGACTCCATAAAAGATCATTCTTCCGTGTTCCATCAATTCTATTTATTTTATTTCTCGCCGGCGTGGATCGTCTTCTACGATCAACGCCCGCTGTTGCTAGGATATCCACCAGTCACGTGGTTTGGTTTATGAGCAGCAAAAGGGTTACCATAACTCGGTCTACTCTTATTAGTAGTCTATGGATATAAGGGTGTCTAATTTAAGTCCTAGGATCAACTCACTTTAAGCCAAGAGCAAAAGAGCGAAATATCACTAGGGATAACGAATTTGAAAGCGACTTTTCGAGCATACAAAACGGCCGTTTTGCTATGTACAAGAAGCCTTTAAGCTGTGAAATTTGGTAGAAGTTAGTTTGGACTCAAGGGGTAGGGGTGTTCTTTAAAATTTTTTAAAAAATCATTTCGCTATACGTATTCTCATAAAGTACTTTTTGTCTTTGCACAATTCATAGAAGAGGGGATTGCTAGAGCCTCGAGAGGTTGGACTTCTCTTTATTCCCCTCTTCTTTTTCTTCTGTACATGAATATGATAGAGAAATAAACGTTGCCTGTTATGCCGATGAGATTGCAGTCTGGCACACCCACTTAAATCTCGAAGTCTCGCAAAGAGCTCTTAATGTCTGTATGAAGGGCATTGAAATCTGGTCCAAACATCTTAAGCTTAAAATTAATCCAGACAAAACAAACATTTGTGTTTTCGCAACCAGACAGGAAAAATAGAAGCTCGTTCCATCCTAGTTTAAAGCTATCAGGTTCAGAGATTAGACAATCTTCTAACCCCAAGTATCTTGGACTAACTCTAGATGCAGAGTTAAGATTCTCTAAACACCTTGAAAACGTTTCAAATAAAGCATTGAAAAAGCTTAATGTCCTCAAAAGACTTTGTGGTGCTTCCTGGGGATCAAGTCCCAAAACCTCAAAAATACCTACACTTCTATCGTCAGGCCTGTTCTCGAATATGCAGCACCCATATGGGCATCGGCAAGGCCTACTGTTAAAGGAAAGATCGACAATGTTCAATACTAAAAATCATCACTGGATCTGTTTCTTCAACGAATAACATCAAAATTGAAAAGGAATGCGGCCATGCCCCCTTGGAAAGCAGAAGAAAATTAACAACCATTAAATTTACCAACAAAATCTAAACCCTTGCTGATCGACATACCTCAAGTAGAACCTTTGGTGCGTGGAGTGGAAAGTGCAGGCTGAAGAGATCCTCAACCCTCGAATTTGATCATGATATAAGGAATGATATCAACCTCAAATATAAGCAATTTCAAAATTTCTAAAGAGCCTTACAACATCCTGTGCCCTCTCCCCCAAACTAAAATATAGTTAAATCTCTTACGGCCTTGCACCAAGAAAGAACCTACAGCAATAATCAAAGAAAAAGGCGACCATATCATCGAAAAACTCACGACCTCAACTCAAGATCTGACAATCGCCTACACAGATGGCTCTTCCAACTCTAATCTGGATAGAGGAGGAGCAGGAGTTTTTTTCATCGGACCAGACGGAGCGGAGGAATGCCACGGTATTCCCGTCGGGAAAATCGCCTCAAACTACACATGCGAACTCGACGCCATCAAAAGCGCTCTGGAGATTTATCTTTCTATAAGGGAGGACCAGAGTTCCAGAGGCATAATCATTTTCTCTGATTTTGCAGATCAGCATTGCAGGCGATCCAGAAGGGCAAATGTCAACTTAGCCATCAGATCATTGAGCTCACAAACAAAATCATTGCCGCTCAAAGACCCTGCATTTTACAATGGATACTGGCTCATGTAAATATTTTTGGTAACGAGATGGCCGATGAGCTCGCAAAGGCATCCCCTAATTCTCCTCAGTCATCCAACTCCCTAACCCTCGTTGACGCCAACATTGTTGCTGGCCGAAGACTAAACGGTCAACAAGCGAAAAGAAACTCCATTCCGGATGTAATCTGTGACAGAGCCATATCGACTACTATAACCAGACTTAGGACTTAAAACTTAAAATCAATTAAAGGGGATGAGGATTTCTGTGGACGGACAGCTTAGTTACACCAACTTTTGTCCTCATTGCCCAGATGACATCCCACTGTCTCGTCAACACATCTTCAGCTGTCCAGCAATCCAGGCCAAACTTTTTAACATCGGCTTAGACCCAGTGGAACTACTTTAAACAGATAAGGCTGTCAAAGTTGCAAAGGCTGTCTACGGCGCTTCGGAGCCATATAAATGCACATTATCATAGACACGGCATCATCAATTTGTCTTCGAGTTGGAGTGGGGTTTTAATTACTTTCTAAATTTACAGGAACTCTTTTAAACCCCCGACACACAAAGGAAGGGGGTTATAAGTTTGACGTGTCTTTGTATCTGTGTATCTATGTATCTGTGTGTTTGTCTGTGGCACTCTAGCGCCTAAACGGATGGACCGATTTTGAAAAAAAAAAAAAAAATCGTTCAAAAGGAGAGTTGATCGAGAGGGTTCTTAGCTAGGTTGCATCTTTGGATGTCATTAATTCACGAAAATATTAATTAAAAACCTCTAAAAGAATTTTCGCGATTTTTGCAGTAAAAACATAGTCAAAAATTTTAAATTTTAACACCGAAATAACGAGAATTTTTTCCTGCGTCTGATAGAATGTGTTTGGAACTTCCATGTTTCATAGAATTCAAATTATAAAATTTTTTAAAGCAGATTTTAATAAAGGCTAAGCCTTTATTCACGCGATTGACAACCGAATTCATTGTTGGCCGACAGGGAAATAAAACGCAATGATTAAAAAAAAATTTCTGTTGGCAGTTTCTATTTAATCTTTACTAATATTATAAAGAGAGAGGGCGGATTTTTGTGTGTTTATATGTTCGATATATTTGAAAAATTGTTTCATTATATGAAAAGTGCCTTCTTACTGAGTAACATAGGTTATAATTCTAAAAAGATCCGATAAATAGTTCTTTTTTTATTCCGATTTAGGCCCAAATTTCACGTAAATTGCCTATTATTGCCTATTAAAGGGGTGAAAAATTACTTGCACATATTAATATTTTATATCGTTGAAAAGGGTAGAATTTTCCTCGTTCTAAGCAATTTGTTTCAATGCTCTAACTTCATTACGACGGGAGCAATTTACGTTTTTATCTCGAAATTTTTTAGGCTTAGCTGAAATTTTGGCAATACTTTCTTCATTAAATCTATCAATAAAAAGTGAAGGAATTGTCCCACAGTTTTCTTTTTGACACCGTTTGAAAAAGCGACATTTTTTACTCCAGAAATATGTCGACCTACGGTCGAAAAAATAATCTTCTATCTCCAAAGGAAAAAAAGTTACAGGCCGTTAAAAATAAAGTTCGAATAAATCTAATCTCCATTAAAATTACTGATATTTTGTTTCGCATTGCCATATTTACGTCTTTTAGATTCGCTTCATTTTAATTTCTTAAAGGTCCACAAACTTGGCGCCAGAAATTGCGGGAAGAGTTTGAAAACTAGGAGTCTTACTATCTAACCACGGATTGCGTGGAATTTTCAAACGTCCAGATAAGATGAATCTATGTGAATAAGGGGGGGGGGGGGGAGTGAAAATTTGATGCGCATGTTCCGCACATTTGAATGAGACTCTGCTTCTGCAAAAGCTGACATGGCTAAAAAATAATAGATTTGCCCATTTCTGGCTGTAAAACCGATGTTTGTCTTTCCATACAATCCGTGGTCAGACAGTAGCAATTTTCCCAATTGTTGCCAAATTTGTGGACGCCAAAGACCAAAGACTAATGTACTTTGGCCATGGCCTTGCTGATAGTAACAGAAGCAAACAATTATAGCCCATGATGATAGCGCCAATCTCCCAGTTATCGAAATATCTTCGAAATTACTAATGAAAAGAAACCAGTGCTTCGTAAAAGCAGGGGGATGGAAGTTGTATTTGTACGCGCTTTTACATTTAATAATTCTAAAGAAGAACATTACTATGATTTAACTTTCAAAACTTAATGATGTCCAATAATGCTGGTAATGTGCGGGTAATGGATTTTTAAATGTTACACTGGATGTTTTTTTTTCGTTAGGCGGATGGATTATGAGAGCGTGGTTTACGGGCGAGTTTGGAGATAAACAATAGAGTTGCGGAACTATTTTTACATTTGAAAGATATTATTTGATGTCTTTTTTTACTTTCTTCTATATCTAATATATAGAAGAAAGTATTGGATTCGTGCAAATTTTCGAATTTCGAAGGATTCGAACGTTTTGAGGTGTGCTGAGTCCATTTCGACCATTTGTGGAAAATGTCTGTCTGTCTGTGTGTGTGTGTGTATGTATGTATGTGTGTGTGTGTATGTATGTGTGTCACGTCTGTGTGTGACCAGTTTTTTGTGGCCGCTCTACAACAAAAACTACCGCATGAAATCGAACGAAATTTAGTACACATATGTGCCCCTATGTGAACTTGTGCCCATTAGTTTTTGGCGCGAATTCCTCCAAGGGGGGTGGAGCAATGGGACGTTTTTCGAGTTACGCGTGCTTGCTATTCCTCAGGAAGTTACTGGCGGAATCAAACAAAATTTGGTCCATATGTTGGTATTAACAGGAACAGGTGCTGATTCAATTTTGGTGTCAATAACTCAAACGGGGGTTGAGCTGTAGAACGTTTTTTGTCGTCAATTGTGACTGCTGTATCTCAAGAAATAATGAACGGAATGAAAGAAAAATTTATCGGCAAGTAGCCCTTAGTGGGTATAAGAACTGATTTTATTTTTGTGTCAACAGCTAAAAGGGGGGTAGCGCAATCACCCGTTCTTTTTTTCCATTTTGAGTGCCCTATCTCAAGAAGTAATGCTACGTTCTGGTTGAAATTTGGAATATATGTGAATCCATATGTAAACAGGCTTTGGTTCTATTTTGACGCCGATCGCTCCAAGAGGTGTTGATTTTTTTTTTTTTTGCGAATAAAAAAATATTTTTATTAATGCAACAATAAGAAAGATAAATCGTAATAGATTGTCGTCTGCGTATTTCTCGTGATTTTAATTGTATGGAAATGATAGGAAATATTATCTCAATGATTTAAAATTTTGAACTGTTGCCATCTTATGTTTGTTAACAAATAAAATATTTGTAATTCATTCAAGCAAGGCTTTTAAAATAACTTTCAATTTTCGCTTTTTGCTTTGCTTTTGCAATAATTCAGACATTGGGATAGTCGTCAAGTTTTTGCATGTGTCATTTTGTTTTTGTTGGGAATATTGCTTCCTCGTCAAGCATGGGGAGGGATCAGAAAAAAAAAAAAAAAGAAAAATATAGAAGAAAGTTTCGTGATGGCCACAACATACTAGTTTTATTTGGCAAAATATTTTAAATTGCAGTAAAAACCGCTTCACTCGCTAAATAGAGTTTTAAAGCAACTGTAAATCTAATTTAAAGATTTGACGAAAAGTTTTAAGCTCCAACGAAACTTTAATAGTTTTTTTTTCTGAAAAGGTGCGTACGCATTTTATGCAAAGAAAAATGATCATTTTACATCAGAGAGGGAGGGGGCGTCAATTTTTTTTTTATTCAACGGACTTCCATTAAATTTTTAGCACGGGCATCGCTGAGAGGGTGCTGCTATTAACAAATAAAATACTTGAAATTGATTTTTACTTTCTTCTATATCTAATATATAGAAGAAAGTATTGGATTCGTGCAAATTTTCGAATTTCGAATTTTGACGGATTCGAACGTTTTAAGGTGTGCTGAGTCCATTTCGACTATTTTTGGAAAATGTCTGTCTGTCTGTCTGTGTGTGTATGTATGTATATGTGTGTGTATGTATGTGTGTGTGTATGTATGTGTGTGTGTATGTATGTGTGTGTGTGTGTGTGTCACGTCTGTGTGTGACCAGTTTTTTGTGGCCGCTCTACAGCAAAAACTACCGCATGAAATTGAACGAAATTTGGTACACATATATGCCCCTATGTGAACTTGTGCCCATTGGTTTTTGGCGCGAATTCCTAAAAGGGGGGTGGAGCAATGAGACGTTTTTTGAGTTACGCGTGCTTGCTATTCCTCAGGAAGTAACTGGCGGAATCAAATAAAATTTGGTCCATATGTTGCCCCTAACAGGAGCAGGTGCTGATTCAATTTTGGTGTCAATAGCTCAAACGGGGGTTGAGTTATGGAACGTTTTTTGTTGTCAATTGCTACTGCTGTATCTCAAGAAATAACGAACGGAATCAAACAAAAACTTTTTGACAAGTAGCCCTTAATGGGTATAAGAGCTGATTTTATTTTGGTGTCAACAGCTAAAAAGGGGGTAGCGCAATCGCCCGTTCTTTTTTTCCATTGTGAGTGCCCTATCTCAAGAAGTAATGCTACGTTCTGGTTGAAATTTGGAATATATGTGAATCCATACAGGCTTTGGTTCAATTTTGACTCCAATCGCTCCAAGAGGTGTTGATTTTTTTTTTTTTTTTTGCAAATAACAATAGTTTTATTAATGCAACAATAAGAAAGATAAATCGTAATAGATTGTCGTCTGCGTATTTCTCGTGATTTTAATTGTATGGAAATGATCGGAAATATTATCTCAATGATTTAAAATTTTTAACTGTTGCCATCTTATGTTTGTTAATAAATAAAATATTTGTAATTAATTCAAGTAAGGCTTTTAAAGTAACTTTCAATTTTCGCTCTTTGTTTTGTTTTAACAATAATTCAGACATTGGTATGGTCGTCAAGTTTTTGCATGTGTAATTTTGTTTTTGTTAGGAATATTGCTTCCTCGTCAAGTATGGGGAGGGATCAGAAAAAGGAAAAATATAGAAGAAAGTTTCGTGATGGCCACAACATACTAGTTAATAATGTAAGGCTTTTAAAAGGATTTTCAATTTTCCCACTTAATTCGGCAATTGCGACTCAGTCGGGGATTTTTAAATTTTTTTAAATTTTATCGTTGTTCTACGGGAAGGGAAGTGCGATTTTTATTTTGTTCTAATCTTTATGTGTGTTTTTGTCTGATCATTCTTGACAGGTACCCTTAAATATTCGCGAACAACCGAATAAGATTGCGAAGCAAATCTTCATTGGTTGGTGAGCGTCAGTGAGCAGAGGACGGAGTTCCCCTAGTTAAAATAAACTAGTATGTTGTGGCCATCACGAAACTTTCTTCTATATTTTTCTTTTTTTCTGATCCCTCCCCATGCTTGACGAGGAAGCAATATTCCCAACAAAAACAAAATGACACATGCAAAATCTTGACGACTATCCCAATGTCTGAATTATTGCAAAAGCAAAGCAAAGAGCGAAAATTGAAAGTTATTTTAAAAGCCTTGCTTGAATGAATTAGAAATATTTTATTTGTTAACAAACATAAGATGGCAACAGTTAAAAATTTTAAATCATTGAGATAATATTTCCTATCATTTCCATACAATTAAAATCACGAGAAATACGCAGACGACAATCTATTACGATTTATCTTTCTTATTGTTGCATTAATAAAAATATTTTTTTATTCGCAAAAAAAAAAAAAAAAAAAAAAATCAACACCTCTTGGAGCGATCGGCGTCAAAATAGAACCAAAGCCTGTTTACATATGGATTCACATATATTCCAAATTTCAACCAGAACGTAGCATTACTTATTGAGATAGGGCACTCAAAATGGAAAAAAAGAACGGGTGATTGCGCTACCCCCCTTTTTAGCTGTTGACACAAAAATAAAATCAGTTCTTATACCCACTAAGGGCTACTTGCCGATAAATTTTTCTTTCATTCCGTTCTTTATTTCTTGAGATACAGCAGTCACAATTGACGACAAAAAACGTTCTATAGCTCAACCCCCGTTTGAGTTATTGACACCAAAATTGAATCAGCACCTGTTCCTGTTAATACCAACATATGGACCAAATTTTGTTTGATTCCGCCAGTAACTTCCTGAGGAATAGCAAGCACGCGCAACTCGAAAAACGTCCCATTGCTCCACCCCCCTTGGAGGAATTCGCGCCAAAAACTAATGGGCACAAGTTCACATAGGGGCACATATGTGTACTAAATTTCGTTCGATTTCATGCGGTAGTTTTTGTTGTAGAGCGGCCACAAAAAACTGGTCACACACAGACGTGACACACATACATACACACACACACACACACACACACACATACATACATTACACACACACACACAGACAGACAGACATTTTCCAAAAATGGTCGAAATGGACTCAGCACACCTTAAAACGTTCGAATCCGTCAAAATTCGAAATTCGAAAATTTGCACGAATCCAATACTTTCTTATATATATTAGATATAGAAGAAAGTAAAAATACATTGATACAAGCATAAGTATTTTTAAGGGTAATAAGTGTTTTGCATTTTATTATGTCAGAATATGTTTTGATTTGCTTTTCTTTCAGTAAATTAATCAATTTTTAATACGTCATTTTTTTCGATATGCCCGCGTTTCACTTTTACAGATATCACACCGCCAGGGTAGGGGGGGGGAGGTACAGATTGTGAACGGCTTACATTAAAGTAAGACTATCTAGTTCAGAAAAACATGTAAAAATAGAACAAATAAGATATACTTAAATAAATGGACCTAAATGTTTTGTTTGAATTTCAACTAAGAAAGCAGTTGGTTTCTGAACAAAATTATATTTTACCCTTCTTTGATAGTAACGTTTTAAGTGGAATTCCCTCATTTTTACTTTCTTCTATATCTAATATATAGAAGAAAGTATTGGATTCTTGGATTCGTGCAAATTTTCGGATTTCGAATTTTGACGGATTCGAACGTTTTGAGGTGTGCTAAGTTCTTTTCGACTATTTTTGGAAAATGTCTGTCTGTCTGTGTGTGTGTGTGTGTGTATGTATGTATGTGTGTGTGTGTGTGTATGTATGTGTGTCACGTCTGTGTGTGACCAGTTTTTTGTGGCCGCTCTACAGCAAAAACTACCGCATGAAATCGAACGAAATTTGGTACACATATGTGCCCGTATGTGAACTTGTGCCCATTGGTTTTTGGCGCGAATTCCTCCAAGGGGGGTGGAGCAATGGGACGTTTTTTGAGTTACGCGTGCTTGCTATTCCTCAGGAAGTAACTGGCGGAATCAAACAAAATTTGGTCCATATGTTGCCATTAACAGGAACAGGTGCTGATTCAATTTTGGTGTCAATAACTCAAACGGGGGTTGAGCTATAGAACGTTTTTTTGTCGTCAATTGTGACTGCTGTATCTCAAGAAATAATGAACGGAATGAAAGAAAAATTTATCGGCAAGTAGTCCTTAGTGGGTATAAGAGCTGATTTTATTTTGGTGTCAACAGCTAAAAAGGGGGTAGCGCAATCGCCCGTTCTTTTTTTCCATTGTGAGTACCCTATCTCAAGAAGTAATGCTACGTTCTGGTTGAAATTTGGAATATATGTGAATCCATACGTAAACAGGCTTTGGTTCAATTTTGACGCCAATCGCTCCAAGAGGTGTTGATTTTTTTTTTTTTTTTTGCGAATAAAAATAGCTTTATTAATGCAACAATAAGAAAGATAAATCGTAATAGATTGTCGTCTGCGTATTTCTCGTGATTTTAATTGTATGGGAATGATCGGAAATATTATCTCAATGATTTAAAATTTTTAACTGTTGCCATCTTATGTTTGTTAACAAATAAAATATTTGTAATTAATTCAAGCAAGGCTTTTAAAATAACTTTCAATTTTCGCTCTTTGCTTTGCTTTTGCAATAATTCAGACATTGGGATGGTCGTCAAGTTTTTGCATGTGTAATTTTGTTTTTGTTGGGAATATTGCTTCCTCGTCAAGCATGGGGAGGGATCTGAAAAAAAAGAGAAAAATATAGAAGAAAGTTTCGTAATGGCCACAACATACTAGTTCAAAATTGATATCATATTATTTCAGCTATACATATCCAAAAACTTTGACAAGAAATAAGCATCAAGGAAATCGAAATTAACACATTTCAATCCTCATTATATATATATATATATATATATATATATATATATATATATATATATATATATATATATATATATATATATATATATATATATATATATAATATAACAGCCAATGAACCTATCGAGTAACGCTCTGGCGTCACCAACAATGAAACTCGCGCCACAGCATGATAATTTGACAATATTTTTTGGTAATGTTCGACATGCAGGGAAATGCTTTATTTTTAAAAGGCTGAACTAGATCCGGTAACTCAACTGTTTTACTGGTAAGACAGTCATTTCAGGGGAATGGAGAACAAAAAAAAAAAAAAAAAAAGGTTGAAAATTAACGCTTTCCACTGGAGTTTAGGGAACTGGAGTTGGAGCTAAAATTTTAAGTATCAAAATATCACCAAACAAGCAATTTCTTCGTTCAATTGTAGAAGAGTATATGCAATTTTCACCCGTCATTCCTTGGCGTGCGGCTTTCTAGAAAAGAAAGAATATCTTATATTTGATACCAATCTTTTTTCAATATTGCTGATTTGCATACACGAATTTAAAAGAACTTTTAAACAAGTACAGTGAAAAAAAAAGTTTTAAAAAACGCCCACAAATATAAGCTTGCTTAAGTTCAGCCTTGAAATTAATTTGTTAAATTTAGTTCATTTAGGGTTAAAACTTCTGAGTTGGGCTTAAACTTCAACTATCTATCAAATCATCACCAAAAAGGCAATTGCTTCGTTCAAGTGTAGCAATTTTCACCCGTCATACCTTCAAGAGCGTTTTTCTAGTTAATAATAATATTCAAACAGTTTTTAAATCCTGTTAAATAACAAGAATTTGAACAAATTTAATTTGCATTCTTTAGTAACTTTCAATCGAATAAACTATTCCCTATTTAGTTACTCTAATATCACAGTACCTCGATAAAATGTATTGTTAAGGGGAGTCAGTACCCTAAATACTTTCAAAAATTTGATTTTTATATATTTTGAAAATCCTTTTCAATACCTTTTTAATGATACAAACTTCTTGATTGTGCTCATATTAGAAGCAAGTTAAAATAAGCTTTAAAAAAATGTAAACTATTTTAATGAGGTATGATTGTCCTCTTTAAATTGCAATATCTCGAAATGGTATTTTTGAAACTAAATGTTCCTTTTTCTCAGAAACTATATTGTGCAAGGCTTTGAAATGTTTATCACCTATTCCATACATCTAATTGCATATACAAAAGTAAATTTTTTCTCATATTCGAAAAATATTTTTTATAGAGCTGATTTTGTGTTTAAAAATGGCATTTTTTGAAAAAAAAAATAGAGTGACTTACACATTAGATTTTTTAAAAAGAAAACTAAGTTTTCTTTCTCTAAAATTTTACTTCAGTATAGAGAAAAGAGTCTACTTAAGGTACAGAAAAAAATTCATAATTGCATCTTTTATAGATTTTCAGAAAAAGGTACATGAACCTGTGCAAATTAACATTGACAGTATAGGGGGTACTGACTTAACGCCATACCAATATTAATGTTACACCACAAAATATTCCAAAAAATGTACTAATATATTACAAAACAGGAATCGAAAACAAGACAATTTGTTAGGGAAACCATTTTTTGGATGTTTCTTTCTTTATGAAAAATGTCATTAATATTCAATCTTGATGGACATTTTAAAGAGAAAGTTAATCTTTAAAAATGTCCGACATTGTTTTACTTGTACAGAACAAAAGATCGCAGAATGTTAAACACAGCCTGTAGCTAAATGCTACCCTCGGTTAAACCTCGTGACTTACTTCAATTAATTAAACGACAAAATTTGGAATTTTGATAGTCTTCGAAGCTGAGTACTTATCAAGTTTAATTAATAAAAACATGGATCAAAAAGAAATTTTACTTTTTTTTCTACCTTCTCTCCAGGTATACGTTCTGAAATTTTAAAACATTTATCTTAATTCTAAAGAGAGCCCGTGGCTAGTTTATTGTTTTTCGTAGGTTGTAAAAAGCAGAATTTTAATTGCTTGTCATCACTCCATTCGTCTATTTTTGATAAATTCCGAGAATATCTTCCACTATTTCCACAGTTTAACGACTACGTTTTTTGTTCGAAAGTAAAACTAAAAGAATGACAATAAACTGTTTTAAGACTGAACACGTGTTGACTTGAATATTATACACCAGAGGCGGGGGGACGGGGCGGGGGGGGGGGGGGGGCTTTTTACTGGCTGGTGGGTGGAGACCAATTTTTTTTAAAATTAGGCAATAATGCCACAATAGAATGCATCATTAGGAAATATGCCTCTGGTGGTCCCCACGTGTAGCATGAGGCGATAATACAACTTTTAAATCATTATTAAAGTTTTTAATCGACTTCAAAAAGGAGGCGACTACACTGTGTGACAAAATCTTACTTTTTTTTTCTATAACGTTGAGAAAAATAGCTGATTTATGTCAAGTTGAGCCTTCTAAACATACAAATATTAACTAAATTCTTGTAACACGTACCATTTTAAAGTTATGACAACCCATAGAGTAAAGAAATTACATAGAGAGGCTCCGCTATACTTAGAAATTGAAGCCGGAAGTTGCACCGCTGTATCCCAAGATCCTTAGCTTCTTGAGATATATCTTGATTCAAAACACTTTAATATTGAATCTCAATTGGTTGTTAATTTAAACTTAGATATCGTTGCAAGTTTATGAAGCACGTTTTTGAAATTGCATAAAACATGAATTAAAATGCAAACCAATCCGCCAGCTACTTTATACGGACCCTTTGCCAGATTGGTAAAAACTATTCTCGCGAAGGGATCATGTTATCATAACCCCGCTCATCATTGCACCGCTGTATCCCATAATTCCAGCTTCAATTTCATCTATTTTTTACCCTAGACTATAGTGCCTCTTTCTAGGCACTATACCCGCGTCTACTAATGTAAACACCGCGAAATTGAACGTACATCTCGACCGCACTGCCATCTAGCGGTTTTCATACAATTTGTCTTCAAGAATCGTGGGGAAAAAAGCGCCGGTTGGCACACTACTCTTTCTAGGCACTATACCTAGACGAGCCTCTCTATATATATTTCTTTACTCTATATGACAACCTTAATTCCCATAACTGGCTAAAAACAAATTTTGAAATCTAATTTAAACATGTTTATCTACTTATATTTTGAATCTTAATGCAAATAGGGTGACAATATACACTTATACATGCATTGTAAGGAGAACTAGCACATGTTTTATCACTGAGTAGAAAAATAAGCAACATGTTTTAAAAGTAATGAAAAATTAATTTTTCCCCTAGTGAAAAATAAAATCCTTTTGAATTAAAAACCAACAGTAATCTCCCAACATTTTTTCATTCTATTTTCCTTGGTAGTGTTCTTTTATAAGTTTAAATTAATATTAAAGCGTTAACGTTGCTCAACACTCACCATTGCAAGTTTTGGAGGGTAAGAATCGAAGTGAGGATGCAAGAAATGTATCTTCAATGACATTCTGCGCCCCATCTTTGCGAAATTTTGCAGCACGTTTTATACTACAAATTGGGCATTTTTACTTCCTTTTACAAGAAAGGAAGTATTGTATTCGCGAAAAAAATTTCACTCAAAAATTGACCTTAATTTCCATTTCCTCAACCCCGAAAGAACATTGAGTTTTTTTTTTTCCAACTCGACCACACGTGGATAAGTGCCTAAGAACGTATAGACACGCGAAATATCCATAATGACGATTCCCGAGTTAATTAAAACGAATTTTCTCGTGACGTCTGTATGTACGTAAGTATGTGCGGATGTGCGTATGTATGTCGCATTACTCAAGAACGGTAAGTCCTAGAAAGTTGAAATTTGGCACGTAGACTCCTAGTGGGGTCTAGTTGTGCACCTCCCCTTTTGTTTGCATTCGGGTGCCTCTAAAGGGGGTCTTTTGTTCCTTTTTGGGAGGAAATCATTGTTAATTTCGATGTAAACTCACGTAGTGTTATAATTTGGCGGACACTTCGCGATACATCGCCACTTTAGTCGCTAAGTTTTGTCGCCAACTTAGCGACAAATTTGACGATTTTTTTTTTAATTTTTAAATATTTTTCAATTTGGCCACTGTTGGTGATATTTAGAGAGTAAACTATTTAATCACATTAAAATTGCCAGTAATGGGGAACTGACATTAAATTGGAGTAAAAGGAAGTCATGTGATACACATATCAACTCGTTAGTTTTATAACCGACTAAAAATCCTCGAGCTTCCTCTTTTAGAGACAACCAAGCTGCTAGTTCGATTTGGGTGAGATTTTCATCAAGCTCATTGTTCTTCACAAGCGTTCTTATTTGTGGACTGAGGAAAATGCATTCTTTCAATTTAGTATCACTCAATTTGGGAAAAATACTTTTCAAATATAAAATTTCTTTGCCATTTTTATCCATAGGTGTGACAAAATTTTTCATGGAACCGAAGTGTATTTGTAATAGTGGAAGAATCATTTTCTTGCGGATTAAGAGGCAAATTGAAAAATTAAGCGTTGTCACTTCAGAAACTTCCAGCAATTCTAATTAAAATAAAATATTCTATTAAACAATAACTGTTTCAGATGATATTTTTCACAGTATATAGTACTTAGTAGGCTGATTTATACTTCTTATTATTGAAATACACGTGGAATTAAAATTCTTTATATCACTTTATATGCGAGGGTGCATGATAATGTTATAGAGGCTATAACTAAGAAACGTGACGTGTTAGACATACATATCATTTGGCAAATTTGGTTACAATTAAGGTTGCGTTCGACGAACCTAACCGGTCGACCGGTGAGTAACCGGTTGCCCAACCGCAACGTTCTGTCATCTACCGGTTACCGCACCGCTACCATTCTAAGCTGTTGATTGGTTGATTGAAGCACGTGATCATTAGCTGGCACGTGATCGGTGAACCGGTAGCTACCGGCTGAGCTCTTCGAATGCAAGCTAAATAAGTAACTTAATACACGTGACAGCATTCATGTTAGAAAAATCGTGTCACACAGTGTTATTAGTTCATATTTGGTGTATATGTTTTTTTTTTTGTTTGTTTGCTTATAACTTTGGTATCATACTTTTACTTGATAATATTTGTCCTTTAGAAAAAAATATGGCTAAAAAATGGAAAATGTTATGCAATTTTCCTATTAATGATTAAAGTAAAAACCCATTGTCAGGGCCCGATCAAGATATCCAGTGCCCTAGGTAAAATAATTTTTGGGGATCCCAGTGTTCAAACTTTAGTACTTTCTAGCCATTTGCTAAAACAATTTTAGCCATAGACGAAAGTAAGTTCAGCCATTTGGTTCCCTAAATATCGGGGGACCTATTGAATGGCCTAGTTGGCCTATTTAGTAATCAGGCGCTGCCCCTTGCTAAAAAAAAGCCTGTTCTATATACAAATTGTATTTATTCAGAAATAAATGAAGACTATGATGGTTTTATTTGTAGAAATAAAACTTCTAAAAGGTAAATGCCAATTTCCTGTACTTTCAATACAAAGAAAGCGATCTTCAATTTCTTTTGACTACATCAATCTTTATACTAAAATTAAAAATATACTAAAGTTTTAATCTTTCTCATTTTAAGTGTTGCCAAATCTTATGCTATTATTCGTTTCTTCAAATCCACTACATATATGGATTATAATATTTGAAGTAATTGAATGCTTCCCCAATACACGTATTTGAACAACCGACAATATATAAACAGAATGTAACAGAACTATGTTTAGGAGGTCCGCCAAAATGTCAATGTTTTGAAAGCATGCAAATATCCATCATTTGTGTGATTAGCCTTTATTAAAATCTTGTAATATTTGGGAAGCGTTATCGAAAATTAGGGCTTCTCTTACATCTATTTGGAGCAAGATTAGAATCTAGCTGTCTCTTATTTACGTCATTATTGCGGCATCAATTCATAAAGTTTGTTTCGGTCAAAATGTAATAAACTCTCCTTTAATTATAATAGTAATATCTGTGTCTCAGAGCCAGGACAACGTAATCGTCACACAATCGCAACTTTAGAGGAGAGAGGAAAAACTTTTGTTTGCAAAAGATGGGACACGCGCTACTTTAAAAATGGTGAATAATTATACAGGGGAATTCGGGACAAAGTGAAATAGTTATGATGACTGAGCTTTTCCAAAATGAACAAATTGGAAATTTGTTTTTAAAATTGAGAAAGTACGTTGTATCCTCATGTATATAACCGCAAATGATCGAGTAACGCGCGTTTCAACAATGAAACTCGCGCCACGGCATGATAATATGTTCTGGTAATGTTTAATATGCAGTGTAAGGCTTAACCGTGACAAGGCAGAACCTGATCCGTTAACTTAATTGTTTTACTGGGGAGACAATCATTTTAGGGGAATGAAGAATGAAAAAAGTGGTTAAAAATTAACGCTATTCACTGGAATTTAGGGTTAATCCACTGGAGTTCGGGTTAAAATTTCAACTATCGAAATATCAAACAGGCAATTGCTTCGTTCAAATGTAGAAGAGTAGAAGCAATTTTCTCCCGTCATACCTTTGACAGGTGACTTTCAATAAAACTTGCATTGAAACAGTGTGATTTATTTTCGGCAGTTAATTTGTGCCTTCAAAAAAGTTGGAAAATGTTCATTTTTTTTTTCATGGGACAAAGTGGAAAATAAAACAATTTTCTAACGAAAGACTTTCTATTCGATTACATAAAAAAATATTTTTAGTCAAATGAATCAGTAAACAAAAGGTTCAATGAATAAACGAAAAGATACTGAAACATTAAAGGAATGATTTAAAAGAATTATTATTATACTAGCCGCCTGCGGCGACCAGCTGGTTCGCCTTCTTACGCGATTCACCTTTCTATGCAAGCAGCCACCTACGGCGGCTGTTTGGCTAACTCGTCATTTACCATTTTTAATTTAAGTTTGCCGCCTTTGGCGGCTGTTTAAATAAATTTGGCAGCAGTATTAATCAATCCATCTCTATCTTTTTTTGTGCCATTCACATTTTCACGCCAAGATGGACGCCTTCGGCGGCTATCTACCTTTACGATCTATCTCTAAAATTTCTTATCCATCTCTATTTATTTTAACCTCCCAGCTCATTTTCTAATAAAAATAAATATCACTCAAAAAACCGCTTTTTTTATTTAAGTAGAGCAAAAAAAAAAGTTATCTCCAAAATTCCCCGTAGTGTGCCAAAAGTAACAAAGTGAAGTAAGTGACAAAGAAAAAAAAATCTCGCTGTTTTTAGTGACTTAAATGCGCACAACTATGAAATGTAACGTAATATAGATACAACAAAACGACCAGCTTGGGGGGGGGGGGTGAAAAAAGAAATAAATGCAATCCCTAAATAAAACAAAAAAAAAAGAAAAGGAAAAAAGCAAGCGCTGCCGGAAAAACACGTGGTCATCACGTCATAAAATTAGAAGTAAGCTATATAGCAAAAAAAAAAAAAGATTAACATTGTTTGCGATTAAGATTCCGTCGTAAATATCGAATCGAAATCCAAGTAGTGACGTCAGAGTCATAGAAGATTGAAGAACGTTTTATTCGACTCATGCGTGGAAAGACATGATGTGTTCATCATTAAAAAAATTGTAAAAAAAAAAGAAAAACTATTGCGTATTTTTAAGAACTTTTATCTTTTGAAGAGGGCGAAATGTTTTTACTATTACCAACTTAAATTTTAGAAATGAGGCTTTGATACTTCTCGCAGGATGATATTAGAAAAATATAAAATCCTGAAAAAAATGCAAAATAAAGGTTTTTTTAAAAATTTATAAAAAATACAAAAATTGCTCTATTTTTAAAATTTTTTTCTTCATCATATTTAAAATTAAATTTCCAACCCTATAGTACAAAAAATATTTGTCTGGCGCGATTGGTT
Source organism: Uloborus diversus (assembly GCF_026930045.1). Lineage (NCBI taxonomy): Eukaryota > Metazoa > Arthropoda > Arachnida > Araneae > Uloboridae > Uloborus > Uloborus diversus. The sequence goes on along the minus strand of NC_072737.1, from coordinate 65,627,845 downwards.
CGGGGTCTGTGAGGTTAAAAGTACTAAAAAGTGCAAAAAATCACATAAAACATTAAATAACTTTTTTTCTAATTAAAATATCGAAAATCGAAGCCCGAGGTGCACAACTTCAACAAAAACTACACCTGTATACCAAATTTCATCTTTCTAGGCCTTACCGTTTTCCCGGGATGCGCGCCACACACACACACACACGAACATCTTATTTTATTACTAGCCGCCTTCGGCGACCAGCTGGTCCGCTTTTTTACGCCAGGGTTGCCGCCTTCGGCGGCTCCATAGACAATTTAGCGACGGTATTAATCAATGTTTTCCTCTATATATCAATATTATCATCTGCCTTTTTACGCCAGTGTTGCCGCCTTCGGCGGCTGCTTAAATAAGTTTCGTGGCGGTATCAATCGATCTACATCTATATCATTATTAATTTAAATAAAATATTTTCCAGATCTATCTCCAGTTCCGTCGTTTGGAATATTTTTAAAGGAGGGGGAGGGGAGACACAAACTGCTTGCACTTCATGCAAATTTTGTCGAAAAATAACAAAAAACCACTTCTATTTTTACTTGAAAGCATTGTTTTTTCAAAGTCATGGTGTGTGTGGAGGGGGGGCATTGACATCCCGTTGAAGTTCCTTAAATAACGGGCATGTCTCTTTCTTGCTCTCCATCTACTATATCGATCTCTGCATTTGTCTATCTATCTATCTATTTATTTATACGATCTATGCGTATCTACCTCTGACAGTAATTAACAATGTTTTCAAATCGCAGCGACGCCCCCCCCCCCCAACCCCCATTGTTGTTCTTTAAATAACGGGGTCTGTCTATCTCTCACTGTACATCGACCTGTAGATTTATCTTTCTCTAGATCCATGGAAATTTACCTCTGATAGTAATTAACAATCTTTTTTCAAAGAAAAAACGTATTAATTCGAGAACAAAATTAAAAAAAAAAAAAACATTTTTTGTACACTTAATGTATATCTATCTACCTATTCGATCCATCTCTAAATTTTCTCATCTATCTCTATTTATTTTGATCTAAACTCCAATCTTATTCCCTGACAAAAAGAAAATCATGCAAAAAAAGCGCGCTTACTTATTTATTAAAATGAACAAAACATTGATGTCTTTGTGGTACCCGAGTTTGTCAAAGTATAAAAATCATTGTTTTTATTGAAATTCAAAAAAAAAAAAAAAAAAAATCACATTATAAAACAAATTAATGTACCAAACCGCTAAAAGAAAAGAGCTGAATTATATTACACAACAATGTATCAACTTAAACCAAATAAAAATAATTAATAAAACAAAAAATGCATTCAGTTTTTAATATTAATAATCAAAGACATTTATGATCAAAATCTTAGCTTTAGCAATGACGAAGTCACAGCATGGCCAACTTCAGAACATCGCTAATAAAAAAACACAAGAATTTAAACGCACAGCTTGACATAATGCAAAGAAAATTCGTTCCTCCAATTACAATTTAGCGATTAAGATTCGATGCCTCATATCGAATCGAAATCCAAGTAGTGACGTCAGAGGCATAAAAGATTGAAGAACGCTTTTTTTCGACCGATGCGTGGAGAGACATAATGTGTTCAGCATTAAAAAAATTGTTAAAAAAAAACTATTGCGTATTTTTAAGAACTTTTTTCTTCTGAAGAGGGCGAAATGTTTTTACTATTACCAACTTAAATTTTAGAAATGGGCCTTTGACACTTCTCGCAGGATATTAGAAAAAAGTAAAACCCGGGAAAAAATGCAAATTAAAGGTTTTTTCAAAAATTCGTAAAAAATACAAAGATTGCTCTATCTTCAAATTTTTTTCATTCATCATATTTAAAATTAAATTTCCTACACTATAGTGCAAAAAATATTTGTGTGGTGCGATTGGTTCGTGGACTGTGAGGTAAAAAGTACTAAAAAGTGCAAAAAAACACATAAAACATTAAATAACTTTTTTTCTAATTAAAATATCAAAAATCGAAGCCCGAGGTGCACAACTTCAGCAAAAACTACACCTGTATACCAAATTTCATCTTTCTAGGCCTTACCGTTTTCCCGGGATGCGCGCCACACACACACACATACACACACAAACATCTTATTTTATTATATGTATAGAAGATACAGTAAAACCTGTAAAGTTGACCACCCTTGTAAGTTGACCACCTGTCTATGTTGACTGCTTTTGTCAGGAACGGAATTAGTCCTATCTCATATAATGAAGGAGAACCTCTGTAACTTGACCACCTCTCTATCTTGACCACCTGTCTATCTTGACCACTAATGTTCGCCAAATTTGGTTTAGAGTATTGTAAAAAGACCTTTGTAAGTTGACCACTTTGTTTATTTTTTTTAACTTTCTTCAGCAAAGTATTTTATTTTATTATTCATTTGTTTTTAATTATTATTATTTGATAGCTTTCTAAGAATGCTTTTAATGCTTTGATGACAGAACAGCATTTTACTAACTAAACCCAGCAGCATAAAGCTTAATGCTGCTCTTTATTCTCCAAACTTGTTTTTCATTTGTTGTTCTATTTGAGATAGCTTTTTGTACTCTGTTCAATGAAATAGGTGTCAGTAGAAAAGTTCAAAGACTTTCCTTTCAGTTGCAATATGTTGTGACACAGGAATTGTGTAAAAAGAGCAGGCCCGAATCTATACATTTTGATTCTCTAGCAACAAAATATGTAGGGTCCCTCCCTAGTGGCCAGCAGTGTTTATTAGTGAAGTGAACAAGCCTTAATGTTGGTTTTTTTTTTTTTTTTTTTTCAATTTCTAGGGTCGTTAGCTCTTTTAAGGACGCGGGCCTCTCGCACTGCGGGTCCGCAGATCTGGGCTTGCTAATGAGTAAAGTTACATGTTTCTGGTGCAAGGAATTAAGAGATAGGACATTTTGATTTTGCCTTTATGAACTGGGAGAGTCGCGCTTATTGCTCTTGTGCTATAAGTTGTACAAAAAAGGCTTAAAAAAGAAAGTTAGTTGAACTTGAGATTAATAAAAAGTATGAAATATTATATTAAAATTAATTGAAAATGGAGAAAGCCAGAGAAAATTAGCCGGCACATATGGAATTTCTAAAACTACAGTGTCTAATATAGTTAAAAACAAGGAAAAACTAACAAAATTATTTGAATAGTTTTTTTAATTATTGTTTCACTTTCAATGATATTAAACAATGAAAGTGAGTTGAACAGCAAGAGTAAGGGTGAATTCCTCAAAAAATGAATACATGGTGCAAGAAATGACAAAAAAAAAAAAAAAATTATTACCGCCCTTTATAAGTTGGCCACCTGTCTAAGTTGACCGCCAAAGTACTGCACCGCGAGTGGTCAACTTACACAGGTTTCACTGTATGTATAGATGATGAAAAATAAATGAGCGAGTTAAAGAATGAATGAATAAGATAATAAGTGAATGAAAATGAATAAGTGAATTACTAAATGAAGGAATGCAAATGAATTAATTTATAAATGAAAATGTAAGTGATTTTATAAATGATTGAGTGAGTAAATGAAATAAACTATTTCACTTTGCCCCATATACTACTTTGCCCCGCATGTACTTAACTAATCGGAAAATAAGGTTAAAATACAAATAAGCTTAACATTAACTAAATTAATGCTGCACCGAATGTTAAGAGGCCTCAATTTATATTTAAAGTGTTAATCACAAGAACTTAATCATTTTATAGTAACAAATATAATTTTTGACTTACAACAAAATATTACAATATAGTCTAAGATCCCACTAGGCTTGACCTACACTCATCAAGTTTCCAAAAATTGTTACCGTAGATTAAGAGTAAAAGTTGTAAATAAAACGCGAAAGTAAGAATTTCTACCTCTTTCACGTGAACTAATCAGGGTTGCCAGGGGTTGAAAGGTGCCTATAAATGAGAAATTTATCCTCATCGAGTTTCCGAAAATCGTCATCATAAATGAGTAAAAAATAATGATAAAGTAAAAAATCGAAATAAAACGTTTAAGTAAGGTTGCCTACCTTTTTCGGGTACCTAATCAGGGTTGTCAGAGGTTAAAAAGTGTCCAAAAATGAGTAATTCACCCTCATTAAATTTCCAAAAATTGTTATCATAAATAAGTTGTGAACGAAACAAAGGGGAGTCAATACCCCAAATACTTTCAAAAATTCGATTTTTTGATTTTATATATTTTGAAACTCCATTTCAATACTTTTTTAATGATACAAACTTCTTGATCGTGCTCATATTAGAAGTAAGTTAAATTTAGCTTTAAAATAATGTAAACCTATTTCAATGAGGTATGATTTTCCCCTTGAAGTTGCAATATCTCGAAATGGTATTTTTGAAACTAAATGATCCTTTTTCTCAGAAATTAAATTGTGTTAGGCTTTGAAGTTTTTACCACCTTTTCCATGCATCTAACTGCATATACTGAAGTAAATTTTTTCTCATATTCGAAAAATATTTTTTTATAGAAATGATTTTGTGTTGCAAAATGGCATTTTTTGAAAAAAATACAGTGAGTTACACATTAGAATTGTTTTTAAAAAACTAAGCTTTCTTTCTGTGAAGTTTTACTTCAGTATAGAGAAAAGAGACTACTTAAGATACAGAAAAAAAATTCATAGTTATATCTTTAATAGATTTTTAGAAAAAGGTACATGAACCAGTGCAATTTAATATTGACGGTACAGAGGGAACTGATTCCCCTTAAGTAGGTTTGCCTACCTATTGCGTTCGAAATAAAAGGTGCCCAAAAATGAGTACCACTCACCGAGTTTCCAAAAATTGTTGTCATAAATGAAAAGCTGTAAAGAAACTGTTCTAGATATAACCTGCCCTATTATGTACTAAATTTAATAAATTCCGCATCCTTTGTTATCTACAGAAAGCACAGAACATATTTTTAGAATGCTGTCTCATTTTATTTAAGAAAGAAATTTCTGCAACAAACGCCTACTGAATTAATACCGCCGACTGAAGCTTTTATGCGTGTAAGTACTATACGAGTACAAATGTATTTTGTATTGAGCATTGATGCTGAAATTTAAAGGATTTCTATTCGCCAAAGAGGAAAAAATCTATTCAAACTAATCCTTTAAAAGGGGATATACAGTAAACCATAAATCTTATGCTACAAATCATTCTTGAAACTTGGATGGATGTTAGAAACTTATATGCAGTCGTTTGCATTTATTTGGTTTTCGATTTTGTCTTTAGATTTTGACTTTCAATAAAATTTAGAGAAATATTTTTGAGAAGTTGTTCAAAACACTACTGAACAAAAAGTTGGTCAAGAACGAAACAGGACTATCTTTTCATACCTAATCTATCTCTCATCGACTATAGAATCCAAATTGTTTTTACTTTTCAGCTATTAAAATAATCATCTGAAAATGAAATTAAGCGCTTTTATGTAAAACGAATATTATTTATGATGGAAGCGGCCTAAAATGTATGCTTTTTAGCTGTTAGTCATACTGCTAACATAATTTTCTAAACGGAAAATAAATAAATTAATAAACGAAGCTACTTTTTTTAAGCACTGTCTAACGAAGCTTTTTAATTTTAAGCCGAATGCGTTGAGTGGCAATTGTTTCATTTCATAAGATATACAATATTTCATTTCTTAATACTGTGAAACAAAAAAAAAACAGTAATGTAAAACTTTTAGTTCAATATTTATTTACTTCTCTAATAGTAATAAAGCTGAAAGCTTGTCTGTCTCTCTTTTACTGTCTGGAGGGTCAAGATCTTTTGGTCAATTGTAATGAAATATGGCAGAAAATTAGTTTGGAGCATGGCGAGTGTGCACCTCGAAGCGATTTTTTGAAAATTCATTTTTGTTCTTTTTCTACTACAATTTTGAGCTAATTTTCCTCATAAATTTGGTAAGATGGGGGAGAAATATCTCATGCACATTTTTAAGTTTTTGGTCATCCGAAATCTTGGAATTTTCCGCATAAGAAACGTTCATTTGAAGTTCCTTAGAGCATTAGGAGAGCAATAAGAATTGCTTTCAGAAAACCGGAATCTGAAGCTTACCTTACGTAAGTCAAACAATCCTAAATGATTGAGCTCCAGAATAAAATCAAAAATAAAAGATGAATGGAATTTCTTTTCGCTATTACAACTATCGATTTATTATGTTGTCATGGTGACGTCTTTGTGCATTTTCGTTATTATTATTACTTGAGAAAATCATGAACTCGTCCGTCTCCTGTTCGCATCCTTTGATTTTTGGATCGGGGCTTTTGCTCCTCCTCCAGCGATCACCGTCTTCACCAGCAGCTCTGTTCACCGAGGTCCGCTTCTCCTGGATGGATGCGTCCATATCCTACACACATACGCCAACAATCATATTTCTACACACATACACAAACGTGCGCCTACAAACTCCTACACACACGCCTACAAACTCCTACACACACGCCTACAAACTCCTACACACACGCCTACAAACTCCTACACACACGCCTACAAACTCCTACACACACGCCTACAAACTCCTACACACACGCCTACAAACTCCTACACACACGCCTACAAACTCCTACACACACGCCTACAAACTCCTACACACACGCCTACAAACTCCTACACACACACACACGCTTACAAACTCCTACACACACACACACACGCCTACAAACTAATACACACACACGCCTACAAACTCCTACAGACACACGCCTACAAACTACAGTGAAACCTGTGTAAGTTGACCACTCGCGGTGCAGTGCTTTGGTGGTCAACTTAGACAGGTAGTCAACTTATAAAGGGCGGTAATAATTTTTTTTTTGTCATTTCTTGCACCACGTATTCATTTTTTGAGGAATTCACCCTTACTCTTTCTGTTCAACTCACTTTCATTGTTTAAGATTATTGAAAGTGAAACAATAATTAAAAATACTATTCAAATAATTTTTTTAATTTTTCCTTGTTTGTAACTATATTAGACACTTTAGTTTTAGAAATTCCATATATGCCAGCTAATATTCTCTGGCTTTTTCCATTTTCAGTTAATTTTAATATTTCATACTTTTTATTAATCTCAAGTTCAGCTAACTTTCTTTTTGAAGCCTTTTTATGTAAAACTTATAGCACAAAGAGTAACAAGCTCGACTCTCCCAGTTTATAAAGGCAAAATCAAAATATCCTATCTCTTAATCCCTTGCACCAGAAAAAATTAACTTTACTCATTAGCAGGCCCAGATCTGCGTACCCACAGTGCGAGGGGCGCGCTTCCTTAAAGGGGCTAACGGCAATAGAAATTGAAGAAAAAATAGAAAAAAAAAAAAAAAAACTAGCACTAGAACTAAGACATATTCACTTTACTAAAAGACTTTACTTTACTATCTCAAATAGAACAACAAATGAAAAACAAGTTTGGAGAATAAAGAGCAGCATTAAGCTTTATTCTGCTGTTTAGTTAGTAAAATGCTGTTCTGTCATCAAAGCCTTAACAACATTCTTGGAAAGCTATGAAAATAATAATAATAATAAATAAATAAATAATAAAATAAAATAATTTGCTGAAGAAAGTTTTTAAAAAAAATAAACCAAGTGGTCAACTTACAAAGGGTTTTTTGCAATACTCCCAACCAAATTTGGCGAACATTAGTGGTCAAGATAGACAGGTGGTCAAGATAGAGAGGTGGTCAAGTTACAGAGGTTATATGAGATAGGACTAATTCCGTTCCTGACAAAAAAGGTCAACATAGACAGGTGGTCAACTTACAAGGGTGGTCAACTTTACAGGTTTTACTGTAACTCCTACACACACACACGTCTACACGCACACACGCCGACAGAAACACACAAGCCTACACATTTGTCAAAAATTAAAATTTTCATTTCTTTAAAAACATTTTTTTTAAAATTAGTTTCTTTCACGGAGACCTAAGCCCTTCTGAAATATTAAAAATGAATAAATTGAAATATTTTTATATTGTTTAATAAATGTCGTCTACTTTTTTCTCTCAATTATAATGGTTTAATTCGCAATTCCAATAAACTATAAAGGCACTGCAACCACAGTCTAATGGAGGATGAAAAAGGTAAAACAAACATTACACTATGACCCGAGCCTGAAGGGTCCCTAGATTTTTAATATGAGGGGGTAAATAATATTGAAGGGGGTACGTGAAAGTCATTTGTGACCGACCCCAAAATTTCTGTGCACACACAAAGAGAGAGACAGCGGCAAGGGCGGATCCAGAAAGTTTTCAAGGAGGGAGCAGTTGATTTTTTAACTGAACCATTTACTGCCTATCTGATTTATACATGCGTGCGGGGGGGGGGGATGCCAAAGGATTTTTATATAAAACAACTAAAATACAGAGATTTAGCCTAAGAGATTTCCGAAAGTGATCTTTTCTCTTTCTGCAGAAAGAGGTTCTTCTAACGTCGCTAAAGATCATCTAAAATTACCTTTTTGTATACTTCAATTCCTAAAGGTTTCTCGAGGGAGATTAGAACCCTATTTATTTTCTTAGCATCATCAAAAAGGGCCTACACATGCATTTTAGGACTTCAATTCAGAAAAATTGCTGGTACAGGTTCTTTTAAGGGAGAGGCGATTGCCCCCATCGCCCCTCCCTTGTATCCGTCCTTGGACAGACGCGCACAGATTTTAACAGTTTAGATTTATAAATATTCATTGAATTTTATTTTCTTAGTAGTTTTTCTTTTTTTTTTCAGTGTTTGTATGATATATTAGCCCTTATTTTCTACTTACAAGCGAAATTATATCGTTTCTAGCGTAAAATGCAATTTCATAAGAATTTCAATACTTCGTGGGATATATTGCACTTTGTTTTTTCTTAGCTTGGCTAGATGCGATATTATTATTTTTCTGTTTAAGGAACACCATTTCTCTAAAAATTGTTTTCAATTGTCATTTGAATACAACGAGATGATGTCTGGTGCTGTGTTCATGTCTGGCCCCTACCAGACACATATTAAATTCTCTTACTGTCTGGAGAATATCAAGGTATTTTGAAATACTGGCGGGTTGGACAGAAGAAACGAGCTGTCCGAGTCATGTACTAGCATTACATCATTGGTTTGGTAGAATTTAAACTAGCAGTTTAACTAAAGTCTCACCATTTTTTTTTTTTTTTTGACATTTCCTCCACGATCCGGGAAACGAGTACCTTCATACCAGTTCATTATATTGTCAAAATGATAGACTGCCATAGAAGACAACACATTCCAAAAGTATAGTACCTTCACCACCACGTTTTATGGTTTACATTGAATTCTGTGATGAATTGTCACTTTGCCGCTTATCATGCCCCAATAACGCGTTATTTCCTGATACCTCTTGGTTAATATCTTTGTCGACAAAATAATTTCATGCTTCAAGAAAAACTTTTGCAAAAGTTGAAAACATTAAATTGATATTTAAGAGTACATTTCGGTCCCACGTTCACTATTTTGTTGGTAGCTCATATTCAATCACAGCACTTCTTTGTACACGCCTTTTATTTTCTGACAGTAAAAGGAGCAAAATATGTAAATCTAAAATTTCTTTCATTAAATTCCGTATGGTAGAAGCGGAATTTCATCTTCATGTTTTTTTTTTTTTTAACTTTTTGCCATTACCATCTGATCAGATTCTAGATACCTCAAAATTTGATGCATCAGGGGTACAACAGTAAAAATAATTTTTCATTATGTGATCTGTGAATTTTAACCCTAGTTTCCTGTAGATAGATATCTTCATATTCAAGAATTTATGCCTTACACTATTCCGGTATAATTACTATTCATCCGGATAATTTTTTTCTTATATTCTGCAGTCTATGAACACTGGAAAAAACGTTGGAAATATAATGCAAGAGTCCTTCACGCATAGAGTAGGGTAGACCGGGCACGGTTGACGCGCGGGGCACGTTTACGCAATGCACTTTTTTCAAAACAAATTATAACCGGAGAGCCCAATAGTCATAACAGATTGATACTATTCTCTAGCAAATATTCTTACAAGTTTTTGAGCATCAGTCGAGCTTCGGTCTAGCATGCAGAAAGGCTAATCTGTTTTTTTTTTTTTTACCAAGTTGAGTAAATTTTGTGTTGAACGTTTTGAAGCTCATTGTGAATAAATAATACTTAGTTAAGAAAGAACAAATATATAAAAAATAGCAGAATTCTATCCTTTTTTGTGAATTGTATTTGTATAAACTGATATGTTATTAATTTTGTTTTGCACGTTGAAAATAAATCCAAACTTGGTGACGGGGCAAGTTTACGTGTTGATGTCGGAGCACCTTTATTACGCAAGTTCTTACTGTGTCTTACAACGTGCACCTGACACTTTTTTCGCTCCAAACTGTCTCAAACCTTTTTAGTATTTTCAGGCTATTTAGTTTTGAAAATTATCATTTAATTTTTAATTAAGTTACACATTTATATCATATAGCTTACAGTCTTGTAGTGCTGTCTTCATGCACCTTCAACTTTTACATTATACACCATTCAGTCTGTAATGAATTTGCTGTATTTCAACGATGGTAAGACATTTTGTTCAAAATACTTAAAGAACCACGTTAGGTGTCAAAATAAATATGCGTAAACATGCCCCATGTCCGGGGCGAGTTAACGCAACCGACTTGGACTTAAAAATATTTTTTTTTAACTGTTAAAAATACAAACTGAGCAACAACTGAATATACAAATTTTGACTCTATTAACTGCGTCATAAAACCGCAATTTCTAAAATTTCTTAAGTTAAAACATAAAAGTTAGAAAATTCATTGAAAAAAATTCGCGTAAACGTGCCCCGGTCTACCGTAATTGATCTTAGACTAAACTAATTTTTTTTTAATTTACATTTCTTGTTACTAGGTCCAATCCGAAGGTCTTATAAAATAGGAAGTGCTTTCCATGGTATGACAAAGTTTAATCATTTTGATAGTGTCTGGATGAGCAGATCGCTTTTTATTAACAACTTCGGAGTTTCTTGGGGGAATTTTTTAAAAAAAATGAAATACAATCAGTTTCTCAACTGAGAAAGAAGTAACACTGCATTGACCTTCTACAGAAGTTTTTGTTCGCTTGTTTTGTGCTTTAGATTGAAAAACATCAAATGTACATACTTCGTCAAAGTGTTTCTCGCTGATGAGCATTTGAGATAAAATTGCATCTCAGGATGACTTCCAATGCCACCAGCCCTGCATTTACTCATTAACTCTTTGAGAAGCTTCCTTTGAGGATCCCAAGTTCTTTTTTGTTCAGTCAACTGTTGGAGCCACTGTGTCAGCTTGCTGAATACAAGTAGAAGGCTAGATGTCCTCAAAAAGCCACCGTGCCTAAAAATGTCTATGTTTCAAATTTGAAAATTTCCCCCAATACTTTATCAAACGCAGTTCTACCACCACATGGAGTGGGGAGGCGTTTGCACTGGGAGACACCCTCTGGAGGGGGGGAGGCTGATCTGATACCAAATAGGATTCAAGTGGGTTAGAAAAATATAGATCCTTCAGTTCTGAAAAATTTTCCCAAACATTTAAAATTTTATTCAATCTTTTAAACACAGTAGCATCTATACCGGGGGTGGGAGGAGGAGAGAAATTGGACTGAATGACACCCATCTTGGGGATGACACCAAAAATGTATTAAGAGATTTCTGAAAATTTTAAGTACTGAGATACCAATATGTTTTGAATTAAATTTACTTTAGCACGAGTTAAAAAGTTCATCACGCATTAGCACGAAAAAAAAATCAACTTTTTTTTTCTTATTTTGTTAAATATATTACCCATTAGACAAAAACACTGCCACCCGATGGGCCCAGAATATTCGAAGTCATTTTTTTTATAACTACACCTGATTTGTTTATTATTACTTAAATTCTTTCGGAACATTTAGAATTGGGAGAGGTGTGTTTCAAAAGGTTATCTAGATGTGTGGAGACCTTTATACTTTCGTTTAGCGGGAAAAGCGATACATTGTACGCAGTGCCAGTGCATCGAATTTAAGTAAAGATCTAATTCAAAATTTTGCTCAAGTCTCCAGTCCATACTGTAAGATGAGTGAGAAAGGATATTTTTGTGTGTGTTGGTAAACAGAAAAAAAATAAAATAAAAATAAAAAAATTAATTTGAATTTTGACATTTTGAATTCAAATTATGTTTTTCGCAATCACGAGTGTGTGTGTGTGTGTTGGTATGTGTGTTGTGGTGTGTATGCGTGTGTGTTTGTGTCTGTGTGCAGGCATGAGTGTGTGGATATGTGTGTTTGTGTATGTGTGTAGGTATGTGTGTATGTATGCTTGTGTATATTGGATATGGACGCAACCTGGAGACTTTGCTCGCTATAGGAGCAGCATCGTGAGGCCGGTTGACGGTGGTGCTGCAGAGGGAGGCGGGGGGAAAATAAAATCATACGACATCAAAATCGTCAAATGAGAACAATAAGGAATGTGACTGCTCCAAAAAAAAAAAAAAGTAAAGCATTTTTTGAATTTGTTTTCTCATGTTTTTCATTTTCTGTAAAGCATTGCTTAACTGTTTCTTTTTTGTTCTCCTCTTTATTTTACACTGGTTGTATATTATCCGATTTTCTAATTACTTATTTTAAATTACGTTTGTGATCAAATATGTTCTGTGACTGAAACTCTTGCACATACAAAACCTTACGCACATATTCGTCTTGGGCAAGTTATATCAAAAGCGTTCGTAGTTTTATTTGTGTTTTGTATATTAGCCAACTAATAAACATCATGTGTATGTTGAACATAAAACCGTTTTTTTTCATTGGGGAGGGGGGGGGGTGACAAAACAAATTACCGCCCCGGGTGTCACCTATGCTAGGTACCCCACTGCTGTAAATATCATTGGCTACAGCTTAACTTTGCGACTACGTATCGCAGTCGGCATTCGATTAACATTGATTTGCATCCGTATCAAAAAAGTAGGAGCTTCGTGACATTTTGTAAATTATATTTCAGGATAAGATGAATAGTAATCACTTTCTTACTTTTGTTCAACGTAGCTTATTTCAAAGCTGCATGGAAAAACTAGATGTTACAGCTAAAAAAAATGTTAACATGACTGCATGATGTGAACAATGGAAAAGTGCGCATTCAAATGACAAGAAAAAACGTCAAAAAGAATTGCATTATATATGTTCACATAAAAACAAAAGTTAAGTTTTCGTATTATTTTGCGAGACAACACGAAAGTAACATTTCATGCATAACATTTGTCAAGATAAAAGACTGGTGCTTTCAACATTATTATGCTACTAAAATATTGCTCCCATTCATAAAAAATAATTTTAATGCTATGCTTCCAAAAACAGTGTTTTCTTCCATCAGGCATTAGAAATAATTTTATTCTGCTACTTGTTCGACAAAACGTTAATTTTTCTTCGTGTCTTGACACTTTCATTTTTCTTAACATTATTAAAAAAAAAAAGAAGTTCAGTTGATGGTAATACAACTTGCGCGTACATTTTATGGAAAGAAAAAACCTTCTTTTCTAACAATTCATTATTAAAGCAATTAAAATGTTCGTTTTAAAATATTATTATTATTTTAATTTTATTAAGCTACCAGCGGTACATGCGCGGCTTTGCCAGTAGTCGAAAATTAAAAGGTCATTTGCTTCGCCTATACATTTACAAAAAAAATAATGATGAATATTTCGCCAATATACTATGTTAATTTGCTTGTCTATGCTATGTTAATTTGCTTGTCTATGCTATGTTAATTTGCTTGTCTATGCTATGATAATTTGCCGTCCATGTTATGGTAATTTACTCGTCCATGTTATGATAATTCGTTCGGTAAAATGGGCTTAAAATTGGAATAGAAAAAGAACAAAATCGAATTTTCGAAAAATCACTTCGAGGTGCTCACCCTTATGCTACGAACTAATTTTGTTCCAAAGTTCATGAAAATTGGCCGAACGGCCTAGGTGTTATGCGTGTAACAGAGATCCAGAGACTCAGACTTTCAGCTTTATTATAAGTACTTTATTATTAGTAAAGAGAAAGAAGATAAAGATAGCGTATACATGAAGCTTTGCGAACTTTTATTGAATAATTTACTCTAACAACATACATATTATGCACTCAATAAGTATATTAGTAACAACGTAGTTCATTAGAATAGTAGAAGTTTTATAAGACTGTGTGTGTATGGGGGGGGGGGGGGATCGTCTTCACGGATCACGAGAAACATGGATTCAGACTCATAGGGAAGGATAATGAATGAAATATTTTGTACTGGTATCACTAATAGAACTTCGCTGCATCTTCAAAGTGTGGCGTTAATGACATGATAGGAGAGAAGTTTGGAATTTTAGAAAAGTTGACGAAATATTGCTGTATTGCTTGAAGCCGCCAGTCATGGATTTACAGGTTTGGGTGCCCATCACAACATATTTTGGACGTGTCTTAAAGATGAACAGAACTATGCAAATTAATTGTATTTGTCAGTTTAGATCCTCGTCGGGGCTCCTAAGTCTTGGGGGCCCCTCGCAATTGCTACTTGTTTAATCCGCCACTGCTTGAAGCATTTATACTATTTAAACCTGAGCGCGTCTCTCTGCGTGTCTGCAAACCTATCTCCTCCGTACTGGCCATTTTAACCAGGTTAATACTGATACCACTAGATACAAAATATCCAGGAAAACCGAATCCGCACTATCTCACTCCTCTAAATCATAAGGGGCCGGACATCTAGTCATGAGGGTGTCCTGAAGACATCCAGTGATCTCCTGACACACTGAAAAGCATTAAAATCATTAATTGTTACCTGTCGAAGGCGGCATTGAGCCAATGCACATTGCAAACGGGGGTTGGCAAGCGAAGTAAGCAGAAGGTGGAGCCCTGAAGTAAAACATAATTTACTGAAAGCGATTTAGATGAATACGTAGGGGCTGTTAATTACATAAATTTTTTTATGTACACGATATACCACATTTTTAACTGAATTCAAAAAGGATGCGGTTATCATTTCACGCCGCATGTATGTTTTTTTTTTGTTGTTGTTGTTTGTCCACTCACAGCGTCTGACCTAGTGAACCGAGTTCGATGATTCTTTTTTTAATGCATAGTGGATGCCTCAATTTAAATCCCATTACTTTGACCATATTTGTTCTTTAGAAAAAAAGTTATGGACAAAAAAACAGTAAATTTCATGCAATTTCTCTATTAAATGATTAAATATAAAACTCATTGTTACAAAAATATAGGTGCCATACATACAACAGTGATATTAATAGTAATTGTAACAAGGGCGGATCCAGAACATTTTCAGGGGAGCGGCGATTTATTTTTATTACTTACTTTTTACTATGTATACTGATTTAAAAGAATTCAACACAAAGGGTTTGAACTTTAATTCTTAAACAGTTCCGGGATATGGTCTCACACCCAAAACTTCCTTTTCCCAACATCAATGAAACTTGTCAAAATTTGCTTTTTTGAACTTCATTTTCGAAAAATTACCGGTAGACAGTCGCCCCCATCACCCCTCCCTTGTATCCGTCCCTGAATTGTAATGATAATTTTGAAGGAAGGCTTCTCTGAAGCAAGTATCAAGTTTGTTCAGTGTCATTGCTCTATAGTGGGGGTAAACCTAAACTGGAAGCCAGGTAATGCAGTAATTAGGATCTGCTTAGCCTTCACAATGCTACCAGGTTAGGTTTGCCTCAAATCAAGTTGTATTTTTATCGTTATCATCGATGCCAACAACAGATGATCAGGGCTAAGTAAGGCGATACAGGATTGCGCTTTTATGCTGTGAAATTTAAATTAGTTTGGGAAAACGTGATATTTAAATGGTTATAATTAAATTAAAACACAAATAAATTCCAGAGGGGAACAATAATAAATTTTTAGTGCCAATCGCCTAAAGTTTAAGGCGTGTTTATAGTTTTTTTTAGTATGGAGCATTTTTATGAAAAAAAATAAGGTGAAGTTTCGTGATAGTAACTTTTTATTATTTCTGAAATACATTTACATTAAAAAGAATGAAATAAAAAAAATTTGAAAAAAAAAAAAAAAAAAAGAACCGACTTTAAAATTGCTCTAAAAATTGAAAAATAATTTTATTCTTTAAACATTATTGATAATACTTTTGAACATAATTTTTGAAATTGTCGCAAAAACGATAGATAAAATCATTCACAGTCATAACTCAACAACTGTCACGGGACGCGGGATTGTCCCGCCCCGCCAAGGAAACCAAACGTCAGCAGCCAAGAGAAGCAAATCCACCGCCAAAGACGAAAGAAAATAAAAGCGACCAAGAACAAGATTACACGACAGAACAAGTTGGGGTTTTTTGGGTTTTTCATCCCTCTGTATCTCAGCCCCATGAAGACCCCCGGAGTTGATTTTTGGTACACTCAATCTCTAGTGGCCCCTGACGCCGTAAACCAAAATACAATTCCCTGGACCATGAGGGGTAGGAGGTATTAAAGTTATAAAATCGCTGTTCAAGAAAGTTTTCGCTTCCTTTGACAGGGCTACAGCCCAGACGAAAAAAGGAATCAAGCTGAAATTTCGCACACACATTCCTTGTGCCCTACTGATGTGCCTTTTGTGCCATTTGATCCCCCTCCCCTTCCCCCTCGTTTTTATCCTCCAAATTGCACCTACCCAGGGTTCTATCACAGCCCCCCGGGGGGGCTACGGTAATGATTTTTTGTATACATATTCTTGGGGGGCCATTGAGTATATATACAAAAATTCAACCCCCAGGGACATCATGGGCCGGAGTAATTGAAGTTTGAAAATCACTAATTTTCCGTAAAATCTTATGTACTTACTCGCAGATTAAGCTCATTGGGCTTTCTGTTTTCAGATTCTATGTTGTTTGTTTATACTTAAGCAGAGAAACAAATTAATGAATGAGATTAGAATGCTGTTCTCCCCCCCCCCCCCCCCAAGTTTTGCCGATACGAAATTTCCTTCCCCCTGTTTTTCAGTTTTGATATATTTATGGAGGGAAGAAATTTTAAATGTCGGCGCGAAACTGGGATTAAACCATTACAATATTTTACGTGACAAATTATATGAAACTGTACGCATATGAATACGGCACATATAACTTTTTAATTGAGAGCGAAAAATAGCACTTTTTTTATTGGTTTGCTTATTTTCTAAATTAATAGATTTTTCACAATCTACACATAATAAATTGAAAATATATGAAATACGTGTGTGGATATCCGTGCTTTGCAGTATTTTGTTAGCTGAAAATTTTTTTGCAATTAATTTAAGCAAGACTTTTAATGAGCTTAGTCCGCGCGCAACATGCGCATTCGCTATGGCAAATTTGGGATATCCGCGATTTAACATCGAGTAAAGTTATATAGATCTTCTGACACATTCAAATTTAAAATATTTAATGGCTTAGGTTTTTTTTTTTTGCTTGGTGATAACATGCGTTATTTCGTTTTTTAAATGAACTTTTAAACAAAACTAGGTATTAAATAAGACAAAGACTTCAATCAAGAAAAAGATAAATCACCAAACAATTAAAATTATCCTATAAAACGTAAAATAATCCACGATTTAAGAAAAAATGTAATTAAACAAAAAGTGAAAAGCTAGATTAAAATAGCCCTCAAGCTGTAAAACATTTAAAGAAATTTTCATGAAAATGTTGAATAATCTGCCAAAAATGAAACTGTAATAGAATTTATTGCGAAGTTGTAAAATACTCGAAAACAATATAATTTAAAATATAGTATTTTATTATCCAAGAAGTTTTCTTTGCAACAGAGAGGATACAAGGATTGCAATAAAATTTAAACCACCCAATTCTCGCAAAATGAACATAGAATCTTAATAGTCAGAAAATAACTTGACGTAAAATTAGGCTCGCCATTATTGTTCCTTAAAAGCACAAAGCAGCGTTGTTTCAATTGAAAATTTTCTGACTTGAAGTTCTCAATTCTAAAAATACAGACAAAGTAATAATATCAATGCAAAAAGATGTGATATCTCATCAAAAACAACCCTGTTGTAAAAATTTCCCCGCCAAGAAAACCTTTAACTTTTCCGCACAAAAAAGAAAAAATGCATCCTAAACCCAAAAACCCTCAGCCATATAAAGTTATGATATCTAGTTTGCCCGCCAAGTATCTGCCAAACTATAATACTCCCTCTTCTCCTTTTTCATCACAGCTACTTCCATTAGAACCTGCTCCCACATTCAACTCCTCAGAAATATGGATTGATCTTTTAAATTGTTTATCTTGTTTGGCGGGAAGCTTTTCAAAGTGAAGTGGTTGCTTGGTGAGCAAAAAGCTTCCCGTCAAACAAGATAAACAATTTAAAAGATCTATCCATATCTCTGAGGAGTTAAAGGTGGGAGGAGGTTCTAATGGAAGTAGCTGTGATGAAAAAGGAGAAGAGGGAGTATTATAGTTTGGCAGATACTTGGCGGGCAAACTAGATATCATAACTTTTTATGGCTGAGGGTTTTTGGGTTTAGGATGCAGGTTTTCTTTTTTGGCGAAAAAGTTAAAGGTTTTCTTGGCGGGGAAATTTTTACAACAGGGTTGTTTTTGATGAGATAAAATTAACCAGGCCCAGTTCTTCACTACCGCATACATTAAGCATTTATTACAGCATATTTGAGTAACGATATAAATGTTTTGTTCCTAACTTTGGATGATTTTCTGAAAAAAATATGAACGAAGCATGGTTCCACTGGATTTTACTTTTTGTTTTTGCGCCAACTTCAAAAATTATGTTCAAAAGTATTATCGATGGTGTTTAAAGAATAAAATTATTTTTCACTTTTTAGAGCAATTTTCAAGTCGGTTCTATTTTTTTTTCAAAATTTTTTTAGGTTACAAATCGACTACAAACCTGCGTGCTACTACCTGGTGCACTACCATGAGAAGAACCGAAAACTTGAAAGAATTAGATGACTGTTAAGACGTCGACTGCTGACTACGAGATAACTCGTAGATTGCGTTCTTTTCTAGGACGTCAAAGTTTGGAATGTATATCAGTGCTAATATTGATAGATGGCTTCTGGGGAAAGAACAAAAAAATATGCTGGCTTGCACATACAGAAAATTCATTAAAAAACGAACATAAAACGTAATAATGAGTTTAATTCAAATTCAAGAAATAAAATAATATCTTGTTTGTGAAACTTCTAAAAACAATCTTCCACACAAAGAGTTGGCTTCTCTTTACAGGCTGGAGAGAAATAAAACTATTTTCGCCGTTTTTTTACTTTGGTACAACTATGACATAGCTTCGTCGGACGCTGTTTTTTCTCGGTAGCTGGTTTAATTTTTTATGCTTTTTGATGATAACTATGCGCTAGAATCAGAGTTTTTAATAATATATTGTGATTAAGTCAGATTGTTACTTTAGGCCAGATTTCTGAAAATTGCCGTGACAGTCAACGTTATACGCGCAAATAGCTATACCGTGCTCTTCTAAGTCTGCAACAGCTGTTTGGCTACAGACTAGTGATTGCAATACCGGTATACCGGAATACCGGTATTCTGAGCAATTTTTCAATTTCGAAATACCGGTATATGTTGAGGTAAAATACCGATATTTTCGGTATTCGCTTAAAATTATCTATATTTTTATTTAAAGAGTTTTCAGTTCAACTTATTAAATATATAGGGTAGACCGCGGCACTTTTACGCATG
The DNA here is from genome assembly GCF_026930045.1 of Uloborus diversus. Classification (NCBI taxonomy): domain Eukaryota; kingdom Metazoa; phylum Arthropoda; class Arachnida; order Araneae; family Uloboridae; genus Uloborus; species Uloborus diversus. The sequence continues at coordinate 65,608,201 of NC_072737.1, read as the reverse complement.
GGGCACGTTACGCAGTGCCCTTTTTTCAAAACGAATTAGACAACCCAAATTCAAAATAATAGAATATCAGAACTGTTTGAATAAAACTTGTCCCTCAGTCGGGAAAATGAGCGCATGCAAATTAAAAACACGAAAACTCGTTATTCATGAATGGGTGAATCAATTTAAACAGCTTTTCAGATATTATTTCAAAAATTTATGGATCATGAACACATTGGAAAACTATATAGATTTTTAATATGGGTCAAAAAATTAGAATAATCTATTCATTCAATATGAATTCTAAAAAGGTAGCGAAAATATTTGCATATCTGTTACCCTATAGTTTGTCACAAGTATAGAACTTGGCGTCCGGATAATTTTACGCTCTTTTAAAAGCCTTTTATTGCTCAAAATGGGTCGTCAAGGTGATAAATAGGAAAAAAAAAAAAAAAAAACGAAGTTACATATTGTATCATTTCTTAAGGTTAGGGAAAAAACTATCCAACTCAATTCAAATGAATAATTTCTCTGGTATGCAAGATTTTAAAGGAATAAAGATGGACTGACCAACCAAAAAGTAACCGAAGTAAACGAGGGAGAGAAATTGTAACACCTGACAGAGATGAGTTCAAATTTATGTAAATTGTTCAAAATAATCGTTGAAAAATGCTTCTTACGTGTTGAACGGAATATATAGTTATCTTATCCACGTTAACTGCACTTGGACGGTTGTATAAACTGCAGTTGTAATTGCGGAACTACGAAATAAAACCAAAGATATACATGAAGCAGAAACGTGCACGACTCTCCTGAAGTAGAGAAGCTCGATCAGGGGCAACAAAGTTGGAAAAGTCTCATATTAGGTGATGAATCTTTTTTTGAAATATCTGTGAACAAAAAAAGGTGTTCAGGTTTGATGTTAAAAAAGAAAATCGTATGAGAAATATTGTGTAAGACGTTCTCTCCACTTTGACACATCCTTCTTAGTTTGTGGGCGCATGAGGGCTGCTGGAATTGATGAGTTAAATATATCTTAAAATAAAACAATGAGTGACTTCCAATGTTTATCAATAATACTGCATGATACTTCATCTGAGGTACAGCAGTTACGCATTTAGTGACATATTTTATCTTTCAACAAGATTCTACTCGATCTCATCTATGGTCTATGAAAGTTGCCGGGCATCGATCTGATCTATGACGGTTGTCAAGTGATCCCTTCGCTATTCTACTAGGTCAGCGGTTCCCAACCTTTTTCTCTTTGCGAACCCTTTGGAACAGGCAAAAAAGTGTGCGAACCCCCTGATGTTGAAATTAGTAACATGTAAGAAACAATAAAAAAACAGAATGTTTGCTTTCCATTTTTTGCAGCATTTGATTGCAATAAACAAAAATATAATTGTAAAATATCATTAAGTGCAAACATTAATAAAAAGTTAAAACTACATCTACAAGAAAAATTATAAACAAGAAGTTTTATAAACCAATTATTTTTTTTAGCATACTTTAAATTGGGGAAAAAATCCTTAATACGATATTTGTGGCTGTTTGACGGAACAAAGAAACTGAAAGTTTGGTTCAATGTCTGACAGTTTGAGTCTTAAATCAGGCTCTGCATTCAATCTGCTTCGGTATTTATCTTTGAGATAAGTATAGGAGGAAAATCCTTTCTCGCACAGATGTGTTGTAAAAAATGGTAATAAAATTCGAATTGCTTTTTTGGACAAAACGGTATAGTCATTTCTTACACTGAGCCAGAAGTCAATTAACGAGAGCTCTTTAATGGTAGTTTTCAATGAATTATCACAGGATAACTCGATGAGCATTTCCTTTTCAGGTAATGTCAGGGTGTTCTCTAAGCATGGATTTCCTTCAAAAGGATTGCGTATCCAGTTGTTTGAGAGAGGGACGTTACGCCTATTAGGAAAATACTCGTCAAAAGTTAGTTCAAGATGTTGCAGATGTTCACATACATTTCTTTTAACGATTTCAATCAAGTTTCATTGAGTTTTCTGATAAAAAACTACTAAGAGAAGTGAAACAAGAAAACTCACCCATTTCCAGGCATTGGATCCAGAAATTCAATTTTTTTACCATAGCTTCAATTTTATCATATACAACGAAAATATTAACAACTGCACCTTGCAAGGATAGATTTAATTCATTTAATTTTGAAAAGATGTCAGCTAAATATGCAAGTCTTTGCATCCAAAGAGGATCGAATATGCAAGTGGACAAGTGAAGTGGATGATCAACAAAAAATGCTTGGACTTCTGACTTCAATTCAAATAAGCGTGTCAAAATTTTGCCACGGGAAAGCCATCAAACTTCTGTGTGAAGAAATAAAGTAACATGAAGGCTTCTCAATTCCTCACAAAGCGCGTGAAATAGACGGCAGTTTGTGGCACGTGATTTTATGAAATTTACAATTTTTACCGCATCATTCAAAGTAGCGGATAATTCTGCGGGAATACGCTTACATGCTAATGCTTGTCTATGAATGCAGCAATGAGTCCATTCAATTTTCTCGTTAATCTTCTTTACTCGCACCACAAAGCCAACAAATTTTCCTGTCATTGATTTTGCACCATCCGTGCACACACCCACACACAAAGACCAATCTATTCCATTTTCTTCAAAGTAACTGTTGACCAGTTCGAAAATTGCTTCTCCAGTTGTGTTGGTTTTCAAAGGTTTTGCAAATAGTACATCTTCTTTAATTGTATCGTTAAAAATATATTTAACATAGACAAGTAATATTGCAGCGTTTGCTACATCAGTCGACTCATCAAGCTGGATCGCAAAATTATTCTCTTTTATTCTATTCACAAGTTCTTTCTCCACATTACTTGCCAAATCAGTAATTCTGCGTGATACTGTGTTGTTTGATAGCGGAACCAGGTCAATTTTTTTTTGCTGACTTTTCTCCCAGAATACACTTAGCAATATCTTTAGCACACGGTCCAATTAAATTTTCTGCAATTGTATGTGTCTGTCCAGATCTTGCAATTCTATAACTGACTCGATATGAAGCTTCAAGGGCCATTTTACTATCTTCGTTGGATTCTAACAGGAACGTAGAGACGCTACACTTTTTATTATATTCCAATTTTCTTTTAAAATATTCGATAGGTTTGTCCTTGTGTGTCGGATGCTTTGTTTCGAGGTGTCTTCTCAGAAGTGACGGTTTCAAACTGCTGTTCGCTAGAAGAGGCCTTATTTATCGTCATTCCTTCTAAAAATCAGAATCAAATTAGTTTCAACCCCCCCCCCCTCTCTCTTTCTTTAAGCCACTCCCCATTTTGTAAGGGCTCTACCACCAGTATACCACAGAAAGATCGACTATATTTATAATGATTTGATCTAACAAAAGGAGTGTGTGAACCCTGGGTTTTGGAAACTAATTTAATACTAGAAATACACCGCCCTCGGCTGGAAATGACTGAGCTGGCGGTGTACTTCATGTATTTCTGCTTTAGCCCTGGCTAACGGATCGGTAATTTACTGAATAATTTAATACTAATTTAAGCAGGGTATGCTTGGTACCTAAATGTTACTAATTTAAGGAGGGATGCTTGGTACCTAAATGTTGCTCCTTGATAGCATTGTGTCCTCGACGTATTTGAAAAACCCTTAAAGGAAATCATATATAAAAATCTGTTTCAATATTTATTTCAAAAATATTCAAATGTAGTAACTTTGCAATACGTTTGACCCAAATGTAGCGAGTAACTAGTGACGGAGGGAGTATTGTATTTATTATGACAATATACGGCTTTATAAAATTTTAAGTGAGTTTTCAACTCTGACGGTAGTTAGGAATTAAAAACTGTTTTTAACGAATGCTTAAAACTCAGGAAAAACTGAAGCAAGGTTTTTTCTCTCAATTTTAAACAATTTTGACACTTAAAGATATCTTTTTATTTTTAAAAATGTTTCATAATATTTTTTTTCACATTTTCAATTTTTTTCATAAATTTTAGCAAATTTGTTTCAATAAACAGTGTTGTATTCTATTGTTGGGTACAATGAATAATATAATACTGTTTAAATCTTCTTATAACAATGGTATTCAACTGTTACCTCAACAATATTTCATTCTCAAGAATCGCTTTGCGTCATTCGGAGAAGAACTTTCGAGCTACTAACATCAAAGTGATTTTTCTGCGACTTTTCTATTGCATATTGAGGTAAATTTTCACTTCTTGAAACCATTTTGTATAACTCTATAGGAGGTTGATATTTTGTAACCTCAAAGTGTGGTCTATTTGTGCACCTTCCCTTTCGATTGCATTCGGATGTTCCAAAAGGATTGCTTCAACATTGTATTGGGCAAATTGGTGTAATTTCAATGTAGACTGTCTACATTGTGACAATGTAGACAATGTCGCCAATGTATATTGGCGAACAATGTATACCAATGTATACATTGTCCCAATGTTTATTGGCGACACCAACAAGTTTCGGTCGCCAACTTTGTGCCGCTAATTTGGCGATATATCGCCAAATTTGGCGACAAAAAGGACATTTTGAATCTGAGGTCGATTTGGTGTTATTGGCGATATTTAGCTCCTTATTGAATCAACGTTGAAATTTGAAAAAATGAATCTCTAAAGAATTTTTCTGTATAAGTTCGCGAGAAACTTAGGAAGAAAATATAATATATTTTAGCTTTCCGTGAGGTATTATTATAAAATTTTTTCCTGTAACACGTTCCATATAGTTTCCACGCAGTTTATGATTATTGTTGCTAACAAAAACACCTCATACCTTAACATCCGAAGGTGCAATTTTCCTGTGTTTAGTTATAATGCAAGTACTTAAATATTAATACTAATTAATATAATTTAAATACTTTTTTTAGATTATTTAATTGTCTCATAAGAAAGTACCTAGTGCGGGGTTCATGTTATATTTCTTTGCGTTGTCAAGTAAAGTTTTGTCAATTGAATTTACAAAATAAAATAATGTGAAAAAAATTTCCATGCTTTGATCCTTGCCAAATTCATCTATATAAGTTTACTACAAATAGTGAAATAATTTTACTACAAATAGTGAAATAAGTTCACTTAGAACATTTTACAGTTCAGTGATACATTGTTTGAACTATTTAATTCATATGCTGTAAATCAATGCACTTTATTTTACGAGTCCAGGAAGTGTCCTAAAACATAATCCCTAAAATTTCGACCTGAATGTCTGATTTTACTCACTCCCTAAAAAAAATTGTGCGGGGTTCCTTTTTTTTTGTTTTGATACCTTCGAATGTGCATGAACTTTCAAACTGAAACAGCGTGATCTGGAAGAAACGAACTTTTTCGTGATAGAATAAAATAAGCCTGGGTAATATGTTTTAAAACAAATATTTATTCAAAATAGGATCCAGTTATCTCGATACAACGTTTTCAACAGTCAACCAGTTTGTCAACCTACTAACACTTGCTAAAGTTTTTTTATTATTATTATTATTTCGAAAAATATGCAAGTAGTACATAGTATAAAATTTTATGATTAAGTCTTCGGGCCAACTAGTAACGTTTAATATTAATTTTTTCTTTTCTTCAAAGGTAAACATGAAACTAGTAACGAATAGAAAAATAATGTTCTTTTTGTTGGTGGGGGGGGGGGGGGGAGGGTAAACGTCAGTGTTTTTGCTGAATAAATGACATTTTTATTTCATGAACATTTTTGATAAATGTATACATAAATTAACATTTATATATTGTAACGGATTCGGTGCGACTTCCACTTTCTTGAAATGAAGACACAGTTCTTGATAAAAACACAGGAAATTTATTTACACTATGTACAGGAGAAACCGTTAACAACTGCTAAATTATTCATCAGCAATTATCACACAACACCGTAAACTCAACGTTTACACACGTATTTACTTCCAAATACGAAAACAACACAGCGAAATGCCTCGCTATAAACAGAGCCAATACACTAACGAATTCTCAATCGAAACTGACTGTTTATCCATCGCTAACGGCTTTTATAAACATCGAAGAATTTTCCACAACATTCTTTCTGCTTCCAGAAATACGTAGACCGTTTTACAACTACACTTCCATTGATAAAATCAGTGAATGAAATAAGAAAAAAAAAAAGAATAGGGGGTTGTATACTTTAGCCATATGTTAAGGGGTTGTATATTCATTACGGGAAACTATTTACAGGTTACGTTCCTACAATAATTACTATTTACAGAATTTGTAACATTGCCCCCTTCCTAAGGACTGCACGTCCCGGGCAGTACAATCCCCAGAAAGGGTGCCAAACTTCTATCACAAGTTTACAAATATACACATTAATTAATAACTAACAGATACAGAAAACACAATAATAACAAGAAATATTACTAAACATTAAAAGCAAAAATTATCTACAACTTTTATGTTATCAACCATGGTTGTTTACGTAATACTCATGAACTATGGCCATAGTATGGGGCTAACCGATCATAATGTACAACCCTAGGTTTTGCATTAGGTGATTTTTGGATCCTCACTACGACGTCATTTAGTCGGTTAAGGACTTTGTAGGGTCCATCCCAATGCGACTGCAATTTGGGTGACAGACCTTTCCGTCGGATGGGATTCCATAACCAAACCTTGTCGCCTTCGTTGAATTCATGTCCAGTAGACCTTGTGTCGTATCGGGTCTTCATCTTCTCCGCCGCGATGTTGATTCGCTCTCGTGCGAAGTTATGAACGTCTTCCAACCGGGCCTGGAGATCCTGGATGTACTCCTCAGGCGATGCAGGCGCATCCGGAGGACGACCGAAGACGAGATCACAAGGTAGCCGAAGCTCTCGTCCGAAGAGCATCTGAGATGGGGCATATCCGGTAGTCTCGTGGACAGCACTGCGGTAGGCCAGCAGGAACAAAGGTAGCTTCTTGTCCCAATCCTGTTGATTTCTGGATACCATAAGCGAGAGATTATTTAGGATTGTGCGGTTAAATCTCTCCACCATGCCGTCCGATTGTGGGTGTAGTGGTGTTGTCCTAGTTTTCTCAATTCCGAAGATTTGACATAGGCCCTTAAACACAGCAGAGATGAAATTCCTCCCTTGATCGGAATGAATCTGCAAAGGTGTTCCGTATCTCGAGATCCAATGTTGGACTAGAGTCTCTGCTACGGTAGTAGCCTCTTGATCTGGAATGGGATATGCTTCCGGCCATTTGGTGAAGTAGTCGATGGAAACAAGAATGTATTTGTTCCCATAGGCAGTTCTTGGAAGAGGACCCAGGATGTCGATCCCAATTCGTTCGAAAGGAGCTCCAACGTTGTACAGATGTAGCTTCCCTCTGCTTCTCTTCTTCGGTCCTTTACGAGCAGCACAGGCGTCACAAGAATGGCACCACTTCTCCACGTCATCCTTCGCCTTGCTCCAGAAGAAGCGCTCCCGAACTTTATTGAGGGTTTTCAAGACACCAAAATGTCCTCCAGTCGCACTACTATGTATTTCTTTCAGAACATCTGAAATCCTTGATCGGGGAAGTAGTAACTGCCACCTAGATGTTTTGCCGTCGTCAGATTCCCATTTCCGGTGTAGCACGCCGTTCCGTAAATGGAGTGAGTTCCATAAAGCCCAGTATCTTTTTGTTGCAGGACTGAAGATGGAAACGTCCTGCCAGCTAGGGCGTCGACTGTCACTTTCCATGAACTCTAAAATTGGTTTTATGTCGGGGTCTTCAAGTTGATCTTTTCGAACTTGGTCATCACTCCATGGATCAGGTTCTGATGATATTGGAGTCACTGTCACCTGATAGGCGGTAGGGCTAGTCGTTCCATACTGTTTCTCGATTCGGGAACAATAGTGGCAGTTCTCAGGACAGGGTCTCCTGGATAAAGCGTCAGCATTACCGTGAGATAACCCTTTTCGATGCTTGATCTCCATGTCATATTCCTGGAGCCGCTGTATCCATCTGGCTATCTGACCTTCCGGATTTTTGAAGTTCAAAAGCCAAGTTAATGAGGCATGATCTGTCCGAAGCAGAAATTTTCGGCCGTAGAGGTAATGATGGAAGTGTTCTACAGCTTTCACTATGGCCAGTAACTCCTTTCTGGTGACGCAGTAATTTCGCTCCGACTTTGATAAGCATTTGCTCCAATAAGCGATGACATGTTCATTTCCGTCAATTTCTTGGGATAAAACAGCTCCGATTCCCTCGTTGCTCGCATCAGTGTCCAGGATGAAGGATTTTTCAGGCTGAGGATAGGCGAGGATAGGCGTTGATGTTAAAGCCTCCTTCAGTCGTAGAAATGCATCTTCGCATTCTTTGGACCATTCAAACTTTTGCTTGCTCTCCGTCAGCTTATGCAAAGGTCGTGCAATGTTGGAAAAACCCTTCACAAACTTCCTGTAGTACGTGCAGAGCCCCAGGAAACTTCGCAACTGATGGATGTTTTCGGGACGACTCCAACTCCTGACCGCAGATACCTTCTCTGGATCGGTTTGTACACCCCCAGAAGAGATGATGTGACCAAGGTAGTTCACTTCCCGGCGGAACAAATTACATTTGGACGGGCTTAACTTCAGATTAGCTTCCTTAAGCCTCTGCAGCACCTTCCTAAGATTTGCCAGATGTTCTTCGAAACTGCGTCCCACGATGATGATATCGTCTAAGTAGACCAGACAGGATTCGTAGGAAAGTCCTCTTAACACTGTCTCCATAAGACGCTCGAACGTAGCTGGTGCATTGCAGAGGCCGAAGGGCATCACTTTAAACTGCCATAAGCCTTGTCCAGTTGTAAACGCTGTCTTCTCTCGGTCATCAGGGTGTATCTCAACCTGCCAGTAGCCGCTCTTCAAGTCCAGGGTCGAAAACCACTTGTGTCCGGAAAGAGTGTCCAAGGTGTCGTCTATCCGTGGAAGAGGGTAACTGTCTTTCTTGGTGATTTCATTCAGCCGCCGGTAATCGACACAAAATCTGGTGGAGCCATCTTTCTTTCGGACCAAGACGATGGGAGACGCCCAAGGACTGGATGAAGGTTCGATTACATCGTTCTCCTTCATCTCCTTCAGGAGGGTCTCAACCTCTTCCTTCTTGGCGAACGGTAGTCGTCTTGGATGCTGTTTAATAGGGAGGTGTTCTCCAGTGTAGATCCTATGCTGCGTTAAATTCGTCCTGCCCACATCCTCCGATGTAGATGAAAACAGATGCTTGAAGTCCTCCACCAATTGTTCCGCAGCAGTTCTTTGATCTTTCGATAATGGCGCACTCCCAATTAACTTCGATGTCAAGGACTCAGAAGACACAGTCTCGGGGGAATTGATTCTTCTAATGATGCAGTTTACTGGAGTACAAGTTGCTAACACTTCACCTTTCCGGATATTCCTTGGCCTTTCACTCACGTTGGCGACTCTTACAGGAATTACATCCTTAGAAAGGTCCACAAGTGTAGATGCTACCAGCACTCCTTTTAGGTTATTGCTTAGGTTAGGGTATTCAATGAGTCCAAATCTAAAACTATTGCTTTCTTCAATGGAGCCGGGTATTAATGATTCTGACCTTGAGGGAATTGATAAATCTGTTTGGGCAATTATTTGATGAGCGGATTTTACATCACTTTCTGCGGGAAAGACTGCTATGTCTTCTCTCGTCGAGTGCAGCTCGTTAGTTTTGAAATCGAGGTTGAAGTCATACTTCTTTAAAAAGTCCAATCCGAGAATGAAGGGGTCTATGATAGCAGCAACGAATGCGGTATGATGGTAAATGGCATTTCCAAACACAATTTCTAAGTTCACTTTACCTTCAATCTCGATCTTGTCACCTGTCACAGTTTGGAGGGTAACGCAGGGCGGCGTCCACAGAATGTTGAGTCCAAATTGACGAGCCACATCTGTTCTAATGATCGTAACATTGGCTCCAGTGTCAATAATCAGTTCGCATGGAAACCCGTTTACATATGCGTAAACAAACAGTCCATTACTGCCGCCACTCGTCGATGAAATCTGGAAAACTTTAAGATGGGGCTCATTCCAATTTGGCGACCTCCGCCCCGCGAGATTGCCATGGCTTAGTTTTCCTGGACCTGCGAGGGAGAGGTGCTCTTTCCTCTGGTTTCTTGACGAGCTTCACAGTTTCTTCGTAAGTGACCCTCGCCACCACATTTCCAGCACTTAAGTGATTGTCCATTATGGTCCTTGGGAGCCGAAGTCCTTTTGAGGATTCCTGCAATTTCTTTTATTTGCTTTTCCAGTTCAGCAAAACGTGACGAAACCGGATCAGGCTCATCAGTTTTCACGCCGCGGATTGAATGGCGATCCTTGCGGGTTGCTTGCTGGGCGGCCTCCAACTTCATCGCATACACAACAGCAGAACTCAGGTCTTTGACATCCGCCATCCGTAAAGCTTTCTGGATTTCCGGATCTCGAACCCCGTCGATGTAGTAGTTGAGTGCCAGGTTGTCTCGAACGTCCGCAGGACAGTCACAAAAAGCAAGATGAGACAATCTCTCGACGTCCGCCGCTAGCTCTTGCAGGGTTTCCCCGGTTTTCTGGAAACGGGACTTCAACTGGAGTCGGCTGAAATCTTTCTGGCACTTCTCACCGAAGCGAAGCTCCAACGCTGATGTGAGGGCAGCGAAATCCAGGCGCTGGCTGTCCGGAAGGGTCTGGAGAATGTCCGCTGCGTCACCTCTCAGGGATGCTGCAAGATGACAGGCCTTGGTAGCAGAGTCCCATCCGTTCGCTTCCGCCACTATCATGAATTGAGTTTTGTAAACCTGCCACGAAGTTTTCCCATCAAATGTGGCAAGTTTAATGGACGGTCGAGCAACCGATGTGGGAGCGCCAAACTGTACAGAGCTGCTTTCCGCGGTCGCCAATCTCCTTTCCACGTCCTTAAAGATCTCTTCTTTTAATAGATGAAATCTTCTATCTTCATCTTCAAATTTATTTTCTACAGCATTGAATCGGCTTTCAACGGTATTAAATTTTTCTTCAATAGCATCAACTCGATGCTCTATGTCATTAAATTTATTTTCCATCACAGTCTTTACCGAAATAAGGTCGTTTTTAATTTCTTCTTGGTTAGACGTTAAGTCCTTTTTCAGCACCGTTAAATCGCTTTTTAACTGGTCTTGATTTGCCAACATACTTGCAGTCAGGTCATTTTTTAATTGTTCTTGATTAGCCGCCATATCATTTTTTAATTGTTCTTGATTAGCCGCCATATCATTTTTTAATTGTTCTTGATTAGCCGCCATATCATTTTTTAATTGTTCTTGATTAGCCGCCATATCACTCTTCACAGAGGTGATTGCGTCAAGAAGTTGTTTTAATTGTTCATCCATTGCGCGAGTAATCACCATAAAAATAAAGTCCTAATTCAAAAAAAGTCTTTATGAGAAAAATGTCCAAAGTCACTTACTCCAAGAAAGTCCAGAAGAAGCCCCACGTTGGGCGCCAATTGTAACGGATTCGGTGCGACTTCCACTTTCTTGAAATGAAGACACAGTTCTTGATAAAAACACAGGAAATTTATTTACACTATGTACAGGAGAAACCGTTAACAACTGCTAAATTATTCATCAGCAATTATCACACAACACCGTAAACTCAACGTTTACACACGTATTTACTTCCAAATACGAAAACAACACAGCGAAATGCCTCGCTATAAACAGAGCCAATACACTAACGAATTCTCAATCGAAACTGACTGTTTATCCATCGCTAACGGCTTTTATAAACATCGAAGAATTTTCCACAACATTCTTTCTGCTTCCAGAAATACGTAGACCGTTTTACAACTACACTTCCATTGATAAAATCAGTGAATGAAATAAGAAAAAAAAAGAATAGGGGGTTGTATACTTTAGCCATATGTTAAGGGGTTGTATATTCATTACGGGAAACTATTTACAGGTTACGTTCCTACAATAATTACTATTTACAGAATTTGTAACAATATTTTCAGATAATGCACTACTTCAAGGCTGCTTTGATTTCGGCCGGGCTTCTTGCCGGAACGGCCGCGGTTGCATACCTCTATAAGAGATGGAAACAAAACTGGTACTTATCTTTCAATCTCATCATTAAAAGGAAAAAAGCTTGTCCTGACATTTTATAAATACTCCTTTTTCTTTTACTTAAAAGCAGATACGGAATAAATTCCCCCCACTCATTTTTTTTTCTTTTTTGGGTCTTATTATGAGGAACAAATGAGCTCAGAAAAAGGATATTCTTTTTGCTCATTAAAAGTTTAAGGAACTAGCATTCTGGGCCAAAACCATTTAGTTTAACATTTTTAAGTTATCCTAAATGCAATCGCACAAAGAAATTTTTCTTAAGTGTTGCGGGAGGGGGAGAACGATAGCAGTACGTAGTTCATACAAGTACGAGTATTAACATACTAGTTTGATAATGTGACTTAAAGTCAAGGGTTTTAAAGAGGAGTTTAATCTCTCTCCCCCCCCCCCCCCCCCCCCCCCACTGCGTCACCCTATCTTTGTATTTTGCTATTATATTCACACTTTACTTGAAAATGCTTCAGAATGTAGCTTAATTTATTCGCTGCAAAATTTTAAAATGCTGATGTGAAACAATTATTTAGCATCACCTGTCATGGGAATTAGAAACCCTTAGTATGCCCTGCTTTTTATTAACAGCCAAAAAAGGCTAAATTAAGATTCTAAACACGAAAAATATGTTAAGACGAAATTTATAGCCTTCATACTAATTATCAATTTAATTTTGATTAGAGTTATTTACGGCAATTCATTTATGTTATAAATTTCATTGCAGTGATGATGATACACAGGAACCATTTGATATTCGCAACAACTATGATAGTGCTAGAATCATGAATGAAGATTATCTTCTTGTTCCGCTTGTAGAAATGCGGTCAAGTGAACAAATTGTGCGAAGTATGCGCACCACATTGAATAATTTTCGAGCAAGACTAGACCCAAATGAAAATCTTTAACTGAGTAACAAGTCGACCCTACACTTGCTATTCTGAATTCTGTTTGAATCCAAGTAGGCGATGAGACTAAATTTGAGGAATTTTTTTTTGAAGAACTTGTTTTCTACTGTGAATTTGAACTACACTCTGTTAGAAATATTTTTTAATGAAACCACAACTCTACCTGAAGCAAATTTTAATGACATGAAGAGACTTCCGGATCCGGAGATTGACTTCCACAATGACTTATAAACAAAGATACGCATCTCCTTTTGGCTCTCTTCCCTCCTTCTCTAGCCAGAAAGGAGTCAGCGCTTCAGTGATTTCTTCCAAGAACAACATCAGCCTGGATCGTCTGCGGCCCCCAGAACTCTCACAGATTCTATCTTGGCTTGAACGATGGATTTTAAATGAAGATCAGCATCTCCTTTTGGCTCTCTTGCCTCCTTCTCTAGCCAGAAAGGAGTCAGCGCTTCAGTGATTTCTTCCAAGAACAACTTCAACCTGGATGGTATGGATTTTAAATGAAGATCTGCCTCTCCTTTTGGCTCTTTTGCCTCCTTCTCTGGCCAGGAAGGAGTCGGTGCTTCATTGACTTTTCCTAGACCGTCTTCAGCTTGGATCGTCAGCGTCATCCAGATCCCTTACTGATTCCAAATTGCCTTCACCGCTGGACTCTAAATGAATATCCGCATCTCCTTTTGGCTCTCTTGCCTCCTTCTCTAGCCAGGAAGGAGTCAGCGCTTCAGTGATTTCTTCCAAGAACAACTTCAGCCTGGATCATCAGCGGCCCCTAGATAACTCAAATTCCATTTTGCCTTGAACGATGGATGTTAAATGAAGATCAGCATCTCCTTTTGGCTCTCTTGCCTCCTTCTCTAGCCAGGAAGGAGTCAGCGCTTCATTTAATTTCCAAGAACATATTTAAATTAGATCGTCTGTGATCCCAAGATCATAATACTGCTTGCGTCTTCATCACAAAACGTCCGTTTGGTTTTCGGGGAACTTGCCTGTTTCCGTTAATTAAAGAATGACAAGAGAGACAATGCTAAAAGTTTGAGTGCTGTCTGGAAAGCGCATTTTTCTTTATACAACACAGAAATATTTTTGGAAATAATAATATTAGTGATAGAGTTTTTATGAATTTTTCAATAATAAAAGAAGTTTTTTTTACATTCTCTGTAGTTTTATTTTTTTAAATTCTTTATATGTCTAGAGCAGTTGTTAATTTTCATGTACTACAAGTGGTTATCCTCAAAAAATACACTAAGCAGCCGAGTTGTATTTTAGACAGACAGCACTAACCAGAGATTGAATCCTGCTGTTTGGTTAAAAAAGGCTCCGATTGATGAATGGAGTGTCTGACTGGTATTTTCCTCGACTGGTGAAAATAGCCGTTTAAGATGCGGCGAACACTGCTTTTAAAATTGGGAATTAAATTCTGCCACAGAAGCTACATAATTAATGGAACGTATACGCTAAGCATCATGAAAAACAACACAGTAAAATCTAAATAGTAATAATTTTTCAAAAAATAATATTTTAAGGTGAATACTACAAGTAGGTAACTATATTTCTACAACCCACGCTGCTTGGAAGTAAATACCGAACTACTCGTTACAACATGCAGACCCTTGCTTAGGCTCGTCAGTCTTAGAACAACCGTAACACAGCTGAAAGGCAAAAAATCTCAAAATGAAGCTGAGTACATGCTACATGTTCACTAGCTATTTCTGAGATTTATTTATTTAATAATTAAATTTTCTTAAATCTTTTTACTTCCTTTTACAAAAAAGGAGGTACTGTATTCGCGAAAATATTTTCACCCAAAAATCGGTCTTAATTTCCATTTTGCTCAGCCCCAAATGAATGTCGAGTTTTTTTTTCAATCTGACCACACGTGGATATGTGCCTAGGAACGTACAGACACCCGAAATATCTATTTTGACGATTCCAGAGTTAATTACAACGAGTTTTCTCGTGACGTATGTATGTACGTATGTGTGTATTTATGTCGCATAACTCAAGAACGGAATGTCCTTGAAAGTTGAAAATTGGTACATAGACTCCTACTGAGGTCTAGTTGTGCACCTTCCTTTTTGATTGCATTCGTATGCTTCAAATGGGGTCTTTTGCCCCTTTTTGGGGGAAATCATTGTTAATTTCGATGTAAACTCACGTGGTGTTATAATTTGGCTGACACTTGGCGATATATCGCCAGGTAAGTTTTGTCGCCAATTCGGCGACAAATTTGGCGATTTTTTTTTTCAAAAATCTAGTTTCAATTTGGCCACTGTTGGTGATATTTAGAGAGCAAACTATTGAATCATATTAAAACTGCCAATAATGAGAAAATGACATTAAATTGGAGTAAAAGGAAGTCATGTGATGCACACATCAGCTCGTTATAAAGAAAATTAGAGACAAAAATCATGTATTTTCACAGTAATTTTGTCTTAATAATCCCACTCTTTGTAACAAATGCTTTAACAACTTAAACGGGGGCTTAGCTATCTCCAGGGCTCTATTCGTTCGGTAAACCACATCTGTGGTAGGTAAGAGGGACCCTGTAGTGTAATGTAGCGATTTATATGCGAACTGTATTGAAGAAATAGAAATGCCTGCCTATCTAGGCTAACTTAAAAGGGGACATGGCTGATGGATTATGGGTTTAATAGAAACTGGTCGAATCACCGGTTGAAGATCCTCAGTTTATACTAACGATGACTGGTGCAACTTGAATTTGCAATGGTCACAAAGTCTAAGTTCTCGTCCCAAATAGGGTCATCTGGATGTGCTGGATCAAAGATTTTAACAATGCAAATTCAAACTAATAGAGTACTTCCCACTTTTTGGAAAAAAGTTTATTCTAACCAAATATAAGTGCAAGTTAGGTATTTAAATGAACGTGACACCTTTCTTAGACCTTAAAGTGTGCATCATTTCAATTCAAATATACTCAATTAAAAATAATCTTAGACAGAATAACCCAAACGTTTATAGTGATGAAGATTGACATTGAGTCAAAAAATTAGAATGTTCAAATTAAAGACGGAAAGCACTTAAAAAAAAATATATCAATGCTAGAATGTGTTATTTTTTGCTGGATTCAATGCTTTAATCCTTTCTCACACGGATTTTACCACCTCTTTACATTAATCGTTTCTGACACTGTTTCCATACCCTCTTCAATGCGGCAACGAGCTCAATTTTGTTGACGGGCACCAGGTCTTGAACAGTTTTCTTTAGATTTGACGGTACCACAAATTCTTGATTGTATCGAGATTGGTAGAGTCGCTTGATCAGTTTAGTACCAAAATTCCTCTTTATGTTTAAAATCTATGAGTCGATTTAGAGACGTAACACGGAGTAGAATCTTGCTGAAACATAAAATGTGTCACTAAATGTTTTACTGCTGTGCTGCAGTATCGTGCAGTATTATTGATAAACAGCGGAAGTCATGCTTTGTTTTATTTTAAGATGTATATAACTTTCCAATTCCAGCAGTCTTCATGGGCCCACAAATTAAGAAGGATGTGTAAACTGGGGAGAACGTCTTACAAAAGATTTCCCATACGCTTTTCCTTTGAAACGTCAAAACCGAACACTTTTTTTTGTTCGCAGATATTTCAAAAAAAGATTCATCACTAAACATAACACTTTTCCAACCTTGTTGCCCCTGTTTGAGCTTTTCTTTGCTCCAGGAGAGTCAAGCAGGTTTCTGCTTCATGTTTATCTATGGTCTTACTTCGTAGATCCGTAATTAAAACTGCAGTTTATGCAAGCGTCCAAGTGTAGTTAGCGTGGATAAGATAACTATACATTCTGTCCAACACTTTTAGACGTAAGAAGCATTTTTCAACGATTATTTTGGAAAATTTACTTTAATTTGGTTTCATCTCTGCCAGGTGTTACAATTTTTCTACCTTGTTTACTTCGGTTACTTTTTAGTTGATCAGTCCTTCTATATTCCTTTATTATCTTACATACCATAGATTGTAAAACGTTCAGTTACATTTAGTTGGATAGGTTTTTTTTTTCTAACTTTAAGAAATGATACAATATGTAACTTCGTTTTTTCCTATTTATCAACTTGACGACTTTATTTTGAGCAATAAAAGGCTTTTAAAAGAGCGTAAAATTATCTGGGCGCAAAGCAGGGTTGGTAAAAAAACCGGTTTTTTCAAAAAAAAAAAAAAAAAACGGGGTTTTTGGTTTAAACAAGGTTTTTTTGGTTTAAGCCGGGTTTTTTTTTTTTTTTTTTTGGTTTAAATACTATTTGCGAGAAAAACAATTAATTTTCGGAAGATAATTAAGGTTCCATGTAATTAACAGTTATTCAATAGTCACATTATACCTAATTTCTTGATTAATTAAAGAGATAAGAACAAAATCTTGTAACTAAATTAAATAATTAAAATAGCTTTCTGCGGGGAAATATTGATTGAAATGTTTGACTTGATTAACATATTAGTATGCATGTATATATAGACCCTTTATGATACGAAATACTTCAAGAAGTGGTTGCGATGCGGGTTAAGATAAAATATAATGAAGATCCAAGAAAAAAAACTTTATAAAACCAACATAATATGAATAATTATCGAATAAAGGTAAAAGTTATATTTTTAAGCATAATCTTTTCAAAAGAACAATTTTCATATTTTTTCTTTCTGATCTTACATAACGCTGATTTTTATATACACAATGTCGCAAATATTGAAGTAAAGCAAAATGTACAACAGTACGTGATTGAACAGTCAAAAAATCGATTGCTGTTGTACTGACAAAGTTAAAAAAAAAAGTGCTGCTCTATATTCGACTCCGTTCTTATTTTGGAAAGACTTGGAAAAGATATCGACTATCGCTAAAACAAAGAACCAAATCAAAAATACAAAAATTGGTGTAACATGGCTTAAATTACAGCTTATTTACTGGTATACATGTTGCATCCAGCATTGAAGTTTAAAAAATATTAAATGCAAACTCTTTAGAACAAATAAATGTGTAGCAAATTCTATTTCAAGAAATTTTTTTTTTGCCAAAAACGTTATATCTTCTGCAACAGTGACTGAGTGGTGGAAAAGCCAGGAAAAAGAATTTGAAAAATGCAATGCAACCGTCTTTAAAAGTCTTCAACATTACTAAAACAAGCTTCAGAAAAGTGCAGTGCATATATTATCGTCATTTAGATATCATTCATAACTCAAAAATTGATTAGGCTCTGGAAAAGCTTCAAAACTTGCTTTTTGTTCAAAGTACTAAATAACATAAAAATAATATTAATTTATAACGTAAAAGTTGCTATGTATTTATGCATATGTTATTGTGGTGTAAAGTTGATTTTATGTAATTGTAAAAAGATTTATACACATATTTCTGAAATGAGTTGAATACATTACATATACAGGGTGTCCGAAAAGTCCTCGACACATAACAATGGTATTTTAGGTTAAATGTGTCAAGGACTTTTCGAACACCCTGTATATTTATTTATAAATGTAATTTTACAGTTTTTGTTTGTAATAGATTAAAAATATTTTGCTTTAAACCAAAAGAACCGTTGTTTTCTCCAATAGTCTTTAGAAAAAATTCATTTAGTTGAAAGCCTTGAACAAAAAGACTAGCTTTGAAGCTTTTTTAAATCCTAATTTGTTTCTCATTCAATATGTGTGGGGAAATCAATGTAAACCTGTAAAATGGATTTTTTTTTTTGGCTTTAAAAAAAACATTTAAAAAAACCGCATGGTTTTTTTTTAAAAAACCAATTAGTTTAAATCATGGTTTAAACCAACGTGGTTTAAACCAAACAACCCTGGCGCAAAGCTCCATAGTTGTGACAAACTATAGGGTAACAGGTACGCAGATATTTTCGCTACTTTTTAAAATTCACATTGAATGAATATATTATTCTATTTTTTGACCCATATAAAAAATTTATCAATTTTTCCAATATGTTAATGATCCATAAATGGTGAAAATAATATCTGAAAAGTTGTTTAAATTGATTTATCCATTCATGAATAACGAGTTTTAGTCTTTTTTATTTGCATGCTTTCATTTTTCCCGACTCAGGGACAAGTTTTGTTCAAACAGTTCTGATATTCTATTATTTTGAATTTGGGTTGTAACTGGAGAGAGAACAGTCATAACAGATTGATGCTACTCTTTTGCAAATATCCTCACAAGTCTTTGAGTATCAGTTGAGCTTCGGTTTAGCATGTAGAAATAATAATCTGTATTCTACCGAGTCGAGTAAATTTTGAGTTGAACGTTTTGAAACTTATTGTGAATGAATGATACTTAGTTAAAAAGAAAAAATATATATCAAAATTAGTAGACTTTTATCCATTTTTGAGAATTGTATTTGTATGACGTGAATTTTCTTTCTTTTTTTTTTTTGCACGCTAAAAAAAATCCAAACTTGGTGACGGGGCAAGTTTACATAATGACGTCTGAGCACCTTTACGCATGTTCTTACTGTGTCTTACTTCTATACGCGCACTAACGCTTTTTTCGCTCCAAACTGTATCAAAACTTTTTATTATTTTCAGGCTATTTAGTTTTGAAAATTATCAGTTAATTTTTAATTGAGTTACAAATTCGTATCTTACTGCTTACGATTAGTGCTGTCTTCACAACCGTTCAGCTTTTATTTTATACACTGTTCAGTCTGTAATAACTTTGCTTTATTTTAACGATGGTTAAAAATCATGTTCAAAACACTAACCGAACCGCGTTAGGTGTCAAAATAAATATGCGTAAACGTGCGCCATGTCCCGGGCAAGTTTACGCAACCGACTTGGACTCGAAATTAATTTTTTTTAACTGTTGAAAACACAAACTGAGCAACAACTCAATATACCAATGTTGACTCTATTAACTGCTTCATAAAGCTGCAATGTCTAAAAATTCCTAAGTTAAAACATTAAATTTAGAAAATTCATTGAAAAAAAGCCGCGTAAACGTGTCCCGGTCTACTCTAATTTTTTTTAATGTACATTTCTTTTTTCATGACGCAGAATCAAAATCAACCTACTGATGTAAAAATTTGGCTTCAAAAGCACGAACTAATAGACTATAATTAAATAAAAGAAAGTAGCAAAATATTACAAAATTATATTTTCATCACTTTACTAAATAGTGAGAAGAATCGCATTTTCACGCGCTTATGTGCACCATGTTTTATTTTTTTCCATTTTCCTGATCACGCACTTTCCCTTTAGTTAAAGTTACTTTCAAGAGTTATTTCCAATGCGTCTGTCCTATAAATATTTTGTTCCGACCGTCAACTGCAGCGATACTCAAAGAAAAAAATATTTGTCTCAACAAAATTGAGCTTTGACAAAAACTTTTTTCTTGTTAGAATAACAAACGGTATTTTGTTATCACCGCTATAATTCTTTAGGTAAAATTTCTATCGATAATGAAATAGCGAAGACAATTGATTTTGAAGAATCTATAAAACTGCATGCACTAAAAGAAGAAAAAACGTATTTTAAGTTTCATTCGAGGAAGTTCGTATGCTTCAAAGACTATGCTCACCAAAAATGTTAAATATGTTCACCTATAACAAAACTTTATTCCTGAAATAATTGGTTGTCATATTCTCATCAATGTGATTAAATGGCTTTCTTTCTAACATTAAATGTGTAAACTGTTATTGGATATCGATAAAATTCCTACACCACCATTTAGAGTTATTATAGAACTTACAGTTTTTGGATGAAATATTATAATCTTTACTAATAATAAAGCTGAAAGTCTCTATCTGGATGGATCTCTCTCTGTCAGGATCTCTGTGACGCACATAGCGTCTAGACCGTTCGGTCGATTTTCACCAAATTTGGCACAGAATTAGTTTATAGCATGGGGATGTGCACCTCGAAGCGATTTTTCGAAAATTCGATTTTGTTCCTTTGCTATTCCAATTTTAAGAACATTTTCCGAGTAAATTATCACAACGTGGACGAGTAAATTACCAAATTATCATAATGTGGAACGGAACCAGGGGCGAGCAAATAGCCGTAGCAAATTGGCGAGAAATTCATCATCTATTATTTGTAAGTATACAGGCGAACCAAATGACCTTTTAATTTTCTACTACGAGCAAAGCCGAGCGGGTACCACTAGTTCAAAATAAAATGACATTTTTCGCATAAAAATTTGTAAAATAAAAATTAAAACATTTTTTCGTGTTTTATGAAAATGTAATCAGCGTTGTAGCGTAAAAATCATACGACTATTCCAGGCAGAAAACTCAAGAAAAAAAAAATTTTTATAAATTAAGTCTCCTTTTCCTAAGTCGTGCTAAGGGCGCCGTTTTCAGTGTTGCCCGGAGTTTAAAAACGTCTTCCGCCGGCACCGATTCTTTCGCCAAGGTAGCAAGAAAACAAATCGCCAAGTCAAGCGACTGTGTAAAAGCCACTTCCTATAACGGAAAAGAACCTGTCACACTGATTTTTTTAATTGTAATTAAAATTGGTGGTTATTCTTAAAGTAATTGTTAATTTTTATTTAGAAACTACTGAACTTAGGAACTACCGAGTATTTTAGAGATTGTTCCTCCACTCTGAGGACTTTTGGAAGCTGTTCTGCTCCATCTAATAAGGTGTTGTAAGAACTGTATTCGAATGAGGACTTACAGGATCTGTTGACGCTATTTTGGGCGTTGCCTTTACTCTAAAGTGGCAATTTTTGCTATATTTTCCCCCACTGGGTTAAGCTGCACGTGATCTCCAGAAAGCAATCAACAATTGACATAGTCAGCGCAGGGCCGGGCACGATGTGATTTTTATTTTTAAGGGACATATTGACTTTACTTAAGAACTATTAACCTTTTTGGAATGGAATTTTTAGGGATAGCCGTGCAACACCGGGTGTAGATTTCAATGACAGCTTTTCGTATTTTGACGATAAATTAAACTCAAAATATTTCCTCTTTTATGTAAGAGTTTCACATTTGTCACGAGACATTGGTGTTTTCTTTTCTCTCTAAAAAATGTTATAGGCTCTGTTAAACATGACCAATTTCGCCAAGCGACCACGTTTCTTGAAGTTAATACTTAGTATTACAGTTATATAATGGTTCGTTACATTCGAAAACAGTACAACCTCGTTTATCCCAACTAACTGGGACCAAATACCAACCGGATAAACGAAAATCCGGATAAAACGTGGGATATGGAGTACAAGCGACTTATTCTTACACATTCTTAAATAAGAAGACTTATCTTGCGTTACAGCAAAAAAATGCTTTATATGAAAATTATATTTGATCGTTTCTCGCAAACGCTTTATCATTAATACTGCCGTGGGCAGGTAAAGGGCAATAACTGCAAAAATTTTATTAATACAGTGGACGCCGTTTAATTGAATCAGTGGTTTATTAAATCAAATCAAAAGCTTTAATGAATCAAATCATCAAAAATAGAATAAAATCCAGCTTTATTGAATTAGCCGCTTTATTGAATCCACCGCTTCATAGACTCAAAACTGTTAAAACGTGATTCATATAAGCAGCGGTCACTGTATTATTATTATTTGTATTTTTGTCACCTATTGTACGTTAGCTTAACTGTACAAGCCTGCTTATTTGGTTGCTTGTGAAAATGCAGAAGACGTCTAATTCCAACATGTCTCTATTGTTAGCCCAGTCATTGAAGGTAAAAAAAAATAGGCTTTGTCACAACTAATTTAGGGAAAGCTGAATTTTCGCAGGATGTTAGTAAATAAAGTATACACTAAAAAAATACAAAGTCCCGACCCCCACCCCTCTTGCTTTCTCCCCCACCCCCCTCCGAAACATTGCAAGAGCAGTACTATGATTATACGTTTTTCGTGACGCAACTAATTAGGGGAAAGCTGAATTTTGGCAGGATGTATGTACATAAGGTACACACTATAACGTCACAAAGTCCCGACCCCCACCCCTCTTGCTTTCTCCCCCACCCCCTCCGAAACATTGCAATAGCAATACTATTATTATACGCTTTTTGTGTCGCAATTAATTAGGGGAAAGCTGAATTTTGGCAGGACGTTAGTAAATAAAGAAAACACTAAAAAAACACGAAGTCCAAACCCTACCCCTCTTGCTCCACCCCCCCCCCCCCCAACCTCTCCAAAATAGTTCAACCATCAAGAGCAGTACTATGATTATTCGCTTTTCTTTTCACAGCTAATTAAGAGAAAGCTGGATTTTTGCACGATGTTAATACATAAAGTGTACACTAAAACCTAGACAGTCCCAACCCAACCCCTCTTGCTGCTCCCCCCCTCCTTCCGAAACATTGCACACTGATCAGTTCAGTACTATGATTATACACGCACAGCTTGAAAATTTATGATGTTATCGGGGTGTTCCTTTTTACTTTCTTCTATATCTAATACATAGAAGAAAGTATTGGATTCGTGCAAATTTTCGAATTTCGAATTTTGACGGATTCGAACGTTTTGAGGTGTGCTGAGTCCATTTCGACTATTTTTGGAAAATGTCTGTCTGTCTGTGTGTGTATGTATGTGTGTATGTGTGTGTGTGTGTCACGTCTGTGTGTGACCAGCTTTTTGTGGCCGCGCTACAGCAAAAACTACCGCATGAAATCGAACGAAATTTGGTACACATATGTGCCCCTATGTGAACTTGTGCCCATTGGTTTTTGGCGCGAATTCCTCCAAGGGGGGTGGAGCAATGGGACGTTTTTTGAGTTACGCGTGCTTGCTATTCCTCAGGAAGTAACTGGCAGAATCAAACAAAATTTGGTCCATATGTTGTCATTAACAGGAACAGGTGCTGATTCAATTTTGGTGTCAATAACTCAAACGGGGGTTGAGCTATAGAACGTTTTTTTGTCGTCAATTGTTGACTGCTGTATCTCAAGAAATAATGAACGGAATGAAAGAAAAAATTTATCGGCAAGTAGCCCTTAGTGGGTATAAGAGCTGATTTTATTTTGGTGTCAGCAGCTAAAAAAAAGGGTAGCGCAATCGCCCGTTCTTCTTTTCCATTGTGAGTGCCCTATCTCAAGAAGTAATGCTACGTTCTGGTTGAAATTTGGAATATATGTGAATCCATACGTAAACAGGCTTTGGTTCAATTTTGACTCCAATCGCTCCAAGAGGTGTTGATTTTTTTTTTTTTTTTTTGCGAATAAAAATAGTTTTATTAATGCAACAATAAGAAAGATAAATCGTAATAGATTGTCGTCTGCGTATTTCTCGTGATTTTAATTGTATGGAAATGATCGGAAATATTATCTCAATGATTTAAAATTTTTAACTGTTGTCATCTTATGTTTGTTAATAAATAAAATATTTGTAATTAATTCAAGTAAGGCTTTTAAAGTAACTTTCAATTTTCGCTCTTTGTTTTGTTTTTACAATAATTCAGACATTGGGATGGTCGTCAAGTTTTTGCATGTGTAATTTTGTTTTTGTGTTAGGAATATTGCTTCTTCGTCAAGCATGGGGAGGGATCAGAAAAAGGAAAAAGTATAGAAGAAAGTTTCGTGATGGCCACAACATACTAGTTTTATTTCACTCCTAACAATATTATAAACCAGTGGTGCCCAACCTAAGGCCCAGGTGCCGTATCCGGCCGGCGAAGCTGATCCGTGTTGCCCGTTGTTTTGTGGTATGTTACAACTCGAAGAGCATGATTAATGACAATGTTGCAAATTGTTAGCCAATTATTTAGAAATTGGTTTCTGAAAACATTGTTGGGGACCACTGTTATACACAAATTATGAAACATACACTTTTTAGGTAGATAGATCAGTTTCGCCATTTTTTCCAACTTAATCATATGCAGAACTCTCGCAACAAAAACCAAAAAGTAACTTCAACAAATTAATAGCTTTTTATCATTACGTCTTGGAAAGAAATGTTTGAACAAAATTTATAGATAATAACATGATAATAGTCATTTTCTTGAAATGGATCAACAATGTAATAAGGGGCCATTTTCTAATATTTCGTTAGTTTGGTCCGAAATATTGTTACAGTGCATTCCACTACAGTGTCCACACATAGACACGACAAATACAGTTTGAAACACAATCTTTTCAATTGCAAGATATTAATTGGAGAAGTTCACTTGAATCAGAGGTAATCTTCATGAAAGGAATCAGTCTGTTGCATGAAGTATAATGCCAACCCCACTCTTCTGGGGGAAGTTTAAAACCTAACCGAGTTTGAATCTGGTGTTGACCCTAAAAACTCTGGTGGAAACCTTAAAAAGATGTTGACGAGTGACGTCTGAAGTTGGTGGAAGTTTTGATAAATCAAAAGTGAGATTTAGGGACATTTTTGTGATTACTTGCTTTTTAGAAACTTTTATTCAAACTTGGTTAGGTTTTAAACTTCCAGCAGAAGAATGGGTTTGGATATATATTTCAAGCAACAGACTGATTCCTAAGATCATGACAATTACCTCTCTGCTCCAAGTGAAATTCTCCTACTAATATCTTGCAACTCTAAAACATTGTGTTACAACTGTAGCTGTCGTAAAAACTGGATCCCACCAAAAACATTCTGTAAAAAACTAGCCAAGTCTCGATGGAGCTGTTTTGTTTATCTCTAAAAAGTACCGAAATCTAGACAAAGTTATGACAAGTCGAAGGTTCCTTACTGCGATTTCTTTATTGTCATAGTTAATGTTGTGTGACTTGGCCGTTAAACATTCTTTATACGTTAGTGGGTACAGGTCAATTTTGTTTAACACGTTTTCCAAGTGGCAATTTTCCATCGTCAATGGGTAGCGGTTCTGGCGACAGATTGGTGTAATCGTGTCATGGAGCGCCTGGTTTTGTACCCTTTAACGGCCAAGTCACACAACATTAACTATGACAATAAAGAAATCGCAGTAAGGAACCTTCGACTTGTCATAACTTTGTCTAGATTTCGGTACTTTTTAGAGATAAACAAACAGCTCCATCGAGACTTGGCTAGTTTTTTACAGAATGTTTTTGGTGGGATTTCACTTCTTTTTGTAGAAACATTTAATTTGTGTAATATTCGAGTCGACTAAAGTTAGGCTAAATTAAATTAGAAGATGTGTCCCACTACGCTGGACTTTTGCAATGACAGTCGATTTTTTTATGCACCAATAGTAGAAGGGGGCATTACCATATCTCTAATACAGCTGATACCAGCTGAGGGTTCTTCATTAGATACTTCAGACTTTCGATTTTTGACATCAAATGAAGCGGCCAACCAAGTTGAATATTTTTTGTAAAGGCGGTATGTCGATCTCTAATAGTTTGGTCTAATAGCCAGATCTTCGATTATCCTAGTTTTTATAGTTTTCTCTTTATGTGCCCATTAAACCCTAACTCTGTACCAAATTTCACCTCTCTGAGTTTATGGGAAGTACTAGTTCTATTTTGATGATCATGAGTGAGTGAGTGTCATAAATGCGAAACTTTGCTTTCGCTTAACTTCGGAACTAAATGACCAACAGACTTGAAATTTCGGATTTTAAGTATGTGATTATAGCTTACTGGATGACGAAAATTTCTGCGTTCTGGTCTCATCAGAAGGTTCTCAAATAGGGGCTCTGAAAATGCGACGAAATGGTTCCAGTAAAGATGGTACGGCAGTGTTTGCTTCGCGCTCGACTTGGCGGGGGGCACTGCCGTGCCCCCAAATTCGATTGTACGTCTATGTGTGGACACTGTAGTGGAATGCATTGTAACACTATTTCAGACCAAGCCAACAAACTGTTAAATGAACCCTTATAAAAGAAAAATTGTATTTATAATAACTTGATGCCCTTTTTTTTTTTTGAATGCAACCTGTTTTTCAGAAACTAGTTGCTACATAGTCCTCGAGTTGTAACATTTCGCAAAACAACGGTTCACACTGATCAGTTTCATGGGCCGGATGTGACCCGTGGGACGGTTGGGCACCACTGGTTTATAATATTGTAAGAAGTAAAATAAAGAAAGGAAGACTCCGGTATCATCATTAGTTTTCGAGCTGTTAGCGTATAATCATAATACTGCTATTGCAATGTTTCGGACGGGGCGAGGGAGGGAGCAATAGGGTTAGGGACTTTGTGTTTTTTTAGAGTATACTTAGTATATCAATGTCTTGAAAAAAAAATCAGCTTTCCCCTATTTAGTTGGGACACGAAAAGCGTATAATCATAGTACTGCTCTTGCAATGTTTCGGGGGGGGGGGGGGGTGCGGGTCGGAACTTTGTCTTATTTTAGTGTATACTTTTTGTACTAACATCTTGAAAAACATCCGGTTTCCCCAAATTAGTTGCAACACGAAAAGCGCCATAATCATAGTACTGCTCTTGCAATGTCTCGGAGGGGGTGGGGAGGAAAGCCAGAGGGATGGAGATCGGGGCTTTGTACTTTTTTAAAGAATACATTACGTACTAATATCCTGCCAAAATTCAGCTTTCTTTTAATTAGTTGCGACACGAAAAGCGTACAATCGTAGTACTGATCTAGCAGTGATTCGGAGTGGGTGAGGGAGGGGGGGGGGGGAGAAAGAGTGGTGGGGGTCGGGACTTTGTGGTTTTTTAGTGTGTACTTTAAGTACTAACATCCTGCCAAAATTCAGCTTTCCCCTAATTAGTTGCGACACAAAAAGTTTATAATCATAGTACCGCTATTGCAATGTTTCGGAGAGGGTGGGAGGAAAGCAAGAGGGGTGGGGGTCGGGACTTTGTGACTTTTTAGTGTGTACTTTATGTACTAACATCCTGCCAAAATTCAGCTTTCCCCTAATTAGTTGTGACACGAAAAGCGTATAATCATAGTACTGCTCTTGCAATGTTTCGGAGGGGGTGGGGGAGAAAGCAAGAGGGGTGGGGGTCGGGACTTTGTATTTTTTTAGTGAATACTTTATGTATTAACAACCCGCAAAAATTTAGCTTTCCCTAAATTAGTTGCGACACGAAACCTTTATTGACTGGGCTATGTTGGTATGAAATCCAAAACGCGTTTCTTCAAATATCTCAAACACTCATTCCTGCAAATACTGCCCACGGCAGCATAGTTCAGCTGCAGCGGCGTTGGAGTGATTTTCTTTGTTTCATTGTTATACTTTAGGATAAAAAATATATTACTTCTTTTCACACACGTTTGACTTTTAAGACATCAAACAATGAATTTGTTCGTTACGTTAATGAAATACATTGTATTGAGAAAATAAATGGTTGGCGTTCTTTGTTTTTATAGGTGATCATCGTCTTCTACAGCGCTTCATTCCTCTTTCCGTAATAGATCCCATCCCCAATCACTTGCAATACATTCGTTATTTTTTAATTAACAACTAAAATATTTACTAGAAATAATTTATGCGGCAGAACAAGGTTTGCC
Source organism: Uloborus diversus (assembly GCF_026930045.1). Classification (NCBI taxonomy): domain Eukaryota; kingdom Metazoa; phylum Arthropoda; class Arachnida; order Araneae; family Uloboridae; genus Uloborus; species Uloborus diversus. The sequence goes on along the minus strand of NC_072737.1, from coordinate 65,579,967 downwards.
GGGTTAGCTAGTCAATTTATATAAATACATTTTGCTATAAAAAGTTATTTAGGAACACATTTTTCGTGAATTCCCAGAAATTGTTCAGAATGGCCATGTGGGTTTTGATTAGTACTTCCTCATTTCTTCTGACGCCTGAAGAGATCGTTAAACTGAAATATTGAACTATTATCGCTATTTAACGATGCATTTTCCAAACTTATACGTGCACATAAATCAACCTTTATTCAAGAACAATGAAGAAATGAATTTTTTTTCTCACTAGGGGAGAGAAGAAACTCGCATTTAAATACTAAACGAACAATAGCTAGTAATTTCTTAAATCAGACTCGATAAATAATCAAGCTTAATGGAAAATTTAAAGAGCGCTAAATGTTTCTAAAACCCTTCTCCAAGGACGTCAGAAATCGTTAGTCTTCTCTCTTTAAAGCCGTCCATTGTAAATTAATATCCAACACGAGAATTTCAGGATCTCCAATTGATTTAATTCGAACTCCTTTATCAGAGCGCAAGTTAGAAGTTCATTTTAGAGCAACTGTGAAACTGCGGCAGACACTGGAAGTTTCTTGAATCTAGACATCTAAAAATCGTATCTTAGATTCCAGTATTGAAAAGATATTAATAATGTTGCATAGAAAGTGACAAGACTATGGAAATAGTCTTTCCCGCCAAGTATCTGCCAAACTACCATCCTCCCTGTGCTTTCCTCTTTCATCATAACTATTTTCGCTAGAACCTACCCCCATTACCAACTGCTTACCAGTGAGGATAGTTCCTTTAAATTGTTTTCAATTCTGTTTGGCGGGAAGCCTTGTAAAGTGAGGTAGTTGCTTGGTGAGCAAAAAGCTACCCGTTGAACATGATTGAAAACAATTTAAAGGAACTATCCTCACTGGTAAGCAGTTGGTAATGGGGGCAGGTTCTAGCGAAAATAGTTGTGATGAAAGAGGAAAGCACAGGGAGGATGGTAGTTTGGCAGATACTTGGCGGGAAAACTAGATATAACTTTTTAAGGCCGAGGATTTTTAGGTTTAGGATGAAGGCCTACTTTTCTGTAGGAAACAGGTAAAGGTTTTCTTGGCGGGGAAATTTTTACAACAGGGTTGTTTTTGGTGAAATACTATTACACACACAATACACACTTTCGGAGGTTTATCTGTAATCTTTCTTTTAAGAATGGGGTTATTTTCTTCATTCAAAAGTACTACTTTTATTCACTAAAATTGTTAGAATAAGCAAAAAAAAAAAAAAAAAAAACAGCATGGAGGCAGATTTTCTTTTTTTTTTCCCCAACAGTTATTATTTTATTTCATTTTTTATCTTGTCCTATTTTGGATCTAAAGCGTGGTCTTTATGACGTCACAACTGATGTACTTTGGCTCGCTGGATGTTTACGCATTGTTAAAAAAAAATGCCATTAAACCGTAATATTAATAGCCATCATAATTAGAATTATGAATGAAGGCTTTTTGGAAGCAAAAATTCAATTCATTAGTATTATTGTGCTATAATATGTTTATCTTTATCTGATGCCAAAATATTGCTCTCTGTGCTGATGGCATCGGTAAATGGCATTTCATCACTTGTGATGTCATAAGCAGAAGCGTAAAAAGTGAAATTGAATCTGTGCACCGATTAAATATATTTTTAAAAATACAAAACTTTTTCAAATTATTTGAAAAATGATTAAAACCAACGTTATTAAGCATGCTCCTTCATAAAAAAAAAAAAAAATGCTTCTAATATTTCGGAATAACCCAGTTTGTTTCGGATTGATTATTTAGCATTTCATATTACAATAGAGCGTCGAAATCCGAAAGCACATTTTGAAGATTTAAGAAATTTCCTTAATGTTCAGTATACTTTTTATTCTTTCTAATGAGGCTACGTAGGTTATTTAGCCTATTGCCGACCTTTGGCGCAACCTCCCGATACGGCATCCAGTCTTTCATGTGCCACCATTAAGGCGCGGATATCAATGGCACAGATAATCTTCATCTCGAAAATGCACCGACTGGCCACCGTGGGTTAGAACCCGAATCACGGCTCAGAAGGCCAGCGTATTACCAACACGCCACCCAGTCGACATATCTGCCGTGTGCAGGTAAACGGCAGTATCTGCGGAATTGTGTTTTCGAGATCTTTGAAGAAAGGTGTGGTGGATTCAATACTAACTATAGGAAAATGTGGAATTAGACGTTTTTTTTTTTTTTTTCGCGCCTTTCCTTCAGCGGAAACCAAATAAGCGAGCTTGTACAATAGATGATGAAAATGCAAATAAAATGAAGAATGAAAAAAAAATAAAAAAAATTGCAGTTTGTGCACTTTACCTGCACACGGCAGATATGTAGTAAACAATGATGGTTTATTTTAGTTAAATTTTGTTCAGAAACTTAATTATATAGGGTGTTCCGTTTTAACCTGCAAGACCTTTATTTTCGCAACCGTAAGTCCTAGATGTATACTTCCAATTGCAAAAATGTTCAAAATCAGATGCAGAGTTCAGATGTTGAAAGTTTGAAGCAAAAATTAAAACGGGCAAAAAAAAATACAAAATTTAACTATTTATGCGGGCCCTAGGTCCCCTAATATTTAGAGAAATAATATCCATTAAAAACTATTACCGACACAAAAAACTTGACATTTGTGCGACCAAAACTCAAGGCGATATTTCAATTCAAAGTTTTAAGGGACCATAGAAGATGAGATTGGAACTTATCGTCCTTTCAGAAGAATGACAAGTCGTCAAAGTAAGAAAAACAAGGTCTTTATATTTTTCATTGCTATTCAAAAACAAATGCATGCCGTGATATACGCAAAAACACAATAAAAAACCTCGAACAATTTGAAAAACCACTCTCTGCACACCTATAATTTTAAACACATGTTAACCGCTATATTTTCCCCCAAAAGGTGTTATTGACAGCAAGTGAAAAGTGGTGTAAGTCACAAAACGCTGCGTTTCATATCTCAGTGAATATTGGTCGTACTAATTTCAAATTTGTGGGTGAATTATTTTTCAATCGAGATTATTTCTCTAATTATAAGTTAGAGGACCTGGGGCCCGTAAAAAATGTTAAATTTTGTATTTTTTGACTTATTTTTATTTTTACTTCAAACTTTCAATATCTTAACTCTGCATCTGAGTTTGAACATTTTTGCAACTGGAAGTATGCATCTAGGACTAACGGTTGCGAAAATAAAGGTCTTGCAGGTTAAAACGAAACACCCTGCATATTGCATTGTTATGAACTGTTATTACAATTATTTGCATGCATATTAAATAACCATTGTTCCTTCATTCCTCACGCTCTTGAATGGAGTCAGAAGGAAAATGACCAACTCCGGCATTGACTTCGGGAAATTTAGAGCCTTCGACTCCTTCACATCCAAAATCAGTTCGACTCCGACTCCACAAGCATTTGGCAGAGTTGCGGGCGTTGGGAGAAAATGACCGACTCCTGGCTTTTGGAATTTTTAACTTTTGTCCTCCGGCTCTGACTCCTTTACCCAAAAATCAGTCCAACTTCGACCCCACGATACTGACTCTGAATCCGCACCTCTGGTTTTATTGTGAAATAATGATTGTTGACATGGTTTAGCTTTCTTTTCATTCTAATGTTTTAATTTATTTATTCTAATTTAGGCAGCGGAAAATAAAAGGAAACCCGGAGAAATTTATGTTTTAACAGAGAGATTTGTTGAAACAGAGATTTCAAATCTCTGTTCAAACCACAGCAGCCGTAGCCCGAGGCATATGTTTTCACAGATACATTTTTTTCCTTTGATTATGATGAAAATGGTCATTTTATTACTTTTTATTTATTTTCTGAAGTTTTTTTGTTTTTTTTTGTTTAAATGCTCTTAAAACATTTTTAGCAAAAGGGGAAAAATAAAATCCAAGGCGTTTTATTTTTACACCGAAGAAATAGCTTAACACACAATTTTTTTTTATGTATTTATTTTAATTTGTTTTTTTACTTTTCGAATCCGATTAATGAATTTTTTTGCGCAATCTTTTTTTATCTGCATTGTTTAAAAGTTGCTACTACTTTATTTGTTCGTTTGTTTATTTTTATGTACTATTTCGTCCGAGAAGTGAGGCCTATTTAGTTTCTATAGCTGAACATAAAATATTAAAAAGGTATATTCGTCACAATCAGCAGTCTAATTAAGCGGATATTGATTACATATTAGAAAGTCTGTTGTGGTATACGGGAACGTAGGCCCCTTTAGTTCTGGAAAAAACTTGTCTTTTCTTCACTTTCACCTTCGATGTTTCTTATTTGATAATAACTCGAAGCTCCAAGGGGAAAGAATATTATATTAACCGTTTTTGTCAATAATTCTGCCGTGCTAATCACAAAAGTGGTATCTGCACTTTTCATCAAAATTGAGTTACGGTCACCTGGTGCTTCTTTGTAACATATTTCACGTAAATACGTTTTATGGCCATTTGTTAAAAGGAAATATTTTTTTAAAAAATCTTGCATCCGAATCAAATATATGGAGGTGCCAAACTTTAAACGGCAATTTTTCATTTTGAACTCAGCTGCAGATACGACTTGTGCGCTTAGCACGGCAGAATTGCCCTTGCATAAAAATCACGCAAAACAATTTTTTATACAATTCCTAGGTCGTATCACTCATTATTAGCAAAATAATTTTAACACTAAAAATAACTTTTCTTCTTCCATGATTAAAACTAACTGAGCTATGAAGTTCTGAAAATCCTTATTTTAAACTTTTTTTTTGTGTGTGTGTGTGTTCGTGAGGGATTAAAAGATCGCTTTTAATCAATGTTACAAGAAAAAGTTTTTCAAAAGTAAAAACATAAGTGCTAAATTTAAATGACTATATTATCTGACGCGGTTCTTCAAGGTATCTTTCCCAGAGAATATCAATCATGGAGATTTGATAAACTTGTTTCATATGATATTTTCTTTGCAAAACCATCAATTCTAGTCAAATACGGACTGCTGAACAAAACCCATTTATAATCCAAGCTGCACAAAAAAAATGTCCTCTTCCCAACATAAAAACAGCAAGCGTAATTAATCATCTACTATATTCCAAACTATTTTCAAGTATTAATATCTTATAAAGTGGATTATCAATAATATTTAAGATGATTGATACCCTTCATGTCGTAAGTAAACGAAGCGTTCATTGACGTTCGCTGTGATATCTCTGAATATTGGGAAATGGGGAAACTATGTTAAGAGTCATTTTTTTTAAAGCTGGACAAAGTAAATGGGGGTCTGATAGTTGACACTTTCAATTTTCCTGAAATTCTCAGGATATTTTATTAGTATTATGATAAGAAAAAAATTAAGTTTCTTTTTTTTTTTTTAACTGATTTGTTTGTCCTAGTATAGGGTCAAAGTTTAAGGTCATGAAAAAAAAGGAGCTAAATATATGATTGGTTTGCTTAAAAAGCAATGAGTGAACCAAGTCGATTCTTTTAAATAAGGATACTACTTGATACTAGGTACATTCTAGTATAAATATTTTGGTGACTCTCATGACTTTGCGGGCAAAGGTCAATTGAAAATGCAATTTTTAAAACTTTTTTTCCTTGTTTGCGCCCGGATATCTGCTAAAGCCGTGAGTAACCCTCGGAAATGAGTATATGATTAACTACTCACCACAGTATAGTACTAAGAAAAATATAAAATAGCTTTCGTTTCTCTTGGCTTTAGCAGTTAAACGGTCTCAAAGTCGATGATTTTTTAAAAATGGCCAAGTTTAAAGGTTGAACTTTGATCGCGACGGGTCAACAACTTTGGGACACAGCTGTAGTTATAGTCCGAGAGTTGTAGTTTAAGGTCCAGAGAAACCCATGGGAAATAATCAACCTTTTTAATTAAGCGGTCTCAAAATTGATAATTTGAAACATCAGGGATCAAAGTTTTAGCTAATTACTGTATAACGCCTGAGTCAATAACTTTGAGCAAGAGTTGTAATTATACTCTTCGTGGTGTAGTTTTAGACTCATGTCAGAAAACCCTGAGATCTAATCCTCTTACTTAATTAAACGGTCTCAAAAATGATGATTTCAGTATAAAAGAGCGTTTTTTCACGAATTTATATGCGTGATTCTCAAAATCTTATGAGTTCAAACTCAAATAAATATTAGAACGAATCAACAGCCAAATGTACTTTAAGCTCCCAAAATTTCATGCTTACTACACCACTTGGACTATAATTACAGCTGTGTCCCAAAATTGTTGACCCGTCGCGATCAAAGTTATTGACCTGTAAACTTGGCCATTTTTGAAAAAATCATCGACTTTGAGACCGTTTAACTACTAAAGCCAAAAGAAACGAAAGCTAATTTATATTTTTCTTAGTACTATACTGTGGTGAGTAGTTAATCATGTACATATTTCCGAGAGTTACTCGCGGCTTTAGCAAACATCCGGGCCCTAACAAGGCAAAAAAAGTTTTAAAAATTGCATTTTCAATTGACCTTTGTACTCAAAGCCATGAGTGAGTCACCAAAATATTTATACTAGAATGTATCTAGTATCAAGTAGTACCCTTATTTAAAAGAATTGGCTTGGTTCACTCATTGCTTTTGAAGCAAAGAAGTCATATATTTAGCTCTTTTTTTTTCATGACCTTAAACTTTGTCCCCCTACTCAAGGACAAACAAATCACTTTTTAAAAAAAAGAAACTTAACTTTTTCTTATCATAACACTAGTAAAATATTCTGAAATTTTTACGAAAATTGAAGACATCAACTATCAAAAGTGTCCAGCTTTAAAAAAAACGACTCTTAAGCAGTATTTGAAAATATAAATGCGAAGATATTATTCAAGCACCATTACATACATTTACTGATTTCATCCATAATGGTCTGTAATTGCAAAGTTGTAACGGATGAACAATATTCAGTTTGTTAGTTGCTGTGTAATTAAGGGGAAATTCATTAATTACGTAAGGGTCCCGAGAAGGAGGGGGTTTGGAAAAATCTCTACATACCCTTACTTTGGGGGGGGGGGATTCAAACTCATTCTTACGTAAGATTTTCCCAGTCGATATTTTACATATTTAATCGTGTGGTCAAGTGGTCTGACAGGGATCATATCTCATTTGCGTCAGGAATGTAAAAAACGTATTATAATGAGCAGTTTTTTATTTGTTTTACAAAGAATTAATAGTGTAAAATGTAATAAAAGAATCGCACTATGTATGGCATGTTTCATCTTTAATTAGTCTCGCATCTATACAAAAAAGAAAAAAAAAAGTCGAAGAAACATTTAGTCTAAATTCCAACTTTTTAGTAAATATTTCTTTACACAAAAAAGTTTAATTTAATAATAGTGAATTTAATTTTGATTCCAGTGATGTAAAATTCGTTATTTTATTATTTTGAAAAACGAAATAGAATCTTACGTAAGAATAGGGTGGAATGGTATGAAAAATATTACGTACCCTTACATGCGGGAAGGGGGGTCAAATTAGGCCAGAATTATCCTTACGTAATTAATGAATGACCTCTAAGGACTTCAACGGGATCCACAATGTTTATTTTGTAATTTCATAATTTAATTGAAAAAAAAAATGCTTATTTCTTTCATTTCTGGGTCGGTTGTTCGCAGATGTTTGACAGTTTCTCACCTATAGTTCAGTACAATTTCTTATTTTTTGCCAATTTATTTATCTTCCTCTGAGTCCCAAATTAGCCGTCATACGTAAATTGAACATTTTTCTCTTTAGGATGAAAAAAAAAATAATAATTAATTTGAATTCTGACATTTTGAATTTAAATTATGTATTTCGCAATCACGGGTTGTGATAGGGACCTACTCATTGGAGTTATTGTTTCTAGAAACGGGTCCTATCCTCCCAAATCTGCCTCTCCTCCTGGTCGGTTACGTGTGCATAGTTGTAAACATGTAAGTGTGTAGGCTTGTGTGTGCGTGTAGATCTGTGTGTATGCACGTAGGCATGTGTAAGTGTATGTGTGTGAAGTCGTGTGTGTGTGTGTGTATGTGAGCTTGCGTCTGTGTAGGACATGGACGCCTCCGACCAGGAGAAGCGGATAGGCCGGTGGTGCTGGTGTCCCTCAACCAAGCTGAAAAAGGAACCACAACGCCAAGGACGGTCAAGAAAGAACAATAAGCAATCGTGATTGCTCAAAAAAAAAAAATAAATAAATAAAAAATAAATAAATAAATAAATAAAATAAATAAAATAAAATCAGTTTAATTTGGTTTAGTTCAAAAACCAAACTAAAATGATGATTTTATAATTATACTAGCTGCGTCTCCCGACTTTGCGCGGTCTGCCTCGAAAATAAAAGTTATGTCAAGTGACACGTATTCAACACTCAGGCTTGAACCAAAAAAAAACAGTGAAATTTTGCTGCAGATTGCGGAAAAATAATCAAAAAGTAAATATTTTAAAAACCCCGATCACAGGAAAAGCCTTTAAAACAAATGCAAGAATTTTACATGTTCATATTCGAGAAACAAAAATGGCAAAAGATCTTTCGTCTCAATGATTTTCTTCACCGCTATAAATTTTAATAAAAGCATTGTTGCGGAAAGTTGAGATGAAGCACTGAATAATAATTTGTGTGAACGGAGAAAAGTCTTCGAAAAATAAGAATGTTATGTTGAAATCTATGTCTCGCAGTTAATAGTTTTTAATTGATATCTCCGCCAATTATTATCGGAGAATTATGTTAAATAGCCAAACATAAAGACGGGAAGATTTTGAATCCATCGATACCTGGTTCGATGGTCAGTTAACTGTCGTTTGGGAGAAGTAACTCGGACATAAATGACTACATACATAGATGACTACATGGGTACATACATAAGCTCAGTTTTTAATTATATAAGATTTCAACATTTTTCAAAGATTTCAAGATGTCATGCAAACAGTTTCTTACCAAGCTCGCCCTCTTTCCCAGCTTCAATCAGGGTCAAATTAGTTTCCAAAATCCAAGGCTCGAACACTCTTAAGCCAAGCGCCATTTACTAAGTACACTTTCACAGGAATTGCAAAATAAGACTGGCTTCTAGCTAATGAATCGTGAAGGCAAAAGAGTTAGTTTCCAAAATCCAGGGAGCGCACTTTCTTAAGCCACGCCCCATTTAATAAGTACTCTAGCACCAGTAACCTCATAATAAGACTATCTTATAGCTAACGAACTGTGAATTCATCAGAAATTAAACTGGTCTTTCTCGTATATCGGTATAGAGTGCTTACGAAATGGGCGTGGCTAAAGAGTGTACGAACTGTGGATTTTTTGTAAATAATTTGGTACGGACTTAAGGAGGGAATACTTGGTAAGTAAATGCTGTTAATTGACAGCATGCTAACCTGAAATGTCTAAAAAATGCTAAAACACAAAATCACATTACACTAGAATTAATAATCAGGGCAAAAGTATTCAAACGTAGCAGCTGTGATGATAGTGCAAAATTTCGAGACAACTGAATTATAAATGAGCAAGAAACTGAACCATGCACCTCAGGGTTGCTTATTTGCACTCTCACTTTATATTGTTACAAATTCTGTAAATAGCAATTATTTTTGTGATTAATTTGTCGTCATCTAGCTAAATTTGGCGTTTATTAAATTATCTTTTATCTAAAATTATTGTAGTAACGTAACCAGTAAATAGTCTCTTGTAATGAATATACAGCTCCCGTACATTCGGCTGAAGTATACGGTCCATTCATTTCTGAATGATAAAAATTGTGAATGGAAAGAAATAAGAAAGTGTAGAACGGTGTAGAATTTTCTGGAATAGTTGAGAGGTATCTTGCGATGTCTATAAAAAAGCCGTTACGCATGATAAAGAGTTTGTACTGAGAGTGAGTGTATTAGCTCTGTTTATTGCGAGGCATTTCGCTGTGGTTTTTTTTTTTTTTGTATTTCGATGTAAATACGTGTGTAACCGTCGAGTTTACGGTGTTGATCAATCAACACCGTAAACTCAACGGTTACACACGTATTAAATATACACACAGTTATTTAAATGATGCATTCTCGCGGAGGTGAAGCGAGATAAAAGCGAATGAATCTACAGAATCTGCAATGTCCTAATTGGCAGTATTTTCTGTGCAATGTTTTTTTGCTGCTATAATGTAAAAAGAGTTTTTTGAAATCTTTTTTCAGTGCACTTATAAAATGTATGGATATTTTAATTAAACCAAGCAATGTGGCTCATTACCATCATCATTATTTTCTAAAGTTCAAATTACAAAATGAATGAAAAATATTTCCCACGGCTTCGACCATCCTGAGATTCTCGTTACTCTATAAATTTGAGAGATTTTTTTTACATTGATCAAAAAATTGTTCTCCCTCCGTCCCTAATTAGTAGTCACGTTTGAATACTTTCGTTCTCATTTATTCATGCTGATGACTTAATTATTCTATTCGAACATTTTTTGAGATTTTATGGAACTATGCAATCTATTAATAATCTGGTGATTGGTGTGTACATTTTGTATACTATATGCAGGTAGATGGTAGCTTAATTCTTTTCTCAAATGGATGTAGCAAACCTACCACAGTAAAACCTGTAAAGTTGACCACCCTTATAAGTTGTCTAAGTTGACCGCTATTTTCAGGCAGGTTAGCGAAATTATTAGATCTTATCATATAATTCAACCTCTATAAGTTAACCCCCTGCTTAAGTTGATCACTAAAGTAGTGCACCACAAGTGGTCAACTTACACAGGTTTCACTGTATTATGATATTCTGCACTTTCATTTAGAATGATTAAATTTGTAAGGTAGGTGCGCCAAATTAGGCCATGTAAACCAGTTAGACCAGCCCCTCTTTTCACATGTAGGATAGCAAAATTTTGTTATATCGTGATTTTATAGTCATCAGAAAGCCTATTTGATGATAAAGCGTTATCAACAAGCAGTTAGTTATCAATAGACAACAATGTAGTAACACAAAAGAGTTTTGTCACAATTGTATGATCTTAATATAAAGTTAGTTTTGTTTTCTCATGGCTCAATAGTTTACTAGCATAAAAAAGTTAATTGTTCTAGTTAGTCTAATTTATGCAGTTGACGAATTCAGACAGAAAAATGTTGTTGTGTACAGTGATTTTTTACTGTAATTTTATAATCCCAGAAAAGTAGACTGTAGCCCGATTAAGGCATGATTGGCTTTGCTAGGACTTCAGTGTCTTTATTAAAACACCGTAGAATCGGGAGCAGGATACGATCATGTGCTGCATTTGCTGCTTATATGTGCACGAACTGTGAGCAACAGTGACCAAAAAATAGAAAACGACTTATCAGTGCCTGAGAGTGGCGATTGACCTTTTTCTTTCCATTAAACTGAATGTATAAGTTTTTATAACGTTTTTGAGTTTTTCAAACGTAATTTAATCAGTGGTCGGAAAAACTACATTTTTTTTGTAGCGAACTACAACTACTTTATTACAAATGCAGTTAACTAGAACTACAACTACTTTTTTCAAAATGAAGCAACTACAAACTACTTTTGAAATGTAGTCGCTTTGTCGCTACTTTTTAAAAATTAATAAATGAAAAGTACACACATACGCACCGTTTGAGGATTGAACGAAAAAATTCAAAGTGTGTTTTAGATTCATAAATTAGCTCATTTTAACATGGAATGTAAGAATTATTTATTCTATCTTTTCTTTTCTGAGCCAATTTGTCATTCCAAACATTGTTTACGATTTTTACGAATATTTGCTCCAAGAAAGGATTTAAAAGTTGAGGAATTGCACCTTCAAATTTTTAATCCTTTCCTGACAATGAATATTTCATTCAAGAAGTGCAACTCGGCTCCTAAAATATGTACAGATGAAGTCATAATTTGATTTAAATTTATATAGACATAAAGGAAAAGGAGGGCGTATCTTAACAATTTTTTTCATTTCTTTATTTTTCAAAAAATATTGTCACTTTCTCAACGCAAAAGTGTCCCCATGATTGAATACACTTTCCTTTGCGTTATGCATTTTTTTTAGGATTTAAAAATATATATATATTTTTACTTCTGGTATTTTTAAAAAGCGTCTAGAGTTGTTCACGTGTACCCCTAGAGGGGGCACATGGGAACAGTCCTGAGGCACATATGAACACGGATAAAAATGCAGGATAAGCATCATATTTTAAAGGAAAATATCTTCAATATGAAACATATACCTAAATAACAAATACGTTGAAGGGTTTGTAACCTATACTGCGTCAGTTTCAATTGTGCAGTTATTGTTTCACTAAGAAAATATTTTTCCCGAATATATAACTGCGCACTCTCAAATTCTGAAGTCTCGTAGCCTGTTCTGATCACTGAATAGACTAGACAAAAACTTATATGACTACATAATACAAAATAAATTTTTTATGTAAGGGTTACTCTATTTATATTTTGCTTTTAAGCTTCATAAATTGTTTGATAAGGTATTTTAAAATGATTTTGAACTTCAGTTTTTAATTAAATGAAAATACTTTGTGTCTTTCTAATTCCTGTAAGTATCATATAAATTATGGATCAAATATTTAGTAACAAAAAATTTTTAATAATAAGAATATTTATTTATTTATGTTTATTAATATAAACAATTGGCAATAAATTTACAAACTGATTAGGGTCAGGTGGGGTAAAATGGGTATAAAATAGCCTACTTTTGGATTTTGACTCAAATATTTTTGTCAAAATATTTTGTTTCTAAATTTTTTTTTGTTTTATGTATACATTACATATGTTGAGAGTAGAATTAAATGATTTTCACATAATTTGATACAAATTTATTTTTGAGAGGAGTGTTTATGACTATATGTTTTCTACAATCATTTTACCCCACGCAGGTGAAAATGGGTAGCCTCTGGGGTAAAATGGGTATTGAAGTCTAAGAAGTGATAAAAAAGCATACTATTTGTTCAATGCAGTGTGATATTATAGACTTAAGAGTCAGTTAACAAAATTTTACAATTTAATTTTAAAAAAATAGTGCAAACAGTAAATTTGAAAAAAATATTAATGAGATTTCTTTCAATGCATGATATCTATACTTGTCATTCTTTAAAAAAAGTAATGGCCTCTATTGTTAAATTGTGGCTCATTAATTTTTTTTATTATTTGATGTTTTTCAATGAAATCCATGTCGTCTATATCAGGAAAAATAAGAAAACTTCCCCATCTCGGATTTTTTAAAAATATTTCATCTCATAATATTTCCCTCAACAGCCATATATTTGTGAATAAATTCTTTTTTGCTTGTTTCCTCTAAGTATAATATTTATGCCCAGGCACCTGTGGTTAAACTTTGCTTCATAAGCATATTTTTAGCAGTTTCTATTCCAGATACTTCTTCTGAATGGAAACTTTTTTTTCCACTATTTTTTTATTTTCTTGTTTTTTAATTCATTATTTTTCCCACTTTCAAGTCTTAGCCTTTCTGAAACATCTTTGCCAATATTACCTGTATTTTCCAGCATACATTTAAGTTGTTTTAAACAACTCATGCAGGTAGTTGTCAAATCTGAAGCTCTTGTTGAAATTGCAGACAATATTGCATTTTTCAAATCTTTATAAGGTGACGAAATCGTGCTTTGTGAGGCATAATTTTCGGATTGAAACAAGGATGTGTTCTGTGAATTTAAAGGTTCGTTAGAGAAATTGGTAGCACCTGATTGCAATCAAATACAAATGTGACGAACAGCAACAGGCTGGGCCCAGCATATTCTGAGGAAATTGTTATTTTGTGCGCAAGTGCACAAAAACTCCAAAATAAGTATACAGCTGGCTTCTTATTATTTGTTATGATGAAGCGAAGTTTATTTTATAACGTCATGGCATTGGCATACTTTTATGTTTCAATCATTTTAAATTAACCACAAATGAATTAACATTCATTTAAAGGAAACTATGCTGTTGTATCTTTTAAAACAACTTGTTGGAATGATAAGCCTAACCATATACCCATTTTACCCCATTTTCAAAATATGAGATTAAAAATTGAAAAAAAAAATTTTTTTCTTCCCTGTAAGTTGAAGCAGCAACAAAAATGTCCAACTAAAGATATTATGACACAGTAATAAAAATTTCTCAAAAATCAGGAGCTGGAGATAGAAGTTTAAGCAGACAACATGCGTCTTGAATTTATCTACTTCAATTTAAAGTGTTACCTCTCACTAAAAAATAATCTATTGGAAAAATATATTTTGTGAAACAAAATTCAGAACAGTCAAGTATAATGTCCCACTCAAAAAAATGCAAATTTAATTTAAAATAATTGGTTTTTAAAACCATATATTTTGACTACCCATTTTACCCCACCTGACCCTATAGGAAAATAATAATAATAAATATTTACACATTTTTTAACACTTACAATATCCTTTACTAATAATAATATTAAGGAGAGCGGATATGGGAACTTTTCACTTTTGCCCATAAATGTTGTGTTTACAAGAGCCCCATCGTCTACTTTAGAGCTAATTCGCAAAAATAAAGGATTTTTAATTTAATAAAAACATTTAAACATTGTCATAAATTTACTTGAATGTTCATAAAATGGTTCATAATAGTTAGATTTAGATTAGCAGTTAGTTTTAAAAATGTTATAACGTGAAGAAAAGTGATAAAATGTTTTCCACACCTGCAAAAACAAAAAAAGTTGCCACCACAGAAACATAAAATGGCTCATTGCTCTAAATGTTTGTCCAAGAGGTGCAACTGGTACTGTCCTTATTTGAGAATTTTTGCAGATTTTTAGCTTGAAGTGATCTTAGTAAAACATACTACGGTCACATGTGCCCCATGTTACGTGAGCCTCATTTTCCCTTACATATAGGGGAAGGTTGGGTAGTATTGGACACCTAAGCCATTTCAATCATAACACTTTTTGTTTTATTTGTAAAGAATTAGTTTTTACACTAAATTATGCTGTACCAAGTAACCTAACATAAAATGTAAACTTTGGTTAAAAAATCATGGAGTCGTATTTTTTAAACAAATTTTTGTCAAACTCTATTTTTGGCCAATTTTAAATTTTGGAGGGTTGTATCGGACAAAACATTAAAATGTTGAAATAAAAACAAATTGTTCAGAAATAACATTTTAATGTTTAAAAATGAAAATAAGTAATAATTTTTTTTTATAAAAGTTGAAAAATATAGCATATGGTTGGTTTATCTTTCACTAGATTCTCTGTCATTTTATTAAGTCCAACTTTTTCAATGGCTTCTTTCATATTTGTTTCATCCCATTTATGTCGTGATTTTTCCATTTCAATCTGTTGGACAAAGAAAAACACCGTCAGTATTTTATTTTGGTGCCAGTAACTTTGTCCGATACAACCCGAAATTGGTTTGTCCGATACAACCCAACTGTAAAGCTACAGTTGTTTAACCACCACTAGGTTATTACATAAGCTAGACACTTTTATAGCTCATAATGCTTAGATTAATATACTATCAGTCTAAAGGTATAACAATGAAACAATATAACTTCCTCAATGTGTAAATATGTGCCCCAGAAGTTAAGTTCGTGCACTGCAATTCTCTAAACAGACAAACAACTAGCTTTGTACACCAGAACGAATGGTTGATTTGAACCAATATGGCGTCTGTGACTTTCTTCCCCAATACGACACACTATGTTGACCCAGTACGTGCTGCCCCTGGTGGCGGAATTAAGAAGCAGCCCTTGTCCGATACTACCCGCTGTCCGATACTAAACGACCTTCCCCTACATAAAATTGATTTAGATGATGAAAAACGTCTTTTAAACGAAAGAGAAAAATCATACATTCATCATAATTTTCATTACAGGAGTTGACTTCGGAAGAACTTATGTTTTGTAGGAACTAATTAACTGATTTTGTGCTTCAAGCTAAGGACTGAATACCATATCCTTTCTTACGCCATTGATAAAATGAAATAAAAGCATTTTTCAATTTTACCGAATAACCTCAAAAACTTGCAATAATTGACTTGTATTATGTTAATACATATACAATCAATCAGTAGAAAAGAAAAAAAAAATAAAGAAATAGCCCAAATATCCCAAATGATACTGGTATTAAAATCATATATTAATAAATATCCGAAATATGAAACATAACTAAGAATATGCTTGCCAGATTTCTGAAATATTCAACCAGGACACCAGAATCCCCCATCCATCCAGCGTCGCTAGTATTCAAAAGGGTACACACCTGACACCTGTGGCTGATTTTTGGAGTGTAGCGCAATTTATTGTCAATGCTATGAATAAATGGTTACTAACTATAAACCTAAAACAGAGGGAATAAAAATGACATAAGCAGAAAAATTTTCAACTTTTCGCTTCTTATACGTAAATATTTGCAATTTATTTTAGCTGGTAAAAATACTTTGAATGAAGAATAAAAAATTGAACACTAATAAGATATACTTTGTATTTTACAGGACATTTTAAAGTTTTTTTGGGTATTAATCTTATTGTAAAAATCCTCCAACTAATCCGGAATTTATTTTACTTTCTTCTTATCTTTCTTTCGTTTTCAAACTTTAATTAAAAGTAGTTTCCAGAAATCTCTACAAACTACTTTGGTTTGAAGCGAACTATACTCGCTACTGAACTTTTTTCTAAAAGTAGTGCGCTACACTACTAACTACTGAAAAATGTAGCTACTACAATAGCGTCGCTACTTGTAGCGCGCTACTTCCAACCACTGGATTTAATATATTTTTATATGACCAATAAAGAACTTTTCGTTTTCTTTTAGTTTGTTGGTACTTTTTGTCGTTTTTGGTTTAGTTGGGGAACCCGTGCTCCTAATAAGGCTAAATCGCTTTTCTTTGCTAAAGCTGCTGAAAAATAGAATTAAAGCTTACATTTTCGCATGCAGTTATTTTTTTCTTATTTTTATGAGTCATGTGATGAACGTGTAAAATTTTGAGCCAATTGAATTATAAATGAGCAAGATACTAAACCATGAATCTCAGGATTGCTTTATTTGCACTCTTCACTTTATGCGATTTTTCTAACATAGAAAAAGAGAATGAGATTCACGTAGAAAGCTTTTTCACAAACAGTTGTTGCTATTCGCAGCGACAATTATCCGTGATTTCGACTGCTTTCTTTACAAATATGCAAATCACAGGGCAGACGCAATGCGCAGAGTTATTTAAATGATGCATTCTCGCGTAGGTGAAGCGAGATAAAAGCGAAAGAATCTACAGAATCTGCAATTGCTGCTATGTCCTAATTGGAAGTCCTTTTTCTGTAATGTTTTTTGCTGCTATAATGTCAAAATAGTTTTTTGAAATCTATTTTCAGTGCACGTATAAAATATATGGATATTTTATTTAAACGAAGCAATATAGCCCATTACTATCATCATTACTTTCTAATGTTCAAATTACAAAACGTATGAAAAATATTTCCCACAGCTTCGACCATCCTAAAATTCTCGCTACTCTATAAATTTGAAAGATTTTTTTTTACATCTATCAAAAAATTGTACTCCCTTCTTCCCTAATTATTAGTTACGTTTAAATACTTTTGCTCTCATTTATTCATACTGATGATTTTATGATTTTATTTTAACACATTTTCGAGATTTCATGGAGCTATGCAATCTATTAATAATCTGGTGATAACTGATCTGATGACGATGATTTGGTGGTGTGTACATTTTGTATACTATATGCAGGGCGATGGTAGCTTAATTCTTACCTCAAATGGATGTAGCAAGCCTACTATTATGATATTCTGCACTTTCAATTAGAATTATTAAATTTCTAAGGTAGGTGCGCCAAATTAGGCTATGTAGACCAGTTAGACTAACCCCTCTTTCATATGTAGGATGGCAAAATTTTGCTATATCGTGATTTTACAATACCAAACAGTTCCTCTATCTCTCAATAAATCAGCTCCAAATTAGTTTCAGAAATCCTTTGTTCGCAAACTCCACATTTTTCAAGGACTCGACCACCAGTGTACCACACAGAAGAGTTGACTTACAAATGGGACCCCGATTCATTAGATAGAGCAGTAGATCACAACCATTTCACTACTGAGGACCACTTGGTAGGGGCGTGCAAAGAAATTTCGGAGTCACAAATGACTTTTACGGGTCCTCCTCCATATTGTTTACCTCTACGTCCTTACATATCGTCTGTAGAAAGACGAATGGGCGTATCTCACTTTTAAGCATTTTGCAGAAAACCGATTTCAATATTTCCGGTTTACTGTATCGCTAGAGAACCGCCGCCAGTGTGAGGGATGTAACTCTTTATTTATTGTAGAGATACGACCGTTGGCCACAAGATAAAATTAACTTTGGACATTTCTGTGGTGGTCAAAGCTCATTTTTCGATTTTTTTGAGATACCCAGATTCGTCTTTTTAGCGACGGTATGTTTCACTCTCGTTTTAAAAATCTCGGGCCCCCTTCAGGTTCGGGCCCGGGCTAACCAGGTGTCGTCCCTCTCCTCTTCCACTTGGTACCTTTCTGCATCCTAAGCAATTCGTATACGATAGGTATATATTTTCACTGCACAGCTTCCATGTCGTATGATTATGCGGCACGTAGAAGATCTTTTGAGTATTCGTTTGACTTGAAGCACTCTTGGCAGAATTAAAACTCCTAGTGCAGTTTCGAATCGAATAGAGCCCAGATGCCTCCATCTGGTGAGGAAATTGGGCGTCAAAATCCTCTTGGTAATAGCACCGATAGTGGTGCTGCATGAAAGAATGTATGCTATAGCAGTGGATTGCACTTGATCTGCAAAAGGTAGCGTCTCCAACGCAGACCCATTAGAAAGAAAAAATATGTTTTTAAAACAATTATAAAGGTGAACTGAGACAAATACAAAAATGTCCTTTCATAAATTTGATTCCAACTATAAAAAAGGCATAGATAAATTTTAACTAGCTGTTCGCGGATCGCATGAAATTAACTCACGGACCAGTAGTGGTCCGCTGATCACAGGTTGAAAATCACTGACTACCATGCGGCACGAATTTGATGGTTGCGAATCTGGACGAAACTCTGGATTTAGGATAGTTCCCACTAGATATGAGCCCAGGTAAAGCGGTTTGACTGCATAGGTCCAAGTTGGGTCGTAATTTGGGTCCAAAGTTTCTATTTTTGCTCCAGAATGCAATGGTTTTTCTTTTGAAATTAACCTTTTTTTACTATTTTCTTGATATTGCATGGCAGCATCACCCAATTGAATGCATTCACAGTATCGAATAAATTCCACTGTCTCTACGTTGTACTGACAAGAGACGCGACAGATGTTAGAAAAGCAAATATTGTGCCAAAATTTCAAATTCCAAAGAAAACGCTATTGCAGTTCCGGGGTCATACCAGCAAAGTTAGACCCCCCCCCCTTGCAGTCAAACTAAAGCCTATATACTCAAAATATTTTACCTGGGCTCATATCTAGTACGATTTAACCAAAATCCAGGAATTTATTGAAATTCATGACCCTCAAGTTTTTGCCGTCTGAACTACACTGATTTGCAGGACTCCAGAATTATAATGGCGTCTTTATTGGAATTAAAACTTTGGAACAATATCTATCTTCCGAAGACATTCGACATCTCTTCTCAGTACAACGAGGGGGGGGGGGGGAGGATATTGTGAATGCATTTAATTGACACATACGGCAAAGCAAATAAAAAAAAGGTAAAGAAAGTTTAATTTCAAATGAAAAACCATTGCTTTTCTAAACTCAAAGAGCAACTTTGGACCCCCGTTGTAGCGGAACTAGGGCCTATGCATTCAAATCGCTTTACCTGGTTTCATATCTAGTGCGAACTGACCTGAATCCAGAATTTCATCCAGATCTGGGACTCTCAAGGTCGTGAGCTTTTATGCAGTTACTGGCGCAAGAGTCCTTACAAGTTGGAGCTTGACTTAAGAGTGTACAAAAACTGGAATTTTTTTATGTTAATTAGGTACGGATTGCAGGACGAAAAGTGGAAATGCTTGGTAAATAAATGTTGCTGACTGACAGCATAGCACCCTAAAATCTGTAATAAAATTATTAAATTATGAGCTTCAATATTAAGTACGAAATTTAGAACTGTGGCTACTAATTTGGGTCGGATGGAGTAATACAAATTTCCTCAAATACCAATAAGCAAATTCTCTTTGGCAAGTTACTATACTTGTGCCAAATCGTAACATGCTATTCAAGTTAAGGCTCCCGTATGTGGTGGGTAATATCATGAAATAGCGAGGATACTGGACTATCATTAAGACTCATTGATAACGAAGATATATCCTTCAATCTAATACATTTCATCTGAAGTGCAATATCAGGTGAAGCAAATAGGACAAGTTCATTACGTGCTGCTATTCTAGTTGGATTACCGTTCGCAAAGCGTCCAAATTGCGTTCTCCGTCACAAATTAGAGCTTCATTTCGATTAGAAGTTATGACGAATATTAAACGCGATCTAAAAGTTGTTAAATAATATGGATGAACAATTAGGAACGAACAAATGCTTTATGTGCAAAAAACGAAAGTACAAAATTTAGTGGGAAAAGTTTAAAAAAATACTTTTGCATGGGAAGTTATCATCTATTTATTTTATATTTAACACAAGAGAAATTAATTGCAAACAGACATTTAAGTTAGATTATCATATAAAACACCTTAAAATTACGTTCCATATTGCAAATTAGAGCTACCTTACGATCAGGTATTAAATAACAAATTATTATTAAACAATTTGAAATATATATATAGAAAATGAAAAAAATGTCTTATGTACAAAACTGTTTTCTCTCTTATTAAAATTAATGGAGATACTTCAGAACGGTTTTCAAAGCAAAAGTATCAATAAATTAATATTAGCATTAAATATTATACTTTGAGCTCAAGTTATGTAACAAATTCATTGCTTATCTCTGTTTTAGCTGGATTATTACTCGTAATGCTGCAATTGATGCTTCCTGTCACTAATTATAGATTCGTTATGTCAAGAAATCGTATCGAATGTTAAAATGCTAACATGGAGGTTTCGGATAATATGCTTAGTGAAACATTAAGCTCGACAAGATGTTTTTAAAGAATGATTCTTTTTGATATTAGTAAATTTTAATTTTATAAAGCTTCAAACGTAAAACTATTAGTCAACCAAAAGCATAAAATGTACATAAATGCAAGTCTCGCTTCAACCGTTTGAAACGTGAAAAACGCATCAAAAAAAGGACTGTGAGCGTTTTAGTATTTGAAGAATGTATATTTGCTGCATTTCTTTCAATACAATGAAAGTTTTAACATTTGATGAAAGCATTTACACATCTAATTTACAACATTTCTTAAAAAAAAAAAAAAAACTTTCCCGCAGCGAAATTACTTTTACCGTTATTGTTTGTACCTAGATGGCAGCAAAGGTCTGACTTTTAACAATGCAAGCGAAAGTTTGCCAGCAAACCGAACGAATTATTAGAAAATCTGATTTTTTTTTTTTTTTGGTAGTGTAATTCTTTGAAAAAAAAAAAAAAAGCTAGAATGTCAAGTCTGTATTTATTTTTCTTGCCGGTAGTTTTGAAGCAAAATCAATAAAATGGCGACTTATATCGGTCACGCATTCAATAAGTAAGGAAGTAATCGCTAAAAACAGCCTTGAGAAATTCCGAAAAGAATAATTTCTCTCAAAACTAAGCAGTTAGAAACATTCAGTTGATTTATGTAATGCCTAAGTAGAATCTTCATATTATTCTGTATAACAGTCAAGAAATATTTAATCTATAAGTGACACAAAGATAAATCCCTTAGTCGAATGTTTATTCACGAAAGGTCTCAAAGCGCCAAAGATAAGAAAATTAATGGGAAGTGTAACTATTTCTAACTATCAAATGCGTAAATTGCAATTCGTATGGGGGAAAAAAATATGTTCTACACCGGGATTTGTTCTTGGATTGACTTTACCGGTCGTAATTAATGCATTAGGATAACTGGGGCGTTTAGTATCAAAGACATCTCAATCCATGAATTTTCAAAAGTGTTTTTTTAATATACTTCTATTATATAACATTTTGATTTTGAATAATTTAAAAATTGGTTTCATTGGTTAATATTACAGCTTCTCGACTAAACACATACTTTCTGACAAAAATGACTTGAAAAGTGCATGTTTTAAGCATATATTTGTACTAGTTTTGCATTTATAAATAAATTTACTTAACTTTAAATATGTGATAAATATTTTCATCCTTACAAAATTAAAAGCACGAAGGTATTTCAGATTTTATTTTGTCATTACAATTTCTTTTTAAAAATCACAATATAAATTTTAAGTAGCAGTACAAATTTAGGGAAGACATGATTCAAAAAGAGAATATATGTTTTACTTGCGTTTTCGCGGAGCTATCCCGATTTTCGTTTTGTAATTCAATTTGTTATAAGATTACTTCTGATTGCAACATAGTTTTACAGATTTCATAGCTAAGTGTTCGAAGTTTTAAATCGTTTACATTAAATCTTAACTACTTTACGATCAGTAGATTCACTGTGTTTCAAAATACACTGCACTCTAGTTGCCAGAACCCGATTAAGATATCGTGAGGCCCTAAGAAAAACACTTTTGCAGGGGCCCCTTGTAATCAAACCTTACAACTTTGGCCATTAGCTAAAATAATTTTAGCCATTTAGGGGCTCCTAAAAGCGTGGGCCCTAGGCCACTGCCTAGTTGGCCTATTCAGTAATCAGAACCTGCTAGTTGTTTAAGTATAGATTTAAACTAAAAATGATCGCTACGAAAATCTCCATATTCGCGTACGAGAAGCATTGCCTAGCATTTACCAACAAAGGTTCATTTACTTTTTCAAAAATATAATGCGAACCCTGCATCAGTATCAGAAACACATACTAAATTATGTGTATGTTTTTATGAACTATAATGAAAGTCGTAGGGAAAATGACGGTATTGAATCGTGGGGTGATTACTACAAAGGTAACTAAAATTCAATTTATTTCATAATTCTCCAAGAAAATTCAACAAAGCAATACTTTTCACGATTTTTGGAAAATGTAAATTGAGAAACACATTAGAGAAAAAGAGGTTTAGACTGCTACTGTTGACAGTTATCTTGCTGGAGATAGGTTATGTTTTTTTTGCGATAGTTAGAAAAGTTTTTCGCCAATGATAATAAAAAAGGTTTCAAATTGTTCAGAATTAAATTATACATAAAATGTATTTTTTTTCTCCAGAAAATGGAAAATTATGAAGGTTAAAGGACCTTAGACTTTTTACTAAGCATTCCAAATACCAGAGGGAATTTCGACTCACCTCGTACTTCTGTCACATTATTTCCGTCACTTACTGTTTGTTATTTCCGTAGCTATTTGTAATCATAGCACAAAAAGAAGTATAACTTATAAAACGAGTCGAGTGATATTTCAAGCATGTGATCATAAGCCCCCCCCCCCGAACTTAAATTTTTGGGAATGCAGAATGTCTCAACTTGCCGAATGGAACTCGTAATTTTGCCGAATGATAATAATTTTTCCAAGTAAAACTCTAAATTTTGTCGAATATAACTCCAAGTTCAGCTGAATGATGATCATTTTGCCGAATCGCCAGACAAACAATGCCGAGCAAGGAAATTTTGGGAGGTCACATTGACTTCCCGTGACCTTCCATCGGGGCGCCCCTGCATGTGATTGCAGATAGAAAATTAGGTACATAACTATGCATGACACAAGTTTTAAGTTCAAAACTTTATCATTTTACCTCACACTGCGTTTACCCGTTGAGTTACACGAGTTATAAACACAATGAGGCTTATTCCGGCACTTATTCCGGCAAATCATTTCGCTTCGGATTGACGTCATAACTCCCCCTTCAAATCATCTCCACATTGAAATTTTTCAATTTGAGACGCTTTAAGGGAGGAGTTATGGCTTCAATCCGAAAAGTTATAGTACCGATTTTTTCTAAATTAAGGCTACATAAAAACAGACGGATGAATAAACGGATGCTAACAAAAGAACATGAGCACATCTTGACATCTTGTAGTAAAATTAGAAATAATAAAGTTTAACTGCACAAAATTGCAGATTACTGCAGACAAGTGTTTTGGCATTACAAATAGCGTCTTTTTTACTGCAAAAGATGTTCGCTTGTGGATGAAAAGACATCCGACAAAAGCGTTTTCATTCATTAGCTCACACCTTTTGCACTGAAAAAGGAGTTCCTTGTAACACCGAAAAACGTGTCTGCAGTAATCTGCAACTTTGTGCAATTAAACGTTGTTATTACAAATTTTACTTTTCAAGCACAAAAGAATGTATTGAATTTTTAGGCATCTTATGCTCTTATTACACGGTGCAATTTTAATTGCAGCAACTTCCTGCAACTTCTCCGCCTACTCACAGGATTATCCCAAGTATTGCTAGACATCAATGAGTATACATAGCCGAGGTCACTGACGTCATGTAGTTTGAAGGATTCTCATTGGATAAAACCTGCAACTAGGTGCACCTATTGCATGCAATTGTAGGCGACACCGAGCAATTTTTCCCCATAGAAATACAAGGAGTTGCAGGAAAAAGTTGCAGATGGTTGCACCGTGTAATAAGACCATTATAGTTCCTAAATACAAAATATGAAGGTTCTACGCCTAATCTTTTTGAATCATACGAAATACGCAAGTGAGTGTACGTTCAAGCCGTAGAGCAGGAATAAGTAAATGAGAGAGCAAGTCCAATCATTGGCTAAACAAAAGCTTTGGCAAAGAGCTCAAATCACGTGACTCACCAACGACCAATGGTTGACACATTTTGCGCAAAACTAGCGAAAGAAACCTGATTTCTTCCAATGCTTTTATTTAAAATCTATCACGTGACATGGGGTATTTCTTTCACGAATGAAAGTCTTCACTCCCTCCATTTTATCCCATCTCAATGGTTCAAGCAACAAGACAGAACTTGTTTAAAAGATTCAGGGATGCTCAATGTGTTTAGTATGTATACCCCTACTTGCGTAAAATCTGTCACAACGAAACAATTCAAAATTGGTTCAGGGATGGTTCATTGAAAATTTACGCTTAAAATTGAATGAGAAACCTTCAGAGAACTCCATAACTCCTCTACATCGTGCAAGGAAGGAAAAGGGGCTCATGGCTTCGTAATTTTAATTATTACGTCTGAACTCATCGTAACAAGCTTGCAATGTGCCTGAGTTCTATCAAACGCTTGAAAACGGGACGCAATCTTCTATGTTTGAAACAAAGCGTTAGTAAATTAGTTTAAAGATCTGAATAAAATTAAACTAATTACACGCGGTCATAATATTTAGAGAAGTTTCCACGCACGAATGTAATTTCCGAAGTTTACAACGTAACGCGCTCTGAAATAAAACCCATTTGAGTATTTTAATGCAATTGTTGGAGAACGACACAAGAACTGTTTTAAGATGTTATTCCTAATTCATGAATCATTTTTAAATTTAAAGCATTTTGTTTCTTGTTATGAAATTTGTTTTCAAACAAATACGAATATGAAGTTAAATAATAGATTCATTAATAGTTCAATGAAGTTTATTAATAGCTCAATTATAATAGAACTATGAAGTTCATACACTATTTTATTCTTGGTCAAACTTAACGAGTGACAAAGAATAAATTTTAAAATTACGTGACTAAAAATTTCTTTTTATGCTTTTTTAAGTTAAACGATTTGAAAAAATTCTTGTAGTGAGGCGACCTTGCCATTAGAAAGACGGAGGGGATCTGTCTGGTCCTCTTGTAGTTTATATGTCAATGAATCAAATAATAACTAACGGAACGAAGTAGAGTTTTGACTTTGAATAACATAACGTATTTCAGCACTTTTTCAATCATTTAGTCATTAGTCTTAAAGCAGTGTAAATATTGAACCAGAGCCAGCGATAGGCTATGTCAGCCTAATCAAAAACTTGAGATCCGGTCATTGAGGGGCCCGGCTTAGAATCGTTGTAGTACAAATTTGATACGTTTTAAGGGCGGAATTGGACCCGGTGACAAAACTGAAAAGGAGCCCTATGTGGCTCTCGGCGGCCTTGTATTGAACCTTACACCTAGAAAGACTGAAGGATTTACAATAGCATCAAAGGTTTTGTAATAAAAAAGACATTTTTTTCCTTTTTCCTACTCGTTGTATCATGAAAAACTGCACTTCACTCTAGTTTCAACATTGCTTTCCTCTTTTTCTTTTTTTTGCAGTCGGTTGGAATCTGAAATGCTACATACTGCCAACTGTTCACCAGCCAAACGGTAGTCTTTGATCTTCGAAAAAAACTAACTTTACATTTTGGCTTGTGGAAATAATTATTATTCACTCAATTTTCATCGTCTAATATATTATTTCTCTTGCCGTTTTTTCTGTCGCTACGCGAGATCTTCCTTATTTATTTATCAAATTCCATGATTTGCCACTCACTTTAAAGCTTATTGTGCGGGGTAATGACGAAAATTGATCCACGGTTAAAAAACTTGTCTTTTTGTTCGGTAACTTACTGCTTAATCCTAAAATCACTTTTGCAAATAAAATCACTTTGGTTTCCGCTGAAAAAAAAGCGTGAAAAAAACGTCTAATTCCAACATTTCCCCATTGTTAGTATTGAATCCAACATATATTTCTTCAAATATCTTGAAAACTCATTCCTGCAGATACTGCCGTTTACTTGCCCATTGGAGTATAGAAGTTATTAGTTCGTCCTCGACACTAGAACCTGAATAAGGAATACATTTAGGGATTCAGCCTAACGACATCACGCTAAGGTGGTTAAAGAATAAACAGTCAAACATTTAGTGTTAAGTATCATTTGTAAAAATAAAAAGCAAAGCAATTAATTTTACTGTTGTCAAATGAGAAATTTTGATTCCTTTTATTTCATTTAGTTGCAGGTTGAACCCTGTAATGACAGATATGCATTTACTTTAAGAAAAGATAACTTGATTATTTTTTTCATATTTTGAGCCTTTTTTTTTTTGGTGCCAATTACATTACTTCTTTCACAGAACACATAGTTGAAAAAAAAAAAAAAACTGAGGGAGATGCGACATTTTTTAAAAAGTTCCTCAACTTAAGATGGGAATATCCTTCAGTAATTTCTTCAAGGGTTGCTATTATTTTCCTGGTAAATCTTTAAAGGAATATATTTAAAAAATGAGCAACTTTGATTTTGCAGGAAAAAGTAAAGCATTTTAAAATAAAAAAATTATATCGCTGTGAAATTAAAGCAAGTGTCACCACCCATGAAATATTTTTTAAAAAAGGTTTTGAATCTGTTTGAGAATTAAGAGCAGTTATTCTCAAAATATGAGATGCGTTGATTGTACGTAAACAAACATTGTAACACTAAAAAAATGTTTTTTTTAATAAATATTTTAAAAATAATCTTTCTGTAATAATTATTGTAATCAAAATTTACTCCACCAAACAGTGGTAATAATGTAGATACCAACCAAAAAGCGAATGAAAGAGCTAATGCCAGTTGACGCTAAAGTAACAGCAATAAAAAAATCCTGATTGTAAAAAAAATAAATAAATAAAGAATAAAAAAGCAAAAGAAATAAATAGTAAGGAAGACACTAAAAAAAATAATGAAAAATTGTCTTAATAATTGGATACTTTTGTTAAGTTGCAATATTCTTTTAGTTATTCAATATAAACGCATTGAAATTTCATCATACATTTTTGTTGGCTAAAAGATATAATAAACTACTCTGTTCCCAGAAAGATGAGAATTTTATTAGAAAATTTAATTAAACTCTTCTTCTTCACCAATACTATATCATTTCTTTTTTCAGACGCAGAAAATATTGTACAAATTGACATTTAGTGACTCAAATTTCACGGATTCTCTAAAATACCAGTTCATCAATTTCCATGATTAGAAATCCGATACTTCGAGCATTCGTTTTATGAAAGGTTCTTACCTTACTTACCTTTAAAAACTCAGAAAAACATTTCTCACAAAAAAAAAAAAAAAAGAAACTTGTAAGAAGGCACGTGTGCTGTTTTATTTGTAGTATGTTGTTACTTCAAGGACGAAATTGGGGAAGTTCTTTAGTTACAAGTGGCCAGAAGAATCAATTTCATTGGCAGCCGTTTTTTTTTTTTATTCTAAGTGGGGGAACGTGGGGGAATTGGCAATACTTTAACAACGTAGTAGCACATGTAATCTATTCCAGTCAGGGAAAGTTATTTTTGAAGATCAACGCATATAATAATATAAGCAATTTTTAAAAATTTATATTCATTTTGTAATATTTTGTTGGAAGTAAAAAATCATTTTTTTTAACTAAAAAATGATAAAGGTTTTGTTATTAATGCTTGAAATATAAATTGAGACCTACTTATATTCGGTGCAGCATTTATTTACTTAATAAGAAGCTTAGTTTTTTTTTCCAAATGTTTTTTAAAATGAGTCAAAGTGTATGTGGAGTTAAGTCATAGAGCTCATTTCATTCACTTATTCGATCATTTAATAAATGACTTACATATTAATTTATTAATTAACTCATTCACATTCTTAGATTAACAATTCACTTACTTATTTTCTCACTTATTTTCTCATTCATTCATTCATTACTTTATTCACGAATTTATTTTTTCTCATACATCAAAAATTTTATTAATTAGTTTATTGCTTCATTATCAATTCATTTATTGATTCAATCGTTTACGTACTCATTAGTTCAATCAAAATTATTTTTATAGTCAAATAAAAAATATTTCATTGGAAAAATATTTTATTTTTCACTTTGCTAAATTAAGAAAAAAAAAAAGAAGTAAACAAAAAGGTAAAAATTTGTACCTTTTTTTCGAAATACAAATTTACTGCCAAAACTTTAAAAAAAACGTTTCAATGTAAATTTTATAGGAAAATTATTCTATTTGAACGTGCTGCAATTTTCAAAAAAAAAAGTTTGTTCATTTAAAAAAAAATATAATTTATAAATTATTTTACTTTGCCTCATCTTTTGTCCTCTAAAAGATATTTGTTTTTCGTTCAAGTTACTTATTTTAAATGCATCACTCAATGTTAGCATTTTTATTAAAGTATTTTAAGTGAGTATTTTTAATAAATTAGTTCATAGAGGTTACATTTTAATTTTGGTGGAAAAAATTCCATCCTCCTACCTAATACCAATACCTATATTAAAGACTTTAAAGTCTTTGCTTTAGTTTTGGGGGTGGCGACTGCCAGTTGATTGTTTAATTATCATTTTTTTTTCCATTTAGTCACTTTCAAAAACTTTGGTCAAACTTTACAGATTTTTTTATTCACACGAAATCTTGTTCAAAAGAACACTAAAAGTTATAATATTTTAAAAGTTGTAACCTAATACATGAAGCAAGTATCAAAAAAACAAATTATCCATGCAATAAGAAATGTAAACAATTGTAATGTCAAATTAAAGACCCTGTTAAAAATAGAAACATTAAAAACCTTTTGTCTACGTCAATATTTTTCAGCTACCAAAATGAAAATGGAAAACATAT
Organism: Uloborus diversus; assembly: GCF_026930045.1. Lineage (NCBI taxonomy): Eukaryota > Metazoa > Arthropoda > Arachnida > Araneae > Uloboridae > Uloborus > Uloborus diversus. The sequence goes on along the minus strand of NC_072737.1, from coordinate 65,550,502 downwards.
TTTAAATGAATCTCTTTCAATATCTTTGGAGAAGAAATTATTAAGTTAGATAGTATTTAATCATTTACGGTTACCGTATCTAGGCGTTTAGACTTAAGTAATTAGTTCCAAGAACTCCCAAACCGATAAGAATGACCCAAATTAAAAAAAAAAAAAAAAAACGAAAGAAATATAATTACTGTATTTTCATATGCCAAAAAAGCTGATGATAACATTTATTAGCAGAAAAGCAATCCCCCCCCTAAATAATTTAGCTTTCATGAACCTTGCAAACCACTGCACAGTAAAAGAAAAAAGGGGGTGTTAAAAAAAAGGCTCACATTTTTTCACCCCCCTTGTGTTGCAAAGTGTCACGCTTCACTTGATCCCTTAGCAGATGTCAAGCTAATTTGCATAATCATCTTATACATATAAAATCTGAGTATCTATCTATCTATGTCCAAGCTTCTTCTCCCGAACGACAGTGAACTGACCATCGAACCAGGTATCTATGGATTCGTCATCTTCCCGTCTTCATGTTTGGCTATTTAACATAATCCTCCGATAATAATTAGTGAAGATATCAATTAAAAATTATTAATTATGACTCTTCGATTTCAAAATAAAATCCATATTTTTCGAAGGCTTTCCTCCATTCAAATTATTATTCAGTGCTTCGTCTCAACTTTCGGCAACAACGCTTTTATTAAAATGTATAGCGTGAAGAAAATCATTAAGATAAAAGATCTGTTGCCATTTTTTTTTCTCGAATATGAACAGGTAAAATTCTTGTTTTTGTTTTGAGGCTTTTCGTGTAATCAGGGGATTTAAAATGTTTACTTTTTTTTGGGGGGGGGGGGGGGGTTCCGCAATCTGCCGCAAAATTTCAATGACTTTTTTTTTTTTTTGGTTCAAGCCTGAGTGTTGAACTTGCGTCACTTGACATAACTTTTATTTTCGAGGTGGACCGTGCAAAGCCGGGCGACGCAGCTAGTACTGTCATAAAAAATGCATGATGTCACATTTTTTGTTATTCACTCCGTACCCTTGTCACAATTGCACGAACCCCTTCCCCCTTTAAAGTGGGATGACCGTTTGTGTAAAATCCCTAAGCAATCTTGATTGTCCAAAAAAAAAAAAAAAAACCTTTATTGCATTGTTGAAAATAAATAAATGAAAAAAAAAAGAAATAAAGTGCATTGCAATGTAAGATAAGTTCAAAACCATAAGTTTTCAAGTTAGGCAAATTCGCATAGTTTATATAAATTAGCTGAAACCTTTTATTTTTATTCACTTCCGTATGCCAAAGAGAATACCTCATCTACAATAGATAGAAACTGCAATTTCCACGGAAATAAAATCTTAATACAATAAGGCAGATTCTTCTAAGAAAAACCTCGCATTTAGTACGTTTTCCAGATGGCTTAGAATAGTAAGACCATAATAAAAGCCAAATTTTTTTCTCCTTTCAACAATCTGATAATGAATAATCCTTACTATTACGTTTCCCCTAAGCTTTGCTAGTTACAGACACTAATATATTTGAAACAAAGTCTAGGGACACTGCTCTGTAGTGAGAGAGAATGTGGGGTGCAAGAGAATGTGGGGTGACGTGAAATGGTAAAATATTATTAATGGATATATTGGATACATGGAAATATCATTTATGGATATAATATGTGTTCGGGGCGCCACCTCTCTGCCAATATTTAAACTATGATATTAATCACGTTGCTAATTCCAAACAGGGTCATTCCATACGAAATGAGCAAAATTCACAAAAAAGTGGTGGCCGCATGGTAACAGATTTTTATAAAATTTGGTATACAGGTTCCTTTTATGCCTGTATAAAAATATCTAAAATATTTTTACTTAATATTTTTTATTTGAATAGTTACATGCGATTGAAATTTGGTCAAATTAAACAGCATTCTCATTAATGCTAAATGTTGCATTTTTGAAGGCTTGTATCTTATTAACTATTAAATGAAAACTTAAAAGTTATATGTTGTTGCAATCTATGGAGTAGAGTAATTAATCTGATAACAGTAAAATTTTCAAAGTTATTATAGTTGACTTTTAACTGAGTTTCAAAAACTGAAAATATTTCAGTTTTCTCATAATTAAGCATTTTAGTTTTCAATCTCAATCTTTAAGGAATGCATTAGCTTTGCTGAAATTAATACCCAATAATGTGCTTAGTATCATAAAAAAACTACCTTACTTTTGAAGTTGTATTTTAACTCCTTTGTCTTCAAAATCAGTTTTAAACTTAGTGACATTTTGTAAAATGATGATTTTCTCCTTCGCATAGACACAAAAATTCAAATGAGGGAAGATTCAGATAACTATAAAATTTTGCAAGAATATAGAGCTGTGTTTCTACTATTTGCTTGAAGAAACTCGAAATTGGTTTTCAATTTCCAAACTTAAAATAAAATTCAGAAAAAAAGCATTTTCTCTGTGTTTTATGGGTCATCCATACAAATTTGACAAATGCGTGCGCTCGACCATTTTACATTTTTTTTTTTGAAATTCATATCCCTTAAAGCTGCATATGAAAGATGTTTAAAACCTTTTTTATTTTTTCTCTCAACTGGACCTTTGATTTTTTAGAGGTCATCAAAAGGGATTTTCGTAGTTAAAAAAGGGACTTTTTGCATTTTGGCGAAAATCTATTTGAATTACATTTATGATAGTTAATTTAAAGCTTTGATGTTAAAGTGCATGAGTTGGTAGTCTTACATGCTGAGTTACGTAGCTGTAAGTTCATAATTAAAATAATGGCAACAGGTTGAAGTTCAAGGTCGAATGTAAAAATTTTACTCATTTCAAAGGGGGATAACTCGCGTAGGGGACACAAAATGAAATACGGCAAAAACTAATTACTGAAACCATGCTAAAAAGATTATGTAACTGTTGCTGTGTGTTTGTGTACCCGTTATAGATTACAGCCCCTCAAAAATCGGAAAAATGACAAAAATGACATTTTTAGACCCCTGTAAACCAAAAGGGGATGAAGTGTATTTCGTCAAATAACTTATTCATGGATAAAACAAATTTCCTCAAACTCATAGCCCAATCTCAAATGCTATTGTGAATTAGACGAGATGGTCCTCTGCCCATATCTTTAAACTTAGTATGTTCTCTAAGAGCTTTTTTTTTCCTATATCACGAATGGAGAGGAAAATTCAACACAATAATTCTGAAAACATTTCAGCAAGTACTTCATAAACATGCTTTTGAGAAAATGAAACACGAAAGAAATGGTTAGTTTTGCTAAACTTACAATAAAAGGAAGTAACTAATGAAATTTTACCTTAGTTCAAGTTACTCTAGCAACAAAAATACGCTGATACCAATGATTAAAATTTAGTAGCATCTAAAAGACACTTCAATGTGTTACGTAAAAAAATTGAGTAAATTTAGAGCATTCCCTCATCTTCAAAAAAGCATCTGAAATAGAGGAAAAAATGAAATTTTCGGAAATTTTTGATTTTTTAAAGTACGATTTCGTCATCAAGAAATTCATAAACAATTACGAAATTAGAGCAGATAGTCAGTTATAGATAGTTTTTCAATCTGAATCATTTTTACTGTTATTTTTTCATTAAAAGAGCCGGAAGAGTGAATTGAAATCTGAAGTAAATTGGCAAATTTTCAGTCTTTGTTAATATCTCTGATTCAAAAAAAGATCCTAATAAATTTTACTTTGCTATTTCCCAATAGAGATTTGTTTATAGAATGTGGAGATATTTATTTTTCAAGTGTACGTTTATAACTTACGGAGTTATTGAGTCACAAACTGTCCGCAATGAACTCTGAAAATTTAGGCTTAGCGTAAGCATCAACTTCTAATTTCAATAACAAAGCAACAAACCGTTTTTAAACTTCCATACTTTGCATTCCCTCATAGATATGCATGGCTTACCTAAATAAAAATTTTCATTGAAATCTGTGACATGTCAGCCACAGCTGATTTGCTCATTTCGCATGTAATGACCCAACAAAAAATAGTTGCGTTTGAAGATCCAGGTACATGATTTCAGAAGCCATTTTCCAAATTTGATACTGATATTGTAATGATTTATGGAATCAAAAAAATAATTTTTGTTATTATAAAATGATTAAGTTCTTATTATTTACATTTTAAATATTAATTGATACCTATTTACGGCCGGGGCTGTATTTATTTAATTGTAGAAATCTTTTGACTTTTATAGGACCTTCGTCAGGTAGTCCTTGCTAATGTAACTCCATGGCTCGGAATCATTTTGCTTCAAATAGTATGGGAAAAAAAGAAAGAAAACGGCGCCACTGCATCAAAAGCCGTCTGGACAAAGTGACTCCAATAAATCTCAGACATAAATTCGCAAAATGAGTGGAGTTTTTAACAAAAGAAAATGAATATTCCTTCAAACACAGATTTTAGGGATTTTATTGCAGTCGGTGACGGCATTTTAGTCGCAGAGTATCCTATTGATGTAGATATTTGATCGGGCATAAAGAAAAATAGCGAAAACGATGCTGGTGATGAAGAAAGGGAAGAACTTGAGGCCAAAAAATATCTTCTGTTTGAGATGCAAGAAGATCAGCAGGTGTCTTGCACATTTTTATAGAATCCCGCCCGAATGATCTTGGCTGCTCTTTTGAGGCATTCAAAGTATCCAAGAACTATTTATGGAAAGAACAAATTTATGCTCAGAAGCAATGATTGCTCACAGACTTTCCTTTTAAATCTCTTTTTCTTTTGGTAAGTAAAAATTCTTGTATTTCATCATAAAAATGTAATTGTTTTCCAACCTATATAAACTTTTGAATTTACGCAATTACGTTGCACGTTAATTATTTCAAGTATATTAAGTAATTGCTTTGATACATTTTATTCATTTTTACTCATAACATAAATTTAATGAGTTTCAATGGTAGCATTTTATTTTATTCTATTGTTTTGTTTTCGTTAAGCTGAATTTTAGATAACTCGATTATTTTTCGCTTTCCATGCAACTTCAACTTATCGATGTCTTACTGTATTTACAAAATTTGTAACGATATTCATTAAGTGTGGGGGGGAGGGCGGGGGGAATGTGGACAAAGTGAAATAGCGGGTCAAAGTGAAATATTGATTCCAGTCAGGCAAAAAATACCACCAAGATAAAAGCCTATGATAATACAGGCAATTTTCAAAACTTGGTACTCATACTGTAATATTTTGGTTACTAGTAAAAATTGTTTTTGCTATTATAAAATGATGAAGTTCTTATTATCAACATTTTAAATATCAATAGAGTCCTTCTAATACTCTGTGAAATATTTATTTAGTTAGTATTTAGCATAGTTGTATTTTAAATATTTTCTACAATCAGTAAAGTACATGCGAGGCAAAGTGCATGGGAAAAAGTGGATGGGGCAAAGTGAAATAGTTTATTTCGTTTACTCGCTCAATCATTTACCAAGTCACTTACGTAATTATTTAGTACATCATTCAATTACATTCCTCCAGTTAGTGAGTTCCCTTATATATTTATTCATTTATTCACTTATTTTCTTCTTTATTCACTCTTTTACTTATTCATTTTTCTTCATATATTAACTAATTTAATTTTCAGTTTATTGTTTTACTATCTTTTCATTTATTTATTAAACCTTTTATTTACCGATTCATTTGATCAAAAATATTTTCTATAATTGAATAGAAAATATTTCATTGGAAAAATATTTTATTTTTCACTTTGCTTCATGGGAACAAAAAGTGAAAATTTTTCACTCTTTTTTGAAGGCATGAATTTACTGCCAAAAATAAAAAATATTGTTTCAATGCAAGTTTTATTTTCAAATAGAATGCTCTTCCTTTATGTACTGTAATTTTTAAAATCAATTTCCAATTTGTTCATTTTGAGAAATCTCAGTGAACTAAACTATTTCACTTTGCACCACATTCCCCTACATGACAATTTTTTCGCTCCGACCCCCCATGCACATAAAATTCACTTTTAAAAATAAAAAATATTTAATTATTTATGAGATCGTACTTATTAGAAAAATATATCAGACTGAAACAAAGTTTAATTTTTAATATTTAACTGCATTTGGTTCAAATCTAATTAATCCTAATTAGAGTAACGATTTTGGTGTCAAAAAGTGGTTTTTGACGTGGAAAGATATATTTCGGGTTTAAACTATCAAAAACCCCTTGAGGTAGGTAAATGAGAGATTGTTGAAGAATCATATAAAGCATGAACTTGTAACAGTTGTCATATATTATGACAAAATTAAATTAGTCTGAGCAATTAGGGTCTTAAGGTTAAATGACAGGATTAAAACCTCAAAGATTTATCTACAGTGCTGGCCAAATTATTAGATTAAGACTGTTTTGAAAAGCAAATTCTTAATTGATTACATAACTAACGACACGTTAACGAACAGTGAAATAATTATCCAATATTTAGTATGCATTCCCTTGTTCTTGATGAGCATTTTAAGTCTTTTTGGCATACTTTTCAGAAGGTTTACACCAGTTCTTAACTTTTTAAAAAAGGAGATGAAAAATTGTTTATACTCACTTTTATTTATACTCACATACACATACTCACTAATTACCTAAAACTAACTTTAAATATAACAGAACACACTAATAAAAAGAACTAGTGAACTGTTTAAGCTGATTGAGGTTATGTGCCTGGTAGGTAGATAAACAAAGAACATAAACAAAGCAGACAGTGCTGCCACCTGCAAACATTAAATTATGCTAAAATAACGTAATAATCAGTGTACAGTATGTACTGTACTTTAACAGTAAAATAAATAGTATTTTAGTACAAATAGTGTACAAAAAAAAAAAAAAACTCTTTGGTCTTATAATTTGGCCAGCACTGTAGATATCATATGCACACACATTTCGTGATTTTCCCCCCTTAACATTTAAAAGCTCAGGTTCAGTTAGCATGCATTTTGAGTTAGTTAAAACATGAATTCACTCTAGATTCTTTTCGACACAAATAAAGAATATGAGGTATAACTATGCAACTATGCATACATATTTGCATCTTGTTAGAAAGTTGAAAAGAGTGTTTACTTAATATACAAGAGGGTAACACATAATATTCAGAAGCTCATTTGCTCTAAATCTTATATTACAGTACCAAATGACAATGTTGTCTGTATCTGGATTTTATTTCAACTGTGTACTACAGGGTGTCCTGAAAAAGACTGACTGTTTTCAAAAATTTATAACAGGAAAACGGTAAATGATAAAAAAAAATTCTTGCAGAAAATTCATAAGATGGGCCGTAAGTTTATCCCTGAGTTCTAAATTTTAGTTGAAAAATTTTCCGATAGATGGCGCTGCAGATAGTAAACCGGTAAATTTAAAAAAAAGATAGAAAATTACTTCATAATTTTTCGAAAATAATGAACAAAACAATATTTTAAAACAATCGTCAGCTGAAATCCCATTTCGCAATCGGAGGAAAAATCGGTGGAATTCTTTTTTTTTTTTTGACTTACAGGATTACTATGTGTAAAGCCATCTACTGAAACATTTTTGAACTAAAATTTGGAACTTGGAGGAAAAAAATTTAGCACCCACCACATGAAATTTCTGCAAGAATTTATTTTTTATTATTAACCGTTCTCCTGTTATAAATTTTTGAAAACAGTCTTTTTCAGGACACCCTGTATTTCCCAGCAGCAAAAAGATATGAGATTGATTATATTTCTTTATTCCAACTTTAAAAGTGTCTTCCCTGCTTCGCCGACACTTAATTCCCCATCCCCCTCCCTCGTTTTTCAATTTTAATTATACCTTTTGATATATTAAAGGGGGACGAAATTTGAAATGTCGGTGAAATTGGGGATAAACCATTTTAAATGCACCCAACAGATTACTAAATGCAATGTTTTCTTTTCAGTATATTTCGAATTTAATAATTAAAATAATAATCTTTTCTTATTAAATGAAATTTTGCTTATGAAATTGGTTTTTGACTTTTTGGCAAGGCTTTTGTCCTGACAGTTTAAACTAGGGATGCGCCGATTAATCGGTATTATTAATCGGCCGATTAATCGCCGATTATTCATAATCGTTCTCTGGCGCTTATTTATAATCTTTTGGCCAAATTTTGCGAATTGATCGGGAAAAGTAGTATTTTCCAAAATATTTTTTTAAAGCATACTTTTAATAAGAAACTATGATGGAAACATTTATTAACAAACAATAGATGTAATTTTCTGCAACATTGGTATAGCATGTCGTATGAAAGTATAAAGAGTAAAAACAAGATAAATTGTTCAGAAAGCGCATGAAACTGCATGAAAGATTAAAGAAGAACCCTCACAGCTGATATTTTAAATTTCAATGCGAAAAACATGAGTAACGAAATATCCCCCCCCCCTACACTTCTCTTCAACCACATATTTGCAATAAATAAAAAGAACTTTTAATCAATATTCACATCAAGCCAATATTAATCCCATCCTATTGATTCCTACATTCTTTTCACATCACCTGCCTTGCTGCTACCTTTTGTTTTAAGCTTATTAATGTTATTTCAATTTATCTTTTCAAGAACAAAAATGAACCGAAAAATAATAACTCCAACACTCCAACGAAAAAAAAAGCTTCTTAATGTTAATTAAGAATGTTTCATTTCTTAAAGAAAACCTGGATCATTTCCCAGTTTTAAGCTATGATACGGTGCCTTCACCCTAGCTTTTGATGGCACAATATTTTCCTGTTTTTTTTTTGTTCCTTCTACGTATGGTTATATCACACACACTCACATAATTAAATCATACGTTATTTTACTCTTTAAATTATTAATTTTTGATTCATCAAAAAAAGAAAAAAAAATTATTAAATATCATTTAATTAAAAAAAAAACTGTATGTATATACCTTGTTATTTTTTATGTTACTTTTCATTTAGTTTTTTCTATTTTTAAAAAAATATACACATATGCTGTTTTTATTGTACAATGTTGCAACATTTTTCATGTGTCGATAATTTTCTCCTTTAGCATATAGTGCCCTAAGATTACCTTATAATTTTTAAAAGAATCAAAATTGGCTAACTAATAATTGAAAATAAATTAAAACTAAAATTGCTCCTGAATTAGATTGCTCAAAAGCCCTAATATTTAAAAATTTTCATGTATATTTAACATAACGTAATTTTATTAACAATACGTAACAATTGGCTCAAAGAAATTGGATAAAATTTTGGAATTATTTTGGGAAAATTAAAGAAAGTGGAGAAAAATAAATCGTCTCTAAGAAATTAACTATCAACCATTTCTAAAGTAAAAAATTATAAGAGATACCCCCCCCCCCCTCTAGTTTTAACCATGGTTTAAACTGCCAAAAACTGTCACGTGTCAACATTGATCCAAATGTATAGTTAGCAATGAATAATAATAAACGTAAAACTATCTTTAGCAGCATGTACTGATTCATTGCTAGTGATTGTTAGAATCTATTTCTTAGAAAACAGCTACTAATCACATCAAACTTATCTTATAAAAGAGACATCCGGAAATAAGGAGAAATAGTTACATCTCTCCTTTATTATAAAAGTTATTTTGCTGAAGAATAAATTTCCTACTTTCTCGGAGGTAAGGGAAATCTCAGGAAGAGATGAGGAGTTTTAGGGGTTTAAGTGAATGAAAAATACTGAATGCGAGTTTGTCGGGCAAAACTCTGTCGAAAATTAGCATCCAATATTTTTCAACTAGTCCAATGTTATCGGAAGAATTTTTCGTTTCTAAGGGAAATTTCGCAGCCATGGCTTTCATAAAATAACTGAAAAACTGAATAAACTTCAACCTCAAATTTAGAATGAGAAAAGGGTTGTCTCTTTCTGATGACAAGAATTATTTTTCGTTTTTCAATATGTACTTATGTAAGATGAGTACGCAGCCTAATTTCATAAGCGCATAAAGCAATTTTCTAAGTATTTCTTAAATCCGTGGTTCCCAACCTACGGCTCAACTTATTTTATTCAATGTTACAAATTGAAATTTTAGATAACATCACATATTTGGAGCGAAATGTTCAGAAATCGCTTTCTGGAAGACATATGCACTTAAACACGCATTAAGTAATTGATGACAACAGTTCATAGTTTGCAATTTTCGTTAATGTTTCACGTTCTCTTATGTTATTTGAAAAAATTTGAAAAAAAAAAAAAAAAAAAAAGAAATTTTATATGTACTCTGGCCTGCGAGAACTCTTTTGATATGAGATGCGGCCCTCGGGAAAAAAGGGTTGGGTGCCACTCATTTAAACCTTTGTAAAGGAATGGAAGCACATAAAAAGTATAAATCCATTAAGTTTCCCAATGAATAATATATTTTAGATGGATATTGAATATAAACTTACATTTGTTCTTTCTTTACGAGAGCATAAGGTCTTTCTGTTTATTGGTTGAAAAGGTCTTGAATATAATTATGAGTTGAGTTTGTTATGTAATCAAGATCTATCGTATTTTTCTCATTTGTAAGTAATCAATGATTTTGCCTCTGTATGGTTTTATGAAGCAAATAAAAAAAGCATTAGCCAAGGGTAAAGTAAAAATAATAAGCAATCTTGATGATTAAGAAAAAAGTTATTTGCAATGAAAGGTGAAGAAAGGCTACTTTGAATTGTTATTTTCTAAACGGATAGTATTTTCTTTTAAACAGTTTTACTAATGATGAAGTTACGGAAGAGGCATAGTTTTCACAATGTGAAGAAGAGGTAATAAACGCGAAGGTTAAAATATTGAATGACTAGCTGTAAATACATGGCTGTGTTCGTGCTATAAAAGTAAATAAAAAAACTTCTGGAGGAAATTTATACTTACTCCCTTAAATTTCCCTTCCCACTCCGCAAAAAAGGAAGATTCTGTTTCGTTGATTAAAATGTGCTCATATAACTTTGTTTAAGCTCCAAGCATATTCCATAAATATTTTTAAAAAAAAATTCTGATATAATGAAGACAACTAGCCGTCACAACCCTCTCTTTTGAAGAAAAAGCATTTAATTTAAATACGCTTAGAGTCGTTCAAATTAATGTAGAAAAGCGTTTAAAAATAATATGATTATAACTTGTAAGTCTCCTAGCCGAAAGAAACTGCTAATAAAAAAAGCAAAGAAATAAAAAAAATCACTAAGTTAAATTTATCGTATAAGAATATTAATAAATTAGAAAGTCGGCCGTCAAAGTATGACGGGTGAAAATTGCTTCTACTCTTCTACAATTGAACGAAGCAATTGCCTGTTTGGTAATATTTTGATAGTTGAAACTTTAACCCTAACACCAATAGACAGCGTTAACTGTTTTCGTTTCTTCATTCCCCTGAAATGACACAGTCTTACCAGTAAAACAAGTTACCGGATCGAGCTCAGCCTTGTCACAATAAAGCCTTTCCCTGCATGTTAAACATTACCAAAACATAATATCAAATTATCATGCCGTGACATGAGTTTCATGGTTGAAACACGCGGGTTACTCAATCGTTGGCTAATATTTATATGAGGATGAAACAAAAAACAAACAGTAACTACAAACACTATATTCAGTAAATTACCGCCCATTAGCCAGAGCTAAAGCAGAAATACGTGAAATACACCGCCAGCTCAGTCATTTCCAGCCGAGGACTGCAGTTTCGAGCTTATTAGCACTCATCAGCCCGGCATAGGAAAGTGACTGAGCTGGAGATGGAAAACCTCTTAAGGAAGCCAAGAGTGCGAAACAAACTGGTAGCTAATATATTAGCTATAATATATTAGCTACCAGTTTGTTTCGCACTCTTGGCTTTCTTAAGAGGTTTTCCATTTCCAGCTCAGTCACTTTCCTATGCCGCACAGTGGTTCAAAACGACAAAAAAGCGGAAAAAATTCAATAACTTGGAATTTTCTCAAAACATGCTTTGGAAAATTGTTAAAATTGTTGCATGGTAGTATTTATCTTCATGCTTGCTGATCGTATTCACTGCGAAACCCCGATTTTACGTCCCTCGAATCTACGTTTTCCCCACATTTTACGTTTTTTGTCATCAGATCCCGATTTTTTCGTACACAAATAATATTAATTTATTTAATTCCGGATGGAAAGTTTGTTATTTATGAATTTCCCGCATTTTACGTTTTCCCTTGGCAGTTAAAAAAAGAGAATTTTTTTTTTAATTTAAAAAATTGTTTCCCTCTGTGCATTTTTAAACATAATCCACTCTGTTGAAAGTTAATCCATGAAAACGGAAAAGCTTCTATTCCATCCGTAGCTGACCTTATAGACTTTTCGGCCGCCAATGAAGATGATCAAGAAAAAGAGGAAACACAACTCTTCTCTTCTTTCAATACTGCATTTAAGAGCTTAATAATAGTGAAAAACTAATTTCTTTATCATAAAGAAAAGGAAAAACTTTGCAAAATGTTCCAATTTTGCAAGATGCTGTATTTACTTTGGATTCAATTACTCATTCTTACTGACTATTTTCAACCTAAACGGCCGAATTCGTAACTTAATGTGTTAGAATGATCTAATTTGGTGTGTACAATAATGTTCTTTTCGTAAAATATCGCATTTTTACATTTTATAAGCGTCATCGTAGCAACCTTTATTACTATTTTTGTTTCCTTATCTGGTTTTTGCTTTTTATACATTTCGTGTCTGCGACCGTTTTCGTTTTCTGCGACCAAAAGAATGGCAATATATCGCCAAGTGTCCGCCAAATTATAACACCACTTGAATTTGCATCGAAATTAACAATGATTTCCCCCCAAAAAGGTGCAAAAGACCCCTTTAAAAACACCCGAATGCAACCAAAGAGGGAGTTGCACAACTAGTCCCCACTAGGAGTCTACGTACCAAATTTCAACTTTCTAGGACATACCGTTCTTGAGTTATGCGACATATATCCGCACATACATACGTACATACAGACGTCACGAGAAAACTCGTTGTAATTATCTCAGGAATCGTCAAAATGGATATTTCGTGTGTCGATACGTTCTTAGGCACTTATCCACGTATGGTCGAGTCGAAAAACAAACTCAACATTCATTCGGGGGTGAGTAAAATGGAAATTAAGGTCGATTTTTAGTGAAATTTTTTTCGCGAATACAATACTTCCTTTTTTGTAAAAGGAAGTAAAAAACAGTGTTTCGTCACGAAGCAAGACATAGTATTAACATTTGGAGGGGGAGGGGGGGGGGGGACTGAAACTCATTTTTTTTTTGTTTTGTTTTTCATATCTTAATTGTTATTGATGAAGTGCAGAGAAAATGGTGTCAGTTTTAATAAAAAACAATTTCACTGTAATCAGTTAAACTTTTTTTTTCCCATCAGAACTGTCACTCCGTCACAGATAGAATTGCCCATAACTAAAATGCATTATATTCCCAGGTAAATGCTATAAAATAAAATATTTTTAAGAAATTAAAATGCGAGGGAAGAAACAAACGAAGGATTTAAAAGACGTAACCATGGCAACAAAATAAAACATTAATTACATGAATGTTGAGGATATTTTCAAACTCCAGATTAAAACTATTATAATTTTTTTTCTAATTGAGATAGAAGCTTGGATCTGCAACCGTAAATCTGGTTACATCTGCGGTTAAAAAAACCGCTCTTTTCAATAATGTCAAAAAAGAAACAGGAATAATTCGTTACATGTCATTGATGGTTTTAATGAAAATAGTATTGCGTGGAATCAAGCGAAGCCTTGGAAAAATCGAGTTAAGAACGCAAATAATACAGCCCTACATTTTATTCTTCATGGAAAAGTGTTTCAAGTTTAATAGGTGCCTTCCGGTAAATGGGGTGTGATGATCACGAATCTAAGCTTAGTTTTTTCCAGCACGTCAGGTTCTCAAGGCAAGTGTTTGAAGTTTTTCATAGAAACGGCCGAAATTACTGAGAGAATATTTATTAAACTATATTTAATAGAAAATTCCTACAAATTTGAATTGTTCATTAAAAAAATGCAGTTTTATCTACGTTAGACAATTTTTTTTTTTTTTTGGAATAAAATTGTTTTTTTCGCTTTTTCTTCATAGGTTCTGGCGTTTGAACTTTCATCTGATGTAGATGGTTGGAAAAGGTGGAGGAATGGGAACTCCTGGTCCATGAGGTACAGGTCATGTAGCAGACGGTAAATCAGGATACTGAATTGTATGTTTATTTTTCAAATGGAAACCCTTGACATCGCAAGAGCAAAAGTAAGAGTCGTCTCCATGGTTTTTTGGTTCTCCATATACCATAGAAATACCAAAGAGTCAAGAACTACGTGTAACTTTTATCCATTTTTTCAATAGCTTAGCACACTTTGGAGCTCAAAGTTTGTCCTGATCACCAAGCTTTACACAGAAGTAAGCTTGATAAGCTTTCTTGATAAATACTGTTATGTTTCGTTGATGCTTTGTTATCGTTAAAACACCACACACGTTTCAAAATGTATCAGGACTGTTTTTTTAAGCACTTTTATTATACTTGGCCTGTTTGTCAGGAAGTAATCTGAGGCCTGGTTTTGCTTATATTTAAGCAACTAGATCACAGAGACTTTTGAGTTTCACTTAATGATTTACATAATCTTAAGGCACAATTTAAGGCTGAAAAATTAAAATTCTGAAATAAAATAATTATTTCGGTTAGATGAAAAATAGCAAATTTCATGTAATTTCCCCATTAATTTTTTAAATATAAAACCCATTGTTACAAATTTCGTTGCCTTGCTACAGTAATGTTAAAAACCAATCATAATGAAAATTATGAATCAAAGCTTCTCTGAAGCAAACATGAAATTAGCAAGTATAAATCCTAGAGTGGAACAAGGATTAAATTTTAGTACCAACTGCTTAAAGTTTTAGACACGTATATAGGTTTTTTCCCTTTTAGTACCGAGCATTTATATGAAAAAATAAGGTGAAGCTTCGTGATGGTAAAATTATTCTATTTCTGAAATACAATTACGCTAAAAAGAATAAAATAACAGAATTTTTTTAAAAAATACAAAGCACTTTTCAAAATACACTCAAAAGGATAAAATAACTTTTCAGGATCAAAAAGGACAATTTAAGTATTCCTTTAGTTTTCGAAAATTCTAAGAAAATGACACGACTAACGAAGAAAAGTGCGGTTCTAGTCATTTTAAACCAAACGTTTCCAATAAGAAAAATATGTATGTTTCAACACTCAAAGTTATGATTGGAAGCAAGATAATGATAAGAAATTTTGTTCATGACTTTGGTCGCACTTTTATTCGTTTGTGGTCTCATTTTCTTGGAATTTTCGAAAACTAAAGTCCTTTCTGATCCTGAAAAGTTATTTTGTCCTTTTGAGTGCATTTTGAAAAGTGATCGGTATTTTTTAAAAAATTCGGTTATTACACTTTCTTTATGACATTATGATCCACTAAATACTCAGAAAACAAAACCCAACTTGATACTTCAAATAACTGACTCTTTCCCTATTTCGTAAACAACTGCCGATGCCGTCAAGTTGACTGTGACAGTTACGAAAATGAAAAAAAGTGTTGCCACTGAAATGAAATCAACATAACATTATACTAAAATAATTTTAATCGATGTATCAAGGTTTCTTCAGGGGTCACTAGAGATTGAGTATACCAAAAATCAACACCAGGGGACTTAATGGGGCTGAGATATAGAGGGGTGAAAAACCGAACTTGCTCTGTCATGTAAACTGTCCTAGGTTGGGTGTTTATTTTCTTTCGTCTTTCTTGGCGGTGGATATTTGATTTTGTTGGTGGCCGACATTTGATTTTCTTAGCGGTAGGACATTTAAAATAAGTAATTTCAATCCAATTTAGGAAATATCAATAAGGTATTTTTTGCTTTAGTACAAAATCTCATAAGGTTTTTTCAATTTTGTGAAAAATCTTGACGTGATAGGCTCAAACCAAATTCATATTCAGAATCAGCGTACTCATATTAGCTAAGGACAAATTCAAAACACCAAAAACATGCAGACCTGTGTAACTCTCGCCTTAATTAAATTAGGGAATTGGAACAAATTGTAAAGAATGCAGAAAAATCTTCCCTTTTGAATGATGTGTAATAATTATATGCGCAAGCAATTTATCACAGCGATGTTCTCAAATTAGAATAAAAAAAGAACTCTATATCGATTTGTTTCGAACTGGTCTGTAAACCTTTCTGGAGCTAATAGAAACAAACTGTAAAAATTTCATCGAAATCGTCAGAGTAGTTCTCCAGTTTTGCGCGCTCATACAAATAGACACTTTTTGAGGACTTTAATTTTATACTATGCAGAGATGTAAGCACCACTGAATTGAAAACTTCACTTCTTATTCGAAAAAAATTGCTAATTTTTAATTTCGTCCATTTCAATTCTCACTTGCAAAGAGAGAATTCCAAACTTCAAATTTAAATAAGATTTTTCGGTTTCTTCTACTGCAGAATGCGTTGAGTTTCTGAACAAAATAAATACTGTCTTTAGGCGCCATTCATTAATTACGTAAGTGTCCCGAGGGGGAGGGGGTTGGAAATATCTCTACAAACCCTTACTTTGGGGGGGGGGGAGGCGAACATGTTCTTACGCAATATTCTAAAAGTTTATATTTCATATTAGAAGTCGTGCGGTCAAGTGGTTTGGCAGAGATCATATTTTATTTGCGTCTAGAAGGTAAAAAACGTATGAGCTGTTTTTTCTTAGTTTTACAAAGAATGACTAGCGTAAAATATAGTAAAAGCATCGCACTGTGTGTGGCATGTTCTATTTTTAACTACTGGTACACGCACGACTTTGCCAGTAATAGAAAAATTAAAAGGTCTTTTGGTTCGCCTGTATATTTACAAATAATGTGTGGTGAATTTTCTCGCCAATTGGCTTGTACCCATGTTACGGTTCCACGTTATGATAATTTCGTATCTCGCCAATTGGCTTGTGTCCATGATACGGTTCCACGTTGTGATAATTTCGTAATTTACTCGTCCATCTTACGATATTTTTGTTCTTAAAATTGGAATAGAAAACGAACCGCATCGAATTTTCGAAAAATCGCTTCGAGGAGCACACCTCTATGCTACAAACAAACTTTGTGCCAAATTTCATGAAAATCGGCCGAACGGGCTTGGCGCGTCACAGAGATCCAGACATCCTCCGGGCAGAGAGACTTTCAGCTTTATTATTAGTAATAAAGATTAGCATCGCATCATGTACAAAAAAAAAAAAAAAAAAAAAAAAAATGTCGCAAAATGTTCAGTCGGAATTCCAACTTTTTAGTAAATATTTCTTTACACAAAAAGGTTTAATAATAGTGAATTTAATTTCGATTCATTATTTTGAAAAACGAAATAGAATCTTACGTAAGAATAAGACGGAGGGGTTTGAAAAATCTTACGTACC
The DNA here is from genome assembly GCF_026930045.1 of Uloborus diversus. NCBI lineage: Eukaryota > Metazoa > Arthropoda > Arachnida > Araneae > Uloboridae > Uloborus > Uloborus diversus. Next base: position 65,533,152 of record NC_072737.1, on the reverse strand, counting down.
CTTACATGGAGGGGGGGGGGGAGATTAAAAATTGCCAAAACCATTTTACCGTAATTAATGAATGGCCACTTACAATATCAAGATAACTTGAGATTAAGATTGTTTATTTACTCTAAAGCATTGAGAAAACTTTTAATTTTTGAATACAAGATTTGATACAGATTTTTGTTTCTGTGATATTTTTCTATTCCTGAAGAAACCGAAAGTTCATACATGGTTAAATAACATTTCATCGCCGGAGGAGATAGAAAATACAGGTTATATATACTCTTATACATTGTTTCTAGAGAATAAAAATTCAATCGAGAGTTTATGTCCACACTTAAACTCTTGTAAAAATTAATTGCACTTGTGTTAGAAATTTTGTTTCCGTTTCTGATCAAATATGTATTAATTTTAACAAATCTAGTTGAAATATAAAGTGTTTGTTTAAAGAAAGCTAATAAATAAAATAAGCACTAGTATATCCAATGTGCTTTAAACTGTATTATGATTTAGAATTCCAATGGATCAAGTAAAATTGAAGCAGTGAGAAGGAAAAGGATGTAAGGGAACTTTTCTTCTGCTGACCCAAAGACCCCAAGTCACGTGACTCAACAATGACGAATGGTTGGTACGCTTTGCGTGAAACAATTGAAAGAAACCTGATTTCTTCCAAAGCTTTGCCTTAAAATATCACGTGACTTTGGGTCTTCGTTTCATGAATGAAAGTCTTCACTCTTTCTCCATTTTATCTCTTCTCAATGAATCGGACTAATTAAGACTTAAGGCAATTTGGTTAAGCGAAAACCCTGACAATTGAGGTAATACGGGTAATAAGCAAAACATATTCGTAAATAAAAATGCATCTTTCGTTGTTGCAAAAAAGCATTCTTTGTAACAAAACTACATTTTACCGGAACTCACAAGTTCTTTATCGTTTTAGTTAAGCAACAATGGTGTCGGACTAACGCTCCAAATTACGCCATATTGTTTGTTAGATTAGTGCTATACTTTAATGTACGTTCTATGCAAGAGTTCGTTTAATCAAAATAAAAACAAATATTTGGCGTATTTATAGTCCTGTTCTAACTGTCATAACTTAAAATTATTATTTAGTAATCATAACTTGCGTTCTACTCTACAAATTTGACCATATTTCAAACGTTGGAAAGATCTCGAGCATAAGAAACCGGAGATCCGAATAAAAGGGGACCGGATGAACGGAGTGCTGCTGTTCGTTAAAAAAAATACTTGAACATAATCAAGAGTGTTGTTCTTAATTGGAATTGCATTTACGTGAAATCGACTCTTTTTCCTAGTAAAGAACGTTCGAGTGAAAATAATTTTTCATCATAATAGAAAAAACTGCCTCCAGTGTGTTACCAACTTTAGTTGATGATTTATAACATGAATGATATCTGACCAGATATCTGTGCAAAATTTCCCCTTCTCCTTCGCTGCGATTCGACGTTAAATCGCGGATATCACAAATTTGCCACATCAACTGTGATTGCGCAGTGACTTCGCCTTGCTTAAATTGATTACAAACTTTTATCTGTTAACAAATCGCTGCAAAAGACGGATATTCACGCTCATATTTCATACATTTTCAAAACGCATAATGTGCTATGTTTAGGTTAAATGCATTAATTTAGAAAATAAGCAAACCAATAAATATTTAAGTATCTTTTTTCTCTTTCAAGTAAATGAGTTTGATGTGTACACGTATTTATATATATTTCTAAAAATATATTCATACCCGTAGTTTCACATAATGTATCACGCAACTGCAGTGAAAATATTCTAATCGTATTCATTAATTTGTTGTTGTGCTTAAGGGGATCTGGGACACAAAAATCGTCAAATTTTGCAATTTTTTAAAAAAATCATTTTAAAACTTTTCCGTTTTTTTTCTGCTAAAAAGGACGTTTGAATCCTGTTTCTATCTTAATTAGAACGAAAGATATAATTATTTTTGTTGCATGCATTTAACTAATATTATACTTAGCTTTAAAACTTTAAACGCGTTTTTCTCCATGTTGCAATTTTCCCCCGATTTCTTGCATTCAAACTCCTATGAGTCAAGAACCGATAAAGATAAAGTAAAGAAATTCGGAGTATATCTTTTCCAAACAGTTTAACTTCAATTTTTATTTGGCAAATTTTGAAAAAACGTTTACTGCAAAAAATATGATTTAAAAAAAAGTATCTTCGAATTTTTCGAAATTTATCTTCAAATATGTTTTATTTTTTATTGAATCATTTTTTTTAACATCGCCGAATAAAAATTAAAACTTAGGTATTTCTGCATATTTTTTTGAAAAAAAATTGAAAATTGACCAAGAATATTTTGAGTTATAGCGATTTAAAACAATCCCATTTTTAAAAAAAAATTACATTTAAACAACATTTAAAAAAAAAAAAAAAATATGTTATGATTTTGCTTATTAAATAGATGCTGAATTAGTGCAAAAAATTCAAAACTCTAAGCTATTTAATATTTTTTTTTTCAAAATATGTCTCAGACCACCTTAAATATAAATAAACAACACGGAATCTTATAACAGAGAGCCCAATGAGTTAAGTCTGCACTCAAGCCAGGGTTCATACTCAATTTCTGAAATAAAATGAAGGAGTTTTGGAGGAGTTTTGAAGGAGAAAAATGAGATTTTGAAGGAGTACTAATGGGCTGCCCGTAAATAATGTCTCACTTTTTTTTTCAAATGTTTGACCCCTTCCTTCTTTGTCACAAAGTGTCACACTTCATCTTACTCCTCCTCTTTTCACGTCATATTTTTATAAACACACTGTTAATAACTGCTAAAAGGTTACTTTTTGTCACCCTCTCTCTTCCCCTTGTCACAATTTCATGAACCCCTCCGCTCTTCTCAAGGCATGACATCACTTGTGGATGTTACAATATCATAACTGCGATTTGCTAAACAATTGTTTTTTTAACACAATCACTTAATATAGTACATCTGCTTATGTATTCCTAAATATTTAAATAATAATTAGAAAAACTGACTTTTGCAGATGAGAGTGTGGTGGAGAGAAAAGCACAGCCAAGCACCATTTAAGCATGGTTTACTTTATTTATGATATGTCTTAGTCATCTAATAATATTTTCACCTTCAACTTTTATAACTTCTATGAGCAATTTGTGAATCACATCTATATATAAAATAAATATACAAAATTACTACATTAAAATCGCCCTGATACCTTGGCCCTTGTGATGAAGGAAAGTTGTGTCAACCAAAGTATTTCAAGCTACTGTCATAGAAGAAGACTATGGAATCTTGAAATAAAAAAGAAGGAGTTTTGAAGGAGTTGAAACCAAAATGAAGGAGTTTGAAGGGCATTTTAAGAAAATTTCCTAAATGAAGGAGTATTGGAGGAGTTTTGAAGGAGCGTACGAACCCTGTCAAGCGCAATTGCTGTGGCATATTTGTAATATCTGCGATTTAACGTCTAGTTTTGCTGCGGTGCTGGATCAAGGTTTAACCAATCAAACTTCAGATAGCTTCCAATTTCCAGAAAGGAATCTATTGTTGCCAATCCATCTAGAACAAAACTTTTGAAACTCCAGTAAAAAAAGTGCAAATGTCTTACTGCTCCACCCCCCTTTTACACTTTTGATGGTTGCTTCGTTTACTATGACATAACTTTTAAAATATTACGATTTATTTTGTTCCTTTGCACAAATATTAAGTACGAATTAAAAAAAATCAAAAATCTATATTAAGAAAAATCATGGAAATAATAAAATATGTAAATATCATATTTCAAAAAATGGAAAGCTGTTAATTTTAAATAATACTTCTAGTAACTTAAGAAATCAGAACCCCCCCCCCCCCCCCACGCAGTTTAAACCGCGTAATTTGAATAATAAACATGCTAAATGCTAAGTCAGAAGAAACTATCTTTTTTTTTTAATGTTGTCAGTTTTAATATTGTTTATGTTAATATCAACTTTTTAAGTCGTATAGAACCCAATACTTTTTACAGCTGTTAATTTCAATAATAATATGTATTTTCAAAGTCAGAAAGAACAAGAGATTCCCCCTTTTTTTTTGCAGCTGTCACCTTTCCCTTAATACTTACCACCGTCACTGTCATTTTCTAACAACTCAAAGTTATCTTTTAGTACTTTTGCTATCGCATCGTTGGACGATGATAAAGGTTTTGGGCTTGCAGTAAAAAATTTTTAATGTATGTTTAGTATAGAAAATCAATTGAAATCTTAAGTGCAAAAAGATTACGATAAAAGTCTTATGACTCATTAGTAAAAGATTAAACAAAGTTTCGACGTTTCAATTTTATGAAATGTTATAGACGCTCACGTGCTATTGTTTTCTTTTTCTTATTGAAATAAAAACTATCTGTTGAAATTTTAATTCAAAAATAAAAAATGTTCCAAAAACAGGATTTTTGTTGAACGATTTTATTTTTATTTAACCAATTTCTTGTGGCTGCAGAATTTTTAACAATCACCCCTCAATTCTATATTTACTATACTCAAACCTATATGTTCAAAGAGTGAAAAACAATATCGATCGAATTTATTCGAAACATTTATTTCAATTACTATAAAGTTGTTGTGTAAAAAAAGAGTTTCAAAAATCCCATGAAATTTATTTCATGCAAAATCTTTTCTTTATGATTTATCTTTAAAACCTAAGCATCTCAAGCCAACTAATTCTTTTTCATTTGATGTAGACCGCTTCGCTTTTTGTCAAAAAATCAATTTGATGCAACCTCAAGGGAAAGATTTAAAAAATAGCACTCTTTTTGACATTCAATTTTGTTGAAATTTACGAGGGACTCATTTGCTTATCTGAGCAGTGAAAAAAGTAAATTCTTTTCTAACCCACATGATAGTATTATTTGTTGGCAAATAAAATGCAATTCATTAACAGCATAAAATGTAAAATTTTACGAAGCTAAATAAATCATTTTTGTAGTTTATTTTTCTTTAGAATTTGACTTTTTGCGAACATGTTTATATCTTCTCCACGGTATTTTGCTTTATCCTTATATATTATTTCTGTAGCCTGTTTTTGGTTTCTACGCCAGATTTTCCTCAATTCTTGATCGATTTCTTTGATTTACGCCTTATTTCAAAGCTTATGGTGCTGGCTACTGACGAAAAATAGACCCACGGTCTAAAAATTGTTTTTTTCAGCCGAAAAACCTGCTTTAAAGAACCAGAATGAGGTTTTCGGTTAAACTTATAACTTTAATTTGCGCTATGACCGACAGAGCTGAATAGCTTGATCGGCAGAGCGTTCTCTTCGTAACCAGGAGAAAGCGTGTTCGGGCCCACGTCCGGACAATCTGCAACAAAAAAAAAATAGAGAAATATCTCGCATTACATGAACACTTAATTAAGTGAATAACAACTATGAAGGAATAGAATAAATGAGAAGGAAACGCTCCTTGCTGATATGAAAACTTGAAGTGACTTTGTGCTAAATTACTTCTAAATTGTACGTTTTTTTTTCTTTTTAAGCTTTGGCTCTGGTAAGAAAATTAAAGCATAATGTAAGCGAAAATATAAGTAACAGGTTTAAAATTTCAGACTACAATAGAATTGTTTTTTGTTCAGAAAAAAATAAATCATATATTGAAATATATATTCTTCTAATGAGTTTTTGACTCTTTATACAAATAAAAAAAATTACTACCTCAATTTGAAGGGTAAAATATATATTTTTTCTTCTTTTTGCAAAAAAACAAATAGCTTATCACATTTTTACTACATTTGAAAAGCTACGCTTAAAAAAGAGCATAGTTCAATTTATTTTGTATTTTAACCGTGCTGTTGTTAAATGGTGAACACGTGCTGCCATCTAAGTCATAACGGTTCAAGCAGCCTGCGGTAACAAATTGTAAAAATTTTCAAGAATAAAAAAATGTTTCTTCAATATCTTATCTTATATATTATTCCCTTCTCATTTTAAAACTTATCAGGCTGGCTAATGAAGAAAAAAAGACTTACGCAAGACTTTGCGCAAAAGTTGGCTATCGTGCCAAAATCTCAATGATCGGAGTATCCCGTTATTTGCTTCAATTCCAACTGATGTCCACTGAATAATGTCCACTCTAGTTTTGTTTACATGTTGTTCTGTCCTTTATGTATTGTGATAAACACTGGTTGTATAGCTATGAAAAAATAAATATACGTACATAAATAATAGTCATCGAGTCACCCTCCACAGTTTCAAATGTTTATGCTCCTCAGATATTAACAGTTTTGGTTTGAAAATAAACATATCGTTGCCATCCAAAAAAAAATAGAGGAAGTCGTCTTTACTTCCTTTGCGAAACATTAAAAGGCTTAATTTAAAAAGATTTTCATGTGAATTGTCATTGCTTACCTCAACACTTAAGGCCATATCACACGTAGCGAAATTCGTTCAACCTGACGATCAACTTCGGTTCGACTCAACCGCGAGAGCGAATTCCGACCGGAAAATCCCCGTGTGCTATGCTTTCCGAGGTTGAACGTATTCCATTCAACTTTTTATCTTCTCGGCAAAAAAGTTGGATCAACCGTAACTTTCAGCCAATCAGGAGGAAGCAATCCTCTGACCTGTTACGTCAAAATACAACATGGCCGCCTGTAACAACATCAACAGCGTGTGCAAGGAATGGAATAAACTGCTAGAATAACTTCAGGTGAGTTATTAGTACTATATTTTCGTCAAAAACAAATATAAAACGTAATATTTTATAAATCTCCACCTTATTATTGTGTTAAAAGGTTAATTTCTAGTTCAAAGTCGTCGTAAGAATTTCCTTGCCAAATTCGCCAATCTCGTAGTGTGCAATCTTGCCAAATCAATGAATGTTTATAAACAATCTGAAGCAAGAGCAACGGTAATGGGTCAATCCGTAGAAATCACCCAGGCCGTGTTGCTCGACATTTTTGATTTTCCTAATTTTTTTACTAGTAAATTCTCACTACTAGGTGAGTTCAAAAGTGTTAAAAGAAAATTTTTTAAGCTCATACTTTTTTTTAACCCACCACTTTAAGTTTGCTTAGTTGCCGTTTTTGGACCAAAAACAAGTTTTACGTAAATGCATCTAACTCGGTCAGTTTTACAGTTATCAGGACAAAACAAAATCCATCACCAGAAGGATGCCCCAGATACGATTTGCTTGCAAAATATTATTTAAATGGTGAGAAAGGTGAAGAAAAAAAATAACAATTACAAACTGAAAATTAGCATAAAATACGAGTTTTAGTGCAACAAAATTAGTAAAAGGAGGAGAGTCTCAGCTGTATTTTTTTTCTTCTGTAGATATAATATAGGACTACTTGTTGTAGAAATTTTAAACTTAAGAACTTTGTCCTTTTTTTTTTTTTTTTTGCAAACTTTTTCAAAAATGGAAAAAATCGAATTTTGACTAAGTTTAAAGTAAAATATCTCAAAAGGGACTAGTGAAAAATTATGAAATTGATACAGGTAACACCTTTTTTATGACATGAAAATATGATTACAATTTGATGACTGAGACTCAACTGGTACTAGAGTTATAGAGCATTAAAGTTGGCCAAATATTGCATTTTCGCAAAGTTTAAAGCAAATTATTTCAAGTGGGAACGAGTGAAAAACAATGAAATTGATACAGGTAGCAGGTAGCACCGTTTTATTATATGAACCTATGATTACAATTTGGTGACTGAGATTCAACTGGTGTCAGAGTTATAGTGCATCAAAATTGGCCAAATATTGCATTACACATACACAAAGTTAAATATTAATTCATAGATAAGCTTCACTTTCCAAACATTTAATAGAAACAAAAGTTCATCTTCTTTAGCAAATTAAATTCATGCAATAGAATTATGCACAAAAAATAAGCAAATGAATAAATGAAATAAATGTTTAGCTCCTTTGTCCTAAACATTTAAGTATATACACATCATAAATCAATTGTTATTAATAACAACACATTTTTTTTTTTTTGCTACAATTTATCATCTTTTACTTAAGTTTTCTTCTGTTTGTAAAATACCAGACACCCGGTTATCACATTCAGAGGCTGGAGGCAGATGTTATCGCTGAGATGACATCTGCCTCCAGCTCGGTTATTCGCTCTTCCGGACTGATGAGTTCCAATAAAAACGAAACTGTAGTCTCTGGATATGATAATCGGGCTGTCTGGTATAACATGTGGATTGTTTAAAAACAGCACACACACCATGCCTATACTTTACGAAATACATTGATTTTACATTTCATAAAAGCTAGGGGGTACTTTGCCTCTCCTCCTCCCTGTATAATATTCATGTTATATATACTTGTCTAATTTGTTTTCTTAATTTTAGATTATGTGAGAAAGAATTTCAAGTTATTGTTTACAGATGCAGTTATAGAGGTTGCAGTCAAAAACTGTTTGTTCCAGGGCGAAGTCAATTATTGTTGAACTTTGAAATGTAATTGAAATTATGTATTAATACATATGAGTGTGTGTGTGTGTATGGAATTTATTGTAAATAAAGTTTATGTATAAATTTTATGTGTCAGTTTCTCTAAAGAATACTAGAAAAAAATGAACTTTTTTAATTTTTTTTTTCTTTCTTGGTATATATTATAAAAGATAATGTTCCTTCAGTATGCTTTGTAAAAACATCTATGAAGCATTGTTCTTCTCAGAGAACAAAAGTAAAACAACTCACAATTTCTTACTTAATTGAATGTACCTGCATGACTCAATTAAATCAATAGAACCATTTTAAGTCCAATTTTTCAAACTATGAAAAGTAGTACAAACCTGCCTAAATCAGTAGAAAAGTTGGTATTCTTGCGTTCTATGTAACTTGTAAACTATGCAATAAGTACTTTATACTCTTCACTATTTAAAAATTTAAGTTTTGATTTTTTTTTAAAAGTAATAAATTTTATGTGCATGTGTTGGAAAGATAAAATAGAATGGGTCATGTACAGAGGTTTCATATAAAAACAGTAGCATGTATATATAAAAGTAGAAAATTTTGTTATTCCACTTTTTGTGCATTGCTAAAAAGATTTCTATTTTAACAACTAAACTTGGTGTACATTCAATAGCAAAATAATAATACTTAGACGAGGTTGGGTTTTTGACAAAAAAAAAAAAAAAAAAAACCTGTTTTTGAAATGACCTGTTAAAAACTCCAATACTGACATTGATAGTTTTTATAAACACATATGGTTTCCTGATGCTGAAAAATTATTTCACATTATATCATTAAAATTAATAGTTTAATTAATAAGTTTGATTAAAATTAATTGATAAATTTTCTTGTAAATTTGTTACACTGTAAAAGTAGTTATGGATAACTGTTACAGCTTGTTTTCAAAGTAGTTTTGTTTTAAACTTTTTAATAACTTAATTCATTTGTAACAATTAGATACAATTAATTTTATCAATCAAAAAGGCTTTCTGGGAAAGGATTTATGCAATGTCTCTTTTCTTTTGAGTAAAAATGAAACTAAGTTGATCAGAACTCAATAGTTAAGTATAATAGTATCTAAATATTTTGAATGGTGATATTTACTTTTTTTTATGTTATTAATTTTTTCTCTAATATAAATATTCTCTGTTTATAGAGGAACTAATAGTTGCTTGATACAACCAAAGACATAAATGTCAAAAACTTAAATACCAACTCTAATAGCTTTTGTAGCGGTTATCTCTCAATTCAGGATGTCCCAGCAAAAGTATGATGGGAAAGTTTTAGACAAAACAATATACCCCTGTTCAGCATCAATAGAGAGGATATTCTCCAGTTTTGAATTGATCCATTCCAAACTTAGAAATAGACATGGTGTGCAAAAGGATTTGAAATTAGTATTTTATCACTGCATGGTTTGAGGAGAAAAGATTTAGAGTGGGAATAAATGTAAATGTTGACTAAAGATCCAAATTTTATTAAAGTTTGAAAATTAAACTAGACAAATGTATGCATTGCCTTTCACTTTCAACTTTAAAAAAAATTAAGGAATAAATAGTCATTATTATTGTTACTATTCAATATACTGCTATTTCCATTACTTGTTATCCTATACTAATAGTAGCTCTTTTATTCATCTCTCTCATTCTACAGACAAGCAGCTTGTTGAATCAACATTCTGTTTGGGATTTTTTACTAAACATATATTTTTTTTAATCCAAAAGAGTCGAAAAGTTTCCTCTAGTGTATGAAATCAAAATACTTTAAACTGAGAATCATTTGTTGTAGCAATTTCATACTAAATACAAATTTTTTAGTCAGGTTTTGGGCAGATAAGTGTTTAAAAGTAATAACTCAGAAATGTCCATTTACTTGATTTATAATTGCTGTTATTAAATTTTGTCACATATTTTAAAGTGGTAGACAAGTTTACTGGTTTAAAAATCACAGCTTTTACATAATTAGACAAGTTATTTATAAATATCGACTCTTACTCAGGTCCAGATCTACATGCCCGCAGTTGGGGGGTCAGGGCAACGACCCAAGAAATTGGAAAACTTTTTAGATAAACGAATACACTTAAACCTTCAACGTTGCAAACACATTTGGGAATTTCTGTAAAGTATCAGGATAATTAAAAGATTTTATTTGGGAAAATCAGCAAATGTGAAATAAATACATAGAATTACCTTAATATGAGCCACGAAAATGTCCGTTTCAAATAAAATTATTTAAAAAAACCTTTAAATATATTATGAAAAGCAGCAAGACTAATCAAAGTGTAAAAAACGTAATAGTTACATAAGAGTTACCTACATTTGCAAAAAAAAAAACTTGCTAAGACCCAGAAAGATGGATAAAACAAAATTTTTTATTGTAAAAAGTTTCTTATGGTCCATTGATTTTGTAATGAACTTATACGTAAAATGAGAGGAAAAAAATCAGGAGTTAAGAATTTCAAACTCCCTCAAAAACAAAATAAGTCAAAAAAAAAAAAACTTTGTCTGATAATTAAAATAGCCGTTTAAAACATAAACAAATAATAATATTGAATTAAAAAAAAAATAGTGAAGAAAAGCTTCCATGGTTTTAATCAATTCTTATCGGGGAAGGGGGGATCAAAACTTACAGATCCAGGCCTGCTTTTACTCATTGTTTTTAGGTAAAAGGGCTGTTATCGCTGTATTGAGCTAGTAAAATTAACATGTTTATAAATCACTTTTTCATAATTTCGAATGATTGCAACTTTCAAAACTGAAATTTATTTACAGTTTTGAAATAAATTGAGAAAAAAAAACCCATTAAATCCAAAAAACATCGCTCAGAGTACATTGTGCTAAGTCGCCGAAAGTGGTAGACAGAAGCCACGTTTAGGATCAACCCTTCATTTGAGAGCCTGGAAACCCTGTTCAACTTCTCTAAGAGAAAGTTGAATGAAAGCTTGAAGTTGAACGGGTAGGTTGAGCGAATTTCGTTACGTGTGATATGGCCTTTAGTTAATTTGTTGATGTAGTTCTCATTTGTTAGCAAAGAAAAACCAAGGTTCGAGTGACTCTAAAAATATCGAGCCGAGGGCATAGTCCGGTGTAGCCTGGTAAGCAGTACACTTTGTACCCATAGAATACATTTTAACTTTGTCTTTGCATGTCGTAGATTTCAGATGACCACTGCGAAAACGAGATATGACAATCTGCTCCTGTCTGCTGCAGCAGGGGGACAAGGAACCACTAGGACGTTTTCCCTGGTACCAGGAATGTGCAGGTAGGTCTATGGGGTCATGAAGAATGATGAAGCGGGAAGGCAATTCTGAGGAATTCAAAGTGAGAGAAGCCATACACTGTTAAAACTACAGGTTGCGTTTGGCACCTTTCAGGAGTGAAAAGCTTGTTCACCAGCGACACCCAATATGGAGCCGAAATGGCACCTCTTATTTGGGTGAAAAACAGGCACCTTCTAAAAGCTAGGCAGCTGGGGTGACCAGAAAGGACCTTCCGAGAGAAAAATGGCACCCTTACTGATTTCTACTGTAGATCCTACTCCCCCTTCTTCCGTATTGTGTGTGTTTTTGAATACAGTTGTATAGTTGTTCTTTTTTTTTTACATATATCTAGTTTTGATTTATGACATTCTACGTTTTGGACATTTTTCACATTGAATTAAGCACTGGAAAAGATTAAAACTTGTAATTACAGCATTTGATCATATTTCAGAGTTTTCAACATAGTTAAGAAGCGTTGCTTTAATTCATCTGATCGTGCTCTAACTCAGTGTTTCTCATCTTCTTTTGACCCACGACAGGTAAAAGCAAATGAAAAGAATTACGGACCAGTAAAATTTTTATCCTTTTCTTTAAATTAATAAAATAAATAATAATAATGGAAATAACAACTCTGGGGCCGTTAAAAACGTGTCAAAAAATTCTGCGTATTGATTATTTTTTTTTCAGTAATATTAAAAATAAATAAAACAATAAATATCTACCCCCCTTACTTGGTATCAAAGACCTGTCACATATATTTAAATTTAAAGACTAGAAGTTTTTCGCCACTTTTAAAAACCAAAAGAAAATTCCAAAGCTATATTATCGGCTTCACAAAATAACACCAATTAGATAACCGCTAACAGGAAATGATTCAAACACTTGAATGAAAAAAAAAAAAAAACTAGACGGAACGAGTTACATTTTTTAGTTCATTTTTTCCCGCTTGCTATTCTGTTTTATAATCTACGAAGAACAAGAATCATTTTTTTTTCATTATTTCATCTCACTTGTTGATTATCTTACTGCTGGTCAATAATGTGGTGGTTAAACGTTGCTTATCGAGTACTCAAGAAAATAATGATAGATATTTTTAGTATCGGTTTGAATGTTGGAAATAGCACTACAGTAACCGTTAAACAATAAAAAGCAGTAAACGTACTTTAAAAAAAACTTTTAACTATGTTTGAAAGCCCTGAAAGCTACAAAGTGATCAAAAGCTGTACTTACTTGATATTTTGGAGTTGAATCCTCGAAACTTTTAATCCTAGAAGAGTTTTAATCCAATATTTTACTTAATTCAATGTGAACGTAACATCGAGCTACTTATCCTGCGTCCGCCATATTGAAGTGGTTGAATGAATGTCGAAGTCAACGCGCATGCGTAACGATTCATTCTGCGATTGCCTGCTGTTTTCGCACCCCTGCTGCGTTTCCTGGCTAGTATGGCACCCTTTGGTACCATGCCTTCACCTTAGGGGGAATATATTCTCTCGTCTGGAACCCCTGGTTTTAACAGTGTAGAAAGCGTTGGCAGAACTGCACCACTTTTAACAAGTCTGTCTGCAATCTCGCTGCCTGTATGTCCACATGGGAGTGCAAGGGGATCGACATGGGAGTTGATCCACTGCAAGTGAATTTCATGAGAGATGGAAAGACTTCTCAGTTTGCTCAAAATAGCCCTTCAGTACTGTCACCCACCCTGTGCCAATTTGAAAGATTGTGGAAGGCACTTCGGTTATGGTTCCAGTTTCGTTAAGTAATTTAAAGTACTACAACTTGCGAGCTGTTATCTAACAAAGATTACGAAATTCAATCTAATTTTGCCACGTCATAAAAAGGCGTGTCCTACGCCATACCGTCCGAAAAAGAGACAACGTTCCCCATTAAAATGCTATGAAACCCCCCTCCAAGAATGAGACCTCCCAAAATAAGATGAAAAGCCCTAAAAATGTAATTTAAATTACTTAACGGTTGAAAATATCCATGCACCCTTTCTCATGGGCACACCCGTCAAAACCCCTCAATGATTTCATTTGAAACATATTTCTAGGCGATACACGAACTTCAAACTTTGAGCATAGTGATTTAACGCCATGAATTTCATTATTTAACGTATGCGTTAATATGTTATCTGGGGGCATGGTAGTGCTCCCTGCCAAGTAGAGTAAAAACAAATCAAGTCGAGTCAAACAAAAGCAGAGCCGTAACATCCTTCTCTAGAAGAAACTCACGACCCCCCCCCCCCCCCACCGTTGGTAACTTCGTTGTGCATAATGCTAAAAGACTGAATTTTTAGTGACTAAAACAACATTCGACAGCGAGCAAGTTGTATAAGAAAATTTCGGTCCATCACTAATAGTTTGAGAATCATTGTTGTCGAAGTTCTTGAATTTTGCCACTGATAGGATCTTCAAAAATCTAAGGCATTTCCAGCAGTCACACAAGGTGAAATTTTTAACACAGTTAATATTTAGTACGTAATGGAAAAAAATCATCCGTTCATTCCCGAGATTTCACTCACGTGATGTAATTTTAGAGCTGATTTCTATTATTGTCAATTAGTATCCGACAAATGGTGCCCTCTCAAGTATTCTTTTTTATCAAATAGGAAACCCCTCATTAGTCAGTGGGCGCTGTTACACTGAATTACAAAAATACATAAATAAATAAATAAATAACACGAAAATGAAGACGCCGTACAATGTCGAAAGCACCGATTCTTAAAATATCGAAATAGATGATTTGAAGCTAGTATATTGGTTAGTAGAAGATAGATATTTTGACTCTTAAAAGGTACAGGAACATTTCGATCAGTGGTTTAATTGTTGGCAACTTTCCTAAAGGATTTTGGTCAGTATTTTATTAATAGAATAAGACGTGAAGTTGTACAAAATTTGGTCATAACGCCAAAATCTCAACCAGAAATATCCCCTTGTCCGCTTTATTTCAGACAAATATCCATCGTATCGGGAGGGAATATAACAAAATGAATTCAATAATGCCAAAACATAAGAATAAAAAAATTTCAAGACACAAACTAAAATAACTAACTTGGTGGTTTTTCATTCGTAAAACAAAGTTTTTTCAGTAGATGCAAGAATTGCATTTACGTACATTTTTTTGGTTTTTTGGCGATATTTAATTAACCGATAAGAGATCAAATTCTTTTCTTTGAAGCAGTCTTAAACTTCGTGAAATGGTTTCAATCTTAAAAGGATTCCTTACTATAAACTCTGCTGATGTATATTTTTTTAATTATTATTTCACGAAACCATGAACTATGAATAAGTACTAGAGAAGCAACACATTCTAACAATTTTGAAGCTACAGAATTTTCAATAGCACATGACTGCCGGCAGGAAAGCGAATCATTTTCATTCAGAAAAAAATTCAGATAATTATCTAAGCGAACTTCTTACTAAACAGATAAGGATACATATGCTTTATGCAACCTCATCTTATTCAGTTTTAAATCTCCCGAGTGAGAGTTCAGACCTATTCTATCCTGAATATCACGCGTCGCAGTAAGACGTCTCATAAGGGATGGCAAGGCAAGTTTCGGGCTTTTACATAAAGCTCTGCTCAAAATCTACGTGTGAAACGAGTTTCATTAATTTTTTTGAATCTCTATAAAAAAAATTATAATAATTTTGATTTCTCCAACACCACAGAAATATTAAATGGATTTTTGTTTTAAGAAAAAACGTTTAGAAGAAAAAAAACTAATAGTTTCTTTCGCTACGGTAAGCATAGTTGTAGCACTGCATCCATAGAAATAAAATCAAATCATTTTTTAAAATCTCTAATCAGAATACAATATCTTAACCTTGTCCTACAGCTCACAAAAAACTACCTGGAATTTTATTAATTTATTTTTTTAAAGATAAAGACATTTATAAATAAACAAAATCTGAGTTTATTTCTTACTGAAATTTATTTTGAATAATATTTAGGCTATCGATTAGAATATAATTCTTTTCCATGGGGCAATAAAAAAATTCGAAAACTGTTTTCTTTTTCAATAAGATTCCCTACTAAAAACTCCACCGATGTGCATCACTTGATATTTCACGAAATCATGAACTATCAATTAGATCAACAGAAGCAACACACTAACAATTTTGAAGCTGCAGAATTTTGAATAGCATATGACTACGGCTGTAAAAAGAATCATTTTCATGCAGAAAAAAGTCAAATAAATAACTATGCACACATCTTACTACGCAGGTTAGGATACACATGCTTTATGCAACCTCAGTTTTTTTCACTTTTTTTATATCTCATGAGTGAGAGTACAAACATTACCTACCCCAAGTTCCACGTTTAACGCAGTAAAACGCCTCACAAGGGATTGCTGGGTAATTTTTTTGTTCTCATCCAACTACTTATTAGCACTGATCAATGGCTACAATTTTAGAAGATTTTTTTTTCTAAATTGCCTTTAGAACATAATACTTTCAACTTGTCTAACATTACACAAACAATTACCTGCAGTGTTTTTTAAGCAAAGAGTTTTAAAAGTAAAGAGAAAAAGAGTTTTTTTTGTGCTACTTAAAAACTTTTATTTTGGAAGAATATTTAATTCATAGAACATAAAATAATTCTTTTCCATGAGGCAATCGTAAACTTTGAGAAATGGTTTTATATCAATAAGATTCCCTACTGAAAACTCTACTGATGTATTTTAATTGATATTTCACGAAAACCATGAACTATCAATAAGTACAACAGGAGCACACATTCGAACAATTTTGAAGCTACAGAATTTTGAATAGCACATGACTGCCGGCAGGAAATAGAATCTTTTTTATTCAGAAAAAAATCCATATAGATATTTATGCAAACATCTTACAACGCAGGCTTGGATACACATGCTTTATGCCACCTCAGATTTTTCTTTTTTTTAATATCTCATGAGTGAGAGTACAAACATTACCTATCCCAAGTTCCACGATTAACGCAGTAAGACGCCTCACAAGGGATTGCTAGGTAAGTTTTTTGTTCTAAAGTAACGTCATTTTAGCCCTGTTCAAAGGCTACAATTTAAGATAAATTTATTTTTTTCTAAGTTTGCACGCAATATTTTCAACTTGTCTTACACTGGACAAACAATTACCTGCAGCGTTTTTTTTTATGCAGAGAGTTTGAAAAGTAAAGAGAAGAAAAAGTTTTTTTTTTTTATTAGAGAAGAAGCATTTTTGTTTGGGTGGACGTAAGTTTTGAAAAATACTTTTCTTACTGCATGCCCTACTGAAAATTCTGCGCATTTATTACTTGATTGACCCTTAATAAAACCATGAACTATCAAAAAATACACTATTGGAAGCACATTCTAACACTTTCAGTGCTACAAAAGTAAGAATCTTTCGTTACTGTAGACCGGAATATGAATATCCCACCAAAAACACAAGATGTTCCAAAATGCAAGAGGAAAAGATTTTCCCAGTTCTTAAAATAAAAAATAAAGTCAGGTACTCGATTGTGACTAAATTGGTTATTAGATTTAAGAGAACGAGAGGTGAAACTAAATACATTTGCGCATATAATTTATTTTTTTCAAAGTTAATCCCACCAAAAACATAAAATTTACAAAAATGTAAGTCTCTCTTCCACCGTAAAAATATGTGAAATCTCATGTAAATTCAAGTCAGTTGTATTAATTAGAATCCTGAAAAGAACCTATTTAACAACTTTTCCAAAAAATACTCCCTATTTATAAGTGTTGCATTGTTTGTAGTGAGCATATTAGTATTAGACCTCTTTTTTTCTGTATCAAATGTAGTGACTTTGCACTCGCTTGGCAACATAATATAGCATATAACTAATAGTAGCTCTTTGAGCCCTTTATTTGTGCTTTCTTACATATTGCATAAATTAGCCTGGCCAGCACTTTATTTTACAGTCGTACTCTAAATAGTAGAATGTTCTGTACTACTCCTGTCCAAACGAAAAATTCTCTTCAGGCAGACATTATACGCGGAAATATTTAGGATACGCATTACAAAAAGATTAGTTAAAAAATTCCAATTAAAATATTACTAGGACGGAAAATTCCTGTTTCCGTCGGTTGTTTCACATTTAGCTAGTTAGTCGCTTGCTCCAGCGAAACGGATAAGTACCAGTTATTGCACATTCGTATGTTGCCGTTCGATTTCCAAGTCACTATATTTGTCATAGAAATAAAGATTCCGGAAGGTAAGTTAATAGAAAACAGTTTATTGCAAAATTGTTCAACAGGTGCGTGCTTACCAAAATACTAACTAAAACAACAGACTTGATTTCACATGATATCTTACAGCTTTTTTATGGTGGAAGCAAGACTAGCATTTTTATACATTTTATGTTTTTGGTGGGATTTCCTTTCTTTTGTAGAAAATGCTTCCTAATGCTATAGATATCAACTGGAAATGAGGCAGATAAGGAGATATTTCTTAGTGGAATTTTGGCGGGATTATCAGATTTCGTACAACTTTTCGTTTTGTTCTGTCAATAAAACATAGGCCAAATTTTACATTAACGCTTAATATTTATGAACAGAAATGGCGACAATGAGGAAAGTTGCCAAAAATCCCAGTTACTGAAATTTTCTTGCAACTTGAAAAAGTCGAAATATCTTCAAAATAGTCTCGATAACTGAATCGATTATTTCAGAAAGTGCATAAGTCCAACTAATTGAACTTTCCAGGAATCAATAAAACGTGATATTTCATTCAGAAATGAACTAAAGTCTATGAAAATTTTTATTAATAATCTAGCCACAAGTAGGATCATTATCTCATTTTAAATTATGTTTCATTTCGTCACTGACATTATGTACACTTTTTTTTTAATTTGAACTTATGCCCTTTCTGCAATAAATGTCCTGAAAGACTAGAGTGATGAAAATGTAAATCAAATGAAACAGACTTGTTTCTAACTTATTTATAATAAAAAATAATATAAAAAAGTGACAAAAATAATTAGTGAAGTCCGTTTTCATATATTCATTATCTTCAGAAAATACATCGTTTATTTTCCTCTTTCTCTCGTCCTGTTTTAGTGGAATAATAAAGTCTGGTATAAAAACATTTTAAAAAATACAAAAACTGACAAACTGATATAAAAAGCAAAAGTTTACCCCCCCCCCCATGTGCATAAAACTATATTCATATTTATATTCACCAAATACATCCTCCATTGAAATATTTTTTTCTATCCTTTTCTTGTCTAATTTTGTGTACCAAGTTCGATGTATATATTAGTATGACTATATTCAAAATTGCACTGAATAATCGCCTTGATATTTGTTATTTCTTTTTACAATATGAAAAATTTTCCTTTTATACCAAATATTGGCAAAGGTAGTTCAGGCGACAAACGTTACTTTGCAATATTCTCTTGAAAACCGTTTATAAAATAGCTAGCCTGAAACCATTCCTTTGATGTTCTATCGAAATATTTAAACATCATGAATGTTGATAATTGAAAACGGTTGTCGTCCTGTAGAATCTTTTTCCAAAATCTCAGTTTGGGAGATAAGTCCTCTTAAAAAATGAAGAGCACCTGTTTTAGCATTGTTTTCAACAGATGTGACGGTGAATCTTGATGTAATTTCAGAATTTCACTTATAAGAGATTGAATTTCACATGGTAATAATTTGTCATATTTGTTTAACATAAGTTTTACTGTCTCAAAATCCCGTCGCAAATGACAAACAAACGTCCTCTCAGAGGAAAGTCAACAGCAATCTTGTTAAATTTCTTCAGTGTTATTTCTAGAAAAAGTTCCTGCAGTGTTGTTCTTATTTTGACCAGCGTATATCTCACTAAAAGCATGCAGTTTTTTCGCAGTTCCTAGAGTGATGTCAATAGAACCTGAGAAATTAGCAAATTTCATTCCGATTCCGTGATTTCGAGTCCCCCTCCTAACCCCCCGAACCGACGATTCTACCGTTAGCGAAATTATGTTAGATCAAAGGAGTTATTTGTTTTTACTTCATTACGCCAAAAAATCTAGTTCTTCTATGATCTTGCCATTGCGTCTTACTATTTCTTCCTTCGTGTTTAGTGAAGAAAGGGCATAAGTCCGGGACTTATGCCTTTTCTGCACTAAACGAAAAATGTGACCCCTAAATCAAGTGCTTTGTTGTGCAAAGATTGTTTTCCCAGCTACACTAGTCGATGTCTCTACATACAAATATGAGAAAACCACAGGTAACTCGATTTTGAAAAAAATGTTACTTATGCTCTTTCTGCAATAATCGATTCAACTAACAAATCGATGCATCCGGCAAATTTTACAGCTTACATCTTGTAATCGTAATTTATTGTAATGAGGTCAAGTTCGGACTCGTTATCTCTATTTTCAACTTAGAGCGTGCCATCTGTCGATAACTAATTGACAATAATGGAGAGCAGATCTAGAAATCAGATCTATAATTCACCATGTGACTAAAACTTCGGAATGTTTCAATTTTTCCTTCCATTACATGCTAAATATTAACTGGACTAAAAATTTCACCTTGTGTGACAACTAGAAGTGCCTTAGATTTATGATAATCCCTGTCAGTGACGAAATTCAAGAATTTCGATTCGCAAATTAGTAAAATGGGACGAAAGTTTCTAATAGAGCTCGCTATCGCATGTTCTCTTAGTCACTAAAAACTCAAGCTTTTAGTTTAATCCACAACGAAGTTACAGGGGGTCAAAAGTATCGTGAGTTGCTTCGAGAATAGGAAGATGCAGTGCTTTTGCTAGACTCCACTTGCTTGCTTGCTTTTGCTTGACTTGAAGGGGGCACTGCCCCATATATAATAAATCGATCATTTCAGAAAGGGTTCCTTTAGACTTACACCCTTTCTGAAATAATCGATTCAGTTGAGAGTATAGTATGTATACATAAAATACACCGCCAGCTCAGTCATTCAAGCCGAGGACTGCAGTTTGGTGCTTATTAGCACTCATCAGCCCGGCATAGGAAGTGACTGAGCTGGAGGTGGAAAACCTCTTAAGGAAGCCAAGAGTGCCAAACAAACTGGTAGCTAATATAACTATTAGCACTGACCAGACGAGTGACCGAAGCAATGGTTCGGTTCAACTCGAAGACTGAAGACAAGGCGTGGTATTTTCAGTAAGTTACCGCTCTATAGCGAGGGCTACACGCGAGGTGAAATACACCGCCAGCTCAGTCATTCATAGGGCTAACAGTCATTCTATAGGGCGGTAACTTACTGAAAATACCACGTCTTGCCTTCAATCTTCTAGTTGAACCGAACCATTGCTTCGGTCACTCGTCTGGTCAGTGCTTAATAGTATATTAGCTACCAGTTTGTTTGGCACTCTTGTCTTCCTTAAGAGGTTTTCCACCTCCAGCTCAGTCACTTCCTATGCCGGGCTGATGAGTGCTAATAAGCACGAAACTGCAGTCCTCGGCTGGAAATGACTGTTTGGTTGGTTTACTTATTTTTAACGGCGCAAGAGACCTTGAGGGTTATACTGCTCCAAACGATTTTTTAGTTTAAAATTTATACATAAATATAAAATCAGGATATGATAAAAGTAAAAATGTTTTGGAGAGAAAGGTATAAACAACAGTAGTTTAAAACAACTAATAAAAAACCTGTAAACATTAAAAACTTTTAAAAGGGTTTGAAACAATAGGTTGTCAAAGAACCTTGAGTAACAAGAAAAACGGATAAAATTACATTTTGACGACACAACCACTAAATTAAAAAGGAGAAGCCAATCTCCCGGAGGAAGGAGTATATATTGGGATGGGGTGGGGTGGGTCCCCCAGGAACTCTTTCAGAGATGGATTAAAATTATTAAAATATTTAAAACGTATTTGGTTGAAATTTAGGCAGTAGCATAAAATATGCAACACTGTCTGGTTGACGTTACATTTAATACAAGTTGGAGCTGGTTCACGGCATAAGAGGTATTTATGGGTGAACCTGGTATGGCCGATGCGAAGACGAGTTAACAAAACTTGTTCTCTCCTGGTAAGTTGTAATGATTTGAAACCTTTAGTCGACGGCTGGATCGAATGCAATTTATTTTGTGTTTCGACATTCCAGGTCTGTCGCCAATGCGTGTTAAGACATTCGGATATTGCGTTTTTAATGTCATCAAAAGGAACACTATCATCAACTAGGATATTTGTGTCTTTGGCAGCTGAATCAGCGGCTTCATTGCCGGCAATGCCTACGTGACCAGGGATCCAACAAAAGAGTACATGAAAATTATTTTGTATAAGACTTTTGTATAAATAAGACTGAATGACTATGGGGTGGCTGTTATTGTTGCAGTGGGTGATTGCTTCCACCGAACTCCTTGAGTCAGTGTATATCACCCACTTTTTGTGAGCGGATTGGGCTATTGATTGTAGAGATATCAATATTAGAGACCCTATATAGAAGCTACGCTTCAGAGTCGCGCAATACGAAGAGCGACTTTACCAAGAGGGGTTGCTTTGTGGCTAAGCGCGTGCAAGATTGGCGCGTAATCGCTCACTTCATTTTCTTCCCGTTCTTTCTAACTTCTGCAGAACCAGGACATTCAAAATATTTCAAGTTATTAGAATTTTTTTCGTGGATATTTAGTGTAAATAAAAATTACCACTTTGAGAAATGAATTCATCAACTTTAAAGTATTAACAGGAGTGCCCACTTGGGGGGGGGGGGGTCATGGTGCAGACTGAGCCATTGAAATTTTTAGGGTAGTTAGTTTTAAGGGAGATTTTTCACTTTCTAAGGGGGAGCTCTTGCTTTTTTTTTGGGGGGGGAGGGTCTTTGCAATATTTAGGGGGTGCTTCCTTGCTTTTAGGGAGATAGGCACCCCTGGTGTTAATATGGAAAGATAGAAGACAGAGCGTTTCAGAAAACTTCCAAAATCTGATTGCAATCCTTGATAGCGAAAACTTGGAATTTGTCAGAAAAAAATTCATCCCCCGCCCTCTCCCCCAGAGAAAACATGCTTTAAACTAACAAAGTCTCAAATTGTATAGCTGCACTTTAAAAAATATTTATTTATATTAAAGAAATCTTATTTTTAAAAAACTAATAGAGGTAACTCTATTTCAAAAAATAAAAGATGTTTTCTTTATTAAAAAAAAGGGGGAGGGGGAGAATGCAGAGTACAATTTGCAGATATTATTATAGTTATGAACAAATAAGTTAATTGTTAATTTGGTGGACTTAATTGTGAATAATAGAAAGGAAGAATAACGTTCCTTAAGTCTTAGGGAAAGTTAAGTTAGTTTTAAAGTTGAATAAATACCTTTGTGCAGAAAAAGTAAAACTAAGAAATAACAATGTAATTGAAAAAAAAAATGCAGATTATTGCAAACCCGTGTCTCGTGGTTTCAAGGAACGCCTTTTTGAAGGCAAAATAAATGAACTTGTGGATGAAAAGACACCCGGTTAAAGCCCCTTGCTTTTCATCTTGTGGTTTCTTGCAACCATTTCAAAAAGACTTACTTCGTTTCAAATTGCAGGAAAAAAAAATACTGCATTACATCTAATCTTACAGCAAAACAATTCATTACATTAATTCTAATAAAACTAAAACTCTCACGGAATATAATTCAATATGCTTATAAATAGATGTGAAAATTAAAGTGATTCATGCATGACATTTCTAGAAGTTCAAGCAATTAACTATTTCTTAACTACAAATTACGCATTGCTTCTATATTTCGATTCAATTATTGACAATAATATAGCAATCACATATCTAAAGCTACAATTCAGAATGTCTAGTCACTTTTACTTAATATGTAGTTATTCATATTCATAAGAAAGTAACAAAATGTAAATTTAAATCCTCTTTACAGCAAAACCTTGGCGGGCGTTGCTGTCGCCAAATGCATTCAAAAGCTTGCCAAACTAAGCGCACACAAAAACGAATATAAAAGCAAAATTTAAAACAGTAGACAGTGTTTACAGTGGTATAATTAAGTGATAATGACAAAATGAATGCATAGATATCGTATAGCACCTAAATAAGCAGGTTGTATAAAGATATTGAGCAAAAAATAAGCATAATCAGTATGGATGCTTCACTACCGGAACATAAAAAATAAGATTTAAAAATAAAGAAAGGGATTTTTCCAGAAAAAAATTGCACATGCATATAGATTAAACATCCATGTATTGATAACAAATTGCAAAAGAGTTGTTCAGTGCTGTATTTCATCGGATTCTGCGTATTTTTGATAGCTTCTCAGACGCTCCATGTTAAGTCTACGGGAGGAAAATCTTTATCGCCTGCGGGGGTAAACTGGAGGCTTCGACCAATGAGCGAAGCGTAGCTTCTATATAGGGACTCTAATCAATATGGCTTTTATTTCTGCTGTAAAAACCGAGCAAGATGAGTGTGATTGTTCAGCGGTAACTTGACCATTTATTATTGCAGCAAAGCTGACGTGATCGTTTGCTTTTGATCCGTCAGTGAAAATGTCATGATAATCAGAATATTTGCATTTTGTATCATAAAGTATGTGTTGGCAAGCTGTATTGGAGGTAGTCTCTTTAGAGAATTTACCGAGGTCGTTGATGGTAGATGGAATTTCTTCACACCATGGTTCAATCAGTTCTATTGTATTGACAGTATTAAAATCTGACAGTTGCAAATCTGAAAGCATCCGGCGCATTCGGATCCCGAATGTTGGGGTTGCAGAAGGACGATGAAGAAATAAGATAACATTAGACGGATTAAAAATATGAAGGTGTAACGGGTGATCAGTATAAGGTTTTGTTTTGAAGTAGAAGTTCAATGAAAGTTTGAGGCGTCTATTGTTTAAAGATTGTTCATGAGCAAGAATATGAAGACTGTTGATAGGTGAGGTTCGGAAAGCTCCTGTGCAGATACGCAGTGTCTGATTGTGGATTGGATCCAGAACTTTCAGATAGCTTTTTGCCGTGGAGCCATAAATTTGGCATCCATAATCAAGTTTTGAGCGTATTAGAGCCCTGTAGATTCTTAAGAGAGACTCTAATCAGCACCCCAGGAAGTGTTCGATAAGACTTTAAGGATATTTAATTTTAGTAAACATTTCTTTTTTAACTCTTGTATATGCGGTATAAATTTGAGTTTGTTATCAAGTGTAAGATCAAGGAATTTTATTCGATCTTTTACAACTATTGGTTGATTGTTAAGGAGAAGTGTTGGATCAGGATGAAGACTTCTTTTACGGCAGAAGTGGATACAGAAAGTTTTTTGAACAGAGAAAGTAAAGCCATTTTCCTCCGCCCATTGTGTTACTTTATTAATAGCGATTTGAAGTTGTCTTTCAATGATACTCATTATCGATGAAGAGAAAGAAATTTAAAAATCATCAACGAACATGCTACCTTTGACAGCGGGAGGCAGTTGTTCGATTAAGCTGTTGATTGCAATTACAAAAAGAGTTACGCTTAGTACGCTTCCTTGGGGAACTCCTTCTTGAATAAATGCATCTGAAAGAACAGACTTGACACGTACGCGAAAAGTTCGGTCTCTTAGAAAATTAGAGAGAAAGATGGGTCGATTACCTCGTAACCCATACTCGTGCAGGGTTTTGAGAATCTCATATCTCCAGGTACGGTCATATGCTTTTTCAATGTTAAAAAATATGCTCACAAGATGTTTCGTTTGAGAAATGCTTCTCTTATTGATGTTTCGAGAAGCAGTAGGTTGTCTATTGTGCATCTACCACGCCTGAACCCTTTTTGATATGGAGATAGCAGATGGTGCGACTCCAAAATGTATATCAGCCTGGAGTTGACCATCCGTTCCATTATTTTACATAGGCAGCTAGTGAGAGCTATAGGTCTATAGCTCTCAGGTTTTTCAGATGGTTTATTGGGCTTAAGGATAGGAATTACTGTTGCTTGACTCCAGGATTTCGGGAATCTGAGTTCCGAATAAATCCTATTGAAAGATGCAGAATATTTTCTAAAGAGGACCTGCTTAGATGTTTTAACATACTATTGTGAATTTCGTCTGGACCTGGTGATGTGTTTTTTGATTTTTGTAAGGCAGTATTCAGTTCTTGAAGCTGAATGACTGAGCTGGCGGTGTATTTCATGTATTTCTGCCGTAGCCCTGGCTGTAGGGAGGTAACTTACTGAAAATATAGTATGTATAGTCACCGATGATTCATAATTTTAGCCTGATCCACAACGTGGTCGCAGGAAGGGGAAATTAAAAGTACCCTAAGTGGAATCGAGAAACGGCTGTGATTTTCTTTGCTTCCTTCTGCTGGACTTATCACCATATAGGAAATATTAGTCTATTTTGGTATTACCAGCAAAGCTCATTACATTTAAAACTTCGTCTTTCTCTTCAAAAAATTGTTAACAGATGGGAAATTGCGAACAAATCCAGTAATTGAAATCTTTCCACAAATAAATAATATTAGATAGTAGCTATTAAATATTTTTTCAAAAGAATATAATGACGCGTCGCAGCAGTCAATGAAATCGTTGAAATGTTACGACAGGAAGGCCAACAAGAAGCGGTATAGTGAATTTTTCATAGGATAGGTAGTTTTCCAGGGATTTTCATTGTATTTTGGGAGTTCATATTCTTAAAGGGGTTATTCGTAGCTTTTAAAATGGGGTGCGAAGGTAGGGTGAGAGGGGGCGATGGACACCCCTGGTTATGACGCTGAAAAATTGAGGTTAACTTAGTAATCATTGTCAGGTAACAGCTGACAAGTTGCAGTTGTTTAAATTACATAATTGAATGTTGAGGTAAACCAAGACAGTTTGCATGAAAAACTTCATAATTAATAAATAATTCTTTAAATATTTGACAAAGAAAGTAAAAGTTACTTTCTCTTTTCTTTCGGATAGCTCATAGCAACAATATGTTTATTTTCAACCAAAATTGCTAACATCTGGAGGGCATAAATACTTGGAATAGTATCTAATAACTCGATGACTATTATGTATGCAAGCATATTTATTTTATTTCAGAGCAACACAAGAACAGTACACTCTTAATTCAAAAGAACGAAAAAATAACTCTTAAAAAGAGTGAAATCTATTGCGGGTGCATTCATTCTTTCTGAGTGCTAGCTTTATCGAAAAAAGACGCTTTACGAAAAAAACCAAGACTAAAACTTTTCCTTATTGGCGTGAAATTCGGAAACACTCTTTTGAAGAGCGAAAAATAAAAACATTCTTTAAAAGAAGGACTCAAAAGCATTTTCATTGGTTCGATTCTGTCACGTGATTTTGTTTAGAGAGAATCTTCTATACCTCCACGTTAGGCTTAACTAACGTTGGTCGCGAATACGAAGTGGATGTCGCTACCTGAATGTCTTCATTTAATGAATTAAAACACTATTTGTTGCCGAATGAGGATTCTGAAGGAAATGCACAAAAACTGAATGGTAAGTGCGAAGAATTTTCTTTTTTATTAAAACTTGTAACTGTTAATATTTCTTGAACTGCTATATCGTTACAAATCATCCACGTGCAATGTTACGGCGAACTTTTTGTGACTTTTTCTTCCAAATTAATGAAACTGTTATCAACAATTTTGTTTCGGTCATCGAATAAAAAATATGACATTTGAAACAGTCGTTACCATCTTTGGTGTGTGTGTACTGTATATATATTTTAGGTAGTTGTTACAGACCCGACCATGCGCAAATCTATAGGTCGGATACCGAATCCGCTCCCGATGGTCGGAGCTCCAACCACTGCGTATATTTTAAATTAATCAAACATTGTTTTTGTGTATAATAAACTTTAAAGAGTATCATAAACTTTGTATAATACACTCATTCATATGTGTAACGGGCCATTCATTAATTCAGGGTCCTGAGGGGGAGGGGGGGGGGGAATTCTCTACATACCTTTGCTTGGAGAGGGGGGTTGGTGGATCCATTCTTCGTGATATTTTCCAAAACGATATTTTATATTAGAAATCCGCGGTCAAGTGGTTTGGCAAATATTATATTTCATTTGCTTCAGGAAGGTAAAAGTATGTATTATAGGATGAGCTGTTTTTTACTTGTGTTTCAAAGAATGAAACGTGTAAAATATAATAAAAGAATCGCACTGTGTTTTGCATGTGTTATTTTTAATTATTATCGCATCATATACAAAAATTATTTGTCGAAAAACGTTCGGTCTAGATTCCTTACAGTAAACATTTCTTTACTCAAAAATGTTTTTGAAAAAATTAAAAAAAAAAAATGATAGTTAATTTAAGAACAATCCCAGTGATGTAATATTTGTTATTATTGTGAAGAAAAAAAAGAATCTTACGTAAGATGGGGGGGGGGGGAGTCTTACATATCCTTACATAGGGGGAAGGGAAGGTCAAAAATTGCCAAAATTGTCCTTACGTAATTAATGAATGGCCTCGAAGAAACAAAATTGAATTCAAACGTATCTTGTCACAATTTATGAGTGACTTTTTAAATTAATTTGAACTGATGTAACTTTTAAAACATTATTAATGTTAAAAGGCACACCGAGAATATCAATATAGAGTTTCAAAATTTTAAATCTTTTTATTTGGAACTGTGTGGGTTTTTTAGTTTTATTTCAATCTTTAGATTCGGAAATGTACGTAATATTGCACGTGGGTGATTTGTAACGATATACGAGTAGTTCAAGAAATATTACCAGTTAAAGTTTTAATAAAAAAGAAAATTCTTCGTACTTACCATACAGTTCTTGTGCATCCTCTTCTGAAACACTAAAAACATTTTTTTTTTCATTTTTCAAATTGAAAAACTAATTTTTTTTTCAAATGAAATAAGTTTTAAAAACAGTTTTAAATTCAAATACACAGCATAAGCACATGAAAACACGTTTAAAAAACAATTTCACCAAAGGAGAGTGAAATGATTTTACCTATTTTATTCTAAAAAAAGAGTGAAATAGCGGCTTTCCAAAACGGAAAGCAACCACTCATTTAGGATATTAATTTAGTCTTAAAAAGAGTGAAAAACACTTATCAAAAGGGAGTGAAATTAGCTTATCCAAAAGGAGTGAAAATAACCGCTCCGCAAAAGGAATGAAATTCACTCCTATAAGGAAAGTGCGTTTTCGACACTGGAAAGGAGTGAAAATTTACTCAGTCTGAGTTAAAATTGCTGGAATTTTTTAAGAGAGTATTTCTTAGAATATATAGTATAGGAAAGAAGGACGTTATCTGTCGGTAACTAATTAGCAATAATGGAAAGCAAATCTAAAACAACATCGCGTGACTTAAATTTCAGAATATTTCAAATTTTCCTTTCATTACATGCTAAATACTAACTGATTTGTTTTTATTTTAACTCTAGCCCTAAATGCGTGGTATACAGCGTTTTAGAAGGCGCTAGCCTAGGTCAAGTAAAATATTTATTTGACTGTTGGCGATGGATTGAATGATACCTTTGTAGAAAGTACGAAAAACCGCTAGATATAAAAAATTATTTTCAAATAAAAAAAGAACCGACTTCCAAAAACAAAAATGAACGAAAAAGTAAAAAATAATTGGTCATACTTACATACGATTTCCTACCCAATCGTATAAATAAAATCTATTTTACAATTCCAGTTCAAAAATCAGCTAAACAACCAAATTATAAAATCAACACTGATTTTAATTACTATAGGAAGAATTATTTTAATACGTATTATGAGATCATATATAATTAGTTGGGTATTAAAATAACTCATCGTATAGTAATTAAAATGTGTTTATTTTATAATTGGGTGTTTAGTTTAGTTGATTTTTGTACTGAAATTGTAAAGTTACTTTGATTTTCGACTTGGATAAAAAATCGTTTGCCCATTTTTTAGGACTCGACCGATGCATCGGCGCCGATGGTTCAACAATTTAGCCATCGGCATCGGCGGCCGATGCTAACTTGCAGGAAACATCGGCCCATCGGCCTTAAAAAACATCGAAAAGCCGATGGGACTGGCCGATGTTTTTGAAAAAAAGGACCTTTGTTGTTTTACTTTTCAATACAAAGTAAATTGAGTTACCGTTTTCATATAAAATCGTTTACTTTAATTTCAGTATGAATTTCTATTTTAGTCACCCCTGAAAGAGTTTTTAATACTGCATTCAGGTACCGAACAAGTTAATTGTTGCGTTGTTTCTTGCAGCTGGATGTACGTATGTACCTGTCATAAGTCATAACTCAAAAATGGTAAGCTGTAGAATGCTAAATTTTCGCATGTGGGGTGTGCGTGCGTTCCAGTTGTGCACTTCACCTTTTTGTTTTCGATCGGGTGTTCTAAAAAGCCTATTTACTTATTTTTTGTGGCTATTAATTACTTATTTCAATGCAAAACTAATTTAGCGTCTCAGACTGACGATCATTTGGTGATATTTTGCCGCATTGGAGACCATGGAAACAAATATGAGATGGCGAAACCGGTTTTGTTTCATTTTGTTAGATTCCCGTTGAACCGACGGTAATTTTTAATTTTTCGATATTTGTAATATGAATCACAGTATTGCAGTTTTTTCTGTATCGCTTCGGCGGAGTTACAAGTTTGAGGCCCGTCGAAATACATTCTGGGGCACTATTTCTCTATCACAGAAGTTGTAAAATATTTATCATAGGCATTTTTGTAATTCCTACGGTTCCCCTATGGTTATGGGGCCTCTCGCGCAATTACAACATTTGCTATATTTTAAATCCGCCACTGCACATCAAAACAAACTCGGGTGCAAATATTAAAAGGGTTTTTCTGCTCAATGTTTATGATTATTTTGAACTCTATTTTTTACGACTATTTTTTGTATTTCCGAGAACACTTATGTCCCCCTCCTCCCACTCCCTCAATTTCTGAAACTAAACTCTAGTTGTACTTCTGAGTTGTTTAAAACTAACACCATTGATAAAATTAGAGATTTTTTTTTCAAGCTTTATCTATTGTTTAGGAAGAATTTCGAGCATTAATGTAAGAAATTGATTAAAGACGTTTTGAATGGTGACATAATTCGGAAATCAAAGAGACTTTTGAATTTTTTCTTCAGAAGTGCTGAAGTAGATTCAGAAACTCTTCCGAGGCGTTGATGGTAGCGGTTCTGTACTATAAAAAGGGGGCCGAAGTTGGGGCCAAAGTTTAATGTTGTGAATTACTCCAAAATCAGAGGTTGACCCCCCTAACCCACCCTCGTCGTTTCAAGCATTTCTTAAATACTTAACGATAATTTATATTGATCAAGAAATGTCATTTTGCATATTTCTTATACTTGTTTCACCTATAATTTCGTAATGAGCCATCTTTTTTGCATCATTAATAGCGATCGATTTTTTTCTGTTGTAAGTAACTATTTTTATGTATTTATGTAAAATCAATGAATAAGTTATTTTTGTTTTCATCATATTTTTAATAATATGTTGTAGAAAAGTTAAGGATTTTCTATTATGCTTTTTTTTTTAATTTCAGAAAATTATTGTTAAGTTGAAAAATTTAATTTGAACTTGTTTCTAGTGCTTCAAAAAAGATTAAACAATCACATTGTTCAATATTATGTGTGCAAACATCAGATAAAGTAGTATATGTATTCAGTGATTAACTTGGTGTAAATATTGAGTTTGTTTATTTTGGCTGCGTTTTAAGAACCTTGCTCTTTTCATGGCTATTTCTTTTTTCCGTAAAATTTATGTCACTGTTATAGCTTTTATGAAAAATGCAAACTTTTCTGTTCATAAACTTTAAATAAGTATAAAAATATTCCTGTTAGGATTTAATATTGTAATTTATCTGTTACCTTTTTTGTTTAATTTGATGACTAAAAAATATCTACGTGCACTCTTTCCACTTTAATTGCGTAATTTGTTGACGGTTTCATAGTTTTATTCTTTTTTTTTTTTTGAATGATTAAACAACATAATTTAATGTTTTTTAACTATCTTTAGTGTACCTAAATCCATGCATTATTACAATATTACTTAAATCTTAGTTATATGTTCAATTAAAAAATAAAACAAATCAATTGGTTACTAAACAGTCTCGTTGTTTTTCTTTCTTTTTTTTTCTTTCTCTTTTTATTTTTTTTTTCTTTCTCTCTTTTTTTTTTTTTTTTTGATTGTTGTTTTCTATCTTCCATCATACAGCAGTCGGAAAAGGAGAAGCATAACTACACCCTGTACAGATTGTACGTAGTACGATCCAAAAGTTCGAGGGACAAGCTGTACTATCAAATCTTACCCAGAATAGTTCACATTACCGAAGCACATCCACCTTCAAAAGGTCACCTTGAGGGAGTATGTATTTCTGCCAGCGTTCATATAACTTTTAGAAACACTCCTGGAAGCCACTTTTTCGCTACCTTCTGCGATGCAGTTTTATCTTCTCCTGACGGAAGAAAGCGGTGCCCATGCAAATGTTTTTTTGCTGAGAACAGGTAAAAGTCATACGGAGCTAAGTCCGACGAAACGTTACGTTATTTTTTTGTCATATCAGAGTATTGACCAATCGAACAGTGCATCCTCAACATGAAAGTCGACTTCTTCCCCACCATGAAGTTAAAGCAGCAGCGCAAGAGGCCTTACAGAAGGTTGCGCCAAATGTGTTCCATTAGTCCTTCTAAAAGCTATACGAACGTTGGCATAAGTGCATAGTCGTTCAAGGTGACTATTTTGTAGATATGTGTACTTCGGTAATGTGAACTATTCAGGGTAAGGTTTTATACAACTTGTCCTTGAACTCTTAGATCATACTACGTGCGTATGAGTTTTCAACTTACTATTTCATAACGTTTTTGAGTGACGCAAAGGCTCTTCTATACCGTCCATCTTGGTTTTCGACGCTAATGCTTTCTCTACGGGAAAATCTGCTACTTATACAAAGCATAACACGAGAAATTACTGGAATATTTTCATGCGGTTTGTTTTAAACGATGGCTATGACTTAGAACTAGAGATGCTCTTTTTTATTTTTTCTGTAGTTATTTTGAAATTTTTTTAATAACGTTTTAAAACTTTAAACGACTATTTTCACACGTTTGAAAAATGATATGGAAAAACGGAAAAAGGAGCGCAAGAGATTGAACATTTCTCTTTAAAAACATATTTTGAGTTTGTTTCTGAGACAATTTGTTCTATTGATATTCTCCACGGAGTAAAACCTTATTTTCGAAAAATTGAGAAAAACTGCGAAAAACACGCCTTCCACCAGACCACACCCATTTCCCCCCCCCCCCACACCCCACTTTGAGGGACCACTTTCTCTTCTCCCCCAGGGTCTTTGGCTGCTTCTCCGCTTTTCCCCTCTGCCTCGCCAGGCAATAAACTGGATCCCTACTAATGACCATTCATTCTTTGTCGTTTTTTGTGTTGGTCTTGTATCTATGTGACTCGACGGTGACATCCGTTCTAAAAAGAAAACGCATTTTTTTTTCTTTTTTCGAGTTCCTCGATAAGTTTTTGAAATTATTTAGGTGATATATTTTTCAATGCTGTTTTAATATAAGTACACCGTTTGAGTGTAGAAGTTATTTTGTTTAAAGAATCTGTGTAAATTACTGCATCTTATAATGGGAAAAAATGTGAGTCTTCTCGTTTGAAGATTCATATACATATTTCAAGAGTTGTCATTGCTTGAACTTTTGTCTTAATCATTTGCGCATAACCAAGATCAAAGAGCTCTACTCAGGTCCGCGCCAAGCCTGATCAACGCCGTTGTGCAAATGTCTTTTGAGCGCCTTTATGCAGTGGCGTTCGGCGAAAATATAGTTAACAGCTGGATTGACGTTTTGTAGACCAATATGACGTAGAAAAAAATACGTTTGTCATTTAATTGATTTTGAAAAAAATGTGTATTTAATTTTGGATTACAGTGCACGTGTGTGATTACAGTTTCACTTCATATCTCGAACTTATTTCGAGTTCAGTAGCTCCTCTGATATGCTAATGCGTTTAGGAAAAAGAAAATATTTTAAGTATTAACAATTCTAAAATACGGAAGGCATTGAATATGATATCTAAAACAAATACATTGTCCAAAGCTCTTTTTCTGACACACAAATAGTTAAAAAAAAAAGGAGGGGGAGAGGAATCGAGTAATTATGGTCAAGTCGTTACTTTTTGGAACTAAAAAGTTAGCCAAAATTGTAGTCTACAATATACAAATATTACGCACAAGTAAAATATATGCAAATACACTTACCATAATTTTTATGTATGATAAAATGAAATAGTCGAATTTCCGCGACCAATAATTTAAAATCACAAAGAGACATATTGCACAAATTATAGTACAACATATTCTCCTCAAGATCCAAAATGAAGAATAGAAAATTTCTCGCGCCTCATATGTTCAGCTTCGTGTACTATTAACCCTAAACAGCATTCACGCCTCCACACGAAGAAGAAAAATGCTGATGTATGCATTAACTAGCATCACGTGATTTCAGTGTAA
This sequence comes from Uloborus diversus, assembly GCF_026930045.1. Classification (NCBI taxonomy): domain Eukaryota; kingdom Metazoa; phylum Arthropoda; class Arachnida; order Araneae; family Uloboridae; genus Uloborus; species Uloborus diversus. The sequence continues at coordinate 65,499,108 of NC_072737.1, read as the reverse complement.
AAGATTGCACTCTTGAAAAGCATGTTTAGACACACAACATGGCAATAATTTTTCATTTTAGATAGGCAGCGAGAGGATTGCTTGTTTCAGTGAGCAGTGTAATTTCTCCGCCACCATAGGATATATAATCAGGGCCTGATGAACTCACGGTCTGGTAGGTCCATGGACCTGGGCACCACAATTTTAGGAGCACCAAAATGGGGGTAAATTTCTTTATTTCTTCCCGTTTTTGAAAACTTCCACACAAAAAAATTGCAGATATTCCTGTGAGAGGGGGCACCAAATTTTGCCAGGGCCTGGGCATCACTTTGGGCTGAGCGGGCCCTGTTGGATACTGGATATAATGAAAAGTTCTTTTTTTTCCTTCTTTGGTTGGAGAGATTCCCCCCATTTGGAACATTTTTGATTGGTAGTGAAAGGCGCCGTTTTGACTCTGGCGCCGTAGTGCGCCTCACGACCTCGCACATAAGGACGGCGCGACCATGGATCTACTCTCTTAATTCACAATGGTTTTTTCGAACTCTTTAATGTTTCATTTTAGATAAAGGTTTTTCTTTTTATTATTTTTTTTATTTACAATATCCATTTATCAGTCATTATAATTGTGTGAAAAAAAAGGAAAGAAGGAGACTGCGAACAAGAAAGTTCACTATGGTAATATTCTCATCAGCCAGTATCTATCTTTTTCCCAGATAATTGTTTTTTTAAATTTTCATATTATTTTGTGTTTCTCCTATACTCAAAATGGAAAGGGATCACATTTGATTAATCCAATATATATATATATATATATATATATATATATATATATATACATACATACACAATTTCATGCATTTTTTCCTCCCCTGTGACTTTAGAGCCACAGGTGAAAGTATTTTTTGGAAGAATCAGCAAAGTCAGCACCTCGTATCAAAATGCTTCTCCTTTAAAGATTGTACATATTTCAATAATTATCATTACTTTTATTTTCGTCTTGATCATTTGCGCAGGCTCACAATCAAAGAACTCTATTCACAATTTACAATGCATTTTCCGAACTCTTTTGATCTTACATAAAGTCGATTTTTGCAAAGCGAATTTGTCTATCTTCGCAACTGCGTGAAAAAGAAATAAGACTGCGAACAAGGAAAGTTGAGTGTGGTGATACAGCCATCAGCAAGTAATTTAGTACCTCACAACTTTTTTTCTACGATCAATGTTTTTGAAATTTTCATATTATTTTGTTTTCCTCCAATACTCAAGGTGGAACAGGATCATATTTGATTCAATCAATTTCATGTATAAAATGATGCTTTTCGGCCAGATAGCTATTTAAAACCTCAAGTGGAAGTATTTTTTCAAAGAATCAACAAAGCAATGACGCCTGCAGCACTTCATATCAAAATAATTCTCGCTAGTACAAGAAGTATCATCAGTTGAACTTTCGTCTTGATCATTTGCGCATGCTCACAATCAAAGAACTCTATTCACAATTTACAATGCATTTTCCGAAATCTTTTCATGTTACATAAAGTTTATTTTTGCAATCCGAATTTGTCAATCATCGTGACTGCATGAAAAGAAATGAGGCTGCGAACAAGAAAGTTTAGTATGGTGATACTGTCACAGTAATTTAGGGCCACAGTACTATTTTTCCTTGCTCATTTTTTTTTTTTTTTTGAATTTTCATATTATTTTGTTTGCCTCCAATACTGAAGATGGAACGATATCAATTCATTTGATTTCATGTATAATTTTTTCGCACCTTTTGCACTTTGTTTCCCCACTTTGGATAAACAAGTCTTCTCTTTTGCGTACAGCGAATGAGACTGGGAACAAGAAAGTTCCTCATAGTGATAATTAATTCGGCACATAAATTGAGTGCCTCACTGTCTCTCCTTTCGAATAATGCTTATTTAATTTTGTGTCTTTTGCAATCTATTTTTTCCTATAATTCTCGATATTGAACATGATCATACATTTGATTCATTGAATCGATGCATTTTTTTTTCTTTTTGTCATATGACAGTTTTCAACTCTAAACGAAAATATTTTTCCAAAATATTAACAAAACCATGTTCCTTCCTTTTTTTTAGGATTTTTTTTTCTCGTTTCATGATTGATGGCAATCTTTTTACAACAGCGTAGTTGTTGGTACACGTAAATATTTTTCGAGACGCTTTCATGATAGATAACGTTTTTCATTTGTATACTGTGCTACTCATATTGTTTAACGCCACTCTATTTTCATAAGGAATTTTATTTATTTCCTACTATGTGAACAAAATGTTTAAATAACAGAGAGTGTCAAACTGAAAGAAAAAAACATTCTTTGCCTCAAGATCAAGAAATCAAATTTTTATGGCGGAGGAAATTCCTAAATACCACTTGCTGACTATTTTGAACCACTGTACGCTTTCTTACACTTCATTCATTCTTTCGAAGTATATTTAAACCATTAGAGTTCAATTACTTACGTTTTATTATATGCATTGGTAAAATTTGTGAACATATAATTTTTATTCTTTTAACAATACGCTCAATGAATTGAAATTATCTTAAAATGTTGATGAATAGGCACATCGACGAAAGTTTGAATTGAAGTAGGCTTTTATCCAAGAAAAACAACAGTAAAATTCCCAATTTGCATTCAGAGCGTGATAAAGGGCTTTTGTAAGCACTAACATGACTTTTCTCAGATTTAAATCAAGCGTTGATTCTGCATGCAACTGTCAAAAATACTAAGCTCTGCAATAATTTGCTTTTAGCATTACTGAGAGGTGTCATTTCATTCTAATTATTTAGTACACGTGTATAAATAATGAAAACCTTAGTGGGTATTTATCAGTGGCGCACACTAGGGTCCAGGGGGTCAGGACCCCTCCCATAGGTCTTGCTTTTTTCCCCGATCGATTACGATTCTATATTTTGTGCGTGAAATAATTTCAAACAAAGGTTACAATAACTTCTGTTTTAATAAGTGAAAAAATAAAACCCGCATGTTAAGAGATTTTTTAAAATATTGTGCACTTAGCCTATGAGAAGAAGAATGGGGATTATAAATGAATACACAGTAATAAGTATGTTTTTAGTTTTGTGATTACAAATTGAAATGAGATCCTTTGAACTTGAATTCATTTTTTTATTATGAGAAAAATAAAAGCGTAAATAATTTAATTTCTGGTTATTTCTTTACTTAATGCTAATTATTTATTCATTAGCTTATTTTTTACTGTTTTTTGTTCTCGGGAATCGATAAAATCAAGTCAATATGTTTGACGGCGTAATAATGGAATGAGACTTTCGACCTTGAACCCACCCTTTAAAAAATTCATGTGCGCCACTGGTAATATGGTATCCTTCTGATCACTAACAAGACAACAGCATTTTTTTTCTTTTCCTGTTTTCTATCGTGCCAACATGCAGATTCGTCAGTTTCTTTATTTCCTCTTTTGATGCGCAGAAAATTCATAGACAAAACAAAAGCATAATTTTCTAATTAAAAACTGCACAGAAAATCCTTGTACAGGGCGCGATTGTTTTCGAAAGATTTACTATTTATGCCTTTTTATTAATTGTAACATTCATCAAACTAGCTATCAGCAAACCTAACTACACAACTACCAAATGTTTTTATTTTATGCTCACACCGACATCCGCAGAAATTCTTCGACATTTTTCTATGATTAATTTGCTTTTCTTTTAAGAATAGTTTCAGAAATTTCTGTAAAAAGCAAAGCAATCTTTTATCGATAAAGTCATAAAGATCATCAGTGTTCCGCTCGCCCTCTCCCCCTCAATTATATATTGAAAAATACATAAATGAATGAACTGAACGAATAAATATAAAACAAATAAAAAAAAACGAAGATTATGCCGCCCATGAATTGCAAAACAAATACAGAATTCGATTCGAAGAGTAAATGTGTAGAATTGTCCCGCGGTTCCAAAGTTTTCAAGTAAAAGTGAGAAGGGTGGTAGAATAGAATAGGAGAATTGGATTCTTTTTTCTTCACCCTCATACTACACCCTTCTACCCGATCTGTTGTCGTGGTGGGAAACAGGCCGGAGGGGTGGGGGACATGTTTTGGAACAGAATCCTTCTTAGCTCGCTCTCTGCCCTACCGATGGGGACAGCTTAGATTTACGACTGTCCTTTCAACAACTCAATGATTGACGTTGTCCATCATGAAATCGGACCAATTAGCAGTGCAAAAAAATCGAGTTAGACCCTCCCAGATACACCCCCTGTGTTGCCACAGATTTCGTGTTTTCGTCGAATCTGATTTTACGGAGAGTTTTAGAAGAGCCTTAAGACATCTCAAAAGAATTTGCGATAATTAACTAAGGAGGTGTTCAAAATGTATATTTTGGTCATCTATATTTTCTTAGGTACATATGCATGTACACATGTGCCGAAAAAAATTGTGAAGTTTAAATTGGGTAATCGTAAAATAGAAATTTAGGTCGAAATCTGATTTTTTTTTTTTTTTTTGTGATTACAATTTCTTATTCGGAGCAAGGAGGCAAAGTGAAAAGAATTAAAGATCCTTTAAATCCCTGACAATCTTATCAATTTATTTCTGTTAGATTTCTTTTTTTCTTTTTTTTTGCAATCGGCCTATGGCATCGGCCATCGGCCATTTGGAGGAAAACAATCGGCAATCGGCCATCTTTGAACAATCGGCCAACAATCGGCATCGGCCCATCGGGCAAAAAATGCCATCGGTCGAGCCCTACCATTTTTACGTCCGTGAAGAAAGGGGTGATTAAAAAGAAAATTTCTGTTAAAATTTGAGTATAAAATTCTTAGTTATTGTAATGATTTTTTTATTTTGTATAAGAAAATAAACATAGCTGTATAGCTATATACAGTTGAATTCTTAATACGAACTGTCAAAAATACACGAATTTGTTCGTATTATCCGTTATTCGTAACAAACGTAAGTGAATAATACTGAGAAAGAGCGAAGAAATGCTTACCTATATTTAAAAAATATTATTTCAAACACATATTGTAATCTCACTTTTAGTATATTCAGAAAAATATGACTTATTTCTTATAAATAAATGTTGTTGGGAAATATTGAAAAGGAAGAGGATAATCGACAATCGCAGAACAGGTTGTAATCCACCAATGGAATATAAACAGTTATCTTCGGGTAAATTGAAAGGTCCACAGGTAAACAAAATGTGCAAGTTTTATTTTCTGTGCTAAATTCTGATCATTTTCTTCTCGATACACAATGAAACTGCTACCCAACAAACCAACAAAATGATACTACTACCTAGCAAAATGAATAATTTCTATTAAAAAAAATAGTATTCAACCATGAATGTTTTAAGTAAAGAGATCACAAATTTTTGCTCGTTGGCCGAGGCTTTCAATTTAATGTACGTTTTATACGTGAAAAGTTTAATGCAATCGAATAGCAAACCGAACTTAACGAACAAAATGTCCGTTTCAGCCGTGATTTCGTATTAAACGTGATCGTATTAAGAGAGTTCAAAATGATTTTATAAATAATGTACTAAATGTAAAATTTTAACATTACACGACAAACCGTTTTGAAGTTACACAAGTACAAGCAAAAATATATACGCACATGCAAACGTGTAGCAGATAGTAACCAAAAAGAGAGGGGCATATTGCACAACCAATATGTGTAGCTAGTATTCCCGCTGGGGAGGAGCCAGCATACGCGCAACAAGTTAGTGTTCCTTTTAGTTGCCACTTCCCCCTCCCCTCGCTATGCTGAATCTTTCGCTAGCTTAATGTACCCGACTATGTTCGAAGACATTTTAAAAAACCAAAAAATTAACTTGTGCAGTATTTCAATGTTATTTTCTTATTGTTTCTGTTTTAAAACTATGAAAAAAAAAAGTCAAAACAAACTTTTAAAATATTATTTAAAAAACAAATAGACAAGTTTGAAGAAAAATAGCGAAAACACCTGTCTTACGCTAACAGCTATGAACAAGTTTCGGTTCGAACCACACACAAATCCTTCAAGAGTTACTTTTTATGACACTCATGTTTTTCTGAATTTTTTTTTTTTTTTTTTTTCAAATTAGTTCTGAAATTTTGCTGAACCAAGTTCCTATTTTAGTATTTTTGTAAAAAAAAGGCTTTTGTTAAGGGGTCACATTACCTTTCAGATACTTGTTTTTTAATTTAAGAAATTTTCATTTTTCTTTGAAACCATAACATGCATACTTATTTCGTAATCCATAATTCATTTTCAAAATTTTTAAACACTGCCTACTTTTTAAAAAAATTCAAAACAATTAGGAAATTTTCAATTTTTTTAAAATCCGTAAGGCTTTTTCATTTTTGTACTTATTATTATTTTTTTTTTTGATAAACGATCACAATCATCATCTCTGAAAATCTGTGCAATCATTTGCTTTTGTGTTAATTAGAAAATTTTCTGCGATTAATTATGTAAAAAAACGCAATTAAAAAAAATCGGTTTTTAAAGGTATTGTGGCGTAGTGGTAGTATGTGTGGCATGCTGAGTGGAAAGCAAGTAGTTACCAGGGGTAAACTTAACATTTTTTATTTACACAGCTATTTACAAGATTCAGAAATACACAATTGATTCGTAGTTAGATAGATTTCTGGAGAGTCAGAAAAACATGACTGACCTCTCCAAAGTTTTTGATCGTTCTCCTCGTTTTCCGAGTCGGCCGCGCCCCAGCCCCCGCAAAAATCATCTCCCCTTTTTCTTGGAAAATAAACGGGGATTCACTCTCTCCTTTCCCAAGGATGCAGCTGGTCCATGGATGCAGGTGGCCATCCTGGGAACGGAATGTTAAACTTGAGCCAAAACGGCCAAAGGTCAGCTTGGGGGCGGAACCTAGTATTTTATGGATTTGAAAGAATTCGATGCAGCTGGCTTCAAAGCGTGGGAATGAGTAAAAAGTGTGGGAAACAGTAGCATTCGTTGATAGAAAGCGTACTATGCCACAACTCCTCCCCCCTTTAGAACTTTCAAATCCATTAAGAAATTAAACAATAATACGTAATGCAAATTCATATCAAAATATCAAGCATTTTTTTTCCTATAAGTTGGTTGTGATACAAAAATAAACAGCTTGTCTGGTCTTAACTCATTTAAAATTTCAAAATTTTAGTTTAAATTAAAATTTCAAAACATTTAAGATGTATAGCATAATAACCTGACCAGTGCAGTTGCTTTAAAAATGCACAGTTAACACATTTTCAGATTTTTAGTAATGTCAGTAAAATAATTTTCAACCAATCTAAAAATTAAAAAACTTGAAAAATCATTAATCAATCATTTGTCAAATGATGAACAGATTCAATCATAAATGATAACATACTTAATACATTAAGTAAAACTTGTACATACACAAAACCAAAATTTTAAAAATTTTGCAACTACATTGAAACTTTAGTAAGTGGAACATTATTTTATGACTGTCATCAAAGTTTTCCATGCTAGGAAAACTCTAAGTCGAATTTTCTTTCTTTTTTTCTTTTTGCTCCTCAAAAAGTAAGAACAAAAATAAAGAAATCGGCGCCATCGCCTTGCATCAAAATTGATTCCAAAAAATACCTCTCGAATAATTGAAATTAGTTTCAAAAGGGCTTTCTTCTTATCAATTGACTTCCCAGCTATCTGACGTTTATGTCTAGCTTCGATCAACTTCTCCATTTGCTTATGGCAACCAGACCAGAAAAAATTTTGACTCAAATTTTCCCCAGACTTTGTCATTCCCTCATCTGCAGAGGTACCCTCCTGACAAAGAGTAAGTATTTTACTTCTCAAACTTTCCGGGACAACCGCTAATTTTCTAGTGTTAACCATGTAATCCTCCTGAAACCAAAACAGTTTTCCATTTTCAAGACAATAATAGTCTTTTTCCTTTAGACCCGTATTTTTCCCCGTTAACTCAAAGAGGGGCTTAAGAGTGGGGCACTCCATCTGCGCTGACTTGAATTCCTCAGGACTTATCCTGGCTAATGATAATTCTGGCGCATTTATGTCGACTTCTGGAATTTCTACGTTTTCCAAAGGCGTTGCGGGAAAAATTGGAGCATTGTCCAAAGAAACCATACACTTCTCAGAAGGATTTTTTCCTTCTAAACTTTTTTGTTTTTCGCGAGCCTGAGCACGCGTTGTTACAGCATCTAAAGCATCTCCGTTCGAGCAATAATTTTCGAAGCTGTCCCCTAACAAAAGCGCAGTTCTATTTCCTAATAAATATCTCCCTTGATCTAATTCGTCACTTATGACTGCCGCCTTAGTTTTCACTTTTCCAAATTTACCTTCTAAGTAAACACTGGCAAGGGGTAAACAAACTTTATTTTTATCTAAAGGGGTTTGTAACCAAACATTTTCCCCGGTAAAATCGTTATGGTTTACATATTTTCTACAAACCAAGTCAATAGAGCTACCACTGTCCCGAAGAATACGAATGGGAAAAGAATTCACAGTTCCCTCAGTAATGAATGGAACTAATAGCTCTTCTCCAGCGAGATTTTTCACGCAATTGACTACCTCTTCCGCCACGGGGAATCCACTATTCTTTTTATTCTTAGGACAAGTCGGCCACAAATGTGTCTCGCTGCTACACCCAAAGCACCGCAGGGGTCTTCGTCTCTCAAAACTGGTGTTTACTCTATCGGAAAGGGATCTGTTTTGGGGTTTATCGCTTTTGTTCTTTATTAGCTCCGTCTTTTCAGACAAATTATTCCTGTCCTTCTTTTTTTCCGAATTTGGATTTTTAAATTTCCTTACTTCATCGTAGTTGTCAAGCATGTCTGCTAACTTCGAAGAGCTTTTTATTGTTGACCAGTCATCTAGGAAGTGTTCTTTTGCTTCCGATGGGGCTCTTTTTTTCATCTGATCCGTAATCATAAGGTCTTTTAAATTTTCAAAATCCTTAACCTCTAGACTGTCAATCCATTCATTTAGATAGTTTCTAAGCTCAAAAACAAAGTCTTTCCAGGTACTGTTGTCACGTTTTTGGTGCTGAACGAATTTTTTTCGGAAGCTTTCGGCACTTAGCTTAAATCGCTTTAAGAGCAAATTTTTAACAAAAGAATAATTTTCAGCGTCCTCATCTGATTCACGCGCTATTAGCTGGGCTATTTCTAAGGGCAATAATGGTATCAAATGTGATACCCAATCACTTTCCTCAATGCCCGCGCGTCTAACTTGCCGTTCGAACATGACTAAGTAGAGACAAATATCACTTTGGGAGGAATCAAATTTAGGTATTAAATTGTGAATACTGGATTGAATTACTCTAGTGGAAGAATTTGCTGTCCCCCCATTCGTGCTCGTGCGCATAGCAAGTTCAAAAGCACGTTGCTTAATCCTTTTCCTCTCTCTCAATTCTATCCCTTTCATCTTTCTCTTTCTTATCCCTAGTCTGAACAATTTCCTCTAAAAGAGTCTGAGCTACATCTTCCTTATAGTGAGTACATTCAGAAATTTGTTTTATTAAATCTAGCTTCCGTACTTTGGAAGTAAATTGTACCCCGAACTCTGTTGCGAGTTCTTCAAGGTCCACCTTCTTAACTTTTATCAAAAATGCCATGTTAAAGAAAAATGCAATTTACAATGAACAAAACTCTTTCAGTAATTTAAAAGAGCACACACACAAGAGTGTTTAAGCGGCACAAAAATTAAGTTATATGAAAAGCATTAGATCAAACAACAAAAGCACAAAATAAATAAACAATTCAATCTGATGTAAACAAGCAAATTCACTGTTTCGAATTTTTACCAAGAAGCTATTCACAACCAACAATAAGAAAAAAAAAAAACTTACGCTGACTGCACCCTGGCACAGAGTAATCCAATGCAATTTAAATGTTCACATCACATAGCACTCGCGAATAAATGAGTCAATTTGTTCTAAATATCACATTTCTTGGAGAGAACCAAATGCGCGGATAAACACACTGTTCAGGAACGGACGTTCCGGCCAGAATCAGACCAAGTTGGCCTCACAAATAATTTTTGTTCACAAATTTCCCCGGAGAACAGGATGTCTCCTTAACGCATGTCACAGCGTCACACAATCGGCAGGAATAGCCCAGGAACAACACAATCGGCTAGGGTAGCCGTAGGAACAACGCAACAGGCAAGGATCGCCACTGGAACACTTCGCACATACACATCTGCCAGGTTGGCCAGAGAAAAATTTCGAATCTTTCGAAAAAATATGTCCCAGAGATCAGGATAAACGCGAGACGACTACGAAGTTCCGTTTTTCTCAACAGATCCGCAGGGCGATCTTTTCACTCAATCTAATGACTTCACATCAAGATCGGGGTCGATCTTCTCCATTCAACAAAAGAGACCAGCAGGAGGTCCTTTACGCCGGAGCAAGGAAGCAGGAGCAAAGTCATAAAAACTGACCATAAAATAAGATCGGGGGTCGATCTTTCTTTTTCCGCAGCTAGGCTGCAGTATAGTGCCTAGAAAGAGTAGTGTGCCGATCGACGGAGAAAAAGTGAGGTCAGATCTGAGGAAAATCCAGATGGCGCTGCGCTTGAGGAGTACGTTATGCTCCTCAATCAGACTCGTTTTAAATCAGCAATTGCATGCTGATTTCGCAGTTTAAAAGCCCCGTTTTTCGGATTGAACTTATTTCAGTGCAAAAGACAAATTCTGTAATGAGTGCTATTTGTTACATGGGTGTCCATTTATTTTTTGAAGCATATAAAATTACCTAATGCTAATTTATCTTCAATGAAAATAGTAGACTATAAGTATTCAATAACTGCGCTTCTCTGATTTCTCTACTAATAATAAAGCTGAAAGTCTCTCTGTCTGGATTTCTGTCAAGATTTCTGTCTGTATTTCTGTCCGGATTTCTGTCTGGATCTCTGTGACGCGCATAGTGCCTAGACCGTTCGGCTGATTTTCATGAAAGTTGGTAAAGTTAGTTTGTAGCATGGGGGTGTGCACCTCGAAGCGATTTTTCGAAAATTCGATTTTGTTCTTTTTCTATTTCAATTTTAAGAACATTTTCCGGAGCAAAATTATCAAAAGATCGACGAGTAAATTACGAAATTATCATGACGTGGAACCGTAACATGGGAAGAGCGAATGAACATAGCCGATTGGCGAGAAATTCATCATCCATTATTTGTAAATATACAGGCTAATCAAATGACCTTTTAATTTTCTACTACGGGCAAAGCCGGGCGGGTACCGCTAGTTTCAAAATAAAACTGCTTCTAAATTCTTGAAGCTAATTAAAATTATCAGGGCTTCTCAGTCTGAGTCGAAGAGTCTTAGTGCTTGAAAACGTACCGACTCCGACATGTTTTTTTTTTTTAATTTTCAAGGACTTTCCTTACATTAAAAAAATAATAGGATCACTTGCTCCGATCACATATATAACTACATACTAATTTGAAATAACTGCAATTGGTAAACAGCTGGCTTGATTATTTGTTGAATTTTTCGTAATACTAATTAATCAACGTCAAACTGCTAGTTTGCTTATTAGCCTACTTTCCCAGTAAAAGTCAGAAAAAGAAGAAAAAAGCATGAAAGAAGGCTTAATGCATCTTAAAAATATAGTGAAAAACAAAAAAAAAGTCAAAAATAAATAAAATAATTAAATGAATATTGAAAAATTAAAAATTGGAAAGTAGGGTATTGAGATGGGGAAAAATGTCTGTCGGTCTGTCTGTCTGTCTGTCGGTCTGTCTGTCTGTCTGTCTGTCGGTCTGTCTGTCGGTCTGTCTGTCTGTCCCCCCCTAATAACTTTTGAATGAATAGTCCGATTCGAACAAACTTTTTTTTGTTCGAAAGATCTCGGCGAGGACACCTCATTCCCATATTTCACTTTTTGATTTGAACTATTTTTTGTTCAATTTTGAACAGTTCAAAAAAACTTAACATTAGCGCCTACGGGGAAATTCAAAGCAATTCCGAACTGTGAGGCGAATTTGCTTCAAACAAACTTTGTAGGAAAAAGCTTTTGATAAAAAACTTGTATATAAGATATCTTTTTGATTTGAACAATTTTCCGTTCAATTTTGAACAGTTCAAATCCCTTAACATTAGCGCCTACGGGGAAACTGAAAGTCAATGTAGATTCCGTACTTGAAGGCGGATTTACTTCAAACAAACTTTGTTGGAAATAACTCTTGACGACCAACTCCCGACTCCGACTCCGAGAATTTAGGGGGACCTGACACTGACTCTGACTCTTGTTCCCGACAATTAATCGGACTCCGACTCCCCGACTTCGATTCTGACTTCGTAGCTTTGGCAAACATTTATACACGGAGGACAAATGACTGACTCCGATTCTTGGATATTTGACTCCGACTCTTTTATCCCAAAATGAGATTGACTCCGACTCCGACTCCGCTGCTGTGGTTTTAACTGTGAAATAATTATTGTTGATATGATTTGCTTTTATTTTCACGCTAAAGTTTTAATTTAGGTATTTAGTTTTCGGTGAATAAACTCGTAAAATATGCGCAGACGATTTTTTTTTTTTTTTTTTTTGACAATGAAAATTATTTCTTTAAGTTGACATTTTATTGTTTTTTTTTTTATTTTGGTAAGTGCATTAATTCGTTTAAAAAATTATTTTCGGCAACAGGGGAAAAAGAAACGATTTTTTTTATATGATGTATTTATTTTAATGAACTTATTATTATTTTTTCGTTTTGAAAGCTGTTAAAAAAATTTTTTTAATGGAAAGAAGTGTATTAGCTGCTTTGTTTAAAAGGTGCTGCTATTTTATTTGTTCGTTTTTTTGAAGAAAAGTAAGGAATATTTTATTCCTAGAAATCAGCTTAAAATATTAAAAAATATATGTTTGAAAAAATTTGCGATTTTAGCTATTTTTGAGAATATTGATCAGGTACTAGAAAGTAGTATGGGTATACGGGAAAGTAGGCTCGTCTAGTTCTAGACGGAACTTCTTGTTTTTATAACGTTCTTTAGAACCTGTCAGCAAACGGTTTTGTTGTCGATAATTATTGAACTAGAAGTCGTTTTTGAACCTGACGTTATCACTGTCAAAAAAAAAAAAAGTATTGATGTATTTTTACCTTTTATCTCATATGTAAAATAGCGAAAGAAATGTATCCTTAAAAACTAAAAACAAATGGGGAACCTCCTCGTCCCTCTCCTTTGTCTAACATTGCTTATGATAGCTTTAAAATGTTCTTTTAAAAGGAAGCGCAGTTTCTGAATCTCCTTACCCTTAATCAGGAAACAACATGACAGTGTTACAATTAAAAAATCTAAATAAGTAGCGATCAAAAGAACATTGTGATACTTGTTTTTGGACGCAAAAAATATTTTCCCGTTGTCGATACATGATATTTTAAAGCCATATGGGAGTTTTACGAAAAGCGAGTCTCGTTGTTCCAAATTTAGCGAGTTTCGATGGGGACAGACATCTTTCTCACGCTCCGTAGATATAGATGTCCTGCCACATGCAGACGAGGAAATCGTCTGTGAGAACTTGGTACCTTCGATCCCTCGCCAAGTGTTTAAATTTGCCACTTTTCTTAAAATTTCGGGAGACTTAAATACCTTTTATCTCGATAACGAGGGACGATAACGATAATAATTATCAATTTCGTACAGGATTTTAAAAGGCTGAAACTCAAGAAAAAATTTTGTTTCTAAAATATAACTTACGTGCTCGTGGATTCCGTTTGTCCGAAAGTCTTATGGTCGTCGCTAACAGTTACCAGGCGTATCGTTGCTGGAGATTTCCAACCTATTCTCCAGACCTATAAACTGTAGAGGTGGTGCTACCATATACCGTACCAAAGTCGGTACTCGACTAATATCTTATGTGATCAACTTCAATCTTATGTGTTCATATAGCCTAGGACTTTTCATTCTCATTATGATGCACTCTAGAAGCCACTCGTTAGAATATTTCATTCCATTGCAACTTTTACGATTGGATGCAACAACGCAAGCATCAATTGCTAATTTTTGCTTTGCTGTAAGCTGTAAAGGTTTCGAAAGTTTCGCCTTATTTTTAATTTCCTTAACTTTTAATTTGTTTGATAAGTCCATTGATTTTTTCTTCAGACGGTAAGTTACTTGATGCATGTTTTTAATTTTTTTCGCAACCATACTTCTTTGTAAATTTGCTATATTTCTTTTGTTTTTCAGAGCTCTCTGTGTCAACAAATATTTACGTTTCTTTTTACAAAAAATTACAACTTAATTTTTCACTCAATACAAAACCTTGACATTTACAGTGTCCCTTAAAGATGAACTATCAGCAAAATATTCAGTTGGTTTCATTACAGGCAACACAAATTTAAATTCCTCTGATATACCCATCCCGTTGCACACGATTCTAGCTTCAACGTCAATAAAGTTTTCTGACATCCGATACTGATTTAAAGACAAGATAATCTACTTTTACACATTTGATTAAAATAGTAGCATTGATTTGTAAATTTTCTTCTACTTCAATAATGATCTTTTTATCGTCAATATTATTTTCTACATAATTTTCATTATATACAAAAACTACAATATTTGGAGATTTTTTAATTTTCATACAAACCCAATATTCGTTAGGCAAATGAATATGAACAATTTCATTTATAATAGATTTATACGTGGTTATTTCAGTTTCATCTGCGGAAAGATCAAGTTTTATTTTTTTTCAAACAGGGAGCATTTTTCTTAACTGCATAATTCCTGATGGACCTTTGCTTTGGTAATTTTTTAGTAAAGTATGTTGGCAGATTTGGGAAAATTGTCGGAATTGCCTCATCTTTCAAAAAAGGTTTTCCCCGAGGAATCAAAACTTCCTCACCATTTATAATATGCTTATAATGCGTTTCAATAAAATTTTTTTCGAAATGCAAAGCACAAATTGAGCAATATTTATCAAAAACTTTATCTAACCTGGGAATTAACGAGTTCCAGTTCTTTAGTTTTTCTTCATTTGCTGGAGCTTTAAAAAGCGAAACTTTTCCTTTGCATGTTTTGTACCCACTTTTGCACAAGGGAAAGCTTGGGGTTTTTTTTTGGAAAGCAAGTAGTTACCAGGGGTAAACTTAGCATTTTTTATTTACACAGCTATTTACAAGATTCAGAAATACACAATTGATTCGTAGTTAGATAGATTTCTGGAGAGTCAGAAAAACATGACTGACCTCTCCAAAGTTTTTGATCGTTCTCCTCGTTTTCCGAGTCGGCCGCGCCCCAGCCCCCGCAAAATTCATCTCCCCTTTTTCTTGGAAAACAAACGGGGATTCACTCTCTCCTTTCCCAAGGATGCAGCTGGTGCATGGATGCAGGTGGCCATCCTGGGAACGGAATGTTAAACTTGAGCCAAAACGGCCAAAGGTCAGCTTGGGGGCGGAACCAAGTATTTTATGGATTTGAAAGAATTCGATGCAGCTGGCTTCAAAGCGTGGGAATGAGTAAAAAGTGTGGGAAACAGTAGCATTCGTTGATAGAAAGCGTACTATGCCACAGTATAACGTGCTCTAAACATTTGAGTAATTTATAAAATGCTTATCTAATGCACAGTTTTGTTAAATATTTTATGCTAATTGCAAAAAGTATTACTTGTAAGCTATAACTTCAATAGAAAAAAATCCTTAGGGATTCTAATGACATGAAAACACAAAAGCGATCATCAAGAAAAAGCAGTTTAAAGTTTTTCTTTTGCATAAGAACACGTACGAGCATGCCCTAAAACCCCTCATAACTTTTTAAATATTTGAGCTAAAGCAACGAAACTTTTTCCCTGTTTTCGGAACAGTTTTTAGTTTTGAAATAAGCAACAAAAGTTGTTTAATCGTTTGATCATTTTTGAGGTACCGTGACCCCTTAAAGTTGCGCGAATAAAAATATTACTTAGTTCTAAAATTCAGCTTAGTTTTTATAGGAGAACAGCAAGCATATTACATAAATCTCCCGCAGTAAATTTTACATCAGTGCTTGAAAAACTTTTTGGCTTATCATTGTTACAGTACACAGTTCTTTCCAAAAGTCTTTCTTCCAAAAACGTATTTGAATGCAACATCCGGTCTGGAGTTCGGTTTACGACTCAGTAATAATATAGCAAACACTTCCGTTCTAATTCACATAGAGTAAAAAATAAGTCAGTTTTGGAAAGCCAATGAATCTGACTACAAAACAGAATTATAAATGTTTTTAAACGAAAATCGCATCGAAATGCCGATTGCCTTAAACTTTTATTATACCACATAAAGGGGAAACAATGAAAATTAGAATAGCTTTGCATACAACGCTTTTTTAACGGGGGGAGGGGGGAAGGCTGACACCACAAATTACCGTCCCACCCCGGGGGACACCCTTACACCCTTGGAGGGAGGGGGTTCGTACCACTACCCCCACC
This sequence comes from Uloborus diversus, assembly GCF_026930045.1. Lineage (NCBI taxonomy): Eukaryota > Metazoa > Arthropoda > Arachnida > Araneae > Uloboridae > Uloborus > Uloborus diversus. Next base: position 65,482,761 of record NC_072737.1, on the reverse strand, counting down.
CAGTGGTACGCCACTGGTAGCTTAAGTGATCAAACATGCAGCAATACAATTTACAAAGTCTAACCCCCTTGCATTTCGTAGGTGAAGTTATATCATGTTGCTTTTAAATATTTAAGTTTCTTCCCACAAAAGTCTTTTTCTGCAGTTTACTAAATACTCTATCGTATAGAACAACATCTAAGAGTAAAAGCAGACAATTATTTCATGTTTGAGTTTTAACGTTTTAATTCAAGCAAGATCGTACTCTCGAGGAAAAGTAGAAGCTCCGCTCATATTTAAAACTTTGTAGTAGTATCCAGGAGCGGATACAAACTAATTTTTTAGGAAGGGACGGCGGGGGGGGGGGGGGGTCATGCTGAAGAATGACCACCACTCCATGTGAACGAACCTACGGTTTTGGGACCAAAAACATTCTGAAATGGCTTGGGTGTCAATAAAAAACCCCAAATCGGCGAGGAAAAGGCACTTTGTAGAGCATCAACGTTGCTAATTTCACAAGCAAAAAAAAAAAAAAAAGTAGCACAGTAACCCCTCGTTATATTATAGTGCTTTTTGGGGGCAAACCGCTATATGGGGCGCGATATATCCGAACACGTGATATAACTGAGGTCATATAAAGTAACGATTTTCAAACTTATGACATACGCACCAACAAAAAAATTAGTTTATTATCTTACTAGGACGATTTTCTTAATAAAACCGAAGAAAAGTAGTTTACCCTTTTTTTTTCTTTTGAAATAAAGTAGATAAAAACAAAATCTTTCAAAAAATATTTCTATTGTTTTATGGTGGAATGCTGGATATCATACCAGCTTTGTTCATAGATTTAAAAAAAAAAAAAGGAGGGGGCGGGGACTTGTTTTTGAGGATGTAACAATTGTAACATTTATTTTTATGTGATGTCAAATGCAAAGTAACATTTAATATAGTATATATAATTTTCGGGAGACAAAAGAAAAGCGCGATATTATCCGAATGAGCGATAAAACGATGAGCGACGTAACGAGGGCTCACTGTATTTCAAATATTTACCTTTAAAAATAATTAATGGATTGAAAAGAATACTGCAACGATTTGAATTTTGTTCATACACTGTTTGAACACAGTGAAGACGGATATTAGTGTCGACGGTTTAGGGGGGAGATGGGGGGGGGAGGTCATGACCCATATGACCATCCCCTTGTATCCGCCCGATAATCAGCAATCGCTCACCAACACAAGTTACAAAGAATAACGCGTTCGTTTTGTGCATTTGATTCTGCTATTTCAATCACCTAATTTGTTTTTACCAGAACTTTTTTTACCGCTCAAATAAACCTTTCTGAACGATCAGAACAAACTACAATAACTGAAAACATATTTTTAAAACAATTTCATTCACATTTATTAATATTATGAACTTGGATGTATCATTTTTTGAAATTGTGAATTTCAATGAATGAAAAATTAGCAAATAACAAACTTCAATTTTGCGCAGTATAATACACAACAAATTACGACTCGTAATTTTTAACTCAGGTCATATTGCTACTGATTCCTGTCACCATAATTTCATATCACATGAACCTTTTGCTATAATTATACTGAAATCTTGACTGGAGTGTATAATAAGCTGCGACTTAGAACATTGGGCTATAGCTGGTTCATTTAATTATTTTTACTGTAACTAGTTAAGCAAACCTATATTCTCAAAACAAATTAAAATTTCAGTCAGAAACTGAATAAAATTTACTAAAAAATGGCTTTTATGTACGTAGAGAGATATTTAATTTGAAAATGAAGTACGTCGCCCCAATAGCTCACTTATCGTAAAAATTGCTCAGAATTGAGTAATCTAATTAAATGAATTCAAAGCATGTTAAATTCAAATACTCCCTATTTATTTATTTGTACCTCAAATATTCTAACATTCAGTCAAAGTTGTCCGGAACTTTATTTCTGACAGGAGGAAAGTTCTCAATTTGCCGATTAAAATTCCGAATTACACGAAATGCCGAATACTTTAGGCACAAAAAAAAAAAAAAAAAAAAACTTCAATATTGCAACGTTATCTTTAAATTTTCCGAATCGTCAGTCAAAATAAGAAAACAGTTTGGTAGGTCATGATGACCTCCCATCGGGGAGTCTCAGCATGCAGCAACCGTCATATAACAACCTTATCTGCACAAGCACAGTCCCACCTTTAACCTCAATGATCATTAAAGGCAAAACAGAATAATTTGCATCAGGTTTTATCAACAGGAATTTTGCATTTCTGTTGTAGGACATGAACTTTAAATTATCGTTAGATTTCGTAAATGAAACAGAACCTTATTAATCAGAACTTATAGGGGATTCAGGTCGTCAAAATTATTTAAATTATGAATTAAACAAAATAATCTAAAACTTGAGTCAAGGTGCATGAACAAACTGTTGTACACAGCTAAAAAAACATGAATTCGAGAGATTTAAATATAAAACTGCATTAGAGAAAATAGCAAAAATACATTATTGCGATAACTCGCCTTTGATTTATACAGTAAGTGCATTTAAATGGTGTCTTCAGTAAGCAAAATACAGTTTGATGAGAGTTTACTGTGTTTTCAGTTATTTAATTTTTGTGAATGAAAGAAAATGTGTTTAGGTTTATTATTACATTCTTCCGGGGGGGGGGGGAGTGCAAAGACTATGCAAAAATTCCCACACACACACAACTAACTACAAACGTAAGTAACTACAATTCAATTGTTTTTATACTCCTTTGAGCAAGACAACAAATTCGTGTTTTCACCCGATTTGGGGGGAATGTGAAGAATTGATGTAAATGTCACTTAACTACTGTTTCTAAACTTGGTTCAATTCGTTCAGTATTTAGGTCTGATTAAGAACAAAGATTTTCAGCGAATGTGAAACATTCTATTACTTCCAATTTTTCAGTTACCTAGTCCACTAGTACTGCCTTATTTAGCCGACGATATAAATACAGGTTTTCTCGTCCAATTTTACTTGTTTTAAGGTATGGCAAAATTTATCGCGTACGCACAAACCATTTTTGTCCAAATAGTATTTTTAAATACTTGTAAAAGTCTGGAATATTTAAAAGGTTCTATTGTAATCTCAATTATGTTCTACCTTTCTGGGAGAATAACCACAGTGGAACAGAATCGCAACAGAAACTAGGTTCAAAATATTGTACGATAAATTGCGTCTATATTCATAATTAAAATAAGAAATAAAAATACCGGACTACTGTCAATAGCAAAAAATGTCCCCTTACCTTATGCTGTTGAAAATTCAGTCGTCTTTGAACCATGAGACGCGTTCAAGTCTGTACACATAGCTACGATTATACTTGAGTGAATGAAAATCTGTTTCAAAGTTAATTTCTGTCAACTGTCATAAATAATATGTACGCAACATTTTTGATATGTTACATCGTTGCACCTTTAAGCCAAAATGTATGTAGAACCATTTCAGTTGGAAAACTAAACGATATCAGACCATAAAAGGCAATCTTCTTCAGATTCTGCATCCTGATACAAGTGCAGCTGTGATAACCACCGAATCTTGATCGCAGAACCGCGCAAAAGTTCACAATTTGAAACTTTTATTCCTGCTCAGAGTAGTTTAAATTCATCTTGTGTTTGAAGGTCGGAATTATACTCTAACGTTTAGCTTAAGTTTTGCAATTTTGAGCTGTCTGCGCCATTTTGTCTCTGACGAACTAATAGCTAAAGTTCAAAGCTACGTCGTTTAAATAGTTTCTAACAACAGAACAGCCAGTTTTTGAAACAGTAACTACGTGAGCTTACTGAAAAAGAACGTCAACAATACACGCGCTTAAAATGACACCAGATTGATTGGTTCGCACTTTACTATTAACACAACTTCAGGTTGACCAACAAACGGACTGAATGAGAAAGCAAAAACTCACGCATGCGCAATAGATTTCTCAAAGACATTTAAAACAATGGCTCCTAACTTAGGGGCGATCACCTCCCAAAGGAGTGATTTGGCTCTTCAATGGAGCATCATGAGGGACCATAGGGGAGCGATGAGTATTTAAGACGAAATAACAAAAGTAAAAAGCCTGTGAATATCAAAGCTGAAGAAGTATACGAAACCTATTGTTAAGAATTTAAACAAGGTATCAATAGTGAAAAAATAATAAAATTAAAGTTTGGGAGCTTCCTTTACGCACCTTGGTTGAACCTTGAGAAATTTGTATGATATCTTAAGTTTTTTTTTTTTTTTCAGTTTTAAAGTTATTGCTTTTGATTTCCCCAAGCTCCTATTAAAAAAAAAAAAAATGGTTTCATAACAAATATATTTCTGATTTTGAAAAATCTGTCAATGACCTTGGTTAAACATTTCTATTCAAATACCTTTCAGTTTATATTGGAAAAGAAAGAAAAACGTAAAAAAGGTACTTCTAGCTAATTATACCCCGCATGTACTACACTGATTGTAAAAAATATAGAATACGAATAAGCTTAATATTAACAAAATAAATGTTTCAAAGGGTATTAGTAGGTCTCTATTAATATTTAAAATGTTAATAACAGGAACTTTATAGTTTTATAGGAACAAAAACAATTTTGACTTGCAACAAAATATTACAATATGAGTATCAATCTTGAAAATTACCTGTATTATCATATGCTTTAATCTTCGGTGGTATTTTTTTTACTGACTGAAATAGCCTGCATGTACTATAAAAATATTACCAGATAGGTGGCGTTAAAAGCAGAGTAAATATTTCACCATTTCACTTTGCCCCGCTATTTCAGTTTGCCCCACATTCCACTACTAAAAAAAAGTCTATAATTTCACTATCAGCTTCCTTGATTGAAATATCTCTATTGAGTACACCAGTTCCTAATTTTTCCTGGGAGCTCAAGGGAACTGAGCTCTTTTTTCCAAGCAGTACTTGAAAATGAGATTTTGAACATTTTAGACGAATTTCAAGATGTTCTCGAGTGTAAATAGGCTGTGATTACTATACTGCCGTAGACAGGAAAAGGACAGTTACTGCAAATTTTTCGATTTTCATTATTGAAACCTAAATTAATTCAGTTTTATGGTACAAACATGTGTATTTGTTTGCCGCTAAAAAAATAGAAAAAGAAAAAAAGAAAAAAACAAAACAATTTTTTTAATCAGTGTGGTAACTAGCAGTAACAGCTTTTATCACTACATTGTGCAGGTTATCGGTAGTATTTACTTGCTGCTCTTTACCTGCTTATGACCGTTGTGCGAAGAATAGAACATACAGGGTGTTCGTTTTAACCTGCAAGATCTTTATATATCCGAAACCGTTAGTCTAAGATGTATGCTTCCAACAGCAAAAATGTTCCAAATTAGATGCAGCATTAAGATATTGAGAGTTTGAAGTGACAATAAAAACGAGTCAAAAAATACAAAGTTAAACTTTTTATATGGGCCCCAGGCCCCCTAACTTATATTTAAGGAAATAATCTCCATTGAAAAACAATTCCAACACAAAAGGTTTGACATTAATACGACCAATATGTCCCGAGATACCAAACGCAGTGTTTTGTGACTTACACCACTTTACGCTCGCTGTCGATAACACCTTTTGGGGGAAAATATAGCGGTTAACAAAGGTTTAAAAATATACACGTGCTTATAGTGTGGTTTTTAAAATTGTTCGAGGTTTTGTAGTGTGTTTTTGCGTATCATGGTATGACAGTTGCATGAATTTCGGAATAGCAATGAAAAATATAAATATTTTGTTGTTTTTTTTACTTTGACAACCTGTCATTCCTCTGAAAGGGTGATAAGTCCCAATCTCATCTTCTATATGGTCCCTTGAAGCTTAAAATTCGAATATCTCCATGAGTTTTGGTCGCACAAAAGTCAAGTTTTTTGTGATAGTAATAGTTTTCAATGGAGAGAATTTCCATAAATATTAGTTGGGGGACCCAGGGCCCGTATAAAAAGTTAAATTTTTTTTATTTTTGTACTTATTTTATGTTTGCTTCAAACTTTCAACATCTTAACTCTGCATCTGATTTTGAACATTTTTGCAATTGGAAGTATGCATCTAGGACTAACGGTTGCGAAAATAGTTTTTTGCAGGTTAAAACGGAACACCCTGTATATAGATGCCCCAAATTTTGCACCAAGTCGCAAAAAACGTTTTAGCGATTTCTTTTGTAGCTCAACTAAGCACAAGCAAGTATGCCTCTATGAGAGGTTACGGAAAGTCGTTCTGATCTTTCAAAAATTCCCTTTATTTGGCAAATTTAGAGACAGTATAGCAATACTGTATTTTTTAAAATGGTGTCCAGTCGCTTTTTTTCAGATGTTTGCATGCGTGTCTGATCGTGTTTTATCTTTCGGTAAAATTGGGAGGTCATGCAGTAAATTAAGAATTACCCTTTCGTAAAAGTTAAACTTTGGCCCCTGACGCAAAAGGTGCTTGAAACTATTATTTAGGGAAATTTTCATAGTACTTTTTAAAAAACAAATTCTAAATAAAATTTTTCTAATTTTACAGACCTCTCATAATTCTCTTTCTTTGATGCAGGTTTTGGGGAATGTCCTAGAATTTCTACTCTGTTTAGGATGAACTTTAAGCTTAATCCGTTTAAGTTTAATACGAAAATATGTAACAGAATTTTAATGAGCAATGTGAAGAGAGCTTCAAATTTTAAAATTTAAACTCAATAACAAAATGAAGGTTAATTGTTCCTTCTTCGCTTCAGTGAGTCAGTTGCTAAAAGTTGAATGTTAGTTTGGAGAAAAATGCGTTTTGCTAAACATGACTCTTACATTCCCCCACTTTTCCAGAAAAAATTTGGAAACTCAGTTCAAAATATTCGAGCCCTGGATCCGTCATTAAAACCCAGTTTTAATTTTGGAGGATTCATCGATAAAAAAAATTATGTTTGTTCTGATAAATATTTGTTAAAGAATCCTTCCTGGCAAATGATCAGTTAATGAATGAAATTTTCCAGGAAGGATTTCTTTGTCACATACGTTGAGGTCGCAAGGATTGGCACAAGCACTTAGTAAAAGGAAATGTGTTTTCTGTTGTCATCTGCAAATATGATGGAGTTGTTTTCTTTAGTCAAAAGTAATACTTTTAGTCACTAAAATTGGTAGTATAAGCAAAAAAAAAAAAAAAAAAAAAAAAACATGGAGCCAGAAAAAAAAAAAAAAAAAAAAAAAACTTTTATTTTCCCAAACAGTTATTTTTAACTTAATTTTTTTTAAAAGTCCGATTTAGGAAATGAGGCTTGGTCTTTATGACGTCACAAGTAATGCACTTTGGCGTGCTACTCCCTTGCCGCGTTAAATGTTAACGATTTGCTGTCAGCCGCGTTCCCGGGACATGATAATTTGCGCTGTGCGCTAATGGCATCAGTGAATGGCATTTCCATCACTTGTGACGTCATGTGCGGAAGCGTTAAACGCACCGATTAAAATAATTGTTGAAAAATATTAAACTTTGTCAAATTATTTAAACATTAGTTAAATCCTATGTTTTTGTACATGCTCTTTCGGAAAAAATACTTTTAAAATTTCGGAAACGACATCATTATGCGTTTTTATTTTAGCAGTGTGAAAACATTTTTAAAGAGAACGTTGTATTTTCTTTTTGAAAGGAAAACACTAGAGGCAGAGATGGACAATACTTTATGAGAGAAGGCAAGAAAATTAAGAAACATTTCCTAGTTCTTAAATGTATAAGCATAAATAAACAAATATATTCCGTAATTTTGTTTTACAGTTTTTTTGCCATAAGTATCACATTTTAGACGAAATCATTCTGTAAAAACTGAATCGTTCCGAATTAAAAAAGGCACTTTTCAAAAAACATCATTTTTTCCACTTTTTACTAAATTCAGAAATGCTATTTACAAATGTTTTTGGAAGAATCTTATGATTATAGGATTCTTGATTAACTAAATGAATCATGTTTTATCATTGGTCAAGTTATTTTAATTTAAGTATTACAAATTGTTAATCGGACTTTGGCGCACTTTCTGTAGGCATGCTTGTAAACTGTGATTTTGAATGAAAATTTACAATAATAATCAGAATTAAATAGCATAACCAGCATAAACTAACAATCTTTGAATGCTTCAATTCTGAAGAAAATTTTAGCGTTTTCGCTAAAATAATTATGCTACTTTCAAACTTATTGCATCATTTACTTTAGTACTCATCATAGCTTTAATTTGCAAAATGTATTCATATTTGCATTTTTGCATGCACAAAGTTTTAGCCGTACCTTACATTTAGAATCGCGAAATGATGCTAAACTTACAGCTTTAATTTAAGACTTATGGCTTTAATTTATACTTTTAGCTAATAGAAACGTATAGCTAGTAGCTTTATTTTTTTATTTCAAACTTATAGCTTTAATTTATGAAATTTATTCGTATTTGTGCATTTTTTTTTGTTTGCAGAGGGTTTAGCAGAACTTTGCTACATAAAATGCAAAGTACGGCTAAACTTACAACCTTGAAACACTTCAACTTTAAAGAAAATTGTTAAAATGTTGAACTACTTTTAAATTTATTACCTCTCATTTACTCTAATACCAATTATAGCTTCAATTTATAAAGGCATTCATATATGCATCTTCTGTATTTCCAAAATGTTTAGCCGTATTTTGCAATTTAAAATACAAAGTACAACTAAACTTACAGGTTCAATTTATAACTCACAGCTTTGATATACACTTTTAGCTAACAGCAACTTATACTGCTTTGCTAAGCACAGATGTGGTATCTGCATATTTTATCAAAATTGAGTTATTGTACGCAGGTGGTCGTTAGTAATTTAATTTACCTAAATCTCAAGTTTATTTGGCGATTAGTGAAACTAAGCTTTTAAAGTGGTATTTGCGCAATTACCACTTTTTTTCTTTAATAATTTGTAGATACGACTTTTATACCTTAGTAAAGCAGCATATTTACTAACGTAGCAGTTTATTGTAACACACAGAGTACTAAAATTAGTTTACCTTTGAATAGTTGATATAGGTCGATAATAAATACTGATGCAACTTTGCATAAATGTTCATGTAAATATTCAGCTTTTTCTAAAGTTTTATTTAAAATGCAAATTTTTAAAAACGAAATGCATGTAAAATATTCATATCTTAATTCTTTCACGCAAAAAAAACCGCATTTCATTCTACGGTCAATTATATTTTTATTTAAGTATCGTCTGCTGTCAAGATTATCTTGATGCTCGGTAAAAATAAATCTAGAAAATAAAACATTATAAATGATAGCATCAACACATTCTTTCAATAAAAAAAAAACAGAAAATTATTATGGTTTATGCAGTTTTAAATGTCCGAAATTTTGAAAATGATATTTTTCACAAGGTAGATTTTGTTAGATTTGTATTAACAAAATAAAGCGGCAGCTAAGTCCAAATAAAGCAGAGTATTATTTAATGATACATTAAGCACGTTTTACTAAACTAATTTTGTCGTACCTTCTCATATACCATAAAAATGCCTAGTAATAGTCACTTATGGTAAAATTAACCTAATATATGAAAAGATTTTGAAGAGAAAACTTGTCGTAACTGCATTCATTAATTTTAAATTAAGATTTTTACAAAAATACGCTCTTATGTAGGTTGGATGAATCATTTACGAAGCAACTCTACCGCGAGTTAAACATTTAATTCAGTCACAAATCAAAGAAACCATTTGTAAAACTTTAATCGTGAATTTCTCATTTTGAGCTCCACTGTAGACACAACTTTTGCGCTCAGCACAGCAGTATACTGCTTTGCTAAGCGCAAAAGTCACATCTGCATCTGAGTACAAAATGAGATTTTTCCGTTTAAAGCTGCGTGCCCAGATGTATTTCGCACGGATGCATTTTTTTTCAGAATTTTTGAAATCATATTTTCTTTTCACAAGTGACCATAAAACATTGTATTTAGATAAAATAAGTGACTAAGGTAACTTGTTGACCGTAACTCAATTTTGATAAAAAGTGTAGATACGACTTTTGTGCTTAGCAAGGAAGTATAGCTCCTAGCTTTAATTTATTCTTTAATACTTATAGCTTTAATTTTGTTGAAATGTATTCGTATTTGCAAATTTAAGACTAGACTTACAACCTTTAAATACTACAATTTTAGTGCTTCTGTTAAAACAATGGAGTTGTTTCCACCAATCAAAAGTACTACTTTTACTCACTAAAGTGGATAGAATGAGCAAAAAAATAAATAAATAAATAAAATAAAAAAAAATAATAATAAAAACTTTTATTTTCAAAACGTTTATTAATATTTAATTATTCTTTAAAATGTAAGATTTTTCAAACAAAGTGTGGTCTTTATGACGTTGCAAGTGATGAATTTTGAAGCGCATTTCCGCTGCGCGCTGAATGCTTACGCTTACAGTCTACTGCGTTTCCAGATTATGATATTTGAGAAGGGAATTAAATATTGTGTTCTGTGCTAATTGCATCAGTGAAGAACATTTCATCACTTGTGATGTCATTACTAAATGAAATTAAATCTGCGCAGCGATTCAAATGATTATTTAAAATATTAATCTTTGTCAAAGTATTTTAAAAATGGTCAAAAGTTGTATTTTTAAGCATGCTCTTTCAGAAAAAATACTTTTAAATTTTCAAAAACAGCACCATTATGCTACAATTTAAATTTATTATTCCTCATTTACTTTCCCACCCGTTATAGGTTCAATTTTTGAAATGCATTTAGCTAATTTGTTGGAGATATGTTCAAATAATTTAGAGAAGACATAAAAGATGCTTGTACAGCAAAAGCGAATCATTTGCTTAAGCAGGTGAAATAGATTTCAATGTCCATTTGTCGGGAAGAAACCTTAATGAAAATTTATCATTATGAGAGCATTTAGTCGCCAGAATTTGGAGACGACCGAAATATTTGCTTAAATGCCCTCCAAAAATACAGCGGAGTGATTAAGATAGCATGCGAGAGTAACATAATGATTTTAAATATTTATAGTCGATTGAATTGATGGTTCGGGAAGCTACGGGAAACTTTGTTAAACTATTTATAACGTATTGATGACTTTTTTCATTAAAGATTGTTATGACTTCTAGTTGCTTTATCTAAATCATTTTCTCTCTTCTATCTTCTTTTAGATAAGGTCCCGTTTTCAGAGAAGTTATGTTTTCCTAGGACTCATTATATTTTTATTTTACAATTTTTTAAATAAAATATTTCTCGCTTTATTTAGAGTAACAGCACCGTAACAGATAAGGCTCAGCAACAGACAGTCTTAAGTTTGGATTTAAATAATAAGAATTTTAGGCCGGTAAAACTAATGTCGTTGTGACTCATGAATACGGTGCAACCGTCTATTGTTATCAGAGTGAATTTATGAGCCAATTGATATTTACGACAGTGGTGAAAGGTTAAACAGCCACCACGAGGTCTGTCGGTGTTTCATGTTCATTTAAATTTAACAAGGTTTTAGATCTCGAAATAAAGAACTTTTGCACATTTTAAAGAGGAAAGGGGAATTCTGAACATAACTCATTCTTTCTTCATTTTATATGTTACTGGGTATCATCAGAATTGTCGGTGTCTGTTACTGGGGGGTCGGACTTTTTTTCGAAATTGAGCAAATAAAAATAGAATTAACTAATTCAGGGGATCCAGAAGCAGCCAAACGTTAAATGAGATGTAGTTGCACGAAAGAAAAATAGTTTTCAAAGTCTAAATGTATTAAAAAGTTCAGAAAATTGAGATAACCTGAGAGCGATGTCTTAACCATATCTGTAACTGGTGCCTCTACCCTATACCTGCTGGCACATTTTCAGCATGAAAAAGTAAAAAAAAAAAAAAGACAATTATGTAGGTTTGAAGCTTTTGCATTTCTTTTTCCTCCCCAAAATTTCTATTGTGAAAGTGATTAGTCAGTTCGGTTTAAAAAAGCTTTTTAGCCATTGCCAAAAACAGAATAGTAATTATAAAGTTAAATTGTTAATAAAGTTAACAAATTAAATTTAAGGTTGAACTTAAGCATAGAACTCGGGGCTTGGATTTTTGTAACCTTACAAATAATCCAGGTTTTTGGTTATTTTCTTCATTAAAGTAATCAACTTAAAAGCTTTTTCAATTATATTCACATTATTTATAATTTGACTGCTATTTTGATTTTTTTTTTTTTTTTTTTTCATTTTCTTGAAAGTTCTCCTCCCTTGTCTGTTTATGTCCTGATTTGCATTTTAAAACGAATATTGGTACTCACTGCCGAAAACAAAAGTAAAAGTAATCATAGCAATTATGAAGTTAAGTGTTGATAAAGTTAACAAATTAATTTCAAGGCTAAACTTACGCGAGCATAACATTGTGGGTTTCGGATGCTTGTGACTTCAAAAATAATCCACGTTTTCGATGTATTTCTAGATTAAACTGATCAATTTAAAAGCTTTTAAAATTATATTCTGGTTATTTATATTTTGACTCCTTTTTACTTCCTTTTACAAGAAAGGAAGTATTGCATTCGCGAAAAAATTTTCACTCAAAAATCGACCTTAATTTCCACACATGTATAAGTGCCTAAGAACGTGCAGACACGTGGAATATCCATTTTGACGATTCCCGAGTTAATTACAACGAGTTTTGTCGTGACGTCTGTATGTACGTATGTGCGGATGTGTGCATGTATGCCGCATAACTCAAGAACGGTATGTCCTAGAAAGTTGAAATTCGGTACGTAGACTCCTGGTGGGGTCCAGTTGTGCACCTCTCCTTTTGGTTGCATTTGGGTGTGCATTTCTAAAGGGGTCTTTTGCCCCTTTTTGGGGGGAAATCATTGGTAATTTCGATGTAAACTCAAGTGATGATATAATTTGGCGGACACTTGGCGATATATCACCAGTATTTAGGTCGCCAAATTTTGTCGCCAACTTGACGATAATTTGGCGATTTTAATTTTTTTTTTTTAAATCTGGTTTCAATTTGGCTACTGCTGGTGATATTTAGAGAGTAAACTATTGAATCACATTAAAAATGCCTAAAATTGGGAAATGGCATTAAATTGGCGTAAAAGGAAGTCATGTGATGCACACATCAGCTCGTTTATTTTTTCTGCCCCGAAAGTTCTCCTCCGCTGTCTGGAAACTTGTGTCTCTACTGATTTGCATTTCGAACAAATATTTTTACTCATACTCACAGACATATTAACAAGATCTTTATCAAAAGAACAAGGTGTTTGAAAAGTTCTTGACATAATTTTAAAAATCATAGAAAATCAACAAATTGTCGTATTAATATGCGGCTTGCGCCGTAATACTTCGTAGGTTTAAGATTTTTTTTATAACAAAAAGAAAAAAAAAATGGGAAAAAAGAAAAGAAAAAACATTACTAAAAGTAATTTACATTGACGGTTGTATCGTCACAATAAGAAAAACAAATTTTTACTGTGAAGACACAGCCGGCAATGTAAATTACTTATAGTTATATCATTTCTTTGCATTATTTCTTTTTCATTTTTTCACGGTGTCAGAAAAGATTTTTGAATTTTACGTAGTATTATGGCGCAATTGAATTAAAAACACAATTGCGTCAAAAAAATACCCAACATTCAAGATTTTTTTCTGACACCGTGAAAAAATGAAAAAGAAATAATATAACTATAAGTAATTTACATTGCCGGCTGTATCGTCACAGTAAGAATTTGTTTTTCTTACTGTGATGATACAGCCGTCAATGTAAATTAATATAACACAGTTGGTTGAGACAGAAGGAATGAAATTTGCAAGTAACGTTTTGCTTCAAAAAATCTACTAAAGTTTCTAAATTATTTACTACAACAAACAGGGCGACTACTGGCTGCTAACGCAAAATAACTGAAAGTGGATCGCTTAAGATTTCATAAGTTTAAAGAAATAAGGTTTGAATTCACTTGTAGCAAATACTGCGGGTCCCCGTTTAGTAAATAAAAATTTAATCCGCTCAAAACATTGCATGACATAGAATCTGTATGAGTGGGTTTAGTTAAATGAAGTGAATTTGAAGTGTGTGGATTCGGAATGAATTGCATATACGTGTTTTAGTGGTAAAATATTCCTTTCTTATAGTGAGAAATAGTTAGGGTAGACCGGGCGCGTTTACGCATGGAGCACGTTTACGCAGTGCCCTTTTTTCAAAACGAATTATAACTGGAGAGCCAACAGTCATAACAAATTGATGCTACTCCCTAGCAAATACTCCCACACGTTTTTGAGCATCAGTCGAGCTTCAGTCAAGCATGCAGAAAGAATATTCTGTTTTTTACTAAGTTGAGTAAAAAAAGTGTTGAACGTTTTGAAGCTTACACTGGTGTGCAAAACTTAAGGACGAACTCGAAAAATTAGCATATCAGCTGAACGAAGAGGCAGAGCGGACGGAAAGACCAATCAGGAGATTAATTAAGGTGATGTACGGTAGCACATGCGCAGATATGCAGGCAGACGTAATGGGGGAGTGTCTGAGTAGTATAAAGCATGTTGTCGGTGTAAGATCAGTATTTCTGGCAAAGAGATTGCACGCCGTATAGCAGTTAAAATCACACCAAGTTACTGCCTCAGCGAGAAATGGCGAATAATCAATCTGTTAGACGACATCTGGATGCTTTTATCCGAGGTCGAATCATTGGGAAGTTGGAGGAAGACCGCAGTGTGACAAGTGTGGCTGCAGAGTTCGGAATTGCTCACAGCATCGTTTCACGACTTTGGAGACAATTTCAAACTACAGGAACAGCTATCCGGGGGTTCAGTAGTGGTCGTCCACGAGGAAACACACCCGCAGATGACCGGTATATTGTCTTACAGGCCAGAAGAAACAGGCGGCAGACAGCGGGAGAAATCGCTAGACACACGACGCAGGCGACTGGACGACCGATATCGCGTTTTATCGTGGCCAGAAGACTGCACGGTGGTGGTCTGTTTGCACGACGCCCTATACGGTGTGTACCTCTAATGCCTGCCCATCGGAGAAGGCGTTCTCTGTGGTGCCGGGAACACCGGAATTGGAGAGACAATGAATGGGGACGAGTACTCTTTACAGATGAGAGCAGATTCAGTCTGAGTAGCGATTCTCATCGCATACTCATCTGGAGAGAGCGGGGAAGCCGCAATCATCCCTCGAACATCATTGAAAGGGACAGGTATGGAGGTCGCGGTGTTCTCGTTTGGGGAGGCATCATGCTTGGTAGTCGTACAGACCTTCACATCTTCGACGCAGGTTCAGTCAATGGGACCCGTTATTGTAACGAGATTCTTCTTCCATATGTGCGTCTTTTTAGAGGCGCTATGGGTTCGCAGTTCCTTTTCATGGACGACAATGCACCATGTCATCGCACAGTAGCTGCCGAACAGCTCTTAGAGAGTGATGATATTGAACGTATGGATTGGCCGGTACGATCTCCGGATCTCAATCCCATCGAGCATGTATGGGATTTTCTAGGCAGACGCTTGGCAGCTCGTACCTTACCACCAGTAACGATTCGGGAGCTTCGATTGGCGCTGCAAGACGAATGGGCAGCAATGCATCAACAACTCATTGACACCCTCATTCTCAGCATGGGCAGACTCTGTGAAACCTGCCTAGCAGTCGGGGGAGATCATATCCCCTACTAAAGACCGGATGTTTCTTGCTGGACACCCATCACAGGGATGTTTCGGTCTTCAGTCGCATTGCGCTCCATGCTACTTTTTCAATAAAGCTTATTTTTATCCCTCTGATTTCTCCTTTAGTAAGTGTTGCTTACATTACACATATCCTTACGTATTGGGGATCTTACGGTATTAAATGTGTTGATTTGGAAAGCTTTTGTACAAAGTTATATTGAAAAAACCGTCTCGTCCTTAATTTTTGCACACCAGTGTATTGTGAATAAATAATACTTAGTTAAGAAAGAACAAATATATAAAATTAGCAGAATTTTACCCTTTTTTGAGAACTGAACTTGTATGGACTGAAATGATATTCAATTTTTTTTTTTTTTTTTTTTGCACGTTAAAAATAAATCCAGACTTGGCAACGGGGCAAGTTTACGCGTCGACGTTGGAGCACTTTTACGCACGTTCTTACTGTTTCTTACTTAAACATGCCCCTGACACTTTTTTCGCTCCAAACTTTCTCAAACCTCTTTACTATTTTCCTGCCCTTTAGTTTTGAAAATTGCCATTTAGTTTTTATCTAAGTTACATATTCGTATCTTATAGCTTATAATCATATAGTGCTGTCTTCATGCCCCGTCAGCTTCAACTTCGTAACACTATTCAGTTTGTAATACATTTGCTTTATTTTAACAATGGTAAGACATTATGTTCAAAACACTCACAAAACCACGTCAGGTGTCAAAATAAATATGCGTAAACGTGCCCCGTGTCAGGGGCAAGTTGACGCAACCGACTTGGACTCAAAAATAATTTTTTTTAACGGTTAAAAACACAAACTGAGCAACAACTGAATATACCAATTTTGACTCCATTAACTGCTTCTTAAAACCGCAATGTCTAAAATTTCCTAAGTTAAAACATAAAACTGGGCAGTGGTAGCCCGATCGGTAGAGTGTCGGATTCGGGGCCGGAGGGTCCTGAGTTCGAACCTCGATGGTCGAAGATCCACCGTCGTCATTAAAGGGGACTGGGCGACGTTGAATATGATCGTGGTCTCAATGTCCTCCAAGTGAAACGATACTTCTGGGGGTGCTAGCACCAGGTAGCTATTAATTTTAATTCTCCTTAACTGTTCAATCCGGTGATGGTGCTGCCATCTATCGGTATGAAAAAAATAATGGAGGCAAGGCACTTAGTATGCAGTCCTCGACATAAATACAGTTGTAGTCAGTTGTGACTCGGAATCGAAAATCGAATCGAAAACATAAAGCTCAGAAAATGCATTGAAAAAAATCCGCGTAAACGTGCCCCGGTCTACCCTATTCATAAAAAAAAGAAAAGAAGAAAAATGGGTTTGAAAAAGAATTTTCATTTAGCAGTGCATGGATGATGTTTTTTTTCTTTTTTTTTTTAAAGCCCACGAAGTAAAACTACAACATTTCTGCTGTTTTTAGTTTTACGAGTTCATGAACAAATCTGAAATTTTTTGACACATTTGGTGAATATACAAAAGATAAGATAAAATTTATTAACAAACAAAATACACATACATAACAGTAAGCAAAATTAAAAAAGTAAAGTTAAAAAACTTACAAATTGTAAAACATAAATTACAAACTTCATAACAAAATATTAAGAAAATCTTGACTATAGTTCAACACGAGTTAGTATTAAATTCACACTAAAGAGCGCCAAAGGCACTGTCCGCAGTGTTTTTTAATCGGTTTAGTATGGAGTACAAACACAAATATGTATTAACAGAAATATTTACAAATTAATTTTACACAAGTAGTAAAAATTTTACACAGAACAATTATTGGACTGTTTGACTCCAGAAAAAAAAACACAATACCTCGCATTGAAACATTCAATAGTATAAAAACCCATGAACATTTACTGATAATGACAATGAAACAAAACTGCTTGACTTACCCCCTTTGAAGCAACACTTACCGGTAGCTGAATAGCTGAATTAATCAACTCCTGCTATTAGCTCACGATCTCCGTATAATGTATCTTATTCAAATATAGCAACTCAATTTTCGCCCACTTTCTGTCATCGGATTCTTTTGAAGAAGGAAATGCGACCTGCAATGCAATATTCAAACTCTTTAATTGACTATAAATTACTAGTTTATTTTGATATAAATTAACGTTTTTGTACAAATCTTCTACTTTGAGGACGAGAAGTTGCTCGCAAAAATTAGAATAAAATATCTATGGAAAACCTGATTATACGTTTATTGGCATGTATCCACGTGTGGTCGGGTTGAAAAAAAAACTCAATATTCATTCGGGGGCGAGCAAAATGGAAATTAAGGCCGATTTTTGGGTGAAAATTTTTTCGCGAATACAATACTTCCTTTACTTTGCAAAAGGAAGTAAAAATGCACGTGACAGAACGGGACACATACGAGTCCCGTTCCGTCACAGGCATTTTATTGCATGTCGTTCAATTATTTTCATCAAACTGGATAACTATTGATGTTCTACATAGTTCTTATGACAAATATTTACTGTTGCTATCTGTATCTTTACTAATAATAAGGCTGAAAGGCTGTCTGAATGTCTGGATCTCTGTGACGCGCATAGCGTCTAGACCGTTCGGCCTATTTCATGAAATTTAAAACAAAGTTAATTTGCAGCATGGGGGTGTGCCCTTCGAAACGATTTTTTGAAAATTCGATTTTGTTCTTTTTCTATTCAAATCTTAAGAAATTTTTTCCGAGCAAATTATCACAACGTGGAAGAGTAAATTACCAAATTATCATAACGTGGAACCTTTACATGGGCGAGCAAATGAACATAGCAAATTGGCGAAAAAATTATCATCCATTTTTTTTAAATATAGAGGCGAACCAAATGACCTTTTAATTTTCTACTACGGTAATATTACCGTGCGGGTGCCACTAGTAAAAAATAAAATTTGTAGCTCGTTTTATTTGTATTTATGGAACAAAATGTACCGTCAAAACTAGTTCAAATGTCCCTTTCCGTCACATGGAATGGTCCAAATATGAATAATAAATACCTTTGCGCTTGAAACTGAAATGAATGAATCACCAACGTCTTAATGTAACGTTTGCAATTTTTTGAGAATTAAAACGTTGAAAACTCATTCCTTTAATATAAATATGGTTTCCAAGCACGGGGGAAAACTTAAGTAGGAATTGACTTAAAAAAAAAAAAAAATATATATATATATATATATATATATATATATATATATATATATATATATATATATATATATATATATATATATATATATATATATATATATATATATATATATATATATATATATATATATAGATTACTCGTTTTCGAAAAAAAAGGAAGAAGAAAAAAATCCATGAATGTCACCCTATTTTCTCAGTACGATTTCACTCAAACCTGTGTTTGAGCAGGTTTTTTTTTTTTTTTTTTTTTTCTGCGTGTATGAAAATTTCAACAAGATTGGGACACAATTGACGAAATTACAGGTATTTATTGAGTGGCGGGGTAGTATCTTCTAGTGACGACAAAGGCACCATGATGGGAAGTCACTGTGATCTCCCAAAAATGTCTTCATTCGGGAAATTTTGTCTGACAAATCAGCAAAATTATCATCACTTGTTTTTTTTTTTTTTCGTTTAAAGGAGCAATTCCAAGTTATTTCGTAAGTTTTTAAGTTATTTTCTACGTGAAACTTTTTTATATGCGGTCCCTATCCACCGCATACATTTTTTAAAAACCTGTGTTGCGAAAACTATTTTTTATAGCTACTCGTGAAGTTTCGAACCATTTTTTGTGCGATTTTTTATTCGGTCCCTATCCACCGCACAGAAACAGGTTTAGGTATATTCCTGGAAAATAAACTCATCTTCATATATATAATAGCCAATGATCAAGTAACGCTGACGTCATCAACAATGAAACTCGCGCCACGGCATGATAATTGGAAAAAATTTTTTGAGAATGCTTGTCATGCAGGGAAATGCTTTATTTGGACAAGGCTGAACTGGATCCGGTAACTTAACTGTTTTAATGGTAAGACTCAGTTTAGGAGAATGAAGAAACAAGAACGGGGTCAACATTGAACGCTGTCTACTGGAATTTAGGGTTAATGCACCGGAGTTAGAATTAAAATTTCAACAATAAAAATATCACCGAACAGGCAATTGCTTCGTTCAAACGTAGAAACAATTTTCACGCGTCATATCTTGACGGGAGATTTTCTAGTAGTAAATATCCTCACATAAATAATAGCCGATGACCGAGTAACCCGCGTGTTACAACAATGACACTCGCGCCACGGCATCATAATTTGATACCATGTTTTGGTAATGTTTAACATGCAGGGAAAGGCTTTAATGTGACGAAACCTGAACTCAATCTGGTAATTTACTGCTTTACTGGTAAGATTGTGTCATTTGAGGGGAATGAAGAAACGAAAACAATGAACGCTATCTACTGGAGTTTAGGATTAATGCACTGGTGTCCAAGGGTCAAAATTTCAACTATCAAAATATCACCAAACAGGCAATCGCTTCGTTCAAATGTAGAAGAGAGAGAAGTCAATTTTCCCGCTTCATATCTTGATGGGCGACTTTCTAGTATTAATAGAAATGTGTTGCTATCTTCTCATCAAAAAGCCAATTTTTAAAACTTTCGATTTAACCCCTTTCGGAAACGAACTCTTCAGCAATTCCCTTCCAAAAATGACAACAGTGGGTTAATAACTTCCCCCGGAGCGTAGTTTACCGCACATCCTCCGCTCCCTAATGCGGCCGCTTTGTCAATAACTCGTGTCACTTGTAACTAAAACGTCGAAGAAGAGCGCATGACTCGAGAGCCCCCTCTCCTCACTGGATGAAACTGAATCTCCGAAAACCTATAAAGTGAGCTAGCGAATTCTTTGTCACTCCACTCGGCGGCAGTCGTTTCCTGATATCAGGCGATAGTGATCACTCCCGTCTCCTCCGGGGATCTCCGTCGGATTTGCGCGGGAAACGTCCCGTTAGACGGAAGACATGCTTTGAGAGATGCAACAGATTTGTCTGCTCTGTTTTCAGTCAGAAAATATAAGCTCGGATATATTTTTTCAAACGGCTGATGAAATATTCCTTTCTAAATTTTATTATAATACAGGTAAATTTTGCTGTTAATTGTGAAATTTATTGCTCTGAATTTGCAATTGGATCTGAATAATTTCTCATTATCAACAGTACGAAAAACGATATTCAATTGCACTTGATGTGTTCTTGATTTGATAAAGTGACAGTTCAAAAAATGATTCAAAATGTTTGAAGAGGAGGAAAAAAATCAACATCTCTGATGAGATTTTTGGTCTTAATATAGTGACAGTTCAAAAATTCAAAATGTTTTAAAAGGAGAAAAAACTCAACATCTCTAATGAGGTTTTTGTCTTAATATAGTGACGGTTCAAAACTGATTCAAAATGTTTTAAAAGGAGGAAAAAAATCAACATCTCTAATGAGGTTTTTGTTTTAATATACTGACAGTTCAAAAACTGATTCAAAATGCTTTAAAAGGAGAAAAAAAAGTCAAAATCTCTAATGAGGTTTTTGTCTTTATATAGTGACAGTTAAAAACATTCAAAATTCTTTAAAAGGAGAGAAAAAATCAACATCTTTGATGAGATTTTTTGTCTTAATATAGTGACAGTTAAATAAAATTAAAAATGCATTAAAAGGAGAAAAAAATCAACATCTCTAATGAGATTTTTGTCTTAATATAGCAACAGTTCAAATAGTGTAAAAAATGCTTTAAATGGAGAAAAAAAAATCATCATTTCTAATGAGGTTTTTATGACACTTTTAAGAAGAAACGTGTTAAGTTTTGCACAGTTAAACTCTTTATAGCCACGGACGAAACTATCTCTTCAAGACGAAATATTGTTTAAATTCAGATTGCAAGAAGTGCGTCCTTTAAACTTTATTTTCATAGAGTAACAGTATCGCATTGCGTACAACTATCCATATCAGGTCTCCATGAAAACGAAATTGATTATAAATTTCATACTTGCAACGAAAAAAATTTAATTTCTAAGCAATTTATAAAGAAATGTTTGTTTGAATTAAATAAATATATTTTTTAACTTTATTTCTCAAAGTAAATTTAGCCAAATAGTTTACTGAAAATCTACATTTGTTGATTTAACGATTCCTAATATTTTAAAATTTCATTATTTTTTTTAAAAAATTACTTAAATGTATTTTTTAATGCAATTTAAATGTATCACAAGCTTTCAAAATTAATGCGCTCTATTTATTGAGATTATCTGAATGACATTAATTTAAAGTTGATATTTTTTGTAATTTCTTTTTCTTGTTTCATTTCATTACGAAAAAATAGTCTGTAATTTTGAAAAATAATAATAAACACAATTTGCTAACTTTGAGAAAAAGTAGAGATGGAAATGAAATCTAGGAACATTTAATGATGAAAAATGAAACTTCAGAATAGTACATTATAAACTAATTTTATATTAAGATTTATTGATAATTTTTATTTTAAACTCCGAACTGTTAAAGCATTAATTGTTCAAAATGTTTTAAGATCCTGCTATGATTCTCATTTTTCCTAAATTGTTTCAAGATTTAATAAGCGGATTCGAACCACTTTTTAAAAACATAGATATTCCAATGAATCTTATTTGAGTAAAGCACCAGCATTGTGCTTCACGTTGAATATATAACTAAAAATGAAGACTTTGAGAACGCAAAAGAATTTCATCTATTTATTTAGTCTTTTGGGATAATATTGTTTAGAAAAACGTATACACCAGAAACTTTTAAATAGAAAAATATAGCTCGAAATTTTAAGATTTAGTAAATTAATCTTGAAGGAAATGTGAATAAAATTAAATTGCATTTTTTTTACGGATAAAATATTATTGCTGACTTACACTAAGAGCTACGCAGAAGAATATGTCGAACTACAAAATATACAAAGACAGATACACATACAACATACATACAAGATATACATACTACAAGTATTTTTTCAAAAATTGTGTGATTTCCGATTTCTTCTAAACCTGATATTGAGCCAGAAAAAAAAAAAGATCTTACAGAAAGTTTATGACATATTTTATTAAAAGAGGAAATTAGAGATGTTCTATTTCTAGTACATCTACTTAGCACAAAAACTAAATATAAAACTAGTTCTATGAATGGTGATACTGAATGTGGTTTCAATATGAAAAAATATTTTAAAATACAACATAGTGCTTATTTACTTAAGGTGAAAAAATTGATTGAACTATAGAGCAGCTGAAACAGTATGGAATGGTGGAAAAAAAATGAAGACACAAAACAGGACACATTTGAAATTTGCCACTCTTAACTATAGATGATTCTATTACCTACAACAATAAACTAATTGGTTCTGAAATCAAACTTATTTATGATGTTGAATGTCTCAAAAAGTATATCCTTTCCATATATGAATTATTTAAGATTATATAGTTACATTTGCTATAAAAATGACGTCCAGTTTATAAGAACAATTCTTATAGTATAACTGGATAAGTTTCGCAGCCATTGACTAAATATCCAATGATGGCCACAAACATGGAGCTTTTACCAATCGAACAAAATTCAACCACCTTCCAGTCAAACTTGACTCAAACCGTAGACGATCTTTCACCGGCAGGCTACGCGATAGTGTCTGTGTTTTTGTTCTTCATCATGCTGTTTGGCATCATCAACAACCTGTTGGTTATCATCGTAATCGGCAGCACAAAAAAACTGAGGACACCCATGAACTTCATTTTGCTGAACTTGTCAGCGAGTGATTTTGTCATATCTGCTTTTGGTACTCCTATGAGCTTTGTGTCAGCGCTGAACAGGAAGTGGATCTTTGGGGACACCCTCTGCCAGGCATACGCGTTCCTGATGACTCTGACAGGTGAGCTCAAGAATCTCGAGATTTTATTGTTGTAACTCATCTTTTTTTTTTAAATGGAATATCGTTTCAGGGAAAATATTTTGGCATTTTTTGAAAAGTATGCTGTATTATTTATTGTAGGGTAACGGCACCAGTAACAGATATTCCTAAAACATCGCTCTCAGGTGAACTAAATTTTCGGAGCCTGTTAATTTATTTAGACTTTTAAAACTACTGTTTTCTCATGTAACTACATCTCAACTAACGTTTGGCTGCTTCTTGATTCTCTAAATTATTTAGTTCTATTTTTATTTGCTAAATTTCGAAAAAAAAGTACGAACCGCAGTAACAGATAATAGAAATTACCCCCAGCAACCCACAGGACGAGGAAAAGATGAGTAATATAATTCTCCTTTTCTTTCAAAATCTGAAAAAAATCCTTATTTTTAAATCGAAAATCTTATTAAAATCAAATGAACATGATAAACCGGCAGACCTCGCGGTAGCTGTTCTTAACATTCCACAACTGCCTTGTAAATACCAAATGGCTCGTAAAATTCTCTGATAACACCAGATAGTTGCACCGTATTCATGGGTCATAGCAATGTCAGTTTTATCCGCCAAAAATTCTTATTTTTTAAATCCAAACTTAAGACTGTCTGTTATTGAACCCTTGTCCATTACTGTTGCCGCTATTCTATATTAATGAATTCATTCATTTTATTAATTTGAAAAATTAATTATCTATGCATATTCTACAAAATCAGGGAATTTCGAACCATGTTGTATCGAAACAGTGTCATACGAATTTTTGAAATAATGAAAATCAAGGCAGTTTGTACCGTATTATATCGCAGCCAAGTTTAAAGGCGTAAAATGGCAGCTGAAACTATATTTCAATAAAACAAACAGATCAATCACATTGTTTACGTTCGTGAAAATAAAAAACAAAACACAAGAAAATACTTGATCAGTTTTGTTTGCACTTTTAAAAAGAAAATTAAGGATTTCATACGGTAATAATATTTCTCCGAGCACCGAGCAGTAGCAACGAAAAAGTACTTAAATAAAATAAAATATTCTGTTGCAACATTTGTTTATCTATCCTTTACCAAATTTAGCTTATAGTGTTATTTTCTATGTTTTTCTTGAATATGAATTGAAAAAAAAAAAAATAGAATCATTTTTTTTTAAATCAATCAAACCCTGTAGTACTGAGTTTAAATTTTATACGGTCTAGTATCGAACCCATGTTATAATAATAGTATATTTCGTACCGTGTAATATTGAAACCGTGTTGTACAAGTACTACCATGTTATACAAGGGACACCTGCATTCAAAAAAAAAAATCTTTGTCATTGTTCTCTCTCTCTTGGTCATTGTTACGGTTTTTAATATAGGTTAAACTTGTTACATGTAGTCAAAATATTCATTTTTAATTTATTACTTATAAAAAGTAAGAATTAATAACAGTGACTGACCAAGAATATTTTTATTTTTAAAAGATAGTAGAAGCGACAGAATAAAATAACAGAAAGAGAAACAAAACTTGCTAATCAACATCTAATTCTCTAGACATCGTTTGGCTGTATGGAGTGTAGCACGTGACGTCAGAGCGCGATGTGGGATGCAGAGATAGAGTGAAACCTTCTTTTTAAAACCAAAACCAATTGTAAAATGATTTTCCTCACGAGTTATAGGATAAGCTAAGCGAAATTGCTCATAGTTTTAAAAAAATCAGTGAATAAAAATTCGGAAACTCATTACGGAAAAAGTTCCTGAAAAAAGTTGGGGTGTAAAAATCATGCGTCTTAAATTGATCAAATTGAAAAGTTTTCTTCTAGGATCAAATTTTTAGTACAGAGAAATCCCGTCACAACGAACACCAATACAACGAAATATCTGTTCAATGAAATAAACTTTCAATTCCAAACAATTTCCGTTGAAATGCTTGAATTCTATTACAACGAAATTTCCGTTTCAACGGACAACATGTGAGGTCCTTTGAAGCTCGTAGTAATGGGATTACACTGTAAATATAAAGACTTTTTTTTTTGTTGCAAATGAAAAGCGAAAATGAACAGTATATAAAGTTACAGCCTCTAACAAGTCTAATTCAGCAGTAAAATAATTGTTCTGTTGAAGTTGTGATTTGTTGCAAACGAGAAGCGAAAACGAGCAGTGTAAAACTTTACACTCTCTAACGAGTCTAACTGAGCAATAAAATAAATTGTTCTGTTGAAATTGTGATTTTGTTGCAAACGAGAAGCGAAAACTAGCAGTGTAAAACGTTAGTCTCTAACAAGTCTAATTCAGCAGTAAAATAAACTGTTCTGTTGAAATTATGATTTTGTTGCAAACGAGAAGCGAAAATGAGCACCGTACAACGTAACAGTCTCTAACGAGTCTAATTCAGCAGTAAAATAAATTGTTCTGTTGAGGTTGTGGAACACGCCATCTCGAAATATAGAAATTGAAATTGTCGCTTTCGGAGTTCTGATTTCTGATTTATTTTGATGTCTTCTCTCTCTTTAAAAAACGGCTCGTTAATTCAGCAGCGCTGTATCAACAACTCAAAAGTCTAAGCACATCTCGTGGAGTGATAAATCTCATTTCTAGATCTGTCAGTATGATGGATGCGCCTGCTTGGCGGACGCCAAACAAGCAAGAGTGCCAACTGTAAAGTTAAGCGGCAGCAGCATCACAATATCTGGTTGTGACCTAGCCGTGGTTCTTAATTTTATTTTCTTGAAACCTAGACTCAAAGTTATACCTAAACATTAGCAGCAGCATTTAGTTCTAAATTATTTTTCATAGTTTGGGGATGGATCAATCTTCTTTTTCGTTTTTCTCTAAGTGTTTATTAAAAAAAAAACATGTTTAAATGATTAACATAAATTTTAAAAAAAGTTTTATTTCTCAGGGTAAAACTCCACTAAGGAATTAAAACCTTTGTGCTCAAAGTAGCAGTAAGAAATTAACGTTATGAATAAGAACTGAAAAAAAGTTAACTAAGGAATGGATTAAAACTTTGTGCTACAAAGTAGCAGTAAGAAAAGTGACGTTATGAATAAGAGCTGAACAAATGTTAATTAAGGAATGAAAATTAATTAAGGAATGAATTTGTTCTACAAAGTAGCAGAAAGAAAAGTAACTTCATAAAAAGGAACTGAATAAAAGTTAACTTAGGAATGAATTCAAACCTTTGTGCTACAAATAGCAGTAAGAAAACGTAACGTTATAAATAAGAATTAAATAATAGTTGACCAAGGACTGAATTAAAAACTTTTTGCTACAAAGTAGCAGTATGTAGCGTTACAAATAAGAATTGAATAAAAGTTGTCCTTGAAAAGTAAAAAAAAAATAATAAAATAATAATAATAAATAAAATAAACGAACTTAAATAGGCGCAAATTTTCAGGAAACTGCATACACGTGATTCGGGATTACAAGAAACCTCTTTTTTAATGCAAAAGAAGTGAGCTTATGAGTGCAAAGATATCCGACAAAAGCCTATTGTCGGATGAAAACGAGGTTCCTCGCAGTCCTGAAACAAATGTATCCATTTTCCTGAAAAGTTGTGCCTGTTTATGCTATTTTTTCTCTTAAACATTATAAATGTAAAAAGTTGCAACCAATTATATACAAATGTTTCGGGGTTTCAAATTAACCTCTTATTGCAGAATGTGTGAGCATATGGATATGAAGTCATACAAGAAAAGTCGTATTTGTTTTATTTATTAGCTTTTGCTGCTTGATTTGACATACATAAGTTTACAATTTTTGCACGGAAAAAGGGGTTCCTTGGAATCCCGAAACACATTTCTGCAATTTATTGCAAAATCTGCGCATTTAGATCATTGTTTTTTGTACTGTTAGTTCGTTTACTACTAATTTAAAAATTCCAAAAAACAATCGGCTTTATTTAAAAACAAGGTTCTATTGAGTTAGGTATATTTGAACCTTACCTGGTATTTTGAAATTTAAATAATTATTTGGAAGCTATTTAAATGCACATTACTTTCGTGAAATTTAAATCATTAGATTTCAAGGTTAATATGTGAAATTCATCGAAATAGCCTGTCGATAATAATGGCATTAATTTAGCTTTAAGAATATTTTCAGAGGATCTTAGTAATTGTCTTAATTTTTTATCTTTATTACTAATATTATAAAGAGAGAGGTCGGATTTTTGTGTGTTTATATGTTCGAAGTAATCTCCGGAACCACTGCACCTATTTGAAAAATTCTTTCACTGTATGAAACTTGCTTTCTTACTGAGTAACATAGGCTATAATTCGAAAATATCCGATAAATAGTTGTTTTTTTATTCAAATTTAGGCCAAAATTTTTACGTAAATTGCCCATTATTGGCTATTAAAGGGGTGAAAAATTACTTGCACATATTAATATTATATATCGTTAAAAAGGGTAAACTTTTCTGCGTTTTAAACAATTTATTTCAATGCTCTAACTTAATTACGGCGGGAGTAATTTGCCGTTTTAGTTCGAACTTTTTTAGGTTTAGCTGAAATTTAGGCACTACTTTCTTTATTAAATCTATCAGTAAAAAGTTGAGGAATTGTCCCACAGTTTTCTTTTTGACAGCATTGGAAAAAGCGAGATTTTTTACTCCAGATCTCTCTCGACCTGTGGTCGAAAAAATTAGCTTCTATCTTCAAAGGAAAAAAAGTTACAAGCGTTTTTAAATCAATTTCAAAATATGTCATTTTGATTCAGGTTGTCAACTATTTTATTTTCGCGTTTCCATGGTTACGCTTTTTGAACCCAATGTATATTTTCTTATTTTGCATCCGATTTCTTAAACTTATTTTATTTCATGTTTCCATGGTTACGCTTTTAAAATCCATCTTTCGCATTTTAATTTCTTAAAAGTGTTTTAATATCTGTCGTCATTGTTTGGAAGGGTAATTTTTCATGGTGTTTTTTTTCTTTTATTTAAGTTATTCTTTAAGTTATTAAGTTATTCTTTTAATTAATTGTTGACTATATGTCACTTGACACAATTTTTGTTCTCAAGGTAGACCGGGCAAAACCGGGCAACGCAGCTCCTAATATATAAAGATTTGAAAGCTACTGTTAATGTGATTTTATACCTTTTTGTTTGTTTGGCGAAACATTCATTATTGCCAAAGAAGAAACATCCGCTTCACTCGCAAAAGGGCTGGGTTCTGGTAGCGTGGTCGCTTGGCACGTTAGGCGCTGAGCAGGTTCAATCTAGGATTATTGTTTTAAGGCAACCGTTAATGCAATTCATTGTTTTGGCGATTTGTTTTGAAAGAAAAGAAACTTTTGATTTGTTTTTATCCAAGTGAAATGTACGACATTTTTTCCTTTTTTTTGACGATGATTTTTGAATGTTTCACGGGATGTTTTTTTTTTTTTTTTTTTCGTTAGACGGATAGATTATGGTAGCGTGGTTGCTGGGCAAGTTGGGCGATAAACAATAGAGCTGCAGAATTTTTTTTACATTTGAAAGATATTATTTGATGTCTTTTTTTGTTTATTTGGCGAAATATTTTAAATTGCAGTAAAAACCGCTTCACTCGCTAAATAGAGTTTTAAAGCAACTGTAAATCTAATTTAATGATTTGGCGAAAAGTTTTAAACTCCAAAGAAACTTAAATAGTTTTTTTTTTGAAATGGTGTGTACGCATTTTATACAAAGAAAATGATCATTTCACATCAGAGGCGGAGGGGACAATCAGAGGGGGCGCCAATTCTTTTCATTCAACGGACTTCCATTAAATTTTTAGCACGGGCATCACTGTGCGGGTACTGCTAGTAAGTTATAAATTTATTTTATTCACGAATTTAATATTATGTTCAGTGTTTTTCCTGCATATTGGTCACCCATCAAAATTTTAAGGGATTGATTCAAAGCATTTCCCAAACAAGGAATAAATTGCGCTTGGAATTCGAAACGGAGAGTTCTGGAATAAATTAACACTAATGAGATACATTGTTGAAACCTAAAAATTGCCTTTGGCACATTTTAAAAAAGACGTCGTGCTGAATCCCGAAATTTGTAAATTACTTTGAATTAATTTACAAATTTGAACCCTAAACACGTTGTCCGTTGTGAAGCACGTTGGCAAAACAAAAGATATTTATAAAAGTCGTTTCTACACTTGTCTGATGATTTCGGTATTTATTGCAACTACACAATCAATTTTAGTGGAAATCAATAACACTTTAATGTTTTGTTATACGTTTCCTGGAGTTATGCAATCTGACATTAAATTCAGAAACAAAACCATACCGACTATCAATAGCTTACTTTTATGAGCCAATTTGCAGTTTGTCTCATAAATGTAAAAGCACTGATATTTTCAAAATACAGTAAAACCCCGATTTTACGGTCCCCGAATCTACATCTTCCTCGCATTTCACGTTTTTTTTCATATACTAATAATGTTAATTAAAACCGGATGAACAGTTTGTCATTTATCAATTTCCCGCATTTTATGTTTTCCCTTGGCAGTGAAAAAGCAGACAAAAGTGTTCTAAAATAAGTAATAGGTTTCCTTTTGTGCTTTTATAAAGCTAGTTCACGCTTTTGAAAGTTAATCTATGAAAACAGAAATGCTACTTCTCCATTCATAGCCGACCTTCTGGACTTTTCGTCTGCCAATGAAGATGAACAAAAAGAAGCGGAAGTACAGCCCGTCCCTTCTTTCAATATTGCATTAAAGAACTTACAAATAGTGAAAACCTATTTTCTTTCGCATAAAGACTAGAAAAAAAACCTTATTATTTTCAACTTTGGAAGATGCTGACTTTGTTTTGAATTCAATGACTAAAAAAGAAATCCACTATTATATATTTTCAACCGAAACTCCCGGATTCGCAACTAAATATGTTAAAATTATCTAAAATAGTATGTACAATTATTTTATTTTTTTATTTTTATTTATTTATTTTTTTGTGTAGATATAATACCTTTTAAAACAATCATCTTCACTACTACCTCTAGTTTTTTTTTTTCAAATTTAATTTTTGCCTTCTATAATTTTACGATTTTTCAATAGAGTCCCTTGAGAAACGTAATATCGGGGTTTTACTGTAATACTTTACTAACTCAGCTATCACAAAAAAAATTCACTCGTGCAACAGAAACCATAGACAGAAAAAAACTTTTATTTAGTGGCTATAAAAACCCTTGTCAAGAAAAAAAAAACGCGTTTTCCAATGCGCTCAGCTCAAATTTGTCCCCTCTAATTTTATTTTCATCTGCACTATTAGAAATAACGGCTTTTTTCCCCTGAAAAATATATGTGTCTCTTCGATTGTGTTCTTTCAGATAAAAATAAAAATATGAGCTAGAAATACTGTCTGTCGTCACGAATTTCCATGCTTAAGCAAAGCTTGCACGAAATTTTATCACACTGGAGGCCTGTAACTTTGGGAGCTTAAAGTACTTTTGGTTGTTAATATCGTTCTAGTATTTTTGCGAGTTTAAGCTCATTAGCTTTTGTGTAGCACGCATGTAAACTCTTGACAAAACGCGATGCGGATATTTTTTGCCTGGAATTCTGAAAAAAAAAAAAAAAAAAAAAAAAAAAAAACTTAGTTCTTTGCAATTTTGACAAAATAGCTGTTTTTAATGGGTTACTGTTGCAAAGCTCAAATACTAATTCTCAGTGGCGGCGAATCGGGAGGGGGGAGCACTTTTTATGTTAAATTTAGTTTGTATTCCAATTACGAAACCAAAACTAGAAATTACAAATAAAGCAGAAACATCAAAACTTTGAGAACATAATCATTTGTTTTACGTCTGTTTACGAAACATTATTTAGCACAAGCAGTAACTTTTAGTTTATGTATTTTTTGTTTAGATATTAGTAAATCAATTGTTTTATTTAAACAAGTCATACTTGTTTAATAAAGTTATTACCAAGTGTTTGTGACACCTCAAAATACTTCGGGATAAATATTGTAAGTCTAATTCATGTCTAAGTTTTTTCGAGGGAAGTTATCGTGTACATAATTCTTCAAAATCTTAAATAAAACGTGAGTTAATTTGTTAGATTTACATCAATTTCCACTTATCTGCTCTCAAAACCAGTCCATACAAAATTAACCCCCTCCCCTCCTTTTTTTCATTTTTTGCTGCCGCTATAAGTCCCAATTTTTTTCCTGACCCTTTTTATGTTCCCCCACTTCCCTTGTGAAAATGACCAGCTTTTACCGCCTTAAAGGCGGTTTTTGGACAGGCGGCAAAAGACGGTCAATGCCGGCTTTGACCGTCTTTATCTCAGATGGTAACGACCGGCTTTAACCGTCTTAAGACCAAGACGGTTGAGACCGGCTTCAGCCGGCTAAGGCAATGAAAGCCGGCATTGACCAACTGTTACCGCCTGCCCAAAAACCGCCAGCTTACTATACTAATGACAAGGATAAAGCTTATGCAAATAACACAAAAGGTTACAGTTTTAATGCATCTCACAAAACAATTCCTATTTTACCCTGCCTAAGTATATGATTTTTACTATTGTATTTTAAGATTTGAAGAAGATGGATTCAAATGCAAAGCGGTTATATAATCCCAAATATAATAAAAAACAAGGTGGTGCTTAGGGTAATCTCATACAATACTGAGATTACATACAACATTGTGACATTTAGCAACAATAGATTAAAAAGCAACAACTAAATGCAAACAGGACACTTAGTTCCCCCAATTGGGGGAAAATATACTTTAATTTTAAAAAGAATGTAAAAAAAAAATTATATTAAGTTTAAAGAATACAATAAATACAATTTCAAAGCAATCAGATTAATATTACTTTTATACCAATAATGAAAACACTAAAGAGTTTAGCTTGCTGTTGTAAGCCAACAGGAATGTGCAACAGTTATTTCAGGAACTTCTAACAACGGTCGGAAAAATATTAACAAGACAGATTTAGACACTGCTGGTCGGTTGGTCAGTCTTTGAATTTGCCTACAGAGCCGAGCTCTTTTACCCCAAAACTGAAGGAAGTAAATCTTTGTATAACGCACAACGCCGAAGCTACATTGCGTCCCCGTGAACGGGGCAGTAAGTTAGTGAGCATTTCTCACCGGAGGAGGGAGTCAAGCGCCCGAAGGGAGCAGCCAAGCTGCATCAGTACCAAGTCATTCTTAGGGATAGGGGAGCTTTTCTCCCCAGGGTTGCGTACGGAAGTCAGGCAGGAGCGCATCTTCATCTGGGGGCACCAAGGGCAGTCGAGAGTTCTGGCGGGATGAGCCAATCCGCAGTTGGTGCAGAAGGGACCTTTTTCTTTATTGGGGCAGTCTTGCAGTCGGTGAGGGCCGGCGCAGAAGACGCACCTTTCCGTGATGTAGGTGTAGGAGCAGTGCCCCTACCTTTGGCAACGGAAACATTGGAGTGGGCCACGACGGGTATGCAACTTCTCCAGATGGGCGATGAAATCCCCGACTTTCATTCTTTTCGTAAAAAAATGTCCTCTTCTCTGCTTTCGAGTTTCCTGAGATGTACGCAGAAGATGGGGAGAGGGCCTTTCCGGTTGATGAATTGGAGTACGTGAATCACGTCTTGCTGAAGTTGCCAGAATGCAGATTTGATATCCTCCTGGCCAATGTCAGATGGGAGTCCTTTAACTACGACACGGGTTGGAGGGATATAGGCGATGGTTGGGGTGTGGAAGTCGATAGCATGATCTTTAGCGTAGTTCTCCACTTCAACTTGGCCATTTTCGGAAGAGGGGGTAATGATCCTCCTCCCTGATGAAAATCCTCTTCAGGGTTCTTTTTCTTGATTTCCTCGATAACGGTCTTAGGATTGGCAGCGTTGATAAGCACGACCGGTTTTCTTTTCTTTTGGCTAGAGGCGCCGCTCAGCTTTTGGTGAAGGATCTTGTTTTCCTCTTCCAAATGGGCGACCTTCTTGAGCAGGATCTCTGCCTCCTGGTGCTGCTGTAGTAATATTTTCTGGGTTATGCATGTGTCTGAACATGACTCTCTTCAGTAGTACCGCATCTCCTTTGGCGATTTCGTCGTAAGAAACTTTTTATCCTATTTCCTGCAGTTACGAGTTTTTGTTTTAAGTCCTTCAAAAATTGCATATCATGACTTGTTAACAGTCTCACCTATTCCTGACCATGCGATGCCTAAATCCTTGTATGTGGCTTCGAGTGTTGGGTAGTCTTCCATCTCATCGTCGGAGTATGCTGATGTAAACGAGCAATGGCATTGCGAGTCATCATTCTTCGTCATGTCTTGGCTGGAATTACTGCCGGCGTGAAGGGGAAGGGACGCCGCGGTCACGGGGGAACTCCCGTTGGCCCCAAGCAGGGCCTTTTGGTTGTTCTGCCCCTTCGAGATTTTTCGTTTCGCCATCTCAGTAGAGCACGTCTTCCTCAGATCAATCCTGTCCTGAGTGTGTGTGTCGACTTCAAATGAATGGTGAGTAGACACTGCTGAGCACAGACCTTCTTTATGTACAATAGAGCTTGAAAATCCAAGGTAATTGGGGCTCATTCCACCTCGGGTTACCCGGAAAATTCCTTCAAATTAATTTTTTACCCTTTTCTGATGACAAAAGGAGTAGCCACTTTTACTTCCTTATAGAAAGAAAAGCAGTATTTTTGTCGTGAAAAATTATCACTGAAATTTCAACATAAATTTTGTTTTTAATTACCTCTAATTGAATTTGGGGTTTTTTCCACTAAGTCTGTATGTATGTATTTACCCGAGCATATTGGTAGGCAACCAAACATATATTTTGACCGAATCCATTTCAATGAGTGTTGTCATAACGCTTGTATCTGTGTGCTTGTGAGCATATATATTTATAGACCGCAAACGTAACTGCACAGCATCAAATGTATCTGCGAACGGCGTGCGTCTATATTATTTAGCTATCATGCCTGTTTCCCATTGTAGAGATATGGGTGTGTAGAGATTGAATAAACACTAAAAAAATAACGATGTTCGATAACGATACAGTGAAAACAAGCCGTTCTGTGACTCACACAAGTTGGAAAGTCAAATCTCCATGCCGGCATGCCATAGACACAACATTCTATTTTTGCGGAAGAAGTAGGAGTAGGTAATTACCTGAAGGAGTACGAATACTCGGGAGAGTGTGGATACATCACCGCAAATCTATAAATTTTAAATTTGTAAGGCTCTTCAACAAAATTGTTTCAAAGAAATGCTAATGATTTTCATGGAAAATAATTAAAATTTAAGTAAGAATATGTTTAAGTTTGAACACAAAATAAAATGTTGCAAAAGTTTTTATTTCTTTCGCCATCTTTTAACTCAAGAAAAACTTAAATGGCATCAGTTTATTTATTAACGGATTTGTTTGTTTACGTTTGCTCTTCATGGTTGCTCGGCTCGTTTGTAGACAACAAGCAGCCCTGTAAAGAGAGCTGTGAAAATCATACTGCACTAATAACATTTAAAAATTAAAACTAAATGTTTTTTTGGTTTACCTTTGTCCTACAATAATTTACATTGTTTTAAAATATAAATAAAAGTGTTCAAATGCTAACAAGCCTCCGTTTGGTCTTGTAGCCCTTCACTGCACTATCATATTTGATGCATAATTTGTTTTCTCAGTATTTTGTCTTTTTCTAAATGCTGTGTTAAATTAGGAACATGAATGCATGCCTAAAAATCATTATTTGAACCACATTAAGTGTAGTTGACATCGATAGTCAGTTAATTCTTCCTGTTGCACATGTTGACACATTTACAAATTTTTTAGCATTTAGAGTCTTACCTCTTTAATGGTTTCATAAACTGCTTATATGATTACATATCATAAACCTCTTCGATGAAATATATTACTTACTTTATAAATGCAGTGAGTGATTTCAATTTCAGGTATCGAAAATGTGATAACATCCCTTCTTTAGAAAATGCTTTAAAAAAAAAATCCTACCCAAAAGAAACTAGACAATCACAATCTGACACTTTTTTGTTTATTTTGGGGAAAAAAAGTAATTTTATTTTTTATCCATTACTTATAATTGGCATCTTATTAGTTTAAATAATGTTTTATTATTATGTTTGCAGAATAGTGAAAAAACAAAGAAGTTATACGAACAAAAATTTTAATCTTATCGCTATCAATATTCTGCACGTATAATATCATAAAAAGTATGCAAGTATGCAATCAAAGTTTAGTTGCCGTGTGCCTTTTGACAAGAATTTCAATATTTTGTCTGATTTGATGGTACCGAATGGAATTTTTTTTTTTTGTATCATTAACCAAATTAGTATTGCTTGCTTGATCTTTCAAATTGTCATCGGTACTTAACTGTAGATTTTCCTCTTTGGTACAATGTGGCATTGAGCAATGACAGCCTTCACCAATTGGGGTGAAAGTTGATACCGGCTTTGATCAAGGCAGTCAAAGGCTGTAAAGGTGATAGAACCATCTTGCCTGAAGCTAGTACTGCCTTTGACAGTCTTCAAGTTAGGTGGTCAAAGACGGTACCAGCTTCAAGCTGAAGGCAGTACCGGCTAGCAGCAAGACGGCTGAAGGCGGTACCGGCTAGCAGCAAGACGGCTGAAGGCGGTACCGGCTTGCAGCAAGACGGCTGAAGGCGGTACCGGCTTGCAGCAAGACGGCTGAAGGCGGTACCGGCTTGCAGCAAGACGGCTGAAGGCGGTACCGGCTTTTTTCTAAGGTGGCAGAAGCCGGTCATTTTTACTAGGGTTATGAGCCCCAATCGCCGCCTCTGCTAATTCTGCAATAGATTTTGTCACCCAGAGTGACTATTACAATCCTCCACGTCAAAAATTCCTTGGTTTTCTATTAAAAAAAAAATAAGTATTTTGATAGGAAAAAAAATTTGATATTTCTGATGGTGCTCACTAAAGAAAATTGATGGGGGCAAATTAGAGCTACCGCACATTAAAGACCAGTTATTCTTGATATGAAGGATTGTACTAGACGAATTGGAGGACAATACCTTTCCCAGAATTATAAATAAAGCTCTGCAACTATAACCCATTAAAAAAGCTATTTTGTCAATAGAAGTACTAAATAAGAGCTTTTGAATTGTTTTTATTCTGAATTTATATGAATCTAAAATCCAGAAAAGGATTTCCACTTCCGCGTTTTGTCACAAGTTTCCATGTGTAGCTTCACAAAAATTATTGAGCTTTGACTAGCAAAAATACTAAAACGTATTAAGAATCAGAAGTACTTGAAGCTCCAAATATTTCATGCCTCCAGTGTAAAAAACTTTTTTGCTAGTTTAGCTTAAGCATGGCAATTCGTAACGACAGAAAATATTCCCAGCTCATTTTTTCATCCTTACGTTAAAAACCATTGACAAAAAGACACATTTCAGTAGGAAAAAAAGAGTTCTTTCTAACGGTGCTAACAAAAAGAAATTTAAAGGTGACAAATTTGAAATACAGTTCATTGAAAACAGGCTATTTTTCACGACAAGGTTTTTAACAGCCACTTTAGGGGCCATTCATTAATTACATAAGGGTCCCGAGCGGGAGGGGGAGGGGAGGTGGAAAAATCTCTACATACTCTTATGCTGAGGCGGGGAGGGAGGAAAATCAAGCTCATTCTTACGTAATATTTTCCAAATCGATATTTTATATTAGAAATCAAGTAATCAGTCCAGAAGATTGATGATATGAATGAATCTCGTTTCAACTGTTTTGATTTTTTTATTTGAAATTAGTTAAAAACTAGTCGGTCATTATTTTAAAAGTGTTATTGGTCTGTAGATTGCTTAAATGATTAATGTTTAAGATTGTATAAAAACTTATTTTTAACTATTAATAAATAGTATTCCGAAGACTAGATATTTTTCTTGTAATGTATAATGGTAATATGTAGTTGACAGCATTAATATAATATAACTTATCTGCAGAAAAATAAAATCATTCTTTTACGCAAACTTGGAGTTTAGTGTAAATGATCCTTTTCTAACAATTTTTTTATTATTTTAAAAAATAAAATGGAATCTTGCGTAAGAATAGGGGGTAGCGGGTTAAGAAATCTTACCTACCGTTACATGGGGGAAGGGGGGGGGGGCAAAAATTGCCAAAATCATCCTTACGTAAATAATGAACGGCCACTTACTCTCTGCAACTGTAACTCATTAAAAACAAGTATTTTGACTATAGCATTACGAAGTACGAGCTTTTTAATTGTTTTTGTTCAAAATATAAGACAACCTAAAATCACAGAAAAAATTTATCCGCTGTCTTTTGTCAAGAGTTTACATGCTTTCTGCACAAAAGCTTATTGCTCTAAGCTCACAAAAATATTAGAACATATTAACAACCAAACGTACTTTAAGCTCCAAAAATTTCAGGTCTCCAGTGTAATAAAGGTTTTTGCAAACTAAGCCTAAACTTAGCAGAATTACACATTTATTGGAACTTCAAATCGCAACAACCCTATGGTTGAACAATTTTTGCTTAGACATCTCTATACAATTCTGTTTGTAGTATTTTTATCTGCATTTTCATATATAACTTATGTGAAAACTCTATGAAGATAATTTGCTTTTTTTTATATATACCAATAGTTTGAATTGTTTCAATTGCAAAGATGTGATACAGCACTGAACATTCTAAAGGTAAGATTTGAAAAATGCAGGGACTTGATAGTGCAAGAATGAAGACTTTTTTCAGAAAAAAAAAGAGCAATTAATAGGTCTGTAGTTTGTCACTTTTTTGCAGACGATAAATTTTTCAGCTTCTTATTTCTCCCCAAACGTTATGTTGAAATTTACAGACGATAAAAAAATGCCCCTCTTTTAACTAATTATTAACTACTTTTATTTATTTCTTTTAATCAAAAACACTTAAATTTTTTTGAGCAATCACATTGCTTATTGTTCTCACTTGGACTGTTTTGAATTCCTATGATTTTATTTCCCCCCGCCTCCCTTTGCAGCACCACAGTCGACTGGCCTCACGATGCTGCTCCTCTAGCGAAAGCCGTCTCCAGGTTGCGTCCATATCCTACACACACACGCATACATACACAACTACACACACATACACACACCTACACACACACATATACACAGAGAGACACAAATACACACATATGTACACACACAGAAACACCTACACACACTCATGCCTTCACACAGACACAAACACATACGTCCACATACACACATACACAAACACTCGTGATTGCGAAAAACATAATTTGAATTCCAGATGTCACAATTCAAATTATTATTATTATTTTATTTTCTGTATATAAATTTAAAATTATAAGTATTATCTGGTCTTGATGCCCAAGTAATTTATTTCTAAGGATTCCTATTATGAAATTTTTAATGTGTATCGGTTTATTAGTATTGTTTTAGTCTGATATTTATTTTAATTACCGCTGAAAATCGGAAAAGATGTTCTAAAATTTTTGCGAAACTATAACCTTTAGAAGTACAGATTAACCAACCATATAACAAAGTAACTCGAAAATAGAAAAAAGAAACTTCAAAAGTGTACCTCTACTATTAATACAACAAAGAGTTTGTCTGGATGTCTGTGAAGCGCAAATGTCCAAGACCGTTCGATCGAGTTTCATGATAGTGGCACAAAATTAATTTGTAGCATGGGAGCGAGCACTTTGAAGAATTTCTTTGAAAAATCGATTTTGTTCTTTTTCTATTCCAATTTTAAGCTAATTTTACCCATAAATTTAATAATATAAGGGAGGGGAGGAATATTTCATGCACATTTTAAAAATTTTAGGTCTTTTGAAAGTTTGAAATTTTTTGCATAAGATGAGGCATAAACGAAGTTTCTACGAGCATTAGGAGAGCTGCAAGCATTATTATTATTACTAACTGCGTCGCCTGGCTTTGCACGGTCTACCTCGAAAATAAAAGTTATGTCAAGCGACGCGTGTTTAACAATCAGGCTTGAAAAAAAAATCAATAAAACTTTGCGACAGATTACGGAAAAATAACCAAAAAGGAAACACTTCGATTACAGGAAAAACCTCAAAACAAAAACCAGAATTTTATTTATTCATATTCGAGAAAAAAAAATGGCAACAGATCTTTCTTGTCAATGATTTTCTTCACGCTACATGCTTTAATAAAAGCTTTATTACGGAAAGTTGAGATGAAGCACTGAATAATAATTTGAATGGAAGAAAGCCTTTGAAAAATAGGGATTTTATGTCGAAATTCTAGGTATCATAGTTAATATAGTTTTTAATTGATATATCCGCTAATTATTATCGGAAGATTATGTTAAATATCAAAACATAAAGACAGGAAATTTACGAATCTATCGATACCTGGTTCGATGATCAGTTCACTGGCGTTTGGGAGAAGTAACTCCGACATAGATAGATGGATACATATGTGCATACGCTAAATTTTTTTTTTAATATTATGCAAGGGTTTTTTTTTTTTTTTTTTTAAAAAAAGCAGAATCCGAGGCTTATTTTTAGCAAGCCAATCGATTTTGAACGATTAAACTCGAGGATAAAATCAAAAGTTAAAGATAAATGGAATTTATTTTCGAAACGGAAATGAACTTTTTGTTTTGTTATACGTCTTTTTTTCCCTAAACATTTTAAAAAA
The DNA here is from genome assembly GCF_026930045.1 of Uloborus diversus. NCBI lineage: Eukaryota > Metazoa > Arthropoda > Arachnida > Araneae > Uloboridae > Uloborus > Uloborus diversus. Next base: position 65,442,706 of record NC_072737.1, on the reverse strand, counting down.
TATACTTCATTTTACAGCGATTCAAGACTTTAATAAAAGTCGTCTGCATTTATCTTTTTAATTTTTATGGATAACCCTTGATCGCAAAAACTTTAATATTTAGAAATTTGATTCATTTTTGCTCAGTTAGAAATTCAAACTTCAATTCTATTGTTTCCCGTATTTTGTGAATCACTGCCGATGTAACATAATTCGATATACTACATTAAAAACACAACGTAAAAAACAATTACCGCGAGTATTTTTCACAATAAATTCATCATTTGCAGCACGAATGACAAGACTTTAATAAGGTCCCAGCTTTATCACTTTTTCTGGAAGTTTGAATTCTATTTGTTGTGCAGAGAAGAATAAAGTGCTTTTGTTGGGAAAGTGGTAATACAAAGGCAGGGATTTACCCAGCAATTGGATTGCCCGATTTCATTTTATTGCGCTTGATCAAATGTGGAAGAAGTTCCTCTTTTTCTTCAAAGTATGCATATTTCGAATGAATGACGTCAGATAAATACAAAAAGACTTTTTCTTGAGGGATTTCAGTAACCAAAATAGAGGGAGGGGGCGGGGGGAAGGTGTTTTTAATTTCGAAACTGGTTTTGTAAATGAAAAAAAAAGGTTTAAGAACTAAAAAATGATCTGAATAGTTAGAAAGATTTTTTGCCTAACTCGGCAGGAGCCAACTGAAGCGAGTTCTTGTATTTGATTTTTTGGGTAACTTTTTCCTCTCTTGTCAATTTGTAGATTTCATTTCAAATAGTACTCAGTTTTATTTATACTATCGAAATAAAAATCTATATCTCTCATGTTACTATGAGTACTATGTGTGCTTAAAAAACGATGTTAAATCAATTGTCCTTGTTATCACTGGAACTTAATTAAAATTTTAAGATATTCGCCTATTTTTAAATTCAGTAGAAGTGAATGCATGGTCCTCCAGGTTGGAAGAGGGTACTTGCCCACTTTTTTTTTTTTTGTAAAAATTGCATTTTATTTCTCAGTTTGCTATCACTGCACTTTTCGCACATGGGAACAACCTAAAAAAATGTTTATGAAACAAAAAATATTTAACCACCCAATATAGAGCTAGAAACCTTTAAAATAATTGATATTGAGAGATATGTAACAAAAACAGTTTGGTCACAATGACATGCAGTTCGAAACCTGAAAATAATGACATTGAGAGATAAAAAGCCGTGGGAAGATAAAGTGCAGTATCTTCAAAATTCGCATTTTTCATTGTTTTGCATTTTTGTCATCTATTGTACTTTAGCTGTACTGTAAATAAATGCTTGCCTTTTTGGTTTCCTCTGAAATTGAAGCATTAAAAAAATAAAATAAACCGTTAATTGCAACATTTGCCTATTGTTGGAATCCCAAACGCATTTCTTCAAACCATCTCGAAAACTCATTTTTGCAGATATTGCTCTGTATCTTCCCACTGCTGTATATAACAAAAAAAAGTTTGATCCCATAACATAGAGTTTGACACCAAAAAATAATTGCTTTTGAGAGATAGATAAAGTTTGTTACACGACGTGCATGCTGCTCAGGTTTGACATTTAAAAGTTACTTTTGAATTTTCGTCTTACATTTTGCTTGTTCGGAAAGGTTAGCTGAAATATAAATTCTCCCTTTGATGCTAGTGGAATTATTTACTACTTTCAAAGGTTTTTTTTCTGCAGTTCAGATAAATAACCTTGAGCTGACTTGATTATGTGGGTTTGTTTAAAAAATGAGACAAAATCAATGATTTGATTTAGACAAAGCTCCTTTCAACTCTTTACTTTGTAGGTAGCAGATATAATATTTATTTAGTTTCGACTGCACAGTGTTTACATTCTCTATCAGAATAACACTAAGCAAAATGGTAAACGCAGGGAAAGCCCGTAAAGAAGATCGTAAACTTCACTCAAGAAAATTGAAATATATTTGTAAAAACGTTAAAAAGATTCTTTCACTGGAGGACTGGAGGGCAACTCTCTTTCTTGTTGTCTTGCTTTTTTTTTTTTTTTAACTAGAACCACTTATCAGTAACAGTATTAGAACACGTAGAGTTTAAATATGCATTATTTCTTCAAATGTTAGTAAATAAAAAACTTTTTCTTAGGGAGTAAAAATAGTCAACAAAAGTTGTGTATAAAAATAAAGTTAGGTCAGTGAACGTTCTTTTTTTTTGAACAAAAATTTTATTTCTTTTCGCAACATAAAAGTTAAACTCGCTTAGAACGAGCCCTGTTTTCCGAGGAAATCAGAGTTACTTGGTTGGTACAGTGGAGAACGGAAGAATCCCTTGTTTTTAACGAGCAAAACCCGCTTAAAGCGAGCTTTATTTTGGGATTAATAAAATTGCTATTCACTTCCACAGGGTTCATACTCTATTTGGATGAAAAAATTCCATGAGTTTTCCAAGACTTTTTCATGACTTCAATGAAAATTTTCATGACCTCGTTACAGGAAGAGATTATTAATCTCAAACTTGGTAATATTTGGAAATGAGCACTAGCAAAACGTCTATATGAATGCCATCATTGATGGCACTTACTCGTAATGGAAAAAAATATAAGTGCATACTTAAAAAACTAAACTATTTGTTTGATACAGCGAGAACAAAAAAAAAAAAGAAGGAAGAATAAAGAAAATGACGCTGTTCTACTCCCTCTCCCCCACGCCAGATTTATCATTTTATCTGAATATAATTACCGTAAATTCCCTGATTTTTTTCTTTATGTAACAGCTTAAAAATACTTTGACCTTGATCAACATTCTAATTAATTGGGTTGTATTCTTTATGCCAGTTCAGTAGTGCTTTGTTCTTGTCCGAGTGTGAAGCTATTCTTGAGTTGTGTTTTGAGTTTCTTTGTGCGAATTCTCCTGAATTCATTCATTACAGTCCACTATTAAATCGAATTTTTGTGAATTCTGTGCTTCATTTCTTATTCATCACTATTCTTATTTGTCTTCATCATATAAATTTAAGTAAAGTAAAAATGCAGTGAAGCGAATATGATGATGTTTAAATGTCTAATATATTTTTTTAAAAACAGGCAGAATGATATTGAAGGTTGAATGAGTCATCACTAAGTTTCAATAAATTTGCTTCAAAAGTTACCTTTTAGTGTGAACAGTGCCTTTAATCATCCACGTAATATTTCGTTTCTCTAAAGTAAAGCCACATAGTTTAGTTCTTTATGTTTCTAAACCAGGTCTTTTTAGAAAAAACCATTCAGTAATGAATCAATCTTATGATTCAAAAGTATATTTGTTTTGTTTACAAATTTGCATATTTTAAAATGCATATAAATTAATAGGTTCAGAAATTCCAGAATACGTTTAATTCCCGACAGTGAACATAGCAGTGGGTCAAATGGATTAGTTTTGCGTGCTGTATATTGGGCACTCTGTTTTAGAGCATTAGAATTCCTCTTTTTTCTGTAATCTATCGCCTGACTTAAGATCTTTATTTTCTAAAACATTTAACAAATTCAGATAAACTCTGATAAATTTAATAATGAAGTCCTTACGAGTGATGGAATCGAACTCGCGTGCAATTGAATTGCTTTTTTTTTTTTTGAGTGGGCGTGGCAAAACTAAGAACGTGAAATTTTGCTACTACAGAATACGTAACATAAGAAGTTTTGAAAATAACAGAAAATTAAAAATAAATGATGTCCAGGCAGTAAAATCACATCGCAAAAAATGGCAAGCGGCTGCGACAGAAGTGGATGCAATGAGATTTCAAAATTCAGATTTGATTTTTGGATCGTTCAATTTTCCACTTTTAATATTTTTTATGTGCTAGACTGTTAAAGCACTCAATATTTCTAATGCTCCTTTAGCTACTGTTCTTTTCTCTTTGTTCAGGACATTTTTCCATGACTTGAAATAAATTTCCATGACTTTCAATGAAAATTTCAATTTTCCATGACTTTTCCAGGTCTGAAATTCTGTTGTTGTTTTTTTCCATGACTTTCCAGGATTTCCATGACCCGTACGAACCCTGCTTCCAGCTCAGTTTATATCTTCTTGGAAAAAAGTCCTTTAACTTTCCAAAGTCAACCGAAAATTAGTGATGAGTTAGAAAGTCTGATCACAAGTTATTACTGCCATTTTCTTTAATTTGGGGAGTAGAGAAGCATTTGAAAATATTTCTCGAGTAGTTGCTGCCAACCTTATGACTTCCAAGGTATGTCTAATTCAAATTAAAGCAGATGAAAACAATCATGAAAGCGACATTAATACTGATAAATGCGAAGAATTTCAAGCTGAACCATGCTCAACATAGTCAATGGCTTTTGATGTGCAGAAAAGCTTCAAACTATTTTGGAAGACCAGCGTCCAAAAGATAATGATTTTTAAGTCATGAGCATTTCTCGAAAAACAGTAAAGCAGGAAAGAGACAACAAGACCAATTCAAAGCATATTAACTGACTTCTTTTGCACTGTACAGAAATAAAAATCACACAAAGCAAATGTGCTTGAATTTTTACGATTTTTTCACAAACCCGTTTTTTACGAGCACTAAGGTTACAAGGAACAAATATCGCGGCCCCTTCGCGCTCGTTACAAGCGAGTTTGACTGTATCGTGGCTAGAATAAGAGCGGCTTAATGTCATCCTTACCCAGTTCCGATTAGTAACTGAGGGTTTTGTAAAAACAGCTGCAAAACAATCAGGACTACGTAAGTTTTAATTTCAAGAGGAGGATTTTTGTTTAAACAAAAGGTATAGGTGGTTTTTTATTTATTATTAATATTCATCAACTTTTAAGAGAAATTACTTATTTTACAGTAACTTTTTTTATCAGGGGTTCCCAAACTTTTCCCAGTCAAAGCACCTTTGAGCAATTTGAATTTTCTCAAGGCAGTCTAGTCATTTATGTATGAAGAGATAGGTAGATAAACACTGTGTGCAATGTATGCATATTTGTGTGGTTTCCTGTGAAATTTCAGAAAGTGTATTGCCGTGTGCAGGTAAACGGCAGTATCTGCAGAAATGAGTTTTCGAGATAATTGAAGAAACGCGTTTTGGATTACATACCAATAGTAGGGAAATGCTGGAATTAGGCGTCTTTTTCACGCCCTTTTTTCAGCGGAAACCAAATCGGCGAGCTTCTACAATAAAGATAGAATAGATGACAAAAATACAGAAAAATGAAAAATGAAAAATTTGCAGTTACTGCCCTTTACCTGCACACGACAGTATATAAGAGGGTGTTTCAAAAAGCAAAGTAAGAAAAGTTCAGCAGGTGTGCAGATTTTCTGTATGAATAAAATTCACGCTGAAGATAACGAAGACGATCAGAGTTTTCATACGGTGCCGATGGATGGAGATGGGTGTCAACTAACAGGACAAAATGTCAGTTAGAAGATGAATGCGCTGACTGAATTATGTCCCTCAAATGAAACAAAACATGTGATAAGGTTTTTGCATTGAGAGGTATTGGAACACTCTCCTTACAGTCCCGACCTCGCACCAAGTGATTTCCTCCTCTTTGAACCTCTAAAGAAACACCTGGAGGTCCGGTATTTAAGAAATCATCGTTCAGAACGTGAAACCCCATCAAGATGGCTTAATGAACCACGGCATCGGTTCTGAACTGCTGACTTTCCGAGTGTTTCTTTTAAGGTACACAGAGGTGAAAATCACTTGGTGCGAGGTCGGGGCAGTAAAGAGGTTGACCTCACAACATAAAAACTTTATCACACTCTTTGTTTCAATGGCAGAACATCTTTCCCTCAACGCAGTCATCTTCTAACTGAAATTTTGCCCTGTTAGTGGACACCCAGCTCCATCCACCTGCGCCGTTTGAAAGCTCTGATTATCTTCGTTATCTTCAGCGGGATTTTTATTCATACAAACCCTTCGCTTCTCTGCGGCACACAGTGGGGCGAAAAAGCCGAAAAACGCCTAAAAATGTTTTTAAACCTCTCTCGCTTGTTTCTTTACACAAGCATGTCATTATGGAGTTTTTTCGATTTGTTTGGGCTCAGGGTCCAAAGTTCGCAGATTTACGCAGCTAACTCCTTTTCAGAGTCCTTCTACAGACCATTTATGAGTAATTAATATTAATTTATAAGAGTACATAAGAGAACCTCTTTTTGTAGAGTGTTTTGAAAAAAAAGAAATAACCTTGAATTATCTTGTTTTCGGTGCTAATCAAAACCGATTTTCGGTTTGAGAATTCGATTGCTCATTTTGTTTCGTCCTATTACTATCGTTGGACACGAGAGAAATTAAATATACCCGCCATTAATAAGAAAAAAAAATTATAGACTGCTTAAAAGCAATTTTTGTAAATTCCCGCACTTATGGCTCTTCAACTTTCTAAAGGCTCCCTTCAGCTTTGTAGTGGACGAAGGGCTCTAAAATTCCAGTTCCGATTGCCTAAGAAGTAGGTATGTGCAAATTTATTAAGCCTCAATTGGTTTGATATAGGTGAAAAAAACATTTATAAGCGCTTTTTCGGTTTTCGCCTCACTGTGCGGCACCCCAGCTGCCCCTGTACCCCCTTTTGAGAACCTCTGCTTTAAATGACTTACACCACTGGAGTTCTAAAGTTTACAATGGGTTAAATTAAAAAAAAAAGATTTTAAAAGGAAAAATTGATTTGAATTCCGAAATTTTGAATACAAATTATGTTTTTTGCAATCACGAGTTGCGACAGAACACTACTCATTGGTTACTACCCTATTCACTTGTTTCTGGACACGCCTCCTGTCCCTCCAAACCAACCTCTCCTCTTGAACGGAGACGTGTGTATTAGTTGTGCATGTGTAGGCTTTTGTGTGTGTATAGACATGTGTGTATGCAGGTTGGCGTGTGTGTATGTGTGTAAAGGCGCGTGTATGTATGTGTGTGAGTGCGTATGTGCATGAGCGTGCATGTGTGTAGGACATGGACGCCACCGACTAGGAGCGGCTACCGGGCGGCGGAGTCGCGCCTGCAGGTGACCCGTGGGAGCTGAAAAAGGCACGGACGCCAAAGACGGTCGAATGAGAACAATAAGCAATCGTGATTGCTCAAAAATCAAATACGTGAAAGCACTATAAGGAGTTCGTGATGCTTCCTCCAGCAGATGATCTGGATGTTGATCCAATAAGCGGCATGAAAACTTAATTATGCCAATGGCACTCTCACACGAACAGCAGTTTCGGTTAGTCGAAAATTTTACTGTGCTTCTAGCTGAAAAAATATATATTTTAGTATCTTTTCGCATAATTACTCATCCGCATATATATAATGGCCGATTATCGAGTAACTCCCGAGTTTCAACATCGAAACTCGCGCAACGACAGGATATTTTGATAATATGTTTTGGTAATGTTTGATATGCAGGGAAAGGCCTTATTGTGACGAGGCTGAACTCGCTCTGCTAACTTAACTGTTTTACTGGTAAAACTGTCATTTCAGGGGAATGAAGAAACAAAAAAATGGTCAACAATAAAATCTACCTACTATAGTTAGGGTTAATCCACTGGAGTTAAGATTACAATTTCAACTATCAAAGTATCACCAAACAGGCAATGGCTTCGTTCAAATGCAGAAGCAATTTTCACCCGTCATACCTTGACTAGCGATTTTCTAGATTAAAAAATTAATTTATTGCACCTAAAATATTAATTACAGATGATCCCAAATCCATGACTAACTTAATTAGTTTTGTTTTTATTTTGGGGTCTCTCACAAACGATATCACGCTTTGAGAAGGGATGAAGGTTAGTGAAGTTGGGCTTGTTTGTGACGAGGGGGAGGCAGGGACAAACAGGAAGTTTCACTTCAGAAATTTTGATAGAAAAAAATATTCATACAACAATATGTTTTTGAGTGGCATGTGACTAGGGGATGTGACATTTTGTGACTACGGTGAGAGGGAGTCAAGTTTGTTAAAAAAAAAAATGTTTGACATCAATTAAGTACAGCTCTTCATTCCACTATCATTCTAATCCATACACACACATAATTGTTTTCTTTTCAAAATACAAAATAGAAATAGGGTATGAAATGATCAAACAAAAGTTGTGTATATAAAAAATAGACTTTGATCATTAAACGTAAAATTTCTCCCCCCCCCCTTTTTTTTTTCTCTTTGTTCTTGAACAAAAAGTTTTACTTACTGTTGCAAGCAAAAAATATATTTCATTTCTCTGAATGTTAGTGAATCATAGTTATCATGAGACTAATAAATTCAAAAAAGTTTATTATATTACCTGATTTAAAAGAAAATTGCCAACGAAAAGTGTCTACGAAAAAAAGCATATTTTTTTGTACGCAAAAAAACAAACAATATTAATTATTTCCGTTTTGAATGTAGTTCTATAAAGCAGAAACACACTGCGAAAAAGAAAAAGTTGTATCGATAAGAAAACATTTATACATGTAGAAATATTTACAAAAAGGCTTTACGCTTCGAGAAGTTAGGAATGATTGTTAACAAACCGACATACCTACTGTTTTGAATGCATTCTTCATGAGTGGCGGAGGCGCATTTTCTATTCATCGACAGTTGCAAAGATTTTGTTTATCTTTTAAGAATCAGATTCTGCCCAAGAAATGTTATTTATAATTCTCACGTCTTACATTTCTGCTATCCACAGTTTTCTAAAGCTTGAATGTTTTGATTCGAGGAAAACTTGAATAGCAGTAACGCAATTGCATATTTATTCTTGAACCCCCCCCCCCCCACCCCGCAACTTTCTTGGTTTTTTGCGTGCAGTTGCGATTGCTGAATAATTTATTTCTTTGACTGACACAAATGAAGAATTATGATAGAAAACGAATTTAATTTTCTGAACTGGCTAGTATATAACAATATTAATTGTTTTATAAGCAGTACCTCCTATTAAGGCTTTCAAATGCACACACACACACACGTGGCCGACAAAAAAATTGCATCACTTACAAAAAATCACATTTTAAAGAACTTTTGAAGAAATAAGATAGCAGTTGTTTTGTATGCTTCTGCTGACAAGCTTCAATAAAATTTAAATCACCCCAACATTTAAAAGACCAGCAAAAAAAAAAAAAATGCAGAAACCAATAATGCCTTTCGAGTACCCTTCATCGTAAATATCTGAGAATCTTACTACTATTATATATGCGAAAGTTTGTCTGTATGGATGTATGGATGTATGGATGTTTGGATGTATGGATGTATGGATGTTTGTTACTCTTTCACGCAAAAACTACTGAACGGATTTTGATGAAACTTTACAATAATATAGCTTATGCATCAGAATAACACATAGGGTAGTTTTCGTCCCATTATGGGGGGCAAAACCTCCCTTAGGGGAGCAATAAAATACAATTTTCGTATAAATTCTCTAATATAGGGATGAAAAAATACTTGCACATATTTACATTATATGTCCATCGAAAGCTCTGATTTTTCTGCTGAAGATGGCACTTATTCGAAATTTCTAAGTAGAATAAAAAACGAGTTATGAGCTTTTTAGTTCCATGTTCGAAGGCTTTCCTAAACTCAATACAGTATTTAGTGTATCATCTCAACTCCCTGTCGATAGCGACTATTGTTGTATTGTTGACTATCTTTGCTTTTCGTGACTGTTCAAGGCTTTTCTCAAGTCAAATCTTGAAGTAAGATTTTTGCACAAGATTGGCAAATAATACATGATTTGGCTGATCATTTTCCATTTAAACGGAACTTTAATGTAATTAATGGTTTTCATTATTATTTATGCTGATTGAACACTTACTCATTATCCAATCAACCAGCAGATCGCCAAAATTTTTGCAGAAATATTTCCGTAGCTGATGCATTTGGCAGTTTTTTTTCAATGTCGCTGTTTTTGAAGTCGAAGACTACGTCATAATGTTTCTCAGTTTTCACCATGTAAACAAAATATCGCCAATCAAGGAATCTTTAAAAAACTTTTTTTACTGTGTTAAATAATCCAGCAACTAAATTAGGCAAATCCATAAACAGTACAAAAACTTCTATTAATTTTTCCTTTTTGCACAATTTCAAACAATCGCCAAATTTTACTACTTATTTTTTTTAAACATTTCGAATGAAACTCTTTAGCGCCATTTTATGGTGACCAAAAGTATCTCAGCACCTGGCGATAATATCTTTGTAACGAAAATTAATATATCGTTTTTACAAAGTAAGGAAAGAAAGAGGGAGCATCATCGAAGGTATCCCAAAACGATTCCCGCAAATTCGGTAAAATCGCACCAAGAGCCCACAATGATTGAAATTTCCCAAAATAACTAAAGCAAGTATAAGGGGATAACGAGCAACGTCAATAGCAATACAGAGAAGGTTTTAGACTCCATGTTAAAAAAAAAGGTATCAACAGATTAATCTTTTTAAACATGAGAAGAATAATTTCATGTTTTGGAAATTTGTATATGCTTAAATATAGTGCTTTCGTTTCTAAATCAATACTATTTTGTTCTTTATACTTATTGCTATTTTACTTTTATGGGTAAGGAAGAAACTCTACTTTTAATCATGTCAAAAAGATGTTTTAAATACTTTCACTTAAAACAGAAAAAAAAAAAAAGCAAGTAACGATTTTTTCTCATAATTATTACTGACCCAGGCAACGCCGGGTATTTTTGCTAGTAAGTTATAAATTAGCAATTAGTAATAACTATGCACTAATGCACAATGATTTTATAGATTTTTATGATTTAGGAAGATAAAAGCATTTCTTTCAAAAATATAAATTTTGTTTACATGTTTTTGTCCTATAGAATGTAGAGTTTTCCGTCATGGCTTACCAAACTTTCAGGAAACTTGGTCGTATATACAAAAATCATTATACTAAAATCTGAAATGAAAATTTTGAAAATTTGATGAAGTAGGATCATTTAAAACATTTAGTTTGTCACTGTGCAAGCATAAAAGATAGCAATTTACAACTTTCAAAAATCCATAGTGCTCTGCCAACTTGTGCAAACAACCAGCAGGGGGGGGGGGGGTGTTTGCACAAGTTGGCAGTAGTATTGTCTTTTTTCGACTTTCTAAACAATTAAACTTTCAATGTTAACTCGTGCGCTGCCGACCTCTTCAGAAACCTGCAAAAAATTTAAATACAACCGCTTCTCCCGCTCTCCGTCAACGAAGCAGGGCCCACCCAGTTAATTTCTGCTGTTTAAATGTAGTTGCTCTTACATTTGTACTACTTCTTCAAGTTCTTGCAATTCTTGTTCAATTTTTTTTCCATTTTTTTTTATTTCGTTATTTTACATTTACTTCGTGCACGCCTGGAGATGGAACACATGCTAAACACCAAATATTTAAAATACATTTAATGCTTTAGCCTCGATTACGCGCTAGTTGAGTGTAGAATATATTATTTTTCATATATATATATATATATATATATATATATACACGAAATTGTAAATTATAACGCAAAAACAAGCCTAAATTGAGGCAGTGAGAAGAAAAGGTAATGTAATGCCAAGACTAAAAACTGAGAAACAAAATGAGACACATAACAAGCGAAAATGAAAGAATAAACTTCCGTCTGTTTTGAGACAAGAGATGCAAAGTACCCCTAGTAGGGGGCTGGTTAGGTTTTCCGATCCGAAATTCCGAATCCTGCATGATATTTAGCGGGATTGATCCCGCGGGATTACTAATCCCGCAAAGTTTTTTTCATTTAAGCGTTTTCCAACTTTGCACTGCTCATAAAACGACTATTTTCACAAGCATCATCTGAAGTGTGAATCTTCCACGTATATCTATCTGCAAGAAGAGCAAGAAAAACTGTGTCTCATATGATCAACGATGGATTTACTATTTAAGAACACAATAAAATAGAGTATATTTTTCTGAGAATGAATTGCTATTCTCATTCAAGGTTTCAGTTTTCATACGTTCAACAATTAAGAACATGCGTAAAACTTTAAGGGGGTCCAGGACACATTTTGAAATTTTTTGCACTGATTCACCATTTATTTAATAATCAAAATCATAACATAATATGAAAAAAAAAATTAAATTTAGTTAGTTTTTTTTAAAAAATGGAGTTGCTTTAAATTGCTATAACTCAAAATATTCTTGATCAATTTTCATTTTTTTAAAAATAAATTACGCACAAATATCTAAGCTTTAATTTTTATTCGGCGATTTTAAAAATAGTGATTCAATAAAAAATGAAAAATATTTGAAGAAAAATTTCGAAAAATTCAAAAATACTTTTTTTTAAAAAAAATCATAATTTTTGCAGTAAACGTTTTTTTTTTTCAAATTCGCCGAATAAAAATTAAAGTAAACTGTTTGAAAAAGATATACTCCAAGTTTCATTACTTTATCTTTATCGGTTCCTGACTTATAAGAGTTTGAATGCAAGAAATCGGGAAAAATTGCATCATGGAGAAAAACGCGTTTAAAGTTTCAAAGTTAAGTACACATTAGTTAGGTGCATGCAACAAAAATAATTATATCTTTCGTTCTATTTAGGATAGAAACAAGATTCAAACGTCCTTTTAAGCAAAAAAAAAAAAAAAAAAAAAAAAAAAACAGAGTAATTTTTTCACATGATAAAAAAAATTGCAAAATTTGACGATTTTTGTGTCCCGGACCCCTTTAAGCGTTTCCGAAAACCCCCATCACTAACATTTAAAATCCAGTAAACTACGCTTTAGAAAAAATAGAGAAAGTGTATTACATGTTCTAAAACCAGCTGGAGTGGCCTGAATGCAATGTTGAAGCACTTCTGTTAGTAATAAACTCAAAACCTTTAAGTTACAAAAAAGTGCACTCAAAATAAGAAAGAATGAAAAATCTGACATTATTTACATATTCAGCACGACTTTAAAATGGGCGCTGCAGAAACTTGTATGAACCACAGGATCACTCGCATGACAGTGCAGTAAGTTAAGCTGCTCAATTTTTTGAATTCCTCTTTAAAGTGAGAGATAAAATTAGCGAAGTTATCCAAACACTTTTACTGAGACTGCGGCGACTTGGTGAAATGGTGAAATCAAGCTATTCACCCCTTGCTGTAATGAATCAAATGCACTGATACAATGAGCAAAGTTAATGAAGCAACAAGGCATTATCAATGCAAGTTAAATTGGATACAGCAAAACACATATCCAACAGACATCGTTTTTGTCCGAAATTTGCAGTTCTTGAGCAAAAACCCAGCGTAAGAAAAGAAAAATTTATTTCAGAAGGTGATGAAGTAATGTGGATATTTTTTCTAAATGTCCACGATTATTTAATTTTAGTAAAACTAACTGCAGCGGAGCCACGTGTTTTAATCAAGGGTAATTTTTTTAGAGCAAAAATCCTTTACCATCCCATACCAGCGGCACACTTTTGCTTGCCAAACAATAATTGAATCGCTGATTTTGAAAAGGACGTAAGTCACGAGTAATTGATTTTGAGAAAACTTGATAAAACCGTTTATCTCAAGTTACAAATATGTTATTATAAATCTATAGCCGTTGTTCCAAAGGCATTACTTTTACATATGTTCAGTGAAGTTTTGGTTAATTTTCGATTTAATTTGGGTCAAGTACTGAATTTACAAATTAGACGACTTACGTCCTTTTCAAAATCAATCGGTTTTTGGCAATAAAAAAATATTTTCTTTGCACTTATTTTAAAGATATTTTAATTGTATAAATGTTACATTTTTTTTTTCAAAACTACATTTCATCGTCGCCGCTGGCGTTGTCAGAAGCCGTGGTTTTCCAAGAGAGGATCCTTTTGTAGAATACATGGAGTTATTCGGGAATGTGTGGGAGGAGCTTTCTAATGTCAGTCAACTTCTTTTCATTGATGGGCACCTTATCAGTGAGTGTATGCTAGCGTAGTTGGTAGATTGGGGATATTCTTGACTTTCAGGAGTTTGTAACTGTTGTAGTTAAGACCGTCAATCCGGTAAAAAGCATTAAGGATCCCAGGTGTTGATGAATCAAACCCGTACATCTTGTGGGAACTGACGAAGAATAAATCGCTATGATTACTCTTCTGGCCCCGGCGGGTCTTTTTCAAAGGGACGCAGGATTTCTTATAAAACTCTGGCCACCATTGACTGAAATCTTTAACTTCTTTGGGGCTTAGCACCTTGACAGTGAAGGGATCCTTTCTGGCAGCCAGAGTCATTGCATAATGTTTGTTACGGATGTAGCGTTTTCTCTACTGGAATAGTGGTACGTTTTCGTAGGAAATGATTTAATATGCTCCACACCATTCGGTTGATTTCAATGGCTTAAACCTCGAAATTTGGTCAAGGAGCTTGAGCGCGCAGTTCTTGTGGAGTGTTTCCTCTTCTTAACAATCCATGTAAACGCCTTAGCTTCTTTTCGGAGTACGCTGTGAAGACTGAGAAAAACCTTTTGACAAACAGGTACCTTTTGGGAGCCCAGCATGACATGATAGCTGAAAGTGGACTGCCTCATTCGTGGTTCTCTTTTCTGGGATGATGTTTCTCGACTTCATGGTGATCAACGATGGACTGAAGATAGACGTCTTGTATTGTCTTTTATTGCATAGAGTACAGATTAGCAAGGGCACTGTCACGTTTCTCTGGAGAAAATGAATCAAAGCATGTTTCTGACTCCTTTTTTAAGTTTTTTTCATCTACTTCGTCCATCATTAATGTTTAGAAAAAATACGTAAACAAAAACAACATAGCTAATGAAGATGCAATATTGGTAAAATAATGATGCAGTACGACAAAATAATGATGGAAGATTACCCACTACAGTTCATAAAACACTGTACCATAAGATAAACAAAAAATGTTACCTTGCACAACCAGCGACATCTATTAGAATTGTCAATGAGTTTGAAAAGGGCGTAAGTTCAATGACTAACGCCCTTTTCAAAGTCATCGCAAATTTCCCCTACATTTTTCTCAGTTATTATTCATACAAACATATGCCGTTTTTAATCTCATTTGGTAGGTTTACTACCACAGTACCGTTTTCCATTATTATCTCGATTTGTTAAAAATGGTGACTTACGCCCTTTTCAAAATCAGTGATTCAATTGATAACTGGGGTATGACTGTAGTGCTTTACAATTACTGAACGGAATCAAAGAAGACTGTTAATTAATTCAAGTAATAAAAGCCGTCTTTCATAAACAGCACAACGTTTTCTATTTGACATAAAAATTTAATTTTTAGAAGAATAATGTCAATCCGCGGGATCCCTTGATCCCGTGGGATTTGCTCCTTACAATCCCTAAATCCCGCGGGACTCAATTCGGTGCTTGGATTGGAAACCCTAGTGCTAGTAAACAGTATAATTTAGAAAAAAATTCAATGAAAAAGGAAAAAAGGTTTGCAAATATTTTCGTTCTTTTAAACTGAGAGGTAATACCGGTCTCGTTTGGAAAATTAAAAATAGCATTGAATCTGCACTCTCGTTTTAAAAGAAAAGTGCAGCAGCGAGATGCAGTATGTATCCCCAAACAATACTTATATCCTAATTTTCGCAAAACGCTAACACAAAATTAGCTGAAATTGCTTACTATGAAATATCACGCCAAATGGCTCAAAACACAAAATTATTTTCTAAAAAAGGTAAAACATTTGTTTGGAAAAGACTAGAAAATCGCCCGTCAAGGTATGACGAGTGAAACTTGTTTCCACATTTGAACGAAGCAATTGCCTGTTTGGCGATATTTCGATAGTTGAAATCTTAACCCTAACTGCAGTGGATTTATTTTAAACTTCAGTAAATAGCGTTCATTGTTGACCACTTTTTCGTTTCTTCATTTTTGTAAAATGACAGTCTTAGCAGTGAAACGGTTAAGTTACCGGATCCAGGTCAGCCTTGTCAAAATAAAGCAT
Organism: Uloborus diversus; assembly: GCF_026930045.1. NCBI lineage: Eukaryota > Metazoa > Arthropoda > Arachnida > Araneae > Uloboridae > Uloborus > Uloborus diversus. Next base: position 65,426,922 of record NC_072737.1, on the reverse strand, counting down.
TTCCCTGCAGGTCAAACAGTACCAAAAAATATTATCAAATTATCATGCTGTAGCACGAGTTTCATTGTTGATGACGTCAGGAGCGCTACTCGATTAGTGAATTGGCTGTTATACAGGGTGTTTCAAAATGAATAGCGGAGTTTTAACGTGTTATAATATTTATTACACCAAACTTACAGCCACACGTGATACATCAAATGAAAGAGAAACTCAAACAGTTTTACATAATAGCCTACAAGTGTTCAATGTGAGCACCATTCGTCACTCGGCACACGTCAAGACGATATGCGCGAGTTCTTCCCAAACTTTGATAAGTGTCTCATTAGTAATTGCTGCAACAGCTGGTTCAATCCTGTTCCTTAATTCGGGAAAGTTGGCTGGCAGTGGAGGCACATACACACGGCCCTTAATAAACCCCCAAAGATAGAAATCACACGGCGTTAGGTCGGGTGACCGTGGAGGCCATGGGAAACAAGCCCTGTCATTTGGTCCCTTACGGCCAATCCAGCGGTCGGGTACAGTTAGGTTAAGCCAATCGCGTACCTCATTATGCCAGTGACGCAGCGCACCATCTTGCTGAAAGATAAAACACAAATCGCTTTCTGTTCTTTAGTCGCCATCTTTTGCTACAAGCGCTTTCTAGCGGATTGCAGCAAAAACATTCCACGCGCTTTTGTTTTGTTTTGTTTGTCCACAGTTTTGTTTGTTGGCACAAAACTGTTTGAGTTTCTCTTTCATTTGATATATCACTTGTGGCTGTAAATTTGGTGTAATAAATATTATAACATGTTAAAACCCCGCTATTCATTTTGAAACACCCTGTATATATGAGGATGTGAAAAGTTTTTTAATTTCACAGAAATTAACAATTGAAGCAGTGAGAAGCAAAGGTTATTAAAATAAATAAATAAATAAATAAAAAATTGGAGATAACCAGTACAAATGGTAGGTGAACCTCCCCTCTGTCTTGGGGAAAGAGATAATATTCGTAGCCCTGGTAGGTTCTGTTATGCAGTTTGATTTAGAAAAAAATGTTCATTGAAAGCCCTTATCTTTAAACGCCTCACTTACATCCCTTTGCTTCTCACTGCCTCAATTGGTGTATGATTGGTTTGTCAACACTAGTAAAACTAAAATACAGTAGAGTTCCGGAAAGGGGGGGGGGAATCCAAGTCTCAAAAGATTGAGGTTCCGTTTAACTCAAGATGTTTAATTTACATTTCAAGAAAGATTTCTATAGCGACAAAAAGATCCCAAATTTAAAACTATTCGCTGGAGTAAAACTATAAAACAACGTAATTCAAAAGTTGTTGAGAGGTCAGTCTCAAGAAGCCAAGTGGCACGAAATATTCATCGACTTCATGCGTAAAATTAATTGAAATTAGCATTAATTTGCCTCAAAGAACTTTCTCTATTCCAAAAGAACATATTCTTTTTGGAATATCTGACTACAATAAAACAAGAAGTTCCGTCCAGAACTAAACGAGCCTACTTTCCCGTACATAATATCGACTTTCTTGTATCTGATAAAAATTCTCAAAATTAGCTAAAACCGAAAATTATTTCAAACGTAAATTGTAACATTTTAACCTCAATTTCTAGAAATAAAATATGCCTCGCTCATCTGAAGAAGTAGATGTGTAAAAAATAAATAAAGGAACAAATAAAGTAGTAGCACCTTTTAAACAAAGTAGTTACTATATTTTTTTTCCCATTAAAAATAAAATCTTAAATCGCCTTCCAGAGAAAAAAAAAAAGAAACATAATAGGCTCATTAGAATAAATACATTATGTTAACAAAAAAAAAAAAATCGTTTGTTGTTTCCCTGTTTCCTAAAAGCAAAATAAAAGAGGAATAAATGTACTTTCAAAATAAATAAAAAAGAACAAAATGTCAACTGAAAGAAATAATTTTCTTTATAAAAAATAATAATAAATAAAAAAAATCGTCTAAGCATATCTTTATGTAGAAAAATAAAGCATTTTTTTAATTACCAGCAAATCCACACACAATAATACGTTAAGACATCGTGGAGAAAAAAAAAACTTGTTCAAAATAAGTTTGCGAAAACACAAAATGTCAAGTGGTAAATTTTTCGTGAAAAGAACAATTCATTTTTTTTTGTACAAAGAAATAAAATGTGCACAAATTTATATCGTCCAAAAATTGTAAAAAAATTAATCTCGAGAAACATCTCTTACCCAATGGGGTGTGAGCCCCAATTACCTCTTATTTTCGAGTATTTTATTTCTCTTTCGAGTTTGATTACGTTTCATTCTTTCAAAATCTTTCTAATAAAATGAATTTCTTTTCTCCATCTTCTATGCAGGGTGATCCGTTTTAACCTGCAAGATCTTTATTTTCGCACTCGTTAGTCCTGTCTTACTTCCACTTGCAAAAGTGTTCAAAATCAGATGCGGAGTTCAGACATTGAAAGTTTAAAGCAAAAATAAAAATGAGTCAGGAAATAAAAAAATCAACTTTTTATACGGGTCTCAGGTCCCCTAACTCATGTTTAGAAAAATATTCTCCATTGAAAAATAATTTTAACACAAAAAGTTTGAAATTAGTACGACCAATATTCACCGAGATATAAAACGCAGCGTTATATGACTTACACCACTTTTCACTCGCCGTCAATAACACCTTTTGGGGGAAAATACAAGAGTTAACAAGAGTTTAAAATTATATGTGTGCATCGAGTGTGGTTTTTCAAATTGTTCGAGGTTTTTCAGAGTGTTTTTGTGTATCACGGCATAATGATTGCGTTTATTGTTGAAAAATATAAATACTTCGTGTTTTTTACATTGACAACCTGTCGCTCTTCTGATAGGGCGATAAGTTCCAATCTCATCTTCTGTATGGTCCCTTAAAAGTTTAAACTGGAATATCTCCTTGAATTTTGGTTGCACAAATGTCAAATTTTTTGTATCAGTAATAGTTTTAATGGAGATTATTTCTCTAAACATAAGTAAGGAGACCTGGAGCGCGTATAAAAAGTGATATATTTTATTTTTTGACTCATTTTTGTTTTTGCTTCAAACTTTCAATAACTTAACTGTGCATCTGATTTTGAACATTTTTGCAATTGGAATTATGCATCTAGGACTAACGATTGAGAAAATAGAGGCCTTGCAAGTTAAAGCGGAACACCCTGTATAATGTATATACCAATTTTTATTGACTAACGTCTAAAAGAACAACGTTAGTTAAGCAGGGTAATTTAAACTATGCTCACCCGCGATATAATCGTTTTCTTCTGCCTTTCTACGCTGTGAAGAAGATGTTTCTCGTGATAGAAAACATGGTGTGCACACATTTTTAATTTAGATAACCATTATACTACCATGGTAAGCACAAAAGTGGTCTCTAGTCTGTCTCAAACTGAGAAATTTCTTTTAAATAAAAATTCTTAAAAAATTATGCACAAATATCTAAGTGTTTAATTTTTTTTTCGGTGATTAAAAAAATTTTAATGCAATGCAAAATAGAAAATATTTGAAGAAAAATTTTGAAAAATTCAAAAATACTTTAAAAAAAAATCATGTTTTTTGCAGTAATTTTTTTTTTTTAATTTTCCAAATAAAAATTAAAATAAAATGTTTGAAAAAGATATGTTCCAAAATTCATTACTTTATCTTTATCAGTTCTTGATTTATAAGAGTTTGAATGCTAAAAATCGGGAAAAATTGCATAATAGATAAAAACGCGTTTAAAGTTGTAAAGTTAAATATAGTATTACTTAAATGCATGCAAAAAAATAATTATATCTTTCGTTCTAATTAAGGTAGAAACGAGATTCAAACGTCCTTTTAAGCAAAAAAAGGGTAGTTTTTTAAATAATAAAAAGAAAATTGCTAAATTTAACGATTTTTATGTCCCACCGGACCCCCTTAATGTCTCTACATATTTGATACAAAAGACTTTTTCGAAAATTTTTGAAAAATATTTCTCACTTTAAAGTGGCGTTACGCAATTGCTGAAAATGACAATTACACTAAATTTGTTAAAAAGTACAAATACGACTTTTGTGCTTAGCACGGCACTTTTTTTTTTTTTTTTTTTCGTTTTGAAATTAAGAACCGAACTAATTTCTGATAGAATTCCTCAAAGAATATTATCTGTTATAGTATTTTATCAGTTATTAGTTCCTTTGCAAAATGTGTGCTTTAAACGGTTATTATCTGGGGAGTAAGTATTATGTTATGAATTGTGTAAGCTCCTCATCAAAGCCCCTATTGTAAAAAAAATATTTTGTTTCTATTTGTTGTGTCATTCAAATTTGTTTGATCGAAGAGAAATTCAAACATTCAACGTAATTGATGTTCATGACAAACATTTGAACGTTTCGTTTATCAACTGAGTCTTTTTTCTTTGGCTTGATGCTTAGCTGAATTTCCAAAAAAATGTTTGCTAAATTGATGATGATTACTGAATGATTTACTACTAATTTATCCTGGGGATACACAACAAATATGTCGTTAATTTTCCGTACGCTTTGGTTTTTCCAGTTATTTTTTCTCTTCTTTGGTTGGTAATATATGAATTGCAATAGCTGTTCATGCATTTGAAGAGAGAAAAAAAATGGTTAAAGAATGGGGGCGTTTCCAAAATTTCAAAAGTATTTTTTTTCTGAAAGAGCATGATAAAAAACATAGAATTTGACCATTCTTTAAATAATTTGACAAAGTTTGCTACTTTTGAAAGAATATTTAAATCGGTGCGCAGACTCAATTTTATTTTTTACGTTTCTGAGCATGACATCACAAATGATGAACTGCCATACACTGTTGCCATTAACTCAGAGCGCAATATTTAATTCGCTTCTGAATTATCATATCCTGAAAATGCGGCAGACAGCAAGCGTAAACATTCAGCGCGCCAGTGGAATGTGCCAAAGTACATCATCTATGACGTTATAAAGACCACGCCTTGTTTGAAAAATCAGACATTTAAAAAAAAAAATTAAAAAATAACTGTTGGTTAAATGAAAGTATTGTTTGAGTCCTTGTTATTTTTTGCTCATTCTATCAACTTTAGTGACTAAAAGTAGTACTTTTGACTGAAGGAAACAACCCCACTGGAAGGAGAAAATAAGAATTTCTTTCTGACAAAGTTTTTACGATCAAGGATTGCAGCCAAATTTTGAAAGTGTGCTTTTTCAGTGTCTTTGAAATATTCTTTCTCTTTCTTCAAATTTCTGTGTTCGAGATGTCCATACAGAAATGCATTATTAAAATAGTTTTTTTATTGCAAAATTATCTTCTTTTTTTTTTGTAGTTTGTTCCACTTTTTTCAGATTGTTATATTAGAACTGCTTCTTTTGCGTCCTTTAACTGATTCAGGTTCATAACTATAGAGTTAAAAATTGCTTTTCCAAGATTTCTGAAGCAGTATGTTGAGCATAGTAAATCTTGAACTGTGGAAGGGGCTCTCAAACTTTTCAGACTCGCGGCACTCTTGGAAGAATTAGAATTTTCTTACGGCACCGTAGTCCATCTCATTTACGTCAACAACTAATAAAGCGTTATTTTCAGGGTTTAATTCTCCCACACCTGCGCTCAGTTTGTACACTGAATATATGCAGCAAAAGATCATATATTAAAAGGACACACAGGGCCGCGCCAAGCATGATTTGCGCCGTCGTGCAAATGTCTTTCGTGCGCCTTTATGCTCTGGCGTTCTAGAAAAATATAGTTCACACCTGGAGAGAGGTTTTGTAGACAAATATAAAATGAAAAAAAAAAAGGCATTTAATTTATACAAAAAATAATGTGTGAATATTTAATTTCGCAATATGGTGTACGTTTTGACTTCATATCTCGAAATTATTCCGAGCTGAGCAGCTCCTCTGATGTGCTAATATAATACCTTTTGGAAGAAGAAAGTATTTTAACATCTATGTGTTTACACTATCTATCCAATCTCTAAATGATGAACAATTAATAAAACTTTTATGGCTGTCAAAACATGACAACAAATTGAAAAAAAAAATATCTCTTTTAATAAGAGGGGTCCGATGGTACTCCCTGGAAATTTTTTGAAACTTGTAGTTTGAAAAACGCAATTTTAAACGGTCTTTGGTGATGTTATAGGGGGAAAGGGTACAAGGGATTCCGCGAAAAGTTGAAGCCTGAAAACGTGATTATAGGCCATATTTATTGACGTTAAAATATGGGATGGAATGGAACTCTGCGACTCTACCAAATCGTTTTTTTTTTTTTTTTTGTGAAGAATATATATAAATCAATTCCTTTTCTCCCTTCCAATTTTTCGAAATTGAACTTCCAAAAACGCAATTGTAGACGACTTTGAAGATTTTTACGCGAATGAAATTCTGGAGATCCCTCCTGGAAAATTTTTCAAAATTAACGTTATAAAAACCCAAGCAGTATTCTATGATATTAGGAGAAGTGGTTAGAAGGCTATTCTAACTTAAATTTTTCGTAAAAGTTAGGTTTTTTTTTGAAAAACCTAACTTTTGATGATATTTAAGGAAGGAGGTTCGGAGGCCCTTGCCCGAATATTTTCTGAAATTGAAATCTTAAATACGTGACTGTATGACCATATTTAGTAACATTAAGGCCGGCAAATCTTACAAAATTGAATATCTAAAAAGACAATTTTAAGTGATTTTCGAACGGAGTTTCAAGCGATGTTATTTCGTATTTGGGAGCTTTCGCGAAATTTTGCGAAGCTAAAGATCTGGAAACGAAATTTGAGTCTTTTGGCGGGGGGGGGGGGATTCGGCGGAGTGGCATTTTGAAAACTTTTTGATTTTCAGGCGAACTAGAAAAAAGAAAAATAATAAGGAAAAGAAAAAAAAAATAGGACGGAAATGAATTAGCTGACTAATTAGCTGAAACTAGTGAGAATTTTTAACTCAAAGATTTATTTTTAAAAGAAATAAAAGTTTTACCGCAACATCATTACTTTTGCTTTATTAAAATCACTTTGTTTTCCAAAGACAAATTTTTTCATCCTTCAATAGTAAATATTTTTGAAAAACATTCAACTAAGCAGTCTGGAGGGGAGGGGCACGGGGCGGTGCAACCAGAGGGGTGCCCTTATGTATCCCTACCCCCTTCTGGTTGCGCCACGGAATAGGAGGGTATTGATTATATTTCTAAATTGAAGGATAATATTATAGAGAATATTCCACTTTAAAATCTGAAACTGAAACTTGCCGGTAAAACAAATAATTCTGAAGTACGAATCGTTAAAGAGGCATTTAATTTAATATCTAAAACAAATACATTGTCCAAAGCTCTTTTTTAAATTTAATACACAAATAGTTGAAGAAAAAGGGGGTAGAGGAATTGAGTAATTATGGTCAAGTCGTTACTTTTCGGAACTAAAAAGATTATCTAAATTATTGTCTACAATATATGCATTTTACGCACTAAGTAAATAATATGCAACTGTGCATAACATGATGCAGTGGATTTACCACGAACCACGAACAATAGTTAAAAATCACAAAAAGACATATTGCATGAATTATAATATGTCATATTCACCGCAAGAACCAAATTGGGGAATAGCAAATTTCTTGCGCTGCTTCGTATGCTCAACCTTGTGAAATTATTGACATACCGAAATAACATTCATGGCTCCACATATGAAGAAAAATGCTAATTAGCATCATGTGTTTTCAGTGTAAACGATTGCGTTTTTGAATTGCATATTCAGACACCAACAAGGCAATAATTTTCCTTATAGATAAGCAGCAAGGAGGATTGTTTGTTTTTATGAGTAGTATAATTTCACCGCTACTTTTATAGATACAAAAAAAGTTCAAAAAAAAATTTTTTTTTTTTTTTGGTTGGAGATCCTTCCCCCCCCATTTGAAACATTTTTGATTGGTAGAGCTTGGCGCCTTTTTGACTCTGGCACCGTCGTGCGCCGCACGACCTTGCACATAGGGACGGCGCAGCCCTGAGGACACATATTAATAAGGCGAACCATCGTCCTATCATACTACAATCTACTTTTCTAGGCTATCAAGTCTTGTGAAAAAATGACGACACACAGCGACATTTTTCTTTTTGAATTCGTCAACCGCATAGTTTAGGTTTTAAGAAGTGCTCAACTTTTATTTTTTTTTTCATCCTAGTTAACCTTCAGGGAACTTCAGTGGAAACAAAAATTGCCGTAAAATAACATCAGGGCGATTCTCGAAAAAATGTCCCGTGCGTAGCACTAAGTTTTTTATTTTTCCAGCAAACCAAAGCCTCCAAAAAATAATGCTGCTGGGAAATAATACATGCTTCAATGTACTATCAAAGCATAATCCCATGTTTAACTAATAATTACTTGAATAAAATAAAAAACTTAGCGTTACGCACAGGACGTTTTTTCGAGAATCTCCCATCAGTTGATTTTAACATCCATCTTCTGCAACAACTTTTGCTACACTGTTGCACTGTTGCTGGTGGTAAAAAATGGCTTATTGACAATGTTTTATCATCCGTTAGGATTTTTGATGACGATAAAAGATGATCTAGTTATTTTTGTTACACTGTATCAAATAATGGAGGATTTCCTCCCGGGCAACCGGGTATTATTTGACGAAGCTACTTTACACATAATATTGATACCACGGACACTTCACGGCACCCCTCACTTCTTCCTACGGCACCCCAGGGTGCCGCGGCTCCCAGTTTGAAAAACCCTGAACTATGAAATACTTTCACAGTATATAATATAACTATTAAGTGCCATGGTTTATTTAAAAAAGTTTTTCTTTTTTAATCACTTTACTTGATAACCGGAGCTTAATTCAAAAAAAAAAAAAAAAAAAAAAAAAAAAAAAAAAAAAAAAAAAAAAAAAGAAGCATTAATGTTAAATTTCAGAAAAAATTAAATAAAAATAAATAAAATAAAATAACCCGTGGTTTTTTTTTTCTACTATTTGCCTATATTACCAAATTATTGTTCCTCTTTTCGAACAATATAAAATAAGATTTTTTTTCAGTTAGTTACAGTTCAGTAAGTAAGTGTTTTCCACCTCCTGCTCAGTCACTTCCTAAGCCCGGCTGATGAGTGCTAATAAGCACGAAACTGCAGTCCTCGGCTGGAATGACTGAGCTGGCGGTGTATTTCATGTATAAAATAAGATTAACTCCGAAAATTCTGTTAGGTACAAATTATACCGGCGTGTATTTTACATTTATTAAATCTATTGAGCATGTTTTAAAGCAGTATGTATGCTTTTATTTCCTGATTTGAAAACATAGACATATAAAAAACATTCGCGATATTTCACATTAGTATTTTACGTTGAACCCGTCCAAAACTTGAGTTATGGTAGGAATTTAAAGATAAATAAAACCTAATAGGAAAAGAAACGGTTTCAAATATAACATGTGAATACCTTTGCAAATTCTGGCGAAGGTCCAGTGAAAATGTCAGGCATTAAAAACATTCTCAATTTGAAAAAAAAAAAGTTTGACTGAGAGATGCGAAAGAGATAGCTTCTCCGGATATAAATAAAAATACCATTTATTACAGATTTTCCAGATTGTTCTATTTTTAACCAAATCCTTCATGTAAAATGATCTTTCCCAAGGTCAAAACATTCCAATGATTTCTTGATTCGGAGATGACTACCTGCGTTGAGACGAAAGAGCCAAAAATATAGATATAATTATTTCACGACAACTTTATTTTAAAATCATATGTTGGTGCAAAGCATTGAATGAATGGAATTCCTTCATTCTTCTAAAGAATGGGGTCGTTTCCGAAATTTTAAAAGTATTTTTTCTGAAAAGACATGCTTAAGAGCATAGAGTTTTACCATCTTTAAAATAATTTGACAACGTTTAATATTTTTTAACAATGGGGTTGTTTCCTTCACTGAAAAGTACTACTTTTAGTCACTGAAATTGATAGAATAAGCAAAAAAAAAAAAAAAAAAAATGGAGTGACAAGAACTTTTATTTTCCCAACGCTTGATTTTTAAACAATTTTTTTAAATGCCCAATTTGAAAATAAGGCGTGGTCTTTATGACGTCACAAATGATGCACTTCGGTGCATATGTCTACCGCGTTTCTACAAAATGATAATCAAGAAGCGAATTAAATACTGCGCCCTACGCTTGCTATCAACCATATCGTTGCCAACACATGTGAGTAAAGATGCGAATTAAATATTGCGCTCTGCGAATGGCAACAGTGAATGGCACTTCATCATTTGTGATATCATCGGCAGAAGCGTAAACAATGAAAGCGCGCCGATTAAAATATTTTTTTTTGAATATTAAACTTAGTCAAACTATTGTTTTTAAGCATGTTTCTTCACAAAAAAAATACTTTTAAAATTTCGAAAATAACCCTATTATTTTAAACGGTGCAGTTTAATTGTTTACGTTTCTGCACATGACAAACAAATGATGAAATGCTATTTACTGATGCCATTAGTGCAAAGCACAATATTTAATTCGCATCTTTACTCACGTGTACTGGCAACGATATAGTTGATAGCAAGCGTAGAGCGCAATATTTAACTCGCTTCTTGATTATCATAACGTGGAAACGCTGTAGACAGCAAGCGTAAGTATTCAGTACGCCAGTGGAGATGCCCCAAAGTACATTATTTGTGACGTCATAAAGACCACGCCAAACTGTCAAAATTGGACATATTAAAAAATAATTAAAAATCAAACGTTGGAGAAATGAAAAAAATTTCTTGCTTCGTTATTATTATTATCTATTTTTTTTTTTTTTGTGCTTATTCTATCAATTTCAGTGACTAAAAGTAATACTTTAAGACCGAAGGAAACAACCCCATTGTAATAATGTCTTTTCTTTCATAAACTAGATTTGGAACGATAGATTTAAGACGACTGGATGACATTTGGTAAAAACTTATTTACTTTCTTTACATTTTCGTTTGATTATTGCGATGTTGTTATTTGCGTAGTTCTTCCATAAAAACAAATCGTTGTTCGTAAATAATGTTAAATTTCGACAAATATCAGAAAAAAAATGCACAACAAGAAGCAGTAAACATATTAAAAAATAAAGCTACCATGGATATATATGCTTCTTTAATATTTTTGAGAATGCTTGAAAATGTATAAAAATAAATAATAAATTACTTTTGGATTGAGATTTATCATTTGAAAGGAAACAGTAAAATAAACGGTGTATAAAATTCCAAAGATTTTCAACTCTTTTCGACGCAAAAAATATAAATAAAATAAATATAATTAAAGATGAAATAAATATTAAAAGTGAAGTATATACCTAATGAAAATAAATAAAATAAAATGTCAATAAAAATGATTGTTAAGTTCGTTAAAAAAGTAAAAGTTCGTTAAGCAAAATACCATTACTACAAATAATAATAAAACGAGGAATGAGTAAATGTATTCATGTATAAGTGTTAAATTGTTTAGAATTTATAATTTTTAAATTTATAATTTCTGTACGCATTTTTAATTTGGATGAATTTTTGGTTGAAATGAGATTTAAGTTGTACAAGCAACGTACGGCATCCTGAATTTCATTTTAAACTAGAGTTTCGACTTTCAGAATAAAATAGTGATAAGATAGAAGGAGTTATTTGAGAAATGCAGGGAGTACTTTCAAACCCTGATACAGCTTAGAAAGCGGTATTTTAGCAAATTATTCGCTAAAATAAAAAATAACAGAATTTTAAAAAAAAAAAAAACGAGCACTTTTCATAAGGCACTCAAAAGGACAAAATAACCTTTCTGGGTCAGAAAGGACAATTTAAGCATTCCTATAGTTTTCGAAAATTCCACAAACAAAGTAAAGTGTGTCTCAAGTCATGAAGAGAATTTCTTATTATAATCTTGCTTTCAATCATAATTTTCATATTTTTCTTATTGGGGAAAGTTTGGTTTGAAATGACTAGAACCGCACTCTTCTTCGTTTGTAGTGTCATTTTTCTGGAATTTTCGAAAACTACAGGAATGCTTAAATTGTCCTTTCTGACCCAGAAAGGTTATTTTGTCCTTTTGAGTGCGTTATGAAAAGAGCTTAGTATTTTTAAAAAAAATCTGTTGTTTTATTCTTTTTAGTGTAAATGTATTTCAGAAATAGAATAATTTTACCCTCACGAAACTTAACCTTGTTTTTTCGTATAAATGCTCAGTAGTTAAAGGGAAAAAAAACTGTACACGTGTCTAAAACTTTAAGCAGTTGGCACTAAAATTTAATCCCTGTTCCTTTCTTGGATTTATGCCTGCTAATTTCATAATTGCTTCAGATTAGCCTTGATTTAAAATTTTCATTATGATTGCTTTTAACATAACTGTTGCAAGGAAACAAAATTTGTAACAATGGGTTTTATATTTAAACATTTAATGGGGAAATTACATAAAATTTTCTGTTTTCCATCCTAACCGAAATAATAATTTTATTTCAGAATTTTTATTTCCCAGCGTGAAATTGTACCTTAAGATTAAGCAAATCATTCAGTGAAACCCGGAAGTCTCTAAGTGATCTAGTTGCTGAGATATAAGCAAAACCAGGCCTCAGATTACTCTGTGGCAATCGGGCTAAGTATAATAAAAATGCTTAAAAAGTAAAATATTAAAATTTTGCTTGAGCTCAAAAAATATTGATGACTTATTGAAACATAACTGAACTATACATATTTAAATTGTTCCTTAGAATGATAATGATAGTACACTGAGAGCTGTTTTTGGGAGGTGCATAGGGAATGGAATGCATTAAAAAAAATACCCTAAAACTTAACGAGTGGATGTAAAAAAAATGTTTACTACACAATTTTTTTTATGAGGTGGATAGGGATGGCATAAAAAAGTTTCACGTAGAAAATAACTCAAAAAGTTGCAATATAACTGAAAATTGCTTTGTTAAACGAATTTAAGACATAGAAGCTATTTTTAATATCTCCAAACCTTTTACAACCTGTGGTGTTCCAATAAGGTATGCTCCATATGCGCCGTATACTCTTAAACATTTTTTAGACATACAGGTATCAGTACAACGTTCACATACTTTCAGGGCAGATCGAGTACACCTAGACGATGGGAAATCACATAGCAATGCATGATCGGAAACGCTTTCCTGGCGCGGCAATGACGGCACAAATCACCGAAACAACAAGACACGAATAAGAGAAGAAAACATGTTTATTATCCTTAGTACAGCAAAAAACTAAAAGAACTAAAGAACCATAAGGAGCCAACGATCGTCATCAAAGTGTTCGAAAGTATGTGTTCGAAATTACGACCACCCAGGGCCGTGATGCGTGCCTCCATCTCCGGCGCATTAAATTTCGAACGTTAATGTAAATACCGGAAGTGTTCCGGACCTCACGCTGTAACAAAAACCGCGTGTGCGCATGCACCGTCATTTGATGCTACAGTTTACTTAACAACATCTATCGTGCACACCAGACAAAACCAGCATTATTGCTGTATTAAAAATAATAAACATGTTTTCTTCTCTTATTTGTCCTGACTTTCTTGTGCTTTGTGTCGTCACTATCGCGCCAGGAAAGTGTATCCGACCATGCATTCCTATGTGATTTCCCATCGTCTAGGTGCACTCTATCTGCAATGAAAGTCTGTAAAGGCTGTACGGATACACCCTGTATAGCGTATACCCCCAAGCTTCAAAAAGTTTCATATTATGACATATTATGGAAATGAACGCATACACATATTGTGCATAATGGATTACTGGAAGTATACCCTCAGAAAAAATGATGAGAGTATCACTGTTTATAACTTTATTTTCAAATGCATATGATAACATTTTTAAAAATTTTATTTACATATATGTTCTTATTTTACACATACAAAACTGTTCAAAACGTTGAAAACTAGTACGATTAGTAACGCGATGCAATATTTGCTATGATGATAAATCAGCAGTTTTAATTCAAAATCATCTTATTGTAAAAGAGAAACAAATTAAACTAACGGAGAAATCGCTTCTGATTACATTTTACTATGCTCCAAAATAACTTTGCATGACCATTCATGAAAATTTATCTGATGATTTTGATCTTACTTAAGGCACAGATGTGTCACAATACTTTTAATTTTAATATTACAGTTTATTTAACTTTGGATATGCACATGTAGGTTTATGTAACTTTATTCTTAGTGCCAACTAGAGATGAAATTATCTGTAATGAAAAGAGAAAATGTGTATTTGGGTGTATATTATAATTTATGTAACAGCACTAACGTCTATTAAATTACACGAAAAGTCTTGAATGTTAGAAAATTTAATATAAAATATTTAATGTGATAAATTGTAATTTGGTAATATAATTATAAGACACCTTTACGGCAAAACTAATAAATGTCACTTATTAAAACAAAGCTAAACTGCAGCACGTTTTCGGAGAAACTTCATCAAATTTGCAGCTATCTTGCTCTATTTAATTATTGAGCTCAAGTTCTGCTTAAAGTCAACACTGTTTGTGCAAAAATCTTCTGTCCAGTAAAATCTAAATTCCTCTTCATATTTCATTTGATAATTTGCTCAACTTATCTAATGATAATCTTTGACGTAATAGTTGAAAAATTTATCTATGAATAGGAATTGCTGTTTCACCGAAAAATCTCTCGGCGTTACTTTATAAAAACATTCAAAAAGAGTTGCTTATTCATTTCACTTTACTAGCGCGCGGTATCCATACGACTTTGCCCGTAGTAGAAAATTAAAAGGTCATTTGGTTCGCCTGTATATTTACAAATAATGGATGATGAATTTCTCGCCAATTTGCTACGTAAGTTTGCTCGTCCATGTTATGATAATTAGCTCGCCCACGTTATGATAATTTACTCGTCCATGTTATGATAATTTATTCGCCCATGTTATGATAATTTGTTAGATAAAATGTTCTTAAAATTGGAATAGAAAAAGAACAAAATCGAATTTTTGAAAAATTGCTTCAAGGTGCTCACCATTATGTTACGAACTAACTTTGTGCCAAATTTCATGAAATTCGGCAGAAAAGTCTAGGCGCTATGCACGTAACAGACATCCAGATACCCTGATATCCTGAGATCCAGACATACAGACTTTCAGCTTTATTAGTACACAGACATTGAGCTTTATAGTAAAGATCAAGATAATCTTCGTTGACGCAACAGTTAAAAGATGTCTCTATTCATAGGAATTGCTGTTTCACCCAAGTATCTCTCGGCTTTACTTTAGTAAACTTTCAAAAAGAGTTGCTTATTTATTTCACTTTATAACCAGCAGTAAAAAGATTCGTAAGCTAAAACTACAAACTTTGTTTTAAATTACGTTTCCAATTAAAGTCGCCAAACATGGCAATGATTCACTGATTGCTTAAAACTTAAATCTGAGTCAGGGATCTGAGTACGAATGGAACTTCATGGAGAACAAAGAACTAAGAAAATTAACATAATAATCCAAATTATTTCTTCTTGACTGCATTTAATAGTTGTCACATAATTTAGGACATATAATTCCCGGCGAGTCAATTGTTATTGTTAAATGTTCACGGAGGCTCAATTTAAGATAAATGCCAGAGCAATTAAATATTTTAACCGACTTCGTAACTTTGTCTCAAATAACGGAACCGTGATTAGCTGAAATGGTATTAGTCGCTGTGACAAAGTTTTCAGAAAACTATAAAAGCTGATTAAAATGCAAATTAATTGCAATGTTAGTACTTCACACGTTTAAATGCCTGCTCATAAAAGTCATTATATGGATGCCAGAAAGATTAATTGATCATGAATAAATTTATCTCTTTTAGTTGTTTAGTTGTAAATGGGTCATGCTTTTACAAAGTGTTAAAACTGAGAAATTTAAATTCAGCATTTGATATAGTGAAAATTAAGTTTTTTGTAATTAAGAATATTTATCAATTATTGTTATTTAGTTGATTAGTTGTAGCTGGCTCATGCTTTTACAAAGGGTTAAAACTGAGAAAGTTAAATTCAGCATTTGATCTAGTGAAAATTTAGTTTTTTTTTTTAATTAAGAATGTTTATTAATTATTATTAAAACTGGATGTCGTAACACAGACAGAAAAAATAGCACTAAAGATTTCTTTTTTTTACTAAACTCTTTTTACTTTTATTTGTACGCATTTGCTGTTTTTTAATTACTTTGTGGAAATGTATAAAAATAATCATATATTTATTTTTTTTTACCATCATAATACATTTTGTTTCTTTATTGGCAGTTTACCATCATCATCTGCACATTATTTTTTTAAACGAAGATAAAGGTTCTTAATTTATGTTTCTATAAAAAAGGTTTGCTAACAAAGGCATTCACTGAAGAAAAAGTTTTAGTATTTTCTTCACTTGCTCATCATGTATAAAATGTACACCTAATTGCAAAAAATATAAAAAAAAAATAAACTTAATCTTTTTTTCTGATTAACTTTAGTGTCATTAGAAACAGGAACTTTCATAGTGTATGGGTCACCGTCTTTTCAGAAGTAAAGAAATCTCGATACAGTTAAAGGTTTTCGTAAACTTTTCCAGATTGACTTGGGGAGACAGCGGTTTTTGTAAACTGATTTTTGTTGATTTTTTTTCTCTGAGTTTTGAAACATTATTGAACGGGATCTTAGAGGAACATATATTTGGCTGAGTAAAGTTGGCTTTTGTAGAAAACGGAGCCTGAGAAAGTTGGACAACACATATGCGCCAACTGACCTCATACACTGTTAAAACTACAGGTTGCATTCGGCACCTTTCAGGGGTGAAACGCTTGTTCACCAGCGGCACCCAATACGGAGCCGAAATTTCACCTCTAACTAGGGTGAAAAACAGGCACCTTTCAAAAAGTAGGCAACCGGGGTGAAAAGAATGAACCTTCGGAGAGAGAAATGGCACCCTTACTGTAGATCCTCCCCCCCTCCCCCGTATTGTGTGCGTTTTTGAATACAGTTGTGTATTTTTCTTTTTTTAATAGTTTTGTTTTGATTCATGATAGTCTACGTTTTGCACACTTTTCACATTGCATGAATTCAGTACTGGAAATGATTAAAACTTGTAATTACAGCATTTGACCATATTTCAGAGTTTTCAACATAGTTAAGAAGTGCTCATTGCTTTAATTCATCTGATCGTTCTCTACATCAGTGTTTCTCAACCTCTTTTGACCCACGGGTCGGTAAAAACAAATGAAAAACATTGCGAACCTGTGAAATTTTTATCCTTTTCTTAAAAATAAATAAAATAAATAATAATAATTATAATAACTCTCGGGGCGGTAAAAAACTTGTGAAAAAATTCTGCGTACTGATGAGTTTTTTTTTTTTTTTTTTTTACAAAGTAATATTAAAGATGAATAAAACAATAAATATCTACAGACTTTATTTGGTATCAAAGAGTTGTCACAAATATATTTAAAGTTAAAGACGAGTAATTATTCGAATAATCATAGTTAAGTTAATGATCATTTGTGAGAAATAACCGCACCGAAAGTAAAGTGTAAATGTACTTATGAATTATTTACATGAACAGCCAAAAATATTCTGGGATATTAAAGTTACGATAAAACAAAATCGTTTCTAAAACGTTCAACATTTCAATCAAAATAACAATAAAATAAAATGCGCATAAAATTTTTCGACAGTTAAAAATTTAAAGAAACTCCTAACACTATCGAATAACCGCTAACAGGAAATGATTCAAACACTTGAACGAAAAAGCAAAAGAAAAAGATAGACGGGGAGAGATTTCTTTTTTATTTTTTGCGCTCGCTACAGGAAGCACAAGAATCATTTTTATTTCGGTTCTCACTTGTTGGTTATTGAAAATATCATTGCGGTTACTATTTCGGTGATTAAATGTTGCTTATCGAGTACTCAAGAAAATAATGATAGATACATTTAGTAGAGTTTTGTGTGAATGATGGAATTTTCACGATAGTAACGGTAACCTGAAAATAAACAACTAACGGTACTACGGTATCGTAACGGACTAACGGTAACTGAAAAGCATTAAACGTACTTTTAACTATGTTTGAAAGCCCTAAAAGCTACAAAGTGATCAAAAGCTGTACTTACTTGTTATTTTAAAGAATTATCCTACAAAAGTTGAGATTTAATCCAATAGTGTACTTCATTCAATGTGAAAGACGTAGAAGCCACGCGTAGAGCAACCTATCATTCGTCCGCCATATTGAAGTGGTTGAATGGTGAATGTATTGCCGGAAGCGCATGCGCCAGCAAGTCATTTAGCGATTGCTCGCTGTTTTGGCACCCCTTTCTACGACTGTCTGCTACTTTCGCACCTCTGCTTTACTTCCTGGCCAGTATGGCACCCTTGGTCACCATGCTTTCACCTTAGGGGGAATATATTCACTCGTCTGGAACCTCTGGTTATAACAGTGTAGCGGGCATATTGTATTTACTTAATCTATAAGTTGTCTAACATTTTATAAAACAATTAACAAAACTCAAATCAGTCACGAAGTCTTAGAATTTGGATTTCCACGTCTTGCTGTGATAGAGAAGTAGGGGAAAACGTTCAATAATAACAGGGTTAGCATAACAGCATGTCCTGGTTTTAAAAATTTATATTTCACAAAAACTATTACACTTATCACTTTAAATCTATACGAATATTATAAAAAGAGAGGGCAGATTTCTGAGTGATTATATGTTCGAGGTAATCTCCGGAACCATTGCAACTATTTAAAAAATTCTTTCACAACATGAAAGGTGCATTCTTACTGAGTGACATAGGCTATAAATTAAGTATATATGTACTTATATTAATTTTTTAAATCAATAGTTTGTCTACGCTACCCGTTTCGTACTGTTTTATTCTTTTAAGCGTAAAAGCATTTCGAGATCGTACCGCATTTGCAATAGCAGGAAGGCTGAAGGTTGGAAACAAAATCTCGATGTCAGTTTAAGATCCGCCGTAAGCACGGGCGCCCATATAGGGGGGCAAGGGGGGCTCAAGCCCCCCCCCCACCCCCCTTTGAAATTAGAACTTCGTTGCTTTTGGTACTTTTTCTTTGCAAAAATGTAATAACATTTATTCTTCAGATATTAATGAATAAGTTATTAAAAATGAAATATTTTAATGACTCTAATCTGTCCTGAAATCGGTTTCCATGGAGAAAATACCTTCTTAACCCATGGGGAAAATATCTGAGCCCCCCTTACAATTTTGCATATGGGCGCCCTTGGCCGTAAGCATTGCGTGTATTTGGGGCTGCAGATGATAAGGTGTAGAGCATTCTATTTACCTTGTGATACGTAAAAATAAAGATAAACTCTACAAGTTTTTTTTTTACCAGTTACAAATGTTTGATGTGTACGCTTTTCGTAACGCGACACCCATCTATACCATACATTTTGGAGTGTTTCACTGTCATTTTTACGTAATACTACACATATGGGATCTTACAGTTTTTGCAATGTTGTAGGCAATGGTGGTGTATAAACACAGCCTCTAACGAAAACTCATAAAAAAACCACATGGGTTTAGGTTTGGGGATTTTTGGGGCTAGCCAACGCATAAAGGGTAAAAAGGGTAAATCATCATCACCTGCACGGCCAATCCAGCGTTGCGGAACGTCAGTGGCGCAGCGAAGTGGGGGGGGGGGACACCCCTGAAAATCTCGGTTTTATTATTGTTGTCAATCCTAATACAGTAGTTAATTCACGTGTACGAACTGCTTTGACCAGAACACCCCTTCGGGAAGGAATTTCTGACTGCACTGGTGCGGAACGTGCACGTTTAAGTAGTTACTTATGTTCAAAAAAATTTGGACAGTTAGTTTATTTTTATTTTTATGCATCATTTATAGTGAAAAAAAACTTTATGAAATACAGTGGCTCCCAAAAAGTGTTCGTACACCTACGACTTTCAATGAAAAAGGCTTTTATGCATTGGTTAGAATTAATATTTCGGAATAGGTATTTAATTATAAGATCTATGATCTATTTTTAACAAAACTACACGAAATTTTTTAATAAAACATTATAACTTAATTTTTTAAGAATCAAAAACCAAAAAGAGCCGGAAATTTTATCTCACAAAAGTCTTCGTACACTTTGAAAAAATGTCAGAAATTAGTAAATAATCTAATTTTCTACAAAATTATTATTTAGTAGAATATCGTACAGTATCAACAACAGCTTTTAAACGTCTGGGAATAGGTTTCATTGTTTTTTCTTTTTTTTAATGCAATTTCTGAAAAAGTGTTTTCGCATTTCGAGTCTTACTTTTTCTAGTTCGCTTTTCGTTTCAATGGTGCATTTTTGTAATCTAGACACAAGATATCTCCAAATATGTTCCATTAAGTTTAAATCTGGCGATTGAGGAGATATTTCTAAGTTTAAGGACAATTTTAGAGGCACCAAACGCAACCATGTACTTTTTATCGTTATCTTGATAAAAAACAAAGTTGTTTCTGATTGCCAAATTTTGGGCTAATAGTTTAAAATTGTTTTTTGAAATATTTAAATGAACAGCATAACTAATTATTTCATAAAAAAATTCCAAATTTCCAAGTCCTGATGCTGTTATGCACCCTTACACAAAAACACCTTCACCGTCCTGATTAACTGATCCAGCTAAAATCTAAGATGAAATTCCTCATTTTTTCTTCTATATTGACAATTCAACAACAATTGAACCCAAAATATTGAATACATTTTCATCTATAAGTAAGATGTTGTTCCAATACGTTTCGAGCTTATTTATCATTGATTTTACGACAGAAAGCGTAAGTTTACTGTTTTTTGTCCAAACAAGAAAATTTCTTCGGAAAGAGGTTCCCTTTAATCTAGCTAATCAGAGAACTTGGCAAACAGTTTTAGGGGAAAATTAAACGTAAAATGCTTCATTCAATTCTCCAGAAACTTTTTCAGCTCTCAAATGTGCAGTTTTCATATGTTTTTTAACTATAAACCTCCGATCACGCTTTGTTAACTTTGCCAGTTGACCTTCTCTTACCTTGTTTTCGATTCGATTCTTGTCTTTAAAGCATTTTATCAAGCACTTCACTATAGAATGGTATAAACTAACTAGTTTATGGCTACTGTGAGGAGAAAAAATCAAATTTCGAATCGTGTTTGTTGTTTTCTACGCAGACCTGCCATTTTAAAATAACAAGCAGAATATTAGGGAATAAATAAACAAAAAATTAAAGGCAAATGACTTTACAGTGTCATTACAATGCAAAAATAATAAATAAACCACATATGATAATTTTAATCATGAATTTATTCGGAAATATTTCAGTGTACGATGACTTTTGTGGCGTATTTGTTCTATGTCTCATCGTTTTTCGATAAAATTCAAAAACAAAATCAAGCAATATTTTGAAAAAACTACTGGGTTTTATTCAGAATGGCATAGGAATGGCGTGAAAAAAAAAAGAATTTCATATTCAAATTCAGTTTTGCGTTATTTTGGTTTTACTACAAAATATCAAGGTGTACGAACATTTTTGGGAGCCACTGTATAAATTTTAAATATACCGGGATATTCCTTCATGCTAACTTTGTAGTATTAGTATTATATTTATACATAACCGAAAAAACATTTTTTTTGCTCCGATGTTTTGTCTAAGTTTGTGAATTTAGTCTAAAATTATATAAATTTGCATTTTTTAGTGAGTTTTCCTGTTCCTTGTTTTCTTTCACGAAGTATCGTTTTTTCAATTAGGGGGACTCATTAAATGCAAATAAAAATAGTTACTTTTTTTTCTTGCTTATTCTCGTATGTCTTATTTTAATAATAGCGAATAGATAAGAATGTTACTCTAAAATAAATAGGAACTAGTATACACATAAAAAACTGCTGGAGGTATTTCGCATTTCACTGAAAATAATTTGTCAAAATATCTCCATACCGTATCCTGTAATATTTGTGAGCCAGAGAAAATACGAAATGTTTTTAAAAATATATATAGCAGCTCTTAAAACTATTTTTTGGTGGAAAAAGAGCAGCTTAGACTGAAATGACTACATATTACCGATATTAAAACAAGAAATAAATTCCTCCAAGCACAAGGGAAAATAACGAGAATAAGAGTTTTTTGTTTACAGACTTTAGAACTAATAAATATATTTCGTACTAAGATTAAAGAAACTGTTTAAGAGCAAACATTTATTAAATATGAAAGAAATAGGAAAGGTTCTACAGATTGCTGTAAGCATATTGCGAAAAAGAGAAACCCTAAAGAATATAGAAAACACTAAAGGGTCATTCCAAAGGAAATGAGCAAAATTCACAACAAAGTGGTGGCCGCATGGTAACAGATTTTCATGAAATTTGGTATACAGGTTCCTTTTATGCCTAAATAAAAATATCTAAAATATTGTTGCTTAATATTTTTTATTTTAACAGTTATATACGATTGAAAATTGATCAAGTTGAGCAGTATTCTCATAAATGCCAAATGTTGCATTTTTGTAGACTTATATTTTATTAACTATTAAATAAAAACGTAAAAGTTATATATTGTTGTAACCTATGGAGTAGGGAAACTTATCTGATATCACTAAAAGTTTCAAAGTTATAATAGTTAACTTTTAACCGAGTTCAAAAAACTGAAAATATTTCAGTTTCCTCATAATTAGGCACTTTATTTTTTTATCTGAATCTTTAAGGAATGTATTAACTTTTTTGAAATTAAGACCCAATAACATACTAAGTATCATAAAAGAAATACCTTACTTTTGAAGTTGTATTTTAACTCCTCTGTCTTTCAAAATCAGTTTTAAACTTAGTGCAGTTTTGTAAAATGATGATTTTTCCCTTCACACAGACACAAAAATTTAAATGAGGGAAAATTCAGACATCTTTCAAATTTTGCAGGAATATCGAACAGTATCTTTACTATTTGCTCGAAGAAACTCGAAATTGGTTTTCGATTTCCAAGCCTAAAATAAAATTCAGAACAATAGCATTTTCTTTGTGTTTCATGTGAAATTATAAGAATTCAGAGAACTAGATAAACAACTAAATGATGCAAAAGCAAGTATGTCTAACAGTTATTTCAATTTTTTAAAAAAATGCACTGGTATAATATGAATTTTATTTAAAAAAAATTGCGGATAAAATTTGTGGCTCATTTTTTCTAGGAAAATCCAATTGGAGATATTAATAGTACTTCCAGTGATATATTTCAAGTAGTTTTTTCAGACAAACATCATCTTTAATAAGTCATGTGTACTACGATAACGGTCCATGTGAATTCAGTAACTTTATGAGAAAATTACTTATCTAAAAAGGTTATGAACTTTGAAAATTTAGGCTTAGCGAAAGCATCAACTTCTAACTTCAATAACGAAGCAACAAACATTTTTAAACTTCCATACTTTGCATTCCCTCGTAGATACGCATGATTGACCTAAATAAATATTTTCATTGAAATCTGAGACATGTCAGCCACAGCTGATTTGCTCATTTCGCATGGAATGACCCTAAAAGCAAAGAAAAAAAGCAAGAAGTTGAGAATTATATTTGTTGATGTTTCAATAAATAGTTTATCAAAGAGAATTACTAGTAAGCAATATAATAAAGACGAATGCACCAATGACTTGTCAAAAGCTACGCATTGCAATACATTATTTAATTAATGGAGATTTATTAGGCAAAGAGAAAGAGACACAGTAACTGAAGAAACTTATCGAAAGCAAATGAATGGAAGAAAATAAGTATTTGTCATTGATTGCTAATATTTTCTAAGGTGAATGCTTACAATTATATTTATATACTAGCAGTACCTGCGCGGCTTTGCCCGTAGTAGAAAATTAAAATGTCATTTGGTTCGCTTGTATATTTACAAGTAATGGATGATAAATTTCTCGCCAATTTGCTATCTTCATTTGCTCGCCTACGTTAAGGCTCCACGTTATGATAATTCGGCAATTTACTCGTCCACATTATGATAATTTCCTCGGTAAAATGTTCTTAAAATTGGAATAGAAAAAGAACAAAATCGAATTTTCGAAAAATCGTTACGAGGTGCTCAACCCTAATGCTACGAACTAATTCTGCGCCAAATTTTATGCAAATCGGTCGAACGGTCTAGGCACTACGTGCGTAACAGACATCCAGACATCCAGAGACACAGACATCCAGAGACACAGACATCTAGAGACACAAATTTTCAGCTTTAGTATTAGTAAAGATTTTATTTTAAAATTCTTATAGTTACGTATTCATAAAGTTTCCATACACACAAGGGAACTGAATACTCATCCGGAATAACTACTGTACATCCCTTGTCTTGAAGACCTGTAACAAAGGCATTGCTATCGTAGCCCTTGTCAGCTGCTACAGTAGAGTTATAGATACTTTCGGTTAACACTTGTGCCTGAGTAATTTCATTTCATAAACCGACTGCATAAACCGCATAAATGCATAAACCGACACATCTCCCCCCCCCCCTTGTAACCATAATTCCTTATTTTTAATTTTCCAGCATTAATGGAATTAATTTTATATTTTGGCATGTTCCGTTGCTTTTTGACATATTATTGCCAGAATAATACGCTTTCATTTTTTCTCCATTTTACTTGAACGGGAAACCCGATAATAACAATTTACGGGACAGTTAAGTTTTGATGCTAAGCAACAAAAACGGAATGGGATTGTTTCCTTCAGTCAAAAGTACTACTTTTAGTTACTGAAATTGAAAGAATAAGCAAATAATAATAATAATAAATAAATAAATAATAACATGGAGGCAGAAAAACTTTTATATACTTCATTTTTATTTAATGTTTATAAATGTCCGATTTTGGAAATAATGCGTGATCGTTATGACGTCACAAGTTATGTATTTTGGCGCGCGCATCCATGCGGCGCTTAATGTTTATGCTTTGCTGTCAACCGCTTTGCAAGGTTATGATAATTTGTACTGTGCACTAATAGTGAATGCCATTTCATCACTTGTGATGTCATGTGCAGAAGCGTAAAAAATGAATTTCAATCTGTGCACCGATTAAAATAATTGTTAAAAAATATTTTACTTTGTCAAATGATTTAAAAAAATTATTAAATCTTATGTTTTTAAGCATGCTCTTTCACGAAAAAATACTTTTAAAATTTTGAAAACAACCCCATTAATACCGAACAACTCAGTTGCAGCTTGTACTCAGAGACTACAGTTTCGACTTATTTTGGGCTAGATAGCAGCACAGGTTTGCCTTTTGACATGCAAACTGATTTTAGCACTGTAACCGAGTGGGAATCTGGATTTTTAATTGAAATTTTTCAAAAAACAACCAAAATGTGAATTGTTTGTCTATTTTTCGCCGACAGCAGTCAAAAGAATCTGTACAACAATGCCCAAGTTTGATAAGTATTAGGGGCGTTATAGTGTATCCACAACAAGACATCCTCGAGGGAGAGAAGTAATATATAAAATACGTTTTACTAATGAAAAATGAAAGAGTAAACACATGGCAACATAAAAAACAAACAGCAATGTAATTGAATGATAAATTTTAGAGTATTATCTTTCTTTCTCTAGAATTTTAAAGAAGTACACATGCAGGCATTTCAAGGAAAGGTACAATACAACTGTCTAGCCCAATGCAAGAAAAACTATTCATTTGCTTCAAATATTAATATTTCATAAACTTATGCTATAACCAATCTTAAAAATTAAAATGTTTCCACTGAACTGAAATCTCTTGAAATTTAATTAGAGAGACAGTAATTACTACTCGGGGATTAATTTGTCATACACGTTTGTTATCTAGAATATTTCGAAAAACTGGAGAAGCATTCAAAGTGTAGTCAAAAACGAAAAATGCTAACAATTCGAAGAATATTCATTATAATCTTTAAATAAAACAGTCTTACTATCGAATAATAATGTAAATAAACTTGCCTTCTAGTATATAGTTTGTGGTAAATTTATTGTAAAACTAAAAAATGTCTGCCAAGGACTGAGGACAGTAATGGTGTTTCTACTACAATTGGGATGTTTCCGAAATCTTAAAAATAATTTTTTTTATAAGAGCATGCATAAAAACATAGGTTTTAATCAATTAAAAAAATTCTAAAGTTTAACATTTTTTAATAATTATTTTAATCGGTGAGCAGATTGAAATTCATTATTTACGCTTCTGCAAATGACATCACAAGTGATGAAATGTCATTCACCGATGAAATTAGCACACTGCGCAAATTATGTACTGGGTTGACAGCAAAGCGTAAACATTTAGGGCGCCAATGGAGTAGCGTGCCAGAGTTCATCACTTGAGGCGTCGTAAAAACTACGCCTTATTTCAAAAATCGGACATGACCAAAATTAAATTTAAAAAATATATGCTATACACGCTATAACAAAAAAAATCGACGCACCAAGAAGCAATCGTCCGAGTGCTTTGAAATTTCGTATGCATGAGTGTTTTGACCAGATATTCAAATGATTAAAACTTGGTGTCCAATGAATTAATAGTTTGATCTCTAGCGCATCGGAACTGCGCATCCAGCACATGTATATAAGGAGCAGTTCTTCAACGGTTGTTAAAACTTCGGTTTGATTGCGATTCAGATTAACTTTTAACAACTTAAGAAATGCCTCGGCGCAGAGTTCGTGCACATTACGAGCTACTGTTAGAGTTTGAGAGAGGTCTTATCATTGGATTAAAAGAGGCCGGATGGAAAAATTGGAGAATCGCTCGTCATTTGAGTTTAGCGATGCGACAATTCGAAGGTGCTGGCAAGGATGGGTGGAAAATGGCAAAGTTCAGCGTCAGGATGGTAGGGGTCGACCTAGGACCACAACAGATCGTGAGGACAGAGTGATTGTCCGATCAGCTGTCACAGCAGCTTCTTCATCTCTATCAAACCATCAGACGTTCAACCCAAGCACCATTGTCCATCATGACCATTTTCAGACGATTGAGACAGCGAAATCTACGGTCGCGCAGACCGTTACGCCACTTGCCACTGGCGCCTGCACACTGTCGAGCCAGATTACAGTGGTGCATAGCTTGATCAAGTTGGAATGATGCCGACTGGGGACGTATAGTCTTTAGCGACGAATCCCGCTTTCAACTATGCAATGACGATCATCGAAGACGTGTTTGGAGACACCCAGGACAGAGGGGAGATCCTACTTTCACTATTGCACTCCACACCGGCCATCGACAAGGCATTATGGGAACTACTTTGATATACCCCCCAAATCGGAAATTTGGCGACTTTTTTTTTTCTCGCCAAGCAAAATACCTGTTTCATACCAGACCCACATTTCTTACACACTGCAGCCTTCAACAATCCAACCTCCATCAACAAATCAATTAACATCTGCATATTCTGAGCCAAATGATGCACAAATAAACAATTAACAATACCTGGCCTTCCAACTGTCGGGCTACCCGACGAAAATGAAGAAAAACTATCAATTTTCCGACTTAAAATGCCCTGAAACTTTTCAACAACACTATATACAAATGTCATATTGAAAGTTAAAAGATAAAAATAATTAATAGAAAAAAAATATATAATTAGAAAATACAACCACATCTACAGCAAAATACAGCAAGTCAGAAATCTGCTTGATCACTTCACAAAAGAAATGGCGAATGAATGAAATGGCGCTAAAACATATATGAAATCCAAAAATTGTTGCCACAAAACTTTTTAAAAAAAAACTCAAAAAATGGTACAAAATACAAGAAAATACTAAATTTGGCAACAGCAAAAACCTAAAAGCTGAAAAAAACTAAATTGGCAACACCAAAATAAGAAACAGCAACCCTAAAAAGCCCGTAGGGAGTGCCAGATTTCTCGCGTAATTTTTGGGGGGTATATCAAAGTTATACCGCATTATGGTCTGGGGTGCATTTTCTTTAATAGCCGGACCCCTTTAGTCGTAATTAGAGGTACACTTACTGCGCAGCGGTAAGTCGACTACATCCTATGACCTGTTTTGCTACTGTTCCTTTTGCAGCACCCTCGGCTGGTTTTTCAGCAAGACAATGCGAGAAAACATATGGCACGTGTTGCTATGAACTGTCTGCAAACTTGTCAAACACTTCCTTGGCCTGCAAGATCACCAGATCTCTCTGCCATCGAGCATGTATGGGATATGACGATTGCATCTGGCACGGAATGTTGATGACCTCGTTCGGCAATTGGAGCGAGTTTGGCAGGAAATTTCCATAGGACACCATTTGGGAGTTTTATTGGTCTGTGCCACGCCGTGTTTCAGCTTGTATCCAGGCTAGAGGCGGGTTAACACCATATTTAATTTGTTACTGAAACTCTGACATAAATTATTCAATTGTTCTGAGGTTTTAATCATTTACCATTCTGTACGCTGTCTTCCTATAGACCAATTTTCGTGTCAAGCGGACAACTAATTCCCGGTGCGTCGATTGTTTTGTTATAGAGTGTATATTTTTTCGCTTATTCTATCAATTTCTGTGACTAAAAGTAGTACTTTTCACTGAAAGAATCAATACCATTATTTTTTTAATGATATTTCAACTATTTTTTGTTTAAAATATTTTAAATTCTTGTGATTATCTTCAGCAAAAAATATAATTTAATAATTAAACTAGCAGCTGTTATGAAAGGTGTACTACACAAAAATCTAAAAGTTAAGAAAAAAAACCTGCGATTGATTTATGAAATTTTAATAAGAATTTCTTTATTCAATCAACGCGATCTTTTCTTTAAACTGTTATTTTGATTACTTTTAATGTCATTTAAACTTTATACTTTACTCTAAATAAAATAGTTTCGATAGAAACTTCGTTGTTATGTCTCTTTTTCGCTTCAGTAAAAAAAAAATCGATTTTGAATCAAATTAGGAAAACAATTATCTAGTGAAATAAAATCTAGGGCAGCTTTAATAAAAAGGTTTGACGATAACAGGAAAATAGGGAATCTATTTTTCCCCCTCTTGAAGTCTTCGGAATTTAATTTTTAAATTTTGAATCAATTGATTTTTTTTCTCAAGTGTTGAAAAAGTAATTGTAACAAACATTCAGCTTTGTTTCAAGTTAATAAAGTTGATATCAATTGGAATTGATTCCCAAAAGTTGGAGACCTTGCATTTTAATTTGTTGTCATTATGAGATACCGAATATTTTTTGCTAAGCAAAATTAAAAAACAAAGAAAGAAAGAAGGAAAACAATGCTTGTCTTCTTACGTTTAATCAAATTCTAACAAAATTTAATAAATAATGTATAATAATAAAATTGATAGCTAAAAAATTTCATTCCTATATCTTTGTTAACGGAACTCAATTCAACTTTCTCTAATTCTGTTTTTGCCATTTTTTCCACTGTCCTGGCATATATAACTTCTTGCCTGAAAAATGTCTAACACTTTGTGTTACTCACTATTGCCCTTTAAAGTGCAATAATTTTGAATATAATTGTCTAAGTGAATTGCTTTTTTTTTTTTTTTTTTTTTCAATATTTTTTCCCCAATACGTAAACCTTACATTTAAATAATCTTTCATAATAGCACGAAAGATATCCCTGGAATCTTGTTTCCCGGGCTGTTTGTACACCCGTATGCAACACAAGTGGGCATTTTAGTTAAATCAACAGAAAATATTCACTATTAAACACAGTATTCTAGGTAAAATAGCACTGATAAACCCTTAAAAGCCGAATGTTTTGGGTAGACTTTTTCCCACGCCAGTTAAAACCGGTTATGGTTTTAGCTTCAGGTTTTGTTGCGTTGAGCGTCTCCCCTTTCTTCTATCCTCCTGGGTTTTCACCCAGTTTTGAAGCAACTCGTCAATATTAATTCGTTAGTATGGAGACGAATGATATTACTTATACCTATACCTTATATTTGTACGATCCAAATACCAAATTTTTCTGCTTATTTTTTTTCCCGAAGTTTCTAAGCTCATTAAAGTTGGAGCAGTTTGTTTTTCAATATAATAATAATTAAAAACTAATTACTAAATAAAAACAAACCCGACTGCGTAAAAATAAAAAGGATCAACAGTATGGGCCCACGCCTTTTTGACCAATCAAGGAACCCCGAAAACTTGAAATGGGTCCCAACTGTTGATCCTTCTATTCTGCTTTTGAATTTATGATTTGTCTTATGTGTGTATCGATTATAAAACTATTTCAACGGTGTAGTTAATCAGTAGTATTTAATAATATTCTAAGTTATTGGACTTATATATTTTTCTTTTTAGTTTTTTTTTTTTTTTGGTTTTTACGCAGACGGTTTTTTTGTTTTTATTTAATAATTATTTTTATTTAAATATTTTAGTTAATTTTTATCGACTTAGTTATTATGATTATAAGACTGTAAATTTCGCAATCTTGTCATTTTATTGAGAAGGTTTATATCGTGAGCATTATTAAGTAACTTGCAATGCTCTAAACTACTGATTATCAGTCCCTCTAGGGACCTAACTTGGCTTAATGCTACATATGCTTGACCTTTAGCAAAAATGCGCGAACTTAAGTCAGCCACAGCTATATAAGCAACTCATGATGGCGCGAGCACGGAAACGTCCCCCGTCAATCAAATCTTTCTCGCAAAACTAAAAAAGCCCGAGAGGAAAGTACACGTTACCAAACTCAGTCCCCTGAGTCCCGACAAAAACAAATGCAACATGCTAGAGATGAAAATAGAATTAGTAGACTTAGTTAAAAAAAATTCAGGCATTGAAAACGCTACCTGCATTTGTCGCATGCAGGTAGCGTGCGACACGATCCCGAACTGACTATATGACTATTGGTTATTGATATGGTGAATTTTGATTAGGGGCCGTGGTAGCCCGATCGGTAGAGTGGTGGATTCGGGGCCGGAGGGTCCTGAGTTCGAACCTCGATGGTCGAAGACCCACCGTCGTCATTAAAGGGGACTGGGCGACGCTAAATATGCTCGTGGTCTCAATGTCCTCCAAGTGAAACGATACCTCTGGGGGTGATAGAACCAGGTAGCTTTTAGCTCCTGGTCTAGTTCTAAATTCTCATTAACTGTTCGATCCGGTGATGGTGCTGCCATCTATCGGTATAAAAAATAATGGAGGCAAAGCACTTAGTATGCAGTGCTCGACATAAATACAGTTGTAGTCAGTTGTGACTCGGAATCCAATTTTGATTACTGTCATGTGTTTAGTGACAGTCCCAAGGTTAAGATAAATCGATTGACATAAGATTCGTCAAAATTGACCAAGGAGTTAAGCCTCTACAACGCCACATGGGAAAAAAAAAACATACAAACATATATAGACTCATAAACACATTACCCTCCTTTGCGTCACGCACGCGCAGTCGGGTAATAAATAAACAGAACTCCTTATTTTGTCTGAGAGTCACCTAGTTAGCGGTTGCAAAATATTACCAAAATTAAAACGAAAATAAAAATGTAAAATATTTCATTTTCGTAGCTGAAAACGTCACGTTTATTTGTTGACGTGGTTACATCCCTCTTGTTTTCTCACTTTTTACAAACTTTATTGAAGGTTTTTCTTTTTTTCAGGAAATATCTTACTGTCCTTTAACGTAGAAGCAAAAAAAAAATAAATAAATAAATAAAAAAAAATAATAATAAGGGATTGAAAATTTAAAAAAAGAAGAAAAGAGCATTAAAGTCCGCTTAATGCGTTTTTAAACTGTCACTAAACAAAAAAATAACAATAAGATTAATTAAATAACAATTATTAATAAAAAAACCCCTAGAAAATAAAATAAAATAAATTAATGCTGAAAAAGATAAAAAAAATTGAACATTTTGAGATTAGAGAAATGTTTGTCTCTTGGTCTGTCTGTCAGCATCCAGCACCCAGCGCACATCCAGCATCCAGCGCAAAACAAAATGCATCCAGCGCAAAACATCCTGCATTCAGCGCACAACATCCAGCATCCAGCGCACAACATCCAGCATCCAGCGCACAACATCCAGCATCCAGCGCACAACATCCAGCACACAAAATCCGGCACCCAGCGCACATCATCCAGCATCCAGCGCACAACATCCGGCACCCAGCGCACAACATCCATCATCCAGCACACAACATCGGACACCCAGCGCACAATATCCAGCATCCAGCGCATAAAATTCAGCACACATCATCCATTGTCTAGCACAAAACCAGGACACAACTTCCAACATCCAGTGCACAATATCCAGCATTCAGTGCACAAAATCCATCACACAACATTCAGCTTCCAGCAAACAGCATCCAGCGCACAACATTCAGCATCCAGCACACAGCATCCATTATCAAACACAAAATTAGGACACAACATCCAAAATCCAGCTTTAAGCATGCAGCCCGTGGCATTCTTTTGAATGCTGGTTGACATTTTTAATTCAAATAATGATTTGCAATTACGAATTGCGATAGAAGCCATTTATAGAAACAAGAATCCCGACGATCCTATTGTTCTATCGCAATTTGTAATTGCTAGAAACCAAATTTGAATTCAAGATTACAAAATTCAAATTACAGCCAGGAGCTAGATGAAAAAATGACAAACATTCTAAATGTGAAAAATCGATACAGTGCGCATCCGTTCATTCCCTGGCATTTTCTAATTTATATTTGGAAAGTTATTATTATTTTTACTGGATTTGATCACTATTACAGCTCCTTTCGCAGTTTTCGTATATTTTACTCCTTCAAAAAATATTTCAATGTTATAAGAATAATAATAATAATAAAAGAAAAGTAGTATTTTTATAACTAGATAAAAAAAAAAAAACTACTTATGTCTCTGGTGGAAATGATTTTTCAAATTTTATTCCAAAGTTTTAAGTAACTATTTTCGATTTTAGCAACAGCAAATTCAAAGAACATTATTTTTTTTAACTCCAAAAAGTTCATAAAAACCAGTTATTGTGATGTATATTTTATTTTTAATTCTCTTTTTCTTTTATAAACGAGATCAGGATTTTGTTTAGAGAAAAGCAAATTCATTAGTTGCTTTTGTATTTTATACACAGGTGTTCATATTTCATTTCATTTATTTTTTTTTTTTGTCTATTATTTTTGTCGATTCAGATTCAAAATTAGCTTGGAGCGAAACATTTTTTGTTATTTTTTTCCTTCAATATGTCTCTCATAAGTTATTGCTTGAACATTACACAAAATTTCTAAATTTAAAATGTTCCTAATGAGAAGCTTATTAACGGATAATATTTACTGAAAAATAATACCGAATAATTTGAGAAAATTAATTTAATACGAACTCATTTTTTTTCTTTTGAATGTACATTCTTTTTTTTTCACTTGAGAGAGGTAAATCTTGTTTTTAGATATCGGTTTTAAATACTGAGATGATTATACTGTATTACCCCTCATTATCCGGCATGTCGGAAAAAAGCGAAGTTGACTTAAATAACGGGAAATTCGAATTTTCCGGCATGGCGGATAATTTGAGTTAGTTGACGGAAATCCACGTTAAAAAATCCACTTTAGTTGACGGAAAAGTAGTTCTAGACCGAACATCTCGTCTTTTTTTTTTTTTAGATTATTGGTTCCAATGATTCATTTTAAATTTCTACTATTTGAATTATCACGGTTTTATTAAATTTAAATTTTTTTCCCAGTTTCTATAAGCAACAAAACTTAACTTTTCTTAATTTCTTTTCCTTTTCATACTTTTTCTTTTTTTAAAGTTTCTTTTTGCTCTTAGTTTTAGCAAATTATAGCTAAATGTTTCCTAAAATTAAAAAAAATAATAATTAAAAATGCCTAACATGCACTTGCGTTTATATGTTTCAATTAAATCAACTTAACATTGCTACAGTTCTCATAAATTTTCTTTGCATGAAAAATCATTAATTAACAAAGTTTTTTGAATATGTTTCAATTATTTTTCTTTAATGTAGAGAATCCGTAAAAATGATTAAAGTATATTTGCTTCAAATATGATTTGCACACAATATTTTGATTTTAGCACTAGATTAAAATACTTTACGTACAGTAAAAACTTAACTTCTCTTTTAAATTCAACCCCATAAAAATGTAAAATATCTATGGTGGATTATATTTCTTAATGATAAAATAATATGTGTCAGTATTTCGCATAAGAGCAAAAGCGCTTCATCGAGTTATATATTCTTTATTACAATAGGTGCTTGGGGAACATCAAAGTATCCCCTCCCCAAAAAAAAACAATAATCAAGTTTTACTCTGCTTTAACTCCAATTTCAAGCAAACACGTAGTTATTTGTGAAATCATTGCAAATTTGTAATCACTTGTCACTACATCTCCAAGTTTTTGTGTCAAACTTAGATATTCATTACTACGTCGGCAAAAAATTTGGTAATAAAAATAAGCTGCCACATCCAATATCAGTTTTGTGATATTAGCGATATTTAGTAAGATTTCTATCGTTCCCATGTTGAACTTGATCAACTTTTTTATTTTGAATCTCGATAAAGCTGGTCTTTCCTACATTGGTTCTGAACAACATAGGGACTTTGGTTTTGTATTTTCGTTCCTTTTAAGTAGTCCGCCTAGTTTTATAGTTGCAATTTCAGATGCTAATAAAAGCATAAAATTTGAAACTGTCATTTTCTATGTTAACGATACTTTATAGGTGTAAGAAGTGTCTAAGTCTAAACATGTGCCTTTTAAAAGTAGTACTTCTAATGCGCAAATATGAGTACACCCACGCTAGTTACCGGTCTTCGAATCTGACCATGGGTTCAAAATTTGGTAACTGTAGGGAGAAAACCAGAAACACTCGCCCATCTTTTACATATTTAACTATTTAAATTATAATAGTAGTCTTTGTAACAATATAGTATAATAGTCTTTGTAACAATATTGATTGCACAGATTCATTTTCCAACACTCATGAAAGTCATTTTATCCTGAAACTCGATTTTGAACCTTTCATATGTCTGTGAATGTAAGATATTTAGAAAAAGTAATCATTTCTAAAAGTTTTGTTATTAAAAATTCACTTTACAAAGATTACTGATAGCGTTAAAATAAATGATGTGGATCTGAATAAATATAGAAAAAAACATGAATGATCCAATCAGTTTTATTCTTTTGTGGAAGAACAAAGGCTTTCAGCATAACTATTTCTTTTGACTGTACACAAATTCATGAAATTATCTGCAAATTGATTTTTAAGTTCAAAGAGTCAGTAATTTCGTTGTGGAAAGGGCTTAATATGTATAGCCTGGAGGAGTGGAGAGTCAGAGGGGACATGATTCAGTTGTTTAAATTTATCAAAATAAAAGATGTTAATGGTTTAAATTTTTGCACGGAAAGCAGGATGAGGTCATTGTTTTAAGCTATTCAAATGTCAGGCTATTTTGGAAATTAGGAAAAGTTACTACTTTAGTTAGGGTCGTGGGCACTTGGAACTGCTTACCGAGAGAAGTTATAATGAGCAAGGGGGTGGATAGCTTTAAGAGGGCCATTGATCTTTATTGGGGACTAATAAACTAACCAGCCTAGCTGAGCCCAGAACCTGTTGCTGATCGTCACATTTGTATTGTATCTGTATTTGTATTTGAAATGAATGACTCATGAAACTGTTCAGACGTTCTTGTAAAATGGTGTTTCAGACGTATGATTTTGAGTATGTTTATATTGAAAAATATTTTTTTACTCGTACATTTGGCTATCAGAGCTGTCAAAACTAAACATATAAGGCTTTCTAGCTTAGTCAAAGTATCAAATAAATATCTACATTGTTTTGGTAGAAAAAGATCTGCTACTTCACCTAAAGATGACAAAGTAACCTCAACCTTGCTCGTCAAGTATACTGTTAAAACTGCAGGTTGCATATGTCACCTTTTGGGGTGAAACGCTGTAGTACCAGAGGCACCTCCTTAAGGGTTTTGTTTTTACCACCTATTGCCCCCTTAAGCATGCTAAAGGTATTCAAATGGCACCTTTAGAGGAGCTGTAGGTGCAACAGGGAACCAAAGGGCACTTTTCCGAGTGCCATAGGGGTCCTAATGATACCTCCGTAAAAGGTGCCATATATGCAACTTGCAGTTTTACAGTGTATGTTATGACACATGATTCTATTCAGTTTTAACTTTTTGAATTTTAAGTCAATTCTATCAAAAGCGTCATTTTTATATGATATTTTTTGTTTGTAATAGTTATATTTACAATTATAATAATTATGCATTTAATAATTATTTAGTGTTGGATTTAAATCTGTGGTTTAAGTAAACCACTATTTATGTACATAAATATTTCTTGAAACGTCAAATATGAAATTACGATTTTAATCCCACATCTAGTGGGAAGCATGGTGATACTTTTTTCCACAGAGTAGGGGTAGCTGATCCCTTGGCCTTCATTTAGTCGGCGGCGATGGCACACTTCATTTTGTTTGGAATATTAAAAAAACATGGATAAATTAATCGGAGGGCTGCGGAGTCGAAATCGGAGTGATTTTGGGGAAAAAGAGTCGGAGTTGAAGGCTCTGAAATTTCCAGAGTCGGAGCCTGTCCTTTTCCTCCGACTCTGAAGCGACGAAGTTATGTGGTCCCACAGATTATTGTTTTTATTTTGTTTGAATCAACATTCTCCATCAGAGCACAGTAACACTGGACGATGTACAAATAGGAATGATATTTTATAAATATTTCTGTCGCACACCAAGCGATTATGTATATATATATGTAATGCATGTATACGGAATCATACATATGCATTACATATATTACAAATGCATATATATAATATATGTAATGCATGCATATACATAATAAAGAATCAATGCATGTGTACATGTGTAATTGCATAGTTTGCCATCTTTTAATATAGATCATAAAAATGACATTTTTTTTAATAAACAAATGCATATTACAGTCAGTACAGCGCGATTCGACCTACGCGAAATAGCAATAACGTGAGTTTTTCACGAGTAACAAATTCTAGAACTAAAGGGAATTCCTCGCCTTCAACACGATAATTTTCGTAAGAAAGTCGTGGGACGTAAGTAATAAGTATCAACCTCGTTATTAGCTACTGTTTTCGTGAAGAAATTTACTCCCTTTAGCATAACTGAAAATGGAAATTTCCACACCGAACTAGTCCAAAAATCAGATTATTAGTGAATACAAATAATCACTCCGCATTTTAAATTATTATTAATTTTTTCAATCTGAATATGAAAGTTGGTAGTGCAGCATTTTATTATTACTACATACTGTAAGTACCGAAATGTTTTATGTTATGTTTCTCTCTCCCATTGATCGTTGGTTTTGTGCATCGTAAGACTATTTCATGTCGAATCATACAGCTTTAAAAAAAGGAAGAAACAGTTAAAATTCATTTCTTTATGTAAGAAACGGTAATATATGTTAAATAAATGATTTGTACTGTTTGAGGGGTGCCTACAAGTGTCTAAAATAAATATGTTCTGCATACAAAATATTTGTATATCCCCGCGAGGGGCCTTCTATTCGCGAGGGGTCTTGGAACGAATTCCTCGCGTAATTTGCGCAAATTCACTTACCTTTAGTTTTTCTCGCATTCAGTTTTTTTTTACTGAAAAATAAATAAATAAATACAATTTAAAAAAAAGAGAGAGAAAAGGAATATTGTCACCTTCGGTTGGTGGAAAAAAAAATAGGATTTTTAAGAGAGAGGAGCGATTTTGGCTATGACCCTTTTGAAGGGTCTAAGTGGTTGTTTGAAAAATAGAAAGTTTACTCGTATCTTTATTCAGGCATGAAACCTTTTCTGAACGCAAATGAAAAACATTTCAACACATAGCTTTAAACCTTTATCGCATATTTGCATGCATATTGTAATGATTTCTTAGTGTGTTTAATCTGAACTCAAGTCATCATTTATCAGTTATCAGTTCATGCACCCTATTACAAACCGAAGCAAAAAAAAAAAAAAAAACAGTAGCAAGTAGCAGAACTATAAACTTATTATTTTCCAGGGTTTCTTCTTAATTTTACTGAATTTTTTGCTAACATAATCCAATTCTATGTAAATATTTTTACCCATTTATTTCATTAGATAAAGATCCAACAATCACTTCGTAAGATACTCTTTAATATTCTTTAGTTTTTGAATGCATATAGTGTCATTACTCAGGATAATTTAAACTTTAAAA
Organism: Uloborus diversus; assembly: GCF_026930045.1. Lineage (NCBI taxonomy): Eukaryota > Metazoa > Arthropoda > Arachnida > Araneae > Uloboridae > Uloborus > Uloborus diversus. Next base: position 65,388,929 of record NC_072737.1, on the reverse strand, counting down.
AATGTATACATTTAATGAGAAAAGTTGTTCAATTTTTCTCCTGTTTTTTAATTCTGTTCAAAAACGTGATTTTAATGTGTCTCGCTATTTTTATCTCTTAAACTAAGTTTAGCATGCCCTGAGCGAAAAATAAACCACTTAAAATCTAAAATCGAAATCGTATTTCTCACCGCAGCCTCCCCAAACATGAACAAAAGTAGAAAGGAGGGGGGAGGGCGTTAAAGTACAGTAGAAAGTTGAAGAAAAGTTTTGATTATAAGCAATAACGGATGAAAGAAACACAGCAATCGCGAAAAAGCTATTAACTTATTTTCTCCGCATTAGGAAGTCGGTCATCTGGGATCAACTAAAATGACTAATGGCTGGATGAGCATTAAAGCAAGAATTGAGACAAAATTGATCAATAGCAGAAAGATCAAATGCTAGAACTCTTTCAGTTGGTGAAAAATTGGAAAATTATGAAAGAATTAACCAGTGGCTATTAATCTTATCCTCTTCACAAGTTTTGAATTTCAGTTCTGCTTTGTCGGGAAAATAGCGGCTTGATCCTGACAGTGATTAACTGTAACTAAACACCAGAGCCGTATTCAAGGAGTCTGTTTTTATGGTTCAAACCAGTGGTTGGAAAAACCACATTTTTTTGTAGCGAACTACAACTACAACTACTTTGGCACAAATGTAGTTAACTACAGCTACAACTACTTTTTTCAAAATGTAGCAACTACAAACTACTTTTGAAATGTAGTCGCTACTTCGCTACTTTTTAAAAAATAAATAAATAAATAACGTATACAATCTCAAAACCGTTTGAGATTGAATGAAAAAATTAAAAAATTGTTCAGATTGATATATTGGCTCATTTGAACAATGAATATTGCTATAAATTATTTATTCTTTTTTTTTACTGAAACGATTTGTCAATCCAAACATTTTTTACCATTTGCACGAATATATCCTGCAAGAAAGGATTTAAAAGTGGAAGGAATTCAACCTTCAAATTTTTAATCCTTTCCTGACAGTAAATAGTATTTTATTCAAGAAGTGCAACTCGGCAACTTGAAATTGAGATAAATCTAGTCGTAATTTGATTTAAATTTTACATCGACTAGACATACATATACATAAAATTGATTTAGATGATGAAATACATCTTTTAAACAAAAGAGAAAAACTTAAATTTTCATTATATGAGTTAATTTTAAAGGAACTTATATTTCATAGGAATTGATTGCTTTTGAGCTTCAAGCTAGAGTTCCGGACCTGGACACCATCTCTTTTCTTACGCCCTTGATAAAATGAAATAAAAGCATTTTTCTATTTTACCGAATAACCTCAAAAACTCACAACATTTAATAATTGACTTTTAATATGTTACTATTTCAACACTCAATCAGTAAAAAAGACAAAATAAAGAAATATTAAAAATATCCCAAACGGTACTACTAATTATCCGAAGCATGAAACATAACTAAAAATGCTTACTTTACTTCAATGTGCAATTTTTAACAACAGTGGACTGAACTACAACGCAATTCGACTAACGAGAAATGTCTATAGAGCGAGTTTTACTCGAGAAACGAATTTTGCAGCTGACGCGAATTCCTCACTCGCTACACGAAATTTTTCGGAGCGGAAGCGCAGGGCTTATATCACTTTCTTTCTTGGGTACTAAATATTAGTTCGACTGCATGTGTAAATGGCATTGATACCGAAAGCTTTTTGCTTAACGGGCAAAGTTTGCATGAAACGAAAAAAAAAATCGTTTCTTTCTTTCTAAGCTATGCTCTATTCAAGGCGAATATTGGGAAAATGTGAAAGTTTCTATGCCAAACAAACTAATGGCGTAAAACAGATACAACATATGGCGTCAAAATTCTTTGTCAGAGATCAGCTCGTATTTTTCAATCTTACGAATCTAATTGGTGCAAGTTTTACTCGCGTAAGACTTGCACCAGTTAGATTCGTTTGAAAATGCGTTTTTTTTTTTGAAATTTCATTCAAAAGTAGTTTCCAGAAATCGCTACAAACTACTTTTTTTGTAGCGAACTACTCGCTACTCTACTTTTTTTTTTAAAGTAGTGCGCTACACTAAAAACTACTGAAAAATGTAGCTACTACAGTAGCGTCGCTACTTGTAGCGCGTTACTTCCAACCACTGGTTCAAACCCCCTAAGAAAATTTTCAAAAGTATTCCAAAAAGTGTTTTCATCATACTTTTTTCTGGCAAAAAAAAAATAAATAAATAAATAAAAATAAAAAATAAATAAATAAATAAATAATAAAAAAACGACTACAATTTTATTTCTTCAATTTTTTTCAGTTTTTTTTAAAGTTTCATTTGAAACATGAAATTTTTATTATTAAAAAAATGTACAAGCTCTGTGTTGCATCTGCAACCTGAAACATTTATTTATTTATTTGTATTTATTGCGATCATCATTTCTTACAAAACAATACATCGTTTTCCTTCAGCTTCAAAAACATCAAAGTTTTTTACATTTGAAGATAGCGAATTCGATATTCAGTGCATTTTTATTATTGTCAAAAAAATATGAATTTTTTCAAGTATCACTTCGAATGAACGTATATGAATACATGCTCCTGTTTCTTTGAGTTATAGCTAAGTTATATTTTACATTTGCTTAAAATTGAATTAAAAATCAGTACAATAAATGAATAAAATCAAATTTATTTGATTGTACAGATTTCACGGAAAATGTGTTTAATCGAGTACAATAATCTCTCTAATATTGAGTAATTATCGAAACACCGTCGAAGGTATAATGTTAGAGCATGGCCGTACTTAATTCTTCTAAGCCGTGACAATCGCTGAAACTCATGACAACAAAGAGAGCGCTACAGGCAATCCCTGCTTTCCATTAATGTTGCCATTGATTGTTGGGTACACAGGATTGGGTTCAGCGCCTCTTGCAGTCAAAATGGGTAACATATGAAGTTTCGCATATTTCGAAAATTTCAAGAGCAGTTCATAGTTGCATCAGTTTAACATAGAAAAGTCATAAATTGTTAAGGCTCGTCAAGCTTCAGGATCATCTAGTGGGGCCATGGTTTGAGATGCAAAAATAATGCATACTTACAGCGAGTAAAAAGGGTTTTGACATGTGCTATAAAGTCAGCAACTTTCCATTCTTAGCGAACTACAGAGTAGATAAAAACAGACATACGTATTTTTGCATCCTATGCTTGAACGCGTTCTTAACGTACAGATGAAAAAACGTATAAACGGTGCTTCACTGTGTGTATATATATATATATATATATATATATATATATATATATACATATATATATATATATATATATATACATATATATATATATATATATATATATATATATATATATATATATATATATATATATATATATATATAAAATCTTGATACCTTGTATCCGAAAACCATGAAAATCGGATAGAGAACAGTCACGTTTCCACCGAGCAAACTGAAAGAAAAATAATGTCAACTAGATCCAAGGACAAATTTTTGCTACCGAACTACGCCTATATTTATCAGCCTGTAATGAGGTACAGTATCGATCGTTCTCCCCCTCAATTGAATCCTAACTGCATAACTACCGTCGATACGAAATCGCTTGTTACGCCCTGTATTCATTTTCGGGCTCATAAATAGTAGCCACTGCTATTATTTTTCACTTTTATGCGACTTCTTTTTTAATCCGCCAGGAGATGCTGCCTTATTTTTCATGCTTTTTGAGCAGTGAGATAGCTTGCTACGGATTATGATTTTATGAGGTCCTAATTTACTCGTCTCAATATATTTATCTTGTCGAACACAATGGCAGTATTAATTTATATCTTGACTTACTAAAAGCTTAAGGGATAGAGTTTCTGTTAACAGGGTAACTGAAGGAGGGACTTTCATAAAATCATTTTGTATTCGGTAATCCTTAATTGGGTACGAAGCGATCCACGGGGAGTCCCGAACTTAAATTTTTGGGAGGGCAGAAAGTCTCAATGTTCGGAATGAAACTCCAAATTTTGCCGAATGATGATAATTTTTCGAATGGAACTCATAGTTTAGCCGAATGATGATAATTTCGCCGAATAAAACTCTAAATTCTCCTGAATGATGAACATTTTGACGTTTTTTCAGACAAAATTTGCCAAATAAGAAAAATTTTGGGACGTCACAGTGACCTCCTGTGATAATTTTGCCGAATGGAACTCGAAATCCTGTTGAAGGATGAACATTTTGGCGAACTTTCTGACAAAATTTGACAAATAAGAAAACTTTTGGGAGCTCACAGTGACCTCCTGTGATCTTTCATCGAGGCGCTCTGGTGATCCAACCGATTTTTTTGGCAGTTTTGGCAGTTTTATTTCTTCTCGGACATTAAAAAATATCACTTGTCGAATCCTTGTGTTTATCACCTGTGTTACACCTTATAAACTGAGTTTCAGATCAAAATCTCAATAAAAATGTGTCCCCCGAAGTTATTACGCCTTTAAGGATATGCTAAAACACAAACAAGAAACAATATATCCAAAAGTTTCTGATATTTTTACGAGAAAATTATAAACTTACCTTGGCATATATATAAGATACTTGGATCGACACTCGATACTTGACATCGTGCTCGGTTCATGATGAAGAGGTTTTGAGCTGAGACTGCAAGGCTTTGAGCTCTATTCAGGATGGTGTTTTCCCCATAAACAGTGTTGCTAACTGTAAGGAAAAATTTAAGAAATTTAATTTGTATATTAAAAAGAAAAACTCAAAAAATTTAAATCACAAACTGCACAAATGCATCAATTTTGCATCAATTTGAAAAGCAAACAATTACATTTGTCTTGCTATTATTGTCAACGATAATTTTTCCAGTGTTTTCGCAATTTACGTAATAAGGGTAATCATTTGCATTCTTAACACAGGTATAGCATAAAAGAATATCCCAGTTTTAAAAATTTATACTTCATAAATTATTATACTTAGCACTATAAATGATGCATAAAAATAAAGATACACTGTCCAAGTTTCTTTTCACTCACAAATAGTGATTGCAATACCGGTATACCGAATACCGGTGTTTTGAGCTATTTTAGAATTTCGAAATACCGGTATTTGCTGAGGCAAAATACCGGTATTTTCGACATTAGCTAAAAATAAATAGTTTTTAATAAAAGAGTTTTCAGTTTATTTATTAGATATCTACCGCTGATTTAGATGTGCATTTCTTTTTGACCAAATTCAATCTGTACCAAACTCAATCTATTGATGTAAAAAGTAGGCTTCAAAAGCACGTATTCATCGACTATCTGCCAACAAAAGTAGCCGAAAGAGCACAAAATGACATGATATTTTCATCTATAGATGGTGTGGTGAATCACATTTTCGTGCGTCTATGTGCACAACGTTTTTATTTTTACCACTTTCTGTATCATTTACTTGCTCTTTATCCAAAAGTTAATTTCAAGCATAACTACAAATGTATTCATACTGTGAATAATTTAATCGAATTGATAACAAATTGCAGCATTATTTTACGATATATTTTTTAAATATTTGTCTCAACTGTACTGAATTTCGAGAAAACACTTTTCTCGCAAGTAAAACAAAAGGCAAGGTAAAACACCAGTAGTGGCCAGTGCTTCAGTAGTGGCCACTTCGAGGTTCAAAACGCACTAGTAATAGCGACAGTGAAGTATATTTTTTAACTGTGGGACTACAATATTAATTTCCCCTCTTTAAAACCAGTGAGTGTTATATAGCCCAACGCTTTCTAAATATTCCCAATTTCTAAAAATGCTTAGAATTTCAATTTGTTAATTTTTATTAATTTTTTCTCGAACTTCAAATTTGATCCAGAAGTGGCTACTCCAAAATCTGAAAATTTCAGTAGTGGCCATCTGACAATCTTCCATCCGAAGTATTTTACTTACACTAGAATTCGCCCAGTGGTCGAAATTCGACCATATTCATAAATGAATATTTGAGAAAACTTGTATGAATTCAACTATTTCCAACATTTTTATTTCTACTCTTACTTACGTTTACTGCATATCTGAAAACATACAATTTTTATACAGACACACAATACTGTCCGTTCTCGAAAACAAAGACTACCACTCAGGACAGATGCCATTTCAAAAATGGGCGATAGGTTGAGGATGGGCGTTTGCCGCTCGCACGTGCTCTCTCTGTCTTTTTCGACGCTACATTGAAAAACTGCTGAACACGTTTTTTTGAACATTTTACTTCCGGGTTTCCTTCCCTATTTTGATAAAATAGAGCAGACCTCACGCATGCGTAAATTGGCGCTAGGTCTCAGCTAAGGAAAACAAATAGTACAACAGTATTAATTTTTTCCGATTTTGCTTTTTATCTGTTAATCTCAAAGTAAATAGATGAAAGGGGGTATTTCGGTAATGGTGTCGTTTCCGAAATTTTCAAAGTATTTTTTATTGAAAGAGGATGCTTAAAAACAAAGAGTTTAACAATTTTTTAAATAATTCGAATAAATTTAATATTTTTTAACAGTTGTTTTAATCGGTGCGCAGATTGAAATTAATTTTTTGGCATCAAAAGCGATAAAATGCCACTCATTGATGCCATTAGCGCACAGCGCAAATTATCATAACCCGAAAACGCGGTTGAGAGCAAACTGTAAATATTTAGCGCGGCAAATGAATTCGGGCGCCAAAGTACATCACTTATAACGTCATAAAGATCACGCCTTATTTCTAAAATCGGACATTCAAAAAAGTTTTTAAAAAACAACTGTTGAGAAAATAAAAGTTTTTTTCTGGACCAACATTTTTTTCCCCTTATTCTATCTATTTCAGTGACTAAAAGTGGTACTTTTGATTGAAGGAAACAACCCCATTGAGAAATTGGTGAGGTCGACAAATTGCTGGCTTGAATAATTTTATTTTGGATATCATGTTGCTTTGTGCTACCCCTATGCAAATAAATATTTCCCTACTCTTTGCTTACATATGCAAATTAAAAACATTTTTCGCGCTGGCATTGAAAACAAAAAAATTGACGCCAATGGATAAAAATCGCCAATTATCCAATTTTCGAAATCTTCCCGTATGAAATGAAGCATCAAAACTCAATTTATACGTAAAACTTCTGTGTGAGCAATGTTACTTATAAAACGTCTACTATTACTGAGTAAGTTGCTTCTTTGTCATTAGAAATATAAATTTCCAAGTATCAAATGAACGAACTCTACTCGCGTCAACATATAACTGTCCATAAAAAAACACCGTCGTAATAATAGTACAATTTTTAAAAAAAGGTCGACTTTGTGATTTGTTTATGGTTTCGAGAGGAGCATAACTGATGTCACACTTTTCAACATTTTCGGCCCTGTCCCCCCCCCCCTTTTGTCACATGTCACGCTGTTTTTCATAAATGTTACTATTAAAAAAAGGCTTGTTGTCACGTTCTCCCCATTGTATGCTCCTCTTGTCATGTCTTTCCTCTCCCTTGTCACAAATTGTTACTATTTCGTGAACCCCACCTTAAAGCGGGACTTCATTCGTGGACTACGTAGTGGATTTCCCTACTCTTTATTTTCGTATGCAATGTAAAAACATTTCTCGAGCTGTAATTGGCGCCAAAAATTTGATGCCAATAGATGAAGAGCGTCCGCCAATTTAACAATTATCCAAATATTCCCGAATGAAATGATCCTGCAAAACTCAGATTATTATACGTAAAACTTCTGCATGAACAATGCTTCTTTTAATCTTATACATATAAAATCTGAGTATCTATCTATCTATGTCCAAGCTTCTTCTCCCGAACGACAGTGAACTGACCATCGAACCAGGTATCGATGGATTCGTCATCTTCCCGTCTTCATGTTTGGCTATTTAACATAATCCTCCGATAATAATTAGCGGAGATATCAATTAAAAATTATTAATTATGACTCTTAGATTTCAAAATAAAATCCATATTTTTCGAAGGCTTTCCTCCATTCAAATTATTATTCAGTGCTTCAACTCAACTTTCCGGATGAACGCTTTTATTAAAATTTATAGCGTGAAGAAAATCATTGAGATTTGAAAGATCTGTTGCCATTTTTTTCCTCGAATATGAACAGGTAAAATTCTTGTTTTTGTTTTGAGGCTTTTCCTGTAATCGGGATTTGAAATGTTTACTTTTTGGGTTTTTTTCCGCAATCTGCCGCAAAAATTCACTGACTTTTTTTTTTTGGTTCAAGCCTGAGTGTTGAACTCGCGTCACTTAACATAACTTTTATTTTCGAGGTGGACCGTGCAAAGCCGGGCGACGCAGCTAGTAAGATTAATATTATTGAGTAAGTTGCATTGACCTCTGCCGTTAGAATTATTATATTCCAAACAGTCAAATGAACGATTCCTACTTGCTACATTAAAAATTATCCATTCAAAAACACTGAACGTTTCAAGAATAGTGCAATTTTTAAAAAAAATCGTGTTTGTGATTTGTTTACGGTTTAAGGGAAAACTGACAAATACAATTTCTGTACTCGGTTTTTACGAATGCAAAAGCAAAATATTTCTCATCCTGGAATTGGTGCCAAAATGGATAAAGTTCGCCAATTTCACAATTATGGAAGTCGTTCTAAATGAAATGATGCAGCAAAGCTCCCTTAATATGTAAAACTTCTGTACAAACAATATTTTTTGTAAAAGTACTCCTGATCTTGCCGTTAAATATAAAATTTCCAACAGTCAAATGAACGAACTCTACTCACGACAACATATAATGGGGTCGTTTCCAAAATTTTAAAAGTATTTTTTTCTGAAAGAGCATGCTTAAAAACATAGGATCTGACCATTTTTTAATAATTTATTGAAGTCTAATATTTTTAAAAAATTACTTAAATCGGTGCGCTTTTATTGTTTACACTTCTGTCGTGTGACATCACAAATGATGAAATGCCATTCAATGTTGCCATTCACATTCACAGAACAGAATGTTTCATTCGCATCTTTACTCACGCGTATTGGTCACGATATGGTTGATAGCAAACGTAGAGTGCAATTTTAATTCGCTTCTTGATTATCATAACGTGGAAACGTGGTAGAAAGATGCGCCAAAATGCATCATATGTGACGTTATCGAGACCACGCCTTGTTTGAAAATTTGGACATTTAAAAAAATAATTAAAAAATAACTGTTGGGAAAATGAAAGTATTTCCTGGGTCCATGTTTTTTTTTTGCTTATTCTATCAATTTCAGTGACTAAAAGTAGTACTTTTGACTGAAAGAAACAACCTTATTGTCCATGCGAAAGCACTGAACGTCGTAATACTACGCCAATTTTATTAAAAGTTTCACCTTGAGATCTGTTTGTGGTGATAGCAAATGCAGATATTATTGGGAGCTGGAACTGAAAGCCGTCCCTCAGTAAGTAAAATAATTTATTTAAATATTAAAATCGCGAAAACATAATTAAAATGAAAATATTTTAAATGCCAGTAGTTACCCAAAAAGCCTCAATAATAAAAAGAAATGCAAGAATATTTCATTTCTTTACGCTCAAGCGAGAAATGGCAACACATAATATTATCCAGCAATTTCTTCACGCTAACTATGTCGCGTGAAAAAGCAAATAAAAATGAATTTTCACCTACTTTTTATTGCTTCTAGCGCGTTTTCTAGCCATTTTAGCGGATTGGCATTTTCGAACGGTAAACCGAGTAAAACGTGTTTTATAGTATTTTGCACGAGCTTTCCAACCATACCAAGCACGAAGCGCTAAAATGCATATTTCATGTAGAAAGAGCTGTTTAAAAAACCAATTAAAACTTAATGTTTCACGCTTCCAACAATGAATTTCAACAATGGAAAAGAGATAAAGTTAAAATTTTTGAGTTTCGCTAACTAAAAAACGCTTACAACTTTTTTTCTAGGGGATTTAGGTTATTGGACCTTGGGCACCCTGACAATTTCTTCGTTAGGAGTATTCTTTAAAGACCTTTCCAACCATATCAAATTCGGAAAAATTGGACCATCCGTTCGCGTAGAAAGAGCCATTTAGGACGAAAATGCGTTTTTTATTAATATCTCCGTTAATTGGCGTTCGATTTCAGAAATTTTTATTGATGACACTAAAACTCGGCAATAGCTACCAAACAAAAAAAGAATGAAGGAAATCGGTTCACAAACAGAGGAGGAATCGGTACCGAAAGAAAACAGCTTGCCTATTAATATAAAGATACTTAAAATTCAAATAATCTTTTTTTTACTAATAATAAAGCTCAAAGTCTCTCTGTCTGGATGTCTGTAGGATGTCTGTGACGTGCATAGCGCCTAGACCGTTCGGCCGATTTTCATGAAATTCGGCACAAAGTTAGTTTTTAGCATGGGGATGAGAACCTTGAAGCGATTTTTCGAAAATTCGATTTTGTTCTCTTTCTATTTCAATTTTAAGAACGCTTCCCGGAGCAAAATTATCATAAGGTGGACAAGTAAATTACGAAATTATCATGACGTGGAATGGGAGAGTGAATAAACATAGCCAATTCGACAAATTCGTCATCCATTATTTTTAAATATACATGCGAACCGAATGACCTTTTAATTTTCAACTGCGGGCAAAGCCGTGCGGGTACCACTAGTTGATGAATAAAATTAATTCAATATGACAGTTACATTAAGTACCAATAAAAAATCACATTATAATTGTTCATTTCTTTCTTCATAGTACAAAAGTGAACATGAAGTGGCCACTACTGGTGTTTTACCTTAATTTGTTGCCACCGGCGTTGGTGTGCTGCAGTTCCTCGCTATTTAGCTGTATAGAAACTTTACGGGATAATATTTGGCAGTACTTTCAAAAATTTCTAGAGTAATGGTAATATTTTCAAAGATTTACATACTTATAAAAACATTTGAAAAGAAAACAAAAACGAATAAAATAAAGTATCAAAACGTAAAAAAGTCCTTATCAAGGGGAAATCGTTGAAGATAACGTTAATATTTGAAAAGACCCATTTCTTGAAGAGAAATTACAACTAGATATAATTTAAACAAAAAAAAAATTGAATTTTGACATCAGGAATTCAAATTATGTTTTTTGCAATCACAAGTGTGTGTATGCAGGCGTCTGTGTTTGTGTCTGGTGCAGGCATGTGTGTGTATGCGTGTGTGTCTGTATGTAGGCATGAGTGTGTGGGTATGTGTGTGTGTATGCGTGTTTGTGTAAGCATGTTTGTGTAGGATATGGACGCAACCTGGAGACTGTTTTCTCTGGAGGAGCAGCATCAGGACGGTGGTGCTGCAGAGGGAGGTGGGGGAAAAATAAAATCATAGGAACATCAAAACCGTCAAGTGAGAACAATAAGCAATGTAATTGCTCAAAAAAAAAAAAAAAAATAATACACAGAAGAAAAGATAAAAAATCATGTTCCAAAACCAGCACACAAGAGACCGAATTTGTTGAAAGTGAAGGACTTTGAGGCTATTTGAGGAGGTGTAGGGGAAGGTGGGGCAAGATGGAACATCGGGGTAAGATGAAATACTGAAGCCCCTAGCAAGGTGGGTGCTATTATCTAGCGGAAAAGTAGTCAAGTAGTTGCGTTGGGAGAAGTAGAAACCACGTTGGGCGAATCAACCAGATTGTGCACTGCATTTGCAGTGCATAAAGTTTTTCTCTCAATTTTCGTTTCGCCGTGCTCTTATTTTATTGGAACACCTTTCTAAGTGTAGTTTGGTGAGTACGATTTTACTAATCGTTTTTACTCTCCTATAATCGTAATCCGCAACTCTAAAAGATAAATTTACAGGGATTTAATGTAATTTTATTTATAACCTGAACTTGGGTCGACAGTGAACATGCCAAATGGCGTCAGTGGGGCAAGACGAGATGTTATACGAGGGGCATGATGGAATACTATCTCATCTTACCCCACATGTATTGCGATTTGCTTTTTATTCTTTTGAGATTTCTTAAGATAGTGAAAAGAAAGACGAATATGGGAATTCGGTTACTAGAATCGATGCAACATGCTATTGAATGCATAGTGAGTGGAGAAATGGGATTTCAGAAAGCATCCCGAACTTATAATGTACCACGGGCTACACTTCATAAAAAGTGAAAGAAGCTAAGAGCAGCAATTGGACAGAGGTGTTCTTACGGTTTCGACAGCTGGAAAAATTTATTCAAATAAAGAAACCACAAGTTTAGATCTAGTTAAGCCTTTGGGTGCCATGAAAACTATTTTTTCTTTTGAAGAAGGAGACCTTCTTGCGGACTAAAAGAAAGGAACTTTTTGTGGTGAAGGCTCAAAAGGAACGGAAGAAAATAAAAAAAAAACCTAAGCAAAGAGAGAAGAGAAGAAAATGGAAAAATCTATGCAGGAAGAGGAGAAAATTGGAAAGTCTAAGCAGAGAGAGAGAAGAAAGTATAAAAATCTAAGCAGGAAGAGGAGAAAATCGAGCAAAAAAGAAGAAACGAAACGTGAGAAAGGGATTTGTGTGGATGACATTTTTTCATTTACCCTATCAACTAGTACAGCAACGAAAGTTGGCCAGTCAAAAGATAAAAACAAAAGAATACAGATTGGAAAATTAAAAACAAAAAACTGTACTTAAAGGGAAACCATCCGATTCTTTATCATCGTCTGAGCCTTCTGATGTCGAATGCCTTTACTGTGGACATTTATATTCCCAATCGACAGAAGGATGTATTAGGTGCTGCGAATAAAGGAAATAGGCCCATTGATCGTGTGCAGGAGAAGAGGATGAGGATGATTAAGCTGCTCATCTTGTGACTTATGAAAAACATTGAGTCTCATCTTACCCTATCTGGTAGGGTAAGATGAGATTTTAGCTCATCTAATTTAAACATGCGTCAACATTTTGCTGTTGGAAATAGGATATTGAGACAAATTTTATACTTTTATAATACTTGAGAGATAATAATGACATAGTTTTCTAATTGATTTATGAGTTTAACTTGCCCCCACAACTGTTTTTTGATTAAGTATCTCATCTTACCCCACCCTCCCCTATCGCACATTATTAGCAGTGCCACCGAAAAGCTTTAATTCAGGAAGAGTTTTTCATTTGCAGGAAATTTGTTCACTAAGTGAGTTTTAAGCTTAGTGACAATTCAAAAAGATGCATTGATCCGAACTAATATTGAATTTTTATTATAATAGTTGTTCATGCATTTTATATCGCAAAAAAATTTCCCAATTAATGCACTTTTGCACAAAATTAAGAAAATTAAACCCAAATTCTTTCAACACACCAGAAAGCTGTAACAACACTAATAATTCCTCATTAATTCGTGTTTAACATAGTGCCAGGAAAAAGAAAAAAAGAACCGAATTGAAGCACTGAGAAGCAAAGAGATGTAGACTTCTAAACAAAATGGAAATAATTTTTTTGCTAGAACTTGCCACAAAAACAGATGAAAGCTGCTCCTACCATTAGTTCTGGTTATCTTCCTTTTTTAATTTCGGCACTTACACCACTTTGCTTCTATGTGCTTCATTGCAAAAGAAAGTTATATTGTAACATTAATTTTTACGAAAGCTAACAACGTTGAAAGGGCTCTTATAAACAACATAATCGGAACAAAGGAATATGAAAAGCTACATAGTTAGACAAAGGAAAAACAACAGGATTCAAGAACAATAATGACATTCAGTCAAAGCAAAGAACTTTAAAAGAGCAAAATATTTCAGACAGAAAAGAAAGTTTCCTTTTATTAAATCAAGATGTAACAAAAAAAAAAAAAAAAAACTGCAGATTAGCTGTAAAGCAGACATGCATGAAAAATAAATTTTCTCTTGCTTGAAGTAAAACATTGTTACTTTTTTGTGGTGGTATCTTTTACATTAAACGGAAAATTTCGCTTTTGTATCAAAACACTGACATGTAAGCGACAATGCTACATTTCTGTTTGTTCGCTCACTTAATCAACTGGCATAAAGCAAATGTTTTGACTTTCACTTTTCAAGTAATATTGTCTAAATGTGTTTCCATTTCTAAATTTAATGCATCAAGTGAAATTTCTTAAAACTCCCGATTATGTATTGGCGGTCGGATTATCCGCTGGTCTTTTCACAATTTTCGTTTTTTTTAAAACTTATGATTGTGTTATTATTCTCTTTTAGATTTGAAATACATTTTTGAAATTCAATGTTGGTAGAGGATGCAATGCAGTGATGAGTTTAGTTATAATTTAAGTGTATGTGTGAGTGTTATTAATATTTTTTAGCTATCGTATACACTAAGTATCGTTTTTTACCATATTTGGACTATCCGCGGTTTTCGCTAATCCGCAGTTATCGTGCCAACCTATTCCACGGATAATCGGGAGTTAACTGTTTATGTCATTGAAAGGGACAGAGAACTTTTATTGTTGCCTCATTCATATGGATATCAGAGTGTTTGGGGATGTGTACATAAATAATGTCACACTTTTTCCAACAAATTTGACCCCTTCCCTTTTTGTAGCAAAGTGTCACACTTCTTCTTTCCAACTCTCCCTTGCCACGATATTTTTGTGGAAATATTGTTACACAAAACGCATGATGTAACACTTATTGTTACTTCCTCTTTCTTCTCGTCAAAAGTTTACAATTTCCTGACCCCCTCCCTCGAAGCAGGACATCATTTGAAGAACGACTCTTTTTTTTTTTTTTTAACGCTATACTGTTACATCTTTTTACAGATTCAAGAACACAAAAGTTTTTCTTCTTTACTAATAATAAAGCTGAAAGTCTCTCTGTCCGGATTTCTCTCTGTCTGTCAGGATCTCTCTCTGTCCGGATCTCTGTCTGTCAGGATCTCTGTCTGTCAGGATCTCTGACTGTCAGGATCTTTGTGACGCGCATAGCGCCTAGACCGTTCGGCCGATTTTCATGAAATTTGGCCCAAAGTTAGTTTGTAGCATGGGGGTGTGGACCTCGAGGCGATTTTTCGAAAATTCGATGTGGTTCTTTTTTATTCCAATATTAAGAACAAAATTGTCATAAGATGGACGAGTAAATTACGAAATTATCATAACGTGGAATCGTAACATTGGCACAAGACAACTGGCGAGATACGAAATTATCATAACGTGGAACCGTAACATGGTTACAAACCAGCTGGCGAGAAAACTCACCATACATTATTTGTAAATATACAGGAAATACAAGAACTTTTAATTTTTCTATTACGGGCAAAGCCGTGCCACTAGTTAAAAATAAATAGACGCGTGATACCAATAAAGTGTTTCATTAGTTTTGTTATTTATTTAGCTTTTCCGAATCATTGTTGTGAATTTTGTCGATTAAAGAATTGACAAATCTTTCGAACGTTTATGTCATTCAAAATGTGTAAAAAAGATCCTTAGCTAAAATCTGCTTCGAATTTTTATCCTGATTGAAACAAGAAAAAAGCCTGGATAGTTTTTTTTTTTTTTTTCAAGGTGCTAACTCCAATCACCATGTTTCTTAAGTATTTCTTTGCTAAAACTTATGAGGATTGAGCTCAGCCTTGGTTCCTTCAAATAACTTATCAGCTAGCTGCAAAAGTTGTTTGCACGCATGCGCTTTTCGGATGCTTGCCCATCTACTAGAAAGGCTCAACTGTTCATGGAACCGGTTTCTCGTTGTACATCTAGTTAATACTAAATCTATGCTTTCAAGCAGAGATGGGCAGATTCGTATTCGTAAATCCGAATCCGAATTTGATTCACAGCACCTTAACGTGTCAATCTGAGTACGAATACATTCGTATTCACAAGTGTGAATTCAAATCGATTCACATTTGCAAGTGTAAATCCGAATACGAAATTCGGATTCATACCTATGAATCCAAATCCGAATCTATTCGAATTCAGATTTATGAAGCCAAATCATTTCTGATTCACATCTATGAATACGAATCTATTTGGATTCACACTTGGATTTACTGAAAAATTCAATTTAAAAGGTCCATATAAATAAATAAATATTTGTTTGTACTTCGCTACAGTTTGAGTTTTGGGAGTTAGCGAGTTTTTGGATGAATATTTATTGGCGACAAACTAAGTAATTGACCCGAAAATGAACTTCCTACTATTTGGAGCCCCAAGTAGAATACGACTGGACCCAGGTTTTAGAAGTCCATAAAAAGTTTAAAATCATGATTTTATGGTCATAATCGCTAAAAATTTCCGCTAGTTTTTCGTACAGTCAAGTGCCCATACTTGGGACAGTTTTGAAATTTTACCTCTAGTAGGATATTAATCATACGTTTTCCATTCGAACGAAGTGTTCTATTTTCAGGATGTGCCTTACTACGTCCCTTCAAGACAAGGTATAAGTGTGTAGATTTGTCACTTTAAAAATAAAACAAAAAAATGTTCATTGTCTCAAGTTAGGGACCTCCCTCTCTAACTTGGGACACTTTTTATTTTGATCTTTCTTTCATGTATTCAGCAAAAGATAATAGTTTGGGACACCGACTGTCATTTTAAAAAAGTTTATTTTACAACCCAATAAAGAAAAAAATATCATTAGATAGAAATAATATGATCCTGTACGTCATCGTTGATCAAAATGTACACTTGCCTCTAAAAACATTGAAGGTCTCCCCTGCCTTCTTAATTCTTTTGAATGTAATATTTCTGCTTTCCCCTCTTGGAAACACAAAATCAATTGATAAACCCAAATAATTATTAGCACAGCTTATTTTTAGCTTTTAATGTTCCTTATTTCACATTCCTTTTCATTCCTTGATAGTAACGTTAAATTCACTTCAAATGAATTAGCCTTATCTATACTTAGAGACTCATTTTCATTTGTAGAAGTAACAAATGTATTTTTTTTTGACGAAACGTCTCTTGTTCATGAATAGTTTCAATTTTTTTTACCAATGACAACTGTTCTGTCTTGTTATGGTATGACATATTTGTTGTCATCAAAATATCACTGAATTTATAAGGGGATTAAGTTAGGGAGGGAGGTCCCTAACTTGGGACAATGAAAAATTTTTGTTTTATTTTTAAAGGGACAAATCTACAAACTTATACCTTGTCTTGAAGAGACGTATTAAGGTATATCCTGAAAATAGGACACTTCGTTCGAATGGAAAACGTATGATTAATATTCTACTAGAGGTAAAAGTTCAAAACTGTCCCAAGTATGGGCACTTGACTGTACGAAAAATTAGCGGAAATTTTTAGCGTTTATGAACATAAAATCATGGTTTTTAACATTTTATGGACTTCTAAAACCTGGGTCCAGTCGTATTCTACTTGGGGCTCCAAATAGTAGGAAGTTCATTTTCAGGTCAATTACTTAGTTTGCCGCCAATAAATATACATCCAAAAACTCGCTAACACCCAAAACTCAAACTGTAGCGAAGTACAAACAAACATTTATTTATTTATATTGGCCTTTTAAATTGAATTTTTCAGTGAATCCAAGTGTGAATCCAAATGGATTCGTATTCATAGATATGAATCAGAAATGATTTGGATTCATAGGTCTGAATCCGAAGAGATTCGGATTCGGATTCATAGGTATGAATCCGAATTTCGTATTCATATTCACACTTGCAAATATGAATCTATTCGAATTCACACTTGTGAATACGAATGTATTCGTATTCGGATTGACACGTTAAGGTGCTGTGAATCAAATTCGGATTCGGATTTACGAATACGAATCTCTGCTTTCAAGGCGTGCAATACGGTTGTAGAAGTGGAAAAAAATATATGTGGGCATAAGTAATTTAACTATTTTTCTGCTCTATATAAGGCAACGATTCTCAATGAACCGAAGAATCGGCACAGGTCCACTGTCAAATTTGACCCATCCCCAGAGATTCTTTCTTTTCCACGTTAAAAAATGTTTCATTCTTAAGAAAAGAAAATACTATAGTAAAAATAATATCCTATATGGCATCTTTTATGCGAAATTTATGATTAATTTTTGTACTTTTATATGATTTTTCAGCTATGTTTATTTTAACACCAATTAAAATTTTATTTATATATTTATGAATTCATTTATTATTATCATCATTATAGTTTGTAAAAAAGGAACAAAAAACCTAGGTCGTTTGCAATAGTTTTTCGCGAGTATTTAACGGTCCTCAAGTAGAGTTTTTTTTTTATTTTTGCAAGAAGAAAAAAAAAAGTGACGAAGGAAAAAACTTCATTGATCGCTAAAATTTACGGACTGTTCCGTAAGGGATCCGTAAAGTTTACGGAAGTTCTGTTTAGTAAACAGAATTTACATGTTTTTAATTCACATAGTTCCCGATTGCAAAGTTTTTTTTTTGTACGGAAACAAAGAAAAAGAAAATAAAGGAAGAAAAAAAACGTCATCGTTCAGCGAAATCTTTTTCAAAAGCTCTTGCGAGTCCACGAGTCAAAGAAGGTTGAGAAGTGCTGATCTAAGGCACTAGCACAATGCATTTTTGTTCCTCTTATACGTTCCATTTAGTTTACATTGCTGCAATTTCATATCTCGGACGCCAACAGAAAATTCAAATTTATATAAATTTGAAAGGGCCATTCCTTTCAGGGTTAAACTTTTCCTTACTGCCATACGTGTTGAAAAGTGTCAACAATACGCATTTAAGTATTATCACACACACACCACATACATTCTTTTAGGCTTTAAAAAACACTGATTATTCAAAAGATGTAAAAGGGTAGTGTTCACACCAGATTTTTTTTTTTTTGGCTTGTTTTGGAAAGTATCTATCTTGATCTTGGTAAGAAAAAGATCATTTGATTCCAATTATTTAATAATTAATAATTATTATTATTTAATAAAGAATAAATGATAACAATACAAATTATAACAAACATTTGATACCGATTATTTAATAGGCGTAAAGAGAGCAGTGTGGTTTTCACACCCGATTTTTTTTTTTTTTTTCCTTGTTTTGGAAAGGTTTCTACCTTGATCTTGATTGCGAAAAAGCTCATTTGATTCCAGTTATTTAATAAATAATAATAATTGTTATTTAATAAAGAATAAATGACAACAATTTGACGACGATTATTTAATAGGCGTAAAAGGAGCAGTGTGGTGTTTACACCAGTTTTTTTTTCTTTTTGCTTGTTTTGGAAAGGTTTCTATCTTTCTATCTTCGTCTTTTTTACAAAAAAGATCATTTGATTCTGATTATTTAATAAACAATATTAATTATTATTTAATAAGTAATAAATGATAACAATTTGACACCGATTAGTTAATTGGCGTAAAGAGAACGAGCAGTGTGGTGTCCACTCCAGATTTTTTTTTTTTTTTTTTTGCTTGTTTTGGAAAGGTTTCTGTCTTGATCTTGGTTTCAAAAAAGATCATTTGAATTCATGAGATGTAAATTCAAGTCCCTTAGCATTTTTATTACTTTTTAAGTCTTAATGACAAGTAACGGGAGTGGATTCTCAAAAATGCATCTTTTTAGATTATCCCATCCACATTTTTTCCAATTATAAGTTTTATGTAAGTTTGGAAAAAATGTTCAAAAACGAAAAATTGCAGTTTTTTTTAGAAATTAAAGTTTTTGAAGGGTTTCTTTCTTAAGGGTTTGACAATATAGTCTCTTCTCAGATGACAGTTTTATTGGTACGTACTCTTTCCTTATCTATCTTTCTGTCATATAGATAAAATTTTGACATTAATTGAAATACTTAGGATCCTTTCAAGCTGATTTGCCCGTGACTATTCAAGTAAAAATAAGCATTTCATTTATGAGGACATATGGCAATTATTGATTTTTGGCCATTCTTACTTAAAATTATTATTTAGAAACGATAATTAAACGTAAACTAATTTCAGCAGAAGATAAATAAAAATGTGACCGTAGAATACTGCCGTGCTAAGCACAAGTATGGTATATACAGAAGAGCTGTAAATAAGAAATTCATGATTAACGTTTCACATTTCGTTTCTTTGATTTGTGGTTTAATATATTGTTTAAACCCACTGCAGTCATTTTGTAAATACGTAGCTTCACCCACGTGAGTGTTTGTTTTTGCAAATATCGTCGTTTAAAATTAATGAGAAGTATTAAAACAAACATGGATACAGATAAAAGGTTGAATTTTTATGCGTTCACTTACATTCGAAAATAATATTTTATTTTCTGAATTCATTTAATGAGAATGAAGGTAATTTTAACACTAGATGATACTTAAACAAAAAATATAACTAGCTGTAGAATGAAATGCATTTCTTGTGGAAAAGAACTAGATATGAATATTTTACATGCATTACATTTTTAATAAGCTATGCTTTAAATAAACATTTTAAAACAAAATGTCGCATTTTTACATGAACATTTCTGCGAGGTCGTATTAATTTATATTATCGAACCACATCAACTACTCAATTTATAGGTAAATTTAATTCAGTACTCCTTTGTATTAAATTGCCACATCATTAAATGCTATTTTACTAAAGTATAAAAGTTGTATCCCAATTATTACAAAGGAAAAAAAGGTAACTCTTGCAGATACTACTTGAAATGCTTAGAATTGCCACAAAGGTCATAATTAGCAAACTACACAAAATAAGCAGATAACACTTTTTTTTTCTAAGGCATGTTATTTATTTATTTTTTTTTTTTTAATTTCGCATTAGCAAATCGCCGAAAAACTTGAGAGTTAGGCAAATTAGATTACTAATAGCCACTAGGTGACAGTAAAACTCGATTCTGCAAAACTGTGCAGAAACTACATGTGTGCTTAGCACAGCAGAATAGTTCTATTTATTTCATTTATTTTTTAATTTTTCTCACTGTTGGGCAGACGAATCTTTCAAAAGCAATTTGTCAGTTATCCATTTTTTAACTTGAAAGTTTTTTTTAAATCGATAAGTTGAAATTTGAATAAAGGTATTGTGAAAAAAACAACAACAAGTGTTTTAAAGGTGTCCCCCACCCCCCCCTTCAGTTTCGCTGACACAAAATTTCCTTCCCCCTGCCCCTGTTTTTTAGTTTCAACCATACCTTTTGATATAGTTAAGGGGAAAGAACATTTTAAATACCGCAAAACTGGGAATAAACTCTTACAAAGTGGTTATATACTTTCCTTGTGGGGGGGGGGGGGGGGGCATTTACAGAAACTCATTGAACACAGCTAGCATGACCATTGCTGGTTTTTAGTATGCCTATAATTAAGAGAGTGAGACCATAACTGGTTAAACTAGAGTATTCGAACTTATGTCAAAAGATCGCTTTTATGAATCACCTTTGTTCTAAATTGTGCATCGGGTTTCGGAATGGAGAGTATCTAAAAATTGCTATTTTGGGTATTTTTTCGTAATTTTTAGAGTGCATTTCAAGTGGGAATATTATGACATACTAAATTAAAAAGCATTAAATTAAAGGTGTTTACCCCCCAAGAGGGATGACACAACCCACCAATGCTACATGCTACAGAGCCCCCTCTCCTCGTAAAACGAAGCATTACCCCCGAACCCCCTTCTACATACATTTCAAGTGGAAATATTGCAATTTCATGCAAATTAAAAGTTGGAAATCAAGTGTGCCCATCCTTCAAAGGCGATGGCGCACCTCCTGCCAAAGCTCCAGCACCCCTACCCCCAAATAAAATAATACCCCCCACTGTACATTTCAAATCGAAGTATTTCATGTTTTTAAAATTGGTCCAAAGGTGATTCATATAAGGTCACCGTTTATATGAATCACCTTTGTTCTAAACAGTTTTGATTCCATTAAGAAGTTGATTCAATAAAGCATCTAATTTAATAAAGTGGTTAAGTCAATAAAGCTGGATTTTGTTCTGTTTTTGACAAGTTGATTCATTAAAGCGGTTAATTCAATTAATCGGCGTTCATTAATCCTAGTTGAAAAATAATGAAAATTTCACGTACGTTTCCATCAAATTGTTAGCCGCAGAATAAGAGGAATACTAATCATACTGTTGCCGCCCTCTTGGATATGTCCAGAACTTTTGACAAAGTTTGGCTTGTCAACTTTTGATTACCAAACTTTACGACTCGTTTTGTAGGAAAGGCAGGACCCTTTCTGGATTTCAGATTTTCTCTGGGATAGATCCATAAGAGAAAAATACAATAACTCTCTGTCCGATCCTTTCGGTCTTAGACAGGGTGTACCACAGAGATCAGTATTAAGTTCTGTCCTGTTTTCTCTCTACATCGCTGGTGTCAGAAACGAGATTGCTACGCACTGTGATGTTGGCATCTTTGCTGATGATATCCCCATCTGGACTTTTGAATCAGATGTTAGTGAACTTGAGCTTATTCTCAATCGTGCTATGGAAGAAGCTCATCCTTTTGCTGAGCAACATAAACTAATATTTTATGCTTCGAAATCATCGATTACCTTCTTCACAACTAATAAACATCTCTTCAACTGTCATCCTAGGATTTTAATGAATAGAACGCAGGTAAATTACTCTAAAAATGCTAAATACCTTGGTTACATCTTAGTCCAAGAGATCACAAGCAATAAACATACTGATGGCCAAGTAGCCAAGGCAAGGAAGAGGCTTAATATTCTTAAATTTATATCTGGTTGTGATTGGGGATCAGAGGCTAACACTATCCGAACTACATATATTTTTCTCATCAAACCAATTCTGGAGTACGGTTTCCCCATCTACTCTTTTGCTTCAGACGCCAATCTCATTAAACTTGAGAGTGGTGCAGCATTGTGCCGCAAGAATTATTACTGGCCTGCAACACAGTTGTCCGAATGAAGTTGTGCTCTGCGAGAGTAACTTGCCGCCTCTTTCATGGAGAAGAATTGACTGCCTCACAAAATACTTTAACAAGTTATATAGTTACAATGCTCAGCATAGGACTTCCACCTACCTTCATGCATGTATTGATAATCAGTGCCTGAAGAAACATAGACCTTTTTCCTTTTCAAAAACACTGAACCTAAGTTATTTTGCAGTAGAATCCCACTCCTTGAGTCCCCCGAGCTAGCTTGGAACTCGATGGAATTCACTTCCATGATAAACTCATGACCAGTGTGACGAAAAACACAGAGATTCCGGCACGTCTTAAACAATTGGCTCTGCAGACCATCCATGAAATTCCGCATTCTTTTTTTGAAGATTTATACACATATTAGCAAGGTGATGGGGGAATTTCGGGGAGTGGAGTGTACATTCCTATTCCTGCCGGATCTTTGGAATTCAAAATTAATAACCTATATTTTTGTTCAGTGTTTAGATCGGAGCTTATTGTTATCAGGAAAGGCTTGCAGTGTGCTGTCCAGATGAAGGATAGGTACCAGGACACCTGGGGTTTGACTGATAGTCGTGCCTCGATTCAGCATCTCTATAATTGGGACTTTGTTGGTGATCAGACTAGTCTGGACATTAGGGTGGTCCTTATATGAGGTTAAAAAATAACATGATGAATTTTCAACAGGCCACCCCGCAGTTTTAATTCAGTATATAAAAAAGAATTGCTATAATTATTTGAGAGTTTTCATATACATTTTAATTGTCGCTACCACAGCTGAAACTTTAGAATTTTTAGTAAAACTTTCCAAATTTCGCATTTTCAGTAAAAACAACAGTATTTATTGATCATTTCTTACAATTTAGAATTAAACACATCTATTAAGGTTTTAAAAAACTCTTTCAATTCACATAAATAAAAAACCAAATCACAGTATATTTAGGACGACAAGGTGCTTTTTTTAGAGTCCGGATATTTGTTTCTGAACTGGTTCACTAACAGCAACACGTACTGCTTTTGTAAGAAGCTTATTGCATTCTTCTTTCAGTACAAACCCACGTACCGCTACATTATTTACAACGTTTAATGAACTAACAATTTCTTTACTTTGCTTGCAGAAATCGTCTTCTTTCCATTCTACCACATCTTTTTGTAGAAATTCAAAAGATATACTCAATCTTTTTAAAAAAACCCATTGTGTTGCTCGATGCAAAATCATTCAAACCCTTTTTAAGGAACTCCACTCGGATCCAGTTGGGCTCTCTTTAAGGGCTCATCATCTCCTTTTATTTTTAAAGCGTCCACCATCTTTCTTTACATTTCTTGAGGAACACAATCGTCAAAAAACGCAAGAGCGACAAGCTCCTCTGATAAATAACACAAATAGTGAACAAACTAGTTCCATTACACACTTTAAAACCTCATAATTAATTCTTTCGAGATTTTTTAGGTTTTTAAGTTTAAAAATCATTTTTTGGGGCAAAACAAGCAGTTGCTGCTCGAAACTAACTCTTTACATAGCATTTTACTGCAAACGAGTATATGTCGCGAATGCCAGTTTTTTCTTGTTCGGAAAGTTCAAATTGATCTCAAGATAAATAAATTTTAGGAGCGTAAATTGCCTTTGCGATCCATCGAGCATAATGTAACCCTCCCCCCCCCCCGGAGTTATGAAGCGTATTTCTTTTTTGGGAATTCCTCCAAGAAATATGATGATCAACTCTAAAAGTTCTTTGTAGTCGTCTCGAGGCTAAAACAGATCAAGTTGATTCTTGGCTAACTCAACGATATCTGGTGCATTTTGGATTACTTTCTCGTGGATAAAAACATCAGATATGACAGTTTAAAAACTACAAAATCCTTTGAATATCAGTATTTCAGGCCCTGTTGATGATCCAATAGATCTAACCACAAAAGCCTTAATCATTATTTTAAGAACATGATAGCGGCAAGCCATCCAGAATACTTCTCTGTTCAGTTTTTTCTCAATGAGGACACATGCTCCTTTTCGTGGTCCTGTGTTTGTCGAAATTGTATCAAAACACAGGCATTTGACTTGGTCACTGATTTCCCACGATTCTAGGGTTTTGCAAAGAAACAAAGCTGTTGTTTCTCTTGCTTCCGGTTGGAGTTTCGGTACCGAAAGTAATTGCTCAATAACTTTTCCTGAAGCAATGGTTGGTATTCGGGCAACAGCTTCACTGCTTGCAATGTCTTCTAAAAGTTTTCCATCAAAGTGAACGGTTAAAGGAACTTCAACTGAGAATTTACTTTTCAAATATTCGGCAGCGTTCTTTCTGCTTTTCATTCTAAAACGCCGAATAGAGGATTTGTTTGAGTTGCATTCTGATGGATCACAAACTACTCTTTTAAACGGTGTTGTCAAGACAGCAGCTGTTTTTCTATCACTCAACTTTGCTGTATCAAGACGTGCGTGTATCAAGACTCACAGCAACATCATTATTTAGAACGTAGATTACATTATATTAGAATTACCTCTTTTTTCTTACAAGGGGATAAATTGCACGATGCAGCTGTGATTTTCAAACATTGCAGCTGTAACTTTCACACATTGTATTTTCTACTTCACGTTTCTGTCAACATGTCAACAATTTTGCCTCTACTTTACCCATTTTACTAGGTCGCCTTTTTTTTTCTTTGAGGAATGAGAAAATCTTTGTCTTCTTGGATGTGTATCATATTAAGAGAGTTAGCATAAGCAATATCAAACAGTTCCGGTAAAACCAATCTTCATTTGTCTTCTTTCTGTTTCAAACCTTCTGAGCGCTTGGCTTTATTTTCTTTCTTTTTGAGCTTTTGCTATTGTTTAAAAAGTCCCTCAATTTTGTCTACAACATGATTTTTTTTTCTAGTGGGAATCATAGCCTTTTCCCAAACGAGAAGAACATCAGTAGCTGCACAGTGAGCAGAATCTCGAGTATTTAGATTTAAATTCTCGAATAAAAAGGCATTTTTTTTAAAGGAAATCAGTGCTGAGAACTTCTAATTTAGGAGGCAGTTTTGTTTGACACAGTGATGTTGACCTTTGACCAACAAGCCAAATATCTAGATTTTCTTGTTAAAACGAACGTTTTGCTGCTTGATGCCATTAAAAAAAGTGTTATAAGCTAAAAATCTGGTATTACTTTAATAATAATATTTCAAACCATTTGACCAGCAATTTTTAAATAACCTTTGATTAAGTCTACACTAAATTAAGAATGAAATATTGGCAATCCGCTCTCAGAGAAATCTATTCAACTCTGTACAGTAGCAAACTGCAGTCTAATCTGTTCATCTGCTTATGAGTCAAATTTAAGACACATTACTTTTGTTACGTTACTTTTCCTACTAATACAAAGAAAAAAAAAGAGAGAAAGTAGAAAGAAAGAAAAAAACAGCAAAATAATAATGTTTGATAGAAATAACATTAAAATCGTTTTTGCTTTCCATACTGTCAACTGGTTCGAGCCTGAAAAAACAAAAACAGCGGCGGCATTATTAGTATTATTCCCCAATGAAAGAAAGTAAAATTCACCAGTCTTTTTCTCCGGACAAATGGGCGTTAAATCTAATATCCAAACATTTAACTTGAACTTGACTTCCTTCCACCTTGTACGATGGAGAAGGTATACTTCATGTGCAAACAGCAAGTGGTATTGCTTTTTATTTATATGAAGTTTTTAGTTTACAGCAAAGTTCATTTGAATTTTGGAAAAAAATGCTGAATTTTCAGGTAGTTCCCGGCCTCTAAAATCTGAATTTTTTTTATCAGAAATTTTTGTAGAAGTCTTATTTTAGGTTGTAAACAAAAATAAGAGGGTGGCCCGTTCATATTTCAAAAGTTCATTTTTAAACACCACCATAATGGACATTTGGAATCTTCTTCAGAAACTTTCGCCCGGATACAGCATTTATTTCCAGTGGATTCCTTCACATGTCGGTGTTGAAGGCAATGAAAGAGCAGACTCCCTGGCTAGGTCTGCTGCTGAGGAGGGTGTGAGTCCTCCTGGTGAACTTATCTTTTGTGAGATTTCCAGCAAGGTCAAACTTGAGTTAAATAGAAAAGTGAATGCTCCTCCCCACCCACTCATGGCACTTTGCAAAATGCCCGGGTAGATCCTTCAAACTCAGACATACAGTGACTCCCAAAAGTGTTCGTACACCTTGAAATTTTTTCGTAAAGCCAAAATAGCTCAAAACTGAATTCGAATATGAAGTCCAATTTTTTTTCACACCATTCTTATGCCATTCTGAATAAAACCTAGTAGATTTTTTCAAAATATTGCCAGATTTTATTTTCGAAATTTGTCAAAAAACGTAGAGACAGAGAAAAACTGCGCCACAAAACTCATCGTACACTGAAATATTTTTGAATAAATTCATGATTTAAATTACCCTATGTCGTTTTTTTTTAATTATTTTTGCATTGTAATGACACTGTAAAGTCATTTGGCTTTAATGTTTTATTTATTTATTCCCTAACATTCTGCTTACTATTTTTAAATGGCAGGTATGCGTAAAAAACAATAAACACGATTCGAAACTTTATTTTTTTCCCTTACAGTAGCCGTAAATTGGTTTGAAATGTCTCTAAATTAGTTAATTTATACCATTCTATAGTGAAGTTCTTGATAAAATGCTTTAAAGACAAGAATCCGATCGAAAACAAAGTAAAAAAAGGTCAACTGGCAAAGCTAACGAAGCGTGATCGGAGATTTACAGTTAAAAAAATTATGAAAAATACACATTTGAGTGCTGAAAAAGTTTCTGCAGAATTGAATGAAACATTTTACGTTTGACTTTCACCTAAAATTGTTCGCCGAGTTCTTTGATTAGCTGTATTAAATGGACCTCTTCCCGCAGAAATTTTCTTGTTTGAGCGAAAAACTGAAAGTTTGTCTTTTCGTCGTGAAATCAATGATTAATAAACTCAAAACGTTTTGGAACAACGTCTTACTTATAGATGAAAATAAATTTAACATTTTGGGTTAAATTATTGTATAATTGTAAATAGAAGAAACAATGAGGAATTTAATCTTAAGAAATTAGTTGATTCAGTTATTCAGGACGGTGAAGGTGTTCTTGTGTGAGGGTGCATATCAGCATTAGGACTTGGAAGTTTGGAATTTTTTGATGAAATAATGAATTAGGCTGTTCATTTAAATATTTTGAAAAACAATTTTAAACTATTAGCCCCAAAATTTGGTAATCGGAAACAAATTTGTTTTTTATCAAGATAACGATAAGAAGCACACGTTTGCGTTTGGTGCCTCAACAACTGTCCTTAAGCTTAGAAATATCTCCTCAATCGCTAAATTTAAACTTAATGGAACATATTTGGATATATCCGGTGGCTAGATTAAGAAAATACACCATTGAAACGAAAAGCGAACTAGAAACAGTAAGACTCGAAGTGCGGCTGAACATTTACTCAGAAATTGCACAAAAAAAGAAAGAAAAAACAATGAAATCTTTTCCTAGACGTTGAAAAGCTGTTGTTGAAACTGCATGATATTCTATTAAACAATATCTTAGTAAAAAGTTAGATTACTTACTAATTTTTTGACATTTTTTCAAAGCGTACGAAGACTTTTGTGAGATTAAGTTTCTGGTACCTTTTAATTACTGATTTCTTAAAAATCAAGTTTTATTAGGTTATTAAAAATTTTCATGTAGTTTTCTAGAAAATAGATAATAGATCTTAAAATTAAATACTCATTCCAAAATATTAATTTCAACAAAAAGATAATGGCTTATTTTATTGAAAATCGCAAGGGTACGAACACTTTTGGGAGTCACTGTAGATCCCACCAAACCGCCTACTCCAGATTTTGAGTGGACACACGACAGCACTCAGGTTTTGTGGGGGTCTCAAGACCGTTCCGGAATGCCACAGGTGTTCTGCTGGTGAGGCCTCACCTGCTCACATCATGACTTGCTTGGATTTGCAAAGGATGAAGTCCTTTGCAATCCACAATTTTTCCTGAACTTCTCAGAAATATTTGGATTTCTGGGGATTGTCTAGTCCCGCTAGACAATTTCGAGATAAGTAAAAAAAAAAAATCATAGTTGAAAAAATAATAAAAATTTCACAGCTATAAAAATGCAACTTTTTCGTTTTAACACCGTAAGAATTAGTTTTTTTTTCTTTTTTTTTTCATGAACTAGATATGCAACAGCGCAGATCAACAATAATCTAAGTTTTAAAGAAAAACTTTCCATGCTCGTAACTGGTCAGTTACCCAATATTTTCTTGGTCCCTTATATCCGAACCCATCCCTGATCAAAATTTCTTACACATTTATTTCACCTAAATGAACAAAACTGCTTGCACGTTTCCCACAATGATTTATATGAAACTGATTTACGGGCATTCTCCTATCAATCTTAGACCGAACAAAACGTTCAATCTGTCAGAAAGAGCAATAACTCTTTTCTTTATTATAATTTTTGTTTCAATTTTAAAATTGAAATGGATTCATAAACATCATGAACAGATATAGTCTATGGGCCGAGTGCAAATATCGTTCAAGTTCGTTTACCAATCTTAGGGACTACGTGAACTTGCTTGAAATCTATTATAAATGATGAACTCAATAGAAAAATACAATGTTCACAAGCTGGAATTGTCTCATTAAGTTTTAATTAGTAATTGAAATAGGAACTATGTTCCGTGGACTGTTAGCACTTACACAAAAAAATTTGTCTCTAGATGACGCTATTAAACACAATATTTATAATCTAAAAATGTAATAAACAGTTTTCCAACCGAAATTTTACTGTTTTGCTCAATTTTTCGTTGCAAAATATATTAATGCGTTTTAAATTACCTTCTTTCGCTTAGTAATTTTGTAACTAAAAGGAAATCAAAAATTGTATCAATCCGCGGCTCTGAATGATCTTCATCTCAAGATTTCGTTTATTACACTAGAGCCAGCGCACATAGACATTGTTAAGTACAAAAAATTAGAAGGCACTTTACTTCACAAAAAAGATATTAATGAATCACCGAATAGCAATAATTGCCCTACAAAATCTTAAGAACATAAACAACTCTAACAGATGCCATCGATGTTTGAAAAATATTATAAAATTAAACATTAGCAGACGATAAATTGAAAACTAAAAAGTATATTTCATATCACGATGTTTTACCTTTTCCTTTTTTAATAATATTGCTTTTTGATTACAGACGATATTTTGAGCTCATTTTTAGCCTACTTTCTCGTCAAAGTAACATAAAATAAAAAAGGACATAAAAGGTGGTTTACTGGGCTAAGGTTAATGTATCGTAAAAATATTGCTTAGTACAAAAAATAAGTCAAAAAAATAGATACAATAATTAAATAAATATCAAATTCAAAAGTAGGGGTTTGAGATGGGGAAAATATTTGTCTGTCGGTCGACCTATGTGCTCCCCCCTCCCTTCCCCCCCAAAAAATTAACAAATCGTTCGATTCAAACAAACTTTTTTACTTCCTTTTTCAAAAAAGGAAGTATTGTATTCGCGAAAAAAAATTTCACTCAAAAATTACCTCAATTTCCATTTTGCTCAGTCCCGAATGAATGTTGAGGTTTTTTTTTTTTCGACTCGACCTCACGTGGATAAGTGCCTAGAAGCACGAAATATCGATTTTGACGATTCCCGAGTTAATTACAGCTAGTTTTCTCGTGACGTCCGTCCGTACGTATGTATGTGCGTATGTATGTCGCATAACTCAAGAACGGTATGTCCTAGAAAATTGAACTTTGGTACGTAGACTCCTAGTGGGGTCTAGTTGTGCAACTTCCCTTTTGGTTGGTTGCATTCGGGTGTTTCTAAAGGGGTCTTTTGCCACTTTTTTGGAGGAAATCATTGTTAATTTCGATGTAAACTCAAGTGGTGTTATAATTTGGAGGACACTTGGCAATATATCGCCAGTCTTTTGGTCGCCAAGTTTACAAATTTGGCGATTTTTTTAAAAATCTGGTTTCTTTCGCCACTGTTGGTGATATTCAGAGAGTAAACTACTGAATCACACTTAAATTGCCAATAATGGGAAAATTACATTAAATTGGAGTAAAAGTCTTCCCGATGACACCTCATTCCGGTATTTCATTTTTTGATGTGAATATTTTTTCCTTCAATTTTGAACAGTTCAAAGCACTTTATATTAGCGCTTGCGGGAAAAATTTTAGACAAATATAAAATGCGAACTTAGAGACGGATTTGTTTAAGAAAAAACTTTGTTGGAAAAAAATCTTGATGAAAATATTTTTACAAAAAAATTTTTAATTAGCCATTTAAGGGCAATTTTTCAACAATTAAATTTTTTTTTTAACATTAACGACAACGCGAAAAATTATTTTATGTCACCAAAAATTGACAAAATGGAGTAGATTCTGAATACATTCTCAATTTTTGGTGACAAGAAATAAAAATGAAAGTTATTAATAAATGTAGAAATATCATATCTCATAGACTTAACATTGATGAAAGTCAGAGATTAATACGACTGAATCAAAATGAAATGAATTTAAAGCGCAAATGTTTTTACCAGGGCTGCGGAGCTGGAGTGAAAAAGAACCAATTCCGAACTGTGACTCTTACCTTATCCCCTCGTTTGTGCACTATCAAGCAAATATTCATTGCTGATGCTTGAATAATTTAATCCAGTGGTGAATAACCTTTTTTTTTTTTACCTGCGGGTGACAACTCACATTAATAGGAATCTCGTGGACCAGAACAAATATCAAATTTATTTATATGATTTAAGTTTTTCTAGATAGCATGGGAAAACAAGGGAAACAAAAGACAATTACAAACCAAAATTGCTGTCTACTACATGCTTATTTTATTGCATCTGTGTTTCAGAAATCAATTTATGACTACTTGACTTCAAAATTCATAACACCGAAAGCAGATTACTAGTATTTTTGGAAGGTTTTAGAATATATTTTTCGTTTTTTAACACTGTATACAACGACGGGGCACATGGGTCATCATTTGATCCGCGGGCTGTAGGTTGAGCACCGATGATTTAATCAATGCTCCCAGTTCATCAGAACATTGGATGGACTATAAATGCGAGCAGTATTGAAATACAATTTAGCACTATTTCCATTGCATCAGATAATGTTCAAAAACTAGTCTCCTGTACATGCCCGAAAACTCGGTGTTCTTCGAAGAGATGTAGTACATGCAAGACGTAAAATTGTTCATACACATAATTTTCCTCTAGTGACTGTAGCTGTATAAACTCTCAGGAGGAAAATAACTCCTTACGCAAAAACAGGATAAATGAATTCAGTGATTCTGACGATGATACTTCAGAATGAAGAGTTTGCTTCTTGAAAAAAACTATTTTTTGATGTACATACATAATGTTTTTAACGTACATGCATAATATTTTTAATGTACATGTATAATATTTTTTATGTATTTAAAATTTGTCTGTCTCTTGCTTGTCAGTTTCCCTCCTTTTCATATATCTTTAATGGTCTGTAAAAAAATTATGAGACACTATTTTTTTGTGAACATTAGGTTTTTTTCATCTGTAGACACTAAGGATTCAGAAAAATATCACTTTTCGTAGTACCCGAAGTTGGCAAACGAAACCATGTTTTTGAGCATCTTTTATGCCTTCGTACCACAGCCTAATACTATAAAATTTGAATTGGTAAACGGGCTCTTTTCCCAAACTGCATAAAAATTTTCGACATTCTTTCTTAAGCAGATCTCATTTCGAATGCACGCTTTGTTATTCCAGCCAACGAGAATTGCAAAATCCGAATGTAATTTATGTTCCGGTTTCCAAAATTGGTAGCGACACAAACCAATTTTGTTCTAATCCTACTTCTTCGTTGTTGTTAGAGCACCACTTTCATAAGACATTGAACAAATAGTCGAATCTCGTAAATAAAGAGCGAAATAAATATTTTAGAAAAACTAGCACCAAAACTTAATTTAACTACATTTTTTTAAGGCATAAAAAGCGTAGAACTTTTACATGGATTATTTCTGACACGTAATCCAATTAGAAGAAAGAACTACTTTGTACAAAGAAAGTATACTTATTTTATACTTTTACTCGTGTTTATCCATTTAATTCTCCTTGTGGAGGAAAAAAAAAATTCTTTAAAACGTTAATTTGTCTTTTTCGAATGAAATAGACTTTATTTTTTTAATGAATCATGTACATAAAAAAGGCAGAAATAAAGTATATGTGCAATGTCCTCAGAAAAAGAAGTTGCTCCATTGGTACACTGTTAAAAATTCAGGAAGATTTTCTGGTAATTGTTACTGTAAAATGGCGGACATACAGCATCGCTGATTTTTACGGTAATTTATACCGGAGAAATAAGCGATTCCAGCTCTAATTGGTTGCTGTGGCCTACCGAGGAAACCGCAAAATTTTACAGTAACATTTTATTTTTACGGTAATAGTTACTGGCAACATGGATGCCAGTAACAATTACCGTAAATTTTCCGGAACATTTTTAACAGTGTATGACGTCTCTATCAATTGCGTTATATTGCACAAAAGGTAGCCCTTTGCTTTATATATACGAAGTACGGGAAATATTTTTTAACAAAAAATTGTTCTATGAATTTCGTCTTAAATTTCCAATTTGCTCATCACGAAAGAAAGAGAGTTTCAGCACAATACCTGCGTACGTTAGGGGACAGCGTTGTACCTTGAGACAGTGCTAATTTCCAAGAATTTATTTTAAGCAGCCATGTTTTTTGTAATCTCTATTTCACCACTAAATGGTACCATATTAACAATCAGCATCAAATGAGTAAATTTGATGATTTTCTGAGAGAAAGAAAACTTCATGACTCCAAAGTTATTATTTTCCTCATTTTTAATGCATTTTCTATCCTTTTATTTGTAAAACTAATCAACTGAATTTCATTTTGTTAGAAAAGAGAAGTTAAAATATTTTAGTTATGAGAAAATAATGATAGTGCATCTAGATTGACCACCATTTTGGTTTTTCTTAAACCTCGTGGTGATTATTGTACCCTTGGATAACCAAACATATTGTACCTTAGGACACGTCCCAAGGTACGACAAATGCACGGTTCTTAATGATTAAGATATGTTTAGGAATATGGAAAAATGTTTTAATATGTAATCTTTTTAACACATTTAATGTTAGATAATAATTTATTAATCTATTATTCATGATTTAATTTATCAACATGAAAAAAATATATTTATTTATGTTTTGTTTTTTGGAGCAAAATTGGTTTAACTGTATGGCTGTTTCCTGAATCATGAAGAATTTCCCTTAGTACAGCAGGATGTGTCCCAAGGTACAATAGGATGTTATACCTTGGGATAGTTTGGAACTTTTACTTTAAATGGCTGGAAATATTTTATTTTCAAACTGTTTGAATTTTAAAAAATATATTGCAGAGTATGTTGGAGTATTTTAATATGACTTTAAGATTTTAAATTTCATTTAAGTAATTGACGTTCAAAATTAAAATATGAAAAGTGTCCCAAGGTACGATACTCTCCCCTACAATATTAAGTAGCCTCAATATTATAAATGATATTTCCTTACTCTGTAAAGTGGGCGTCTGGGCTCGCCG
Source organism: Uloborus diversus (assembly GCF_026930045.1). Lineage (NCBI taxonomy): Eukaryota > Metazoa > Arthropoda > Arachnida > Araneae > Uloboridae > Uloborus > Uloborus diversus. The sequence continues at coordinate 65,354,673 of NC_072737.1, read as the reverse complement.
AGTTTCTATGAGTTCCCGGTAAAGACGCTCATTAATTTTTGAAAACGTACCGATTTAACTATTTTAGTAGTAAAAATCATGTTTTTGAGCTTTTTCAAGGAATTGCAGTTAAGTTTGGACTCAATGACTTACTATTTGCTAGGTGAATTCAACGTCTTCAAGAAAGAAATGCATATTCGTTTTCAGTAAATTTTAAATTGTGCTATGCGCAAAATGCAAGGCGTGTTTTTTTAAGAAAGTTTCGTTTTGAAATAAGTAAAAAAAAAAACGTAGATACTTTTTTAGCAATTTTATTTTACATGAAGGATTGTACTTTATTCTTGTTTTCTGAATAATTTAGCATCAACATGAGGGGCTTACCATTTCGTACAACGAGCTTTTACACACTATCATCATAAAAGCCTGCCGCCTAATTTCTTAGCCACTGCAACTCGGCCATTTCGGTATCCAGTGTGAGCACAGCTTACAGTAATTTAATCGTTCCATTCACTACTGCATAAATAACTGTTCGACAAACTTTAAGTAATACATAAAATACAATGTCAGCTCAGTTATTCCATCCTAGGACTGTAGTTTCGTGCTTTTTAGCACTCTAGAGCCCGAAATAGGAAGTAACTGAGCTGGCAGTGTATTTTATGTATTTTTCCCTTAATACTTGGCTTAGGGCGGTAACTTACTGCAAAATACCTTGCTTTGCCATCAAACTTTGAGTTGAACTGCTCCATTGCTGCGGTCACTCGTCTGGTGTGCTAATTCTACATTAGCCACCAGTTTGTTTGGCTCTCTTGGCTCCCTTAAGAGGTTTTTCGCCTCCAGCGCAGTTACTTCCTATTCCAGGCTGATGAGTGCTAAAAAGCACAAAACTGCAGTCCTCGGATGGAATAACTGAGTTGGTGGTGTATTTTATGTATTTCTGCCTTAGCTTTGGCTTAGGGCGGTAACTTACTGCAAAAAAAGTAAGTTATCAACTAACGAGATAATCCTAAAATATCTGTTTTCAAATCATCAGTTGTGACAGAAGATCGCCCTCCTCTGTTCGTGATGCCGCACGTATATAAACAACATTTACTCAGTTGGAGACCTTATAATAGTTGTGGGACTCCTGATTGGCCAGTCGACGCAAATGTGTCAACCATGTTTTTCCCCCATCCAACGTATTGAACAAATTTCATTCCTCGGAAATTATAAATGTTTTAAATTCTCCTCCTATCTTTGCATAATGTCTAGAAGACATGTTTTGTTTCGAAATGAAACAATAATTAGAGACTGCAAAACAAGCTATACAGAAGACGGATGATGTTTTTACATGGTAGCCAATCAGCAGTCTCCAAATTTTTACATGGTCTCTACCAGAGTTAAGGTTGTTTATATGCATCAGGCACATTTGCGCGGCCATCTTTAAAGCTCGTTCTGACTCGGTAACTAAAATACTAACTTGCGTCAGTTAGTATTTCAGTTACCGTACAGTGAACTTTCAGTTATTGGCAAGCGGATCATCTGCGGTTCGGACTACCCGAGAGTCTTTTCATATATTTATATTTTTTAAACTTATAATTGTGTTATTGTATGCTTTTTTAATATATTTTTAATATTCAGTGTTAGTAGATTTTAATTTAACCTCTGCAAATCCGTTATTTGAATGAAACTTTGCAAAATTTATTACAGATTTTGGCACATTTTGTACAGAACACAGAGCTTCACCAAGTAGATGTATGGAAGTGCTGGAAATGAATATAAACGAGTGTTGCAGCATTCAGCTTTTACAAATATAAATTTCACAATACCTGCATAAATGTATACAAGCTTACGTAAAACCACAAAAAGCTTTACAAAAGCTTATTTAAAGCTTACGTAAAAGCACGAATTCTGTAACAATGAAAAAAGTTTAAATGACGATCGAAAGAGCAACGTGAGACATTTTTTGACAAAAAAAAATATATATATGTTACCTCTTCAGCCCGTTATCGAGATTTAAGGTCTTAACATCTGCTAAAACTAAAGGAAAGTGCCAAATTTAACACCAGAATTACGGTGGTCTTCGTATACCTAGAATTACGGAGAGAGTCATTTTGACAACCTGAGAAGAAATCTGCATAGTTTCTTATTTTATATAATTGTAAAAATTGTGGTAAGTGTAATAGTTTATGAAATATAAATTCCTAAAACTGGGATATTCTTTTATGTATAACTTTTTCCCTTTTACAACGAAAATATTCCTGGTATTGATACAATTTATTTCAGATCACCGATATTTCCTACCTCGAATATCTTACATTTGAAAGACTATGCAATATTTTTCCTAGACCTTTTCAGACTTTGTTTCCTAGCAACTGATGCTAAGAGAAAATGTTGCTCTTGAATTCCTAAAAGGTTTCCTTTTCTGCTTCACGCATTTTTATCAGAAGATAAATCTAAAAATAATAGGCGGTAACCAGAGATTTGGCAACTAAATGCCTTCTTGCCGAAACAAAAATGCTCATAAAATATGAAAAGTACCGTGAAAAAAATATTAAGCTACACACAAGATAAATATGGTAGCGTATTTTATCGCCCTTTTTGAAAACGATCTGGGAATGATGTTCCTTTTAAGTGCTGTTTTAGTGTTCGCAGACCATTTAAGCCGTTGAGAGCAAAACTGGTGTAAGTCAATTTAAAAAAGAAAATAGTTTGAGTAGTTGGTTAGTAGCCACCCAGGGACGCTTCAAACTAAAATTTTTTGGAAGGGTGGAAATTTTCAATTTGCTAAATGGAGCTCCAAATCTAGCCGAATGGAGCTTCATATTTCCCCGAATGATGAAAATTTTTCCAAAGGAGCTCCAAATTTCCCCGAATGATGATAATTTTGCCGAATGGAACTCCATATTTCCCCGAATGACGATAATTTTACCGAATGGAGCTCCATATTACCCCGAATGATGATAATTTTGCCGAATGGAGCTCTCTATTTCCCCGAATGAATTTAATTTTGCCGAATGGAGCACCATATTACCCCGAATGATGATAATTTTGCCGAATGGAGCTCTCTCTTTTCCCGAATGATGATAATTTTGCCGAATGTAGCTCTCTATTTCCCCGAATAAATTTAAGTTTGCCGAATGGAGCTCCATTTTTCCCCGAATGATGATAATTTTTCCGAATGGAACTCAAAACTTCACTGAATGGCCATAATTTTGCCGAATCGTCATACAAAATTTGCATAGTTAGAATATTTTTGGGAGGTCACACTGACCTCCCGTCGCCTCCCATCGGGGCACCCCTATAGCCACCTTTGCCCAAAACACGTCAGCTGTTCCGTTTCACTGTTACTCTCTTTGGAAAATGATTGAACCTTGACTTACACCATTATTGCATGAAGTAGAATGATTTTGAAACTAATTTCTGATGGTGTAAATAACGAGTAAAAAAAAGGGACTAAACGCCACTTTTGCTCTCAACGGCTCACTTGTAAGAGCGATAAAGGAGAAAAAAAGATTTGCAGTTACTGAATTCTGTAATTGCATTGACGATTGTGAGGGAGTAATAGTAACTTTTTACACGATTAGAAATCCTCCGGAAACAACAGTATCAGGGAAGATTAAATGTGCTTAGTATTAAAATTTTATCCAAGAATAAATTGTTTGATAAACTAAATTCTGTTTTTTTTAGCACATTAGGAACACCGAAAAGTAATGCCGTTTTCTTTAAGCCGTACATTTTTAACATGTTTTTATTTTTAAATTTTAATATAATTAACCTGATTATCAGCTACTTTTCGTAATCTAGCAAACAACTTTTCAATCCTGGATGGATAAAATTATATTGATTTTGGATCAAAATTTCTGGAGATGGATAAATAACAAACCGCTACCGCGTCTGAATTGATTTCTACGGACAAGATAGAAAACCCGAGAAAATATAAATTCATATTTTACGATTCATTTTCCCATTTTAGTCCTGAATGTGAATCCGCTAGTAATTTATGTCGAGAAGAGAAGTAAAATATTCTGAAGAAAAAATGAGCGTGTTTCAAGTGTCGAGTCATTAGGAAGCATATTTCCCGACTTTGCAAAGCAAACATAAAATGTAAGCATTGCAAGGGAAAACATTCTTTAATGTGTTTCGCTAAATGCAAACCAAAGTTTAACGAATATAAGAATATCCCCTCTTAAATTTCCGTTCTTACAAACAGATCTTCGTCTAATGAGGTTTGTTTGCAAACTTTAATTGTGTGATTCGAAATCAAGGTTTAGTATATTTACGAAAATTTGTGCATTAATTCCGAAAGCTGAAACAGTTCAATGCATTGAAACTTCAAAGCGGGTTGGTATAAATTTTAACGATATTTTGCAAATAGGTACAACATTTTTGTATAAAGAGAATAATAATGAAATACAAATTGCATCCCGACAAAGAGAGTGGCACAACCCAAAATTTGGGGAAAAGCAGCTAACCATTGATTTAAAATTCAAATTTAATGCACTTTCTAGAGACAAAACTCACACAAAATTATATTATAAAGGGTGTTCCCGTTTAACCTGCAAGTACTCTATTTCCGCTACCGTTAGTTCCAGATGCATACTTCCAATTTCAAAAATTTTCGAAATCAGATGCAAAGATAAGAAATTGATAGTTTGAAGCAAAAAAATAAAATGAATCACAAAACGCAAAATTTAACTTTTTATGCGGGCCTTAGATCACTTAACTTACATTTAAGGGAATGATCTCCAATGAAAAAATATTAGTAACACAAAAAAATTGACATTTGTGCAACCAAAACTAAAGTAGATTAGTCCGACCACAAACTAATGACCCTTATCAATCAAATGAGAAAATGAGTCCATCCCTTTAAATAGCAGAGAAAGAAGCAAGGGCGCGTGTCATATTTTAGACGATTGGCGATATGAAAAAAAAAAAAACTTATGTACTCCTAGTTAGGGGATCTAGAGCCAGTAAAAAAAAACACATTTTGTTTTTTTTTATTCATTTTAGTTTCTTCTTCAGTCTTTCAATATTTTAACTTTGCATGTGATTTTGAACATTTTTGCAATCGGAAGTATGCATCTAGGACTGACGGTTGCAAAACTAGAAGTATTGCAGGTTAAACGGGAGCATCCCTGTACATCTGATGCACGGTGACGCAAAAAAAATATAATCCATAGTAAAACATCGTAATTTAAAAGAAATATTTTCGAACTTTAAGTATGGATTATTAATTTAGACAACAAAAGCTAACCAGTAAACATCAAATCCTCATACATATACAATGGCGAATTCACTGATCGAGTAACGCTCCTGACGTCACCAACAATGAAACTTGCGCCACGGCATGATAATATGATAATATTTTTTCGTAATGTTTAACATGCATGGAAAGGCTTTATTGTGACATGGCTGAACTCGATCCGATAGCTTAACTGTTTTAGTGGTAAGACTATCATTTCCAGGGGAATGAAGAAACGAAAAAACGGTCAACATGAACGCTACCTACTGGAGATAAAGGTTCATCCAGTGGAGTTAAGGTTAAAATTTCAACAATCAAAATATCACCAACCAGGCAATTGCTTCGTTCAAATGTAGAAACAGTTTTCTCCCGTCATACCTTGACGGGCGATTTTCGAGTTATAAATGTTTTGTAGTATTTAAGATGAAAGTGCGTAAAACCTTGTTTTTTCCTCCCATTCTGTTTTTTTTTTTTTTTTTTTTTTTTTTTTTGAGCAATCACGATTGCTTATTGTTCTCATTTGACTGTTCGCGTCGACTGGCCTCACGATTCTGCTCCCTCTTGTCCCTTTCCTATAATCCCCCGATGATAGGAAAAGCCTAAAAACAAAATACAGAATTTTATTTGTTTAAATTCGAGAAAACAAAATGGCAAGCGATCTTTCTTCTCAATGATTTTCTTTATGCTCAAAGAGAGTAAATTCTTTACTCCATGTTCACGCTACAGTTTTTAATAAAAGCATTGTTATGAAAAGTTAAGTACTGAATAATAATTTGAATGGAGGAAAGCTTTCGAAAAATAAGGTTTTTATGTCGAAATCTAAGTGTCATAATTAATAGTTTTTAATTGATATCTCCGCTAATTATTATCGGACGATTATGTTAAGTAGACAAACATGAAGACGGGAAGATTACGAATCCATCGATATCTGGCTCGATGGTCAGTTCATTGGCGTTCGGGAGAAATTACTTGGACATAGATATATAGATGACTACATAGATACATAGGTACATACATAGATACATATGCTCAGTTTTTAATTATATAAGAAAGACAAGCGATATGATGGGAGATATAGGGGAGAGTGTTGTACCTTGGGACACTTTTCATATTTTTATTTTAACGTCAATTATTTGAATCAAATTAAAAATCTAAAAGTCACATTAAAATACCTCAACTTATTTCTACGCAATATATTTTTTTTAAATTCAGATAGTTTGAAAATAAATATTGCTAGCCCTATGAAGTAAGAGTTCCAAGCTGTCCCAAGGTACATTATCCTTTTGTACTTTGGGACACATCCTGTTGTACTGTGGAAAAGTCTTCAAGATTCAGGAAACAGCCATATACTTGAGCAAATTTTGCACAAAGAGACAAAAAAAAATATTTTCTTCATGGTAATGAATTATATCATAAATAATGAATTATGAATAATTCATGGTAATGAATTATATCATAAATAATGAATTATGAATAATTCATTATGAATGATAATCTAATATAAAATGTTTTTAAAAGACTACATAAGATTATAACATTGTTCCATTTATCTAAACATATCTTAACGATTAAGAACCATGCATATGTTGTACCTTGGAACGTGTCCTAAGGTACAATATGTTTGGCTGTCCTGAAGTACAATCACCACGTGGTTTAAGAAAAAACCAAAATGGTGGACAATATAGATGCACTGTCATTATTTTCTCATAACCAAAATATTTAAAGTACTTCTCTTTTATAACAAAATAAAATACAGTCGATTAGTTTTACAAATACAATTACAGAAAATGAAATAAAAATGAAGAAAATATTTACTTTGGAGTCATGAAATTTTCTTTCGCTCACAAAATCGTCAATTTTACTCATTTGATGCTGATTTGTACTATGGCACCATTTAGTGGTGAAGGTTACTATTAGAGATTACAAAAACATAGCTGCTAAAAATAGATTCTTAAAAATTAGCAGTGTCCCAAGTTACAAACGTCCCAAGGTGTAACACTGTCCCATATTATTTTATTGTTTTTTTTTTTCATAAAAATTTAGAGGAACGACGTTTAAAAAGTACGTATGAGTAAAGGCGAACAATCTCAAACGTACAGGAAACTCAAAGAGATCATGGAAATATCTTTTGAGAATAGGAAAGAGAGGGAATAACAGAGCAAATTCCAATTTCTGAAAATAAAATTTAAAATGCTGCTCATTTATATCATACTAGTCCTACCCGCACGGCTTTTCCCGTAGAAGAAAATTAAAAGGCCATTTGGTTCTCATGTATATTTACAAATAATGGATGATGAATTTCTTGTCAATTGGCTATGTTCATTTGCTTGCCCATGTTACGGTTCCACGTCATGATAATTTGGTAACTTACTTTTCCATGCTGTGATAATTTGCTCGGTAAAATTTTCTTAAAATTGGAATAGAAAAAGGAAAAAATCAAATTTTCGAAAAATCGCTTCCAGATGCACACCCCCATGCTACAAACTAACTTTGTGCAAGTTTCATGAAAAATCACCGAACGGTCTACGCGCTATGCGCATCTCGGAGATCCAGACAGAGATCAAGATACATGAGACACAACGCCAGCTCAGTCAATTCCAGCCGAGGACTGCAGTTTCGTGCTTATTAGCACTCATCAGCCCGGCATAGGAGTGACTGAGCTGTATTTCTGCCTTAGCCCTGGGTATAGGGCGGTAACTTACTGAAGAGATCAAGATATCCAGACAGAGGTCCAGATATCCAGACAGAGAATTAGATATCCAGACAGACAGAGAGACTTTCAGCTTTATTGTTCGTAAAGATACCTTTTAAAAGAGTCATCTTTACTAACTTCAGTTTTTTTTCTATTTGATTTTTGCTTTCTATGTATTTCAAGTATTTTACGTTTATCTGCATTTTACATATTTTTAACCCAGTCCTTTAATACACGCAAAATCGGGGTTTCACTGTACTTTTTATAGCAATGCTCTAATGTTAAATGCTTAAAATTGCGACCACCAACCTTGAACCATCTCGGAAGCGTCGAAGCGAAGATTTTCTTTACGATTCTTATTTTTTTTTTTGGGGATCGTATGTGAACGCATCACCCTGACCATACATTTCCATACAAAAAAATATGTTTGAAAAAGCTTTACCATCTCCCAAAATTTGCCATATGATCGTTAGAATCATACTGTCTTCATAAAAATATTTTATTTCAATTAATAAAAAAAGTACGCTAAACGCTTTTTTTTATTTAGAACTATGGCTATCCCCTTTCACATTGTTTTCCATTTACAATCTGATACTAATTAGGCATTTTATTTAGAATTTGACACAAAACAAATTAAGTCACCTTGTATTTCATATATAAAATGTTTTGGAACATTATCCAAAAATTAATTAAAAAAAGCAATTACGAAAGTTCGTTGAAAACCACCATGAATTGAAGATACAATATTTGCTTTTGACATGTTTAAAAAAAAAGGTTTTGCAAAGTTTTGATCAAGAAAGCAGGCATCGCAGTAAAAACAACTTTCTCTAATTACTTTATTTTTCATCGAACATCGTCTATTCTGTGAATCAAGTTTTTAGGACGTCTTGGCTCTTATCAGTTACATTTTTATCTTAAAAGATTGCTTTCTTTGAGCAATGAAGAACAAACTTAGGTGAAAATATGCAGTAAAAAAATGAAATGATGTTAGACACAAAGCTCTGGAAGATGTTAATTATGTTTAGTGGACATCATCAGGGCAGGTATTTAATTACAGTAAAAGCCAGAGAAAAAGTTTTTCTTTCTTTTTTTTTCCAGGCGAATGCGTAATATGAAAGCAATTAAAACTGTAATCTTAAGTTTGACCAACAAGTAAATTAGTTTTTTTTAGTGTTGTTTTTTTCAATGCATATTTGATAAATTCATGTTTAAAACGTTTAAAGATGGCGTTAAATTTCCAAACAAAAGTACTCTGTGGAGTAAAATTTTTTTTTTTTTTTAGTTTCCTTTTTTTTCCAAAAAAAAAAAAAGTAGCTGCTTCGAAACCTGTTTTTTAAAAAAACCACCATGTATGAAAAAAAAATCATCTATATCTTTTCTTAATGCTACGTCTAAGAGAAAAAAAAACACCTAGTTTTATGAATAGCGTTTCTTTAATTTTTGACAGTAAACTATGAACATAATCAGAATCTCAGTAATATTCTCAACTTTTTCGAGCGAAAGAGTAACTTTCAGTGTTTTTGGTGTTTTGATCAAAAATATCCGAATTTCTCTTGTAGACGTTAATGTCATAGGCTTTTAAATTATTCAGAAAACCCCTTAGAACAGTCAAATCAAAAATTTAATTTTTGTACACGTTTTCTTCATGAGGTCTTTTTAACAAATTTTATTCAACGTAAATCGGCTTTTTAGGTTTGAAATTGAGGAATTTCTCATTTATCAAAAATATTTTTTTCTGAAAGAGCTTGATAAAAAACATGAGGTAAGTTACTTTTTTTTCTTAAGATTTGACTTATTTTCTCCCTTAAAAAAAAAAAAAATGTCTTAAACGTCATTTAGCCGTTGTTTTCATTTGAGCAGCTGACGTCACAAGTGAGTAAATCGCTAAGGTTACCAGAAAAAAGTTTCAGAACGCTGCCAAACTTCGCCAAATGAATATTTTATTTAACTGACAAATCTCGTTTCGCTAACAAATTGCTCGCGGTGCAAAAAACATTAAAATGCGATATCTTGCCAGAAAAGAGAATCACGCGCTCCGATTCAAGATGACGTTCATCACTTGTGACGTCACACGATAAAACATTTTGATTTAAAAATCAGACGTATTATAAAATTAATTAAAAGCTAAATGCTTGAAAAATAAACGTATTTTCTGGGTCCATGTTATTTCTTTTTGCTTATTCTACCAAAATCAGTGACAAAAAGTAATAATTTTGATTAAAGGAAAAAACCTCAATTATATCTACATAAAATTTAACCCTAAGTGCAAATGTTCTTTGAACTGTCCAATAGCTAACGAAAAATTTCATATCTAAAAGTAAAATGTGGAAATAAAGTGTCCAGACTGAAATCTTTAGAACAAGAACATATTGTTTGCATAGGACAATTCCTTCAAAAGTTAGAATAACGGGGCAGACAGATTGACCATCCAATCTCAAAATCAGACTTTCAGTTTCTTTTATTATTTCAAAATTTGAAAAGTCCCCGTCAAGGTATGACGGGTGAAATTACTTCTACATTTGAAAGAAGCAATTGCTTGTTTGGTGATATTTTGAAAGTTCAAATTTTAACCCTAACTCTGGTAGATTAACCCCAAACTCCAGTAGAATGCGTTCATTGTCGACCCTTTTTCGTTTATTCACTGTCCTAAAATTACAGTTTTACCAGCGAAACAGTTAAGTTGCCGGATGCAGTTCAGCATTGTCAAAATAAAGCATTTCCCTCCCCCTCTATGTCGAAGATTACCAAAAAAATATTATCAAATTATCATGCTATGGCGCGAGTTTCATTGTTGATGACATCAGCGTTACTCGATCATTGAATTCGCTGTCATATATATATATATATATATATATATATATATATATATATATATATATGCAATCATATCACTGCAAAAAAGTTAGCTAATGGTCGAAAAGGCATTCGACAAAAGCCTTTTTACCGTTCATAAGCTTACTTCTTTTGCATTGAATAAGGGCTTCATTTCAACCCCGAAACAGTGTATGCAGTTTCCCGCAAATTGTGCGTAGTGTTGTACAGCCGTGATAAGCGCAAAAGTGGTCTCTGCAGTTGAGTTCAAAATGAAATTCCCCTTTAAAAGTTGTGTGCCTCCATGTATTTGATTCAGATGAAACTTTTTCAGATTTTTTTTTTAAATAATTCCCGTCGTAGTATTGTATTAGGGTAAAATATTTTACAAAGAACCACCTGGTGACAATAACTCAATTTTGACAAAAAGTGCAGATACTTATTTTGTTTGTAGCTCGGCAGTGTATTATTATCTTTTACTTTCGGTTCAAAGGAATTGGTTTAATTCACACACTGAGCTTTTTTTCATGTTTCTCTTCATTAGATAAAAAATTCACGGGCACGTGGCAGAAAGGAAAGTAACAATGGTGTTTGTTTTAGAATAAAACGTAAACAAAACTAAAGTAAGAAATAACAACGTCAAAAAGCAGAAATTGCAGATTGCTGCAGACACGTGTTTCGGAGACAAGGAACGGCCTTTTCAATGCAAAAGAAACGAGCTTTTGAACATCCGACAAAAGTCAAGTGCCAGATAAGAAAACATCTTAAAAGATAAAAAGAATAGCGGTCTTTTGTCGGATGTCTTTTCCTCCATAAGCTCATTTCTTTTGCATTGAATAAGTTATCGTCTTAAGTTGAAAAAATAAATAAATAAATAAAAATTAAAATTAAAAAAAAAAAAAACGAATGAGTCGCAACTGTAGAATCAAGAGGGAAAATTGAAAATCCTTTAAAAAGCCTTACACTATTAAAAATTAACTACAAGTATTTTATTTGTTAACAGATAGAAACTAGCAACAGAAATTTTTTTTAAATCACTGCTCTTAATTACCTTGTCGGCCAACAATGAAATTCGGTTATCAATCGCGTGAATAAAGGCTTAGCAGTATGTAAAATCTGCTTTAAAAAAGCGTTATAATTCGAATTCTACAAAGCATGGAAGTTACAAACACATTCTATCAGAGGCAGAAAAAAATACTTTTTATTTTGGTACTGAAATTTAAAATTTTTAAATATGCTTTCACTGCAAAAATCACGAAAAATACTTACTTAATATCATCGTTAATTAATGTCATCCGAAGACGCAACCTAGCTAAGAACACTCTCGATCAACTTTAATGTCGAACATTTTTTTTTTCAAAATCGATCCATCCGTTTAGGCGCTAAAGTGTCACAGATAGACACACGGATACACAGACACGTCAAACTTATAACCCCCTTCCTTGTGTGTCAGGGGTTTAAAAGGTGTTCCCGGTAACGCCGAAACACGTGTTTGCATTAATCTGTAGTTTTTGACATTGTTATTTCTTACTTTACTTTTTAGCACAAAGGTATATACTGTCCAACCGTCACGAGAAAAGCACCCGCCGAATTGTCTCGGCCTGTCTGTTGCTATAAAATCGAGACGTGTCTCGCTTTCCCAAGGGAAGCCTTTTTGTTGGAAAAACCCGTACGACTGCACAAGGCGAGAGGACGAGTGGCGAAATGGCGCCAAAAACCCCCTTCTGCTAACCCTCGCAGAAAATGAACGAAGTCCGTTTCTACGGCAGTAGACCGTCTCAGACTTTGCGGCGGGAGCTTTTCTCTTGAAAGACAGACAGTATTTATCTTATATTATAAACAAAACTTTTTAAAATTTCTTTTAATGTTCAAACACAACGAAAAAAAAAAAAAAAAACCCACATGTGATCTTTCAACGAAGCACGGCCAAGGGCACCCATATGCAAAATTTTAAGATGGGGGGGGGGGGGGTAAAAATTTACCGCATGGTTTAGCAGAACATTTTCCCCATGGAAACCGATTTCAGTACAGATTAGAGACATCAAAATTTGACATTTTTAATAACTTATTCACTACTGCCTGGAAAAAATTTTTAAATACATTTTTGCAAAGAAAAAAGCACTAAAAGCAAGGGAGATCTCATTTCTAGGGGAGGGGGTTGAGTCCCTCCCCTTTTCCCCCCCTATATGAGCGCCCTTGAGCACGGCTATCTCATAAAAATGTTTAGTTCAGATGAGTTGACTCTCTTTCCGGAAATAGATGGACTCCAGTCAAATAATTGAGAAAGTATTTAGAGTGTTTCATGCCAGCTATAACATGCATTTTCTGAGAAAGACATTTTCATAGTCAGCAATATATTTATGCATTTGATCTAGGACGGAAAGATATAGTCAAGAGATTCCTTTTCTATCAACACGAAAATATTGAATTCCTGGTATAGTATTTGCTTCTGGAAGGGATGCGGTGTTCTATAAATGTTCCAATTGATGGTATATTCTAAGGAAATGGATTCCAAGACAGACTAGGGATTAATCAACTTCTGTTATCTCTACCGAAGGATCTGAAGATAAATTTCTATTTGAAAAATATGTATTTCGCCAGCAAGCAGCAAGTGTTTTGAAATACTATGTTTAGGGTTTCCTAAACAATCAACATTTTAAATTGTTGAATTTATATCAGAAAAATATGCATTAGCTGATTTTTAACCGCCTAAGCAAAAAGGAAGGAGGTCATAAGTTGGTGTGTGTATGTGTCTGTTTGTGGCATCGTAGCTTCTAAATGAATAGACCGAATTTGACCCTATTTATATATATATACAGGGTGTTACGTTTTAACCGGCAAGACCTCCATTTTCGCAACCGTTAGTCTTAGATGCATACTTCCAATTGCAAAAATGTTCAAAATCAGATGCAAAATTAAGATATTGACAGTTTGAAGTAAAAATAAAAATGAGTCAAAAAATACAAAATTTAACTTTTTATACGGGCTTCAGGCCTCTTAACTTACATTTTTGGAAATAATCTCCATTGAAAAAAAAATTTCAACACAAAAAGTTTGAAATTAGTACGACTCATACAGGGGCGGATTCAGGAGAGGGTCAGCTGACCCCCCATATGATTTTTTAGATCCGAAAAATTAGTACAGGAATCAATGTTAACTTCATTTTTTTTAACTTCCTTGCCTCTGTTAGGTGTTTCTTCTATGCGAGTCATAGTTCAATGGATTGGCTGAGTTTGATTACTGGGCTATTACTATTTTGAGTTTTTTGGTCATTTTCAAAAGAAGCAGTATGATCCATGGCACAGGTATCGACAAATTTAAGGGGTGGGGGTGCAATTTGAAAGGGTTTTGATCTCATTTGGGGAAGGGGTGCTCTGTTCCATATGAGGGGGTGCACAATTATTCTTGGGGGTATAGCCACCCCTGCTTAACTGACACTTTTTACGTATGAGGTATAACATGCTGAAGCCATTGAAACTTGACCCCCCTTACAAAAATTTCTGGATTCGCCCCTGGACCCATATTCACTGAGATATGAAACGCAGTGTTTTGTAACTTACACCACTTTACACTCGCCGTCAATAACGCCCTCTATTTAAGGGACAAAATGTTTGTTCCCATTCGTGTGTGTTATTGAGAAATTCTACTGTGTTTTCGAAAACCTATTTTTGCCATTTTTGTTATACAGTGAAACCCCAATTTTACGTCCCCTGAATCTACGTTTTCTCCACATTTAACGTTTTTTCATCTGGTCCCATCATCAGTTTCGCTGTTATGTATTTCCCGTATTCTACGTTTTCTGGTGTTTTACGTTCTGTAAACCTTTACCTTGAGACACGTTAAATCGGGGTTCCACTGCATTTAAATACCTACTATATACGTATTTTTATGATCTTTATCTTTTCTTTGTCTTCTTTATCTTTATTATTATTATCATTCAGCTTTAAAGAACATTTTTCGGAGCAAAATTATCATAAGATGGACAAGTAAATTACGAAATTATCATGACGTGGAATGCGAGAGCGAATGAACATAGCCAATTGGCGAGAAATTCGTCATCCATTATTTGTAAATATACAGGCGAACCGAATGACCTCTTAATTTTCAACTACGGGCAAGGCCGTGCGGGTACCACTAGTTATGCAATAAAAACCTTTTTTGTTTCTTTCTTTTCGTTGTTCGTACCTCAATCTCGTTTATGAAAAATGTTCTTTGAATTTGTCAGACAAGAATTTAAGCTAATTTGCTTTCCTTTTCGACACTATTTCCCTTTCAAACAATCTGTCACTTCCCCACTAATTAGCAATTTAGATTTACCCCAAGAGAGTAGCTGCATTAATAAAGATCATTAAAAACTATTATGAAGCCATTTAAACAAAATAACTAATACATGATTAAGATCCATTCTGTAAAACTTCATTTTAAAGTTTGAAGTTTAAAAGGAAAATTAAAAGAAGTTTTCGTTTATCTAACGTAACTTTTTGCTTGCTTTCTAATCATTTTGAAGTGTTTGAAGCAAGTTGTGAAAAATGTAAAGATAATGTATAACAAAATAGGAAACACTTTCTAGTTAGAAAAAAATCCATTAGTATCCTACAAATTAAAAGAGAATGTTAAAAATCTTTTATTTCTCCATTTGTTTACTTAAGATGGAGAGAAGAGCACTGAATCATAATTTATTTTGCTGCATTTTTTTCCCCAATGACGTTTGTTTTTTGCGATTTTTTTAAAAATAATTATTTTTTTTTATTTATTTTTTTGGCTCTTTTTAGTACTTGCGTAGATTTGAACATTAAAAATATTATTTAAATCTGCTGTTCTGCTGTTACATTAGGGTAGTTCAAAAATACATGCAAAAAAAAAGTTTCTCTTAGTTAACGGGACACCTCTCAATATTTTTAGACTTGTGGATAGTAATATATTGGAAAAATTTTAGCTTCCTATTTCAACTGAAAGACGGTGCCCAACCCCCTCCCCCAAACTTCATAAGTATGGAGAGGGTGGTTAAAAAAATACATTTAACTGAAAAATTAATGCTACATATTTAAATATACATTAGTAATATGCATATACATTGCAATAAAATAATTATTTATTTAAAAAAAAACAGCTGAGAAGAAATAATATGTTTCTAAATTTGTATCATTTTCTATGTTACAGCTAATGTTAAATTAAGGGGTCATTGAGCACACTTTTAAAATTTCAGTAAGAAGCTAAAACTATTATAGCATAATGCTATTAGTAAGTCTCCAAAAAATAGGGGCGTGCTGGACTGTAGCTGAAAAAAGTTTTTTTGAACCACCCTTTGTTACATATATTAAACAGTACAAATGAGGCAGTGAGAAGCAAAGGGATATAAGCTCAAAAATAAAAAATTTTGTGATAAAAAGTGCAAATGGTAGGTGAAACTCTCCTCTGTTATGTCGCAAGAGATGGTACTAGTGGCCCTGGTAGGTGCTGCTATACAGCATGATTTTAAAAAAAATCAATAAAAGCTTAGCTAAGGTCTGAACTTAAAATACGTTTTACTGGAAACTTTTTAAAGGTTAACTTTATAAACTTTTTAATTATATTTTTTGAGCAATCACGATTGCTAATTGTTTTCATTTGACCGTCCTTGATGTCCGGTTCCTTTTTCAACCCCACCACCCTCTGCAAGCGCAACTCCTCCCGGTAGCCGTTGTTCCTGGTCAGTGGCGTCCATGTCCTAGACACACGCACGCTTATACACATTCACATACATACACACACGCCAATATACACACACACAAGTCTACACATACACAACTATACACACGTAACCGCCCAAGAGGAGGGACAGGAACTGTTTCTAGAAACAAGCGAAGGGGTAGTAACCAATGAGTAGGGGCCTGTCCAGTGGCGCCGACTCCATGGGGCTTGAGGGGGCCCGAGCCCCCTCAAAAATATTTTTGAGGGGGCAGAGCCCCCCCCCCCCCCCCAATAAATCAAGAAAATTATAAGTTACATTATGCTTTTTAAACTCATAAATTTATCTTTTATTTTCCTTGTTTGAAGATAGTTTACCTTGTAAAATATATTCAGTAATGAGTTAAAACAAATAATCATTACGGTTGTGTAAGCAGGTTAACTGAAAACGAGTGGTGCGATTGATGATAGTGTTACAGTGCTGCGAGTACTGTAAAAATTTGTCCCAGTGCGCGAACTTACGGGTCAAGTCTGTTGCCGGTGGGCAGCGCTACGGCGCGCTCACCTAAGTGTTGCTGATCTGGAAAAATATATATGAGAGTTTGATTTGTATATAAAATGGGAGGCGTGATAGTTTTGAATACTTTTGGGTATCGTGTTTAAAAGAAAACCTTCACAAAATGATGATCCTTCCCTTCCTCGGAATCGACGTGTACCAAAGAAGTATGAAAACAATGAAGGCAGCTTACCGCACACTTTCAAAATCCCAAAGGAAAACATTTGACTCGCGCTACTTATGCGAAATAGCTATAACACGATTTTTTCTCCAGTATTCAGACCTAACGCGAATTCCTCACCGCAACACGAAAATTCTCGGAAGGGAATCGTGGTGTGTTCGTATCAGCTTTGTTATTGGCTACTAAAATTTTTTTTTTTTCATGAATGTATCTTTATCCTTTTACCATCGCTGAGAGTAGAAGTTCCCTTTTCATTTTAAATGCGAAAGTTAATGAAATATAATGACACCTAAGAGCGCTGTTTCATCTAAAGTTTGTGAAGATAAAAAAAGAAAGTTTCATGACAATTAAAGAAAAGCCAGAGCTTCTTGAAAAGCTGATGGTCAACTAAAAAATGCGTGGAAGGTAGCACGAGAATTAGGTATGAGTGATTCTTCCGTACATACAATTACAAGTCAAGAAAAGGAAATCCGTAAAAATTCACCGAGTAGTGTCTTGCAAAAATTTATGAAAATGAAAACTGCTCATGTATTGTGTACGAATATCATTAATTGATCGACTGTACAGTACAACTAAAGATGCATTTGCTTTTCTTACTATATACTGTGTCTACCGTATACCGGTTTATTTTTTCTTTCTTTCCCATTAAACATTGGTTTTGTACATCGTAGCAGTATTTTATGTTGAATAAAACGTTTTTTTTTTAAATACAAGTAAACATTCAGTTCTTTATGTAAGAGACAGTAATGTACAGTTAGTTAAGAGATGGTTTTTAACAGTTTGAGGGGGTGTTTACAAGTGTCTAAAATAATTGGGTACGTTTATACAAAATTTTACACATACCCTTTTCCACAACGCGAAAATTCAACCTACGCGAGAGGTCTTGGAATGCATCCCTCGCGTAAGACGGGAGTTGACTGTACTACAAGGCAATATACATTGAGGTTTGTAAAATGGTGCAATTTTGCATTATTGGGCGATTTACATCAACTGGACGCACACAGGTCATTGCAGTTGAACAAGAGTGCTTGCTTTTATTAAACAGAGGTGAAAGAGAAGAGAACATTTTGAAAAATCAACTGAGTTTTGTCAAAAATGACCTAGACATTGAGAGATTGCGTTTACACTTGAATATGTTAGCCGATGTCACTAATGTAAAAACAACTGGTCTTAAAAAGCATGCGTAAATTAAATTTCCTTTTTACAAAAATACTGTGTGTGTTTGTATTTATTTCCTCCGTTTTTCGAAGCCAAAAAATATGTGTCGGGCTTGTCGAGTTTTCGAGGTTCTAATGTTGATTATATGATTTTAAAAAAACTTTAAAACTCACTATTTTTCATCTCAAATTTAGAAAATTTCCTGCGGCATGCCCCCTTTCCCCCGATATTTTTTAAGTCGGCGTCTCTGGCAGTGCCCTTCAATGCAAGTCAAGCGCCCTACCTTTTCCATGCCTAGCTACGGCACTGCATGACTCCCCATAAAATAGAACAAAAAAATGTCTCATACTAAGACAAGTGACATGATCTAGTTGAACCAGAAAAATTTGTATACCAATTTTTGGATTGTTTTACTTTGAAAACGCCATGCCACATACTGTTTGATTTTTAAATTATACACACCAGAAAATATGTAAATTGGCATTTTCAAGGCACAACAATCGACCTTTATTTTGGGGGGGGGGGAACCTCCATGGGATTACATAAGCCCCTAAACCCCCGGTTATGACTGGGCCAGCCCCCCCCCCCCCCCCCAATGATTTTTGCAAGTCGGCGCCCCTGGTCCTGTCGCAACTCGTGATTGCGAAAAACATAATTTGAATTCAAAATTTCAAAATTCAAATTAATTTTTATTATTCGAAAGTTTTTGAACAATCACGATTGCTTATTGTTCTCACTTGACGGTTTTGATGTCCTATCATTTTATTTTCCCGCCAGCACCACCGTCGACCGGCTCCTCACGATGCTGCTCCTCTAGCGAACAGTCTCCAGGTTGCGTCCATATCCTACACACACACGCATACATAACACACCTACACAAACACACACATACACACCTACACACACACACGCACCTATACACACACAACTACACACACACCTACAAACACACACCTACACACACACGCACCTATACACACACAACTACACACACACACCTACACACACACACACCTACACACACATACACCTACACACATATTCATGCCTGCACACAGACACATACACACACACACACACTCGTGATTGCGAAAAACATACTTTGAATTCCATATGTCAAAATTCAAATTAATTTTTTTTAAAACTTTTTTTAGTACTTGCGTAGATTGTAACATTAAAAATATTATTTTAATCTGCTGTTCTGCCGTTACATATATTAAACTGCACAAATGAGTCAGTGAGAAGTAAAGGGATGTAAGTGCCAAAAAAAAAAGTGGTGATAATCAGTACACAAATGGTAGGTGAACCTCTCCTCTGGTATGGGCCAAGAGATAGTACTAGTAGTCCTAGTAGGTGCTGCTATATATAGCATGATTTAGAGAAAAAAATCAATGAAAGCCTACCTAAGGTCTGAACTTGAAATACGTCTCACTCAAAACTTGATTGAGTCCACTTACATGTCTTTGCTTCTCTCTGCCTCAAAAGTAATCAATAGCAATAAACCACCTGCACTATCATTTTAATGCTTTGGAATGTTGATGACAGATATTCATAGCTCTGGAAATCTCGATTTTTTTTTATTGAGAACGCTTGTATGAGGGATGTTTTAAAAGTAAGTACCGTTTTGAAATAAAAAAAAAGGAACAAGTACAGATTTAGCAAAGAAATTTACTGCGCAAAAACCTACCAGTCTTACGTAATTTTTTGAAACTACTCCCGTGATTTTCCAAGCATTTGTCATATCGTGGTACAGGTTTTTGTTTACCTATCCTTAGAAAGTTGCCATCTATGTAGTCAGCCATGGGGTAACATGCTCTGAGCTCATCCTTGATGTTGTGCCATCGATTGCCAAGGAAAGACTTTAGATGCCAAAACAAATGAAAGTTGCTGCGAGCGAGGTCGAGGCAGTCCGGAGAATGTTAAAAAAGTCCCAGCCAAAGAAAGTCCTGTAAGAGTCCTCATGTTGACTACACAGGCGGCATTCTTCTACGAAACGGTGTACAAAAACTTGCACCACGCTATGACAAATGCTTTGAAAATCACGGGAGCAATGTCGAAAAATAGCGTAAGATTGATAAATTTTTGTGCAATAAATTTCTTTGCTCTTTCTGTAATTGTTCATTTTTTATTTTAAAACGGTACTTACTTTTAAAACATCCCTAGTAATATTTCTAGAAAAGCTTCTGTTTAAGCTTATAATTGAAAAGTTTTATTATTATATTCGTTGGGAAAAAACTATCTTCTTTAGTTGAATTATGGCTGTATTATTAACTATATAAACTTAATTTTTAAAACACATACCACGTTTAAGTTATGATAAATTTGTCGTAGTTGTTGTGCTGTTTATGCCACTTGGGAGTCCGAAGCGCCAATCGTGAACCTGGAGAGGAAGGATAAATTTAATTTCCATAAATAAATGAAAACTGTGTAAGCACTTTAAATCATATATAAACATGTTTATTTAACACAAATCTATTACTATTATACACTTGTAGAAATACTGTGAACGACCCCATTAAGTGACGCTACATTAAAAGATGGAGTTTTGTCAAAAAACAAATAACAAAACTTATGAATAAGAGTTAGAGATATCTAGTTATTATACCAAGAACTAGACACCTGATCGGCAGCAAAAAATGTACCTACTTCTTGGATTTTTAGGCAATCAAACAGATCAAATTGCTGAGTTTTTAGTGAAAGAAATGTCTAAAACATGAAACGAAGAAGCTCAGAATGGCGGCAAAAGTACATTTTTCGCATTCTTCTTTCACCCCCCCCCCCTCAATCTTGCAATTGTGAGCAACGAACAAGCTAAACTCTTTAGCCAGGATATTAAAAAGATGAAAGAATGTTTAGACGTTGCCAACAAGGATGGAAGGCCATGTAATTAGGGATGATCTTTTTCGTCATTTTCTCTCATAACACGTGGCCAGTTTTCTCATTCATAACATAAGCCTTCGCAATATTTGTTCACAATATGTGTATGGAAGACGAGGAAATATGACGACCTGCACAGTTTTTTTTTTATTTTTTATGAGCGTAAAAAAATGTTAATCGATACTTTTCACCTGAAATTCTTGAGACAAACCTGAATTTATAAAACTATATGATTAACATGAAAATTATTCTAAAATTTCATGACACATCTAGTTATTTTTGGAAAATAAAATGTTTCGTCATCTTGCTCCTGACTTTAGGGCAAGATGGTGATTTTGTTTAAGAAAACATGAAACAAATTTATTTGTAATAATGGAGAATTTATTACGCATAGATTTATTACGCAATTTTAGATTAATATATAATATACAAGCAACGATAAAATTACAAATTTAAAACCCCCCGACTGTGTCGCAACTGTAGAATCAAGAGGGAAAATTGAAAATCCTTTTAAAAGCCTTATATTATTAAAACTCAATATCACGTATTTTATTTGCTATTAAATAGAAACTGACAAAGGATAAAAATTTTAAGTCATTGCTTTTAATTTCCTTGTCGGCCAACAATGAATTCGGTTATCAATCGCGTGAATAAAAGCTTAGCCGTTATTAAAATCTGCTTTAAAAAAACGTTATAATTCGAATTCTGTGAAATATAGAAGTTCCAAACATTCTATTCGACACGGGAAAAAATTATCTTTATTTTGGTATTAAGTTCCAAATTTTTTAATTGTTTTCACTGCAAAAATCGCTAAAAACTTTTTAGGGTTTTTAATTAATATTTTTGTTAATTAATGTTATCCAAAGATGCAACCTAGCTAAGAACACTCTCGATCAACTTTTCTTTCTAACATTTTTTTTTTTCAAAATCGACGCATCCGTTTAGGCGCTAGATAGTCCAGTCATTATTGTAAGTTCACCTCGGAATTCGAGATAGCCAGCTGTAAGTCTGTAAATATTTGTATATTGACACCCTAAAAGTTGTCTCAAAACCTACATATGGTAGCGTGTATGCAACTATTAAATTTCAAGGTCAAAGGTGACAAAAATAGTTTTTTTTGCGCTTTTTTTTTTGTAAATATCTCATTTCCTATGGGTTTTTTGCGTTTTGTATTTATTATCAATATTGTAGAATACAAAATTCTCTACAAACTTTATTCAAAAAAAATTTTTATACGGCGAACCGTTTTCGAGATAGAGGGCGGAGAGCGCGCGGTCACAGGATCACTTCAGGTCAACCGGTGCCTCCGGTCGAAAACGCGCCATATATAGTTGATGAACTATCGATAAATCAATGATTATAAATATTTGTCAATTTTTATTAACTATTATATTATATTTTATCCTCTTCTTCCTCTTCATCGTCGTCTTCGGGCTGCTGGTAAATTTCAAACTGGTCTTCATTATCGTCTTCAACGACATTTGTTTCAAGTTCTTCCATGATTTCGGATTCAAAGGTTGCATCTTCGTTAATGTCGCTCTGATATGGTAGAGCATTGAGACAAGTTTGCCCATTACATTGGCCACAAGCTAAAGAGCATTGCAAGCCCGCTCTCCTGCATCCACATCGCGAACAACAACCACTCTTGCAGTTGCAGAAAATTGTATTAAGCAAATCTTCTGGAGCAGGTGGTAAAATTGTCATGATAGGCTCCAGAAAATCGTTTCGCATTGCCCAACCCCATACCTGGGGTTCCAAATCATGCCCTAACCAAGTTTGAACTTGATAATACACTGGTGTGCAAAAATTAAGGACGAGACGGTGTTTTCAATATAACTTCGTACAAAACCTTTCCAAATCAAAACATTTAATACCGTAAGATCCCCAATACGTAAGGACATGTGTAATAAAAGCAACACATACTAAAAGAGAAATCAGAGGGATAAAAAGAAGCTTTATTGAAAAAGTAGCATGGAGCGCAGTGCGACTAAACACCGAAACATCCCTGTGATGGGTGTCCAGCAAGAAACATCCGGTCTTTAGTAGGGGATATGATCTCCCCCGACTGCTAGGCAGGTTTCACAGCGTCTGCCCATGCTGAGAATGAGGGTGTCAATGAGTTGTTGAGGCATTGCTGCCCATTCGTCTTGCAGCGCCAATCGAAGCTCCCGAATCGTTACTGGTGGTAAGGTACGAGCTGCCAAGCGCCTGCCTAGAAAATCCCATACATGCTCGATGGAATTGAGATCCGGAGATCGTGCCGGCCAATCCATAAGTTCAATATCCTCCTCTCTAAAAGCTGTTCGGCAGCTAATGTGCGATGACATGGTGCATTGTCGTCCATGAAAAGGAACTGCGGACCCATAGCGCCTCTAAAAAGACGCACATATGGAAGAAGAATCTCGTTACAATAACGGATCCCGTTGACAGAACCTGCGTGGAAGATGTGAAGGTCTGAACGACTACCAAGCATGATGCCTCCCCAAACGAGAACACCGCGACCTCCATACCTGTCCCTTTCAATGATGTTCGAGGGATGATTGCGGCTTCCCCGCTCTCTCCAAATGAGTATGCAATGAGAATCGCTACTCAGACTGAATCTGCTCTCATCTGTAAAGAATACTCGTCCCCATTCATTGTCTCTCCAATTCCGGTGTTCCCGTCACCACAGAGAACGCCTTCTCCGATGATCAGACGTTAGAGGTACACACTCCGTATAGGGCGTCGTGCAAACAGACCACCACCGTGCAGTCTTCTGGCCACGGTAAAACGCGATATCGGTAGTCCAGTCGCCTGTGTCGTGTGTCTAGCGATTTCTCCCGCTGTTTGCCGCCTGTTTCTTCTGGCCTGTAAGACAATATACCGGTCATCTGCGGGTGTGGTTCCTCGTGGACGACCACTACTGAACCCCCGGATAGCTGTTCCTGTAGTTTGAAATTGTCTCCAAAGTCGTGAAACGATGCTGTGAGCAATTCCGAACTCTGCAGCCACACTTGTCACACTGCGGCCTTCCTCCAACTTCCCTATGATTCGACCTGGGGTAAAAGCATCCAGATGTCGTCTAACAGATTGATTATTCGCCATTTCTCGCTGAGGCAGCAACTCGGTGTGATTTTAACCGACAACATGCTTTATACTACTCAGACACTCCCCCATTACGTCTGCCTGCACATCTGCGCATGTGCTACCGTACATCACTTTACTTAATCTCCTGATTGGTCTTTCTGTCCGCTCTGCCTCTTTGTTCAGCTGATATGCTATTTTTTAGACTTCGTCCTTAAATTTTGCACACCAGTGTATACACGTTTGAAATGTTGATGAGCATCTGCACTTGTTGCACTCTGTTGGTGGAATATTTGAAAGCTGCACAGTTTTATTAAATTTCGTAGACTTGATGTAATGCATATAACGAAGATGATCGAGACTTTTCACAGATTTCGGAGCATTATAGAATAGACTGCCAATAAAGTTTGAGTTCCACTCTCTAATAATCTCTGGGCCGAACAATTTTCTTTCTCAAATGCTGCAGCTAGTCCATCCAAATTTGTCAGTAACTTTTAAAAAATGATTTTTTTTCCCTTTTTAAAAAGCGCAGAAGTTGTGTCACAGCCACTTAATGCGTGCAGAAATAAAATATGTGTTTTGGAATGAGGATAATTATCAAAACTTTCAGTCCAGTATAGAACTTTTAGTCGAGTATTAGAAGATGCACTTAATTATTTTCTATTTAAAATGTAATTAGTGTAAATGGGAATATAATTATATTATGATTTAAGTTTTTCCCTTAATTATTTTTTAATTTTAGGAAACGGTTATCAGTATTATTGAATAGATATAGATTTAATGCATGAAGAAAATGATAAAATATAATATAATAGTTAATAAAAATTGACAAATATTTATAATCATTGATTTATGGATAGTTCATCAACTATATATGGCGCGTTTTCGACCGGAGGCACCGATTGACCTGAAGTGATTCTGTGACCGCGCGCTCTCCGCCCTCTATCTCGAAAACGGTTCACCGTATAAAAAAAATTTTTAAGCAAAATTTGTGGAGAATTTTGTATTCTACAATATTGATAATAAATGCAAATAGCAAAAAACCCATAAGAAATGAGATATTTACAAAAAAAAAAAAAAAGCTCAAAAAAACCGATTTTTGTGACCTTTGCCCTCGAAATTTAATAGTTGCGTGCACCCTACCATATGTAGGTTTTGAGACAACTTTTAGGGTGTCAATATACAAGCATTTACAGAATTACAGCTGGGTATCTCGAATTCCGAGATTCTTACCTAATTTAAGCTTAAATGACTGGACTAAGAGTGCCACAGACAGATACACAGATACGTTAAACTTATAACCCCCTTCCTTTGTTTGTCGGGGGTTTAAAACATAGCGGTAAGCAATGCGAAGGAGCTTGAGAAATAAGTTTTTAAACTGGTTGATTTAGATATGACACAAAAGAATTATCGCGGGTTGACGAGGGGAAAAAATCGGTGGTTGAAAAAATGCTACATCCAGTGGCTGCAATTTGTTGAGTGACGTGCGCTGGAAACTCAACCATGGCAATATAATTGTCTCTGCAGGAAATGAAGAGTTCGTCATCTTGCCCCCATATGGCAGAGATTTTCAAACTGCCATTTTGCATAATTGGGTTGTTTTCGAAATTTTAACACTTTTCAGGTCTGAGCTATTTCGACCCCATATTTCCCTCCAGACTGTTTTTTTTTTTTTTTTTGGCGCTTTTGCGTGATTTTTTAAAAAATACTTGGAAGATGTGTATTCTAGTAATTTTTATTGTATTACATACTACAAGATGTTTTCTTTCGTAATAAAGGAACTATTTGAATGAAATAAAAATCAATTTTTAGTAAGAAATTGTCGAAAAAAGCATGTTTGAAACTTTAAAAAAAAGTTCTGCATAGGAAAACATCATTTTTAACAATAAACGTTTACCCAGACTATTTTAAAAACTTACCTAAATCTTGAACAAATATCTGAAATTAGGTTAAATTTGTAAATAAGCATTATTTAATAAAATTTGCATTTGTATGGTACATTTCAAAGCTCAAACTCGAATTTAAACCACTATTCTATTACGTTTCATGTAGATTCTGTTCACCAAAAACGGCAACCCGAGTTGCGCTCGGGCATAGACTCAAACAGTCCCCCCCCCCCCCCGAAAGAGCATTTTTAAAAACATAGAAGTTAGCCATTTTTTTAAACAATTAGACAAAGTTAAATATATTTTAAAAATATTTTAATCGATGTGCAGATTCAATTTCATTTTTTACGCTTTTGCGCATGATATCTCAAGTGAGAAAATGCCATTCACAGATGCCATTAGAGCATAGCGCAATATTTAATTCGCTTCTTTATTTTCATGTACTGGCAATACGGTTGACAGCAAAGCGTAAACATTAGCGTAACAGTGGAATAGCGCGCCAAAGTACATCACTTGTGACGTCATAAAGACCACACCTTATTTCTAAAATTGGATATTAAAAAATAACAATAAAACTGCTATAGAAATAAAAGTTTTTTCTAGCTTCGTGATATTAATTTTGTTTATTATATCAACTTCACTCATTAAAAGTAATACTTTTGACAAGAGGAAACAACCCCTTTAGATTAAAATTCAGTCAGTTATACGTGCACTCTGTAAGTCTATAGTCTGTATATAGCTATAGTAAGTCTATAGCTATAATCTGTTGCCTGAAAAAATCAAATACGAAATTCTTCATATTGTACCGCGTTCCCCCATACGTGCATTATTATTTTGTATAAAAAGTCAAAATAATAGCAAATAAACACGTTTCGATTTGATTTTAAGTGTTCACATTGCAATTACACGTTTATGAAATTCAAATTCATGAAAATTTAAAGATTTTACGTGTTACAAAAAGTGCGTTTATTTTTTTTGTGTTTAACAGTCTCACATTAAGAGAAATCAGTTTGTTAAATAAAATTTTTGCTTTGCTAAAAATTAAATCTAACACCAAAAATGCTAAATTTTTTGGTGTTAGATTTAATGGAGATTTATGAAGACACCAAAAGATAAGGGTTTGATGAATGAGTGCTGGTTTATTGTCACAATAAAAACATTATATGCCATGATCAAAAAAAAGTATAGTGGTGTGTACATAAATTATAGCCATTACTAGAATAAATACTGTTTGACCTTGCTGATCAGCAAAAAGATTAAAATGATAATTTACATATCAGAATTAAAATATGATGAGCATTCAAAAATTATTATACTACATTTTAGCTTTAAACTATTGCAGCACAGGTGATCTATTTACAGATGATATGGAATGTTACAAAAATAAATCAAACATACAACCTCTAATGTCCAGACGCACGTGGATCGACGACACTTTCACTTTTCTAACTCAAAATGCTATTTTCACAAGAAAAACACACAAATCGCCCCGCACACGATTTGGTGAACGGTTGTTGATTTTCTTTTAGCGCTTTTTGTTACTGGAAAGTTAAATACTTTCCCGATGCATCTGGATCTCCATTCGTGAGCATTGTGCTCATTAGATGCACGTGAGCCGGCAAGGAAACTTTTACCGTTCTTTCTATCTTTCCATAAGGCGTCTGCAAAAAATTAGGCGATCAAATCAGGGATCCGGATCTCCACATAAAGATCACTAAGCAGCATCGGCGGTTGTTGAGGTATATTTGTAACACTTCCAAAAATTCTCTTTTACACCATTGCAGCTGAGACAGTTCCACACAAGTTGTGTGCGTGACCCCCGAACACTAAAAAGTGCCGGGGAGTCGATGAGGCTTCTTAACAAAACTACATTCTTGTAGAAAATTCCACGAACTACTGAAGAGTTGGAAAAACTGAGACCACGCCGGAATCTCACAATTAACTGTGCGGTTGCAGTTACAGATGGTCGAAACCGCGAGGTAGAAAAAGCAGCTTGGTGCGATAAGAGTTATCACATGCGTGGAGGATGAAAATGCAGTTGGGGACAGGTGTGGCAAATCATGATTGTCACATTCCTCCCCCCCAAGAGAAAATCACGTAAAAGGTTAAATAGGCATTTCTTGAATAATCACCCGAAAATGAAAACATGAAAATTTGGTATATATAGAATACAACATGACGAACAATCAATACACAAATAAACCAGCAAAAATGTATACGTAAACACAAAACATAGGTAATACAAATAATACCAGAAGTCACTTTAGACTTTCGTAAAAAATCTATTTAATGGCTAAAAAGACAAAAAACCAGCGTGAAATTCGATTAAATATGTTAAAAGGAAAAAAAATTTTCAATCACCCATAACAAAAATTTTCTTTTTTCTTTAATACAGTACTATGTTGGACAAATTCTAATTATCTTCCATCACTTGCAATTTGCCAGACTGATTAACTTTTGACACATAAAGTAGTGAATTTCCACATGAACATTTTTTTTTTTTTTTGCAAATCATAATTTTCATATTCATTTTATGATTAAACTTTCTTAATGCAATGATTGCAAATGATATTTTGCTTATGCGCATAAATTAAAACTTCAGATGTTCAAACAAAATGTAATGCAGCTAAAAAATTCTGTATGTTTACATAGAGAAAAAATACATTTTTTGTTTATTTGCCAGTATTCATATTTGGTGGAGTAATGCAGTTCACTAAAAACTTTGTCTCTGTTGATCTATGAAAGCAAGATACCGACTGAAGAATGTGAACACAAGATAAATTTAAAAAAAAAATACTGCGTTTTGTGAGCTCTCAAAACACTAGAAAATACCATTCCCAAAAAATATCAAAAGAGAAGAGAAAAAAAAAATTATGCACTTATCACCTATGTGTTGACAAAACAGATGAGTAAAAATTTCACTATGCAACAAAAACATTTTTTGTGGAAGTTTTTTAATTCATTAATTTGCTAATTGCCATTTATGCGACATCATTGTTTACATCATTTTCATTATATATTTCATTGATACTTTCATTTTGAGCATTTGTCAATTTTGCATTTAGAGGTACTTGTAAAAAGAGTTTACTAACATGGTATTTTTTAATCAAATCCCTGCTATCATCATGAAATTCAATGAGATAATTGTCATTTCTCAATTTTCTAGTGATTGTATGAGGACCATCATATTTTGCACAAAAGGTGTTTGTGTGAGAAGGTATTTCTACAAATACTTTATCTCCCATTTTAAAGTTAGGAATGGCACGACCCTTAATGTATTTCAGATGTTTAGAAAAATACTCATTTTCATTAAATTTTACCATTTCCCTAGTCTCTAGAATATGTTCTTTGAGCAATTTTAGATATTTAGATGGGCTTTCCCCTTCATTAGATTGAGTAGTCAGTGTAGAAGGTAAGTTCAAATTCCTACCAAAGAATATTTCAGCAGGACTAAATTTAGTGACAGCATGTTTGGAACAATTATAATGAAGCTTAAAAAAAAGTAACCTATCGGACCACTCACAAACAGAGTTGGACATAGCAGACAGGCTTTCCTTCATTATTCTGTGAGTCCTTTCAATAACCCCGTTACTCTGTGGATAGTATATAGATGAATTTCTATGCTCAATATTGAGTGATTTCAAAAAATGTTCTAATTCCAAAGACTTGAAGTTAGGAGCATTGTCAGACAGCAGAGTCTTTGGAATTCCAAAACGTGAGAAATACTGATTCAAGGTGGAAATTATGGTGGAAGATTTAATGTTGTTTAAGGGTACAGCTTCCAAATACCTGGAAAAATGATCAATGATTGTTAAAATATAAAATTTTTGATCGTGTGACCTAGGTAGTTTTCCCACAACATCAATTGCAATTACTTCTCCACAGGTGAGATCTCTCTTTTGAATAAATTTTGTTGTTGTCAATCTTGCTTTAGGTTTATTTTCCATGCAAGCACTACAGTTGTTACAAAAGTTTTTTGTGTCTTTTAGCATCCCATACCAGGAGTAAGTCTTCTTAAGAAAATCATATGTTTTAGTGATACCAAAATGTGAAGCATGTGCAGACTTAAGGCATTCTAAGATTAAAGAGTTTGGCATGAAAATTCTGACTAAAGTTCTATGTGGCTTGTGTTTTGGGTTTATTCTGATCATAAGTACATTGTTATCCTTATTAATAAAAAATTTCTTACAAATAAATTCATCATTAGCATCTAGTTTGTCAATAATACATTTAGTATCTTTAGACTCCCTTTGTTTTTTGGCTATGTTTTCCAAAGTTAAATTAGGATTTGCCTCAAAGATATTAATGTTGTTTACAACCAAATTAGAACTAATTACTCTTGAAAGATAATCAGAAGGATTTTTTATGCCTGTTATGTGTTCAAGTCTGTAGTTAAATTGCTGCAAATACATAAACCATCTTGCAACAATCTCAGGTTGCTTATCCAATTTCAAATGATATGTTAAAGGTTTTGCATCAGTTAATATTACAAAAGATTTCCCCCCAAGAAGATGTTGTTGAAAATGTTTAACAGAATCATAAATAGCCAGCAATTCTCTTCTAATTGAAGGATATCTAGATTCGGAGGGTAAAAGTTGTCTTGAATAGAATTCGACTGGAAAAAATTTATTGTCATGCTTTTGCATGAGAATTCCACACAGAGCAATTTTACTAGCATCCGTTACAAGATAAAGTGTTTCTGATTCGACAATATTTTTCAAAGTAGGTTTTTTAAGCAGAGCATGCTGAATGGTATTAAAAGCTTCCTG
Organism: Uloborus diversus; assembly: GCF_026930045.1. Taxonomy (NCBI): domain Eukaryota; kingdom Metazoa; phylum Arthropoda; class Arachnida; order Araneae; family Uloboridae; genus Uloborus; species Uloborus diversus. Next base: position 65,323,813 of record NC_072737.1, on the reverse strand, counting down.
ACACTCATCATCCCATATGAATGTAGAATTTTTTTTTGTTAATTTTACAATTGGATGGACAATCTTAGCAAAGTCATAAATCATGTGACGAAAATAATTGATCATTCCAAGAAAAGCTTGGACCTGTTTTACATTTTTAGGAATAGGTAATTCCAACAATTTAGTTACATTATCAGAAGATGGTGAAAAGCCATTTTTATGTACATTAAATCCCAGATAGGTTATTTCCTGTTTACAAAGCTGTAATTTCGCAGGATCGAGTGTTAAATTAAACTGAATAAGTCTGTCAAAAACTTTTTGAAGCCATGAACAAAGTTCCTGAATTGAATTCCCTGCAACAATAATATCGTCGAGAAAAAACTGTACATTGGGACCCTTGATATCTCCTAGGCATTTTAGAATCAAACTATGAAAATACGACGTTGAATTGACACTGCCAAAAGGTAATCGTTTAGGAGCAAAATTTCCTAATTCACAACAAAATGCAAGCTTGTGTACATCTTCATCCCTAAGTTGAATTTGGAAGAATGCCGACTTTAAGTCAAGTACACAATAATATTCCTTTCCAGCTATGTCGTGTAAAATGTCTGTAATTAAAGGTAAACAAATTTTGAACGACTGAGTGACGCAATTTAAGAGACGATAATCTATTACCATTCTGAATTTTTGTTTTTTAGGATCGACCTCAAATGGTTTTTTTCTTACAAAAATGACCGGAAAACAATAATTTGAAGAACTTGGGATGATAATTTCAGATTCGAGTAAATTTTTTATTTCCTGCTTGGCAAAATCCTTTGCAATGCTAGGAATCGGATATGGCTTTGATTGAATTGGAAAATTATGCAACAAATTAAATTCAGGTGTGACAGCATTAGTCGAGCCAAGAGTTTGGTAAGACTTTGAAAACACCCTACTGTTTTCCATAAGTAAATTAAGAATATTACTCCTATCAGGTTCCTTAAGGTGTTCGATTTTGAAGTCAGATTCATTGAGTTCTTTTTTTCTTAATTCAACTACCTCTTGCATGGTTAGACTGTTTACATGGTAATTATGCTCAGTAGAAGCAAAAATATTGTCATAGTCGACATTTTCAAGATTTCCAATTTTTGTATTCTTATTCACGACAATGGTCTTATTAGAATTATTTTCAATTATTGTGATTATTTTCCCATCATTGACAGTATGAAGAGATTCAGAAATTGTGTAATTCAATTTGTTCTTAAGAGGGTTTAAGATGAGATGAGTCTTTAGCGACAAAGATTTTGGAACAGAAAGTGCTACAATTTTGGAAGAATTTGGTTCCAAAGTTATCTTTTCAAAAGTTTTTGCAATAACTTCCTCAGAAGGAGTTTTTAAAATGTTATTGCAAGCATTACTATTATTTGGAGATTCTTCGAAAAAGTCAAATTTGTCATTCCCCATAATTAATTGCTTATTTGGGATGTCTAAAAGAACTTGGTTGGATTGTATAAAGTCATATCCGAGAATAATTTTGTACTTATATTTCCAATTATTTTGAGTGATAAAAAAAACATTACTGAACCATTTATTGTTGATCTTGAATTTCGAAGAAACCGCAGATAAATATGGTATAGGAATATTGTCAATGGTGTGAATTTTGACGGATCTAGAAATATAACTAACTTTGGCGTGATTTTTTATTAAAGTTAGTGTACTAGGTTCAACCAGCGATAAGTTGGCACCCGTATCAATAAGAGCAGGCACACAAAAATTTCCAAAATTTAGATTAATAATGGGCAATGAATCAGAGTTCGACCCCTCACATGACATTACATGTTTCTCCATCACCTCATTTGGAGTCTGTGGGTGGTCTTGTGTCATAATGTTGTCAACTTTGTGATGGTCATTGAATTTATTTTGTTTTGAAAAATTTTGGTTCGCAAAATCATCAGCATGGGTCCTTGTGGAAGAATTGTTTGAAAATGAATCACAAGAACCCCTAACTAGTTTAAAGAATTAGAATTGCTCCCATGAAAATTTTCCTTAGCAAAATTTGAGTTATAAAATCTCTTCCCCCTATTGTTCCTGTTCTTTGCTTTGAAAGAATTTTGATTTCTCCTGTTTGGGTTATACCAACAATCAGCAGTACTATGTCTTTTATGGCAGATCCCACAGGAAATTCTTTCCACATTTGATCTCTGTCTACTTCCCTGTTTGAAAAATTGACGACCCCTAGAGAATGATCCCTGGACATTATTTACATTCTTGCTCTGAGTGTCTTCTAATTTTTTTGTCAGCTCCTGAATTGCCTTGTTATTTTCAATTTGGTTTTTTAGAATCATTTCAATTTCAGAATTTTTTGAAACATTGTTGCAAACTAAATCTGTATTGTTAAGTGCAGATTCAATATTTTTTGCAGCCTTAGCTACCTCATCAAATTTGGTGAGACCTGACTTAATAATATCAAGTTTAATATCTGGTCGGAGAGCATCAATTAATTTTTGCGACTTTAATTTCTCAGACAAAATTATCTTCTCTGCTGAAGAATTATCATTTAAGTCAACATACTGGGCAGTAATTGTTGATATTTCATCAACCAAGTCAGAAACAGACTGATTTGGCTTTTGATGAAGGTTGGAGAATTTTGTCATAATTTCAGAAAAATTTGATGTTTTTGAAAATTTGTTCTTAAGCGCCTTTGAGAGATTTTTAAAATTATCTAACTTCAGATTTTTAGAGGCATTACTTATGAATTGAAGTGCTTTTCCTGTTAAATTTAGCTTAAGAATGAGGAATTTTCTGTCCGAAGACCAATTTTCAAGCTGTGCAACTTGTTCAATATTTTCTAAGAAAAATTCTAAATTTTCCCCTTCTTCTCCAGAAAACTTTTCTATATTATATGCTAGCGACATATTTGTTACACTATTATGACTCCCCTTTTTGTTTGCCATGATGTAAATACAGGTGAAAACACAAATTCAATTTAACAAGATATCATACATAGAAAAACAAATCCCCCAAAATTTTGCATCACATAAAATTCAAAAAATTTATACTATCATTTCATGATACTGAAGGAAAGATTGTCAAACATATCTGAAATAACCATCATTCAACAATTCAATATGATCAAAATTTACCATGAGATACGTTGTGTGATACCATGCAATATCACTTCAATACACATTTTTTCTTGTTTTTTACTGCTACCCCTTACAGTTTGCATAAATGCACATATACGAAAAAGTTCATTTTAACCACAATATGGAAAAATATTTGTAGGATGATTGAAAAAACTTGTATTTTGAAATTAACATTTTGTTCCTAACAAATTTTTTTGAAAAAAAATTGTTTCAAATAGCCAATAACCCGGCACGAAACCAAACGGCACCAATGCTAAAGATTTGGTGCTAGATTTATGAAGATACAAAAAGATAAGGGTTTGATGAATGAGTGCTGGTTTATTGTCACAATAAAAACATTATATGCCATGATCAAAAAAAAGTATAGTGGTGTGTACATAAATTATAGCCATTACTAGAATAAATACTGTTTGACCTTGCTGATCAGCAAAAAGATTAAAATGATAATTTACATATCAGAATTAAAATATGATGAGCATTCAAAAATTATTATACTACATTTTAGCTTTAAACTATTGCAGCACAGGTGATCTATTTACAGATGATATGGAATGTTACAAAAATAAATCAAACATACAACCTCTAATGTCCAGACGCACGTGGATCGACGACACTTTCACTTTTCTAACTCAAAATGCTATTTTCACAAGAAAAACACACAAATCGCCCCGCACACGATTTGGTGAACGGTTGTTGATTTTCTTTTAGCGCTTTTTGTTACTGGAAAGTTAAATACTTTCCCGATGCATCTGGATCTCCATTCGTGAGCATTGTGCTCATTAGATGCACGTGAGCCGGCAAGGAAACTTTTACCGTTCTTTCTATCTTTCCATAAGGCGTCTGCAAAAAATTAGGCGATCAAATCAGGGATCCGGATCTCCACATAAAGATCACTAAGCAGCATCGGCGGTTGTTGAGGTATATTTGTAACACTTCCAAAAATTCTCTTTTACACCATTGCAGCTGAGACAGTTCCACACAAGTTGTGTGCGTGACCCCCGAACACTAAAAAGTGCCGGGGAGTCGATGAGGCTTCTTAACAAAACTACATTCTTGTAGAAAATTCCACGAACTACTGAAGAGTTGGAAAAACTGAGACCACGCCGGAATCTCACAATTAACTGTGCGGTTGCAGTTACAGATGGTCGAAACCGCGAGGTAGAAAAAGCAGCTTGGTGCGATAAGAGTTATCACATGCGTGGAGGATGAAAATGCAGTTGGGGACAGGTGTGGCAAATCATGATTGTCACAGTCGTGAAACAAGGAAAAAAATCAACTCATTAAACATAATTGGTGAAATTTAGAAGTAAGCAACGCTAGTTTTAATAAAAACATGCAAAAGAAAAGGAGTGCAGCGATAAAAGTGGAAAATGCATTAAGAAACAGCCGTAAAAGAGAGATACGCTTTCAATGAAGCTAATGCTGGAAGTAAATTTGAAGCAGATAAAAGGAAACCCCAGATACATTTAAATAAAGCATACAAATAAAGTGGATAGAAAAAATCAGTTAAGAGTAAGAATACGTTAAATAGTAAAAATCAGTTCCGAATGCAAGTGAAGTAGACAGTAAGAAACTGCAGATTTTAAAGAAGATGTGCAGTGAATTTAATCAATTCAAAAATACCAATCAATCTTAGTAAAAACATTAAAAACTTTCAAATCAAGTAAGTGGTTTTAGAAATTTTACGAAAAGTTTCTTTTCAAATAAATTCTCGCTTCCATATTGGTTAGTTCCAAGAAGAAATCACGGGAGAGTAGTAGCGCCTGAGATTTTCTTGGCTTAGCTTAGGTGGTAATGAGCAGTGAGTTGCAAGAAGAGGTCTTTCTTTATATCCGTCGAAAATGCAAATTTTATTCTAAAAATTCTAGGAATTTTTAGCGCAGTGCGGAGCATTCTTTATTTTTCTTTTACATTCAGAGCTCCGGGGTTATTTACCAAAATTGCCCAGTACTTTCTAAAAGAACTTTTTAATAAAAACTATCGGTTTCGAGCAGTTTCTTTTACATGGATAGTAAATTCGATGAAATATGCCTCCATTTTTAACGTTTTTATTTTTTATTTTTCAGAATTGCAAATGTGCAGCAAGATGAGAGGGATACTAAGAAAAGGGTCTGAAATAAAATTTAAGTTGAGACTTATCATTCAGTGAAGTTACGATATTGTATTTTTCGAGTGGAGGGGGATTCGCATACATCTTTCATTCACACACGCATATATATATGCATAAATATACAATAAAAACTTCGTCAGGGGACGCTTTAGATCACACATTAAAACGCGGATTCGAGAACCAGTGTCAAGAAAACTATCATAGTTATTTTAATAACTTTATCGCTGTCCGTACTGATTTTTTTTTCTGGGGGGGGGGGAAGGACTTTACTTGTTGATGCATTTGAGCACACGTTTTAAAACACGCTAGGAAACATTTGAAAATAAGAAACTAATACCCTGGTTGTAGCCAAAAGGCTGGTTCCGCATCTAAATTAATCCGACGCCAGAAAATCGCCCGTCAAGGTATGACAGGTGAAAATTGCTTCTACAATTGAAAGAAACAATTTCCTGTTTGGTGATACTTTGAGAGTTGAAATTTTAACCCTAACTCCAGTGGATAAACCCATAACTCCAGTAGATAGCGTTCATTGTTGACCGCTTTTTCGTTTCTTCATCCTCCCAAAATGAGTCTTACCAGTAAAACAGTTCAATTACCATATCCAGCTCAGCCTTATCACAATAAAGAGGATGTAGTGCAAGTCACGAATAACGCTGTCATCCTCATTCGCGCCATATAACTAGCAACTACAGTCTGAGTAAAAACTTTAAGGCCAGTATAATTTTCTTTGAAAAAAGGAAAATGAAATTAAAGGGATTTTAATATTATTGTATTATTTATTATTAATGTTCATTGGTAAGAAATAAGGCAACAGACAGGATTTGTAAAGCATGCAATAACCAGAAAAGCAATGGTTTATTTAAAGTTAGCATTTCAGCTTGAGTAAAAACTTTAAGGCCACTAGCATTTTTAAAAAACTGCAAGTACCCATACTGTAATAAATGTCACCTCAGTTAACAAGATTGTGGAAACCCTTCAACGTGCAGTTTTGTGATTAATTTCTTCAAAGTTTTTGTCCTACTTGTGACGATATCGTAAGGTAAAAAGTTAACTGTTCAAGAAAGAGGGCAGATTGAAGCTTTTTCTTCAACAAGGATAAGTAGGCGTAATATTGCGAAGAAATAGGAAGATCGAAGACTGAAGTCAACATTTTTGTTTGATTTAAACACAATTAGGGTAAAAAGAAAACCCGAGAAAACTTAAAGCTTTGTCCTCGTGCCATGGAAGAAGAGTTTGGAAATTATTACAGTATCTGAAAAGTACTCAACCAGGAAACTTATTCAGACGATAGGTTTAAATGTTTGTCAAAAACGATATATAACACAATTAGAAGGTGTGGAAATTTTATTAATGCTGCAAAATTGCTTAAACCTCATTTATTGAAAATGCTCAATATAGAGCGTTTCAACTTTAGCTAGGAAATCATGACCTGGGATAACCAATGAATACAAATAATTTTTTCTAACGAAAAGAAGTGAAGTTTGGATGGACCAAACGGACGGAAGTACTATTGGCATGATTTATGAAAAGAAAAAGAAATATCTTACAAGCGCCAATTAGATGGAGGCTCTGTCAGAACCTTAAGAGTGTTTTGCTTACAATGGTGTGTGCTCAGTTGCGTTTGTTTCATGTAAAATGAACTCACAAGCATATCAAAATTTCTTCTCAAGTCATCTTTTACTAAATGCTGAATTTATTGATGGGGAAAATTGAAAATATCAGCAAAACAATGCATCTATCCATCCGAGTAACAGTGCAAGAAATAGGCTCCAAGTAAATAATGTTGAAACTTTGAAATGACCAACTAAGTCTCCAGATCTTAACCCAATAGAGAACTTATTGGGTGACTTAGCAAGAAGAGTTTATGCAGAGGAGAGACATTTTATTTCATCAATGAAACTGAAATCTACCATCGAAGATGAATGGTAAAAAATGCATCCCGAATTTTGTCAAAAACTAGTTTCATTCATGAAAACAAGAATATTTGAAGTAATGTGAAGGAATGACTCCCACACAAGCTTATAAATATTTGAATTTTTGCCCTCATATGCTTTTTTCTATGTTGGCCTTAAAGATTTTACTCAGGTTCAAATATTGATCAGTAATATTTTCTGATAATGAAACATTTACAATTAATTTTTTTTTGTCTTTTTTACTTGTATTTAAGGTTAATAATTATCACTCATATGACTTTTTGATCCTAAGATCAAGATGTGTCCAATTTCTCAAAAAAGTGCACTGGACTTAAAGTTTTTACTCAGACTGTATGGCACTAATATCAACTACAGCACTAATTTGTGGCTAAATATTCAGCAATATCATATTGCATCACCTTTATGAAAAAAAAAAAAAAAAAAAAACGTATTTCTATGTATTAAAAAAAATACGTCAAAGAAATTGTTAAGAGGTACAAATTGTTGAGGGGTGTGGAAAACTTTTGATCCCTTCAATAGGCAGTTTGTTTGAAATTTTAGCTTAAAAAAATAATCATAAAAAACTAACTCGAAATTTAAAATAAAAACCCCCAGGTGCCAACCCCTGAGGCTCGAAGTAATTTTATACCAAATTTCAAGTCTGTAGGTGCTATAGAGTCTCCTGGACGCAGGCCCCACCACAGACTTTCTTTCACAATTTCTTTGACGTTACTTTTATACTTCCTTTTACAAAAAAGGAAATATTTTATTCTCGAAAAAAATTTCACTCAAAAATCGACTTTAATTTCCATTTTTCTCACCACCGAATGAATGTTGAGGTTTTTTTTTTTTTTTTCGACCCGACCACACGTGCATATATACCTAAGAACGTATAGACGCCCGAAATATCCAATTTGACTCGATTCTCGAGTTATTTACAACTAGTTTTCTCGCGACGTCTGTATATATGTATGTGCGTATGTATGTCGCATAAATCAAGAGCGGTATGTCCTAGAAAGTTGAAATTTGGTACGTAGACTCCTAGTGGGGTCTAGTTGTGCACCTCCTCTTTTGGTTGCATTCATGCGCTTCTAAAGGGGTCTTTCGCACCTTTTTTGGGGGGAAATAATAGCTAATTTTGATGCAAACTCAAGAGGTGTTATAACTTGGCGGAAACTTGGCGATATATCGCCAGTCTTTTGGTCGCCAAGTTTTGTCGCCAACTTGGTGACAAAATTTGGTTTCAATTTGGCCACTGTTGGTGATATTCAGAGAGTAAACAATTGATTCACATTAAATTTGCCAATAATGTGGAAATAATATTAAATTGGAGTAAAAGGAAGTCATGTAATTCACACATCGTCTCGTTTACTATATAGTGTAACGGCACCAGTTACAGACAAGGATCCAGTAACAGACAGTCCTAAGTTTCTTCTTTTCTTCGTTTTCTTTTTCTTTTCACAAATGAGATGCAATATGGTGTCGATTAATCCCGTCGTTGCGCAGATTTTAAATCCAAATTATCGAAAAAGGTATGATTGAAAACGAAAGACATGGGGGGGGGGGGACGTTCGTGTCGGCAAAACGGAGGTGTCACAATGAAAATGATGTGCTATAAACCAGTCCAAAATGAAAATTAAATTTTTGAATTTCGGCAATAGAATGGTTCGTTTCAGCAATGGCGATACAGTGAAATCCCGTTGCAATGCACACCAAAAGACGGAAATATTAGTTAAAGCTTAATATATGTTTGCTCCCAATTTAATTTTCATTACATAGCTTGAACTCTATTACAATGAAATTTCTGTCATTGAACAAAACTTGAGGCACGTTATAACAGGATTTAACTGTATTAAAAATAATTATAGCTAATCAATCAGTCTCTGCCGAATATCTGTATATAATTTGAAAATCTTTAATCGGATTTTCATAAAAATTCGTACTTCATTCCATTGCACTTTTTAGAAATTCACAACAAGGTACAAATAGGAAAGGAAATAAAATACAGTATAGAAGAATAGCTGCTCGTCATCATCAAAACAAGAAAAAATTGAGCTTCAGTTTCTCTTTGAATTTTTGTATGATCAATAAGTTCATCCATTCCCAATTTTAAACTAAGCTAAAAGTCTCATACATTTATTGATTCCACATTTGCTCTAAAAAACTTTGACTAGCAAAAATAATTATGCTTTCTTGTTGGATAATAGAATTCTTTATCTTTCGTATCGATTTCAGAAATTTGATGAGAGTGGTCGTTTCGTTCTTGAATCAGTTCGTTTGGAACTATTTTGACAATTCTCTTTTTGTCGCAGAAGGTATAATGGAATTTTCTTAATTCTTGCTTATTCGATACGAAAAGAATGTTAATATACATAATTACATTATTACGTTTTATGCAGGCTTTTTAGCCACTGGGAAACTAATGGTTAGGACATCCGTTTCGGTATTTGAGGATCCCGGATTCAATACCAGAGGCCATGACGCCGCCCCCCCCCCCCTCCTGAGAGTGCATGCACGATACGTGCTCAGTAAATTTGTAATCCCAAAAGTCCTGGATACCTGACGTTGAGCCATGCCAAACATGACCCTATGCCAAGTAAAATAAGGTGGAGAAAATTTCTTTCCCCTTCAGCTTCATTTTTAAATTTTGAAATTGGAGGCGACTGAAGGCGCCATCTCTTAACCATTAAACAGGTTAGCTATTTTTGAGCCGGATGCATTTTGATGTTGGGAGGTGTTATTTTCTCAATATTTTTCGTGTTTCATAATTATTCTAAGTATGAATTACTGAATGTTTTTAGTACTTCGTGTAGCATGTTATTTTAGGTCCTTGCATCAACTGTGTCAGCCAGCTTTCCTTTCCTCCTTGCGTATATATATATATATATATATATATATATATATATATATATATATATATATATATATATATATATATCTTTTATTATTATTCATGACCTTCTCTTTTAAAAAAAATGGTGTACGTGATATATACTTCACTTTGATGAAACAATATTTTTTCTTATTTTGATTCAATCCCTCAATTTTTAAATTTCCGAATAAATATGTAATTATATTTTTTAATGTTGCAAATACTTTTCAGGACAATTTTTTATAGTCATTGCATAAATCAATTTACATAGTAGAATGTTTTAGCCTTTTCCATTCACTTTAAATTTTCTGAACTTCGTGAGTTAAAAATAATACTTTTTGTGAGAATGACACCTCTATGCAAAATAAGGTATTTGTATCGTGATTTACGGGAAAAAATTTACAAAAGAGTATTTTCCCACGATGATGTAGGGGGTGTTGTACCTTGTGATGCTTGTACGTTGGAATACTGCTAATTTCTATAAATCTATTTTTGACAGCCATGATTTCTTTTTTTTTTTTTTTTTTGTAATCTCTAATAGTAATTTTCATCATTAAATGCTACCATAGTAACAATCAGCATCAAAAGAGTTAAATTAATGATTTTGTGAAAGAAAGAAAATTTATTGACTCTAAAGTAAATATTTTCTTCATTTTTATTTCATTTTCTGTCTTTGTATTTGTAAAACTTATCAACTGCATTTTATTTTGTATTGAAAAAAAAATAGGATAGACCGGGAAACGTTTACGAATGGGGCTGGGGCACGTTTACGCAGTGCCTTTTTTTCAAAACGAATTAGAACTGGAGAGCCAACGGTCATAACAGATTGATGCTGCTCTCTAGCACATATTCTCACAAGTTTTTGAGCATCAATCGAGCTACGGTCTAGCTTGCAGAAATAATTATGTTTTCTAACAACTTGAGTAAGTTTTGTGTTAAACGTTTTGAAGCTTATTGTGAATAAATAGTAATTAGTCAAGAAAGAACAAATATATAAAAATTAGCAGAATTTTATCCTTTTTTGAGAATTGTACTTGTATGAACTGAATTGTTATTATTTTTTTCACGTTAAAAATAAAACCGAACTTGGCGACGGGGAAAGTTTACGCGTTGACGTCGGAGCATCTTTACGCACGTTCTTACGGTGTCTTACTTCTAAACGTGCCCTGACTCTTTTCTCGCTCCGAACTGTCTCACACCTTTTTAGTATTTTCAGGCTATTTAGTTTTGAAAATCACCATTTATTTTGTAATTGAATTACAAATTCGTATCGTATAGGTTACAATCATTTAGTGCCGTCTCCATGCCCATTCAACTTTTACTTTATACACTATTCAGTCTGTAATAAATTTGCTTTATTTTAACCATGGTACTACGTTATGTTCGAAACACTAACAGAACCATGTTAGGTGACAAAATGAATATGCGTAAACGTGCCCCGTATCCGGGGCAGGTTTACGCAACCGACTAGCACTCAAAAATAATTTTTGAACGGTTAAAAACACAAACTGAGCAACAACTGTTTTTTTCAATTTTGACTCCATTAACTGCTTCATAAAATTGCCATGTCTAAAAACTTCTAAGCTAAAACGTAAAAATTAGAAAGTTCATTGAAAATAATCCGCGTAAACGTGCCTCGGTCTACCCTGCTCTTTTGGTTTTGAGAAAATAATGATAGTACATCAAGATTGAATACCGTTTTGATTTTTCTTAAACCACGCGATGATGTACCCTGGGACAGCCAAACATATCGTATCTTAGGACACGTCTCAAGGTGCAAAATATGAATGATTTTTAACAATTAAGATATGTTTAGAAAAATAAAAAGTGTTCTAATCTGATGCAGATTTTTTAAACATATTTAGTGTTAGATAATAACTCATTATTTATGATTAATTATTCATTATTCATAACTTAATTTATTACCATAATTTTTTTTTGAGCAAAATTTGTTCAAGTATATGGCTGTTTCCTGAATCATGATGAATGTCTCAAAGTACAACAGGATGTGTCCCAAGGTACAATAGGATGTTGTACCTTGGGACAGTTTGGAACTTTAAATGGCTGGAAATATTTTATTTTCAAACTGTTTGAATTAAAAAAATATATTGCAGAGAAATGTGTTGGAATTTTTTAATGTGACTTTTAGAATTTAAATATGGTGAAAATAATTGACGTTTAAAATTAAAATATGAAAAGTTTTTAAAGGTACAACCGTAATGAGAACTGCCCTAACAGCAAATTCTGAAACATGTTAAAATCGAGAATCATTATATTGATTACAGTTGATAGAATAAGGTAATATAAAGTATGAAACATAGTGATAATGCTTTATGGACATGTTACATTTTTATTGCAAACAGCAGGAAAACGAAATTTTTATCAAGAATATTTTGTTCAATGTAAGGAATTTATCCATGGTTATTAAATATTTAGAATACTTTGTTTTTTTTTTTTTTTTTTTTTTGAATTCATGCGAGATTTAAAGAAAAATCTTGTAAAATTCTTCTGAGGAATTGTTTAACTGTAGAAAATTGAAATTTTTGCGAAACGTCTTTAAATCTGTTCAAAAGAAAAGTTTTGTTTGTCTTCACTGCTTTAAAAATAAACAAAGCATTTATGTTGTAAAACAAAAAGAATCGTTCTTTTAGAAAGAAACCAAATATTTTACAAATAATGAAAATGAAAGTGAATTCAGTATAAAATTTTGGAATTGAATCTTTTTTCCAAGTTTTCGCTCTTTCTGATGACAATTTTTTGCCTTTATGGAGAAAGTGAAGGGGAAAGCTTATGCTCAAAAGGCGTAAAGTAGTCATCAGAAAAATAATTTTCAAAGCTTTGAAGTATACAATTACGATCAGAGGCCTTTTTTTAATAGAAAACTACGCTTAGAAACATTATAAGTACGCTTTTTGATGTACCTTAGCACATTTTAAAAATACTTCTATAAAATTTTAGAAAATTTTAATTATTTGTAGAATTTATTCAAAATGTTTCTGAAACTTTCAACCTGTTGTAAAATATTCTTTTTTAAATTGTAGGAGCAAAGGTTCAACCAAAATAACTTATTGATTCTTTTCTACTACATATACCCAAAACTTTACGGATATGTTAAAAATGAATTTGTTAAAACTGATCGAAAACTTTTCTGAAAGATTTTTTGCAAATTTACCACGTTAATATCCCAAGATCACAATTAACAAAGTATTACCATTATACTTTGGTAAAGTCTTATGGTGCTTCTATTGTTTTGTTTGTTCCTGCTAATCATCTTATTACACGGTGCAACTTTAGTTGCAGCAACTTCCTGTAACTTTCTCCGCTCACTCACAGGTTTACCACAAGCAGCAGACGATTGCCATTTGACAGTCCAGGGCGGTCATTCCAAGCTCGTCAGCTTGCGAGATCGAGATTTTCGCTCACGTGATTGGTTGTGATGTGGAAATGTCGCAAAGTAATATTCTAATCTACTCGAACTTAGCTTGCGGCTAGGTTCGAGTAGATTAGAATGCAACTTTGCGACATTTCAACGTCACAACCGATCACGTGAGCGAAAATCTCGATCTCGCAAACTGACGAGCTTGGAATGACTACCCAGAATTTATATGTTATCACTGATCTGGTGTTTTTTTTTTTTTTTAAATTGTTATCAGATTTATACTTTTTGTTTTCCTGCCGTCTTACGCCAACAAGTTTTTCTGCAAAGCAGAAGGTTTGGCGTCACTGACATCATGCAGTCTGGAGGATTCTCATTCGATTAAACGTACAATTAGGTGCAATTATTGCATGTTATTGTCTGTAACAGCGAGCATTTGTTTTACGTAGAAATGCGTGGAGTTGCAGGAAAAAATTGTAGATGGTTACACCGTGCAATAAGATCATGATGAGCCGAATATGCAGGATAATCAATAAGTTCTCATACACTTTAAAATTTTTGTTACGTTAGCACAAAACAAACGTTACACATGCGCAAACAGTGACGGCGCTAGGTATGTGTGAATCTTAAGCAAGAATTAGTAAATGGGGGGTGCAAGTCCAATCACTGGCGTAGCAAAAGCTTAGGTACCTCAAGTCACGTGAGTTAGCAACGATGAATCGTTGAGACGTTTTGCGGGAAACTAATGAGAGAAACCTAGTTTCTTCCAATGCTTCGCTTTAAAATCGATCACGTGACTTGGTGTTTTTGTTTCACGAATGAAAGTCCACACCCCCTTCATTTTGTCTCTTCTCGATGGTATGAACTGTGGCAGAGTCTCTCTTTAAAGAACGTCTCTCAAAGGGCATCGCGGTACCTTCTAAAAAAAGCGGGAACATAGGCAGAGTTGCAACCAAAGGCTCCAATGTACAACAAAAAAAAGAGGGGGAAAGGGGGGGGTTCTGAACCCTGATTAATCTTACGTGACTTGTGACCAGAAAAGGGAAAGGGGTAAGGGGAAATGGGACACTTTTGATCAAGGATGTAGAAGATGTTCAATCATATTGAAAAAAAAAAGTGCGACACCATTTATGGACGGACCCTTAAGCCATAGTTTCTGCATTTCTAAGCTTTAAATATAAATGAAAAGTCCTTAAAAGGCATCTCTACCCTCTATAAATAAATAGTAAATCTCATCTTTCGCCACTATTTCAGTAAAACGTTTAGATTGAGTCTTCAGCCATTACTAAAGTGATCGATTCCTATTATCCGAGATGTTCTTTTTCGTCTAATGGTTTTTCTGATTTCAGTATAAGTTAGGGAAGTATACATTTTTTGTACTTTTTCTGCTTAGCAACATCCTAACTGTAATGACCACAAGGGACATCTATAGTTAAATATCATTAAAAATCTTTCGTAAAAGAAACATTTATTTTTGCTTTCTATGAAAAAAAGCTATAAAGATATTGACTTCTTCCTTCGAATGAAGACTTCAGAAGTAAACGGCTTCGAATATACAGGGTGTCCGAAAAGTCTTTGACACATTTAAAAAATTCATAGAAAACCAACAAATTGTCGTATGAATTTGCGGTGTGCACCACAATACATCACAGCTTCGAAAGTTTTTATGACATCGAAAAAAAAAGAAGAAAAAAATGAAAAGGGGAAAAAAAGAAGAAGAAAAAAGGCATTTCGCAGGGTGTCAGTATATGCTTTGCTTGTAATTCTTCATTTAGTAATTTTCATTCCTTTTTGCGTTTTCCCATGTCAACAAAAACGATTTACAAGTAACTTTTAAATCGTTTTTGTGAAATATTATGGTGCAAACCACAAATTCATACAACAATTTATTGTTCTCTATGATTTTTTTAATTGTGTCAAGGACTTTTCGGACACCCTGTATATTTCGTGTTGATACTTTAAAAAAGAGTTTCCTTCAAATCTGGAAAAATGTATCAAGCAAAGAATTTCATATAACATTTTAAAACATTAAAATTCTCATTCGAAAGTCAAAAGTAATTCTTTTTAGATCTTAGTTGAAACAATAGTGCCTAGTTTCAATACATTACGATAATATTATCGTAATATTTTTATCGTTTGAAAATTACTGACGCTGTCTGTTACATTGATTTTAAATTCATACGATTAATACACAGCAAATGAATACCTTCACTTAAGTATATATTGTATATCAGAAATTGTAAACCGGTGATCCGCCCGCCGAAAAATTTGACCGGTCCTCAGAAAATTTTTGCTCGTACACGCTAAAAAAAAGTCTTTTTTCAAAAAAAAAAAAAAAAAGTTAAACATCATAACAACAGAAAACAAATATCCTATGTGTCATCTTTTACTTGAATTTTTCGTGCTTAATTTTTGTACTTTTCTATGATTTTTAGCAATGTTTATTATTTTTGTATAATTATTGGTGATCTTATGCTTAAAATTTAAAAGTTTTTGGTAACAGTTCTTTAACACTATGTAAGTAAAGTTTTCTTTACACATTTATTATATTATTATTATTTTATCTTGCGAAAAAGGAAAAAAAAGAACCTTAGTCATCCGCAAAATTTTATCACAAGCATTTAACAGTCTTCGAGTCGAAAGTTTATTTATCTATTTATTTTTAAAAAAGGGAAAAAAGAAAGAGGGAAAAAAGGAATAAAATCTCATCGGTGCGTAAAAAAAATTACATGTTTCTAACAATCCGCAATGCAATTAAAAGAAAAAAAGAGAGATTTAAAAGAAAAAGGATCAGAAAAGGTGTGGAGAGGGGAGGGACGATCATCAGTCCGCGAATTTGTTTCCAAATCTGTTGCCGGTCCGAAGGTCAAAAAAGGGCGAAACACGCAGGTGTATAAAACAATGTTCAACTTAAACAAACTGATCTGCAAGGAGTTAAAAGTTTCTGTGCCGCATCATTCTATAGTAATGGGAAATCCAAACTGGCAGTATTGTGAAAGCTATGCAGATCCTAATCGCAGCAATAACTTCCTGCTGGGTTAGGTTTGCCCCAACTATAGTAACTAACAAAAGGAAAAATACTTATCTTGTTGTACCAAAGCAAAATACTTCTGTTGGGACGTAATGCAGAAATATTCATATTAGAGTACACGAAAGCAACCATGTGTTGTTACTAAATAGATTTATTTTGTTTAAAATAAGAAAAATATGTAAAGATTCTGGTCAAGTCCAGTCATTGTTCTTATAACAATGATAACTTTGGTACATTTCTTTGAGACGTCTTTTATTTTTTTCAAAAGATTTACTGCTTTTTTAGAAGCATATATAAATTGAACATTGATGGATTGAACTTCTACCTTTGTAACGTTTGTACACCTTCTAGCAAACGTTTCTATAAGCAAAAAATTCTTATTTATATCACCACTCAAAATATAAATTGAAGCTCAACAACTTTATTAAATTTCCGTTTTCTTCTATTTTTGAATGTTTCACACTATACAAAATATTCTTAAATTCACATAGCTAAAGATTTATTTAGCTATGTCTTTAAAGAGATACTTTTGATAAAGTGCAATTTTAACAAACAAACATGCTTTTACGTGGCAATTTTTCCATCATTTCAATGTGTTGAACAAAATTTCGTTCAACTTGAATTCAATTTGAAGAAAGGAGACATCTTATTGAAAATATATGTCAAGTAATAAAATGAAGTGATGCCGTGAGGAAAGGATAATGCATTCAAAATTGAATGGAATCTTGAAACGTCAAGACTGAGCCAAGAAATGAATGATTTCAATATTTTTAAAAGCATTTCATTCAGGAAACGATAAATGTTTGCTAAAATAGGATGGAACACGAAATTGAATGATTAAGGAGGATTTTCTTTGTGTATCATGAAGTAATTCTGTTTTATTTATGTGTAATTTTAGGTCATTTTAACAAAAAACATTCGTTTAAATGAGGATTAAAATTATGGTAAAAAACAACAACAATTGAACAGGCCTAGTTTCAGGGCCGGATACAGACTACCATTTCAGGGGAGTCATGCTAAAGAGTGACCCCACTCCCCCCCCCCCCCCCCCCATGAATAAACTTTGTTTTGGCGTGAAAAATTTCAGAAACTGCTAAAGTGTCAATGAAAAAACACCACATCAGTCAGGAATCTGGCACTTAATAGGACAAAAACCTCACTAATTAATTTTATAAACAATTAAAAGAGGTAAAGAAGTAATACTTCAAGTAGTTACTTTTAAAAATAATTAAATTATTGAAAAAAAATACTGAAATTGTTTTTATTTTATCCATAAAGTGTTTCAATACAATATAAACTGATAATATTGTCGACATTATAGGGGGGGGGCATGACCCCCTCACCCTCCCCTTGTATCTGTCACTGCCTAGTATTTCTCAACCTTGCTGGGAATCAAATCACTCCTTTGATTTTAACTCTTATGAAATTATTCAGAAAATTCTTCAAATCATCTTTTCGCATTCTAAAGAATCGGTTTAACCTAGTAAACGATCTTAAATCCATTCCGTATTTTTCTGCAGTTTGGCTTCCTTTCATATAATTAACTTCTTTTCCCTCCCTCTTTTCTTTGAATTCTCTTGGCCTTAGTCATTTAGGTGATGTTGTTCTGTCTGTCTTATTATTATTATTTTATTATTCGTCTTTCAATTTTCCATTTCTTACTTTATTTTGCACATATTTTGCAATTTTGTTTTGCTGTTTTGCCAACATTTTTCAAGTTTTCCCTGTATTATGTTTATTCTGCCTTTTGCTAAATGTTACAATTTTTTCCAACACTAAATTTATTGCAAATTTATTCCGGTTTCATTTTGTCAGCAAAATTTATTATTATGGGATTTTCGGAAAAAATGGCAATCAAATGCTCAATGGCATTTTCTCGTAGGAAATCATGGAATAAATTTCGGCTCTGAGTTCTCTTTTGTATTGCTTGTTTTGTTAATTTGTTATTTTTACCATTTAAGCTCTCTGTTGTTCATTCTTGCTGCTTTTACCGGATTTCTTTGCATCTAAACGCTATTTTTTTTGCAGTGAAGAAAGGAGTTCCTTGTAACCCCGAAACACCTGTATGCGGTAATCTGCTAAAAGAGGCGTAGATTAATGAAAAGAAAGCTACAAATAAAGGGGTCTCTGAAAAGAATGACCGAAGAACAATTTTCAAATTTTCAAATCAAAGATTTGATCAAAAAGTAGACTTTCGCAATTTTTCCTGAGATCCCTTAACATTTTTCTTTCTTCATATGCAAAATAAACTAAAGTTGATTTTTTAATCTTTTTTTTTTTTTTTCAAAATTCTTTGCATTTAGACAAGTACATTCGATTTATTTTTAGAGAATTGGCAAAGAAATTCCTTTGGAATCGAAAATAACAGTTTTTTCAAAATTCGATGTTTTGTTTTTTCTTTTCTTTTTCTACTTTTATTTCGATTTTAAGCAGCATTTTCATAAAAATTCTCTAACATTGCGTCGAACGTGGCTTGAATAACAATTGACTTTTTGTTGACTGATTCAAACTGAGCATTTAAAATCTAATTTATCTCTAAAGGAAATTTTCAAAACTGAAAGACGAAAAGAAACTTTTTTGAAAATTCTCTTACTTATTGCTGCAGTTCTTCACCAGACGTTTAATATTTACATTTAAATTTCCATGGAATTAAAAATAAATTCTAACGAGTAGTTTTTCAGAAAGAGAGAATCGATGTCGCAAATGGTTTTCAATTTAGGGTCATTCCATGCGAAATGAGCAAATCAGCTGATGCTGACATGTCACAGATTTCAATGAAAATTTCTATTAAGTTAAATCATGCATATATATGAGGGTATGCAAAGTATGGAAGTTTAAAAACTGATTTTTGCTTTGTTATTGAAATTAGTACATTTTCAGAATTCATGGCAGCCAGTTTGCGACTAAATAACTCCGTAAGTTATAAACGTTACTTAAAAAATAAATATTTCCACATTCTATAAACAAATCTCTATTAGGAAAGAGGAAAGTAAAATTTATTCGGAGCTTTTTTTGAATCTGAGATATTAATAAAAATTCAAAACTTGCCAATTTACTTCAGATTTCAAATCATTCTTCTAGCTCTTTTAATGAAAAAATAACAGTAAAAATGATTCACCACTGAAAAAAATATCTGTAAATAACTATCTGCTCTAACTTAATAATTGTTTTTGAATTCCTTGATAACCGAAATCGTACTTTAAAAAATCAAAAATTTCCGAAATTTTCATTTTTTCCTATATTTCAGATGCTTGTTTAAACAAGAAGGAACGCTCTAAGTTTACTTAATTTTTTCACGTAACATATTGAAGTGTCTTTTAGATAATACTAAATTTTAATAATTGGGATTAGCGTATTTTCATTACTAGAGTAACTTGAACTGAGGTAAAATTTTATTAGTTACGGCTATTTATTGTAAGTTTAACATAACTTAACCATTTCTTTCGTGTTTCATTTTTTCAAAAGTCTGTTTATGAATTACTTGCCAAAATGTTTCCTTAAATATTGTGAATTATATAATATTCCAGTATGCATAATTAAATATAATTGTGCCACTGAAAGTTGGAATTTTCCTCTCCACAAGTGACAAGATAACTGTTAAAGTTTTTAGAAAACCAATCATGTCAGTATGACTAAAAGAACAAACTGAGTTTTAAGATTAAGACAGAGGACCATCTCGTCTAATCATCAATGGCATTTGATATTGTTGATTGATTGATTGATTTGATTTCGAGTTTGAAGAAATTTCTTTTATCCGTGAATAAATATATTTGACAAAATACAATAATTTATTTCAACCGTCCTGATGCGACGTTAAAAAAATAAATAAATAAATAAAAAATATAAAAAAAAAACTTTGGTAGCGAAACTCGTCTATTTTAATAATAGCTTTTCTTCCCAGAATAAAAATTGCCAGGTAAACAACATTTGCCACAATGAACCTAATTTTGGATGGCTTTTCTTTCTGCTATCAATAGCAAAAGCGCATATTATGGCATTTGGCATGGATGAAACTATCAAACTATTATCAATCAGAACAAGTTTGCATACGGCATACAATAATCCAGTTATAACTGCAAGATATATTCTCCTTCTGTCTGCTACAAGCAAAGTATTTTTTGTGTCATCAGTAAAAATTATCAATCTTGAAAGTTAGGTTCAATAATAATTTAATGAAGTACCTAGAGCTATTTTGGAGATCTGAAATTATTATCGTTTCATCTCAATTAACAGTTGAACTTCTACATTCCTTGTCTCACATTTATCTCAGTCATCAGTGACAAGAGCATATGTTTGAAGAAAAAGAGTTTAGATATCAGGCTTAAATCCAATGTCAATAATTTTATTTGTTTGTTACACATATAGCAACTATTTGTGGCTAAGTAACGTGTTTCTACACATTAATTTTATGCATCTACATTTTTTGAAATAAATGATTTTCTTATTTAGTGAATCCACATGGAGCGTCACTGTGTAGTACGCATGACCTATTAAAGATAATGCTTGTCCGGAACTATATAACTGAAAAATATATTAATGAAAGTACTATTAATGTCTTCAAGTGGTAAGCCTATAAATAGTGTAATGCCTATAAAAATTGAGCCACAATTTTTTACGCTGATCGAAAAAGCTTTTGTAGAGAGCAAAAAAAAAAGAAAAAACATTTCTTTTGATGCATTTGTTGAAGTTATTATTATTATTGCTTAAATTATAAATTTTATGCACTATTTTTTTTTTTTTTATAAATTTCACATTATGCCAGTACATTTTTTTAAAGATTGAAATGAATGTTACATATACTCGCTTTTGCATCATTTAGTCATTTATCTAGTACTCTGAATTCTTGTAATTTCACATGAAACACAAAGAAAATGCTATTGTTCTGAATTTTATTTTAAGCTTGGAAATCGAAAACCAATGTCAAGTTTCTTCGACCAAATAGTAAAAAACTGTTCTATATTCCTGCAAAACTTGAAAGAAGTCTGAATTTTCCCTCATTTAAGTTTTTGTGTCTATGTGAAGGGAAAAATAATCATTTTACAAAATAGCACTAAGTTTAAAACTGATTTTGAAGACAGAGGAGTTAAAATACAACTTCAAAAGTAAGGTATTTCTTTTATGATACTTAGTATGTTATTGGGTATTAACTTCAGGAAAGCTAATACATTCATTCCTTAATGATTCAGATTAAAAAATAAATTGCCTAATTATGAGGAAATTGAAATATTTTCAGTTTTTAAAACTCGGTTAAAAGTTAACTATAATAAATTTGCAAAAAATAATAAAAGCAGATGAATTGTCATATTCTATAAATTACAACAATATATGTAACTTTAATATTTACATTAAATCTTTACTAATAATAAAGCTGAAAATCTCTCTGTCTGTCAGGATCTCTGTGGCGCGCATAGCGCCTAGACAGTTCAGCAGATTTTCATGAAATTTGGCACAAAGTTAGTTTGTAGCATGGGAGGTGCATCTCGAAGCGATTTTTCCAAAATTCGATGTAGTTCTTTTTCTATTCCAAATTTTAGAACAAAATTATCATAAGATGGACGAATAAATTATGAAATTATCATAACGTGGAACCGTAACATGGGCCCAAGCCAATTGGTGAGAAAATTCACCATACATGTATTTGTAAATATACAGGCGAACCAAAAGATCTTTTAATTTTCTATTACGGGCAAAGCCGTGCGGGTATCACTAGTAGTTAATAAAATACAAGCCTTCAAAAATGCTACTTTTAGCATTTATGAGAATACTGTTCAATGTGACCAATTTTCAATCGCATGTAACTATTAAAATAACAAATATTAAGCCAATATATTTCAGACTTTTCTATATAGGCATAAAAGGAACCTGTATATCAAATTTCATGAAAATCTGTTCACATGAGACCACTACATTTTTGTCATTTTTGCTCATTTCGTATGGAATGACCCTTTAGTGAATTTCACTTTTTTTTTTTTTTTTTGTCTCCAAAATTCCAAGAAAAGTGATATTTTGCAAGTAATGTAATACACTGTTTGACAATTGCTAAGGAACAAGTGATTTATGCAAATTTGTATCTCACCCACCTGGCCAACGGAAACAAATTCAAGTTCAGATGGCGTGGTAGATCAAGACTCGTTATCTGTATGAAAAACAGTGCATACACGCTCAAGATTCGTACGAAATTTCACTCTGTTTGGTTTTTAACAAAAATAGTGCTGGATGTTAAAAAAGGTTTTTGTCTGAAATTCTGTTTGGTTCTTGAAATACTTAAGAGTAAAATGTCAGCAAGGCATTATATGAGTATCTACGATCGTGGACGAGCGATTAGACGACTGGAAACTGGTGAAAGTGTCACCACTGTGACTGCTGCAATGGGTGTATAAAAAAGTGCCTTCTCCCGATTAAAGACGGCCGCTGAAGGTGGATATATGTTGCAAAAGCATGCCGGGGGTCGTGGTAGGAACACCACAACTTCAGAGGATCGCTATGCAGCCCTCTTGGCAAAAAGTAACAGAAATTTCACTTTTGGACAGATAGCTGCAAATCTAACAACCGCTACCGGTACGCATGTTTCGGCAAGAACCATCTCACGGCGAGTAAATAATTTCGGTTTGTAGCAAGGAAGTCCGTACGTTGCATCCAAGTTCAACCACGCCATCGTCGAGAGAGATTACGCTGGTGTAAGGAACATGTTGGTAGGATCATCAAAATTGGTCTAGAGTGATATTCTCTGACGAATCTCGTTTCAGTGTGACAAGTGATTCTGGTCACCATCTACTTTAGAGAGAGCGTGGAACACGTTACGCACAAAAATTTGTTTGCGAACGTGATCGGTACGACCCAGGCGTCATGGTGTGGGTAGGCATCATGCACAATGGCAGAACACCGCTTCACATTTTTGAATAAGAAAGCGTTACGTCGCAAATGTATTGCAGATATGTTATGCTGAACCATGTTCGTCTTTTTAGGGGAGCTGTAGGTTCAGACTTTCTCTTTACGGACGACGATACACGGCCATAATGGAGCATTGAAGTGTCAGACACACTGCAAAGTGAAAACATTCTCCGTATGCAGTGGCCTGCTTACTTTCCCGACTTAAATCCAATTGAACTTGCCTGGGAGACTCCTGGCAGACGTGTTGCGCGAAGAACCGTCCCTCCCAGAACAGTACAAGAACTCAAATCCACATTGAGAGAGGAATGGGAAAACATCCTCCAAGCACATCGCAATAATTAGTGGGGAGTATGGAAAACAGATAAAAAATTGTTCATCAGTGTCCCTGGTAATCATACATCATATTAAAGTACTCATGTCTCCATCATTCTGACCCTAGATCATTTTTTGTGGTTGTATGAAAATCATCTAAGTAGGATTATTTTTTTTATTTTTAAGTTTTAACTTCATTGATGTAGTAATATCTGTATTATTTTGTACGTATAATAAAGGCACATCCTCCCTACTAACTATATATTTCGTTCTGTTTCTTTAATCATTATCTATTCTTAACTACGAAAAAAAACGTAATTGTTCCTTAGTAATTGTCAAGCATTGTACATAGAATTATAAAGAATTTTGTTGTGTTTTTTTTTTCCAATCATCAACATTTTCCGACAACCGACAAATGTGTAAACTGATGCAAAAAATTTAAAGTAGTTAGCAATTTGAAATGTTTATTTGGAATTGAAGAATTTTCACATCAATTAGGTTAATTAAGTTGTTCAATAAGGATTCTAAACTGAACAAGATAAATTCATTTGAAATTTAAGATTATTTTTTCATCATTTAAAATTCCAAAATATATGAAGCTTTCAAATATTTCACGGTAAAGATTTTTTTATGCTTTAGTTTAGTTTCTACTTATAGTTTTTTTTTCTTTTTTTTTGAAATAACAGTCTTATAGTTTTATTTTTTCAAGTGATGAGTTTGTAGAGTATTGCAAAATGATTAAGGAAGAAGACATGCCGCAATTTAATTTAAAAGCGATAAACTCTAGGAAATTAACCATCATGCGGCTCCTGATTTTGTTTGTTTTGGCTCCTAAAATTTAACATTTTCTGTCAGTTCATTGTGTATGCATACAGGCACTCAGAACAAGAAAATCACTTGTGTACCATAATTCAAAGAAAATCTTGAAGCTACGCAGTAAATAATCCACCAAAAGAAAAAAAAGAAAGAAAGAAAAAGGAAACTTAAAAATCAAGCGTAAGTGAACAGTTTTTAAGGCTCAAAGAAAAAATAATAAGTTACTAATGTTCCGACTTTCAAAGAAAGTTTCGCTGTTACCAAGAGATTAATCGAAAACGAGCTGATGTGTGCATCACATGACTTCCTTTTACTCCAATTTAATGTCATTTCCCCATAATTGGCAATTTTAATGTGATTCAATAGTGTACTCCCTAAATATCACCAACGGTGGCTAAATTGAAACCAAAAAAAAAATCGCCAAGTTTGACGCCAAGTTGGTGACAAAACTTGGCTATCAAAAGACTGCCGATATATCGCCAAGTGTCCGTCAAATTATAACACCACTTGAGTTTACATCGAAACTAACAATGATTCCCCCCCCCCCTAAAAAAGGGGCAAAAGACCCCTTTAGAAACACCCGAATGCAACCAAAAAGAAAGGTGCATAACTAGACCCCACTAGGAGTCTACATACCAAATTTCAATTTTCTAGAACATACCGTTTTTGAGTTATGCGACATACATACGCACGTACGCACATCCGCACATACATACATACGTACATACAGATGTCACGAGAAAATTCGTAGATAATTCGGGAATCGTCAAAATGGATATTTCGCGTCTCTATACGTGCTTACGCACTTATTTACGTCTGGTCGAGTGAAAAAAAAAACTCAACATTCATTCGGGGACGAGCAAAATGGAAATGAAGGTCGATTTTTGAGCCAAATTTTGTCGCGAATACAATACGTCCTTTTTTTTTGTAAAAGGAAGTAAAAAGTTACTAATCTTCTGATATTCAAAGAAAGTTGCCTTGTTACGATGTGTATAGTCGGAAAAAAAAGTAAAAAAAAGAAAACTTAAAATTAAAATGCATGAGTGAACAGTTTGTAACGCTCAAGGAAAAATTAATAAGTTACTAATCTTCCGACATTCAAAGAAAGCTTCGCTGTTACCAAGAGAATAATCGAAAAAAAAAGACAATTTGAAACTCAAACGCGTGAATGAACGATTTTTAATGCTCAAAGAAAAAATGATAAGTTACAAATCTTCTGATATTCAAAGAAAGCTGCGCTGTTACGTAGTGCGTAATCGAGAGAAAAAAAAAGAAAACAGAAAACTTAAAATTTTAAAATGCATGAGTGAACAGTTTTTAACGCTCAAGGAAAAATAAATAAGTTACTAATCTTCCGACATTCAAAGAAACCTTCGCTGTTACCAACAGAATAATTGTAAAAAAAGGAAAAAAACAAACAAAAACAAACAAAAAAAAAAAAATTCAAATGCGTGAGTGAACGGTTTTAAACGCTTAAAAAAAAAAAAAAAAAAAACAATAAGTTACTAATCTTCCGACATTCAAGGAAAACTGTGCTGTTACGAGGTGAATAATTGAAAACCAGGTAAAAATTCGAACTCGACATTATGTAAGGGGAAACTAAAGTCATTGGATAGCAGCTGTATTCAGGTGCACAGACAGTATTGATTATAAAATGTGCATTGACAGGCCTTTCATACGTGTCATTTAGAAAATTATTTTATGTAAGGGAAAATGTTTGACGTAAAAACCAAAATAATAAATTACCTCTCGCTGATACAAAGTGAATAGGCAAAAACCAGGACAACTTGATTCGGTGTCAGCGTGTGTGTGTGTGTGTAAATGATAAAAATTCGATTTCTCATTCGTCTCATTGTTCGTTTACTTTTTTGAGTGCCTGTGTATACTGGCACTCTCTACATACACAGGTACTCGTGAACTGACTCAGCAGGGGTGCAAATCTCCCTTCCCACAAGTTCAATGGCCCAAATCAGCTCCCCTCCATCATTTTTTCTCATCCCCCTTTCCCTTTAAAATTAGCTCTCTCTTTTTTAATTAATTAATTATTTAAAAAAATTTTATTTATATATATGTATATTTTTTTTTAAATTATAATTATTATTATTTTGTTAGAAAAGTTCTTTGCGATGCCAATGGCATACACGCACACACAGACACACAAACGAAATAAATAAATGAAATGTAATATGAATAGATAAAAATAAAAATAATAAAATAAATAACTTAAATTTAAAAATAAATAATGTAAACATCTGCAAAAATCCAGATAACGCCAACTTGCGCCATAATTCCTCCCCCCCCCCCTGTGGCTTAGTATATCTGGAATCATTTTGAACAGTAATTTCGATGGCTTACGAGTTTGATCGAATTAGTGGTGCATTAACAGTAAATGTGGAACGAGTTGACGTAGGGCATCGTATGTTGCTTTAAAGTCTCAAACCTCGTACATTCGTGCTAGAGGTGTCCCGACAGGGCCACCTCTAGAATCTGACCAAATCTGACCTCAATGCTTCTGAGATTTTTTTCTGCAATAAATGATCATTTTGCATTTTGTCATCACTTTCTTATGCCAATGTTGTCTTCCCGTGCGCAAAATTTCGTTTCATTAAGGTAACTAATTCTTGTAGCGTTGATTTTTTTTTTTTTCTTATACAGTGTACATACACCCAAACATACTCACAAAACTTTTTACATTTTACATTCCAGAATTTTCCGCAAGAGAGTTTTTAATTGCAGTTTTTAAGAACAAGTTTTAATTTTATTCCGATTAGTGAGATTTTAAATAAAATTTTCAAGATTTTGCTTTAAAATCTTAATTTAAGTAGGGAATAAATAAACAGATCGAAATAATCCTTAAAATGCTTCCTACTGATTGAAAGTTCAGATAATGCTTAAAATATAAAATCTGTCTAAATTCTTCTATTTAGTTCGGTTTGATAAGACTTGGAGGTAAAAGACGGACAAAGTTTTGCGCATTTTAATTATGATATGTCAGAAGCAAATGCTTGATTTCAAAAGATGGTTCGAGTCTCTTGCCTGAATCTATGCAGGGCCCTTCATTTCTGACACATTTAGAAAACTAGGATAATCTTTTCCCGCCTCTAGGACTTTTGCTGAATTTATATCTTTCTAGCTCCTATTCGAAACTACCGATGAACAATGCTGAAGCAGGTTTAAGTTTTAAGAGTTCAACTCGACTAGCCTTGAATAAACGGCTACGAATAAAAATAACTGTTTCATGAAGCTCGAAGCATATTAAGTACAACCGCTCTTATTTTTAATTATTATACACATTTAGAAAGCTAGGATAATCTTTTCCCGCCTCTAGAACTTTTGCTTAATTTATATCTTTCTAGTTCCTATTCGAAACTATCGACGAACAATGTATTAAGTACAATCGTTCTTATTTTTAATCATTATGTGCTTACTGGTTTGAAAAGATCTCTTGGAGAGTTTATATTTATACAGCGTATATACCCTAGGGTGGTTCAAAAATACATGCGAAAAAAAAAGTTTCTCCACCCGTCAATATTTTTAAGCTAGTGGATAGTAGTACATTGGAAGAATTTTAACTTTCTATTTCAAGTGAAAGAGGGTATCAACCCCCTCCCCCAAACTTAAAAGTATGGAGAGGGGGGTTAAAAATACATCGAACTCAAAAACAATGCTACATATTAAAATATACACTTGTAATACACATAGACATCGAAATAAAATAAATTATTTTCAAAAAAAAAAAAGAAAAAACAGCTGGAGAAATTAAATATTTCTAAACATGTGGCATTTTTTACACTACGACTAATGTTAAATTAAGGGGTCATTGAAAACCTTCTCAAAATTTGAGTAAGAAGCTAAAACTTTTACAGCATAGTACGATGAGAAAGTCTTAAATAAAATAGGGGTGGCCTGGACTCGAGCTGAAAAAAATAAATTAAATCACCCCTAGTATACCCGTTTAACCTGCAAGATTTCTATTTTCGCCGGTAGTCCTAGATGCATGCGTCCACTTGCAAAAACGGTCAAAATAAGGTGCTGAGTCAAGAGATTGGATGTTTGAAGCGAAAATAAATGTAACGAAAAAATACGAAATGTTATTTTTTTACGGACCCTAGGTCTCCTAATTTATATTTAGGGAAATGTTCTTCATTGGAAAATACTTTCAGAACAAAAGTTTGGACATTAGTACAACAAATATTCACCGAGATATGAAACGCAGCGTTTTATAACTTATATCATTGTACACTTGCACACAAACACACACGCATACATACACACATACCCACACACTCATGCCTGGACACAAACACAAAGCCTACATACAGACACACACTCGTAATTGCGAAAAACATAATTTGATTTCAATACGTCAAAATTCAAATTAATTATTATTATTATTATTATTGGAATTTATTTTTCAGTGGAGGTTACTTCATTGGATCTAAGGTCCGTACAAAAAGTTATAGATTTCGTATTTTTCACTAATATTCTTTTTCGCTTCACCCTTCAATATCTTAACTAAGGGCAATTTTTTGACAATTTTTACAATTGAAAGTATAAATCTAGGAGTAATGGTTGCAGAAATGGAGGTCTTGCAGATGAAACGGGAACGAGCTGTACATTCTATTAATCATGTATTTTACTGTCTATTTTTATAAATTAATTTATATTTTGACTACAAAATATTATGTAATTGAGAAAGTCATAGCTTCATAACATATACATTAAATTGAAAAAATCAGCAACTATTTTTTTGTCAATTTCAAATTAGTTGCTGATTTGTTCTTAAACCCATGATACAGTTAAGATAGTAAGATAACTATTTGATACTACATGCCATTTCCATTTATATTTTGGTTTTGCCAAGAAACTACTATATGATTTCTTTCATTTTGCATTATTATAAGCTGAAAAGGAAATCTATTATTTCACAAATAGCTTCCTGGATCGAAATGACTCTTCTAGGTACGTCTACAGATAATTTCAAAATGTTAATTGTTGATTCCATCAACGAAGAATTAATTAACGAATCGCGATATTACGTTCCCTTCAATTCTGAACCAGAGAGTTAAATGTAGTCTGTTGCTCTGGTATTACTCTCCAGTATTACTTCTTTAGCAAAGAAAATTGCTTTAAAAATATTTATAGAGAGGTCAGTTAAAAAATAATAATTTAAATAGTTAAAATAATTTATCCGTGTGTGTGGGGGGGGGGGGGCTTCTACCCTCCCCCTAAATTTACAGCTGTGATTAACCACTATAGAGAAATAGGTTTGACAAAGTTGAACTAATAAAACACGTCAGATTGTTTGGAAAAACACGAGTTAGATATGGTGTCATTAGATTGGTTAATCGTTTTTCCTTCTCGATGCGCGTGCGAAGGAGAGAAAATTCTCTCTCGTTGCTTTGAGAGTAGCACGAAATGTGGCAACCAGCTATTTTTAAGGCGGTTCTCCGTTTTCGTGAGTGAGAAATAGACGTCACGTGAAGTTCTGGCGACTTTGAGCGCAAGGCTACTGGCAACATAATTCGATTTTAGGAAGTATTATGACATAGAAAACATAGATAATTAATTCTTTTATTTCATGGATAATTTAGAATGAGCACGAAGATGAAACAGGAAGTTGGTCCAATAATAAACCAGAAAACATCCGATAACAAGCATAAATTTGTGACTTTTTTTTCACTTCTCGAATCCAAATTGAGCTACGCTCCCGAGAGCAGGTAAAGGGCAGTAACAGAAAACTTTTATTTTAAATTTTTATGTATTTTTGCCACCTATTGTACGTTGGCTTTGTTGTACAAGCTTGCTTATTTGGTTTCCGCTGAAAATAAGCAAAAAAAAAAAAAGTCTTAACTCCAACATTTCCGTATTGTTGTTATTGAATTCAAAACGCGTTTCCAAACATCTCGTCTACACATTTCTGCAGATACTGTCGTGTTTACCTGCCCACGGCTGTACACGTCATACCAATATTTGTATTGGTTTTATTTATAACATACAAAGGCATTTCAAAATAAATCAAAACTTTTATCTTTCTAAGGAAATGTTTAAATTGTGTCGTAAAAATAAAATCAAACTTATTTTCTCAATTTATTACGCATCATATTTTAAAGTCGTAAAGATTTTTAAATCGCTTCGCATCAAAAATTTTTCTTTATCGGAAAATTTAAAAAAAAAAAAAAAGGAAGAAAAAAAAGAAAGAAAAAAAACTTTTTACTGGAAATTTAACGGTATTACCTTTAAAAAAAAGCAGTAAGAAAGTAGTTGGAGTAATTGAAATCATTAAATATACTTGAAATCTTCTTTTTGATTGTTACCAAACAAAAGCAATATAAAAACATTACATAATGAAATTTAAAAAAAAAGCGATTGCTCTAGAAATCATTTAAACTTTTTTCTTCATGACGAAACTCAATTCTTAAGCTTAATAAGTTGAAACTTAATATGTATCGTTCTATTTGCTCGTTAAAGGTAAACCTAAGGAACGTTATTCCTTCCCTCATACCATTTTTTTAAACTCCGTTGAAAAAAAACCATTAAGAATTCATGTGCAATCTGAACGATTTCTTTCAAACTTCCGCTGTCAAACTCTATTGATAACGTTATTAACATTTTAGCCCCAAAGTTTTTAGCTAAACTTTTTTGAAATGCTGCAAGAAAGCCTTAAGGCAGGATTCTACTTTCTGGGCGCAAGAAAAAAGAACTATTTTGAAGAATTTTTTCTGAGTTATTAAAGATATTGCTGTAAGGAATATTTTAATTACTACTTTATTAGGAAAGGGAAGGGTTTGGATGCAATGAACAATCTTGTAAGCTGGGCCGTGAACACTAAAAGCTGAGAAACATTGGTTTAGAGTCTCGAACGAAGTGGAGGTCTATAAAACATTTTTTAAAGTGTACATAGGTGTTTATTGCATTTAAACATATAATGGCGGGTATAGTTCACTACCAGTAAAATTTTGCAAGCAAAAAGAAAGAGCAATTCGATATGTTGTGAACTATTTTTCAATAAAACTATAGCAGCCATGTAGTCATAGGTATATTTTTACGCAATGTGTATATTAAAACATGCTTTGAAAAGCTTCAAGAATGAAGAAATTTTCATGTTTCTGTGTGCCACTGTGGGCTGACTACCCTTCGACAAATTAAGAACACCCTTATATCCCACGTATGAAACGTAATGTTGAACACGTATCTTTTTAAGTATATGTCAAGTAGAAACTTGATTTGTAAAGCTTGTACAATGGTATAAAAATCTTTATGTTCGCATGTGATACTCTAGAAGAGTTTGTACCCTGCTATAACGTATTATCACTCGAAATTCACGGGTAACTTTTTATTTAGAATGTTAAATTAAAGAATAAACTTGCTTTCTAAAAAATGAGCAAAGTTGAAAAAAAGAATCTTATGTTTCTGTGTGGCACTCTGGCCTAATTTAACTATCCTGCGATAAAATGCTATCACCCACGTTATAACGGGTATCTTTTTAAGTAATGTGTACAATGTTATGAAAAACTGTATACTCGCATGTGGCACTCTAGTTTTTGTTCCTGCCAGAGCGTATTATCATTCATGAAATCACAGGTAAATTTTAATTAAAATGATAAATAAATAAAATTTGCTTTGTAAAACTTGAGCAAGGTTGAAGAAATCGTAATGTTTCTGTGTGGCACTGTAGGCTAACTACCCTGCAAGAAAATAAGAACATTCTTGTTATCACAGGTGCGTTTTTACGCAATGTGTAAAGTAAAAACGTTCTCAGCAAAACTTTTACAGTCTTATAAACCACTTCATGTATGCATGTGTCATTCTGGGAATTTACCCTGCTATAACGTATTATCATCCGGGAAATGCAGGCAACTTTTTATTTATAATGTTAGGTAAAAGAAAGCTTGTTTTATTAAAACATGAGCTACGTTGAAGAAATCTTTACGTTTCTGAGCGGCATTGTAGGCTAACTACCCTGCGACAAAATAATGTGACCCTAGTTATCACAGGTATTTATTTACGTAATGCGTAAAGTAAAAAACGCGGTCTGTAAAACTTGTACAATCTAAGAAACAACTTTATGTTCTCATATGCCATTCTGGGGTATGTACCCTGCTATACCGTATTATCTATCATCTGTAAATCACAAGCAATTTTTTGTTTGCAATGTTACATAATAAAAAAAACTTGCTTTGTAAAACTCGAGCAAGGTTAAAAAAAAATCTTCACATTTCTATGTGGAACTGTGGTCTAACTCTCCTACGATAAAATGCTATCACCCATGTTATAAAGGGTATCTTTTTAAGTAATGTGTAAACAAAAACTTACTCTGTAAAACTCGTACAATGCAATGAAAATATGCAATCCTAGCATGTGGCACTCTGGGGTATATACCCTGTTATAACGTATTTTCATCGATGAAATTGCAGGTAACTTTTAAGTTACAATTATTTTAAAAAAAAAAACCATTGCTTTACAAGTTTTGTATAACATAATGTTAAATGTTATGTTTGCATATAGCACTCTGAAGTAACTGCTCTTCAACAAAATAATAATTGCAATAATTATAATAACTATAACGCTGGATGAATAAATAATTAAAAGAAGGAAACATGAAACTTTGCGCCATTCATAATAAGCTCAGTGAAAGCTTTATTTCAAAATTTTCGCTATTTATTTGCTTTTGTGGAAGTATGGGAAGGGGATAATAATTTTACATTGTTAAGCTGAAGAGGATTATTTATAGAAAAAGGAATTAAGTTAATCTTTTCATTGATAGTATATTAATTTTTCTGAAAAATGCTGATTTTAACAAACAATTGTTAACTTTTGTCATATTGTTACGAAGATAGTTACAGCTCGTTAATCTTGTTCAAGTTTGGCGCCTTGGCAATAACCTGATCTTCATATAAGGTACGAACTTGTTGAAAGAAAATATTTTTATTCGTAAAACATATAATATTTAACGAACTAAGAAGCGTAAAAATAATTATCAACATAGATCGTATTTAATAAACGAGAGATATTTCAATAAAGTATCCGCGTATCAAAGTTTTTTAAAAGCAAAACATTGTTACAAATCTTATCAAAGTTGTCATCAAAATTCCCTGTCTTTCCCCACAAACTTCTTCTTATAAAAGAATTTAAACCTGATTAAAGAGACATTTCTCGTTAAAGTTTTATGATTTTCTAATATTATTAGCGGAGTAATGTATGATATAGTTTATTTCTTGCCCATTTTAACAAGATAAAAATGAAATCATTTCGATAAGAACTATTGGAATTTCTCAGAAATCTCCCGTTTATTTTATTTCAGAAAATGGAAAATATTTTAAAATGAGACCATGTTTAAAAAGGTAGTGCACGGTATATAAAAATATATTAGAAAATTCCACTGTTATGCACCATTTTAACATTTTTTGATTTACCGTTGTTTTAGTGTAGTTTATATTGCTTTAAATATCTCCCGCATTTCAAACAAAATCTTACTTTTTAAATACTTCTTATTGCATTTATTTATGTAGTACTAGAAAATCGTCCATCAAGATATGACGGATGAAAATTGCTTCTACATTTGATCGAAGCAATTGCCGGTTAGGTGATATTTTTTGATCATTGACATTTTAACTCTAACTCCAGTGGATTAACCCTAAACTCCTGCAGGTAGCGTTCATTGTTGAACACTTTTTCGTTTCTTCATTCCCTTGAAATGACAGTCTTGCCAGTAAAACAGTTAAGTTAGCGAACGAGTTCAACCTTGTCACAATAAAGCCTTTCTTTGCCAAGTTAAACATTACCAAAACATATTATCAAATTATCATGCCGTGGCGCAAATTTCATTGTTAATGACGTCAGGAGCGTTACTCGATCATTGGCTGTGATATATATGATAATTACAAAAGCAACATAAAAATAAAAGTTTCGCTAGGTAAATGTCTACCATAATGCATTCATTAACTAAAAAAAAAAAAATGTGTAATTTAAAACGTGCAATTTAAAATCATCTATTAAATTACCATTTTATATGAAATGTATTCTAAGGATTCGTCCATCGTTGTGATGCACATGATGCACCGAGAATTATTACGTACCGCTTTTTCACAAATTATATTTAGTGAAATAACTATTATTATAAAGAATAATTCTTTCGCATAAAACATTTCATATCTTAACGTTGCATCTTATTTTGACCATTTTTGCAAAGGGGAGAACAGAGGGTTGCCAAATTAATGTGGACACTCCAAACATTTCACGAATTCTTAAAATAGTTACCGAAAATTTTTACCAGCTTAGCATATTTACCTTAATAATATCCCGGACATATTGAGCTCACAAAATACTAGGTTCATTCAGTAATTAAAGAGACAAACTGACCTGGAGAAAACCCCGCGTTTTTGTTGTCTCTCTTTGGTGTCGGAGTCAAATTTTCAAATTTCTTAATACTCTCATTATACTATAACTTCTCCCAACGTGATGCTTCCTTCAATTTACCAATCAAATGTAAATCAGATGGTGCTAAGTCGTGGATATAAGGGGAATGAGACAGTACCTCCCATCCCACTTTATGTTTTCATGGGCTAATCGAGCAACTTGAGGACGTGTGCTGTTTTGCTGGAGAATCATACCTCTCCTTTAAGAATGAACTGAACCAACACGGACTTTTCTGCAATCATTTACCACTGTTACACTGCGGTGTCATCAATTTGAATTTGAAGTGAGAAAATTCAAATTTCAATAGGTCGAACGGAACTGTCTTCGTCAGATATTGACTTTCGACCACTTTTGAACTGCTCAACCAATTTGTAAAAATTTCTACGGTTTATACAACTTTCACCATGCACTTTAATCATTCTAGAGTATAACATTAGCTGTTTTTCATCTTCAGCAATCAAAAAACGATAGAACATTGTTCAACCAATGCTAAAGTTTCAAGAAGACCCGGAATCGTTTGATTTAATTTTAAAGCTATAAACAGAGCAATGTTGATCAATCCGCTGATTCGAGCTCATCATAGTGAGGTCAACTTAAGATTCCCAATGTATTAAACTTGTACCTACCAACAGTCCTTTCATCACTTTAAATATTTTCACCCCTATAGTTCGTCATGAACCGATACAAAAAAGCGTTTTACAGAGACTAATTTTTCCAATATCGACGATTTTAACGTGATTCAATAGATAACTCTGTAATAATCGCCAATGGCGTTAAATTGAAACCCAATTCGAAAAATAATTTTTTCGACTAGTCTTCGCCAATTTAGCGATATGTCGCTAAGTTGGCGATCAAAAGCTAAATGATGTATCGCCATGTTGGTGACCAAAAGCTAAGTGATCTATCGCCAAGTTGGTGAACAAAAGCTAAACGATATACGCCGTGTGCTCGGCAAATTATAAAATCACTTGAGTTCGCATTGATATTAACTGATTTTCCCCCAAATATGCATAAAAGACTCCTTTTGGAACATCCAAATACAGCCAAAAGGGGAGACGCTCAAATAGTCTACATGAGTCTGTATACTTAATTTCAACTTTCTACGACATTCCGTTGTTATTATGCAAGAATTGTCCATACTTACGCACAAACATACGCAAATGCAGTCGTCACGAGAAAACTCAAGGTAATTCACTCGGGGATGGTCAAAATGGATATTTCGGGCGTTCATACGTTCTTAGACATATAATATGCACGTGTCGTAGGTTCGAAAAAACCACTACACATTCATTCGGGGATGAGTAAAATGGAATATTAGGTCGAAATTTGAGATAAATTTTTCTAGCGAATACAATACTTTCTTTAATATGTAAAAAGAAGTAAAACTGATCAACACTTAAAGAAAGTATCCAATACTAGATCAGTATTTAGTCACGCTTTCTTTGGCCTCTCATACGGCTTTAACCTTTTAAGCGCCAATGTTCCCAAATGGGAACATCAACTTTAAAAAATCGTAAAAAAATAAAGTTTTGCTTGTGAGGACTTATTTCTTTTTTTCTATTTATTGCCAAAAATAGGCCTGAATTTTTGAAAGAAAAACTAGTTCTATTTTACAAAAACTGTTTCCAACAAAACCTATCAAAAATATGCTTTATTACCTATTTTCAGGGAGCCAGATAAAAAAAATTCATATATTTTTTTAAAAATGCTTAACTGTTTTGATATTCTAGAGTAACAATAAATAGGGATCCTTTTGGTGAACAAATATGACAGATAATGATTTCGAACAAAAATGTAGATCCTATAAGCGAACAAACTTTGTTGTTCCCGATCGGGAACATTGGTGTAATCCAGTATACAAAACTGGGCAATTCACGCCGTAGCGTAAGTTCAGTTATCCGATTAGTGAAACCATTAGAATTGAAAACAATGTCTATTGACGCATTTAAAAACGGCGGGTGACATTTCAACCTTTCACTGTTCCCCTTTTCGCCCCTTCCTCTCCAGTTTTAGGGTGGGAGAGATAAGTCAAAAAATCGCTTTGCACGTTGAAATGAAGATGTTTACAGTTCTTCTCGCTTAGGTTACAATCTGTTTGCACTTAGTAATAATCTCTAGTCACATGAGACTTTAAAGAAAAGATAAAGATAATTTCATCAATTGGGAGTCCCAATCTGATTAAAATTTTCATATACCGCACAAAAAAGGTTTGAGTGTAAAACGAAATACGGGCCGTCTTCAAATGGAGTCCGGAAACTTAAAAAGAATCAACAGAAGTAATAAAGTCAGTGGATAGCGTTATTACCCCGGTGTACTTGTTTCGTAATACAGTAAACTCCCAATTATCCGCGGAATAAGGTGGCATGGTAACCGCGGATAAGCGAAAACCGTGTATAATCCGAAAAATAGGTAAAAAAACAGTGTTAGTGAGTTTATACAATTTCTAAAATATATGAATAACACTCAGACATGCATTTAAATTATAGCTGAAAGCATTTATTGTAAAAAATATATATGAAAGCTAAAAACAAATAACACAATCAGAAGTTTAAAAAAAACATTCAATGGCCGTTTAAAAAATTAAAAAAAAAAATGAAAAGACCCGAAGATAGTCCGAACCGCGGATAATCCGACTGCTGATAATCGGGGTTTACTGTATATTTTAAACTACTTGCTACCTCGCGAACACGTTCAAAACCCCATACAACGTTTGAAGACGAGACACACTCATATTGATTTATGTATTAAATAAAGTATATCCTCATATAAATAATAGCCGATGATCGAGTAACCCGCGTGTTTCAACAGTGAAACTCGCGCCACAGCGACATAATTTGATAATATGTTTGCTAATGTTTAACATGCAAGGAAAGGTTTTATTGCGACAAGGCTGAACTAGATCCGATAACTTAAATGTTTTACTGGTAAGACTGTGTCATTTCAGGGGAATGAAGAAACGAAAGAATGGTCGACGATGAACGCTACCTACTGGAATTAAGGGTTCATCCACTAAAGTTGGGAGTTACAATTTCAAGTATCAAATTATCACCAAACAGGCAATGGCTTCGTTCAAATGAAGAAGCAATTTTCAATGAAGCAGCAGGTAGAAAAAATAGCAGAATTTGCTTTATACTGTTTTCCTTCGAGTTGAAAACATGAGATATATAAATTTTGCACTTATATGGACACACATAGGTCAATCAGAAAGTTAGTTGCACTACTTCGTAAATATATTTCGTCTGAGACAATTTCGATGAAACTCTGCGGCAACACTTCAGACACGTATCTTTATAATGTGACGTAGCAGCTTCCCCTAGGCGAGTTTAGTTTTTCTGATAATCAGTCGCAAACATGTCTCGACAGCTGCAAGTAGCGTCCAATTTAGAAACGCGTGCAGCCGAGGCCTTCGAGATAGGAAGGCCATCCAACTAGCAAATGACGTCATCGTTTGTCGATCCACAATGATATTGGGAAGTGAGCACTTCGATTAATATTTTGGTTAAATAAAACTATTTGGTTTATTTATTATTGACTTCTGTTATTTTAGTAGCATTACATGTTCTACTTTTTCATTTGAAAACATAAAAAGGAACCGATAATCATACATTAAACGAGCTGATGTGTGCATCACATGACTTCCTTTTACTCCAATTTAATGTCATTTCCCCATTATTCGCTATTTTAATGTGATTCAATATTTATTCTCTAAATATCACCAACAATGGCCAAATTGAAACCAAAAAAAAAAAAAAAACTCCGCCAAATTTGTCGCCAAGTTGGCGACAAAACTTGGCGACCAAAAGACTGGCGATATATCGCCAAGTGTCCGACAAATTATAACGCCACTTGAGTTTACATCGAAATTAACAATGATTTCCCCCCAAAAAGGTGCAAAAGACCCCCTTAGGAACATCCGAAAGCAACCAAAAGGGGAGGTGCACAACTAGACCCCACTACGAGTCTATGTACCAAATTTCAACTTTCTAGGACATACCATTTTTGAGTTATGCGAGATACATACGCACATACGCACATACATACAGACGTCACGAGAAAAGTCGTTGTAATTACCTCGGTGATGGTCAAAATGGATATTTCGCGTGTCTATACATTCTTAGGCACTTTTCCGCATGTGGTCGAATCGAAAAAAAAAACTCAACATTCATTTGGGGGTGAGCAAAATGGAAATTAAGGGCGATTTTTGAGTGAAAATTTTTTCGCGAATACAATACTTCCTTTTTTGTAAAAGGAAGTAAAAAATACACTGAGCTTAATTCATAGTATTTGACATAAAAACATTTATAAGTATTACAAAGTATTCAAATAACTAAACACGATTTTATTTTACAATCATGTTAAAACAAAGTGATAAATAAACACAGTTTTATTTTTCATTGGAAATTGTTTTTTAACTGATCGCATTTTAACTACTCGTATATTGTATTGAAACATTAAGTCTTAAGAAGTATTCAAATAAATAAATGAACTTTCATTTTACAATTACATCAAAACAAAAAATAATATTACTATTGTATTTGAATAAGAATTAAATGAAATTTTAAAAAATAAATCAACATTTTTACTTAAGAAAACGGGAAACATGACTGCAATATGTTTCAAAGACATAACATCAAATTAAAGTACATAATACCATATTATTAATGTTAACTTAGCTGAGCAAATTTATGCTTTTCAAAAGACGTGAATGCTTGGGTGCCATCCCCCAAAGTAGACGGTGCCCTACCCCCTTCAATTATTAAAACTTCAAAAAAAAAAAAAAAAAAAAAAAACCCAAAACATCTCCATCTCCCTTAAAATTTCAAGGGCACAGTTATTTATAACTATAGCCGTTGAAAAGCTATCATTACTATGAGACTATGATTCCGACCCCCCCCCCCTTCGGTGGGCACTCTCGAAAAATTACACAGGAATTCAACTTGAAAAACGTTAATTAAAGAACACTGTTAAAACTACAGGATGCATTCGGCACCTTTCAGGGGAGAAACGCTTGTTCACCAGCGGCACCCAATACGGAGCCGAAATCGCACCTCTAAATAGGGTGAAAAACAGGTACCTTTTAAAAACTAGACAGCCGGAGTGAAAAAAAGGATCCTTCGGAGAGAGAAATGGCACCCTTACTATAGATCCTCCTCCCCCCTCCCCCGTATTGTGTGCGTTTTTAAATACAGTTGTGTACCTTTTTTTTTTTTTTTAGTTTTGTTTTGATTTATGATATTTTACGTTTTGGACATTTTTCACATTGAACTCGGTATTGGAAATGATTAAAACATGTAATTACAGCATTTGATCATATTTCAGAGTTTTCAACATAGTTAAGAAGTGCTCATAGCGTTAATTCATCTGATCGTGCTCTAACTCAGTGTTTCTCAACCTCTTTTGACCCACGGGCGCGGTAAAAGCAAATGAAAAACTTTGCGGACCGGTGAAATCTTTATCGTTTTCTTAAAGAATCATAAAATAAATAATATGAATAATAACTCTGGGGTCGTTAAAAAACATGTGAAAAAATTCAGGGTTCTGATGGTTTTTTTTTTTTTACAAAAAGTAATGTTAAAAATTAATAAAACAATAAATATCTACCCCTACACTTGTATCAAAGATCTGTCACAAATACGTTATAATTTAAAAACGAGTAATTATTTAAAACATGTGAGAAATTATACATTTACTAAAACTTGACGTATTCCGAAAATGAAGCATAGCTGTACTTATGGATTATTTAAATGATGAGCCAAAAATATTCAGGGATATTACAATTACGGAAAAACAAAATCGTTTCATAAACGTTAATCAAGAGTAACAAAAGAAACTGCACATAAAGTTTTCAACAGTTAAATAAAAAACCAAAAGAAAGTTCTAACGCTTTCGAGGACTGCTAACAGGAAATGATTCTAACACTTGAATGAAAAAGCAAAAAAAAAGAAAAAAAGAGCTAGACTGAGAGAGATTTTTTTTTTCGCTATCTTTATGCTATAATCTACGAAGCACAAGAAACATTTTTATTAAGGTTCTTTTGGTGACTAATAAAAGCTGCTTATCGAGTATTCAAGAAAATAATGACAGATATTTTTAGTAGCGTTTTGAATGATGGAAATTTCACGATAGTAACGGTAAACGAGAACTAGAAGACTAACGGTTACTGTGAAAAGCAATAAATGCACTTTTAAACACTTAACTATGTTTGAAAGCCCTAAAAGCTACAAAGTGATCAAAAGCTGTACTTACTTGTAATTTCGGATAATTAATCCTAGAAAAGTTGGGTTTTAATCCAATAGTGTACTTCATTCAATGTGAAAGACACACAAACGCAATCATCATTTGTCCGCCATATTGAGGTGGTTGAATGTATGTCTAAGGCAAAAAGCGCATGCGCAATGAGTCTTTCTGCGATTGCATGATGTTCTGGCTCCTCTGCTCTATTTTCTAGCCTGTGATGCACCTTCAGGCACTATGCTTTCACCTTAGAGGGAATATTTTCACTCGTCTGGAACCCCTGCTTTTAACAGTGAATGTATAATACAACATCATGAATACTGTATGTTGTACATCCAAAAAATGTATTCAATATCTAAACAGCCTTTTTTTTTTTTTTTTTTTTTGGAATTCGGCTACTTTTCCATTTTCAGCTTTTTCTGCTGCTAATGATTCTTGTGTGTGGGGGGGGGGGGCTTTAATTGTTCATCATTTTAGGCTTTTGAAAAATTATTTTAAAAAGCAT
Source organism: Uloborus diversus (assembly GCF_026930045.1). Lineage (NCBI taxonomy): Eukaryota > Metazoa > Arthropoda > Arachnida > Araneae > Uloboridae > Uloborus > Uloborus diversus. The sequence goes on along the minus strand of NC_072737.1, from coordinate 65,282,230 downwards.
TAATTGATGACAAAGTAACCTTTTTCAAAAAACATTTCATAGAATGACCATTTTAGCAACTTTCTTTAATAGTTAAAACCTCATATATGTTAAATTTAGATCAACATTTTGCTGAGTATGCTCTTTTAGGAAATCAATGTGACAGTTTTGTGACAGGGGGAAGGGAGGGGATAACAAGAAGTGTGACATCACGCGTTGTTTATAACAATATGCTCATGTTGAACAGCGTTACATGTAACAAGGAGGGGGGGGGGGAATTTGTTCAAAAGTTTGCATAATACTTTATAGACAGCCCCTTAATTCAATTTATGTTACAGTTTCAGAGTTCCTGAAAGCTTATTAATAGAAAACCCAAGGAGTTCAAAAAATATGTAGTTCAAGATATTTTGCCCTTTTTAAGCATAAACAAACAAGCACAGAGCATTTGGCAAAAACACGTTGTGTATCCACTGCTCAAAACTAATCCTTCGCAACCCAGAAATTATGAATACCGTTAACTTAACCACAATGTGTGCATAAATATCATAAAACTTAAAGACAACAGTAAAAAAAAACCGTATATATTTTTTTAATTTACGCACAGAACCAGCTTGTTTGAATAACATTGCAGGGGCGTAGTTGGGGGGGAAATGTTTGAGTATCGGACCCACGACCTCCGGCGTTCGAATCTAATCTTCTATCTCAGAACTACGGAAGCCCATCAAGGAATGTTTTTTGATCAAAATAACACATGCTAGCGTATGAAACAATTTAATCGAAACGGAAAATATAAGATTAGTTCAGTTAAAACCCTGTTTCAATAAACTTGCTTACATATTAACTGAATATCAACAAAAAGTTACGTTGCTTCTGATAGCAACAAGTATATCTGCAGAAAATTTTGACATATGTATATTGTCAGCTTGGAAAATCCATTTCGAATAAATGCGTGTACAAAGTTGAAAAAATAAAGAAATAAAAAGTTGCAAGTTAACCGTTTCAAATATTAAAGCAATATACTAAAATTAAATTACAGACAAAGATATCAGAAAGGAAACTGACAATTGTTCGTGTAATGGAGGAAAACTTAAGTAATCTTAACTGCATAAAATGTAAATTTGTTTATCTGAGAAAAGTACTTACCTCCGAAATTTTAAAATTTATTCCATGAGACGCCCAGCTTTTTTCTTCACATGCAGGTTGTTCGGAAGCGGAAATCGTTGACTCAAATTCACTCAGCAGACACTTATATTATATATATATTTTTTAATTGCCTCTAAATTCCGGTACGTGGAAAGGATGAGATAAATCCAACAGTATTGTATTCAAAAATGTGCAGCCGAAGTTAATATTTCCTATTTCATCTATTTCAACCAGACCAAGAAGCACTATTGTTTAACTGGTAGACTGCACTGCTTTCAAAGTTTCGCGCCAAGTTCAAAGATCGACTACTGGTGGCGTAACGAAGCGGGGGGGAGGGGAGTTGTCTGGCCTGTTATCACGTGGGTCTCGGTGCAGCGTCTCGTTTCTCCTGTGGACAAAAACGTGTAACTGCAATAAAATTTATAGGCAGTCGCATGAAGTGTATAGTGAAAATGCAATGTCACGTTAAGCTGACGCTAAATGGATCAACATGCTTGAGAATGGACGTACAGATTGATGACGCTGAGCTTGAGAGAAGACCATCAACTGCGACAACTTTTACGTGGGATTATCCTCCTTAGAGCCCAGACATTTCCTCTTGTGACTTTCATGTTTTTGGTCCCATAAAAGATGTACTTTTAAAGCGACAATACCTCTCGGGTGGTGAGGTTAAAGCTGCAACTCAAAGATGATTTCCTGGCATTGGACAGTTTTACTTTGCAGAAGGCACCGGAAAATTTGTACCACGCCCCGACAAATATTTAAATAACGGAGATAACTTTGTTGAAAAGTAGACTTTGAATAGAGCTTTAAGATATCTAAAAAGTAATTGCAAAAATTTATATCCTGTTTTGTTATTTTGAGCAGTGCAACTAACTTAACGACTGACGTATATACGGGGGTCGATCAAAAATCAAGGTTCCCATCAATTTTACAAATATACAGCACTGTCTATTCTCATTGAAATTTACATCGTTGGAAAGAAAAAGTGTTTCTCCATTTTTATACATAATCACCATCTTTTTCTGTGCATTATTGTCGACGGTGCCCTAACTTCTGTATCGAGTGTCACAGAATTCCACCGCCAACCCGTTGAGGAAGCGTCACTGCAATCAAAAACGGAGTGGTTTGTTGACTGTCATGTCCCACTCTCCTTGTAGTCCGGACCTCAAATCTAGTGATTACCAATTGTTTCCTACTCATAAGTTTAAGGAACACTTTAATGGACAACGTATCCGGAGTGACGACGAAATCAAAAAGGGGGTGAAACGCTTCCTCAACGGGTTAGCGGTGAAATTCTGTGACACTCGATAGAGAAGTTAGGGCACCGTCGACAATAATGCATATTATGTATAAATATTTAGAAACGTTTTTTCTTTCCAACGATGTAAATTTCAATGAGAATAGACAGAGCTGTATATTCGTAAGATTGATGGAAAACTTACTTTTGGATCGACCCTCATACTTTTACATGAGTATTTATTAAGGATATTAGGAACAAAATTTCTGAATCTCGCGAAAAGAATGTTTATTCGTCCCCATAATATGATAATACAAGAAAAAAAAGAACCTTTTTTCTTCTCCAATCACGTAAAAGAAGAATAAAGAGGACCAGTAAATAGATTTGCAAGAGGCTCGAGATCACGTCGTAGTATAATATTAATTTCTCAAAGAATGCGATTGTCAGTACAGGACTCGGACATAAAAAGAGAACAAAGCTTTAACAAATCAAATTATTAAATTCAATCAGGGCAGTCGAATAAAGATTGTAGACATATTTATACTTGAACCAGTCGACGAAAATTGATACTCAAAGAGAATTCTTTAAAGTAATTCTTTCAAGTTTCCCTTTGTGCATTCTCTTTTGTGTTTCTTTCTCTATGCCCCATGCACGCCGGATAGAGTAATTTCTACGAACACCGGCGGAAGTTGAATTTAATATTTGATTTAGAAAACATAATTAATGAGGTTTTTAGCGAGTCTGTCGTTTAAACGTAAATATGTTAAATATTTTATCTGTTGCTTTACGTGCTGGCCATGCTGCACTGTTCCTTTTGTTTTCCTCGAAGCCCACCCACACACACTTGTCGGATTAAAAAAAAAAAGTGTTTAAGTATCTTCCGTGTAGCTAGCTTATTTATTTTCTTTAGGTACCAACTGAATAAAAGAATTTGTTGCAAATTAATTTTTAAGACAACGCAGTAAATCTTTTGATTCTTCTTCCCATGGCTGATGAAAAAAATACCTTTTCAATCGAGATTCATTAATTGAATCTAGGTTCCTTCTAAAAAGAGGGCAATAGGGAGTTACTCTATTCAAACGTATTTTTTTAATAGATAAAACTTCATAAAAATTTTAAGCAATCAGTTCTCCCACACGTTTTCGTGAAGGGAAAATTAATTTTACGTCTGAAGAATGTATGAATTTCAATAGGGCTAATTTATTTTAAAATATTATTTTCAGGGAAAGTAAGACTGAAAGATTTTTTCATATACATACGCGTTTAGTGAATAATCATTAAAATTTTGCTTCAAACAGAAGTTTTTGAAAAAGCGAACAACAAAATAAAAATAAAAAAATACTAAACAACAATTTATTGCCGTCAATAAATGAAATGCTATGAACTAAAGCTTCAGTGAAAGATAAGGATATATTTAAAGTCAGCTAAATCGTATTTTGCCATTAAAAACTGAAATTGCACCTCAAAATTTCAACTAATTATATTTCCAAGCTTTGTATTTTAGAAATGCATCGTACCGAGAAAATGGGGGAGGGTGAAAACAAATGGAATTTCAAAATTGTTAGTTACACATGGATGTTTTGTTAGTTTTCAAATTCAGATGTCAAACATTCTCAGTGTCCGAATTCAAGATAGCACACTTCTTCTCTCCCTGCCATCTTCCATTTTATCTTTAGGTAGTTTTACAGAATGGGGTCGTTTCCAAAATTTTATGAGTATTTTTTTCTGAAAGAGCATGCTAAAAAACACAGGATCTGACCATTTTTTAAATAATTTGTTTGAGATAAAAAAATTTAACAAATTACTCAAATCTGTGCGTTTCTATTGTTTATGCTTCTGCCGATGATATCACAAATGATGAAATGCCATTCAGTGTTGCCATCCACAGAGCAAAATATTTAATTCGCATCTTTACTCACGTGTATTGGCAACGATATGGTTGATAGCAAGCGTAGCACGCAATTTTAATTCGCTTCTTAATTATCATAACGTGGAAAAGTGGTAGAAAGATGCGCCAAAGAGCATCATTTGTGACGTCATCAAGACCACGCCTTGCTGTAAAAATCAGACTAAAAAAATTATCTAAAAAACAACTGTTCGGAAAATAAACATATTTTCTGGGTCTATGTTTTTCTTTTTTTTTTTTTTTTTGCTTACTCTATCAATTTCAGTGACTAAAAGTGCTACTTTTGACTGAAAGAAACAACCCCATTCTACTCTACTGTAGTATTTACCGTTTCATTTACATTACTTTTTTTTTTTTTTTGCATATTTCGCTCGAAAAATGTCAAGGGTTATGTTTGCATAGCACTACTGGTCGACCGGTGAATGACCAGTAGTGTTCTAATAGAGTTACCGGTTAACTGGTAGTTTTTCTTTACCGGTAATCCACCGGTTGATAGCAATTTAAGCTCGTTGATTGGTTGATGAACACGTGACATTTTTGAACAATAATAAGTATTTCTGACTTGTGCGTAATTCGTCTGCGCAAGTAACCGCGTTATCAACCAAAAGCGTTCGATGGAGCATCGTTTGGTGAACAACTGGTTAATAACCACTGACGTCATTAGCTGTCATGTGATCAACCGACCGCGGTAGACCAGTAGCTCTATGCGAACGAAAACAAGGAATTTTCATGCCTTAAAAAACTCCTTGCTGTGTCTGATAAAAGGAGAAAAAAAAAACTAACTAACCATTTGTTTTTTTTTTTTTTTTTCTAAGACAATTAACAATACAAGCAGAAAAGTTTCTTTTTCTAGCCAATATCGCATTCGCTATAAATTCTTGGCAACTATTGCATTAAAATGGAGAAAAATTTGCAGTTGAAGAAGCCTTAATAACCAATGAGAATGGAAAAAAAAATTCTAAGATAATTAAAAGAACTGAGATCACATCACTCGCGGCCCAACAACAGCATACTTGACTCAGATTCAATTCACAACTCCAAAGCTCGAATACGTTACCTTGCGGTGATTAACACTACTGCCGAAAAAGGTAAAACATTCCATTCCACGTGTTTTCTTTGGGGTAAATTACAGGCTTCAGACGGTTTGTGGTGTAATGTAATTTCAGAAGAATAGAAAAGAAAGATTTCCATAAACACGATGAAAACTTACGGCCATTCACTAAGCGTCAAAACAAGTTATAAGATACGGCATTTGTTTGTTTTACCTTTTTCATCCGCCATTAGACAGTGGCTGCAGCGCCTCCTATAGTTTATTGGAGTTGCGAATAGTTTCTCGTCAAAAAAAGTTTCGGTGTCGATCGATGAACTTTCGAAAAGAGAGGTCAAAAAAATTGGTAAAAGCATGGAATATTTTCCATCTCATTTAACGCAATAATTTTGCTACGGAATTCATCGAAAGCACAATTAAATGTTTTCTTTTACAGTGAGGAATGTCACTGGTGTATAGCCAGTATTAGCGTGTTTAGTGCCAGAATAGCAAGAGAAAACTACTATTAGCAGCTCTCTTTGGATTATGCATCGGGTTACCAACTGATGTCTCACCTTCATTTTCAAAGTTATACAAATTATGATGTCTCTGGAAGCAGTGCTTCTTCAGAATGAGGGGCAGATATTTTCTTTCTAAATCGCTCAAAACTGCAGTAATGTGTGTATCTTAGAATTTTTATTATGTAGAAAGCGTTTCTGACATTAATAAGCAGTAATCTTTGATCGAGAAACGCTTGCTCTTTCCCTAATTAAAGTTTTTATTCATATTTTTATTTTGAAACGAGGTCTTTTTTTTTTTTTTTTTTTTTTTTTTGAACTACTGGGTTGTGTTTACAATAAACGAAAAGAAGAAAAATAAAGGTCGAAATGCTTAGCAGATGTAATGAATTTTTTTAGAAAGACTAATTATTATTGAAATCACCAATCTGAAGGTAGCTGCATTATTTATTTTACAATTACTTGGAAAGTAGAGCTTATCGCACAGTAAACAAATCAATTTGTTTTAGCCTTGAACTGAAATTTAACAACAGACTAAAAGTATTAAGCTAAGCCTAAATCGGCATTCTACTCGGAAAATGGATTTATGGTCATCTGAGTGCATAGACTAATAATAAGAGTAGATCGAGCTATGGCAACCCTTTTACTGCTCACAAACCAAACCATGTGACTGGTGTGTATCATAGCAACGAGTTGATCGTAGCAGACGACGTCTTCCATATAATTGATTTCTAAGAAATTCAAAATTGCCAAGCGATGAGTCAAATTTTTTTTTCAAAGCACCCAAGTGCAAGAAAAATGGTTTACTAATGCTGTGCATTTTCTTGCAAAGAAAAATATGTAAAAAGGTTAGATGTAACATTTCACAAGTATTATTAATCTTACATTTTACTCAATTTCTTGCAATTTTTCTTTTTCGAGCCGTGTTTCCCTATGAAGTTTATAACTATTTCTATTAAATATTAAGTTATATCAGTGAAGCACATAGGAATACATCTTATACACAATTTTGCTAGCTTCTGGAAGTATTTTTATCCTCAGAGATGCATTTTTAAATTTTTTTAAGTGTTAGCAAGTTAGTCTTAATGTTGGAGAGAATTTTTTTTCCGCCAATTTGAAAAATCCCCTTATTAAACTGAAAACAAATTCGACTTTTATTTTTCACTTTTATGTGCACATACTGTATTTTCATAATTCGCATTTCTATGCTGAAATTTAAAAATTTCTCAGATTGTCTAGACAGTTTGAAATACCAAATTCGTTTTGAGAAAACAACTAATTTCTATCATGTTGATTTACGAAAGTAAAGTGGGAAAATAATTTAGTGTTTAGTTTACTATAGTGGCGGATTTCTCAATTGGCTACTATGTAGTATAGCTTACGACGGACAACTTAGACAGCAAATTTTCGAAATCCGAATTTCCATCGGCATTCATTAGAAACGTAGTATTTCCTAATTTCTTTCATTATCGCAAGAAATGTACATAGTATAAGCAGTGTGCTTTAGCATAATATGAAACGGCAATTAGTTTCAACTTGTTTGAGACGAATAATTTTAGTCAACACATAACTACACTAACTTAAAGTGATTAGTTCGAAATAAAATAAAAGTTACTGAAAACTGTTATCTAAAACTAATTACAAATGTCAAAATTATTCAAAAGGACAGTTCAAACTCTGCGCCCGGGGAAAGAAAAAAAAAAGGAAAAATAATGAATATCTATTCCGTCTTAAAATACATGTCGCGTGCCAAACTATAGATAATGCCGTCATCTAGCAACCATCCCGCCGTCGTTTTCACCAAATCCCCACACCAGTCACATGGCACATGTGTGAACCAATTTTCCTCGGCAGCAACAATAGCAAAGCTCAGTCTACTCTTATTATTAATCTATGTATGAGTGAGGGTAATTTTTGAAGTTTGGAAAAAAATAACAGCAAAAGAATAAACACCTGTCATAAAATAAATAATTCATACTATAAAAATCCGACCATATCTATGAATTTATGTATCTCTGTCTATCAAATAATCGTCTTTGATTGACCGTTTGATAGATGACGTCAACCCTTTCACATGATAGTGATGACGTATCACTGTGTAAGGTGCCGTAAGTGACTGGCATGTAATAAATAACGTGCCTAGAAAATCTACCTCAAAAGTTCTGCCCTTGTCACGAATATTTTTCTATTAGAATTATTGTAAAATCTACATTAGAGGCAGTTGTTTTCAATAGCAAAATCTCTCTCTCTCTCTCAACTAAACTACAAGAAAACGATGCTTAATTTTCAGTTATAATTCCAAGTATTGAAAGTATCTTTCAAGTATCTCTCTCAAGATTTACGAGAATAATCCAAATAATAATCTTTGTTTGAATACATTTCTGCTTGGCGGTGATTGTTATTTTCGGTGCTGAATTCTTCAAAGCAATTACTTAAGAAAAATGCACCATTATTTTAGTCCTCTGCTTATGTTCTTGGTATTACATTAAATTCGAGTATCAAGAGTAATTACTGGGAATCTCCTGTAAAAATTTCTTGGCAACCAGATGTAGCATTTAAGAATGTTTTCAAATGCTTACGAAAGCATTCCAGTTATTTAGATACAGAGCGTTTATTACTAATTAGGTTTTACTTTATCAGTAAAGAAAGGGATGCTATTCAAGGGATGCGATTAAAGTTTGCTCTTGTCTGTGCTTCAGTAAATTTTAAAAGTAATATGCTTTTGTTTTTTGACAGTTAAGTGGTAAAAAAAATTTCCTTTCTTTTTTTGTGTGAGGAAGGTCGTATGTAACACTATATTCTGCTCTGGGCGGCATTATCTGTAGAAATGAGTTTTCGAGATATTTGAAGAGTCACGTTTTGGATTCTGTTCTAATAATAGAAAAATGTTGGAATTATTCGCTTTCTTCGCGCATATTTTTCAGTGGAAGCCAATTAGGCAAGCTTGTATAATCAAGCGAACGTACTGTCTGTGACAAAAATGCAAAAAAAAAAAAAAAAATAAAAAAATAAATAAATACAAAATTCAAAACTGTATTGCTTTAGTGATGGTAAAATTATTTCAACTGATAGAAATCAGTAAATTGTAATCAGGGTCGAATTTGCATGGGAGCGTACGGAATCACAGCAATTCCGCTTCTTTAATTTTTAAACATTAGGAATGTAATTTAGGCTATGAAAGTATGAAAATAAGTTTTGAAGATTATAGAGCTCCCATGCTTTTTTTTTTGTCAGAAATTGCACCGAAATTAAGCCCTGTATATAATCGCAAATACTTTCAATGGAAAACCTCAGTGAAAGATGGCGACAGCTCTACTTTTGTCGGTTTCGTAGTTTACATTTAAATATAAAAAGGAAAATACTGTCTTACCTTTTGTACAAGCGCAAGACATCTCCAACCAATAGTACATAAGGTACAAAAGGAAAAGTTGTATAACAGGCTACGTTTCTTGAAAAGGAGCATAAAAATATCACCCATGCTTGTATTGCGATAAATTTGACATTAAATTGATATTTATCGCAATATTCCCATTGTTTTATCATCTGAATCATATATTATATGGTTTATTATTTAAAATGCATATTTTTTTTTAATTTATATGTAATAGAAGAAAGAACGGAACAGAGTAACTAATTATAACAATACGTAAAAATAATAACACATAGGTAGCATATTGAAATTGATTTCGTAGTTAGAAATTTATTTCTAACGGAATCTTTAATATATTATATTATTACGAATAATAAAGCTGATAGTCTGTCTGGATTTCTGTCAGGAACTCTACGACGCCCGTAGCGCCTGGACCGTTCGGCCGATTTCCATGAAATTTAGCACAAAATTAGTTTATAGCATGGGTGAAAAATCGCTTCGGGGTGTGCACCTCGAAGCGATTTTTCGAAAATTCGATTTTGTTCCCTTTCTATTCCAATTTTAAGAACTTTTCACCGAGCAAATTATCACAACGTGGGGGAGTCAATTACCAAATTATTATAACGTGGAACCGTAACATGGGCAAGCATGGCAAATTGGCGAGATATTCATCATCCATTATTTCTAAATATACAGGCGAACCAAATGACCTTTTAATTTTCTACTACGGGCAAAGCCTAGTGTTAAATAAACCCGAACCTGTTTTTGTGCGGTGGATAGGGGCCGCATAAAAAATCGCACGAAAAAAAAAATCGTTCGAAACTTCACTAGTAGCTGAAAATAGTTTTCGCAACACAGTTTTTTTTTGAGCAATCACGATTGCTTCTTGCTTTCATTTGACTGTTTTTGAGGTCCTTTGATTTTTGCCACCGCCACCCTCTGCACCATCACCGTGGACAGGCGGGCTCTTCACGCTGCTGCGCCTATCGCGAAAGCCGTCTCCAGGTTGCATCCATGTCCTACACACACGCGCATACATACACAACTGCACACACACACACACACACACAAACACACATACATACAGACACTTACACATATACGCACACAAAAACCTACACACACACACAAAACTACCCACACTTTCATGCCTGCACACAGACACAAACACACATGCCTGCACACACATACCCCATACACACAAACACACATATTTGCCCCCCCCCCACACACACACTCGTGATTGTGAGAAACATAATTTGAATTCAAGATGTCAAAATTCAAATTAATTTTTTTCTTTTTTTTTATGCTGTGGATAGGGACCGCATAAAAAAGTCTCACGTAGAAAATAAACCAAAAAATTTACAAAATCAGCAGGGATTGCTTCTTTAAAGGAAGTAAAAATAAACTAAGTGATGATAATTTGCCGAATCGTCAGGCAAAATTTCTCGAAAAAGGAATTTTTTGGGAGATCACAGTGGCTTTCCATCGGGGTGCATTGGTGTCACTTGAAGATACTACCTCCCCCCCCCCCCCCCCGCCACCCGTTTTATAAATAATTTCGTCAATTCATTCCCAATCTGGTTGAAATTTTCATATACCGCACAAGAAAAAAAAAAAAAAAACAGGTTCCACTGTATATAGACAAAATTTTGAAATTAAACCTTCAAACCGTTTTATCGTTATTCCTTTACGTTCTTTTTTAAAAATGGAGCTGTCAACTTCGAATAGCAAGATCTTCAATCTTAACTACATGCTAATTGATCAATGTTGTAAAATTGAAACGATAAAAGTTCATCATGATGACGACAAAATAAATAAGAATTTGTTTTCAAATAAGCCTTTATTTTTACAACTAATAAAGCAAGTAGCTTTTGTAGTAAGTACAAAAGATAATGATTCTGCAAAACCGCAAGTCTATTTTTTTTCTACGAAATGCAAAAATATACTTTAGCTTTATCTTAAATATTCCATTCCGATACGGTTGTTAACGAAGCCATCTTTTGAGAATCTTTGAAATCTAATGGGGGCGGTAGCTAATCTTAGATATTTACTTTCCATGCACCTTTAAGTTATTGCTTTTAATCGTCGAAAAATCGATTGGAGCAAAAAAGACAAAACCTCGGAGACCGCACAGCTACGATACGGAAAAAAGAAGAGTGAGTTTCATTTTTGAGATGATAGATATTAGCTGCAAGGATGACATGTGGATGGAGGCAAAAAGTGAGAGAATTTTATTGTTCGTATGTTTTGCTCTCCGTCATTGTGAAATCTTTTTAACTTTCAAATTAAAGTATTTTCAATTTCGTATGTTTCACGAGGAAAATTACAGGGTATTTATAAAACCTCGCACCGACAAAGAAAATTACATAAAAAAGACTATTAAGCTTTGTACACTGGAATAGATTGGTTTGCGAGTCATAACCTCAAAGACGGTCTAACCGTCGATTACATGGAAAGGCTAATATATCCGGTTTATAGGCTGAAATGGGCGTATCTATTAGTTTATAGGGGTGTTAGTTGGTTTCTTACAGATGTGCACTTTTGCCTCTCTATTATTTAGCCTTAGTTTTGTAAAAATGAAAATTACTCTCAACAACATTTTTTTAATCTAAAGTATATTCGATTTATATTCTCTCGGCAAAAATTAATTGATTTATTTATTCACAACAGTTTTGAGCTTACCATTTTGCTTTTACGTTCCTGAACGAAATGAAAATATTTTCTTTTCTTTTTGTTGTTTCCATGGTAACTATCTTTGTTTTCCCTTATTTTATTTTAGAGAATGCAATAAATGAATAAGGCACTAGTGACATTGTAAAACGCGTGCATCAAAATCCCATCGTTATTTTTCCTTCTCCCCTGCTAGTTTCATTCAGATTTAATAATCTTTACTTGGCAGATTGCCAAATTACATACAATCCGCGGTCAAACAGTACTCGCTAGCAAACAGTTTTTTTTCTTCCTTTTATTATTCGCTAAATACAAGTTGCAATGTAAGGAACCATACGTGGCTTAGGATAATGACGATGAGTTACGGTATTGATACACTCCAAACGAAAGAGGCAGAATTGGGTGAGACGATGAATAAGTTGGCGCGTAAGATGACGAAAAGAATACTCTTTCGTCAACTTATTCGACAGATTTTTGAGTACCTATTCTAGTTGAGGGAAAATCAAGACGTCAACATTTATGCCAATGAAGATTTTCAAGCTTCGTATATTACTGGTGCTGTTGAAACCAAAAAAAGAAAAATTATATTCAAGCACTTATTGTGAGGCTCTGAGAAGTTGAGCTCCGACTCTGACAATGTTTACCTTTGTTTCGGAAAACAGGGAGGGGTAATTGCCGCTAAGTTGAGTTGAAAATCTTTCTTAGTAGTTTTTCAAAAATATTCCAACCAAAATCTAAGCTAATAACACGTCTATTTTTCACAACTCCCCTAAAACAGGGGAACATATTCAAGGTCACAGCTCAACTAACCAGAGCTGTACTATAATTCTACCATTTCCCCCAAAGCTTTCTACAGACCCAATCAAGTCATCAAGACTACCTTTATAGCCTACTAACGGCCTATCCCGACCTTGTTCGGGTTTAAAAAACCTATATGTAAAAATATATTGTGATGTAACTTTTAAATTTAAAGTTTAATTTTAAGCAACATTTTTTGATTGGTTTTTATGCGATTTTAAACCTATTGATTTACCTCATTTCCTGATCAAGAGAGACCAACAAAGGTTTACAGGACCTTTAACTGTCAAAAGGCATTGGAAATATGTTGAACCACGAAAATGTCCTAAATGAATTCTTAAGCGATAAAATTCCGATTGACTAGTTGGATGAATTGAGTCTCTTTCAATCCCAGTATGAATTTAAACCTCTTTCACTCGTTTTCTTCGAAAAACTTGCTTTTTTTCACATGCCTCTACATTTTTTTTTCCTTTTAGCAATTTCTTTCTGATTTTTTCTGATAATAGATTTGTGAGTTATATTATTTAACTATATCGTTAAGAATGCTTAAATACGGTCATCATGATGAATGTTTCTCCAAATATTTTTACTTATTTTTCCCTCTTTGTCAATTTTTCTATCGAGTGCTCTTTGTTCGTCATTGTTTCAACTCTTAACTTTGAACATACGGTACGAATGTGCAATTACTCTTTGAGTTGAAAATTTGCTAAACTAAATGTACTTAGTGAATTCCTTAGCAGATGTTTTTCCATTTCGATTTTAGTATGAATGAAAAACCTTAAAGAATAGCTCGAAATGCATGCAATATTAGAACTTTTAGAAACACGGATTTGTATCGTCTACCTGCACTACTTGAATTCAAAAACTAATTTTCCCGAAGCGAATCTTAGTTATAATTCGTTTAAATAAATTTTGATGCATAAACATTCGGTGACTCTGGGCCGTGGTGGCCTGATCGGTAAAGCATCTGACTTGTGACCGGAGAGTACCTGGATCGAACCCAGCCGGTCGAAGATCCACTGTCTTCACTAAGGATGACTGGGGGACGTTAAATATGCTCGCGGTCACATTGTCCTCCAAGTGAAACGATACCTCTGGGGGGTGTTAGGCTAGAAAGTTATTCAGCTTCTGGTCTGGTTCTAAATTATCGAACTGCCCGTAGATGGTGCAGCCATCTATCGTGTTGTCTGAGCCAAATCAGACTTCCACCTAGAAAGAGGCGCTCGATTAAAATGGAAGCCGTAACACCTCTGCCTTAGTAGAGGTGTACTCGAGTAGCATTGCTACTCGGGCTCGGGTTCCCAAGTGGCATAAGTAACAACAACAAAAACACATTCGGTGACTCTAAATGTTTCACAATTCCAAGGTAAATAGAATGCTATACACCTTATTCTCTGCAGCCTTAAATACATGTAAATCTTTTGGCGATTCTTATGCTGACATCGTGATTTATTATTTTTTTCTCTCACGTATTTCCATCGCTCAACATTCAGCTCGAAGAGGACCTTCAGCCATTCTGTTATTTCAAATGCAGTACAATCGGGGCTTGTTTTTACGTTTATATGAATAAAACAGTACGAAACATAAACTGGTAGCGAAGAAAAACTATTTAAAAAAAATAGCATAAATACATATAATGATAATTTATAGCCATGTCACTCAGTAAGAATGCACTTTTTCTGAAATAAAAGAATTTTTCTAATATTTGCAGTGGTTCCAGAGTTACCTCGAACATATAAACATACAAAATTCCGCTATCTCTCTATATAATAGATAACTTCCTTAAACGTTCTCTCACAGCCTTGACAATAGACACCCTCAGAGACCACCCGCACCTACCAATTGCACGGTTTATCGGTTTTAAATGCTCAGATAAATCTGAGCAAGTGGGTCTCTGAGGAACTTTATTTAAATATATAAAAAATTACATTATTATCAGTTACAATATTGATTTGCTCTTGACAAAAGTTTTGGTAATTTAACATCAATATATATAATAAAGTAGACAAAACCAATGCATAAAAGCTTTACAATGATACAATAAAACATAAACGACACTAGAGAGTTGCTGCTTTAGAGAAGATAACGTGTTAAAGTGCAGAAAAAAACTAACTAAAAAAACTACTAAACAAACCTTAAAAAAACTATAAAAAAAACTTTAAAAAACCTTTAAAACAAAATTTTAAGAAAAAACTACTAAAAAAAATAATTTAAACGATATTAACTATTGATTCTTTCACAGCTGTCAACACTTGATACTTCCTCCGCAGCTCCTTACTTGCTCAGCTCTTTCTCAACTTCAGATGGTCTGCAAGGAAATAACCAGGAAACAAAAGATGTTTCTTTCCTACTACATTTCAAGATTTTGTTTCATTATGAATAGTCTGCACTTGATTTTCATACTTATTTTTTCATTCCTTCCCACTAAGTAGTGCAAGAACTAAAGTCAGAAACAATTTTTCGAACAAAACCAAAATTGAACAAACTGTTCCTATCAAAAACAAAACGCATAAAAGTTTTTTAATAATAGATATGATCCTCTTTGACGGGTAGCGACATAATGGAGCGTAAAAGAAGTCTGTCAGACACATCGTGCCTATCACTGGAAGATAATTATTAAGAATTGAAGATAATTATTAAGAATTATTTCATAATAACTATTCAGCAAAACTCTTTTCAAATAGAAAACTGTGACAACATGCAATAGGTGAACAACATGCTCCGAACATAATGTTTCAGGTTTTGGGCGGGACAACTTACTGAACCAAGCAATTTAAGTTAATGTTTACGTATGTTTAAAGTATAATTTTTTTCTATTAGTATTTGTTTTTTAGTTATTCGACATCTTACTTAAATCACTTCGCCATCTTACCCGATAGGTAAGGTTCAATGTCGAAAATGCTTTCTGTTTTTCATTGCTTATTTTTCACATTTGAAAAGGGGACAACAACCAGAGTTTCAAAATAGTTCATTTAACTTAACACTTTGAAGAAGTCGTGTTTTCAGACTTCAAAATTTAAACTTACATTGTAAAGCGAGAACTTTTTTAACACTTTTATTAGCTTCACTTGTATGTTTGTGAGTAACTCTCCTTTGGACTAAGAGCTAGCGGATTATTACTGTTAGTACATTTTACCACTTTATGAGCGTTTGTAGCGGAGCGGTCTTCGCTGACGTCCACCTCCGAGAATCATTGGGCGTACGTTCTAATCCCGTCTACGCCGAAATTAAATTTATAATCTTGCAACTCAATTTTCGCCCACTTTTTGCGATCGGATTCTTCTAAAGTTAGGAATGCAACCTCAGACCTAATGACAATGCAATTTTCTATAATCAAATTAATTTATTAACGATAAGTTATTAGTTTATTCTAATTAACACGCTTTTTAGCTTAACTTGTATGTTTGTGGGTTCAACTTTCCTTTGGACAAATAGCCAGTGGCTTATTAGAATTACTTACAACGTTCAAATCAGAGCTGCGGAGTGTAACAATGTTTGCACATGAATTTACCAAAAAGCATTCAAAATGTCTGATGCAAACAAAATAATAGTTTAAAAAACTTTAAAAACACGCTTTTGTAGGAAAATGAACTAAAAATTAAAAAATAAAATAATAGTTTAAAAAACTAAAAAAACACGCTTTAGTAGCAAAATGAACTAAAAAGTAGAAAATAATCTTTGGATGACAAGTATATAAAGTAATTGACCAAACACTTAATTTTACTGTAATAGAAAAAAAAGCGCGGGGGGCTTCTTATCAATTGTCTTAAATTTCTTCCTCTTGTTATCCATGCAAAAATGTAACTAGGCAGCTCCATACGCTTTTTTTCTATCACAGTAAAATTAAGTGTTTGGTCAATTGCTTTATATGCTTGACATCCAAAGATTATTTTTAACTTTTTAGTTCATTTTGCTGCTAAAGCGTGTTTTTTTAGTTTTTTCCCCCTTGATAACCTGTAACCTCACTTTCCCCTAAGTAGTAATTAATCGTTGAAGTATCCAACATATGAACAGATCGCGATGCCATAACGAAGAAATAAGTAAGCGCGATAAGATTTTAGTTCATTCCGTTAATAATTTTAGACAATACAAGGATGAAAATTCAATTTGGAAACAGACTAGTTATTATTTTTTTCTTTCTCTTTATAAATGGTTAAGAAAATAAAAATCATTTAACTGACCGACGAAAATTGTTTTCCGATAAGCTATTAAAATAACTTTTCATTTTAACGCAGCATTATTTAATTTATTGCAGGCATTAAATGTTTATTGCCTTTCTTCCTATTATAATTCAGACGGAGAATATTTAAAATTAATTTTGAAGACTTGAAATGATTTTTAAAAAAACAATACATATTTCATAATGGACAATTACTTGCGAGTCATTATTTTAGCGGGGATTAAATCTTGTTCGAAAATTTAATTTAACATTTTGCATTGAGGTTATTCTTGTTAATGTTAGCTTATTTCAGATAATTAAACTCATTTATATACAGATAGTTTTAATTACAAAAATCATCAGGACTATTTTTGGAACTAAACTCATTGAAACTATCTCAAAGAGAAATACTAAAAATCAAATTTAGCGTTAGTTATACCAACAGAAATTGAAATTTCAAGAACATTATTTGGGGTTATAAAGAGTCATTTTCTTCATTCAAAGGATGTTGGATTCTGGTGAAAAATTAATCTTTCAAGAATCGAATCCACTTTTAATTTAGAAGTAGTTTAATTTTCACATCTTCTGTATCTGACTTGTTACCCTAAATAGTATATGTTTGCATTCTTATTGCTGTTTGAATCGACCGTTATTATGACTTAATTTTTTGCTCAAAAGTCAACCTTTTACTTTTTAGGTAATGATAGCTTGCCTAAAATTTGGTTGAAAATTCCCATAGCAGCGGAAAGAACTTCAGAAACTTATTTCGGGGCTTCAAAGATTTCCTTTATTAGTGCAAAACGTTAAATTATCGAGGAAAACACATCGTTTAATAGTCAAATATACTCATTTTATTCATAGGCTTATATTTATAACTAGAGGTATCCGCACTACTTTGCTCGTAGTAGAAAATTAAAAAGTCATTTGATTCGCCTCTATATTTACAAATAATGGATGATGACTTTCTCGCCAATTTGCTATATTCATTTGCATGCTCGTGTTATGATTCCATGTTATGATAATTTGGTAACTTACTTTTCCATGCTGTGATAATTTGCTCGGTAAAATTTTCTTAAAATTGGAATAAAAAAAGAAAAAAATCGAATTTTCGAAAAATCGCTTCCAGATGCACACCCCCATGCTACAAACTAACTTTGCGCCAAATTTCATGAAAATCGGCCGAACGGTCTAGGCGCTATGCGCGTCACAGAGATCCAGGCATCCAGACAGAGAGACTTTCAGCTTTATTATTTGTAAAGATAATGAAAACGGGATATCTAGTAACTCAAAATCGCGCGTTTGTATTCGCATTGCTATTGGAATCTATCATTAGATTAACCATGGCCCCACTAAATTTCGCTTACGCTTGTAGGCCGTGACAATCGCTGAAACTCACGACAACAAAGAGGGTGCTACAGGGAACCCATGTTTTCATAACGTTGCTATTTATTGGTGGATGCAGGGGTTCCGTTCAGCGCCTCGTCAAATGGGCGACGTCCAATCAAAATTAAACAAACTTTGAAACGTTAACATTGATTGGTGGATGCATGAGCGGATCATAGTTGCATCGGTTTAATGCAGAAAAATCATAAATTGTTATGGCTCGTTAGCGTCAGTGCCATCTAGTGGGGCCATGGTTTAACTTATAACTTCTCGCACAAAGGGGAACTTTGTACTTTTAAACTAATAGATTGCCTGAAAATTGATTAAAATTCCATCGTCCTTGATGGACATAAAGTAAACTCAGCATTTGATTAAACAATTTTAATATTTGATGTACAATTTTAATGTACTTCACAATATAGAGTGACTGCATTAAAATATTCAGGAAAATGCTTTGAAGTTTGAACATATATGAACAACAAAGTTAACCTCTTGCTACTCGTCCCTTCATGAAAATGACGAGCACTAAAAATACTAAATAGCCAACTTCTTAAAAGGTCTTCTAACGCTTCTTTGCTCATCTTCAAAAATCTTTTCGAAAAAAATAAAATCTATGAAAAGAAGTTGAATCCTAAAAGCCGCACTGTTTTACGACATTAAAAAGAGAAATATTGAAGCTGACAAGTTTTAGACTTAAAGATGCATTTTAAAAAAGAGTGCATTTTGCAAAAAGTATGTAGAAAGTTTGATTTAAAAATCTGCGTTAAAATTATTTAGGCAAAATTTCACTACTTCCTTGGAAAATTCATCGGAACAAAAAAAAAAAAAAAAAATCTGTTGTTGATTTATCACTGTTTTTTTCTTCGTCTATAAAATGATCAGTGCTTTTTAGTAACTCGAAAAAATAGGCGCCTGTATTCAAGTACGGATTTTAGAAATTAAATTTCGTAGTTGTATAACTTTTTAGACACTTTTCTACGCCTACAAAGGATGTTAACACCGTTTTAGAATAATTTCGATGAAGGATTCACAAAAGAAAAATAATTTTCTGAACAAAAAGCTGTCAACAGTTTAAAAAAAAAAAAAGTTAAAAATGTGTCAAACTCATGGTGTGAAAGAATTTAAGTCCCCCAAACCCTCCTTTAGAAAAAAAAAAAAAAACACACACACACACACTTCCTATAAAATCTCCTATTATGATAAAAACATATTTGTTACAATAAGGGTTATTGTTGTGAAATAACATCCAGTCCCTTTAAAAAATATTTGGACGAGGAAAATAGTTCCGAAAACGCCTTTTGAAAAAAAAAAAGCAACATATACATTCTCTTTTTTAATTCATATCAAAATTAGAACAATAGCTTCAATTGCTTTCAACAATAGCTTTCAACGATTTCCCTTTGAAAAAGTTCTCTGAAAGTCTCCAGTAGAATAACGACGTCAGTCTCTCGAAAAACAATATAAACATCAACCATTTCTAAACAACGTTAACGGCAAATCTACAAGTCCCGATTAGATTAAAGTGAATGGTAAAAGTTTCCATGAATACGACTGAATCTACCTGTAGTACAAAAACAAAAGAATCAATTGTGAAAATATAACTAAAAGGGACCATTTTAAATCCCCGATTGCAGGAAACGAGTCAAAACTAAAGCAAGAATTTTATTTGTACACATTCGTGCAAAAAAAAAAAATGTCCAACAGATCTTTCGTCTCAATTATTTTAGAGGCGCTAATTAGAACTGAGCTTGCGCAGATGATAAATACCGAATTTTAAATTAATTTTTGCTTAAGTAAAAATGCGTATCACTATTATCCTGATTAATTTAGGTCTTTGGCGATTTCAAATATGAAAGAAAAAAATTTCTAAGAGGAAATATTTCACGAAAATAAATCGAGACATTACAATCATTTCGGGTAGAAAAAACCATTTTAAGACTTTTTTGGGTCCTTAAATCAAACTTCGGTTGGTTTGATACTTTTTTTTTTGTCGCTCGAAAACACCCCTAAGACTTTTCTCGGGTGCGGAAATGCCTTCCGGCTGAAATTGTTGAGATCCAACGTAAACTGCGAATTTGTATAAGGAACATACATATATACACACATACATACATAGATATTATCTGTTTCATTTATATGGATTTTGCATGGTTTGCTTTTAAGTTCTTAGTGAAAGTTTTCAAGTAAATGAGAAAAATGAAACAATTAACATTCGTTATTTCTTCATTTATTACTGATTTACGCATTTATTTATTAATAAATTCGTTTCACAATTGCTAATTTATTGTCGAAAATGAAAAACAAATCAGTTCAAGCTCTATTATAAATTACACTGTTCTTCTTTTGAGTACTGTAATTTTAAATGCAAACTTCCAATTTGTTTATTTTAAAAGATTTAAGTTATTTATTTCACTTTTCCCAACATTCCTTTATTTGCCATTTACCTTTACAAAAATTATTTACACGTAGTAGCTAAGAAAAATCCCAATCTAGGCAACTCTTTGAAGACACAAAGGAATTACTAACGTTACATTTGCTTTTCAGCAAGACTAAATAGGAAGTAAATAATGTAGTAGAAAATAAATTAAACAGCTCATAGAAAAGATAAACAGTTATTTTGTCCTACTAAGATTTTAGTGCACAAAAACATCCCTTTCATATTGTTCACAAGCAGAAAATAACAACTGTTTTCATTGAAAGTAGGAAGTTTATGTCGTAGAGTTAATATCTTTTACTTGGAAAATGAAAAGTAAATTATATATAATTAAAAGTCTAACAAAAAGCGGAATCCGTGTGCAAAACCTGGAAATTTGAATCAAAGATGTCTTTGTCTTTTTGAACTCGGGATAAATGGAATCTTGTTCAGCTATTGTATGAATAACGGGGGGGGGGGGGGGGCAGAAAAGAAAAATTAACTGAAATTACTTTTTTGAAAACTGCTTTTTTCAGTTCTTAACGAAAATTTAAGCGAATCACTTATTTTAAACGTGTTTCATGGAAAGTAATATTAATGAATTTCTGTATGCATAAAAAAATTAAGAATTTAACTTAAATTGATGAAATGCTACGCATGCGCTCTGGTGTGCGAGTGAGATAGAGAGAAAGAAAGGAAAAAAAAAGATTTGTGCATCAATATTTGCCGCTAATCTACCCTAACAGACATTGTACTTTTTCTGGCAATAAATGATCTTCTTTTTTTTTAGTTCATATACACGAAGAAATATTTTATGTACCAGTAAGTTTTCAATTAAAAAAAATAATTATTCCTTTTATAATTATTAGTATTGCTATGTTTTTGCCATTGTATTTAACTTAAAGTTTAGACAAGAAGTTCTGTCTAGAACTAAACAAGCCTACTTTCCCATATACCCATACTAAAGGGTGTCCCAAAATTAACGCAAGATTTGAATTTGCTGCCATTTTTGCAATAAATGGTTGGCAACCCTGAAAAAAGAACAATTTGAAAACTGAGAGTTTAAGGTAATCAAAAATGGAGCGTTATACGATACAATAACGCGCTTTCATTACTGAACAATTGTTTCAAAAATAATGAAAGTTAAGGCTGGTCAAGCAGTTACTGTTATTGGCGTTCGGTATCGCAACACGGTAATGCACGGGTGGTTGTGGGCTTGTTGACATAGACCTTTGAATTCAAATAACCCCATGAGAAGAAATTTTAAAATGTTAAATCACACGATCTAGGGTGCCAATTCTGATCACCGAAATGAGAGAGTACGCGACTAGGAAATGCCTTATGCAGTAATTGAAATGTTTCACTCTCTCTAGCTGTATGGTACAATAACACCCCATTTTTACTAACCCTAAACTCTCAACTGTCAAATTGTTCTTTTTTCATGGCTGCCAACAATTTATGGAAAAAATGGTGGCAAATTCAAATCTTGCGTTAATTTTGGGATACCCTTTACTTTCTAGTACCTGATCAATATTCTCAAAAATAGCTAAAATAGCAAATTGTTTCAAAAATATTTTTTTAAATATTTTAAGCTGATTTCTAGGAATAAAATATTCCTCACTCATCTTAAAGAAAAACAAGTATGTTGTGGCCATCACGAAACTTTCTTCTATATTTTTCTTTTTTTTTCTGATCCCTTCCCATGCTTGACGAGGAAGCAATATTCCCAACAAAAACAAAATTACACATGCAAAAACTTGACGACCATCCCAATGTCTGAATTATTGCAAAAGCAAAGCAAAGAGCGAAAATTGAAAGTTATTTTAAAAGCCTTGCTTGAATTAATTACAAATATTTTATTTGTTAACAAACATAAGATGGCAACAGTTAAAAATTTTAAATCATTCAGATAATATTTCCGATCATTTCCATACAATTAAAATCACGAGAAATACGCAGATGACAATCTATTACGATTTATCTTTCTTACTGTTGTATTAATAAAGTTATTTTTATTCGAAAAAAAAAAAAAAAACAACACCTTGAAGCGATTGGTGTCAAAATTGAACCAAAGCCTGTTTACATATGGATTCACATATATTCCAAATTTCAACCAGAACGTAGCATTACTTCTTGAGACAGGGCACTCACAATGGAAAAAAAAGAACGGGCGATTGCGCTACCCCCTTTTTAGCTGTTGACACCAAAATAAAATCAGCTTTTATACCCACTAAGGGCTACTTGCCGATAATTTTTTTTTTCATTCCGTTCATTATTTCTTGAGATACAGCAGTCACAATTGACGACAAAAAACGTTCTATAGCTCAACCCCCGTTTGAGTTATTGACACCAAAATTGAATCAGCACCTAATCCTGTTACTGGCAACATATGGACCAAATTTTGTTTGATTCCGCCAGTTACTTCCTGAGGAATAGCAATCACGCGTAACTCAAAAAACGTCCCATTGCTCCGCCCCCCTTGGAGGAATTCGCGCCAAAAACCAATGGGCACAAGTTCACATAGGGGCACATATGTGTACCAAATTTCGTTCGATTTCATGCGGTAGTTTTTGCTGTAGAGCGGCCACAAAAAACTGGTCACACACAGACGTGACACACACACATACACACACACATACACAGACAGACATTTTCCAAAAATAGTCGAAATGGACTCAGCACACCTCAAAACGTTCAAATCCGTCAAAATTCGAAATTCGAAAATTTGCACGAATCCAATACTTTCTTCAATATATTAGATATAGAAGAAAGTAAAAAAATAGCAGCACCTTTTAAACCTAGTATGTTGTGGCCATCACGAAACTTTCTTCTATATCTTTCTTGTGAATTCTGATCAATCCCTATGCTTGAAGAGAATGCTATATTCCCAGCAACAAAAAAAAAAAAACTGACGGCCGTCCGAATTCCTGAATTCCCACAAAAGCAAAGCAAAGAACGACTTGAAAGTTATTTTAAAAGCCTTGCTTGAATTAATTAGATGTTTTATTTGTTAACAAACATAAAATGGCAACAGTTATTAATTTTAAATCATTGCGATAACATTTCCGATTATTTCCCAAAAATTAAAATCACGTGAAATAAGCAGACGACAGTATTACAATTTATCTTTCTTATTGTTGCATTTATAAAGCTATTTTTATTTACACAAAAAAAAATCAGCCCCCCATGGAGCGATTGGCGCCAAAATTGAAACAACGCCTATTTACAAATAGATTCACATTTATTCCAAATTTCATCCAGAACGTAGCATTACTTCTTGAGATATGGCACTCACAATGAAAAAAAAGAACATTCGATTGCGCCACCCCCTTTTCAGCTTTTGACACCGAAATAAAATCAGCTCTTATACCCACTAAGGGCTACTTGCCGATAAATTTTTCTTTCATTCCGTTCATTATTTCTTGAGATACAGCAGTCACAATTGACGACAAAAAAACGTTCTATAGCTCAACCCCCGTTTGAGTTATTGACACCAAAATTGAATCAGCACCTGTTCCTGTTAATGGCAACATATGGACCAAATTTTGTTTGATTTTGCCAGTTACTTCCTGAGGAATAGCAAGCACGCGTAACTCAAAAAACGTCCCATTGCTCCACCCCCCCTTGGAGGAATTCGCGCCAAAAACCAATGGGCACAAGTTCACATAGGGGCACATATGTGTACCAAATTTCGTTCGATTTCATGCGGTAGTTTTTGCTTAAGCGCGGTCACAAAAAACTGGTCACACACAGACGTGACACACATACACACACACACACACACACACACACACATACACACACACACACACACAGACAGACAGACATTTTCCAAAAATAGTCGAAATGGACTCAGCACACCTTAAAACGTTCGAATCCGTCAAAATTCGAAATTCGAAAATTTGCACGAATCCAATACTTTCTTAGAAGAAAAAAAAAAGGGGGGTAGCGCAATCGGCCCGTTCTTTTTTTCCATTGTGAGTGCCCTATCTCAAGAAGTAATGCTACGTTCTGGTTGAAATTTGGAATATATGTGAATCCATATGTAAACAGGCTTTGGTTTAATTTTGACGCCAATCGCTCCAAGAGGTGTTCATTTTTTTTTTTTTTTTTTTGCGAATAAAAATAGCTTTATTAATGCAA
Source organism: Uloborus diversus (assembly GCF_026930045.1). Taxonomy (NCBI): domain Eukaryota; kingdom Metazoa; phylum Arthropoda; class Arachnida; order Araneae; family Uloboridae; genus Uloborus; species Uloborus diversus. Next base: position 65,257,478 of record NC_072737.1, on the reverse strand, counting down.
CAGTAAGAAAGATAAATCGTAATAGATTGTCGTCTGCGTATTTCTTGTGATTTTAATTGTATGGAAATGATCGGAAATATTATCTCAATGATTTAAAATTTTTAACTGTTGCCATCTTATGTTTGCTAACAAATAAAATATTTGTAATTAATTCAAGCAAGGCTTTTAAAATAACTTTCAATTTTCACTCTTTGCTTTGCTTTTGCAATAATTCAGACATTGGGATGGTCGTCAAGTTTTTGCATGTGTAATTTTGTTTTTGTTGTGAATATTGCTTCCTCGTCAAGCATGGGGAGGGATCAGAAAAAAAAAAGAAAAATATAGAAGAAAGTTTCGTGATGGCCACAACATACTAGTTTTTTCTGTAGCACGATTGCTAAATAACAAAACATAAAACTTTTAAGTAGTCATTATACAAAGTTAGACGCATGAAATTGTATACGTTTTCTACATGCCAAACATATACCTACACACATATAAGTACAGCAAATTCAAACAATTTAATTTAAAGCAACTTTATATGTAAAATCATCATCATCTGCTCAAAGGATTAGGCAATATGCCTGCTAGAGCCTCGTTGATCCATCCACCTTTTTTGAAGGGGGTGGGTTAACACGGTTTCTTCTGCCCTTAGGGATTCTATTTAAGTCTTTATTCTTTAAGGTCCAGGTCATAAGTAAAATATAGGCCAATTTAGCTTATATTTCACAAATCTCAATAAAATAAGCAAAAAACAACAACATTATGGAACCAGAAAGTACATTTATTTTCATAATAGTTATTTTTTAATTAATTTTTTAAATGTCTGATTTTTCAAAAAGTGCGTGGTCTTTATGACGTCACTAATGATGAGCTTTGGAGCATCTTTCTTCCGCGTTTCCACGTTATGACAGTCAAGAAGCGAATTAAACATTGCGCTCTACGCTTGCTTACAACCATATCGTTGCCAATTCACGTGAGTAAAGATGCGAATTTAATATTGTGCTCTGTGAATGGCAACACAGAATAGCATTTCATCATTTGTGATGTCATCGGTAGAAGTGTAAACAACAAAAGCGCACCGATTAAAGATTTTTTTAAAATTAAACTTAGATTATTTAAAAAATGGTCAGAGCCTGTGTTTTTAAGCATGCTCTTTCAGCAAAAAAACCATTTAAAATTTTGGAAACGACTCCATTCAATTGCAAAATCGTCAAATTGTGATAAGTAATTTTGAAATTTATAACTGCTCTTCCAAAGAACTTCTTCGTTTTAAAAGTTCATTGGGAGAGCTACCTGTGTCGAAGTAAGGAAATAGTTAAGTTATTCGAGAAATAAAACCATTTTCTGAAGTTACTGGTTCGAACTCAGGACTAGACGCACTTTTTACTTTTTTTTTCTCATCCGAGCTTGAAGCAAAGATAATTATTTTAGTTTATTTTACACAATATATCTGTATTTTTGTGGCTCATTAAAATTTTACTATACATAGACCGCAGTGGCGTAGCTACAGTGTTTGCCGCTCGGGGTGGTTCCTCAATTTGCCGCCCTTTCATTGTGAAATAGCTAATACATTAAATTGTGAAGGGTGTTTAAATTAAAACAATGAATTTAATTAAAGAAAAAAGATGTAATTATTTTCTACTAGTTACAAAATAAAAAGAAGAGGGGGGGGGGGTAGCTGGCCCAAACTTGGAGAAAATTGCTAAATGTACGTAAAAAATCGAAAGTTTAGGCAGTTTTTGGTAAAGTGAAGAGAAAGTGCGGGTTGGGTTTGCTTCCGATTTTTTTTTTTTTTTTTCAAAATTATAGTCTCTTTTAATGTGTCTTTGTTGTAGATGTGGGCAATGTCGTCCTTTTTGTCGATCCGTTAATCGGAGGATCGTTCATTCTTTTGATCCGTTTATTCAACTCTTTCATTTGAACGACTTCGTTCATTTAAAAAAGTTGCAGGTGATATCTATGCATCACGACATACTCACGAACATTTGAAATGTTTCATTAGATCAGTAATATTCTTTGGAGGAAAAATCCTAAAAGGAGGAAAATGCGCCTATGAAAAATGAATCGAAAAACTTGATTCTGGTTTAGACGCATAAAGCAATTATAATTCATTTTGTAAGATATTTCTCAGTTTGCCGAATGGTAAGATATGTTTTTCACTCCGAAAATCGCATGTTCGATTTTAGCATGTCAAAAAATAAAGTTATTAAATTTTTGAATTTGTTAGAATTATAGGTTCTCTTTTCGTTCAAAAAATAACTGGCAAGAGTTTGTCTTGGAATATACATTCAAAGAAACAAATATATATTCTCAAATTGTTGCTGAAGCCTACATTCGTATTTTTCCCACTCACAAAAATTCATTCATACGGGTTCAGACCCGTCTGGTATTCCCGACACCGCTCGTCGTTTGATGACAAGCTTTGAATAGAAAACTTGAAATGTGATCCCATTGTAAATTACATGACATCAAACAAAGCCACGCATCAATTCAAAACTATAATTAATGAAAATCAGTTACAAAAGTTTGATGCCACAAAAGTTTTGATAAAACTTAAATATTTAAGTTATTTTTTTTTCCAATTTGAATAGTTCTGAATTTTAGTATGTGTGAAATATTTTAAATACTTAATCTTAAATGTTATTAGTTTACCTTTATTACAAAATTATGCTGAGTGAATTAATTATACAGCATGCATCAACTCATCTACCTCTGAAGAAGGGACACCTCTATTTAAGGGACGAAATATTCTGTCTCCTTAATGACCCTTACTGAAAGGTTTTACTGAATATAATTATAGTATTAAAAATAGACCATGTGCAACGAGAAAGGTAATAACAAATATGTCGGTAGTTCAGCCGGAGTATCGGATAACTTAATTTTTTAAAAAAAAAGCAAAATTTTTTTAAACGAGGGTAAAAGGATGTATTAATAAGTAAAAAATAAAGCCAAATCAATATAGATGGTAGTTGATAGGGATGTTATAGAAGACAAAAGGTTTGCCAGAAAAGTGATAAACGGTATTTTTTGCAATAATTTTGGCTGCAGAAAGTGAAGAAGGATTTTAGCAGGTGCGGGGAACAGGAAGTAGAATGTCCAGACATCTTGTTAGTAGCCCAAACAAGTTACACAACACATTACTAATGGATACATTTAGGGACTGTAATACCGGACCGAAAATGCAATACCGGTATTCGGTATTTTTCAAAACATGATACCGGGATACCGGAATAACACCGCTATTAGAATTTTTTCAAAAATTGAGGGAAAACACCATATTGTTTTGTTGCCATAGTTCATAGTAGGTTTGAACTTTACGATAAACCTAACTAAATTTGATCTTAATATTTTCTTTTATTCGTTTTGTTTTTGTTTTAATTTTTTTACAATTATAACTATGCCTTACCTCTATTCAAATTTTTAAGGCAATATATAATTTCTAAATATTATCTTGTCAAGTATACAGCTAAATAACGAGGTAGGACAACAAATCAATGCCGCTCAGTGACAAAAAATTAACAATAAAATTTTTATATCAAAAAATACAGTTTTTGTCAAAATTCAGTACAGTTAAGACGCATTTAAGAAAAGAAATCATAAAGTATTACTGCAGTTGATGGTCGAAATAAATTATTCATAAGACTTTCGAAATTGCACTTGAAATTATTTTAATTTTAAGTGTTACTCGCATTTCCAACTTCAATTAATTAATTCAAATGTTACTTCTCATTTTCACAAAAGGGAAAATGAATAATCTGAAAAATGAGAAAAATTAAAACAAAGTGTACATAAGCACTCAAAAATGCGACTCACCATGTAATAACGAAAATATCATTTTGTAATCTTTACGCTACTTATTTTATTAATTTATTTAATTATATATTTTTAATGATATCCTATTAGTTCATGCTTTTGAAGACACATTTTTACACCAATTAATTGATTTTAAAGCGTGTCATCGAAAAAGAAATGAAAATTAAAAACAGCAGTAATTACCTAATAAGTTAAATTGAAATATTTAATTATAACATTTAATTATTTGCAGCTAATACCGAAAGTACCGATATTATAACTCAGCAAATACCGGTATTGCGAAATTGCAAAATCGCTCGAAATTCCGTATACCGGAAAACACCGGTACTGCAATCAACTAGATACTATGAAAAATTGTAAATGAACTGCAACGGTTAAAGAAAAATGATGAATAAATCAGAAAGTAAAAATGTTCGAATGAATATTTTGTACTACAACTGAGAACATGGAAACTTGAGATCTACTGAGGGTAAAAAATGTGAAGATGAATGTAATTTTTAAAATAAATGCGATTTTATCAAAAGTGCATGAATGCAATGGTGCAAACTGCTCACCGTTCAAAGGAACGGTCGTCATTTTTTAAGTGAACGAACGGATCCGTTCATTTTAAGAATTCGTACTTTTTGACTCGTTCAGTCATGAACGACACATCCCTACTTTTTTGGCGTTAGGTGATCGGTGGCACCGCAAGGAAATGTTCCAAAATCAATGTTTAAATATTCAGCTTAGGGTACTTTGTGGAAAGGTTAAGAAAATCGGGTATGGTCGGATACTCAATTCAAAAACTTTCAGCTCTGAAATATGCAATTTTAGGCTACCTTTAGCAACGAAATCGCTTGTGTATTCTAAGGTAGTTGTAAGTGTTAGGGAAGGGAGGATGAGCTGAGGTTTCTTACTGAAATATTTCTTAAATTGAAATTAATTTTAAGGGTATCTTTGATGATTTACTGGAATGGGGAAGGTTCGGCTTCTTTCTTTGAACATTTTTCAGTACCGAAGTCTCAAAAACGCAATTCTAGGCTATCTTTGGTGACGTTAAAGGGTTCGCTAACACTTAATGGCACCAAAAATGTTTTAAAGCCAGATGGCTCTCTCATGGAAAATTTCCGTAATTGACGCCCGACTTCGTTGACTTTGGATTTGTTTAATATTAATAATATAAGGAGCAAAAGGAGGCAGAGGGAGTTTTTAATCCCAAAATATTTCTTCAAGTTGAAGTTCATTTTAGGCTATCTTTGAGAAGGAAGAATTATCGAGATCTCCCCCCCCCCCCCCCACCACACACGCGCAAATTTTTATGAGCGAAATTTTGGGCTATCAAATGGGACATTGGGAAAAGATCTGAGGAGTTCGGCCTTCCTTCCTCGGAAATTTTTCAAAATTGAAGTTTCCAAAACGAAGTTTTAAATCTTTGGAGACGTTAGATGAGCGGAGGGGGGGGGGGGGGGCTTAAGGTACCTTTCTTTAAAAAATTCCGAAACTGAAGTCCTGAAAACGTATTTTAAGCTATCTTTGATTACGTTAGTAGATAAAGCAAAGTCAAAGTTCAAATGCTGTTTTCAAAAATTTATATTGAAGAATCAAAGTTTCAAAAACCTAATTTTAGGCTATATGTTGAGACTTTAGAACAGAGGGTAGGACTTTTCTCCAGGAAAGTTTTCAGAATTAAAGACCTAAATATGTACTTTTTGGCTGTGTTTGCAACGTTAGAAGAAAAGACAGGCTTCCGGTTTCTGCACAGAAATGTTTTAACATTGAGGTCTAAAACCATATTTCTAAGCGAGGAAAAGAGATGAAAGATTTGAGAGCTCTCCCTCCTAAAAACATTTTGAAGCTATCTTTCACACTGTTTGACCACAGAGTGCAGGTGGGAGAGGTTCTCAACCAGAATTAATTGAAACTGAATACGCTAAAAACAATTTTAGACTATGCTTGGCCAAGTTGAGGGACCCAAACAAATGTTGAAAACTAAAATTCGCTAGACTTCCGTAAGGAATTGATTAACATGTGATCCAAAGGTGTTGGATAGATTTTCTACTCTCAAAAGCGAGGAAACGGAAATCCCTTTTACTTCTTTTGAAATAGTGAATTCTTGTAATGAATGAGAAATCAAAGTTAACCCTGCAACATATGAAGTCACCCCTGTGATGAGCAATAAATTGTTCCCTGTACCATTTTACACCTCCCCCTCCCTTTCTTACTCTTATCACCACTTTCTTGAAGATTAAAAAAAAACGTTTCGTTTCATTTGGAGGTTTTCAAGAAACTCTCTTAGAATCCAGTGTTAACTCTTTCTTATAACGAAAATCGGCAAATTTTCATTGTTTTCTTCCTCCTTAAGTAAATTTCTACAGTCTAAAAAAACATTGGTCCCATTAAACTATCCACTGCCGCCCCCTCAGAAAAAATACAAGGAATTGCACTGATATGCAATCAAGGAAGACTTTTGAAAGTTTTTTAAAGAAAGCAGAAAGTACATTGCATAAAAGTAATTTTAATCTGGTAGTTACGCAAAAGTCTTACAATTCGAAGATTTTCATTTTGCCTGCAGAAACAGATTTAAACTATAATTTCCTTATTTGAAAAACACGTTTTTTTTCACATACGGAGCGCCCCCTCCGCCCCACCCTAGCTACGCCACTGCCTAGACCCCACTTTTATGACCATAGTTCTTGTCTTTTAAAAGTTATTAGAGTGCTTACGGATTTTAGCGGTCACCTTGCATCCTCATATATATAATAGCGAATGATTGAGTAACGCTGACGTCATCAACAATGAAATTCGCGCCACAGCATGATGATTTGATGATATTTTATGGTAATATTTGACATGCAGGGAAATGCTTTATTTTGACAAGGCTGAACTAGATCCGGTAACTTAAACTGTTTGAATAGTAAGACTCATTTTAGGAGAATGGAGAAACGAAAAAGTGGTCATTAATGAACGCTATCTACTGGAGTTTAGATTTAATCCACTGGACTTAGGGTTAAAATTCCAATTATAAAAATATCACCAAATAAGCAATGGCGTCGTTCAAATGTAGAAGCAATTTTTACCCGTCATACCTTGAAGGAATAAAAATGTACCATTTTGTTTCTCGCATAGGTATGACAGCACTGGGAACTCTATCTGCCATCGCCATTGAGAGGTACATCATCATTTCCCGATCCTTGCATTGCCAAAAGCTCTCCAACGCCTCCGCCGTATTGACTATCTTCTTCATTTGGATCTATTCTTTGTCACAGTCGTTGCCTCCACTATTCGGGTGGAATCAGTACGTTGTGGAAACGCCAGGAATCGCATGTTCTCTAAATTGGGAAGAACCTGGAAGCAAACACATCTCTTACATAGCTTACATCTTCTTCTTCGGATACGTCCTGCCACTTGGCATCATGAGCTTTTGCTACATCAGCGTCGTGTGCATCATCAAAAAGGTACGCTTTAAATCTCTTTACAACTAAACTTTTCTTTCATTCCTTAGTGGGGAGCCCAGCAGTTATAACACTACGCTTGGGATCGGTGAATCTCATTCTCAATGCCTCAACGCCCGTAGTCCACAAAGCCCACTTTTTGAAGTAAATGCTAGTTACGTGTTGTTAAATCTGAGAGCCCGAATGTTACATGTCTGTCGTTGAGGAATTATGATGAGTACAAGATTCTGTACAAAGGTTTCTTCCCCTTCAGCTCGGGTCTGAGCTCTGGAAGTGGGGAAGACTGGTGGTGCCATCTCTCGAGTGTTGAAACATTTATCGCCCATTTCAGTAGTCCAACCCCTCGAGGCAATGGCAGCCCTTTCATTTTCACGATAACAGCCTCACCATTACAACAGTACTCATTTCAGACGAATGACGAGGTTGAGGTAGCTTAGTTGCCACGGTAAGAAGCCTAATTGGAATGAGCAGCTGAGTCAGGCCTTTCAAGGTCAGATGGTAACGAGGTCCTTCTTGGGTCTCTTTACAGATCTTGAAAGGCTATTCCAAAGAGAAGAGAAAGGATGTAAGTAGAGTCTTGGTCTGCGATTACAGGACGGGGGAAGTTTTAAAATATTTCATCGAAACAATACAGAAACATATAAATATAAAGATACAGGGTGTGCTGAAGTAGATTGACTGTTTTCAAAAATTTACAACACGGAAACGGTTAGTGATAAAAAACAAATTATTGCAGAAAATTCATATTTTTTTTCCTTATTAGTAGCAAATTTTAGTTCAAAATGTTTTCAACAGAGATCGCTGCATAGAGTAAGCCCATAAAATAAAATAAAATAATAGTTTAAAAAACTAAAAAAAAAAAAAAAAAAAAACACGCTTTCGTAGCAAAATGAACTAAAAAGTGAAAAATAATCTTTGGATGATAGTAGTTGACCAATAAAGATTATTTTTCACTTTTTAGTTCATTTTGCTACGAAAGCGTGTTTTTTTTTTTTTTTTTAGTTTTTTAAACTATTATTTTATTTTTTTGTTTTTTAGTCTTATGTTGGAGAATTATCAGGTGACGAAATTATTTATAAAACGAGTGCGAGGTAATATCTTAAAGTTAAGACAAGGGCACCCCGATGGGAAGCTGCTGTGAGTCATCGATGTATGTTTGCGGAAATCATATTTATATTACTTTGAAAATTTGAGATGCATTTGAATAAAAGTTTTGTTCAACAATGGTCTGATCAGCAATGAATTTCCAATTGAAGGCTCACCTAAATTTTGGCATGAAATTAGTTAAAAACAATTATATTTCATGCTCTAATTACCTTGGAACATTGGAACAAATTTTGTCTGATTCAGAAAAATTAAAGGTTTCTGTAGGCATTTTTAAAAATTTTTGCGAGCATTTTTTAATGTTTTTTTTTTTAATTTTTCCTTTTTCACATTGTTGGATTTATGCCAAAATATTGATTAAAATTGGAGGAAACTAACAATTAAAAGAGTTAATTAATTAATTTGATTATATAATATTGCATTGTCACCGGGTCTGAGGTCGCGCGCCAAATTTCAAAAGAACCTGATCGCAGGAAGTGGGCGAAATTTGAGCTGCAAGATTCCGTTACAACATACATACATACATACATACATACATACAGGTGAAGCTAATAAAAGCGTGTTAAAAAAGAGTTAATTAATTAATTTGATTATAGAATATTGCATTGTCATCGGGTCTGAGGTCGCGCGCCAAATTTCAAAAGAATCTGATCGCAGGAAGTGGGCGAAATTTGAGCTGCAAGATTCCGTTACAAGATGCATACATACATACATACAGGTGAAGCTAATAAAAGCGTGTTAAAAAAAATGTAAGAATTGAAATTCACTGATTTTTTTTCCTTGATTGTGACATGTGATTTCAGCCGACGGAAATTTTCAATTCATTTTGAAAATATTGTTATGTAATTTCGTTCATTAAAAACATTTTTTGAAAAAGTATGAAGTAATTTTCTGTCATTCTTTGATTTAAAAGCTTGCTATCAGCAGCGTCATATTTTGGAAAAAAAAATTAATTAAAATTTGCAACTCTGGATAGAAAAAACTTACAGCCCACCATATGAATTTTCTGCCAGATTTTTTTTTTTTTTTTTTAATCATTATAACCGTTTTACTGTTATAAGTTTTTGAAAACAGTCAGCCTAGTTCAGGGTACCCTGTACATCTCTGCATTAGAAGCAACAACTAACAAGGAAGCAGCATAAAAAGTCTCCGGCAAAATAACTTCTACCCTTAATATGAAGATGTAGCAGTTCTTGAAAATTCCTAGAACTTATATTTACGACCTCATCAATGCAGATAAAAATATTTGTTGATGAACAATGAAGAAAAACATACAATGCCAATCAAGAGCCGAAAGCCATAAAGTTTTTAAACAACTTTTTTCTTTGAGGTGTGAATAAAGAAATATTAACAAATGCCTTACTGCTTGAAAAGTAAAAATAAGAAATAACAACGTAACATTGCAAGTTCCTTTTTATCGGATGTATTTTCATCCATATGTGGTAACAGCACTAGTAACAGACATGCTTAAGACATCGCTCTCAGGTTAACTTAATTATCTGTTCCTTTTAATGTATTTAATCTTTTAAGACTATTTTTTTCTAATGCAACTACATCTCATCTAACGGTTGGCTGCGCCTGGATCCTCTGAATAAGTTAGTTCTATTTTTATTTGCTCAATTTCGAAAATAGGTCCGACCCCCACTAACAGACACCGAAAATTCTGATGATACCCAACAACAGATAGGATGAGTCACTGACAGAATTCCCCTTTTATCTTTAAAATGTGCAAAAGTTCTTTATTTTTAGGCGTAAAACCTTACTAAATTCAAATGAACATGAAACATCGGCAGACCTCGTGGTAGCTGTTCATAACCTTCCACCACTGCTCTGTAATTACCAACTGCCTTATAAACTTCACTCTGATAACACTAGCTGGTCGCAACGTATTCATGGGTCGCAACAACATCAGTTTTACCAGGCCTAAAATTATTATTATTTAAATACAAACTTACGGCTGTCTGTTACTGGACCCTTGTCTGTTACTGATGCCGTTACCCTATTCAGTTATGTATTGAAAAGGGGGTTCCTCGTAACTCCGCAACACGTGTCTGCAGTAACCTGCAATTTCTATGCCATTTTAAGCTATTATCTCTTATTTTTGTGGATAAAGTGCCTAAGTTGAACTTAAGTAATAAAATGAATGACATAAATTCGTAAAACCGATGATATTAATAGAATATTATGTCGCAAAATCAGTTATTAAAACTTTATAATATAATAGACTTTAGTTAAAGTATTCAAGCATAACAATGAACTTACCATTTTTTCAACACAAATCTACTGTTAACCATCGTTTTAAAACTATATTGTTTTTTGTTACTAGGAAGGTTGCCGTCAATAGACCGGTTCCATGACTAGACCGCGAATATATTTCCCTTACCAGAGTTTGTGCAGACGCGTAATCAGTTTTAGTACCTTCCTTTGTCCGAAAACAGTCTACTGCAGAGTCGTTAAGTAGCTAAAATTACTTCATCATATTGTTAATAGGCCAGCGTCAGATAAGATTTCTATGATTATCTTACTAATTATTGAGATTTCATTTCGTTATAACATGCTTTGAATATCACAGATCAATTAAACGCGAATATTGACTTAAAAGAGTGCTTTTTCAAGTACAATTAATTCCCCATACTTTTTTTTCATCATGATTCGTCACATCAGTAACACTTATAAGAATATTCAAAATGACGCTAGGTGTTTTCATGAATGGACCACCTCATAAAGTGGTTCATTCACGGAAAATCGCAAGTATTGTATCTACAGCTCAATTACTTTTGAAAATTGCTCAGGTGTTTTAAAATAAATATGATAATAATGAAAAAAGTTTCTAAGTAATTCATGAAAACTCTTTTACTTTAGTGTAATTTCAACTCATTTTCAATTTTTTTAAACAATGTTTAAAAATTCAAAATAATAGAGTTTCAAATCCTTTTGCTGTTCCAGAAAAATGCAAAAATTAGTAAAATATTGCCAGTGGTCAAGTGAGAGCATGTAACGTGCTACAGTAGCTTATAGAAATGGTGGTATGGACCTTAACGAAGTCTGCCGACAATATAGGGTCTGAAAGCAACTTTAAACAGTCGCGTGGAAAATAAAAACCGGTTTGTTGTTATCTTAGTCACTTATTGAAAATTTAGAACATAACCCCTCCGAAGCTCCGAAATAGGAATATAATTAGTGAATCATATTTTGAAAATACAAAAAACGTTTTTATAATTACTTCCGAAAAACTGGGTGAATTGGCCTATTAAGAGGCTAAAAATAACGTGTCCCACAGATTTAATTCAGACAAAAAGTCTGTCAGTACTATAATCTTTGTTTGTTTAGGACCTAAGCTTCTGGTTTTAGTAATAAAATTGTCAATATGCTCTTTGACATTTTAGAGAGCAAGTACAATCTTGCGTTGAACAAAAATTTTCAAAATGGATTTTACAAAACTCCCAACAGTTCAAAAGAGATTGATCAAAAGAGAGAGAAAATATCAAGTGGTGAACGAGGTGTGTTGACAACAGCTGTGTGTTGCGTGAGTGCTGTTTTTTTTTATGAGTTCCTCTTATCCGAAAAAAAAAATATTTTAGAAAATGCATCTTTTTTTCTATAACTTATTGCTACATTTGGTGTTTATTGATCGCCTGTTTTAAATATTAGTAACTTACGCATTGATTTTTTAATTTGAGAATGTGGTCCATCGATGAAAACTCGATATTACAACCATAGCAACCGGTTGCCATGAATGGACCACATGCCACTATATTTATTTTTAATGCTCATTCTTTATTGTGTATATTTATCTTGAAAGTGAATACAAAGAGAAAAAACTGAGAAATTGTTCCCATAATTAACATGAAATTTGAATTGTAATTTGTTTCTAAAAAAATGAAAAATTGTTATGTGGTTCATTGACGGCATCCTTCCTCTATATGATTAAAGAAATACTGATTTAAATTTGCTTATAAATTACTTTTGAAATGCATTTTCGAGTATTCCATCGACAATTCACAACAGAAACAATAATTTTCTTCTCTTACGGGGAAGATCTAAATTATATTCAAACTTACGCATTTCATTAGAAGAGCATTTCCAAGTTTTCGGTTGAAAATTCACAATAGAAATTTCACTTTATTCCTCTCAAAGCGAAAAATCTCCAGATGCTCTCAATTTTTCGCGAAAATTTAGCAAACTCACAACTGAATCAAGTTCTACATTCATCTTCGATATTGCATTTCTTTCAACGTCCTTCTATCCGCCATTTTTTCTTTCATAAAAGCAGACATATAAATACTGCATCTGCCATTGTAATCGAAACGCCTTTCTGTAAGTTAAGCCGGAACGAGCCTTTGGGACTCGAACACACTTAGGCGCTTTAAAATAATTCGAAGAAGTGCATTCGCAAGGATTCCTTTTAGCTCTTTAATGTTTCCGTGCACAATCCTTTATGTATTCTGCAATAAATTTCGGAAACAATTTTTGAATTTTCTGATTTAACTGAAAGCATAAAATAATTGCTTGATAGAGTTATAATTTATTTATGATTGCAGTAAAAGAATTGAAGGGCTTGCTGCCAAAAGGAGGTAGCTTCTATTTCAAATGGTGTTTTCAAATGACCTGCATTAGAGCTTAAAAACACCAATCCACATTTTTTCATTTTCATATTTGAAAACTCTCTATTTTTTTCTTCAGCACAACTCCACTAGCTGCGTCATATAAATATAAAAAAAAGAAAAAATAAATAAATTTCTGACATGTTGAATTCAAATTATATTTTTCGCAATTACGTGTGTGTGTGTTGATGTGTATGTGTGCGTGTTAGCATGAGTGTGTGTGTGTGTGCACACGAATGAGTGTGTGTGTATGTGTAGGCGGGTGAGTGTGCAGGTTTGAGTGTGTAGGCGTGTGTGTGCGTGCAAGGCACATACGCCACCACCCAGGAGGCTGGACAGTGGAGTGTGTATAGTTATATTGTGTTATGTTTGAGTTAAGCGTTGAATGAACGCAAACGATTTGTAACCACGGCGACGAAAATTTGTCCACTTAATAAATATTGAAGCAAAAAGCTAGACCTTTTCTCGTTGTCATCGTAATCTGAAAAATCAGAGCAACATCAAACTTTGGTCGAGTGAGGATAATATCTTGATTGCTCAAAAAAAAAAAAAAATGTTGTTTAAACTTTACGTTGGATTTTTTAACTTTTCAGGAAACCTCAATTTTGAATTTCCTTACAATGATTCAGAATTAAATGTACAACACAGGGTGTTTCAGAACTCTTGGATAAAACTTTAAGAGGTGATAGTAGATATCAGGACAAACACTATAATAGCAAAAATAATGGTCCCAAACGTCTTCCGAAGGAGATAGGCTCCGTTAAAGTTTAGGGTTCAAAATTTCAAATGATCATAATAAGAAACGGAAAAATTAGTCGATTCGTTTGCGGCGAAAAAAAAAAAAAAAAAACCTAATGAAATTCAAAAATAGGGTAAAAAATAGTTCATTGCTCCAAAGCCTAAAGCGCCTTTTATCAGCCTATTAAAAATTACATCTTCAAAATTTATTTTCAAGAAAATATTCATAAAAAGAAAAAATTTAGCAAGACCGCACACCAATCGACCAATTTTTCGTTTTTATGATCATTTGAAATTTTAATAAATGTTAATGGCGCCTATTTCCTTCAGAAAACGTTTGGGACCCTTAATTTTGCCATTATATTGCTTGTCCTGATATGTACTATCACCCCTTAAAGTTTTGCTTAAGAGTTCAGAAACCCCCTGTATTTAAAAAAAATGACAAAAAATTTGTTAAAAAATAAAAAATTGTGTGTCGTACAGACACACGAAAGAAATGAAACACATTTATCTTTTCCCTTTTTCTTTTACATTCTGAACTAACACTTCACCCCCACGTTTTCTCTAACGCCACGCTCTTATTCTTTCTGCCCCTGACTTAGACATATTCACAACAAAACTGTATTTTTAATGAAGAAAATTTATTAAAAACAACTAGAAAATTAAACAATACTCGAAATCTGCTCTTTAAATGAAGCCAAAACAATGAAAAATAATAATAATTACAAAATTTATTTTGTAAAAAAAATAGCAACTCATTTAAAGACTGATTTTAAGCAATGTTAAACTTTTATACTGAGGTAACTTGAATCAAATAAATCTTCAAAAACCTGCGTTATTAGAAAATTTTAAAATCAACAAAAGCCACAAATATTGCTTGTTTAGGTGGAGCTTTGAAAGTAATTTGCAAAATTCATTAACAATGCTTGCTTTATAATTGCTACAGTTTTTCATTAAATTTGGCATTAATTTAAAAGCGGAAGTATTTAAATTTCATAATTACTATTTATTAGTACTAATTATGAGTACTAATTATTTTGATTACAATTTCTCCGCTTTGAACTTATTCATTTTTCTGGCATAATGAGAGTGAAATTTCAGCATGAAACGGAAGTCATGAATGCGACGTCACAGATTAGAGTCATTTCTCTTATTTTAAAGCCTTATAACTTCGGAAATAATGTCCGTCTAAATTTGCAATCTTAACCAGTCTTCCTGAAATGTTTTTGGCTTTATTTAAAATCCAAAATGATGAAATTCGGATTGCCCCTCTTTTCATATGTTATGCATTTAAAACACTAAAAAAAAAAAATGCAGTAAACTGATACACTTTTTAAAAAAAGGCTGGCTTCCCCATACTAGATCATTCAAAAATGTGAACCAAGATGGAAGTTAAGAAAAAAAAAATCCACGCCAAACAGTATCCGATTTACGCCGCAGAGATATTAATCGTAATCGTAATTTGCAAATAATATCCAATTTTTGCTGAGGCTTTTTATGGAAAATGTCTGAACTTGTCCTACGTTGCAGGTAGTATTCATTATTTTTCAGTCATGAATTTGCTTGATGTTTGAAGCAGTTGGTTTATTTACTTGCACTTAATAACGAAAGAAAAACTATGGTGTCGCATCTAACTAAATTCTGAAATGGCTACCATTTTGAGCTAATTCAAGAATTGGTGGGTGTTTAAATATTTTTTGAATGCTTCCACTGCCTTATAATTTTAGGCTTAGATTAACTAAAAATATCACATATGCGTACAGTAAAGGTATTAATGACTATAAGTTTATGTATAATTTGTTTTCTTTTTTTTTAAATGTTTTTATTAACTTCAGAGTTTTTCTTACTTTGCAGTCTCCTAAACCGGCAGGTCGATGTAGTTCTACAGCTAAAGCCGAACACAAAGTGACCCTTATGGCAAGCGCCATGATTGTCTGTACTGTGATCGCATGGACGCCATATGCCGTAGTTTCACTAATGGCCTCCCTCGGCTATCGACATCTACTGGGGCCGGTGGCTGCCGTCTGTCCGGCCGTATTTGCGAAAACAAGCGTCATTTATAATCCTATAGTTTATTTTTTCTTCAATACTCAGGTGAGACTTTTTTACTCAATGTAACCTCAAATATTTTACCATTTGAGGTGGTAAGAAGCAAAGGGATGTAAGTGACGAATTTAAAAATTTGGAGATAACCAGTACAAATGAAAGGTGGACTTCTTCTCTGTCTTGGGACAAGAGATTGTACTAGTAGCCCTGGTAGGTGCTGCTATACATCAGGTTTTAGAAAAAATGTTTAATGAAAGCCTACCTAGAATCTAAACTTCAAACGCGATTTACTTGAAACTTTAAACAGTTCACTTACATCCCTTTGCTTCTCACTGCCTCAATTGTAGAATGAAGTGCTCGACTGAAACTTTTAGGGCAAATTAATGAAAAAATCAAATTATAGCTACTAAAAATATTTTATAAGATAAATATATTCTTTTTGTAATGTTTCTTGTACTACCACTTCTTTTACCAAACAAAAAAATGTTTTTTAGTGAAATTTAATTGTTTTTTAAATATCCTGTCAATGAGGGTGTTTCCTCCAGTCAAAACTAGTACTTTTAGTCACTAAAATTGATAGAATAAGCAAAAAAAAAAAAAAAAAAACATGGACCCAGAAATTTTTTTTATTTTTCCAACAGTTATTTTTTAATTAATTTTTAAAATGTCCAATTTTGCAAACAAGGCATGGTCTTGGTGACGTCACAAATAATGCTCTTTGGCGCATTTTGTACCGCATTTTCTACGTTAGGATAATCAAGAAGCGAATTAAAACTGCGCTCTACGCTTGCTATCAACCCTATCGTTGCCAATACACGTGAGTAAAGATGCGAAATAAATATTTTGCTCTGTGAATGGCAACACAGAATGGCATTTCATCATTTTTGATGTCATCGGCAAGAAATTTAAACAATGGAAGCGCACCGATTTAAGTATTTTTTAAAAATATTAAACTTAAACAAATTATTTAAAAAATGATTTGATCCTATGTTTTTAAGCATGTTCTTTCAGGAAAAAAAAACTTTTAAAATTTTGAAGTGACCCCATTATGGTAACTTTGGATTTTGCAAGTAACATTGACCCAATAAACGGAAAGATAATAAATACTACCAGTAAGGATTAAGTGTAGCCAGCACTTCTACCTATTAGGGCTCTTGAAATGAATAAGTGATAATTACTCCTCTACGTTTAATACGGTCAGGGTGTTCCTGTTTGATCTACAATTTTTTTTTTTTGCAATCTTTAGTCCTAGGTGCATACTTCCAATTGAAAAAGTGTTCAAAACCAGATGCAGAATTAAGATATAGAAAGCGCGAAGCAAATATAAAAATGAGTTTAAAAATACAAAATCTAACTTTTTATACGAGCCTAAGTCCCTTAACTTATATTTAGAGAAATAATTTCCAATGATAAATATTACGAACCAGGGGTGATTGTGAGTTCATCAAAAAATACCTGAAAGTTTCAAAGCGAGAAGGGGGGGGGGGGGGACTTGGCCGCTATTACTTAAGTGAACCTATGCCATACTATTAAATAGCTCAATAGTCAGAGTCAAAATAGTGTGTGTACATTTGATTAAAATTTTAATGGGTTACAAAGTTACTTTTGAGCTGGTTTTATACAAAATTATCTTGACATTTGTCCATCTTAAGCGATAGATGTCCATCTTAAGGCTATTGCAGGTATATTTGATGAGTATTATATAATTTTTAAAAAATTGCGGAGGTAGGGAGATAAAAGCATAACAAAAAAAAAACATAATTCCGGTATTTTCGGACATAAAAATACCGGAAATACGTCCGAAAATACCGGAAATTCGGTAAAATACCGGAACACAATCACCCCTGGTTACGAACACAAAAAACATGACGTTTGTGCGACCGGAATACCCTGTAGACAGTCTCTTATCTTTTATTGGACCAATCTTACCTGCAGTGGTCAAAGTTATTCCAGTTGGCGGTATCAATGTCCTAATCTATTGCTTATAAAATACATAAAATACAGACGAAAATGAATGAGTATTTGTTATGCAGGGGTGCCACCCCCAATGGCGCACCCCCTTAATATTGCGAAGACCTCCTCCAAAATCAAGAGCCCCTCCTTCAAAAGTGAAAAATAACCCTCTTAACACCCCCCCCTCAAATGTCAATGGCGCAGTCTGCGCCATGCCCCCCCCCCCCCCCCACTTCCCAGGTGGGCACCCCAGGGTTAGGAAGAAATATTTTGAAAATATATAAAAACAGGCTCATACTTACAGCAACTTGAACAAATTAAGTTTCAGTAATAGTTACCAGAAGTTGATTAGTGTTTCTGCATGAACAAACTTTTTACTCAACAAAATGTGAGGGGGACAAAATGTGATAAGGGGATGCCCATGAATTATGTCACATTTTTTACCCTCTCCTCCTTCTATTTGTCAGAAAGTGTCATACTTCATCTAAACCATTCCCCTCCCTGTGTCACATGTGACGCTATGTTTTATAAACATTTATTCCTGCAGTTCAGAGTTTAAAATATTACCTATAATGCTACGCTAAAGGTAATATTTTTAATTTACAAAATCCTGTGTTATAATGACGCACACCAAACATACATGTATGCACATCATAATAATGATTATTTCATAGGTATTTATTTTGAACTGAATAATATTCAGGGTTACAAAAAGAAGAAAAAAAAGAATATTACATGTGCAAAAATAGTTGTGAGTATTAACAGAAACGAGCAACTGAAACAGTAGTGTTTTGGAATTTCAAATAGAATTAGATATATGTTGCCTTAAATATTTACTTTACTTAATACATATAAAATGATCACTAAAAAATAACACCTAAACTTCTAAAATACAATCTTTTAGCTGGAACTTCATATAAGCCTTTATTTTTTTAAATGTTTTTAGTTAAATAATAAAATCAATGAGAAACCAAAGCAAAATGCAGAAGATTCCGATTATATCAAACTGCTTTGATGTGTAAAACCTAATTCATCTAATTTGCAAGCATATCATCAGAGACACTGAATGATTTTGACATCTATCAGGCAGTAACTAAATGAAACGACACCAAACGCAACTAATGAAACGCCTATTCAGGCCTGTTGCTTTTCGAAAACCGTTTAGATAAGATTTTATAAAAGGAAAACATAAAATTAGAGTAATAATGTATGAGATGGGAGATCTTCAAGCCTTTACTAGGATATCTGTTATCCTCAAGACCCTAATCGAGCGAGGATTAGGAGATTATTATGTTCACTTGTAATTTTCAAACTACGATTCTAAACAGTACAATTATAGTACACCCTTTTAAAAAACTTTATTCAACGAGAAAATTTGCTAAGGGGCCATTCATTAATTACATAAGGGTAATTTTGGCATTTTTTGCCCCCCCCCCCACCCCCATGTAAGGGTACGTAAGACTTTTCCACCCCTTCCCCTATTCTTACACAAGATTCCATTTTGTTATTGTTTTTGAAAACCTTTTTCTGTAAGAAATATTGACTAAAAGTTAAAATCTATACTGAATGTTTCTTTCGACACTTTTTTTTTTGTATATGACGCGATACTAATTAAAAATAAAACATGCCATACGCAGTGCGATTTTTTATTACATTTTGCTCCATTAATTTTTTATAAAACAAATAAAAAGTAACTCATCCTAATACGTTTTTACCTTCTAGATGCAAATGAAACATGATCCCTGCCAAACCACTTGACCGCACGATTTCTAATATTACGTAAGAATGGGTTTGACCCCCACCCCAAAAGTAAGGTTGTGTCGAGATTTTTCCTACCCCCTCTCCCTCGGAACCCTTACATAATTAATGAATGGCCCTTAAGTAATTCTCTTCTAAATACACAGCTGCAACCTAACTGAACTTAGCTATAAAAATATAGGGTCTGGTGGGGTAAAGTGGTCATAAATTCGTAGGTTTTCAACTTTGGTGGATAATAAATACAACAAATTATTTAAACACTTCAACTTTTTTTGTTGTTATTTTACATTGCATTATTAAAGAACATAATACATTGAAGTTTAGAAAAAAATATATTGATTTAATTAGTTTTATAACACTTTCTTTTCCCTTTGTGTTTATGACCACTTTACCCCATGGGATGGGGGAAAGTGGTCATAGCATGGGGTAAAGTGGTCATAGTTAAAAACAAATGCAAAACCATATTAAATAACCCTAATATTTGTATATTTCAGTTATGTTTATAGTTACAAGTATATGCACTAATATTTGTGTGTATACACGAATATATACGTGTCGTGTAAATATGAAGAAACACGCTCATATATGAGTAGATACATGTATACATCAGATACAAGCATGCACTTGCCTACTTAAGTATATACGTGTATACACGAGTATATAAGCATGTATACGTGATTACCTAAAGGAGTGTTGACGTATCTACACGAGTATATATGTGTCATGTTTATATACGTGTCACGTATATATACGCGTATAAACGAACGTCATATGCATGTATGCACTTGCATCTCGAGTATACACGTGCATACCTGAGTATATACGTGAATAGTAGATGTATATACGCATACATGTACAAGTGTACATGTGGACACATACATAAGTGTACATAAATGTTTTTACGGATATACATGAATTCGTGGATGAATCCAGTGCGTGTTTGTACGTTTTTACTCACATATATACATGTATATATGGAAGCACGAGTATGTACGTATGTATACGTGTAAACACAATTATATACCTGAAAAGACGTATATATGTACATTTACGTGTATACACCAGTACATATATGTATACACGAGTATATACGCTTATATACATGTATGCCTAGAGAGTGAATCCAAGCTCTTGAGCAAAAATCTAAGGGGTGTGAGAGGTTAGGATAAGAAGCAAAGAATAATAAGGAGCTTATGGTCGCTGACGCGCTACATGCACACAAAGCCAGAAACTGGTGGATGCAAAACAGGTCACAAATTTTTTACACAAAGATGATTTTACTCAAAATTTTAGTTTTTAGATAATATTTAGAGTACTTGTTAAAAATTACGACCCGTACTAGTTACACGCATCGCAACAAAGGCGCAGCGACGGATGAAAGTTTTTCAAAAGTCTCGTTATTAAAACAGAGAGTGCTTTGTGATTGCGGCGCATGTATTACAGCTGTAGGCCGCAAATTTCTTCAATCGCTGTAAAACTTTCTTACGACCTAAAATGTTGTGTAAAATTGTTTGAGTGTAACAAATTTGTGACCTGTTTTGCATCCATCAGTCTTAGGCTTTGCGTACATGTAGTGCGTCAGCATTGTGTTTGTGAACATATGTTCCTTATCATTCTAGCTTCTTATCTTCCCCTCTAACACCTTTTAAAATATTTCCCAAGAGTTTAAACTCACCCTCTGTACTTGTATATCATATGCTTGTATGTAAGTGTTTACTCGAGTACGCACGTGTATATACGTGTCTACCTGAGCATTTAAGTGTTTGTATACATACGAGTAAAAGCAAGTATATACGTGTATAGTCGAATGTATATCTGCATAGATAAAAAATACCTATATCGCAGATACCCATATACATATTTATTGGTGCATGTATGTGAAACGTTTATATACGCGCCTACACGAGTATATGCGTATGCATACGTATATACTCGTATATTTAATCCCATTTACTGTAAAAACAATACATATTAAGTGGAATTAATATTTAATTTATATCTGCTTTATACCTCACTATTAAGTGACATTAGAAGAACAATATTCGTTAAGCCTAATATTATGACCACTTTACCCCATCTTACTGAAATTGTTCTAAAAAATTATCTAAAATATATTCAGCTAACTGCTAATGAGTAAGCGATCTTAAGACATGTAGGAAGCTTCCTGTACCGTCAATCTGTTCATAATTCTAACAAACAAAATTTCCCAAAGAAGTTAAAAGAGGTGTTTGGATTTTTAAAATTTTCATATTAACAGAAAATATTTTTTTTTTACCAAATAAAATTTTGCGAGTTTTAAAATTTTGTATTCAAAATGTAGTTTCTAACTCCTTGAACCTAAAATAAAATTTTCACATTCATTCGAACATTTATTTCCAAGTTATAGTCGTTTATTTGACGTATGACCACTTTACCCCATTGACCACTTTCCCCCACCAGACCCTAGTATCTAACAGTTTTCTATAGTTACAGCTATTAAACAAATTATGTTTCGCTAAATTTCAGAACCTTTAACGAAACATCTCATGGAATCACTATCCATAATATACTTTTTTTACTGTGGAAAAACAGTTCTTATTATCTGTAAATTATACACACGTTTAAGTATTTCAATTAAACCATTTAGTTCACAGCAGAGTAATGTCTTTTCTCCCCTTCAAAAAGCATTGTGCATGCAGTTGTTCAACTAAAAGAAATTTTATTTTCTTCCAAGTATTTAAATTTCTAAGTAAGCCTAAGTACGAATAGTAATCTCAATGCATGAGAAAAATACTAAACGACTGGTTAAAAGTAATTTTACAGGAAATCTTAACAAACACAATTTGGATTGTTGATGCAGTCTACCTTACAGTTTTTTAAACGTTATCGTAAATGTTAGATAAATATCTTTACAATAAATCGTCAAGTTCGATTTAAAAAAGACAGTGAAAAATCTCTTGATTCTTATCTCCAACTCAAACCTAACGACCCTCATTGTTCAAAATATTAAAGCAGTTTCAATCAGACGTGTTCTTAGGGGCTTTTCATAAACGATCTCACAGTTTTTAAGCATATTTTAATCTGTTGATAAACTCACAAAAATATTACTTGAACAAATTGGTTTTCCTTCAAACCTGCCGATGGTTGTTGGCGGAGTTGAAATCGGCTTCATTTCAAATCTGCCTACAGCCAATTTTCATTCAGATGACATCAGTCGACATGATTGTACAAATAGCCGTTGCGAAGTTCATGCGATACGTCCCCCCCTTCCCTTTTCTAATAAATCTTTTAATTGATTTCTGCAAAAAGGCTAACATTCTAGACCTACTTTTTGTGTGATTGTATATTTATGAACTTTACTTTGTATACGAGTACATATATTAAACACTATTATTATGTTTTAGATTAGAGACGTCATTATTTCCAAGCTCCCTGGAAAGAGGCTCAGAGGACCTACTTCTACCGAGATCAGTATGGAGACCAAAAGAGGACTGACAATTGTCAATACTATGGTCTCCAGTCCTCACATAGGGGGCAGTGTGGAGAATGTCACGACCAAAAACCTATGAGATGCAAAGGTGACAGACCCACTGATGTGGAATTTGGTTGCAGCAAGATCGATGCAATCTTCAAAGATTGCTTTTCTTAGCTTAAGGAAGATAAGTCGCACAAAACTGGTCCTATAGGTCTTCGATCGCCTGATGCTTGGTGAAAAGTCCGATGCCTGAAAAATAAATTCATGGAATGTTTTGTGTAAAAACGAGAGCTTATCAAGCTCCTTAAATGTACAGGAATGGTTCTGATATGTGTGTCAGAACAATAATAAGTCAAGTCCATAATCATTAATTTTGTGAAATTCCACATATTAAGTTCCTTGACTAATATAAGCCCCCCCCTCTTTCCTTGTAAATCGGAAGATCTTGTAAAAACAAACAAAACGCGGTGAATATTTCGAAACAAAGGATTTTCATATGCTGAAATTGGCTCACCTAGTGTTTTACACCATATGGAACAAGTCAGCTTCACATGCAAAAATTAGTTTGCCTGGTACTTTTCTGCTTACTTTCAAAAGTCTTGGAACGACAGTTCATCGATTTAGTAAAAATCTTTTAATGTCACCTACCCACTGTACACTAACATTGCGAAGCGAAAACACAAACAAGTTCTAAGTCATTGACTCCATTTAGTAATGGTTCTTCTTCTTTCTCATCTGGGTATGTTCGCATAGTTTAATCGGTCGACCATAGTTAACGGTGACTAACCAGGAGCGTTCTAAGGGTGCATTCGGAAACGCGGATCGGTCGCCTCGGTGCAACCGCAAGCGTTCGGAAACACTTGCGGTGGAACCGGTGACGTCACTTAACCGCGTTCGGAAACACTGCGGTTGTTTTCTGGCGGTCGACTTGGTAGCAACCTGTGGCACCGCTGTCTGGAAGCGGTTAGCGAGATCACAAACGTCACAAAGTCTGTGTTGGCCAATCCGGTCGTGTTCCATGTTTTGATCGGAACGCACGTGACTTGCCTATCATGAAAATTACGCGTTGATTGGAGTGTCGTTTGCTGCTGAACTAGAACTATCGCGGTTTAACCATGAGCGTTCGGAAACACAGCTGTTCTACCGGAATTCCTAGAGAAATTCCAAATACGTCATAACCACACCGGACTAACCACGCGGTGTAACCGGTAGATCGTTTCCGAAAGCAGCCTCACAGAGCTATCGGTTAATGAAACCGTCAATCTTCGACGTCATCAAATCAACCAAACGGTTGATATATGCGAACATCCCTACGTGAAAACTGTGCAAATTTGTTGCATTGTATCGTAGCGTCCTCTAGCTTTATCTGCAACAATACAGGTATTTGTCTTAAAATTAGTTAATACCGGTCATGTTGAATTTTTTGAACAAGCATTTGCTTTATTTGGCAGTTTAAAGCTGCGTAAAACAAGTGTAATAGACCTTTACAAATACACTATTGGTACTAAAACCCTCTGCCCGCAAACATAGGTTCATATGTTAGTAGCAGCTATAACTTAAAATGAAATTTCAATTCGAGACATTTATTCCAGTTTTTAGTGTTTTGTATATAACTTTATTTAAAATGAATAAATACCCTCTCCTCCCTTCCTAAAATACGTTGCTTTTTTATATCAGCTTTAATTTATCTGCCGGTATCTACAATTTTAAGATGTCCGGTTAATTTCGTTGTGTTTTAATCTTTCCCATTTTTCCCCTTCCTACTTAGCAAAATCGATTAAAGCAATTCCAAAAGAGGTATTAACGGGTTTGTTATGAATTTCGCAAAATTTTACTGATATATCACATGCATTATTAAATGAAAAAGTACTAGAGTTTGAGCTTTCACTTACGTATCGATAATTCAGAGCAAAAGATGAAAAATAAATGTGAAACCATGTGTCGGAATTTTCGGTTTTGAATCAATTTCGTTCTGCAGCTTAACACTTTTCTGTGATAACGGTATCCTTTTATCTGCTTTTCCACACTAGCTGCTTTTAAAATTTTATTCGCTTGTTTTAATAGTTTAAGTCAGTGATTCTCAAGCTATGGTTCACCTGCTGTGAAAATACAGTGTGTTCGAAAAGTCCTTGACACATTTTAAAAATTCATAGAAAAGCTACAACTTGGATCAATATGTGGTTTGCAGCCTCAATAACTTTTATGAAATTGTAAAAAAAAAAAGAAAAAAAAAGAGAGAAAAATTATAGTTGTAAGTAGTTTACATTAACGGACGGCTGTATCGTCTCGAAACAACGATTACTCATGTTTTTTTTTCTTTCTTTTTCTTTTCTTCTTTTAAGAGGCCATAAAACCTTGAACCTAAGAAACATTATAACGCAAACTGCATATTCCTGCGATAATTTGTTGCTTTTCTACGAATTTTTAAAATGTGTCAAGGATTTTTCGGACACCCTGTATTATTTCTATTGGTTCGGAAGGTCACCAAGTGGTCCTCAGTAGTGAAAAGGTTGAGAACCACTAGTTTGAGCCTATGGTATAAAGAATAAACGAATAATTAATGAATAAATCACTTAAAATAGATGAGAGAGTAAAAGAATGAATGAATTAGACAATAATTGCATGAATGAATAAATAAGTGAATTACTAAATGAAGGAATGTAAATGAATTAATTAATAAATGAAAAAGTAAGTGATTTATATTAAATGATTGAGTGAGTAACTGAAACAAACTATTTCACTTTGCCCCTTATGTACTTGACTAGGTAATTGTACAATTTATTTAAAATACAAGTAAGCTTAATATTAACTAAATTGATACTGCATTGAATATTAGAAGAGTCTCAATTAATATTAAAAATGTTAACAACAAGAACGTTATCATTTTATAGCATCAAAAATAATTTTTGACTTACAACAAAATGTTACAATATGAGTATCATTTTTTTTTCAAAATGCCTGTATTACCAAATGCTTCAATCTTCGCTGGTATTTTTTCCTGACTGGAATAGACTACATATGATACTATATAGGGAAAATGATACCACATAGGTGGGGCTAAAAGCAGAGTAAATATTTCACCATTTCACTTTGTCCCGCTATTTCACTTTGCTCCATGTTCCCTACAACTGTAACAGTACATTAAGTAACGTACATATACGTACAAAGCCATTGTTTTAGGCAGTGTAGAGCCAGTTAAATGGGAAATTTCAAATTCTTCAGTGGTGTGAGACACCCTGTCGCAAGAGTTGAAGGTTAATTTTGTTGAACACAGACTTGATGTAATGTTGCAAATGTGATAACGAGAATTACAGGTTAAAAGAACTGCTTGAGAGTAAAGATGTTCAAAAAGATCTTCCATGCCAATGTCCTTCCCAATTAGTGTAACTATGAGTAATATTAAAGCTCCTATGAGGACCAGGTTGATGTCGTCTGCTATTTTGCTGCTCAGCGGAAGTGAAAGTTTCCAATTATTTTAAATGTCATAATATTACCATATTACGGTTTATAACATTACCATGTTACGAAAGCATCAAAGTTTAGCTTACGTAGCCTCAAAAGATAACTATTAATTTATTCTGTAACACCATTTATTTCTTACTGGAGAAATACTGACAGGTGTACCAGCCCTTTAAAGAAAATTCGGCAAAATATCTCAAGTTTGGGTATTGCGCAAGTATGGGCACTAGACAGAAAATAAGAAAGTAAAATTTAAAAAAATAAATAAAAATAAAATAAGTGTAGTTACCTGCTTGCAGCATTCACCTCATAAGAGCCTGTTTAACTTATGCAGCACATTTCAATAAAACTAAAGTGTTTCTGTTAAGAATTAGCATAATTTATTAAGGACACACAAAAAGGGTGCATTGGTTGGAAGAGTTTGAGAAATTCTGATTTAGAATAAGTTACGCAGATGGTTAAAAGATACTTGAATGGAATGAAGACACTATCTCAGCGTATTTATTGTTATACACAAAAGCGCGGTTAAGACGTAAAGCAATGTAACTCTCCAAATATTTGCAGTGCTAGCTTGAGTTTTGTAAAAGTGTTCGTAAGACCGTAAAAGGTCCTTAATTTTATGGAATTAATGCTTTATTTTGCTTTTAAACGTCTAATGGATGCTTTGTTATGTCTATCATCCGTAACACATACTATGGAATTACGCTAGATTATTTTTGCAGGATAATAAAAAAAAAACGGAAATAGGCTTCAGAGATACTATTTTCAGAACATTCTAAAAAGTATATTTGAAAAAATTTCAAATGGCTGATAGCAATAGGTGATGCAAATTGAGCAAAAACTAGCGTACATTGACATTTGTGATGGTGGTTGTAATAATTATGGAATGGAAATTAATGCTTGTCTTTTGGAACACTTAGAGTTGAGGATCATTGTAATCAGGATTCGAAAATATCATCATCCGATATTTTGATATATATCGGATATTTTGATATACGTATATCCGATATTTTCAATTTGCACAAACTGAAGTCTTCAAAATAGTAAATGCATCCACAACTCACTCTTTATTTTCTTATATTATCATTACAATATGTAGACTTAAAATTAAAAATTTCTTTCAATATTTATACCTAATATTTCATTTACACTTTTATCAATTTTAATTGAGTTAATTTAGCATTAGTTTTTTTACTCATTTTTCTTCTGTTAGCTACTTTTACACAGTTATGTGATTCTGAAATAAAAAAAATATGCATTAGTAAGTACCCAGTCATGAGACATTTTCTTTTTTTCTGACCAACATTTAACTAGGCACTTTTAATATGAATTAAAATTGTTACTTTACTAAACATTTTATTAATATATAAAATACAACTAAACGAAGGAATATTATATTACTTTGTTTTATTAATGATGTAGCAATACATCATATTTTTAAAAAAATTGACAATATTACTATGATTAATATAATTTTTATATTGAAAATACCGTAGTTAAAAAAATAAATATCGAAAATATCAAAATATACTGATATTTTCAAAATAAATATCGGATATTTATCGTGATATATATCACGATATATATCGACTGATATATATCGGCGAACCGTGATTGTAATATTAAGTAAAGTTACTACATAATAGGATGTTTTAGTGTTCCATACACTGATGTTATTCTTTATTCACATTTTTCATGGAACTGTAGCATAAACAGTATTCAAATGTGAAGAAATGTCTGGTTTTTGTTTCCTTGATTGCATGTACCCAATGGAGCTTCATGCAGGAACATTTGACTGAATAAGAGTTACTAAGAAAGATTTTCTTTTACTTTTAATATTTTAATTCATTTATTGCTATTCTAACCTTTGCTACCAGTTTTTTAAAAATTATTAATATTACTGTCGACATTTTGCCCTGACCCAGTGAGTACTACACGATGCAGATAGCCCAAACCAGAACGAAATTTACAAGTCAAAGCAGAAAAACAACACCATGGAGACGGGAATCCAAATCGCGACTTTATTTGTACGATTTTCACCAAAACCTTATCAGTATCAAATTGCATGAGGGTTCAAAAGTGGATTCAACTAAGTTACATTCAATGGTGTACGTTACGTGAAAGATCGCACACAACAAATCATTCACATGTATACAGACACACAGACAGAATTATATTTGAGAAATATCGAAAAAACTGATTCAGTACGTCTTAAAACGTGTAAATCGGTCAAGGTTTGTAAATGAAAAGTTTTCACGTATAAAATACTTTCTTCTATATATGTTTTGGACACGGAAGAAATCAGAAAGCATCGTCATGGCAATAGTACTAAGCCCGATAGCGTGGAAGGAATAAGTAATGCATTTTCTCGGAACACAATTACAATCACTACAAGAATGTCCCAAGAGCTAAATTTAGTAAGATTCTCAATGCAAAGAGTGCTTTATGAAGGTTACCCCACTCAGCGTACGAAATTCAGATGGTCAAGGTTGAAATCTCATTGTTCCTTCTTTTCCGGAGACGCTATTTTCAATATAGTCTTGGGGATTGTAAATCAGTGTCTAGACCGAAAACAGACAGTTGAAAAGAAACTTTTAAATTTATTCGATTCATGTATGCAAAAAGTCTTCAAGTACATCCGCTTTGTTTTAAACTTGCATTTCATTAGTGAAAGAGTTATTTTCATAACTTTAAAGTAGTACGGATCTTTTTTAGTACATCTTATTATCGTTTCCTTTGGCATAAACGTTCCTTCTCCACTTCATTTATACCGAAAAAAAAACAGTTAATCTTAAAATTTATTATGTTTTGGCTTATCCTGAAAAGCATGTTACATTTCCGAATTTTGCTATACTTTTGGTTAGTAGTGTAAAGCTTTAAAAAAAAGCCAAACCATTTGAACTTGATCGGAGAAAAAAAAAAAAGCCATACCAATCGATAACATTCATAATATATCCAGGACTTCTGCATTGTAAAAAAAAAAAATGGAATTGCGCCAAAAGATTGTTAGAATTTGTTTGCTAAAAAAAAAAAAAAAACAGTGAAATATTCGCAAATAAGCTCTAAAACTTCCGTACGTTGCATCAAAGTATAATAAAATCTATGCATCATTCTTCGGAGCCAGTCAATTAGAACCATCTTTCGTGAAATGTACTCAGAAAACGTGTCAATGCCTCATCGTTTCACAAATTGTTGGCAACAAGGCTATTATTAGAACCAATCGATAACAGTCATGACGTAGCCAGGATCTCCAAAAGGACTTTTACATTGTAAAAAAACTGGTACGTTGCACCAAAAGATTATTCCAATTCGTTAGCTGAAAAAAAAATACTGCAACATTCGCAAGTAAACACCAAAACTTCCGCATGTTGCATCAAAGTATGGCAAAATTAATGCATCATTCTTTGAAACCAGCCAATCAGGACCACCTGTTGGTGAAACGTACCAAACATTTGCTGAACATCAGAAAACGTGTCACAACCTCATCGTTTCACTAAGCAGTGGCAAATCTTCCGTATGCTGCATGGTGAAATCAATGCATCATTCTTTGGAGCCAACCAATTACCAGCATCTTTTGGTGAATCATACTAAACATTTGTTGAGCACTAAAAATCGCATCACAACCTCATCGTTTCACAAAGCAGTGGCAACAAGACTATGATTAGTACTGCCATCTTCTAAAAGCTTCTTTATTTTTTCTAAATGCCTCTCAAACCTCCTCGCTAAAAGCAAAAATTGTTAAATCTGAAGCAGAATTAGAGCTCTTTGTTACATCTTAAAGAAATAGCTACACGAAGCCAATAGTGATACCAAACTTATAACCATTATACAACATAGCAGACATCATATTTTTATGGGCACCAATATTGCAGACAAAATTAACCTGCTCTTCTATAGTAGCTTTAAGTTTCGCTATCAACTTTTGCATGTATGTGATAAATACTCGTAAGTGATGTGTGATATTTAAGATTATACGTAAGAAGTGTTTACTCAAAAAGTGTATTTTATTAAAAAGCATACATTCATGTGTGTATTGTGAAAAAAAAATGTTACTCCTGTTTTTAAGTATATTTTTCACGTGAAACAGAGCGAAGATGATCAAAAGGAAAAGAAATAAATTCTCTTTTATTTGTGCTAACACTTTATTTTTGAACAAGTTCAATTTTTTTCTGAGTTTTTTTTGGGGTTTTTTAAAAGTTGGAACCGCGTAGTCTATTTAGGTACAGAAAAAAATTGTATACTGTATGATGAGCTTTGTAACCATAATTATCAATTGTTTTTACGTATGTTGTTTGATGAAATCACTAAGATTTTTTCTTATTGTTTTACTTTTCATACACGCATGCATTATATTTCAACCACATTTGTGAACTGGTAAGAATGTGATTATATGGAATAAAATATATTTATATGTTAATAGCAATCTCATGTGTTAGTTATTTTTAAAAGTTATAACAGAACTAAATCCTTCATTCGTATTCAAATAAACATAACAATACAAGTTATCTCATTTCGCTGCCGGTAATTTTTAACCCAATACCGAGGCTAACTACTAAGGTTGCAATATTCCGAACACATCCAAGTAACACACTTTGGAATAATTACGTCATGCGTCACGTGACACTGACATCTTCGATTCCGAGAGTGGGAGACTTTGCGAAGGGATGAGAGTAAAGCCTTAAGTGCAATATTTAAATAAAGAGCTTTAATAAATGCATCGAAATTTCTAATGCTCATATGAGGACGTAAGAATCAAAGGGATGTAAGTGGTAACATTAAATATTTGGAGATAACCAATACAAATGGTAGGGGTGAACCTCTCCTCTGTCTTCTGACAAGAGATAGTACCAGTACCCCTTGTAGGTTCTGTTATACATCATGATTTAGAATAACTTTTCAATGAAAGCTTTACCTAGGACCTTTTCTTTAAACGTATTTCACTCAAAACTTGAAAATGTCCACTTACATCCCTTTGCTTCTCACTGCCTCATATGTTCTTGTAAAATATTTATCCATATTCATAGCCATTCATACGAAACTCTTGGTTGAAAGAACTGCCCCCTCCTCCCCCCCTAAATGTCACGTAGTATCGGCGTGAAGAGGGTAGTAGATAATTTAAATAATAGTCCCGTTGGAAAAGTTTACATACAAAGAAACCTTTTTTAAAGAAGTTATTTTAATATACTAGATGAACTTTTACGCACAAAGACCAACAATCGATCAACAAACATACGACACTTTCCACGTTTGAAACTAAAATCGACTTTTACTTGCCGAGACCTTCCAAAACAAGTTAAAACCTTCTTTCAAAACAATCCTCGTTTTGCTTGGTTTAAATACAAACAAAAAGCACTCCCAGAAAAGCATTTACCTACTACCTGACCGATGACATTAGCAACAATCTCTGAAGTTTCTGAGTAAGAACAAAAGTCCCTAAAATGCCCAATGCAAAAAGAAGAGATTATAAATACATTATGCAAGAAAAAAAATCGACGCGTCAGAAGAAGTCAGAATGAAACGATATTTTAATCACTGAAGAATAACTTTGATACAGTGCTCGCCGCTTATTAAAATCACATCCGTTCTGAGGACATTTGATTTTACAAAGCGGCTGATTCAAACCGGCATACCTACAATTTTAAAAAAGAAAAAGTTTTGAACTTTAAGTACACTAAAAAAAATGAACAACTTCATCTTTTTTTTTTGTTGGCAAGTGTTTTAAAATACAATTAACATTTAATCCCCTTGCGGTTAGCCATTCTGAAAGTTTATAAACTGCTTTATAACTTATAACATTGCATTCTCCTCTTTGCACTAAAGTGCATCATATAACATCTATTGAAGAGGGCAAATTTGGCAATGAGATTTCCTCATCTTCCGAGACCGATTCATCCACTTCTTGGTGCGACATAAGTTTGAAATGTATAATGACTGTTGCAATTTTTAACTTATGACTACAGTTATTGTCAATATTATTATCAATTTTTAACGTTTGCTTTTCAAAAGTTTTGATTTCATAAAACATCGATAATGATTTTATTAAAGGATGGTTTTAGCATGTAAGTTTTGATATTACAATGATTCTGTTTTTAAAGATTTGATTTTAAAAAGCACCTGATTTTATAATCCAGTGATTTTATAGGTGGCGGTTACTGTATAAGAAAAAAAATTACAGAAGGAATGCAAAATTATCATTTATTTTAGCAAAAATTCCAAATGAATGGAGGTTTTAGTACCTTATTAAGCCACCAATTGCGTGAATACACGAGGTGATTCAGGCATAGAAGTCTCGTATGATGTCCTACGTCACCTCATGACGCAGTTACTGTAAACGCGCCTTTAATGCAATCAAACGTGTAGGCTGTCTAACTTATCATCCCAAGTGATCTCAGATATGCTCAATCTGTGAAAAATCAAAGACTCAAAAGGCTAGAGAAAGTGATAATCTGGTGGCGTGCCTGCGCGTAATAAACAATTTTTTCTTGCCTAAATATTTATATTTGTATGAATGATTTCTTAAAAATGTTTTGTTATTCATTATATTCTTTAAATATGGAAGACGCACGAAGTTTCTTTTTGAAAGAAAAAAAAATAGCAAGAAAGCAAAGTATAGTAGAACTTCCTTTACACGGACTAGCTGGGAACAAAGGCAACTCGGGTAATTCGGGTACTATGCGTAATAAGCAATGTAAATCCTTAAAAACTTTTTATTTAAAAAATAATTTTTAATTGCATAATCATGTAAATAGTATGAATTGTGTTCTTCGCCAACATAGGGCGAGAAAAAAAAAACTCATTCACCTTTCCATCAGGTAACGAAACTGTTCTGTATCATTTTAGTTAATTGTTGCCATTACAAAAAGAAAATATAAAGCGCAGACGATAAGTAGAAAAAGATATAAAGAAGAATTTATGCATTGCAACGATAATAAAGAGCAAAATTAAATTCAAAGCAGAGGGGACGATAAATTAATAAAAATCCGTAAGCAGGTGTACTTGTAGTTATGTTCTTGCAATCATAATTCAAGGCTATCAAAGTGAATTTTTTTAAGGCTACAAATTTGATCCAGATAATCCGGAGATCTGGATAATCTACAGTCAGATAAACGAAATTTTATTGTATGCATTTAAAAAATTTGCAACACAGATTTGAAGGATATTTTGCTGTAAATGAGAAGTTTAAAACCGATGTCCAGAAGTGTGTACTGCTCGTTACATTTAAACTTCATTTAAAAAATAAAAATTAAAAAAGACTTAGGAATTTCTTTTTTTATATTTATTTATCTATTTATTTTTTGTTGTTGTTGACAAAACACACAAGCAAATATATTTTACTTGGTCAGCAAGTTTTTTAACCTTTAGCACAAAATAACTTGCACAGATTTAAAATGCAATTTAGAATTAGTTTAAACCATCCAACACATGGTATCCACTCGATAAGCGTTTTGGTAAAAATTGTTTTGGCATAAAATATCTTTGGAAAAATTTCGCGACTGGTTCTCTGATAACATAATTAATTGCTGAAAGGCTAAAACTAAAATAACGCTGACGAAGTGCATCATCTTTCCAATAATACGTGAATCCTTATATATTATTTCTGTAGCCTGTTTTTGGTTTCTACGCCAAATTTCCCTCAATTCTTGATCGATTTCTTTGATTTACGGCTTATTTTATAGCTTATGGTGCTGGCTACTGACGAAAAATAGACCCAAGGTCTGAAAATTGTTTCTTTTAACCGAAAAACCTGTTTTAAAGAACCAGAATAAGGTTTTCGGTCAAACTTATAACTTTACTTTGCGCTATGACCGACAGAGCTGAGTAGCTTGATCGGCAGAGCGTTCTCTTCGTAACCAGGAGATTACGTGTTCGGGCCCACGTCCGGACAATCTGTAACAAAAAAATTAGAGAAATATCGCGCATTACATGAACGCTGAATTTAATGAATAACAACTATGAGGAGTAGAATAAATGAGACGGAAATGCTCCTTGCTGATATGAAAACATTCAGTGATTTTGTGCTAAATTACTTCGAAATTGCACCTGTTTTTTTTTTGTTTTTTTTTGAAGCTTCGGCTCTGGAAAGAAAATTAAAGCATAATGTAAGCGAAAATATAAGTAACAGGTTTAAGATTTCAGACTACAATAGAATTGTTTTTTGTTCAGAAAAAAAATAATAAATCGTATATTGAAATATATATTCTTCTAATGAGTTTTTGACTCTTTGTACAAATAAATAAAATACTACCTCAATTTGAAGGGTAAAATATATATTTTTTCTTCTTTTTGCTAAAAAACAAATAGCTTATCATTTTTACTACATTCGAAAGCATAGTTCAATTTATTTTGTATTTTAACCGTGCTGTTAAATGATGAACACGTGCTGCCATCTAAGTTATAACGGTTTAAGCAGCCTGCGATGACAAATTGTAAAAATTTTCAAAAATAAAAACATTTTTCTTCAATATCTTATCTTATATATTAATCCCCTCTCATTTTAAAACTTATCAGGCTGGCCAATGACGAAAAAAAGACTTACGGTCGAAAATTCAAGTTTTCGAAATCGCCCCTTGCTGTTTCAAAACCTTGATGCTGCCTGTAGTTCTTATGCATTTTTTAAAGCAAAGTTCTAATGCAGTTTTCCATTTTTTTACGTCGCTTTCGGCAAAAAATAAAAAAAAGCCTGTGTGTGTGTTCATATTTTAATAAAGCTTAACAGCACTGGACTTAGTTGTTTGGTTTAATCGATAAGTTTTTTTCGGTAGAGCGTTCGGCTATAAACTATTTGAACTTCGGGCAAGCTTGGGCTGTCCGACATAATATCAAGTTTATATTAGTATTACGCATTACATGTGCTCATAACATACACACCTAATAAAATAAATGCAGTGGGAATGCTACTTGGTGTTTCGACTCCTTTATGCAGGCTACAGTTATCATTCGGATAAGTTGATTGTTATTCGAACTGTGTTCTTTGACTACATCCAGACCACTCAACATAATGTAAGCATAAAAAAGTATTAGATTTACCTAAAGAAATCCTTTTTGTGCAGAAAAACATTTTTATTGTATGCTAAAATGTAGATGTTTCTAATAGCAGTGTTCGACCTTTTGTACAAATGAAAAAATACTACGCCCGATTAAAACTACGAGTTTCACTCAGTAAACCTTTAATTTTTTATTCGCGCGAATACGATATAAAGCATTAAAAGTATTATCAGCTTCATTAGCAAGAAATTATTTTCTTCTCCTCTGCTTTCTGCTGAAAAAAAAATACATTTTGTCTACGTTCGAAAAATTACACTTAAGAACGGACTCAGTTCAACTGGTTTTGGTTTTGAATTTTAAGTGTTCAATTAAAAGAAAAACATGTGAGGGCATTTAAGCCGTAACGGTTAAAGCAACCTTCTATGTGAAATAGTTCAATATTCAAAGATAAAAACACTTATTTTCAATCAAATTTATTACTTCTCTAGAATGTTTGTTTCAATCGCTACGTGAGATCTTCGTCATTCTTTAATCAAATTCCATGCTTTGCGAATAATTTTAAATCGTATCATGCTGGTTAATGACAAAACACAGATGCATGATCTTATTATTATTATTTTTTTTTGGCAAAAAGCTTGTTTGCTGTTTTTTACTACGCATTCCTTCAATGAATAGCGTACGAAAAGGAAGGCGCAATTGCTAGGTTTGTTGGGGTGTCGGGCTGTTAGTGAGAATGGCGCCAATTCGAATCCGTGCCAATAAATATCTCTTTAATGTTTCTTTTTTTCCCGTCAGATGCTGACATGTGCAGGACTGTATTTGCCACAACCTGTTTTTTCACGAGTCACCACTCAGCCACACTTTTAATGACATTTATGTTTGCATTGAAAATATGTACGATTAAAAGGGGAGCTATGATCAAATTATCACAACGTTGTATTTAACGAGGTTTTGTTACTGATGTCTTTAAATTACATGCCTTCTCTTCGGCGCTTACTTTTTTTTCGGTTCTTCGTCATAATGTTCTTCCTTTGAAATTCTTAAAGAGCGAAATGTCTTATGGAACGATTTGAAGCACAGTGCGGAGTTCCGCACGGGTCGACTAGTAATTCATATTCCTGTTAAGTTCGCGGACAATAATTTCTGGAATAAAATGCCGAAGCTGGATCGTTGTCATATTGTAATGGATATAATCTGAAATTAATTTTCCGCAAAGGAATTCTAGCTTCTATTTTAATGAGTTTGTTTTCTGTTACTAATTCAATGAAACAAGATGGCTTTGTTTGTACTAAGCTTCAATATGCACTGTTTTTTTTTCTTCAAGAATTAGCTACAGTATATTAGAAAAAAAAAGGGGGGGGGGAGGTAGAATTTTTAGCAGGGTTGGCAAGTTTCTGCCGGGGCGGTTAAAACCACTGGTAGAAACCGGTTAAAACCGGCATGGCAAAAACCACTTTCTGCCACATTTTTGGCAGAAACTGGCAAAAACTCACAAAATGACAAAAAATTTAAAAAAAAAAACCTTGACAGAAAGTAGAAAATGCATGGAAAAAAGAATTAATTGTTAAGCAAAGTACAGTTTAATTTACAATATTATCACAATTCAGAATCAAATTTTACATTGTGTATTGTGCGGACCCTGCAGTTGCTACTTGGAAACGGTGGTTCTTAAAATATAAATAGTTTCTCAATTTAATATGCACGAATAAGAAACTTTAGAATAGAAACTAGAATAGTGGTAAAAATTCGACTGGAAAAATGAGTTTCAAGAAGTGGGGCCTATTAGTTTTGCAAAGCTGTGATATTAGGTACAAAATCTAGATTAATATTGGCAAGTAAAATTTGACACTTTCTTTCTTGAAGCACATAAAAATTTTAATCACCAGCAATTTAGATGAAGCATATTTGTGAGCAAATTACAAACATTAATGCCAGTTTAATTCTGTATGTCACTCCTCTATCCTAAGAACCCATATGATTTACGTCCTTTGTTAGATTAATCCAAATATTACGAGCATCAGCAATTGAAAAGTTCCCTTTCTGAACTATATCAAGGGCACTAGCATAACATTTTATTTTTTACAATGATGAAATGAAGTTCATTTTTTTAGTTTATCTAAACAAATATCATTTAGTAATTACTTTAGTTTTTTAAAACGATTTTAAGTTTTTGCCAGTTTCTGCCGGTTTTAACCGGTTATAACCAGTTTCTGCCACTGGCACGGCAAAAACTAGTTTCTGCCACTGGCACGGCAAAAACTAGTTTCTGCCGGCAGAAAGCCAACCCTGATTTTTAGAGACACGTTACACGCAGCAAAATATCAAATTTTCATTCATTTTCTTTTTGCATTTGATAGGCCTGAAAAGAAAGCAAACAAATTTTTCCATAACCAAACGAGCCTAATTTCTCAACTAACAATACCAATACCATTGTCCATAATTTATACAAATAATTTACCATTTTGTTTACCCACGTGTATTTTGTAACATTAGTAATGTCTTTCCAGTAGCTTAGGCAAAAAATAATATTTCAAGTGTATCTATTTATGATTATAACAAATATCTGGGAATGAATGTCTTTCGTAAAATATATATATATATATATTTTTTTTTTGTGAGAAAAGAAAACTATATTAGCTCTAATTAAAAAAAAAAACGCATCTCATTCTCTTTCATGCGTGCTACATTTTAGTAAGTTGTAGCTAAAAGTTTTTGACGTTTAAGCTTAAAAGTAGAAAAAATAACACAGCATTAGTGTTCACTTTAAAATTTAAAACTAAAAAGGCAGAAAAATATTTTTTACTAAAAAAGATTTGGCATATTTATCTTTACATTCATGTATCATTTATAGTAATATGTGCAGTAGTTTCGAAAATGTGATTTTTGAAAATGAAGTTTATCATTGTGCTCATCTTGAAAAATATACTTACAGGGTGATCGGAAAATGTGCAATCAATTTTTAAAAGGGGTTAAAAGGAACGATAGCATGCAAAAGTCATACAGGGGCATATTCGAAACAGAATGCTGAAGCGCTACAAGCTCACTAAGCAAAAAATTGACATATGCGAAGCAGGTCAAAAATTTAAAACGCAAAGAAGTATTTACGCAACATTTTAGTTTTTGAGAAAACTAAGAGACTGTTGTTCACAGATGCGGCTTGTAGCTCTAACATACACGTCGCAACGACAAAGTATATCTTGAGCTTCACAGTACATCCTTCACTAGTACCAAAAATAAACAAACATAGTACGAAGATCCTTTAGATCAATATTTTGCCCTCAAAAGAGTTCTAAAACGATTCTATTTAAGACACACAAGCTTCAATTATTTTTAATTGCAAACCATCAGCCGGAAGGAGTTTTCAAGCATGAAATGTATACCATTGAACCATAATTATGAGCTATGTCACAATATGTTGAATTTTAAAGAAAACTTTTTTGTGTTCTGAATGGTTTAAGCGATTTAAATTGTTTATTTAGGATTTACACAAAACTAGGTTTTTGTTGCGAAAACATGAACAGCATTCTTAAATTCTCCATCTTTATTATTTATGCACAGAAGTATTCTAATGCACAGATTTTTTTTCTAGTGTAGTTTTCTAGTGTTGTTAGTGTTCTAGTGTTTTCCAGAGTCTAGACACGAACAGAGCACATTTAGTGTCACAGTACGAGATCTCACCAGGCTTGACCTACCATCATCGAGTTTTTTTAAAATTATTACCATAGATGAAGAGTAAAAGTTGTAAATAAAACGTAAAAGTAAGAATTTCTACCTCTTTCACGAGAACTAATCAAGGTTGCCAGGGGTTGAAAGGTGCCTAAAAATGAGTAATTTACCCTCATTGAGTTTACGGAAATCGTTATCATAAATTAAGAGTAAAAGATGGATATAAAACAGGGTTGGCAAAAACCCGGGTTTTTTAAAAAAAAGCCCATGGACCCAGGGTTTTTTAGGTTTTTTTAAATAAAACCCAAAAAAAACCAACTAAAGCTGGGATTTTTAAAAGAAATGTTTTTTTTTTGTCTTTTTTTTGGGGGAAAATGTGGGTACTTGTAGCATTTGTAACGTAAGTATATGGACAAAGATCAAAAGATTGTCTTGGGGTAAAAAAAGCTGGAAGATTCAGTATTTTCTGAAGAAAAGTATAAACGACGACTAAACCCAAGAATGGTTCAAGTTTGGAAGGAATGGTGAAGTTTGAGCTGTTTTAGTTTCCATGATTATCAACAGTTAAGGCAAAGTTACTTCTCGAATGATAAAATCTATTGTTCGTTTGTTAGTTTTTAATTACTGCATTTTTTTTTCAATTTTACTTTATTGTATTTCATTTTGTTATGCAAAACTACTGTAGAACCTCAAGTAGTTTAAATCCCTTTTTAATAAATTCCAGCTTAATAAAGACATTTCTTTGAATTTTATGTTACCTGTTTTTCTATTTCTGTGTACAGAGTAATAAATATTAAACTTTTTCATAAGATAATGAAAATACTGTACATCCTATTCTGTTTTCTGTTCGACCTTTTGTAACAATTATTAATTTCTAAAAAATATACCTTGTTTATTCGAGATTTGTGACGTGTTGGTTTGCAGAAAATAATTCAAATGAAAGCCTTTTAGCTAAAGTAGTCTCCTCCGTACGATTTACAAATATTGAGTTATTTACTGACCAGTTAAAGAAATAAGTTAAATATATTTCTTTAAAATCTTCGAAGTATTTTTTAATGCCATTAAGAGTTAAGAAATACTATTTAAGTTCAAATTTAAGTTTTTATGTCCATTGTCTGTGGTGAAGAACAAATAAAAAAGAAGTTTAAATTGTTAAAGTATTTAAATTAATTAGTTTTGTAAAAACTTCTCAGAAAATTTTAAAAAACCCAAAAATGGGCTAAGTAATGGTTTTTTTAAATGGGTTTTTTCAAAAAAAAAAAAACCTATTGGGTCCAACCCAATTGGGTCCAATCCAGCCAACCCTGATATAACACGCTAAACTAAGGCTGCCTACCTTTTTCGGCTCCGTAATCATGGTTGTCAGGGGATAAAAGTTTTTCAATGAAGGAGATAATTTACCCCTTATCGAGATTCCGTAAATTGTTGTCATAAAAGAAGAGTAAAAGCTGTAAATAAAACGCTAAAGTAAGGTTGCCTACCTCTTTCCGCTCTCTAAGCAGGATTGCCAGAGGCTATGAAGTGCCCAAAAATGAGTAATTTATCCTCATTTAGTTTCCAAAAATTGTTATTATAAATGAAGAGTAAAACCTGTAAAGAAAACGTTAAAATAAAGTTGCCTACCTGTTGCGTGTGAACTAATCAAGGTTCCCAGGGGCTAAAGGTGCCCAAAAATGAGTAATTTACCCTCATCGAGTTTCTGTATAAGGTGTACAAAATAATATAGGTAAAAATATTACAAAACCGATGGTATAGGGTTGCCTAAGCAAAAGTGCTCCAATCATAGGGTTGCCGTTGTTCGAAGTATCATTATTGAAACTTGAGGGTAGGTTAAAGCCTAGTGGGATCTTAGACTATCATTTTGTGTGTTGCTCAATGTTTACTGCAATAAAAATGTAGGAGTGACATCTCGCTCCGTTCTTTCAAAACAATGTTGCTAAGATGTAAATTAATTAACTGTAACTATGAAAATATTTTTTTTTCTTTGTTTTGTTTTTAAATTAGTTTTACGGTTAGGCATGTAGAATAACTTGGAGCAATGACGTTTAGCTTTGCACTACTTTATTTTTTCAAACATATTTGACTTCATAGGAAAATGACAAAGGTCCAATCCTGCAATATATTTCTTGCTTTGAAAAAATAAGATGACAACACTGTACAGTGTACACGGATCATTGTATCATCAAAAAAAATGTAACTTACTTTTTTGAAGCAACTCTAGCATGCTAAAATCGAAGTTGCATTAATTTTTCATGCTTTCCATTGCAATATTCTATGCAATACTAAATTATAAAATTATTGTGATGCTATGAAATAAAAATAGAATTTTGTTTTTAAATACTAAGATTTTTTTTAAAGTTAGGACTGCACTATTTTATAAAGTAATTCATTTACATTGCATTTCGTACAAAGTGGTTCAAAGTTACCTGAAATGGCAGGATAAATCACTGATTTGTTGGTTGTCGTCTCTTGTCGCGAATTCTTATTGGTTGACCCATTTGGTATGCACAACGAAGTCCACGTGGCAACGTTCAGTTCTCTCACGACATTTGTGTTGTGTGGTGAGCCTTTTGCACTGATGAAGAAGCTTCAGTGTAGGCTTGAAATAGTATTCTTGAAAATGTGTGTTTTATTTACGCTGGTTTTCCCTTTACTCATATTGTAGCGCAAAAATTATACGCTCATTTTTCATTCAGGTGAAACCCTACTAACTCCTTTTAAGTGTTTTTTTTTTTCTTTTTGAGCAATCACGATTGCTTATTGTTCTCACTTGACTGTTTTTGACGTTTCTTTGATTTTTCCCACTGCCACCCTCCGCACCATCACCGTCGACGGGCTCCTCACGATGCTGCACCTATAGCGAAAGCCGTCTCCAGGTTGCATCCATGTCCTACACACACGCTCATACATACACAACTACACACACGCACGCACACAAACACATACACCTACACACACATACACAAACACATACACACATACAAACACGCATACATACAGACACCCACACATACACACACACATACACATAACTACCCACACATTCATGCCTGCACACAGACACAAACACATATGCCTACACACACATACACATACCCCGCCCAACACGCACACATTCATACACAAAACTACCCACACACTTATACCAGCACACAGACACAAGCACACATGCCTACACACACATACACATAACCCCTACACACAAACACATACCCCCACACACAAACACACACGCCTACATACACACACTCGTGATTGCAAAAAACATAATATGAATTCAAGGTGTCAAAATTCAAATTAATTATTTTTTAATTTTCATTTATTTTCTCTTCATTCTAGACTGTCAGAATTTTTCATCCGTTTTATTCCAGTAGATGCAATGGCAGCAATAAAACATGAGTGGGCATCTAAACTCTGAGAAATTTTCGTCCAAGTTAACTTGAATAGTGCTTTGACATAAATTTTGTCTTTGATTCTATCAATATGCCAGTTGCTCAAACAGAGATTGCTTCTCAGCCTTCTGGCTAAGATCAAAGGGTAGTTGCTCAGAGAGTATTCGTCGCTAGTAAATCAAAAAAGTTTTTTCATTGAAAATGTTTGAAAAACCTAATGCTGGGAAACAACTAACGAAATGCAAGAGATTTTTTTTCTGTAATATTTATGAATCTCAGCAATGAAATATTTTTAGCAAAAAAAAATGTTTAACTCGCAGACGAAAACACTCTTAAGTATTTTCTAGGAAAAAGCGCTGGAAAGGGACTATAATATTAAGATAAAACGTTTTCGCGAAAGCTTTGCTACGTAACGAATTTAAAGTGTAAATCAAAACAAAACTACACTTGATATCTTACTAGGAATACAGCAATATAAAACAATTTTTTTTTTAGTTTTGATAAAAATGCTGCTTTTGCTGTTGCAGAAATGGGTTACAGGATTAAAGGGAACCCTTTCGTCAATATTTTGAGCTGTTTACTCCGTGATGCATAAGCAGTATTCGCTCTCAATCGCTACTGTGATCATTTGATCGAAAATGTTTTATTTGGCGGCCAAAATGCGCTATCATCTTCAACAAAACAGCGAAAGCAATAAATAAATAAATAAAAATAATAAAACTAATATGCAGATAAATAAAAAAAATTAAAATAAAAATTGAAAAAAAAAAAAACTTTTTTTCTCTGATTTTAGCAAATAAATTATTTGTGTTACTAAACGATCGATTTCGCCAAAATCAGGATAAAAAGTCCTTTCAACCACTAACGCAGCGATATACAACATTTTTCTTATACCGAGAACTGCACCACATATTAAAAGAAAAGTTGCAGGCCAGAACAAGCATAGAATTTAAACATATTTCAACTTTGTCAATATACAATCGTAAAGCATGGAAAAGAAAATAATATTTCAATCTAAAAGGAGTGTTGTCAGCACTACATTATGCTTATCGTATTAATCCGAAGTTTACAATTGTTTTTTCTGAAACCTACTAGAAAATTGCCCATCAAGCTGTAACGGGTGAAATTTGCTTCTATATTTGAACACAACAATTGCCTGTTTGGTGATATTTGGATAGTTGAAATTCCAGTGGATTAACCCTAATCTCCAGTAGATAGCATAAATTGTGGACTACTTTTTCATTCTCCTAAAATTAGTCCTGCCAGTAAAAGTTAAGTTACCGGATCCAGTCCAGCCTTGCAAAAATAAAGCATTTCCCTGCATGTCAAACATTGCCAAAACATATTATCAAATTATTATGCAATGGGGCGATATTCATTGTTGGTGACGTCAGCGTTATTCGATCAGTGAGTTCGCTATTATATATATGAAGATTTTTGAATATTCGGCTTCAGTACATATGTGAGCGGCATATGCATAACATTGTGACTATTAAACTACATTTAATAAGCTGAAACAGAAAGCAAGATAAACCAAGTTCAGCAGCAAGAAGTTATTGTTGTTGACATGTCCACGGTGCAAAAAGGTTAGATGGAGCCAAATGTACGAAGTACTGCTTTGGCCACTTCTTCGGTATGGTCAGAGAAAACGATGTCATTGGTCCTGTTGTTGTCGATGCTGAAGATGGCCGAAGCCACAAATGCACAGTAGTAGAGGAGATGGTGATGGTCTAGTTGTGACG
The DNA here is from genome assembly GCF_026930045.1 of Uloborus diversus. Classification (NCBI taxonomy): domain Eukaryota; kingdom Metazoa; phylum Arthropoda; class Arachnida; order Araneae; family Uloboridae; genus Uloborus; species Uloborus diversus. Next base: position 65,213,351 of record NC_072737.1, on the reverse strand, counting down.
ACGGACAGTGCAGAAACAGTGATTCTTAAGTCTGGACCCACATGGCAAGATTTTCATACCTTTTAGGTGTCCAGTCCTAAGTCTTGCAATGGTGGTCGTGACCTCTTGGGAGCAGTTGAGCTGTGCGGTTGGGAACTTCCCTAGCAGGCGAATGGATAGTCTATGTTTGGCAACTGCGTATGCATCGGCAAGCGTGGTTAACAATGAGATGGTATCGAGAGTTCTGGCTTCTTATGCCAGAGAATCAGCTTCTGCATTTCCGGCTATGTCTACATGGGCTGGAATCCACTGTAAAATGCACTTCTTGCCCTTTTCCACGATGTTGTTTAGGGTGTTGTTAATCTCTTGACATAAAGAAGTGTTGTCTCCCTGTACGGCTTGTAGTGCAGACTTGCAATCTGATAAAATGACAATGCGATTATACGGAGAACCTTATGATGAGTTGTAGATGGAAAGAGCTTCCTTGATGGCACCGAGCTCACTTGTAAAATTTGAGGTTATCTTTCCCACAGGGAGTTTATGCTTTGAGCTGCTGGCCGTCGTATATTGCGTAGCAGCAAAAAGTAGACAGTTGATTTGAATTAAATGAAAAACCAACGTAAACTGATTGCCTGCGACTCGGCGAGGCTTGCACGTTTTGGCGGTTGCTTTGGAAGGTTGTAGAAAGGGGTGTATGTGGTAATCAATGTACGTGACAGGCCACACAGGTAGACTTCCACAGATCGCACATGATCCACCGGTCATAGGATGGCATTGCGCCCCATTGCTAACGTATTCAATGCGTGAAAGTGCTTAATATGATCAATGAAATTTTAGACATCGACTTTTTTAATTTAATTTATTTATTTATTTTAATGTTTGAATACGAAATGACTTACAGTTACATCTTTCAGTGGAATTCTATCAGAAAATTATGCTCTGCGGTGGTTTCTGCTCCAAAAGAGCAAAACTGTCGTTGAATATAGGAGTTTTTGGCCAATAAAACCGGACACACTCAAGACGAGAGGCCATGTCGGCCTTGTCGGAAACTAGAGGCCCGGGCATTTGGAGGGCCCGGCGACACTGACTTAAATAAAGAAAGAAAGAAAAGAAGGAAAGAAAAATAAATAAAAAATAAAAAAAGAGAAAGAAAATGGGGCGGAAAACTGCGAATAAGAAAAAACATAAAGATTAAGTAAAATTTACTCTTTTAATATTTATTCTTAAGGCACTTAAAATAGAGTTAATTTTTTTTCCAGTAAGCAGTTTTGATTTTTTTCTCCCCTTCCCCCTCTTTTCTTCTCCCCCCCCTTTTCTTTTTCTTTTCCCTCTTTTCTTTCTTTTTTTTGAGGGCGGAAGGGGTCTGTGGCACAACTGACAAGGGGCCCGCCTTAGCTCTCTGCGACCCTGACCCGACAAAAACCAAAATCTGAAAGTTTGACAAACGTTATTTCAAACCTATTTTACTTAGGCAGAACGTTTCAGTCAAAGAGCAACAGTAAATTTCAGCTTATGCTTCCCAATTGGTGTACTCAGAGTTTTGACACATTGGAATTGATAGATTCTCTCTCGAAGTTTTCCATTTAAAGTTTTCGTTTTTCTTGTTAATGTAATGAGTTGCGATGCTATTTAGCAAAACAAACTTATTTATATGGAAAATGAAAGTATGTAGCTGAATTCAAAATCATGGTATGAAGGTAAGTAAAATTTGGATGTTTACTTTTACCTAAAGTTTTCAAATACAAGGTTTTTGTTTACTTTTCATGTCTTTTCCGACTAGGGTAACACCCCCAGTAATTGGCACGGCAGCAGTGATTGGCACTTCCAACAAAAGTGTCCTAAAAAAAGACTCGTATCCAATTTTTTTTAAATAGAAGGCTATATACCAACTGAATGTACATTAATTTTAAAGATTATAACTTCAATTCATGCTACTAAATGGCAGCAGTACGTAGGAAAGAGAAACAATTGTGGCTCTTGTCAAATCAGCCATTTTTGTTGCAAAAGCTTCTTCTCTGGCTTAAGGGAAGCATGCACATAAATCCATAAAAATCTGACTTGAAATATGTTTTAAATTTTCGTTGTCAAAAGTTTTGTTTAGTTGAAAGGTGTTACTTTAATTGTGTAGAAGTATATTTTCGTCCCTATTTGGAATTTTAAAATAATGATGGGTGCCATTTATTGGTGCTTCAATTTTGCTAGTCTCTAGTAATTGGCATGTGTGCCAAGTACTGGGGAAATAGCATCATTTCCGAGATAAAGCTGAGTGAGGTGTCATTATCTTCAGTTTTTTGCGTAGATTACGAATATGATAAAGCGGAAATTGAAATCGATAGCTTTTGTACTGTAATTGTCAAAAAAAAAAAAAAAAAAAAACATCAAAATCATCAATTTTTGAAGTTGCGGCTTTTTGTCAATTGGAGTGACTTTCACCAGAAAAAAATCCAAATGAAAGTTAGTCAGTCATTAATTTTATACTGGGGCTCCGTCCTCTGCTCGATTCGCTCTCTAACCCCCGTTCGCCACCTACGGTATCTCAATGCCGCCTGCAGCGGGTGGTTTTTCAAGAGAAAGAAAACCGACTTGTTGCATTTGATAAATAAAAAAGAGGAAAACTTATGCAAAAAAATTTGCTATATGAGTTTTTAACTATACTTGGGGCTTGGTAGCATTCGTAAAATCAAAACTATAAACCGAAGGATGAAACAGCATTAATTTCAATATCTTCTCCATGGAACATTCCAAATTTATGTTTTTATTTCTCTAAAATACTGTTCCAACATGAAGAATGATTTAGCATTAATTTATATAAAACTAGTGGGACCCGCACGGCTTTGCCCGTAATAGAAAATTAAAAGGTCTTTTGGTTCGCCTGTGTGGCGAATTTTCTCTCCAATTGGCTTGTACCCATGTTACGGTTCCACGTTATGATAATTTCGTATCTCGCCAATTGGTTTGTGCTCATGTTACGGTTCCACGTTATGATAATTTCGTAATTTACTCGTCCATCTTATGATAATTTTGTTCTTACAATTGGAATAGAAAAAGAACTACATCGAATTTTCGAAAAATCGCTTCGAGGTGCACACCCCCATGCTACAAACTAATTTTGTGCCAAATTTCATGAAAATTGGACGAGCGGTCTAGGCGCTATGCACGTCACAAAGATCCAGACAGACAGAGCTCCAGACAGAGAGACTTTCAGCTTTATTATTAGTTAAGATAAAGAAAACAAATTGTTCCCCATATTATCAAATTTATATGAAAAATGGGCTTAAAATTGGAATAGAAAAAGAACAAAATCGAATTTTCGAAAAATCGCTTTGAGGTGCACACCCCCATGCTATAAACTAACTCTGTGCCAAATTTCATGAAAATCGGCCGAACGGTCTAGGCGCTATGCGCGTCACAGAGATACTGGGCAGACAGACAGAAATCCGGACAGAGAGAGATCCAGACAGAGAAACTTCCAGGTTTATTATTAGTAAAGATAAAGAAGAAGAAAGATAAACACATTCTTCCCCATATTATCAAATTTACATGAAAAATGGGCTTAAAATTGGAATAGAAAAAGAACCTCATCGAATTTTTGAAAAATCGCTTCGAGGTGCACACCCCCATGCTACAAACTAACTTTGTGCCAAATTTCATGAAAATCGGCCGAACGGTCTAGGCGCTATGCGCGTCACAGAGATCCTGACAGACAGAGATCCTGAGAGAGAGAGATCCTGACAGAGAGACTTTCTGCTTTATTATTAGTAAAGATTACCTACTTTACATTAACATTACTCATGTTTCTTATGATGATAAAATTTGTATGTAATTTATAAGTAAAAATAATGTGATTTTCCAGTTCTATTAACATGTGCCAATTACTTTATCACAAGGTGTCATACACTGGGGTATCAGGTGCCAATTACTGGTGATTTTGGTAACTTTTTATATGCATATTTTTATAAAAGTATCGATTCAAATATTTTTGATTTTAGTGAACCAAATAGATGCACAGATGTGCACTCTTTGATACAAAAATATTTGCAAGAGAGTATTTTTTTTCTAAGTACTGAAAACAGAGGTAAGTTTAAGGACAAACTCTTAAAGTGCCAATTACTGGAGTCTTTGCCCTATACTTTTTCTATGAACTTACATATTGTAGCGTTGTGCACTGTATTGTATGTGCAATGTACAAGTACATACACATTACCATATTCTAGCATTAAATGGCATACTATTATACTATTTCCCAAAATGGTAATTGTCTTGGTAATTTTCAAAAATTCAAACAGTTTTAAAATCTGAACAACCTACGATCTCAATTAGTTCGGATTTTTGACTTTCTACTGCATATGAAAAATATCAACAATATTACCTATGTATACTATACACATATATGTGTAAAAAGGGCTCACTAAGAATTTTGATAGCTTTCAAACTGCATTGGAAACATTAGACTTGAAAAAACTGAAGAAGAATGCTTGTTGTTGTTGTTGTCGTGTAAAATGACGTGCAGAGTGCAAAAGGTTTAGATGCCTCCAAAAGTCTTGATAACAAGATCTGCTAATTCTGGAGCCCGATGGCTGTACAGGATTTCAATTGGTGGTGCTCCAATGGTGGAGGGAGCGAATAACAGCCTGACAATTAAAAACATGATCCGGGGTGAAGAAAAAGAATACTTAAAATATATATTTGACCATTATTCATTATTTGTATTTTTGATTTCATTTTATTTTCTGATTTTTGTTCTTTAATTGTAGCCGCTACTGTTCTGTCTAATTGAATTTGTATGAGTAGTAGAAAGAAGGAAGGTAAACACAGAGAATGCATTCAGCGATTTTTTTCTAGTTGGTTAATGTGCTCATGAAATTGTGCTGTTCATTTATTAGTTAAACTACTGAACTACGCAATATTTTGCAACGTCGAAAAAAAAAGGTCCAAAAAGAATCTGACACAACGTAAGAAAGATTTAATGGTTTTCTCTTTTGTCTCCCACAGAAGACTTAGGTCACCTGTGCCATGCTAAGCACGCCAGTTTGTCATTAACGTAAGAAATTGTGAAAGTATTACAGAAGTTTCTTTGAAAGAAAAATAAAAGTTTTGAATAGAAACAATTTTGGCGTGGAACACAACGAAAAGCTGTGGAACTAATGAAGCAAAAGCTGTATACTTAGGATCGCTCAAAAAATCGGGGGAAATAGGTTACTAGACCTTGTGCTAACAAACCTTTATCGTGGGGAAAGATTATCCTGTCCCTACAAGCTACCTCCCTCTTTATAAGAAGTTTCATTCGAAGGAATTTCGATTTCGTGACGAATGTCTGACGTAAGAATACAAAATAAAGTAACAATTTCATCGATAGGAGAAACTAGCTACAAAATGCTATAACTACACGGTCACTAGGCGACTTCAATGCTAAAACTAATGTCCGTATTAAATCTATTGAATTATTTCTCTATCATAAGCCTAACAGTATTTCGTCCCCTTAGAGCAACAGTAAGACATCCAGGGGTGCAAGGGCAAGGGCGCGCCCCCCTTAATATCGCGGAACCCTCCCCCCAAAGCAAGAGCTCCCCAAATGAAAAAAATACCCCTTAACCCCCCCCCCCCCCTTAGGTGGACGACACCCCTGAGATATCTCTAGAATAGAAGGAAGATATCTTACTATACTTATCTTACTGTCGCTTTGAGGCGACGATTTATTATTTCTGTGGGGCCGTAACAAAGGCAATGTAGCACAAGCATCATGCGCTTAATGATCGACACTGCTTAGGTAATCTGTTTTTCCCTAAAATCTTTTGCCTGATGGAAAAAATTATAAATTAATTTTTAAAAAAGCTTGTATTTTAAGAGTGAGTGGAGAAGCTCACAGATTAATTAACTTCAAAGTTTTAGGTTGCTGGTTAGGCCAAAATGAATATTAATAAAGATATTAGATGAAACCTCTGCATGAACTTTTTTTAAATTTATTTATTGCTAGCGGTTCCCGCACGACTTTGCCCATAGAAGAAAATTAAAAGGTCATTTGGTTCGCCTGTATATTTCAAGTAATGGATGGTGAATTTCTCGCCAATTTGCTGTGTTAATTTGCTCGCCCATGTTATGGTAATTTGCTCGTCCGCGTTTTGGTAATTTGCTCTTCCATGTTATGGTAATTTACTCGTCCATGTTATGATAATTTGCTCAGTAAAATGTTCTTAAAATTGGAATAGAAAAAGAACAAAATCGAATTTTCGAAAAATCGCTTCGAGGTGATCCCCCCTATGCTACGAATGAATTATGTGCCCAATTTCATGAAACTCGGCTGAACGGTCCAGGTGCTATGCGCGTAACAGAGATCCAGTCTTTCATCTTTACTAATAATAAAGCTCAAAGTTCGTCTGGATGTCTCTCTGTGTTCGTGCATAGCGCCTAAACACGATTCTCACGAAGTTTGCAACATCAGGGTGTGCACCTCGAAGCGATTTTTCAAAAAATCGATTTTGTTCTTTTTCAATTCCAATTTTAGGAATATTTTACCCAGCAAATTATCATAACGTGGAAGAAAAAATTATGAAATTATCATAACGTGGAATCGTAACATGGGCGAGCAAATGAACATAGTAAATTGGCGAGAAATTCATTTTCCATTATTTGTAAACGTACAGGCGAACCAAATGACCATTTAATTTTCTGCTACGGGCAAAGCCGTGCGGGTACCACTAGTTATTAAAAAAGATGATTGGTTATTTTAAATCTTTGCGTATTTTCATTTTAAGACAATAAAAAAATTAAAAAAAAATTAAATGATGCTTGGACAATCAATAATTTTTCTGAAATATTTTATAATTTTTATTTGATTTCTGCTTTAAATATTTTTAATAGCAAATATTATAGCTTTCCTCTTCAATTGGGTGAAAGTTCTCGGTCAAAGTCTGCGATAGCCATGACAGAAATGGGAAATCGTTGAATCAAGTGATGAGAATTTCGAAAAAAAAAAAAGAAAAAATGCCAATTGATAATAGCTAATCGATATTTTTTACTTTTATTTTCCTTCTCAGAATAATGCAGTTAAAGAGCAGTCAATGAAGGAAGTCCCTCGTAAAAAATCACGAGATTAGGACCAAAGCGATGGCAAGCGTCGAGTTTCGTGGCGCCTATGCAAATTGGAGCCATCCTCATAACTCCTTCGCTAGTATTGCTCGTGAAGCTCTTTGAGTCATTGGAAAGATTGTTGGGAATCGGATAAAAAAGGTTAAATGTATCTACAAAGAAATATTTTCATTAATAAAATATTTTAAGGATAAAAATGCTTTCATAATGAAATAAAGGGAAGATATTCAACTTCTATTTATATATATACAGTCGAACTCTTTTAATACGATCACGTTTAATACGAAATCACGGCTTAATGAACATTTTGTTCGTTAAGTTTGATTGCTATTTAAAATTTCACGAAACACATTCATTAAATTGAAAGTCTCGGCTAAGACGAGCAAAAATTTGTGACCTCTTTACTTAAAATATTCGTGATTGAATACAGCAATTTTCTTTTATAGAAAGAACGTATTGTAATGTAATCTCTATTAAGTATAGGTAAGCATTTCTTCGCTTTTTTCAGTATCATTCACTCACGGATGTTACAAATAACGGAAAATACGAACAAATTCGTGGATTTTTGTCATTTTGTATTAACCGAGTTCAACTGTACTTATTAATTATGCCTTTAGGTAAAACATGATTTTAGGCTAGAGGAGGAGTTATACGTAAAGAAAATATAGTCTTCTTTTTGAATTTGATTTTAAAAAAACACTCACACCTTCATTCAAGGCAGTGAGAAGCAAAGTGATGTAAGTGAACATTTTCAAGTTTGGAGTAAAATATCTTCCTAAGTAGGTTTTCATTGAATTTTTTTTTCTAAATCATGCTGTAGTGCAGCACCTACCAGGGCTACTGGTACAATCTCTTGCCCCCAAGACAGAGGAGAGGTTCCCCTACCATTTGTACATTTGTACAGGTTATCTCCAAGTTTTAAATTTTGTCACTCAAATCCCTTCGCTTCTCACTGCCTCATTTGTCCTAAACAGTTTCTCATTGAGAAGTAAAGATTTAGAGCTTAGAAAAATTAGTCATTGTGAATGTAAACATAACTTTTTTCTTAAGTTCAACAAAAAGTATGTTTTGGAGGAGAATGAGGAGGTTTCCTTCAGTCAAAAGTACTACTTTTAGTCATTGAAATGGATAGAATGAGCAAAAAATAAATAAATAACATGGACCCAGAAAAAACCTTTTTTTCCCAACAGTTTTTTTAAATTAAAATTTAAAATGTCCGATTTTTCAAACAAGGCGTGGTCTTGATGACGTCACAAATGATGTACTTTGCCGCATTTTTCTACTACGTTTCCACGTTATGATAATCAAGCAGCGAATTAAAATTGCGCTCTTTTCTTGTTATCAACCATATCGTTTACAATACACGAGAGTAAAGATGCGAATCAAATATTTTGTTCTGTGAATGGCAACACTGAATGGCATTTCATCATTTGTGATGTCATCGGCAGAAGCGTTAAACGATGAAAGTGCTCCAATTTTAGTAATTTTTTTAAAATATTAAACGTAAACAAATTTATCAAAAAATGGTCAGACCCTATGTTTTTAAGCATTATGCTCTTTCAGAAAAAAATACTTTTACAATTTTGGAAACGACCCCATTACAGTTCACACATAGGTTATCTTCTACTACAGAGGGGGAAAAAACAAATAAAAATGATTAAGGGAGCCAATCAAAATAATAATTAAGTTTTTTAACAAAAATGCCCCAAATACGAAAAATTAAAAATTAATTCAGGAAAAACTTCCAATATATTATCCTAACCAGGACGAAATTAATATAATTGACTAAGTTTAGATATCTCAACATCAAAAAGATCGATGCGCTAAACTCTGTGTAGATAATACATTAATTCAAAAATAATATTAATTTTTGACATTTATTGACGGCATATGTATTTTAAAAATAGAGAAATAGATTAGAAAACATTTTAAATTGTAAAGCATTCGTTTAGAACAATCGCAATTACTAGATAAGTAACATTGAAGTTGAGGATAAAAACAGAGTACAGTCGATTTCGGTTAATGGTCCGGTCCCACATTGGGACCAGACCATTTTGGTCCTAATAACCGGCTGGTCCGATTAAGCGAATAGGACCTGTCTAGCTTGACCGAACATACTATCAGACATTTTATTGCCATCATGATTATTGTGAGCTCCACATGTATGGAAAAGAAGAAAAAATGTTTTTTAAGAAATCTTTCCATTTAAAATAAATTAAAATAAAGCGAATAATCTTTTTTACACTCGTTTAACAACGTGTTCAGACCGATGCGGTTTTAGTTATTCTTTCCAGTCAGTATCGATGAAATTCAATAAACAGAAAAACAGAACAGAACTAAAAACGTGAGATTGAAAAAACGAGTTAAAAAGTACGAATCGACCAGTAAAAATTCCAATGAAATGTGAATTACGAATTTTACAACTATTTGTTCTTATTTGAAAAAATCTACATAATATTTAATGTGCTAACTAAACTGAAGAAATTTGAAATTTCACTGGAGTTTTGATCTCTGGTGGAACAGTGCCGCCATGCAATGGCAGTTTCGTTTCCCTTTTTTTCCACTGAATATTGTTGGGTTTAGTTGAAAGTTACAAAAACCATTATTAATTTTTATAGCACTAACTATTAAGTTCGTTGACTCACTTGAAATTCGCTTTCAGCGGGCGATTTTTAATTTCTCCCAATTTGTTCTCATGCTCCTTGATCCGATTAAATGGATTTATTGGTCCCAATAAGCAAATGATATTAAGCTCGTGTAACGGGATTTGTTTTGATTGTTTAAGATTTGGTCCGAATAAGCGACTGGTCCGATTAATCGGTGGTCCAATTAAGGGGATTCCACAGTATTTGGAAATCAATTTTACTATTTTCAGAAAACAAAATTACTTGCAGCCCTGTTCTAAACAAGTCTCAGAGTGAAAGCCTCGCAAGGTAAAGCAATCGTTATGTAAATAAGTTTTATACCAGTAGAAATTTTTTTAAATGTTTCATGGGTAGAAATGGAAACTTGAAAAAAAAAGGGGGGGGACATAATTTCGATAAATGTTTTAGGACATTTTAACGGCAACAAATATCATAATTTTGCACTAATGCTTCATTTTAGTGAACTTAGTTATTTACTGCAACACCTCACCCCACCAGAAAAAAAAAAGTTATGTTCCTTTTCTTCCTTAAACGAAAATTCTGAGCAATTCTTGTTTGCTTTAACATTAAATATATGTGTTCGAATTTTCAATGTAAAAATATTGTAGCAACTTTATTAGTTTTCTAAATAAAAATGAGCAACACTAACTAGCAAACAATAACGTTAAATAGTTCTACTCGGTTTAAATGGTCATAGTAAAAAAAATAAAAATAAAAAAAATTTGACACACTTAGTTTTATAGATATCAAACGATTATTCTAGTATATTTCAGCTATCAGAATTCGACAAACCCGCCTGGTAAGATAAGAAGTTGGAGTAAAAGACGGTGTTGAGGAAACTGTGCTTTCTAATCTCTAGCTTTGGGAATAAATTAAACAAAAGACCTAATTCCTTGGGTACCTGATAAGCTGGGAGTACGGAAGACGGAAGAACACTAACTCAACTAACAGCCTTCCCATTATAAAATGGAAAGACAAGTGATTCGAAAGTACTTTTACGAATATTTTGCGTTGATAAGTAACTACTAAATTGCACTTCATGCGCTATAATACGTGCTATCGAGTAGTTACTGTATTCGCTGATGATGACTGGGGCCCGTTAATTGTGTATGTTAGAGCATTCATGGTTATAAAGACCTCCAAGTGAATCAATACCTCTGGAGCTACTGAACCCGGAGTTGTTCAGCTTCTGGCAGGGATCAAAATTATCGAAATGTTGATACAAAGTGCTTTCTGCTTTCATCTATCTTGTGCTGTCTGAGCTAAATTGTACTTCCACTTCAGTCATGCTTTGTAAACGGAAGCCGTACCTCTCTGTCTTAAACCGGGTAGCAGTGTTGCTCGGATACCCGAACGGTTTAAGCAACATCGTTTAGAAAACAAAATCTCATCAAAAACAACCCTGTTGTAAAAATTTCCCCGCCAAGAAAACCTTTAACTTTTAAGCACAAAAAAGAAAGCCTGCATCCTAAACCCAAAAACCCTCAGTCATAAAAAGTTATGATATCTAGTTTGCCCGCCAAGTATCTGCCAAACTATCATCCTCCCTCTTCTCCTTTTTCATCACAGCTACTTCCATTAGAACCTCCTCCCACCTTCAACTCCTCAGAAATATGGATAGAGCTTTTAAATTGTTTATCTTGTTTGGCGGGAAGCTGACGTTTGGTTTCCTTGGCGGGGCGGGACGCTCCCGCGTCCCGTGATAGTTTGGCATTGTACCTTCAATATATTATATAGCTTGACCGCGAAAAGAAGGCGGATGACCTTGAAGCAAAAACAACATTTGCATCATTTGTAATAGGATTTTGGTATTGTTTTGGAATAGATAGGAATAGCAAGGATCGTACCTCTAACTATTCGGTACTTTCTGGCAGATTCTACCTATTACGAATGATACAGATGATGTTTTGCTTCAAGGTCATCCGCCAACTATCCGTGGTCAAGTTATACCTCAGTTATTGCTTGACTGATTTTTTTTCTTTTGTCTTATATATTTGCTTAAAATCTCCAACATTTTGTCAATGTATCGCTTTGAGGTTAAGGTAGATAAAAAAATTGCTGCTATGGACTATAACGCAGACAAATTTTGGGCTTACAAGGCCAAAAAATAGCTAAAACCATGTCACAGATCTAAAGCAGCCAAATTACTGTCAATCAGTGTTATCGGCGATAAAGTAAACCCTCGTTTACCCGGCTCCCGTTTATCGGGATCTCCGGTTTCTCCGCATCGAGTTAGTTTAGTTTAAAATAAATTTTATATTCACGAGTTAAGTTGCAGATGGATTTGAGGATTTATTTACTTTTTTTTTTTTTTGTATTTAATTTTGTCCAGTCCGGACTGCCTTTGATCCCCGTTAGAACGGATAAACAAGATTATTCTGTATTTCTTTTTTTTTTTTTGAAGATCACCGTTGTTAAATCTTCCAGATTTCAAATGGACAAAACATCTTTCAATGTGTAAAAACAATTTTATACAGATGTTTTTACTTTTCAAAAATGTTCCACCTTCAATATTCACTTTTCTGCGTTTTGTGAATAAAAATTTTATTAGTCATTACCTCAGTTATAGATATTTCACTTCGCTACATCATAAGGGAAAAATGTTCTTCAGAACGATTAATATTTTGGCAATAACTAATTTCACTCTGCATTTGATACTTTTATCAGTTTATCTTCGTTTCGTACTTGATAACACAGTCTCGTGCATTAGGACTTTTATCCAACGAAGCGGATCGGCCTCGACTCCCAGAGGAAGATTCTAACAATTTTTTCCGTGCTAGAAGGCTGTTCATGGCAATCTTATTACATCACGTCGAAGGTACGGAGTAGTAGAGAGAAAAACTCTTGTCAGTAAATGTATTTGTGCTCAATAAAAAGCAATTTCTCGAAAAAGTTTCTATAGAAATGCAAGATAGAGTCCTCAAAACAGAGTACAAAAATTTACATTGTTTCTAATTTCATGCTCGAAATTTGAATTCTAACAATATGATGGATAACTGTTTTAAACATGGCATAAGTATTACAGTCGAACTCGCTTTGTTTCTAATTTCATGCTCGAAATTTGAATTCTAACAATATGATGGATAACTGTTTTAAACATGGCATAAGTATTACAGTCGAACTCGCTTAAAACAAGCATGAAGAGAACGCGATATTTGCTGGTTGTAACCGTGTGTTCGTAAAAACCGGGCTTCCGAAAAAAAATCATGCGCATTTATTTGGTTTGGTTGTTTTTACTTCCTTTTACAAAAAAGGAAGTATTGTATTCGCGAAAAAAAATTCACTCAAAAATCGACCTTAATTTCCATCCCGCGAATGAATGTTGAGTTTTATTTTTTTTTTTTCGACCCGACCATACGTGGATATATGCCTAGGAACCTACAGACACCCAAAATATCCATTTTGACGACCCCCGAGTTAATTACAACGAATTTTCTCGTGACGTCCGTATGTATATGTATATGTATGTATGTATCTCGCATAACTCAAAAACAGTAAGTCCTAGAAAGGTGAAATTCGGTACGTAGACTCCTAGTGAGGACTAGTTGTGCACCTTCCCTTTTGCTTGAATTCGGATGTTCCTAAGGGGGTCTTTGACACCTTTTTTGGGGGAAATCATTGTTAATTTTATTGCTAACTCAAGTGGAGTTATAATGTGCCAAACACTTGGCGATATATCGCCAAGCTTTTGGCCGCCAAGTTTAGTCGCGAATTTGGCAAAAATTTTGGCGTTTTTTTTTTTTTTTTAATTTTTAAGTCTGGTTTTAATTCGGCCATTGTTGGTGATATTTAAAGAGTTTACCACTGAATCACTTTAAAATTGCCAGTAATGGGGAAATAAATCTGTGTAAAACGTTTTTTTGCTGCGGTTCACAAGAAACTAGAGGTGAAAATATTTAGTGTTTCCTTCCTTACTACAAGGCGCTATTATCATTAAATTGGCGTAAAAGGAAGTCATGTGATGCACACATTAGCTCTTTTATTTCGGGACAGTACCAAAGAAGGTGATTAATTTGCTGTCTCATTCTTGTGTTATTGTTTTTTTTAGAAATATTCATAGTAAAAGAAACAGCGACATTTTCACTCCTAGTTTCGAAAATAGTTTGTCTGCACATCTGAAGCATCAAGTTTGTAGAGAGTAAGTTAAGCTTCAAATTTTTCATCCACATACCCCCCCCCCCCGCCATTTTATTTTTCGCCTGCATTGGCTTAAATTTGAGTTTAGTATCCTCGTAAGTAAGGGGCCATTCATTTATTACGTAAGTGCCCCGAGAGGGAGGGGGGGTTGGAAAAATCTCTACATACCCTTACTTTGGGAGGGAGGATCAAACCCACCCTTACGTAACATTTTCTAAGTCGATATTTTACTTTGGAATCGCGTGTTCTAGTCGTTTGGCAGGGATCTTATTTCGTATTAGGATGAGCTATTTTTTATTTGTTTTACAAATAATAAATAATTTAATAACGATTTCAGTTATGTAAGAAATTCCTTATTTTATTATTCCGAATATTCTAAAAAACAAAATGGAATCTTACGTAAGAATAGGGAGAAAGAGGTTTGAAAAAATCTTATGTACTCTTACATGGCGGGAGGGGGGTCAAAAATTGCCAAAATCATCCTTATGTAATTAACGAATGGCCCCTAAGTACCTCGGAAGTGATATCATTGGTGTCTATATAGTTCTCAAATGCTTCTTTGCATCACAAATTTTGAAACATGAAATGGAACATCACTTGTTTCAGAATCTCTAATCCATCCATCAGAATGTTAAAAGGAATTTTTCCAAAAAATGATAACCTGAACTGGAATTTAATTGAAATTTATGAATTACAAAAATATTGCTCACTTTAAACGAGGTTTGCTTGTTAAAAGCGAGTTGTAGCTCCCATAGATGTAACATTGTACCAACCAAATATTACTGATTTCCTCGTTAAATCAGAGTTCTCGTAAAATCAAGGCTCGTTAAAAGCGAGTTAGACTACTTGTAACAACTGAACTTAACAGCTCTTATGCTGTCAACGTTTTTGGACACTATAATGCAGATTATGTGTAGCAAACTAGTTTTAAAATGTTTTTTTTTTTAATTCACAAGATTTTTTACAAACAACTCTGTCGTAGCTTGTGTTTTGTCCATTTTTTATTTATTTTTTTATTTATATATATATTTTTTGTAATTGGTAGATTGCAAGCAATGTGATTTATTGCTTTATGGTTTTTTTTCCCTTCAGTTCTCTCTCCCTCTCTCTTTTTAACTGACGTTAATCTTTTCACTTTTAGATATTTTTTTCCGTTTTATTTTTTCAGACAAAATATGGTTTCGTGTCATACTAATTCTTTTCTTAATTTAATCTCCTCCCCCTCCTATTCAAAATTTGTTTTCGAATGAATATTTTTTGTACCGATCGTTATTTTATTATTTAATTTTAAGCTCCGAACTACGCTAATTAAGAAAGATTATTCTTTGAATAATATAAAACTTGCGAATTTCTTATGCCGGAGATATTTAAGCGACTTCATTCAGAACATGATTTGGATTTTACATCCTGGGTCCAGTTATTTTATTTTTTACATTATTGTTTTAGCAGTTATCTCTTGCATACATTTTTACTGCATGCATAATTAATTTTTTGATGATGATTTTATGTTTTATGGTATAATTTCTTAAATGATCAAGTTTATTATTAATATTTTGGTATAGCAGTTATTAAAGGAACTAAAAAAAATCTAAACAAATAGAATAAAATTAATGCAAAGTTACAAATATCAGAATTATCATTCATAACTATTTTCTTTAAAATAAAAAGGTTATTTTTTTATAACATTACTCTTATAAAAGTTATCTTCGACACATAAATATTTATACTTCACACAGAATTTATTTTTTGATGATGGTTTTATGTTTTATGGTATAATTTCTAAAGTAATCAGGTTAATTAGTATTACAACGGTATGGCAGATACACTGTTAAAACTACAGGATGCATTCGGCACCTTTCAGGGGTGAAACGCTTGTTCACCAGCGGCACCCAATACGGAGCCGAAATCGCACCTCTAAATAGGGTGAAAAACAGGCACCTTTTAAAAAATAGGCAGCCGGGGTGAAAAGAATGAACCTTCGGAGAGAGAAATAGCACCCTTACTGTAGATCCCCCCCTCCCCCGTATTGTGTGCGATTTTTGAATACAGTTGTGTATTTTTCTTTTTTTAATAGTTTTGTTTTGATTCATGATAGTCTACGTTTTGCACACTTTTCACATTGCATGAACTCAGTACTGGAAATGATTAAAACTTACAGCATTTGACCATATTTCAGAGTTTTCAACATAGTTAAGAAGTGCTCACGGCTTTAATTCATCTGATCGTTCTCTACATCAGTGTTTCTCAACCTCTTTTGACCCACGGGTCGGTAAAAACAAATGAAAAACATTGCGGATCTGTGAAATGTATCCTTTTCTTAAAAATAAATAAAATAAATAATAATAATTATAATAACTCTGGGGCGGTAAAAAACTTGTGAAAAAAATTCTGCGTACTGATGAGTTCTTTTTTTTTTTTTTTTACAAAGTAATATTAAAAATGAATAAAAAACAATAAATATCTACAGACTTTATTTGGTATCAAAGAGTTGTCACAAATATATTTAAAGTTAAAGACGAGTAATTATTTGAAGAATCATAGTTAAGTTAATGATCATTTGTGAGAAATAACCGCACCGAAAGTAAAGTGTAGATGTACTTATGAATTATTTACATGAACAGCCAAAAATATTCTGGGATATTAAAGTTACGGAAAAACAAAATCGTTTCTCAAACGTTCAAAATTTAAATCAAAATAACAATAAAATAAAATGCGCATAAAATTTTTCGACAGTTAAAAATTTAAAGAAATTTCTAACACTATCGAATAACCGCTAACAGGAAATGATTCAAACACTTGAACGAAAAAGCAAAAGAAAAAGATAGACGGAGAGAGATTTCTTTTTTATTTTTTGCGCTCGCTACACGAAGCACAAGAATCATTTTTATTTAGGCTCTCACTTGTTGATTATTGCAAATATCATTGCGGTTACTATTTCGGTGATTAAATGTTGCTTATCGAGTACTCAAGAAAATAATGATAGATACATTTAGTAGCGTTTTGAATGATGGAATTTTCACGACAGTAACGGTAACCTGAAAATAAACAACTAACGGTACTACGGTATCGTAACGGACTAACGGTAACTAAAAACCATTAAACGTACTTTTAACTATGTTTGAAAGCCCTAAAAGCTACAAAGTGATCAAAAGCTGTACTTACTTGTTATTTTAAAGAATTATCCTACAAAAGTTGAGATTTAATCCAATAGTGTACTTCATTCAATGTGAAAGACGTAAAAGCCACGCGTAGTGCAACCTATCATTCGTCCGCCATATTGAAGTGGTTGAATGGTGAATGTATGCCAGAAGCGCATGCGCCAGCAAGTCATTTAGCGATTGCTTGCTGTTTTGGCACCCCTGTCTACGACTGTCTGCTACTTTCGCACCTCTGCTTTACTTCCTGGCCAGTATGGCACCCTTGGTCACCATGCTTTCACCTTAAGGGGAATATATTCACTCGTCTGGAACCTCTGGTTATAACAGTGTAGAATGACCTTTTTTTTTTTTTGTACTTTTTTAAGATTGACTAAAGTATATGCAAAGTATAACTTTTGGAAAAAAAAAGTAATAATCTGCGTAAAATCCCTAAATTTTTCAGAAACACATTATATTCTTTTTCTTTCTGAAAATCGATTAAAAGTTTCTTCAATTCTCCTAATTTACTTTATGACGCTTATACTGATTTCCTAAAAGTAGTGCAATATTTTGCCTCGAACGATTGATAAATGTTAGTGCATGGATTACAGTGTTGGATATGCTGTTAAAGGAAAATGCAAGTTTTCCTACTTTAATTTTCATATGACAGTATAATAAATTATGAACTATTAAAATATTTTCTTTAATAGTTTGAATTTTTTAACACTTACGTAAGACTAAATTCATTGCATAATAGGAGCCCTAAAATATTTTACTTATTAATTGCAAAAAAAAATGGGGAAAATGGTTTCTAAAAAGATAGAAAGTAACAAGGGAATTTCTGAAACGGCTTTGTCTGAATAGTGGTAGAATGCTGAAAAGCAAAAAGTAATCAAAACAAAGTTTTCCCTAATGGTTTCTGGAAAAGATTTTACAATGTACAAAAGAATATAAGAGAAAAAAGAGATTTAAATGACAAAGGTTTGAATAACGATGTATTTCAGAAAAAAGATGTTTTTTATTGGAAGAGGGACAAACGTTTTTATTAAATACCCTGAAAAGGGACAAAAATTCTTTTGTTTGAACTCTGAAACGTTTTCAAGAATCGTTATTCAAAATGACGTATTGCTTAACGAAACAAACATAAATTTGATCGTACAACTGTATTTAACTGAACAATCAATTGTTGCAGAAAGCTACGTATTATTTTATGCATTTAATGGTCAGAAGTTAAAAAACATTTTTGGATGCGTACTAATCAATAAGCAGCTAAAACAACAGTAACGTATGTCGTTTCTATTAAATAATGTTTTGATACTGATGCAATGTATTTTTTGAAACTTGTATTTAATAATCATTAAACTATTTTTTAAGAGGATAATTAGTTTAACTAACAAACTTTTTATCAATTATGAGAAAAACTATTAAGTTTCTTAATGATTACTTTTTACATTTATTAAGTACTAGCGTTACCCGCACGGCCTTGCACGTGGTAGAAAAAGCCATTTGGTCCGACTGTATATTCTGTACCTCAAATCTAGAAGGACGTAGTCACATTATGATAATTTTACAGGAGAGAGGAAAATCTTTTTTCTGGCGCGTGCAAAAGATGGGACGCGCGCTCTTTTAACCCAGGTAAAAAATTGAAAAGGATTTCTTTTTTATAGAATGGGGTCGTTTCCGAAATTTTAAAAGTTTTTTTCTTTTTATTTTTTTTTCTGAGTTATCATAACCTGGAAACATGGTAGACCGCAAGCGTAAACATGAACGTGCCCCACTCGATGCGTAAACTTGCCCCGTGTTCGGGGCATGTTTATGCAACCGACTTGGACTCAAAAACATTTTTTTTACGGTTAAAAACACAAGCTGAGCAGTAACTGAATACACAAATTTTGACTTCATTAACTGCTTTATAAAACCACAATGTCTGAAATTTCCTAGGTTCAAACATAAAAATTAGAAAATTCATTCAAAAAAATCCTCGTAAATGTGCTTCGGTCTACCCTACTTACACGATTCCAGTATTCAACAGCAATTTTTTTATTTGTTTTTCCTACTGCATAAGCTTTTTCTCAGCGTCGCGTCGGTGCGGCGTGGGTTTTTTTTTACTCTTCGACCAAGCAGCTACAGACAGTCCTGGTGGAAACTTCAATGCCCAGTTCGTTCATAAGTAAGTCGGACTACACTCCTTTTGCGATTTTTGAGGGAAATATCACTGTTCGTGGCCGATACGAGCATTGATAATGGGTTTTCTGTCACATTTACCTAAGTGATCCACTTCCAGTGGCATGTTTTGGGCAATTTTAATATATTCAACTATTGACCTAAAAACGCCTGTTATACTCTCTTGGTATGTGTGGAAGGAAGTTGCAATGCTTGTATTTCCTTACGTATTCTAGGAGACATGTTTGAAGCGTTGTCCATTCTTTAAAAAAATAAATCTCTACATAGTATAAAATGAAGTGTCCAAAAAGCGTCTGTTTGTTTGAACTCGCAAAACTCGAGAACTACCCGGCCGATTTCGCTGAAATTTTCACAATTTGTTTCTTTAAGTCCTGAGAAGGTTTGCAGACCAGTTCGAAAAAATTCGATGAATAGTTCTTTTTTTATTCCAATTTAGGCCCAATTTTCACATAAATTCCCGAATATGGGTGTGAAAAATTACTCGCAATTAGTAATATTACATATCGTTGGAAAGGGTAGAATTTTCCGCGTTCTACGCAATTTGTTCCAACGTTCTAACTTAATTGCGGCGGGAGTTATTTACGTTTTTAGCTCGAATTTGTTTAGGCTTAGCTGAAATTTAGGCAACACTTTCTTCATTAAATCCATCAATAAAAAGTGAAGGAATTGTCCCACAGTTTTCGTTTTGACACCATTGAAAAGAGCTACCTTTTTTACTTCAGATCTAACTCGACCTATGGTCGGAAGTTTAATTCTCTATCTCCATTAAAAAAAAAGTTACAAGCGAATCAAATGAAGTTCAAAAATCTGTTCTCTATTCAAGTTTTTAACCATTTTATTTTGCGTTTCCACGGTAACGCTTTTTGAATCCATTGTTTCTATCTTTCTCATTTTCAACTCTGAAACTTATTTTATTTTGTGTTTCCATAGTTACGCTTTTTAAACCCATCTTTCTCATTTTATTTTAATTTCTTAAAAGTATTTTAATATCAGTCGTTATTGTTTGGAGTTGAAATTTTGCATGATGATTTTTTTTTTCTTTTATTTATGCCTGATTGTTGAATATACGTCACTTGACACAATTTTTGTTTTCAAAATAGACCGGGCAAAGCCGGGCAACGCAGCTAGTAAATAAATAAATAAATAAACAGTTTTGACCATATCAAACAAAAATAAAATTAAATATTGAAATTTTATCTCAAACTGTAGTAACATTGCTTGAGTAATAAGTGTTGGTTACGTATAAACTATAGCAGACACCAAAACTTTCGAAGAGATAATTCTAAAATCCTTAATATAATATCTCGACAACACCAGTTTTTCTCATTAGAGACTAAAACTGAAATAACCTCACATATTTGTAAAATGACGCATATTGGTGGGGTTGTCACTTCTAAAAAGCAATAATAATAATACTAGCAGCAATTCAGAATATTTAAAAAAAAAATCGGGGTTCGTGGTTTATTTCTTCAAAAAGAGAGCCCAAACTTGAAAATAAGAGAATTTGAGAAGTGTCCCTAATAATTTGTCCACCCACTGTATATATATATACTTTCAGTAGATGGAAAATTTTAATTCAATTACTACCAGATGATTAGCCTCTTTTATGGCAATAGCGGTATTTTTTGTGTGAAAAATACGAAACAAAAATATGGTTTCATGTAAAGTGTGGCTCAGTATTGTTGGCTCTCAGAGGAAGAGTCAAAAACATCGAATATGCAGGAAATATGGAACGCAAATAACGAGATGAGCAAATCATAGCTTCCACAATGTTCACCTTATCCTGGAGTTAGGCATCCGCTTTTAATTGAAATTCATTTCTTGCTCCTAGTGCATTACATTCCGCGTCGCGTATTGCCTGGATTGAGAGTCCTCCAGCTCAGTGTACATGGGCAAGTGGTGGTCTTATCGGTAAGGCGTCGGACTTGTGACCGTAGGGTCTCGGGTTCGATCCTAGCCAGTCGAAGATCCCCCGTCTTCGTTAATGGTGACTGGGGTACGTTAAATATGCTCGTGGTCACAAAGCAAGATCAGGAACCGAGCAATCCCTGGTGCTGGACCAGGAATTGCTCGGTTTCTGGTCTAGATCAAAAATTCGGAGCTACCTTAGGGTCTCATTCAACTACTGGTTAAATCACAAAAAGTGGGAGGTACCAAGAGCGCCCATATAGGGGGGAAGGAGGGGCTCGAGCCCCCCCCCCCCTTTGAAATTAGAACTTTCTTGCTTTTAGTACTTTTTTCTTTGCAAAAATGCAAAAACATTTCTTCTCCAACCATTAATGAACAAGTTGTCAAAAATGTCAAATTTTAATGACTCTAATCTGTCCTGAAATCAGTTTCCACCGGGGAAATATCCAGCTAAACCACGGGTAAAATATTTGAGTCACCCCCCCCCCCCCCTGCAACTTTGCATATGGGCGCCCATGGTAGGTACGGGGGATCCTGGAGTGAAAAGCTCAATGGACATGTGAGACTTAAAATTGATTAAATCGCCATGCGCAAGTATAATTTATCTGCAACGTCTTTCCTTAAAAGAGACATAATATCCGGTTTTACTTTTCAAGGACACCTAACGTGACCGACTCGTAACAATATGTATATTAACTTTTGCACCTTTTACACAAGTCACTGACATTTAAAAAAAAGGAGATTAAATTCTTCTGATTAGAAGAAGCAATCTTTTCATTGCCATTAGTATTGACACACCTTCTATAAGGGCTATATTGACACAAAATGCATGAAATGCAGTAAATGACCTTGAGCATTTCAAAAGCATTTGGATGTTCTACCAAACCGAAAGCTTTGTATTCTCTTTCAGGGGCTTTTTTTTTTAAAGAACTCAGTAAAAAAGGGGAAATGTGCAATTCATTGAAAGAAACATATGTAAGAAAAAAGAAAGTGTTAATTCAGTAAGAAAAACAGCGACAACAAAATATCCACACATTAGCAGACCCCCACAAAAGTGCCTAAATGAACATAACATTTTCAACGACATGTAATTTTCAATGACAAATTCCATTTGTATTAAAAAAGAAACATGCCCTTCGCCAAGTAGTATTTGATTTTTTTTCAGACGATACAAACAGTCAAAATGAGTTAACATTCTTCAATTACTTAATGCCTAATGTAACATTAGTGTTCTTTTATGCTGCCAAATGATTTTTTTTTTCGTTGCCTAACTTTAACCTTTTTATATTTTTTACTGAATTTTCTTCAGTTGTCAAGCAATCTTTTATGTTTTGCTATTTTATCTAGACGTTCTTCTCTTAGTTCATAGAATCGTCATTAGATTAACAAAGAAGTAAAATAATTGTTGATTTCTTTTTTCGAATTTCCTTCTAAAATCAGATAACAAGACATCCTCGGAGCCTACCTCTGAAAAAAAAGTGCCCTGAATGCTGTTATATTGTCGATAATAAATGCTTCTAAAATTAAAAATTTTTAATTGTGTTATTTTTGAGTTACAGTGCTGGAGCAAAAGTAAATATTAAAAATAAAACTAATTACAGAAAAAAATTCCGTAACGAAACCGCTTTTTAATTAAATCGCCTGTCGCACGGTTTTTTTTCTTTGTGTTCTGTTTTGTTTTGTTACTGTTACATTTTTAATTATTTTAAATTTTTCAAGAAGTTAGTCATATTTCCATTTTAATAACTCTAGAATTTCATTAATTCATTAAGGGGTCTGATCATGTTAATAAAATATGGCTACAGGCAAAAAAGTTTTGATTTTTCTGCTTGCAACGTTTTCTCTACTTGACGGAGAACAAAATGAAAAATATATATATATATATATATATATATATGCTAGTACTTTTACTTTAGCTGTGACTTATGGTTATTAAGAGTATTTTTATGCTCTGCGTAGTTACGGATACCTTATTTTTCCGTAGCAACGGCAAACACACAATAATTCAATTATCATACGGTTATAATTAAATAAAAAGGTTAGAATTTAAAGAAATTGTTTACCAGCTGAATATTTGGCGTGAGAAAATTTTTATTAATTTTCTTTTTTGAAATATCATCATTTACAAACTCGCATCGCCCAGTAACAGTAGGAGACACAGCATTGAACATGCAGAAATTAGCAACTTGGAGCAGACATGTGTTTTAAATGCAAAAAAAAGGTAGGCTTTTAAATGCTAAGTCATCCAAGAACAACTTCTATTGGATGACTTTGCATCCAAAAGTTGACACTTTTCCCATTGCAAAAATAGGATCCCTTAAACCCCATACGTTGTCCGCAGGGAGTGATAGTGGGCTCGAGTAAAATTTTCGGAATGCTTTGAAATGTTCGGAAACTATGACGAAGCTCTAACCCCAAATTGACGAATATTGACGAAGCCCGACGCCACCCCCCCCCCCCGTAAAAACTCTTCAAATATGCATACAAAAATCAATAAAAAAAATATTTTATATTTATTAGTTAATTTATTTATTTTTGCTTTTTAATTTTGCAGTTTTAGAATGTGCCGTCAGCCCAAAATTGTCGGATCAGAAACACACCTCACGTGTCTGCAGGTCAGTTTCGAATTTGTCCATTTTCAAGGTCGTGTTTCCAACTGTTGATTTCTCGCACAAATGTATTTATTCATTTTATTCCGCACTAGCCGCCTGCGGCGACCAGCTGTTCCGCCTTTTTACGCCATTCGCCTTTTTGTGCCAGAGTTGCCGCCTTCGGCGGCTGCTTAGACAATTTAGCGACGGTATTAATCAACGTTTTTCTCTTTTTTCTCAATATTATCATTCGCCTTTTTACACCGATGTTGCCGCCTTCGGCGGCTGCTTAAACAAATTTCGTGGCGGTATCAATCAATCTATATCTATGTATATCATTAGTAGTTTGAATAAAATATTTTCTAGATCTATCTCCAGTTCC
Organism: Uloborus diversus; assembly: GCF_026930045.1. Lineage (NCBI taxonomy): Eukaryota > Metazoa > Arthropoda > Arachnida > Araneae > Uloboridae > Uloborus > Uloborus diversus. Next base: position 65,189,302 of record NC_072737.1, on the reverse strand, counting down.
GTCGTTTGGAATATTTTTAAAGGAGGGGGTACGACGTACTCTTCATGCAAATTTTGTCGAAAAATAACAAAAAGCACTTCCACTTTTATGTGAAAGCATTGTTTTTTCAAAGTCATGGTGTGTGTGGGGAGGGGGGCACTGACACCCCGTTGAAATTCCTTAAATGACGGACATTCCTCTTTCTTGCTCTCCATCTGCTATATCGAACTCTATATTTGTCTATCTATCAATCTATACGATCTGCGCATATCTACCTCCTGACAGTACAATCTTTTTTTATTTATAAAAGTATTAATTCGAAAACAAAAACATTTTTTGTCCACTCAACCTCTATCTATCTCTGTATCTACCTAACCTAACCGCCAATTCGTAACAGAAACGAAGATCATGCAAAAAATCGCGGACTTTATTTATTTAATCAAAATAGCCCTCAAAAATAAAAGCTCTTTGTTCCCCGTAGTGTTCAAAAAGTAGCGCTCGCAAAAAAAAAAAAAAAGAAAGGTGAAGAGAAGGCAAACGATTTCAGTTGGATCACGTGATGAGGTAAACTCGGAACTCAGCCGGCAAGCGAACAGCGCGCGTTGTGTTCTGCCATTAAAAAAATTGTAAAAAAAAAACTATTGCGTATTTTTCAAAACTTTTTCTTCTGAAGAGGGCGGAATGTTTTTACTATTACCAACTAAAATTTTAGAATTGAGGGTTCAATACTTGTCGCAGGATGGGTTTCGAAAAAAACTAAACCCAGAAAAAAATGTAAAATAAAGGTTTTTTCAAAAATCAATAAAAAATACAAAAATTGCTCTATTTTCAAAATTTTTTCAATCATCATATTTAAAACTAAATTTCCTACATTATAGTACAAAAAATATTTGTGTGGTGCGATTGGTTCGGGGTCTGTGAGGTAAAAAGTACTAAAAAGTGCAAAAAAACGCATAAAACAATTAATAACTTTTTTCTAATAAAAATATCAAAAATCGAAGCCCGAGGTGCACTTTTTCAGCAAAAACTGCACCTGTATACCAAATTTCATCTTTCTAGGCCTTACCGTTTTCCTGGGATGCGCGCCACAAACACACACACACAAACATCTTATTTTATTATATGTAAGATAGATTTAAAATTCGGAGTTTTAAAGAGCACACAGCCTATTTGAGGCAGTGAGAAGTAAAGGGATGTAAGTGGACATTTTCAAGTTTTGAGTAAAACGCGTTTAAATATAAATTCCTAGGTAGGCTTTCATTGAAAAGATTTTCTAAATCATGCTGTTTATCTGAACCTACCAGGGTTACTAGTATTATACAGTCCGTCTTAAAAGTTTAGTCTACCAACAAAACGTCAATTTTAAACATTAATAAAAACTGAAAACTTATCAGTAACTTCTTCATTATTTATTTTTTATCAGCAAAAAAAAACAAGATGAATATAAAAATAAGTCGCATTTGCTATATGCACAAAAAATTTAAATTAAAGTATTAAACATCATAGCAATTTTATGTCTCAAAAGTTTAGTCACAATTAGAAAAACTGTTGAAATATATGTAATAGTTATAATTTTAATGGGCAATCGTGTTTCCTTTTCTAGAAATAAGATTATAAACTCTATTTTCCATTGATTCAACAAGTTTTTGTAGCAGTTCTGGTTCAATATTGTACTTTTCTCTCTATAGCAGTTTTCGATTCTTCGACGGAGAAATACTGCTTCGAATTTGCATAAACCCGGCGGCTTAGAACTCCCCAAAATTTCTAGACTGGATTTAAATCGGGGATTAACGCTGGCCAGTCAATAACATGAAGGTTTTTTCGATCGAACATGCTTTTGTGGAATTCGATGTGTGTATAGATGCGTTATCCTGCGGAAAAATGCAGTCTGGTCCAACTATGATGTCACAAAATGGAATATTTTTCAATTTTTCCTGATAGTTTATCGATGTTTGTTTTCCGTCTAAAATCACTAATGATGTTTGACCGTTGAACCCAAATGAGCCCCACGCCATCACAGATCTTCCACCTTGCTGCCTGCTGAAAAATGTTCTTGACTTTGTTCTCAAATCATGCCAATAACAAGCCCATAACTAGCACTATAAAGGGATGAAAATTCTTCCCGATAAAACGAGAACTTATATCCCCTGCAAGAACTGCACCGATGCCCACCTGACTCCGGATCACATTCTTGAGTGCCCGACCCTTATCCCACATGTTCTGCAGCTGGGTATGGTGCCACTGGCTTCAGAACTTCGAGAGGTCCTCTACAGCACAGATGCGTTGCAGCTAGCGGACGCGGTCTTGAAGGCACACGGAGCCATTTAATTGTCCATGGACACGACAAAAAAAAAAAACCAAGCCCACCCATCAGGGCCATCTAAATTCCACTTTTCTCGTCAGAAAATAATACAGAAAGCTACTTACATCCGAATGACATATGTTTTTTTGCTCATTCTAATCGTTTGATTTTATGACGATGTGTTAAAGCTGGTTTCTTAGCCATCTTTTTCAAAATAAGATGAGGGCAATTTCTAATTCTTCGGTGGATCGTTGTCTTTTGAAACTTGAAGTTGTTTTCTTGAAACTTTAACCTTGGGGCAAAGACAGACCCTCGCAAGCCGCCATTTGAAGTATACGTCTGCAGGGGCGGCATTTCACCATTTCATTTGGGGGGTCGAATTTCTTAAATATGTATAACCCCAAAGCGAAACCAAACACACATCAGCTAACAAGAAGTTGTCATAAAATCGGTTTAATATAAATAAAAGTAGTGTTTAGAAACAATTAAAATTTTGATTCATTGACTAAAAAGTTATTTTACAAAACATGTCGCACTAAAGTTTTTATACCTTTTGGAAAAGTTATAATGCATTATTTTTGGAATTTGGAAGAGCAGGAAATCGTGTTAAGTTACTAATCTATCAGTGCCCAATGTCTTGCTGTTTTGCCAGTTCAGTTAAATGGAAAAGGTTTTATTTTTTTTATTCCCCCCCCACCTTTGCTGCTTCGAAAATATTTCTCTAATTTCCTGAGACATATAAAAAAATCTTTCTCTACTAGCTAAGCTGATTGTAATGGTTAAAAAGTAATTGAAGTAACACAAAGTTATGTATGAAAACACTTTTTGTATCTTGCTCTTCAAAATCACCCAGGCTACTTCAAAAACTGTGAGGTGCTTAAACTTTTCATCATTGAATAATCTAGTCATGTCGGCGCTCTCAGCTTCAATGAGATATCATCTGCCTCAAGCTCTGTTATTCACTATTCCAGACTGATGAGTCCATAACAAGGACGAAACTGCAGTCTCTAGATGTGAAAACCATTCTGTCGGTATATTGCTTGTGCTATGCTAAAGGGCATAAGCTTTTTCACCATTGAAAGAATCGTTTTGCAATATATTTTCCAGTCGTCAAATCACTGCTTTGAAGTTCTAAATGTTTTTATCGTTTTAACTCTTGAAGATTATATTGTGCCACTCCGCGATTGCATAATTATAGAGCCCCATAAAAGGTATTTGGTTGATATGTCTTTTTTTATTCAATAATCACATGCACTTTTAAGAAGTTTCTATGAAAGCATTATAATGTATTGAGCAACTGAAACGTGTTTCTAGCAGAAGGAAAGCGATGAACACTCATTAAATAAATATACACTTAAAAAATGAGCGTAAAAGTGAATGTAAAATATCAAGGAATTTTCTTGTGAAAACCATGCAGCCGCACCACTTTTCACGAGCCTCTCATATTGGACATACCATCGTTACACTGGGCACACAAGTGAAATATTTAGCCTATATGAGGAAATGTCTTCTTTACTTAAAATTAACCATGGTTCTTTATCAGTTTTCTATGTTCTGGAAAAGCTGAAAATACTTCATGAATTTCTAAGTCATCATCCAAATAACGAAAAACACTTTTTATAGTCTGAGAATGTGTCGAGTTTCATCAAATAGTTGCTGAGAACTAGCGAGATTTCCGACTTACATAAATTGAATTCACCCATTTTCTATCATTCTTATCAAAAAATTTGGGGGTGCGAACGCCCCCTCTTGACCCCCCTATTTGCCGCCCCTGTACGTCTGTCAACTTGTTTAATTTGTTGAACGAGACCAGCGCCGAGACCATCCAGATCGTTTGCATTTTATCTTTGCTTGCAAGAGTTCTATAAATACTTCTATTTGACCTATTCAAATTCGATGCAATACTCGAGCCCTTACATTATATTAACTATCACCAAGTTTTTGGCTCTCAAATTGTCTGTCAATAAGCAATAAATAAATACCTTTCTGTCGAGGAATAGCAAGAAATATCCAACGTCGTTTAAAAAAACCGCTCTTAGCAGCATAACTCGTTTTGAATAAGGAAAACTAACATTTACTGGAGGGCATTATGATTAGTTTGTTGTAATCTAGCTTAATTTGGCGTTTATTCCATTATCTTTCATCTAACATTATCTTAGCAACGTAACCTGTAAAAAGTTTCTTGTAATGTACATACGGACCCCCCATTTCTGAACGATAAGATTTGTTATAGTGCCTAGAAATTTGTTATAGTGCCTCTTTCTAGGCACTATAGATTTGTGAATGGAATAAAACGAAAATATGAGAAATTTGTAGAACTAGGATTTTCTAGATATTTCTTCGCTTGGTATAAAACGCCAGGCTTCTTGTGAATGGAGGAGTCAGTTTGTTTTCTAACTGTGGAACCTCGTTTTCAGCGTTCCGCTGGAAGTGTCTTTGCGCTGTGTTTTTGCGTATTTTGATGTGAATACGTTTGTGACCGTTGCGTTTACTGTGTTAATTGATGTTTGTCTAATTGCAATGGTTACTTTAGCACTTGCTAACGATATTTCTTGTACATAGTTGTAAATAAATCTCCTTTGTTTTCTCAAGAACTGTATCGTCATTTAAAGAAAGTTTAAAGTTGCATCGAACGCTTAGCAATATTCATGTTGAACTTGTTGAGATTTAGAGCAAAATGCATTCTAGAACATATTTTAAATTACTTATCTATGATAGTTTCAAAGGAAACATGGGAGTTTATGGCAAGGTGCAAGGAAAGAGCTTTCATAAGAACATGAAAACTGTTTGAAATGCTGCCAACTAATATTTTTCATCAAAACCTTTTTTACCCTCCCCCCCCCCTCCGTTCCCGTACAAAGTGGGCTGTTGTATACATACATACATTCATTTCATCATAGCAAAGCAGGTTTCATTGCACAAAAAGCCTTTTTATTAAAAAAATAATAATACGATTCGGACTATTCAAACCTTTTAAATTTTTTAATTTCCATTATAAATTTTGTAAACAGTTTTTCACTAAAACTGACTAAACGATGCAAGAAACATGTTAATGTATGCAATCAAACTGAAAAAATTAATTTGAGTTCAAATAAAGATCCTCTAAGCAGTGTAAAAATATATTTTAAAGATACGTTTTAAGATTTCTTTTGCTCTCTTGGCTGACCATTGAAGACAGAAATTCAGACGAGGAATAGTGGATGGTGATGAAAATTCAGTACTAATGTTAAGCCTCCACCTAAATAAGTATTTTTCCCTGGTCAGGTAAAGGGCAGTAACTGCCATTTTTTCATTTTTGTCATCAATTGTACTTTATTTTTAGTGTACAAGCTTGCTTATTTGGTTTCCGCTGAAAAAAGGGTTCGAAAAAAACGTCCAATTCCAACATGTCCCTATTGTTAGTATTGTTAAGAATTCGAGATACAACTTCAAACTTTCTTGAAATGACGACACAGTTCTTGAGAAAACACAGGAGATTTATTTAAATCTATGTAGAGGAAGCGTAGTTACAACTGCTAAATCAATCATCAGCAATTAAGCAAATATCAATTAACACCGTAAACTCAACGGTTACACGCGTATTTACATTCAAATACGCTAAAATACAGCTTAAAGGCTTCGCAAAACAAAGCTAATACATGCTCTCCAGCGTACCGCTAACACGATTCACAAGCAAAAACTAACTCGAGACTGACTCCCGCCGTTGGCCGTGACTATTTATAAATCTCGAAAGAGAAGTTTCCACAAAATCGAAATGCCTCTCGATTTTCTTTTTTATCTATTCACGAATCTTATCAATGAAAAATAGGGGGACCGTATACTTCAGTCGAATGTTAGGGGGTTGTATATACATTACAAGAAACTATTTACAGGTTAATAAGATAACTTTAGATGAAAAATAACGGAACAAACGCCAAATTTAGCTAGATTACAACAAATTAATCACAAAAATAATTACTATTTACTGAATTTGTAACAGTATGAAATCCAATGCACATTTAATACTTCTTATTTTGTTCTTTAGAAGATTACAAGGAAATAATAAGAAAAAAGGAAATGGAAAATGGTTTTCTAAGGTTGCTATGAGCCTCGGACAAGAAATTGCCCCTTTCTAGACAACTTCCCAGTTACGTTCACATTCACCAGCTGATTCGATCCTCCGTCAACCCGAATAGTCTAATGAAGCATTCTCATTAGGTGATGAATGAATCAATAGGTGGTTTGGGTGTCTGACGAACTTTGGATTGGCTGCCGAATAAGCCTTCATTCCGTGGTTCAGGTGTAGGCCTGTAGACTGTTAGAACGCTTTGTATGGAGGTGAAGGTATCTGGAGGAAGCTCGAGTCAGTTGGTGAATACACCTGTTAAATAGTCGTATTGACTTGGATCAAAAACTTTGTTTGTGGTTAAAGAAGCTTAAGGTCAGTTGACGAAATGTGTTTATTGTTATTTTTATCTATCGTCGTCTCAGAGCAACAGTAGGATATCTTAGTGTTATTCCTGGTATTAGATGTCTTAGTGTTGCTCTGAGGCGATAATATAACTTTATCTTTAGTAATAATAAAGCTGAAAGTCTGGGTCTCTAGGTGTCTATTCCGCGGATAGTGCTTAGACCGTTCGGACGATTTTCATGAAATTTGACACAAAATTAGCTCGTAGCATTGGAGTGAGCACTTCGAAGCGATTTTTCGAAAATTCGATTGTGTTCTTTTTCTATTCCAATTTTAAGAACATTTTACCGAGCAAATTATCATAACGTGGATGAACAAATTATCATAACGTGGACGAGCAAACTACCATATGCGACCATGGGCGAAAAAATGAACATAGCAAATTGGCGAGAAATTTGTCATGAATTATTTGTAAATGTACCGGTGAACCAAATGACCTTTTAATTTTTTACCACGGGCAAAGCCGCGCGGCACAAGTTAAAAATAAAGTTTTTTCAATAATTGTGTTTGTGGCTGTTTTATGCCTAGGAGACCCCAACTGTAGTACTTCTAGCCTGATCAGTCCCCAAAAGCCTTGAAATTTTATGAGACTGTGGCAAAGTAGTGATACAAAACGGTGTAGACAACACCTGTCGTCAGGGGTGCCCCGATGGGAGGTCGCTGTGACCTCCCTAAAATTTCCTTATTCGGCAAATTTTATCTCATGATTTGGCAACATTGCCATTATTTGGTAAAACTTGGATTCTCATACGGCAAAACTTGGAGTTCCATTTGGCAAATTGAGAATTTCTGCACTCTCAAAATTTTAGTTTGGAGTACCCCTTCATATAGTAAGAGTCGCTACGGTCGAGTGATGAGTGATACAACCATTGTTCGTCGATATATATCAGTCGATAGATATCATGTTATATATCCAATATTTATTTTAAGAATAACATGATGTTTTAATATTTTCGATATTTATTTTTTTCAACTACTTTTCAGTATAAAAATTTTATTAATCGCATTTATATTGTTCATTTATTATTAAGAATAACCAAAAATTTATGTACTATATTTTTATGATGATATACATCATTAATATAACAAAGTAATAAAATATTCCCTATTTATTTTATATTCATGATATTGCTAGTAATTTAACAGTTTTAATTCATATAAAAAGTGCTAAGTTAAATATTAAACGTTAGTCAGAAAAAAAAATGTCTTATGACCGTGCAACGACTAATGCATATTTTTTTTTAAATTTTTGAATCATACAACTGTGTAAAAATAGCTAACAGAAGGTACATGCGTAAAACAGCTCATGCTAAATTAACTTAAAATCCATAAAATTGCAAAATGAAATATTAGACATAAATAATGAAAGAAACCTTAATTTTAAGTCCACATATTTTAATAATAATATCAGAAGATAAAGAGTGATTTGATGATGCATTTACAATCTTGAAGACTTTAGTTTGTGATGATTGAAAATTATACCGGATATATATCAAAATATCGGATAATTTTCGAAAATATCATTATATTTTCGAAACCTGGCGACAACAGATGATGGCAGACACCTGTGTCAGCACATAAAGCACCTCTTACGAAATCAGAAAGATTCAGCACTACCTAAGCATTAGCACTTTTTATTTATTTGAAACTAAAACTACATTTTTTTCTAAAGTTGACGTGTGGTAATCCAAGAAACTAAACAATTTTTTTAGAAATGACAAAAAATGAAAATTAGATGAATGATAACCAAACACTAGCTCATACATAATACAGCATAGTTCAATGCGCAACACTCATAACGATGCTGAATAAAGTCAATGGATAAATGTTCACGGAAAACAAGAATGAAGATTCAAAGAACAGGCGTCTACTCTTTTTAGTTGCGTTGTTCAAGGAATTTGTTTAGATCCCAAAAAAAAATCGTGTCATAATAGTTCTTACTTGAGGCTAAAGAAGTCTCCAAGAACCGACGTTTCTTCTTTTTGAATATATGAAAGTTGGTGCAGATTTTTGTAAAATTTTATCTGTTGAAATGTATGCCTTCAACTGATGAAAAACCAATTGATAATGGTTTACATTTTACACAAGATTAATTTCCGTCAGCTGAACTCATCGTTATTGGAACATCTGTGGAAACCTGCGTGAATTTTTGCTCAATATTTTCAACTGAGGCATTCAAGGTTTCAGCTAATACAGTCGCTTGAAAGTCTTTAACCATTGCATCAATTTTCGAAAAATATACACGTCTAGGAGTTTCGTAGCTACTATCATTCACATCACCTTGAATACCTGAAAGCAAACGGTAAGCCGTGTAACTCAATCTGGGGTACAGCTTAGACTTAACATCATACAAGTTATCATCATAACCATAGAATTCACTATTGCCAAACTCCCTTTCAGCACGAGAAAAAGCACGAAACTCGAACCCGAAAAGAACATCATCCCACGAAAAGTTGGGATGCAGTTTTCTGGCACTTCTGATGTGTCTGACGTTTGTCAATCGGTTCCAGCTAGTAAACTGAAATAGAGAGCGACATTTTGGGCTAGCAGAGCCAACCACTTGATGCCAATACTTGAACAACTTTCCAGCACTTTCAACTCTGAACCATTTTCCAATTAAATCCCAGACGCGCTTTATTACTTGAGCATCGAGAGAAATATCAAGTCCTAACTCTTCACGAACAGCTTGTTTAATATCAAGAAGAATACAGAGAGAAACTTCCCCTCTGTAACCAAGAGCTAATACACCGTGTGCCCACAGTTGAAAAAAGATTGTCTTGTTTGAAGGCGCATCAGCATAAAGTTTTAAGCATTTTTGAATATCCGGATCATGGTATGGACCAAATCTTTTTTCGCTTCCTCCTTGAGAAGTGAAAACGTGATCTCGAACTTCAACAGGAAATAAGCACCAAGCCGACATAATACCGTTCTTCACAGCTTTCTTCGCAACGTCCGCTGTGACACAATCTCCGCTGGAAAATCCAGTCACGCAAGCCTGAGCAATCATTTGACAATATCTTTCATCGCTGTACCACATACTAGAAAATCGACAAGTAAAGAAAGCAACGGCAACCATATAGTCAGGGTTACCTTTGAATTCTTCTGGAGCGAAGTTTTCCACAAAAACAGGGCAAAGTATCGAAAATTTGAAGTTAAAAAAATCAAATGCTTGATTTATATGACTAGGCATCATCATTGCTCCCACCCTGACGCCAGATGTCCGTATTTTTTCATCCAGGCACTCTGGATCCGGTTCATTTCTCTCTTTTCTCGACATTTAGTCAACCTTTAAAAAAGAAAATAGAACTGTATGTTTCCCCAATGCATTTAAAAATAATTTCGGACAATTATTTTATGCACAAAATATCTATACGTAATTTTTAGTGCAATTTCTTGCGTAATAAGGTTGGATTTGGGATATAAATTAAAAGTGATAGTAGTCATTTTTAAAATTTGTAAAATAGCTGATAAAAATATTTTAGGGAAAATCTGATGGGATTACACTGTTTTCTTTTACATCTGTTAAATACAAGGTTGGCAAGTTTCTGCCGAGGCGGTTAAAACCACTGGTAGAAACCGGTTAAAACCGGCATGGCAAAAACTACTTTCTGCCGCAAAGTGGCAGAAACTGGCAAAAACTCACAAAATGAAAAATTAGTTCTTGATATACAACAGAAAATGCATGGAAAAAATAATTAATTGTTGACCAAAGTACTGTAATTTTATCACAAAATTATCACAGTTCAAAATCAAATGTTAACATTGTTTGGACCCTGCAATTGCCTCTTGGAAAAGGTGGTTTCGAAAATCTAAACAGGTTCTCAATTTATTACGCACAAATGAGAAATTTTAGAATATTCTTAAAACAGAAGAGCTAGCAGACAATGCATCAAGGAGCAAGCAATGTTCGTGAAACTTTCATCTATTGTATAACTTTTCCACCATGTAGTAACTGGGGTTGTGGTAAAAATTTGACTGGAAAAATAAGTTTTCAGAAATGGGGTCAATTTGTTTTGCAAAGCTGTGACATTAGGTACAAAATTTAGGCTATAAAATTCTGGCACTTTCTCCTTGAAGCCTTTGACATGGTAATTTCAATCACGAACAATTTAGAGGAAGCATATAAGTGAGCGAATTACAATCAAAGTGATGCCTGTTTAATTCTGTATGTCACTCCTCTTTCCTAAGCACCCCTATATGATTTTTTATCCTTTGTTAAATTAATCCAAATGCTACAAGCCTCTGCAATTGGAAAGTTCCCTTTCAGAACTATATCAAGGACACTAGCGTGGGATTTTATTTTTTTAAATTATGAAATGATGTTTAGTTTTTTAGTTTACTTAAACAAATATCATTTACTAATTACTTGAGTTATTAAAGACATTTTTAAGTTTTTGCCAGTTTCTGCCGGTTTTTACCGGTTATAACCCGTTTCTTCCACTGGCACGGCAAAAACTAGTTTCTGCCGGCAGAAAGCCAACCGTGGTTAAATAACAGATGAATTCAACGAACTCAAAAGAATGACCGCGTGTACTCACGTACGAGAATTAAAATCAATACTTCTTCAACGAAAAGCTTTTCAGACATTTTTTCTACACACATGAAAGTATAGTTAAACACAGATAACTGGGTACATTCACATGGTACGTCTTTTGGCTCATTTTCAACCCCCGACACACAAAAGGAAAGGGGGCGGGGTGGAATAAGTTTGACGTGTCTGTGTGTGTGTGTGTGTGTGATTATCTGTTTGTGGCCTTTAGCGCCTAAACGGATGGACCTATTTTGAAAAACTTTTGTGCGAAAGTTGAGTTGATCGAGAGTGTTCTTAGCTACATTATATGATCAAAAGTATTGGGACACTCTCAAAAACTCAAATTTTTACGGATTTCTCGAGAAATAAAAAACCAATTGTTCTATTTTTTTTTCATATAAAAAGTATACTCTAGATGTCATTTTCCAATAACAATTAAGTCTGCTATTCATTTAGAGGACCAGCAACAATTTGAGGAAACAAAAGAGGTTTTTGATCATTTTTCATTGTAAATAGCTGGTATTAAGCTATAAATTTCAGGAATAAGGTAAAAACTTATCAATTTTTTTTTTTTAATTTTCGTGAAAGTACCTCTTATATTCTCAGAGAAATAAGCATTTCTTTCAAAAATGCAATTTTTTTAAAGGTTTTCGGCTCATATCGCGCAGAGTTTTTCGTCAAACGTTACTAAACTTTTAAAATGTTTGGCAACACATTAGAGAAATCTTATACATATAAAATCTGAGTATCTATCTATCTATGTCCAAGCTTCTTCTCCCGATCGACAGTGAACTGACCATCGAACCAGGTATCGATGGATTCGTCATCTTCCCGTCTTCATGTTTGGCTATTTAACATAATCCTCCGATAATAATTAGCGGAGATATCAATTAAAAATTATTAATTATGACTCTTAGATTTCAAAATAAAATCCATATTTTTCGAAGGCTTTCCTCCATTCAAATTATTATTCAGTGCTTCAACTCAACTTTCCGGATGAACGCTTTTATTAAAATTTACAGCGTGAAGAAAATCATTGAAAAGAAACATCTGTTGCAATTTTTTTTCTCGAATATAAAGAAATAAAATTAGGCTTTTGTTTTAAGGCTTTTCCTGTAATCAGGGTGTTTAAGTTGTTTACTTTTCGATTATTTTGCCGTAATCTGCAGCAAAATTTTGCTGTTTTTTTTTTTTTGTTGTTCAAGCCTGATTGTTAAATACGCGTCACATGACATAACTTTCATTTTCGAGGAGGACCGTGCACGTCGTAAAGTAAATGAGTGATTTACAAGTTATTTGAGTTCTTTGAGGGTTTGTACCTGGAAAACGGATTGATGTAATTCTTGTACGACCATGTGGATAGAATCCATCCAAATATTTATCTGAGTGGTATGTTGCATTAATAAACACCCGGGCAATGCCGGGTAGTAGACTATTTTATGTAAAAAGCGGATTGTTATTGTGCATAAATATTTCCGATATAGTCTATCAGATGTAATTCAGTTTAACGTGAGTAAAGATTATAGTTGATAATGCATATATTTCCCCCTTTTGTGCTGACTGAAAATGTACTCATAACTTGTATCATTGATAACGATTATTAACGTTGATGAGGTGTTTTGGCAAAAATATGTTTTACTGGTGTTTTGCAAACCTTGCTTTACGCGCATTTATTTATTCCTTAACGCGTTAGAAACTAGTGTCAATGTACTACAAAAGCCTCAACTGGACTGCTCTTACATTTTTTAGGTAGTCCGTGCAACGCCGGGCACGCAGCTAGTATAATAATAAAATTTGAAGTTAAATTATTGAAAATTTAATGAAATATGAATATTTAAAGGAATTTATTTTCACTGTGCATGTGCGAAAGATAGCAGTTTATAATGTTTATAATCCGAAGTTCAAATATATCCTACAACTCATAAAACAATTCGACTTCAATATCTTTAAAATTAAAAAAAAAAAGTTATCAGCGATCTAATGAACCGAATTTCTATAATTCGTGGACAGGCGACGAATGGTAAGAGGTCGTTCGCAAACTGGCAACATTTTCCTGCTATCGTTGCAGAGTGATTCATAATAAGAACGGATTATTTGCGAACGATCCCTCACGATTCGTCGTCCAGCCAAGAATTATTAAAATTCGGCTCATTAGATCGCTGATAACTTTTTAGCTTTTAAAGATATCAAGACAGAATTTTTTATGAGATGTAGGATATACACTCTGTCGCAAAAAAAATATATGTACCCTGAAGAAATTGAGCTACACTCACGAAACTTGGCAGGCATGTAGTGTATAAGGAGATAAGAAGATGATTAAAAATTCAGAATAAAAGATATTTTTATTAAGCAGTTACAGCATGCAAAAGGTTACAAATCAGTAAGTAGTAAAGCCACCTCTGGCAGCTATACAAGCCGAAACACGACGTGGCATCGAATCAATTAGGTCACTTATGACTCAATGCGGAAGATCATCTTTGCAACTGTGTCGTTAATTACCCTGTATCCCGGGATGGCAGCAGTTGCCTTCCCAGCACGTCCAGACATGCTCGATTGGCGAAAGGTCTGGTGACCTGGCAGGCCATGGGAGTACGTCATATCCCTGAAGACAATGCTAAGACAGACGCGTAGCATGTGGAGGAGCATTGTCTTGCTGATAAATGGCATCTGGGCGACTTGATAGCTTAGGCAGAATAATCGGCGTCAAAATGCTGTCCATGTATCTGCGAGCTGTAAAAGTGCCTTGGAGAACAACTAGAGGTGATCGTGTGTCCCAAGAAATCGCTCCCACACTGTCACACCTTATGAAATGACTGTATGCCGCTCGAAAACAAATGCCGGATCGGAGCGCTGGCCGGTGCGCCTCCACACACGTGTACGGTGATCATCAGCACTGAGACTGAATCGGGATTCATCGCTGAAGATCACACGCCTCCAGTCTGTTACACTCTAAGATGCCCGAGGTCGGCAAAAATCCACTCGACACTGCCTGTGATGTGGGGTCAGTGGCAAGCGTCTTAATGGTTTCCCTTGATACCACCGGATGTCTGGAAGGAGGTAAGTGGCGTTGAATCGATGCTAGCGACGTTGTCGTTGCCGACGTGGCCGCTCTTCTGATTGCGCGAACCTCGCGTTCATTTGTGTTCTCCGTGACGGTACGCTCTCTTCCGTGATCCACTGTTGCCAACATCGAGCAACTACCATACCACTCCGACCGAGGTGGCGGCCGATACTCCTGTTTGACCAACCTGCTTCTCTGAGGCCTATTATACGGCACCTATCAAACTCCGTCAGCTGTTCGTACTGCCGCCGGTTACATCTTAGAGGCATCTTAAGTCAAAATACAGTCTATCGAAGTCAACAGATTCCATTGAATAGCTCTACGGTAATAGTATTCATGCTTTTAAACTCTCCCACCTGCGCAATTCACATGCTCATAGCGCGCTTAGCCTTGTTTCATTGGCGCTGAAATTTTAATCATTTGCATATCGGCTTCCAAACTGCATTTGTGCCGAGTTTCATGATTGTGGCTCTAATTCTTCTAGGTGCATATATTTTTTTGCGACAGAGTGTATTTGGGCTTCCGATTATGAAGCTTATAAATTACTATCTTTCGCGCATCCGCAGTGAAAAATTACTTGCTTTAAATTTAAATTGCTTAAACATTCATATTTCATTAAATTTAAATATTTTAAATTCAAATGTTATTAATGTGTTTCTCTAATATGCTTTCAAATATTCTGAAAGTTTAGTAACGTTTGACGGAAAAATCTGCGTGATATGAGCCGAAAACCTTTTAAAAAAATGCATTTTTGAAAGAAACGCTTATGGGTCATTCTCCAGAAAACATAACTTTGGAACGTAAATATTTTTCAATTTCAAAACCTTTTTTTTTTTTTCATTCTTACATGAAAGTGTTGCACACTAGAAGTAACCATAAACAATAGCCCAGCTAAAATCCAATTATTTTACTCATAAATTTAAAAAAATGAAAAAATGAATGTATTGTTCACCGAAATAAAAATAAATAATGTTTGAGAATCGAGATCAATTTAATTCGCAACTCCAGCGCTCAAATACGTACCTTGCGGTGATTTATAAAATCAAAGAAAAAGGTAAAACATTGCTCTCCACGTGTGTCTGTTGGTAAACATAGGCAGTCTGTTACGAGTGTTAATTAACGCATTCGATGTGTCTTAGATTGCTTTCAGCAACAGAAATTGTTTCGTGCCTCAATGGATTGTCGTAAAATGGCGAAAGCGTAAATACAAGAAAACTCTGGTTTAACAAAGTTCGCATTTGTATGAACTTATCAAGGAATATGCTCGTCTGTTCGATGCATTTTTTTTTTTTTAAAGAGGATAACGTTATATCAGGTTTTTTTTTTTTTTTTTTTTTCTTGTTTTGTGTGAATTTGTAAGAATATGTGTTTTTTTTTTTTTAATCTTAAGCTCGAAAGAAGGATTTGATAACATTCGCAGAAGAATTAGGGCTTTCATCTCCGCCTAGTTTAAAAATAATTAATTTAACTAAATTTATTTTACTGCAGCATTTGGAATGGTCAGTGTGCAAAATATTTTCTTGAATATATTATCGTAGAACGAAATGAAAAAATGTTTAACGCTGAGAATTTTCATCGCCAAAATGATGCGATTATGGTTTAAGGTTACAGTTTTAGTATTGTGCGAGCAAAGAACCCTAGGCGAGATTTCGAATGACAGTTGCAAACCATTTTTATTTTTTATCATGTGTGGATTAAAATGGTAGAAATATTACAGAATTCGATAAGTTTAAAGAAATAATGGAAGATCAATTAAAAAGAAAACGACCACCATGTATCCGTGAGAATTTCATTGATGATGCATGACAGAATTAAATCATAATTCAGAAATTAGAAACATACGAAACAGAAAAAAATAAAATTAACCGATTCGGCAATTTGAGAAATAACTCAGCTACAAATGTAAAACACCTAGCGCTAGCCAAACAAGACAAAGAAGTATCATCTTCCTCTTTTGATAACACTGGTAACAAAGGTTTTGTTACACGAAATATTTTTAGTGTTCTTATTGCCACAATGAAAACGTAGATCCATCAAGAATGGATAAAAAATATCGAATTCAACTTCGGGAAATGGCTGCTTACAACTACGAACTACGAAATTTGCACTAATAGGGTTCATACACTTGTGTTTAAAAAAAATTCTCTGATTTTTCCAGGTTGTTTTTTAGAAAATTCCAGGTTACTAGCTTCATTCTAAATTTCAGTTTAAAAATAGCAATATTTCAAAAAAAATAAACAAATAAAATTGTTTAAAATAGCAATGCGGAAAAACTGAAACTTCTCCCCCTCTAAATTAAAAAAAAAACCTTGGATTTTGGGTGTTTTTTTTTTTTTTTTTTTCGCTTTTAAAATGTTAAGTTTTTTTAAACATTTTGTTCAAAATCGTTTTAATTCCTTTACTACTTGTTGAAAACAGAGTACTTTCAACATATTTTAGCGCTTTGATGTCAACTGTAATGCATACTAGCGTTTTGCTGTAGTCGCAAAACTGAAACTTCTCCCCCTCTAAATTAAAAAAAAAAAAAAACCTTGGATTTTGGGTGGTTTTTTTTTCGCTTTTAAAATGTTAAGTTTTTTTAAACATTTTGTTCAAAATCGTTTTAATTCGTTTACTACTTGTTGAAAACAGAGTACTTTCAACATATTTTAGCGCTTTGATGTCCATGCGTACTAGCGTTTTGCTGTAGTCGCGCAGCCATCTTTTAGCATCCGCTTTTGGTTTACAATACTTCTTTTCATTTTCTTTTTAGTATATAACACAAAACATATTGAGGAAAATGCAAAGCAAAATTTCAGTATAAATATAATTAACTTGTTGCATCGATCGGCATACCATATAACGCATAATAAAAAAAATCAACATCCGCCGATCATAGGCCAATGCCAATAATCTTGTTTTTTTCCTTTCTCATATTAAATTTAATATGAGAAAGGAAAAAAAAATTTTAATGTAATCACCTTAAGGTGATTACATTAAAATTTCACTTTTTCTTTTCCAGAAAGTAATAGTTAATTTTCAAAAATTCATAACTTTTTGCACATTTTGTGTTACTTTCAAATGTTTACATTGATATAAACATCCAATTTTGTTTTTGGAAGTTCACGTCTACTTCCATCGTGCAAACGACCAAATATGGCGACTAAGTAAAAAAATCTCAATGTCCTCCAAGTGAAACGATACCTCTGGGGGTGCTAGCACCAGGTAGCTATTAGCTCCTGGACTAGTTCTAAATTCTCATTAACTGTTCGATCCGGTGATGGTGCTGCCATCTATCGGTACATAAAATAATGGAGGCAAGGCACTTAGTATGCAGTCCTCGACATAAATACAGTTGCAGTCAGTTGTGACTAGGAATCGGAAGTAAAAAAATTTAAGATAATAAGTCGATTTTTCAATTTGTAGCATAAAAGTAGTTATAAATATTTAATAATCCTTAAAAAGCTAAACTTAAAAAAAAAAGTCAGTATTTAGCACATAAGCGTCTGAATCAATTAGAATAAAAAAAATTTCTGAAGATTAAATTTTGCATTTTTCCATAAAATAATTACGAATTATACGGAAAAAAGGGCACATTTTGTGTTGTTTTCAATAGTTTCATTGCAATAAAAAGCCAATGCTGTTTTCGGGAGCTTATGCACTTGTGTATTTCCATCTTGGGAATGACCAAATATGGCGGTTACGCCCAAAAATAAGAAATATTTTTTTGAATTCGTCACATGAAGACAATTAAAAAATAATAAATCTTTATGAAACTACGATGGGGTCATTTCCAAAATTTTAAAAGTATTTTTTTCTGAAACAGCATGCTTAAAAACATAGGATCGATCCTTTTTTAAATAATTTAAGTTTAATATTTTTAAAAAATTACTTAAATCATTGCTTACATTTCTTGCCGATGACATCACAAATGATGAAATGTGCACAGTGTTGCCGTTCACAGAGCAAAATATTTAATTCGCATCTTTACTCACGTGTATTGGAAACGTTATGGTTGATAGCAAAGCGTAGAGCGCAATTTTAATTCGCTTTTTGATTATCATAACGTGGAAACGCGATGCGCCAAAGAGCATCATTTGTGTCGTCATCAAACCACGCCTTGTTTGAAAAATCGAACATTTAAAAAAATTAATTTTCAAATAATTTGGGAAAATGAAAGAACTTTCTGGGTCCATGTTTTATTTATTCATTTATTTATTTATTTTTGCTTATTCTACCAATTTCATGACTGAAAGTACTACTTTTGACTGAGGGAAACAACCCCATTCAGTTGAAATAAAGGTTTTAGCACATTTGCGTCCAAGACAATGAGGATAAGATTAAGTAACAAAAATTTTCATTTCTCAAGAAAATTACTTAAGATAATTTAAAAAAATAATAATTTGCTGACTACTTTGTGTTGCTTTCATTGGTTTGCAATTAAAGCAACTACTGGCATTAATTGCATTTTAGACAACCAACCACTCCTCAATCCCAGCATAAATGATTAGTAAATTGATGCAATATTTTTTATTTACTTAGTGGACTACATGGTACATGGATGATCAGCACATATCAGTAAATGAACCTGAAGAAAAACAATTAACGTCGAGGAATACGATTAAACATTTAATCCCATGACAATTCCCACTAGTAAGAAAAGTGGTTTTTCTTGAAATTTTTTACATGTTTTTTTAATTGTACCGTCCTAACTTCCATTCAAAACTTTAGTTACAACTATACATTATAAGAGAACACTTCATGGGATGCTATTAATTGTACCGTCCTAACTTCCATTCAAAACTTTAGTTACAACTATACATTATAAGAGAACACTTCATGGGATGCTATTAATTGTACCGTCCTAACTTCCATTCAAAACTTTAGTTACAACTATACATTATAAGAGAACACTTCATGGGATGCTATAAATTAGTTCCAGCAATAAGATTAAAAATATCTACTTATTTATTCTAATTTTGTACATATTAGTGCTCGAGTGGTCAACTACTGGCAGGCGATCGACCACTGGCGAATCACCCTATTAGAAACGGATTTCGAAAGGTGTGAAAAATCGGGTTTGACGCGTAAATGCGTAAAAAGTAGCTAAGATGAAATTTTGCACCTAATCTATAGAATTTAATAAATATGCATGATCTAAAATCCAAAATTCATGTCCAACTGGACATGAATTCATGAACTGGACACGAATGGTCAGTTTCCAATGGAAACTTTAAATGGCTTTTGAGCATTTTTAGCAGAAAATCATGACCTTTCATGACTATTTTCGATCATAGTCGAAATCCATGACTTTTCAGGTGCGCCGACACCCTATTTGTATTAGGAACGGCAAATTTCGAATTGACGTCAATGTCAATGGAATGGAACTTTGGTTCAGAACATGCACATTCTATGCATATTTTCTGCTGCTCATGTTGAAAAAAGAATATGATAATTACGAAAATAGTAATTAGTGAATAACAGTATTTAGTGCTTCCAGGATCATGGCTAAAAATATATTGATACCAATTTTACTAAATAAACAAAAGTGTAAATCCTCTAAACGTTCTGCGCTGAAAACCAAACCATTTCTATTCCCATTAAACTACAAATGCAACTTACCGAAAGTAAGGTTGAAGACTGAATTCCAAAACTGTAGGAGCTCCAAAATAAAAGCTTTTTGCCTCTTTGTTGCCTAACTTCAAAGAATTCAGTTAGAATATAGAACTTAGAATTTTCAAAAATGAAGTTCGAAGTCCGAATTCCTGATGTTTTCTGGGATAGCATTTAATTTCTCATCGATGACGTAAGAATTTATCGCCAACTTGTTGAGATAGAATTTTAAGCAGGGTTGCCACGTTGAATCAGTTTCGGACAGTTTGGCTCTTTTTAATCACATTTGGTTGGGGGGGGGGGGAAATAGCATTGGTTCAATGCTCAAAAGTTGTTTGACAACTTTTACATTGCATCGAGTCGTGATTTTCAACCTGGGTTCCGTTAGCCCGTAGTGGTCCGCCTCTCAATTTTCATGTGGATCGCGAAACGTTTGTAAAAATTAATCTGAAAGGTTTTTTTATCGTTGTAATTAAATTTATTAAAGAAAACTTCTGTTGGGTAATCACGAATTGCTAATTACGCTCACTTGAACAAAGTTGATATTGCTTTGATTTTTTCAGATTATAATGACGGTGATTGTTTTTAATAATTTTTCGAGGGCAAAATTTTCGTTGTCATATTTACAAATCGCCTGCGTTTAGATTTTATTCAGGAGAAGACTCAAGTGGACTTTACATTAAAAGAGGGGGGGGGGGTCTTGTGTAAAATTACGTTTTTTCAGGAAAAAACACCCATGTAGATGAACACCAAAACTTTAGTTGAATACAAAATTTCAATATTACTAATTCCCATCCTCATATAAATACTAGCCGATGATCGAGTAACCCGCGTCTTTCAACAATGAAACTCGCCCCACATCATGGTAATTTGATAAAATGTTTTGGTAATGTTTAACATGCAGGGAAAAGGCTTTATTGTGACAAGCTGAACTCAATCCGGTAACTTAACTCTTTTAGTGGCAAGACTGTGTCATTTCAGGGGAATAAGGAAACGAAAACAATGGAGTAGTTTCCAAAAATTTTAAAGTATTTTTTTTTCTGGAAGAGCATGTTTAAAAACAAAGGACCTGACGATTTTTTTTAAATAATTTGCTTAAGTTTCATATTTAAAAAAAAATACTTAAATCGGTGCGCTTTCATTGTTTACCTTTTGTGCCGATGGCATCGCAAATGATGAAATGCTATTCAGTGTTGCCATTCACAGAGCTAAATATTTAATTCGCATCTTTACTCACGTGTATTGGCAACGTTGTGGTTAATAACAAGCGTAGAGCGCAATATTTAATTCGCTTCTTGATCATCATAACGTGGAAACGCTAGAAAGATGCGTCAAAATGCATCATTTGTGACGTCATCAAGACCACGCCTTGTTTGAAAAATCGGACATTTAAAAAAAATTAATTAAAAAATAACTGCTGGGGAAAATGAAAGATTTTTCTGAGCCCATGTTATTATTTTTGCTTATTCCATCAATTTCGGTAACTAAAAGTAGTACTTTTGACTGAAGGAAATAACCCCATTAACACTATCTACTGGTGTTAGGAGTAATTCATTGGTGTTAGGGTTAAAATTTCAACTATGAAAATATCACCAAACAGGCAATTGCTTCGTTCAAATGTGGAAGAGTAGAAGCAATTTTCACCCGTCACATACCTTGCAGGCGACTTTATAGTTATTTAAGATTGATAAGAAAAATACACAACGTTATACGCTGTAAATAATCTTTATAACAAGTGAATTTGTAGATGTGGCTATAAAATCTATTACCTTTGTTAGCGCATCCTAATCGACATTCTTTTTTTTTTTTTTTTTTTTGGATTTTGCTTCGTATTATCTATTTTAAAACATCACCAGTCCTAATTTGATGTGTTCAAATTTCTTGGCTATTTCCGTTCCATTTCATTTGTAGAAACAATAAGCATAACGAGTAGGGTCCACAATGGGGTTGTTTCCGAAAATTTAAGAGGATTTTTTTCTGAAAGAGCATGCTTAAAAACATAGCATTTGACAATTTTTAAATAGTTTGACAAAGTGAAATATTTAAAAAAAAATATTTTAATCGGTGCGCAGATTCAATTTCCTTTTTAGCCTACTTTCCCAGTAAAAGTCAGAAAAAGAAGAAAAAAGCATGAAAGAAGGCTTAATGCATCTTGAGAAAATATTGAGAAATTAAAAATTTGAAAGTAGGGTATTGAGATGGGGAAAAATGTCTGTCGGTCTGTCTGTCTGTCTGTCTGTCGGTCTGTCGGTCTGTCTGTCGGTCTGTCTGTCTGTCCCCCCCTAATAACTTTTGAATGAATAGTCCGATTCGAACAAACTTTTTTTTGTTCGAAAGATCTCGGCGAGGACACCTCATTCCCATATTTCACTTTTTGATTTGAACTATTTTTTGTTCAATTTTGAACAGTTCAAAAAAACTTAACATTAGCGCCTACGGGGAAATTCAAAGCAATTCCGAACTGTGAGGCGAATTTGCTTCAAACAAAGCTTTGTAGGAAAAAGCTTTTGATAAAAAAACTTGTATATAAGATATCTTTTTGATTTGAACAATTTTCCGTTCAATTTTGAACAGTTCAAATCCCTTAACATTAGCGCCTACGGGGAAACTGAAAGTCAATGTAGATTTCGTACTTGAAGGCGGATTTACTTCAAACAAACTTTGTTGGAAATAGCTCTTGACGACCTACTCCCGACTCCGACTCCGAGAATTTAGGGGGACCTGACACCGACTCTGACTCCTGTTCCCGACAATTAATCGGACTCCGACTCCCCGACTTCGACTCTGACTTCGTAGCTTTGGCAAACATTTATACACGGAGGACAAATGACTGACTCCGATTCTTGGATATTCGACTCCGACTCTTTTATCCCAAAATGAGATTGACTCCGACTCCGACTCCGCTGCTGTGGTTTTAACTGTGAAATAATTATTGTTGATATGATTTGTTTTTATTTTCACGCTAAAGTTTTAATTTAGGTATTTGGTTTTCGGTGAATAAACTCGAAAAATATGCGCAGACGATTTTTCTTTTTTTTTTTTTTTTTTTTTTTTTGACAATGAAAATTATTTCTTTAAGTTGACATTTTATTGTTTTTTTTTTATTTTAGTAAGTGCATTAATTCGTTTAAAAAATTATTTTCGGCAACAGGGGAAAAAGAAACGATTTTTTTTATATGATGTATTTATTTTAATGAACTTATTATTATTTTTTCGTTTTAAAAGCTGTTAAAAAATTTTTTTAATGGAAAGAAGTGTATTAGCTGCTTTGTTTAAAAGATGCTGCTATTTTATTTGTTCGTTTTTTTGAAGAAAAGTAAGGAATATTTTATTCCTAGAAATCAGCTTAAAATATTAAAAAAAATATGTTTGAAAAAATTTGCGATTTTAGCTATTTTTGAGAATATTGATCAGGTACTAGAAAGTAGTATGGGTATACGGGAAAGTAGGCTCGTCTAGTTCTAGACGGAACTTCTTGTTTACGCTTCTGCAAGTGATGAAATACCATTCACTGATGCCATTAGAGCAGAGCGCTGTATTTAATTCGCTTCTGAATTATCATTACCTGAAAACGCGGTAGACAGCAAGCGTAAGTATTCAGTACGCCAGTTTAGTGAATGATGACTTAAAAAATGTTAAGGGGGTCCGGGACACAAAAATCGTCAAATTTTGCAATTTTTTTTTATAATTTGAAAAATTGCTCCGTTTCTTTTTGCTTAAGAAGACGTTTGAATCTTGTTTCTACCTTAAATAGAACGAAAGATATAGTTATTTTTGTTGCATGCATCTAACTAATGTGTACTTAGCTTTAAAACTTTAAACGCGTTTTTCTCCATGATGCAATTTTTCCCGATTTCTTGCATTCAAGCTCTTATAAGTCAGGAACCGATAGTGATAAAGTAATGAAACATGGAGCATATCTTTTTCAAGCAGTTTACTTTAATTTTTATTCGGCGAATTTGAAAAAAACGTTTACTGGAAAAATTATGATTTTTTTTTTAAAAAGTATCTTTGAATTTTTCGAAATTTTTCTTCAAATATTTTTTATTTTTTATTGAATCAATATTTTTAAAATCGCCGAATAAAAATTAAAGCTTAGATATTTGTGCATACTTTTTTGAAAAAAAATTGAAAATTGACCATTAATATTTTGAGTTATAGCAGTTTAAGGCAACCCATTTTTTTGAAAAAAAAAAACTAATTAAATTTAAATAAAAAAATATTTTTTTTCACATTTATGTTATGATTTTGCTTATTAAATAAATGATGAATCAGTGCAAAAAATTTCAAAACTCTAAAGTACATAATAAAATTTTTTTCAAAATGTGTCCCGGACCCCATTAAAAGGGTCAAAATGTAAAATAAAAACAAAAATATGTTTAATACATGAATTATTGATTTAATACAGAAGTTTTTGTAAAACACGAAGTATCAAAAAATAAACTAAAGAACGAAGTATCAAAATTATTCGTGCTAAAATATAGCTAAAGAAAATCTGACATTTCAAATTTTTTTCGGGGGGGGGGGGGGGGGCGGGGGTGTTGCCAAGTGTACTCCTAAGTAAATCATATCAAAAATATCCGCAGAAACAGCGTCCACCTACATGTAATTACAGGGTCCATTATGAAACTAATGAGCATTTACTGGCAAACTATATTTATTGATCGTAATTTGTTATTCTTCAAAATACATTCCTCCTGCATCAATGCACTTGCGAAGACGTGTTTGCCACCTCTGAAAGGCACCCTGAAACTCCACAACGGGAATGCCTCTCAGGAACGTTGTAACATGGTGTTGGACGTTTTCCACGGTTTCCCAATGTTTTCCTTCGATCTCTCTCTTGAGTCGCAGAAACAAAAAGAAGTCACATGGAGCTAAGTCGGGACTGTAAGGTTATGAGGAATCACTGGGGTGTTTCTCCGGGCGAGGAAGCTCCCGACCCTCTTTGAACGCCTTGTGCCACTTCCCAGACTGTGATCTTGAAATGCAATCGTCCTTGAAGGCTTCTTGCAACATCTGGAAGGTTTCGGTTGCATTTTTTCCAAGCCTCACGCACAACTTTATGGCGTATAGTTGTTCAAGCGAATGCTCCATCACGTTATGTTACAAAAGTTGAAAGCACATTTCAAGTGGAGACACGTATCTCCATTCACACTGCTCGAACTGAACTGACGACCGGATGCATTGAAAGGGCATATCCCCCACCACATTTCCCAGCCGGTTTTACCGTGCATCTATCGTCACGTCACAATAACATTATGCTCATTACTTTCATAATGGACCATGTACATGGACTTTTCATAAGAAAGGGAAAGGATAACTGTCCCCATCCTCCCAATATCTGATGGGCGTGGATGGAAATTACTAATGTCTTGCTGGGGCTTTGAAAAGGGAGGGGAAGGTGGGTCTGACTTTGGAAAAGGAGAGGTAAATGTACTTACATGGAAGTTGGCGTGGTTTCTGCTGCTTTTTGGTATAATTTGCATCTCTACATAGTATAAAATGAAGTCTCCAAAAAGCGTCTGTGTGTTTGAACTAGTGTTGCGACATCGACGGCAAAACATCGATGTTTCAGAACATCGATGTTGGAAATTAAAACATCGATGGTATTGATACATCGACCAAAAAACATCGATGTTTCCAAACATCGATTTTTTTGTCAATATTTAACACACATTTTTTAATATACTACACTACAAACTTACATAGATGATAATCTCTAACAAATGTTTCTTAATGGATCAGGGAATTCTTTTGGCATTGCGTCTAATTTAAGCAATTCAAAAGAATACGAACCCCACGAATATATTGAAACTACTGAACCGCAAATCATGAATACAATTTAATAGGAATAATTTCGCAAAATCTTAGTACTAATAAGACAAAAAACGATAATAAGACATGCAACAATTAATATAACCTAGTTTAATCTGGGAAAAAATATATCATAGCACTTACAGTCAGTTGTATGATGAGAAAGAGTTGTGCAAATTATATTAAAAGTACAAAATTAATTCTGACAATTATTATTAAGAGCAAGAAATATGTTTTGTACTGTTAGTGCTATATAATTAAACACAAATTGTGAGTAATTGAGGGACGGCTTGTAGGGGGTAGACGCAGTGGCGGATACAAGTGGGGGGGGGGGTCATAACCCCCCCCCTCAACACGCCACAGTATTTGAATGTTTGCTCGAAAAAATAAAAAACTTGACCCCCTCCTCCCATGAAAATATGCGACAATACTTTGTAATCTGTTTAAGGTTCATTGCGTTTGAGTACTGAAAATGACTGCTTGAAAAAAAAAAAAAAAAAAACCGAACCGAATCCATAATAAGAAAGAGTATATAGTTCTCGATTTTTTTTGGGGGGGGGTATTAACAGTCACTTTTCTATTTATAACATATGCATTTAAAATATTTAGACAGTAAAAATAGGTTTTATTGAGACAGTTAGTCTGCGGCGCTGGGTTCAAGAGCCAGTATAATGAAAAGTAACAAAGATGTGTCTGACGACCGTTTGCTTTTTATAAGCAACAAATTTAATCAACGATAGTTTTTGTAAACCATATCCAAAGCTTCAGGCATCGCTTCAATCGATAAAACATTTGAGTGTGTAAATGCTTTTTTTAATGTAAAGTCTTTATTGATAAGAATTTCTTTCGGTTGTAATTTTTAGATAGTTCAGTTTTTAGTCGTGCTGAGTTTATTTTTAAATGTGCCGTAAATAGTTTATTAGTTTAAATCAGTGTTTAGGATTTATTATCGTAAAAGAAATATAAAATTTGAGTGTCGTGTTTGTGCAAACCTCATTATATATAGGTTCTCGAAGGAGTGCCCACCTAGGCAGTGGCGGATACAAGGGGAGGGTCAAAGGAGTCATGACCCCCCCCCCCTAAAACGTCGACAATATTATCCGTTCGTAATGTATTCAAACACTTTATGGATAAAATATAAATGATTTCAGTTTTTGAATTATTTTTAAAAGTAAATACTTGAAATACTGCTTCTTTTAATTATTTATAAAGTTTATTCGTGAGATTTTTGTCCTATTAGGTGCCATATTTCTGACCGATGTGGTATTTTTTAGACACCTAAGCAGTTTCAGAAATTTTTCATACCAAAAACTATAAGTTTATTTATGGAGGAGTTGGAGGGTCACTCTTGAGCATGAATCCCCTAAAATGTTAGTCTGTATCCGCCCCTGGGTAGACGATAAGTAACCCCCAATATTTGGTGATTGAGCGCATTTCTCTTTTCGCAGACTATTCCACTAGGCAGAGAAAAAACTCTTTCCGATGAAACAAAAGTCGCCGTCACTATCAAATACTTCGACACAACTTTTAACAGTTCTGAATTTTTACAGTTATAATATTCACCGTAGTAATATATAGGATTCTACTTTAGTTTAAGAATTGGAGCCATAGAATTGACTGTAAGTTCTGGCAACAGACTACCAGTGTCGAGTTCTTCCAATAGCCTTTACCTCTTCCTCACCCTCCAGTTATCTTTTACCATCTTGTAGTGATCATCCCAAAAATCATCCTTCACACAGAAAAATCGATCTTTTTAAATGTGCGCAAATAAGTAAAATTTTTGGAGCAATTCCATAAGTAAACTTAATTGCCTAGCGAGAAAATTGGAGCAAATTTTACTATAATATTCAATTATAATACAAAAACATTAACATCGAAAAAACATCGAAACCAAAACATCGATGTTCCGAAAACATCGAAACCAAAACATCGATGTTTCCAAAACATCGACATCAGTGTCGCACCCCTAGTTTGAACTCGTAAACCTAAAAAATTACCCAGCCGATTTCGCTGAAAATTTCACAGTTTGTTCCTGTAAGTCCTGAAAAGGTTTGCAGACCAGTTCGAAAAAAACTCGATGAATAGTTCTTTTTTTATTCCAGTTTAGGCCCAATATTCACATAAGTTCCTGAATATGGGGGTAAAAAAAATGCTTGCACGTATTAATATTATATATCGTTGGAAAGAGTAGAATTTTCCGCGTTCTGCGCAATTTGTTTCAATGTTCTAACTTAATTACGGCGGAAGTTATTTACGTTTTTTATTTACGTTTTTAGCTCGAATTTGTTTAGGCTTAGCTGAAATGTAGGCACTACTTTCTTCATTAAATCTATCAATAAAAAGTGAAGGAATTGTCCCACAGTTTTTTTTTTTTTTTTTTTTTTTTTTTTTGACACCATTGGAAGAAACGACATTTTTTATTTGAGATTTATTTCGACCTTTGATCGAAAAACTAAGTTTCTATCTTCAAAGGAAAAAAAAGTTACAAGCGTTTTTAAATCAAATTCGAAAATTCTCATCTTTATTCAAGTTGTTAACCATTTTATTTTCGCGTTTTCACGGTTACGCTTTTTGAATCCTTTGTTTCTTTCCTTATTTTGAATTTAATTTCTTAAATTTATTTTATTTTGTGTTTCCATGGTTACGCTTTTAAAATCCATCTTTCGCATTTTAATTTCTTAAAACTATTTTAATTCGCAACTTCACTGAACTATAGGGGGCGCTGCAGCCACTGTCTAATGGCGGATGAAAAAGGTAAAACAAACAAATGCCGTAACTGATAGTTTGCTTTGACGCTTAGTAAATGGCAGAAATTATTCATTGTGTTTGTGGGAGGCTTTCTTTTCGAGTCTTCTGAAATTACATTACACCACAAACTGTCTAAAGCCTGTAATTTACCCCAAAGACAACACGTGGAATGGAATGTTTTACCTTTTCCTTTAGTATTGTTAATCACCGCAAAGTAGCGTATTCGAGCTCTGGAGTTGCGAATATCTGTCGTCCATGTTTGGAAGAGAAATTTTGCATGGTGTTTTTTTTTTCTTCTTTTAATTAAGCCTGATGGTTGAATATATGCCACTTGACACAATTTTTATTTTCAAAGTAGGCAAGTTTAGTATGTATCCCTATACCGTTTACCATCGTAACCGTGTAATGTTTCGTAAAAAAAAATTAAGTGCTTGACTTACCTCTGGGGGTGCTAGTACCAGGTAGCTATTAGCTCTTGGACTAGTTCTAAATTCTCATTAACTGTTCGATCCGGTGATCAGGGACGTAGCCAAGGGGGGGGGTCCAGGGGGTCCGGACCCCCCCCCCTTCCTGATAGGTCACTGTCCCCCTGCACTTACATAAACAGAATTTTAAAAAAAAAAATTTTATAAAAAATTCTTTTGTCATAAATATTTTCATTAAGCGACAACTTTCTCACGTTCAGTTTTGTTCAAAACAACAGACCCTCTGGGAGTGGGGGGGGGGGGAGAGGAGCGACAGAAGTCTACAACCCGTGGTACGCGTCGCAGACCTGCCCAAAGGAGACATTTAGTCCCCTGCCTCGCAAGAAAATCGCCAGCAGCTATCCGAAAAAGGAGACATTATAGTAGTGCCCGTCCCCGCAAGGAAATCGCCGGCAGCTCGTAAGCAAACATTTATTGTTAACGAAAGCTTGATGAGAGTCATCAATGATGAAAATGTCGGAGACAGGAAATTTGTAGGAATGTTTTTGCGGGAAGGTCATACAAAGAGGAAAGCAACAGTAGGGTCAGCCGCCCTTGTAATGTAGCACCGTCTTTTTAGAAGGTGCCTAAGGCTCCTAGAGTCGTGGATAGTGCAAAACTCTGTTAGGTCGCACATTCACTTTCTCTATCACTGCCATTGGTATGGGTCGGTTGCACGGAAAATTAAAGGGAAAAACCAGGAGCACAATCATAAACACATAAGAAAAAATTAGCCAACCCCCACTGGGTAAGTTGTATTGCAGTTTTTTTTAAATGTGTTTTTTTTTCTTTTTTTTTTAACAATAGGAGCAATTTTATGCATTCTCTCATTTATGCGTTTCTCATTTATTTAAAAATTTATTCAGACAGAAATAGCATCGAATATCATTTCATTTTTTAACCAATCAATTCAATTTATTTCATTTATAATTTTCATTCGTAACAATGATGAATTACTTATATCATTGTGTCCCGGAAGCTCACAACTTTTAGCATTCATCTAATACTCTAAACCTAGTTATTTTACTAACAATACGGAAATATAAAAATTTTAAATTTCTACCCTTTTTCTTTGGAGGTAATATTTGCCCTATTTGTGATAAT
The DNA here is from genome assembly GCF_026930045.1 of Uloborus diversus. Taxonomy (NCBI): domain Eukaryota; kingdom Metazoa; phylum Arthropoda; class Arachnida; order Araneae; family Uloboridae; genus Uloborus; species Uloborus diversus. Next base: position 65,159,257 of record NC_072737.1, on the reverse strand, counting down.
ATGGCAGCACTAAAATTAGATCCCAAATTAGATATACTGTAAAAAGCTAATCATCCTTCGGTGACAAATATAAAAGGTTTATAGGTAGTTTGAAGCCTCAATTAGCAAACATTTTGCTCTAAGTCATCAGATGTTGTAATCTAAAGGTTTAAAAGAAGATAAATCTCTTGTAAAAACTCTAAGAAAAGTTGTAAATGCCTTTCTACAACATGGTTGTAGATTGTCTTTCTACAACCATGAAACTAATGTCTGGAAATTTGTTCTGAATATTAGTTCATTTTCATCACAAGGTAACAGATTTTTTTTTCTTTCACTCTTTCTGAGCAAAAATGTACCGAAAAGAACTAGAATTTTTGCGAATGTTTTATCTCTTGTGTTTTTATATATGATTTATAAAAAAGGAAAAAAAGATTATGTATCTGGAGGTAGTAAAAAAAAAGATGCATAAATAAAGGTTAATACTAATATAACAAAATTGATTTCAGTGATATCAAAGTTTAAAAAAACAAAGAAATTGAATTAAAAAAAAGTCTGGATGTGTTTGATTTTTTTAGTTTTAAGTTTGGAATGATTAACACATGTGTAAAGATGTATAAGTTTAAAGATACATATATAATTCACAATGAAATTATTTTAAATTATTATTTTAAAATACTAACTGAATTGTGTTCACGAGGTCAAAAGGAAAAGTTATTAATTAGTTTAACTGAAAATATGTATTTTCTTCTATCTTCTAGTTCCATTTTTCGAATAAAAGCTATGTAATATGCATATGCTTCATTTAGCAAATTTTTTGATAGCTATTTACTGACTTCTTTGTATTTAAGAATTATTTAATAAGTATCTGTACATTCATGGTTAAAAAGCACAGTAGACTCCGAATGCAAGAATAATAGTTGTTGTTCTTATCCTCATATATGTAATAGCCGATAATCGAGTAATGCTCTTGACCTCATCAACAATGAAACTCGCTACACGCCATGATAATTAGATAACATGTTTTGGTAATATTTAAAATGCAGGGAAAGGCTTTATTGTAACAAGGCTGAACTGGATCCAGTAACTAAACTGTTTTACTGGTGAGACTGTCATTTCAGGGCACTAAAGAAGCGAAAAAGTGGTCAACAATGAACGTTATCTACTGAAGCTTAGGGCTAATCCACTGGAGTTAGGGTTTAAAATATCAACTATCAAAATGTCACCAAACAGGCAATTTCTTCGTTCAAATGTGGAATCAATTTTCATCTTGACGGGCGATTTTCTAGTTGTTATATAATTTCAAAATATCAATTTAAATCATATCTGGATTTTTAATTTACAACTTTTCTTAGAGTTTTTACAAGAGATTTGTCTTCTTTTAAACATTTAGATTATAACATTTGAAGACTTAGAGCAAAATGTTTGCTAATTGAGTCTTCAAACTACCTATAAACCTTTTATATTTGTCACCGAAATATGATTAGCTTTTTACACTATATCTAATTTTGGTGCTGCCGTATTATCACAAATAGGGCAAAGATTATCTCCTAAAGGATCGAACTCGGATGACTACCGCCAAATGTAGAAATTAAAAATTTTTATATTTCCATATTGTTAGTAAAATAACTAGGTTTAGAGTGTCAAATTTTGTTGTGATGATTCGGTACTGTTACTATCGGTCATTTTCCTACAGTTGTTGTTTAAATTGAAATTTTAAATTTAGAATGGAACATTTTGCACAGAAGTTGTTTTGAATCAACTTAATAAACTAAATCAAATCCATAGTTCCGTTCATTTGTTTTCCTGAAGAGGGGTTAAGACTATACATAAAAATACTATGTATATACAATGTGTTCGTAAGTGTATTTATTCATTTTCCTAAGTTCTAAAAGTAATACTTCCTCTTATCACCCTTAAATGACTCTGCATGCGAAACTCCTAAAATAGAAAATGTCCAAGAAAAATGTTTATTATCTTTGACGGCCTAAAAAATAGTATTTATAAACAAATTATCATTCAAATTTTCTTCAAAAGTTTGACAAAGAAATTTTATTGTTTAACTTAATTCATCGTAAATACCATAACTGATCCTTAGATATCTATTTTAGCAATACATCACAAGAAAATACTTATTAACGAGCAACGATACTTTCTATGTATTTTATGTGTTTGAACAGCTTTAATAATGTTTTCCTAAGCTTTTATATGAAAATACTATAAAAAAAGATGAAGATTAGAAGTATCATTCCATTTCTTATCGTTGAATGAATTCTAAAAATTTAAATGAATTAAGAAACATTTCGAGCTTTTCTTTAATGAGCCTTGGCGATATTTTCGTCCATAGAAGCATTAAATGCAGTCCAAAATCCAATTCGAAACAGTCAGGAGTGGGGAATTATGGAGCATTTATTGAGTTAGACAGTTGATAATGTATTCAGTAAGTTACCGCCCTATAGCCAGGGCTAAGGCAGAAATACATGAAATACACCGCCAGCTCAGTCAATTGACTGAGCTGGCGGTGTACTTCATGTAGTTAAAATAAATATGAGCTTTTTTTTTTTGAAAGCAAATATATTGCAAAGCTTTAATTATCATACTTATATTACATCATTACTTAATTAATCTAATTATCACATTTATTAATTGTAGTTTTGATTGGAACAGTATCAATTTATACAATTATCAGTTAATGCTTCTGATTTAGCATACTTCCATTTTTAAAGTTCGTGCAACCTTGGACCCCCCCCCTTAACAAAATCCTAGCTACGTGCCTGCGGTGATGGTGCTGCCATCTATCGGTATATAAAATAATGGAGGCAAGGCACTTAGTATGCAGTCCTCGACATAAATACAGTTGTAGTCAGTTGTGACTCTTGAATAGAATAGAATAGAAGTGCTTGACTAGAAGAAGGAGAAATTTGATTTCCAGTTATTGGGTAAACGTGTTGTTTTACTGCTTCGTAGCTTATATCGGTTTACATTACATTAGGTTACATCGGCTCAAACGTTTGAAAGACATTTTCTCAATTTTGTGATTATCTCATTTTTCTGGTTGTATAAATAAGGTACAAAGGTGCCCCCAATAAAATGCCTACCGCAGGCTCCATTCTGTAATAATCGGTCTCTGCCGATAATCGAGTTAGCACTAGAATTACGAAAAGTGTCATTTCGACCCCAAGAAAACTTTTTTTGCTGACTGTTTCTCTATATTTTCCAAAAAAGCTTCATCTTTCCTTGATTTTTCCTAAATCATTAAAATTTAGTATTATCTAAAAGACACTTTAATATGTTACGTAAAAAAAAGTTGAGTAAATTTAGGGCATTCCCTCATGTTCAAACAAGCATCTGAAATAGAGGAAAAAATAAAAATTTCGGAAATTTTAGATTTTTTAAAGTACAATTTCATCAAGGAATTCAGAAACAGGTACTAAATTCGAGCAGATAGTTAGTTATGGATAATTTTTCATTCCGAATCCTATTTGCTGTTATTTTTTCATTAAAAGAGCTAGAAAAGTGATTCAAAAACTGAAGAAAATTGGCAAGTTTTCAATCTTTGTTAATATCTCAGATTCAATAAAAGCTCCGAATAAATTTTACTTTCCTCTTTCCTAATGGAGATTTGTTTATGGAATGTGGAAATATCTATTTTTTAAGTAACGTTTATAACTTACGGAGTTATTTAGTCGCAAACTGTCTGCCATGAATTCTGAAAATGTACTAATTTCAATAACAAAGCAAAAAACAGTTTTTAAACTTCCATACTTTGCATACCCTCATATATATGCATGATTTAAGTTAATAGAAATTTTCATTGAAATCTGTGACATGTCAGCTGCAGCTGATTTGCTCATTTCGCATGGAATGACCCAGGAATTAAAATTTTTCCTTTTTGGTCATTTTTCCGCAATCTGTTGAGAAGTTTTACAGATTTTTTTTTTTGTTCAAACCTGAATGGTGTATACGCGTCACATGACATTCCTTTTATTTTCGAGAAAGATCGTTCAAGCTGGGCGACGCAGCTAGTTTAAAGTAGAAATAAACTTAATATAAACTGCAGAAATTCTATGTGAAATAATAGTAGGAAATATTTTAGTTTAAATATTAAAAAAAAAATAAATATCCTACTACCTAAACCCAAAAATAATTTTTCACTTACAAAAAGTACTACAATTTGAGTATCAATTTTTGAAAATTGTTTCAGGAGTAACTTTTTCCTGAGAGCGAAAGATCGTATATATTGCTACGTAGTTACCAGGTAGGTAGCGCTAAAACCAGAGTTAATATTCCACCAATTCACTTTGCGCCACATTCTTCTATCTGAAATGTGCCAGCATTTTGTTCAGCATGACTGGTTCACTTGTATACACTGACATAAAATGCTTTACCCAGAGGACTTAAAAAGACTAAAACACTTTTTAAACATTTAACATAAAAACACAAAATTTTAATAAATTTTGCATACAGAAGTACAGAAAATGCGTCACACAGTTTATATTCATAGAATGATCATACATCTAACGCCCTAGAAGGTCAAATCAGACTTCGCTACAGGTCCGTCATTTCGGAAAGTCCCGGAGGAGGGGTCTATTGCCTCCTTGACACCTCTGAATGACAGGGGTTTGAAAAGATAATGTTTTTACAAAAAGAAAAAGTTGGCTGGGTCTTTGTTAATTTCAGATAAACCTTGCATCATGTATACATTCTTTGCCCCCCCCCCCCTGGAAGAATTCGTTAAAACGACTGAGCTGGTGCCTGGCGCGAAGTTGAAATTCGTCTGAATTATCTCAGAACTATGAAACGTAAACTCAGAACTATACACGTAGAAGTGTATTAACGCTTTAAAAAGAACGTTTTGAAATCAGGATCAAAATTTAAAACGAGCTGACGTGTGCATCACATAACTTCCTTTTACGCCAACTTAAAGATAATAGTGCCTTGGAGTAAGCAAGGAAACACTAGAAATATTTTCACTCCTAGTTTCTTGCGAACCGATTCAAAAAAAAAAAAAAAAATTACACAGATTTATTTCCTAATTATTAGCAGTTTTAATGTAATTCAATGGTTAATTCTCTAAATATCGCCAATAGTGGCCAAATAAAAAAACAGATTTTGAATAAAAAACGTCAAATTTGTAGCCAAGTTGGCGACAAATCTTGGTGACCAAAAGTCTGGCGATATATCGCCAAGTGTCCGCCAAATTTTAACATTACTTAAGTTTGCATCGAAATTAACAATGATTTCCCCCAAGAAGGTGTAAAAGATCCCATTCGAAGCATCCGAATGTAACCAAAAAAGGAGGTGCACAATTAGACGAAGTCTACTTACCAAATTTCAACTTTCTACGACATACTGTTTTTTAGTTATGCGCGATACATACGCACATACATACGTACATATGGACGTAACAAGAAAGCTCGTTGTAATTAATTCGAGGATCGTAAAAGTGGATATTTCGAGCGTCTATACGTTCTTAGGTACATATGCACGTGTGGTCGAGACGAAAAAAAAAAAACTCATTATTCATTGGGGGGTGGAAAAATAGAAATTAAGACCAATTTTTAAGTGAAAAGTATTTTGCGAATACAATACTTCCTTTTTACTTCCTTTTACAAAAAAGGAAGTATTGTATTCGCGAAAAAATTTTCACCCAAAAATCGGCCTTAATTTCCATTTTGCTCTCCCCCAAATGAGTGTTGAGTTTTTTAAAAATCCGACCACACGTGGATATGTACCTAGGAACGTACAGACACCCGAAATATCCATTTTGACGATCCCCGAGTTAATTACGACGAGTTTTCTCGTGACGTCTGTATGTACGTATGTATGTGCGTATGTGTGTATGTATGTCGCATAACTCAAGAACGGAATGTCCTAGAAAGTTGAAATTTGGTACGTAGACTCCTAGTGGGGTCTAGTTGTGCACCTTCTTTTTTGGTTGCATTCGTATGCTCCAAAGGGGGTCTTTTGCCCCTTTTTGGGGGGAATCATTGTTGGTTTCGATGTAAACTCACGTGGTGTTATAATTTGGCGGACACTTGGCCATATATCGCCAGTCTTTTGGTCGCCAAGTTTTGTCTCTAACTTGGCCACAAATTTGGGGATTTAAATTTGTTTTTTTTTTAAATTGGGTTTTAATTTGGCCACTGTTGGTGATATTTAGAGAGTAAACTATTGAATCATATTAAAACTGAAAAAAATAAGAAAATGACATTAAAGTGGAGTAAAAGGAAGTCATGTGATGCACAAATCAGTTCTTTTGTAAAAGGAAGTAAAAAAAAGAGACAAGATATATATATTCTTTATCAGTACGCAACTTGTAAACACACTAGTTTGATGACGAGCATTTTCGGGAAGGCTATTTTTTACGCATAAAGTAATAATAAAAGGTTCATTTTTATTTAGTTTTTTGCGCCCTTTATTATTTAAAAGCGTTATGGAATCAAAGATTCCAAAAAAGTCAAAAATATTTTTTTTCTTTTTTATGCTCAACAAATAAAAGTTATTCAAATTTCGAAATTTAATAAGGTCAATCAAACCTACTTGAGCAAGGAAAAATTTCGTAGCTTAGCATGAGATAGTAAAAAATCTATCTCAGAACAATGTCTCCCATAGAACGCATGTGCAGAAGACTTTCCACGAATGCATGATAATATGACTTTTCCGTGCAACAGACAATAATAAAACTCTATTTAAAAGACGCATTTTTGTCCAAAAGAAAAAAGTATTTAAAAAAAAGTCCTGCCCTATTTATTGATCTCACGCGAAATCATGTCCAGAACTTTTTCTCCTCGTCTTCAAGAAAAGACAGCTTATTTGAACTCCTAAGAGTATCACGAAAAACTTGAAGATGAAAGATTTTCGATAAAAGGACATTCACTGAACCGAGGCGTATCACTGAAGCCACTCGAAAATGCATTCACTTATCAATAAATTGTCTGCAAGTTTTCTTTTCTGCTTTCTATATTTTGTAGAGCAACTATGCTCGATTTTATGACAATTCTATCATGTCTATAAATGTATTTTTTTTTTTCGCCTGTCTACCAATATTTGTGTGAATCAGAAACGAATATGTGCATAGAAGGTTCAAAAATACAGTAAGAAAAAAAATATAAGTAAATAAATCCCCAGATTACAGAAAAAGCCTCCAAACAAAAGCAAGAATTTCATTTGTTCATAGTCTAGAAAAAATATGGCAATATATCTTTCCTCTCTGTGATTTTATCTACATTAATTAAAACTGAGCTCGCGACAGACGATAAATTTCCGATTTAATATTAATGTTTCTTTGCTTAAAAATTATTATAACTTTTCTCCGGGCGGTTTTACAGTCCTTGGTTGTTTTGTACAGTACCCCTTGCAGCAAGTCTTTGACAAAAACGAAACAGATCCAAATATTGCAAAATTTCGCAAAGCTGAAGTGCTATGACCTAATCAAAATGTATAATAGCTCTCGAAATAATCGTCACATATATAATAGCGAATTAACTCATCGAATAACGCTCTGACGTTATCAACAAAGAAACTCACGCCGTAGCATGATAATTTGATAATATGTTTTGGTAATGTTTGACATGCAAGGAAATTCTTTATTTTGACAAGGCTGAACTGGATCCGGTATCTTAATAGTTGCACTGTAATTTTAGGAGAATGAAGAAACGAAGAATTGGTCAAAATGTAACCCTATCTACTGGAGTTTAGGGCTAATCCACTGGAGTTAGGGTTAAAATTTCAACTATAAAAATGTCACCAAACAGGCAATTATTTCGTTCAAATGTGAAAGCTATTTTCACCCGTCATATCTTGACGGGCAAATAAAGGAATATTTGCCTTCTTCTGTAACGATATACCGTGTAACGATACGTGTCGATGTCTAGAGGAACTCGCTTACTCATTTTTAAGACAAAATTACATGGAAAAAATAAGCAGATACATCAGTTTACTTTTAAGTACGTAATTTTTAACTGTGCATGTGATATACTTTAAGGCTTTTAAGTAAAACTAGAGAGGGATAGAGAAAGAAATAAAATGATAATTAATGGTATAGATCCGACTTTGATAGACTGAAAAGTATGCTTACTTAATGATGAATTTCTTGTTATTTTTATCACGTAAATTTTAAGCCAGCTTCCTCATAGAACCACCGCAGTAAGATAGAAATTTAAAAAGTAAATGTCATACACACAAGTGTTTCTGAGACTATATTCTTTGGTTTTTGAAATGTCTCTTGAAGACTACAAATTCCCTCTTGCAACTAAATGTGTTTTGAATATTTTACACAGCATTTTTACTTTTCTCTCTGAGTTTCTAAATATACCCCGCTGTTTATCAGAGTTACTGAATGCTCGTCCTTTAGGAGATGGTTTTAATGAGTTCGTTTCAACGAAAGAGACTAAGCATTTTAATCATGTTTATTTCTCATGAATAATTTCGCCGATACTTGAAACAGCTTTTATCATAAAATATTAAAACTATGAGCAAAGTAAATTTTTTTCGTATACTATAAAAAAGCAACATCTTGCGCGTTCGGTTAATTAAAGTGATTTTATGTAGCACTGGAGAAAATATTACTCTGTAGACGTTTAGTGCAACAACGTGCTATTTCACATAACGTTAGTCGGATTTACTGCAAAAGTTTGAACAAAAGAACGAAATAAATAAATAAAGCTTTAGAAAACAAGAAAAAAAGTGCTAGTGTAACTGCTTTGCTAAAAAAATGAAATAATTTTATCAATTTTGAAAATTTTAAAAACAAAATGAAAGTAAAGTTATAAAATGGAGGATAACTGTAGGTCGATTTTTTTTCGGTCAATCTGTGCCTCCCTGCCTTCCATCCCCTTAATAAAATTTTAGAAGATAGTTTTCATTAAAAAATGTAATTTTAGGGGGATTTTTTGAGCCATTGATAAGTTTATCATTAAAGCTAAGAGAAGCTCAAATTTTTTCCATCAGTAGGATAAAATTGCGTTTGAAAATCGAATAAAATCTGAAAGACTTAGTTTTTTCCTCAGAAATACAATAATGATAAGAATAATGTGGAAAACGCCCAAGAACTGAACTGAACTGAGTAGTTAAGTTTAAATAAATTAGCCGGACTCGCGCACCTCGTAGCAGTTCTTATAGCAGTATGTAATATTCAAAATTCTTGAGATTTTATTTTCGAGAGAGTTCGTTGCCGATATCTTCATTATGTTGTGTTTATTAATTAACAAGTTTTTATTTGCAACTAACATTGTAGTTTATTGTGCTGTAATTAAATTTTTCTAAGTTAAAAAAGTTCAAGTGTTTGTGTCACAATTTCTACACGAAGGAATATCTGAAGACTTCAGTACAAATGATTTCATTGCCCCGCGACTTTTGGAAGCGTTGAAGAAGTTAAATAGATGGTAAGAGTTTTTAAATTTAGAAACTTACTTTGACGCGCAACATGGCATCCCTGCCGGGACTGCAGTGAAGTTATTTGATTTGTATTTAAAAGTTAAGAACTTTGTTGAAATGTCTAAAACAAATGAAGATATTCAACCTAAAATGTCAAAAAGTGTAGAAAATTTATGTAAAAAGCGAGCTGTAATGCGAGCTGCTGTAACAAAAGCAGTAAATAAGCTAGAAACAGAATTGGCAAAGAGTGAGGTGGATGCAAACATCGTGGAAGAACTTGTAGAAATATTAACTTTAAAATTTGAAATGCTAAGCGCTGTAGATAGCGAACTAGAAGCTAATTTTGAACCGAACGAACTCGAAAAAGAAATTGAAACTTCGGAAGAATATCGCGAGAAAGTGACTGTTTGGAAGTTTCGAGCTACTAAACGAATTAATGAAATGCGTCAGAATTCGTTGGAAGTCAGTCGCATCAGCGAAAATCAAAATAGAAGCTTTGAAACAAGCAGCAACAGTACTATACGAGTTAAACTTCCGAAATTGACTATCGCGAAGTTTTACGGAGATGTGAGCCAATGGTTAACATTCTGGAACAGTTTTGAATCTGCGATACATAAAAATGAACTTTTGAATAATGTTGACAAATTCAACTACCTAAAGGCATATTTAGGTGGAACTGCCATGAACACAGTTGAAGGATTTCCAATTACAGCTGAAAATTATGATAACGCGATAAGAGCATTGAAGGACCGATATGCTGAAACTGACTTATTAATTAGTGCTCATATGAATAATATCATCAATATGCAACCTCTTAGAGACTCTAATGATGTTCGTGCATTTCGAAGATTTTATGACAACTGTACAACGCAAATACGGTGTTTAGAAGCATTAGGTTTGTCATCGGAAAATTACACTAGTGTATTATGCCCCCTGCTATTAAAAATCCTTCCTGCGGATTTAGTTTTAGAATATAGCAAATTAGAAAGTAATAGCCATTCAAATCTGACAAACTTACTTGATTTTCTGTCAAAATCTTTGATGTCGCGAGAAAGAGCAATGCATATTATGTCAGTTAACATAAATCAAATTTCCCCCAACGAGACTTTCGCGCCACATAGGCAAAACACTGTCGAAAACCGTGTTAGAAATGATTCAAGGAAGAATAGGAAACAAATCGCTACCGCGTCTGAACTGATTTCTACCGATGAGATAGAAAATCCCAGAAAAATTAAATGCGTATTTTGCGATTCATTTACCCATTTCAGTTCTGAATGTGAATCTGCCAGTAATTTATCGCTAGAAGAACGGAAAAATATCCTGATGAAAAAGGGAGCGTGTTTCAAGTGTTTAGAAATTAGGAAGCATATTTCTCGGTTTTGTAAAGCAAACGTAAATTGTAAGCATTGTAAGGGAAAACATTCTTCTTTAATGTGTTTTACTAAATATAAGCAGAAACTTAACGTAGATAAGAATGTCCCTCCTGAAAATTCCGTCCTCTCAAACCAATCTTCGTCGAATGAAGTTTATTTGCAAACTTTAATTGTGCGTATTCGAAATCAAGGTTTAGAACATTTACTGCGTGTAATTGTCGATTCAGGGTCACAAAAAAGTTACATTTCGGAATTTGCTGCAAATAAAATGGGGTTAAAGAGTTCGGGAACTGAAATTGTTAAGCATGGGCTTTTTGGAGGGATAGAAACTACAGAACAGCATAATCGTTATTCTGTGCTCTTGAGTAGTCTTGATCGGAAGCATAGTTTTCAAGTTGAAGTAATGGATCAGAAGAAAATTTGCGCTTTTATTCCGAAGGCTAAGACAGGTCAGTGTATTAAAAATTTGAAGAGGGCTGGTATATTTTTGAGTGATATATCGTCCATGGGGAAAACATGTTTGTATGAAGAAAATAATAATGAAATACACCTGTTGTTAGGAGCGGATATAGCGGATAAATTATACACGAATGGAATCAGACATTTTTCGAACGGTTTAGTTGCTGTTAAAACTAAGTTGGGATGGACACTCATGGGAAAAGACTCAAATAAAGCTAACGTAGATAATTCACTATTACTGTTATCTCTTCATGTTAATGACGCTAAAATAAATGATTTGTGGAATTTAGATTCTTTGGAAATTCTTGATCCAAGTGAGAAAATAAATAAAAAAGAAGCCCAAGAATTGGCGTTAAAGCATTTTAGAGATACAATAGGAAGGCAAGAGGATGGGAGATATATTGTTTCTTTACCGTGGGTAAAAGATCCTCATTTGCTAAATGATCATAAAAATTTGGCAGAAAAACGTTTGAAAAATACGGTAAAAAATCTTAAATATACAAGAAACTTAGGGGACTACGAAAATGTCTTTTGTGAATGGGAAACAGAGGGAATAATAGAAAAAATTCCAATTTCAGAAAATAAAACTGAAACTGCTTCTCATTATCTCCCACACAGAGCAGTAGTTAAGGAAAGTTCGACTACTAGAATTCGTCCAGTTTTTGACGGATCCGCTCATTTACCAGGAGGTTTATCTCTTAATGATTGCATCGAGAAAGGGCCTAATTTGATAGAATTGATCCCTACCATCTTGAACCGTTTCAGGATTGGAAAGTTTGGGGTGGTTGCTGATATTCGTCGAGCTTTTTTACAGATAGCTTTGCAATCAGCCGATAGGGATTTTTTGCGTTTTTTGTGGTGGGCAGAGGGCAATCCAGAAAAGACACTAATTTATCGCCACGCTCGTGTCGTTTTTGGCGTAAGTTGCAGCCCTTTTCTTCTGGCCGGTACACTTGCTTACCATCTCGATCAAGCCCCAGATGAACTTAAAGAAACTGCGCAAAAACTTAGAGATTCTCTTTATGTGGATAATTGTGTGGCTAGCGTAGACAGCGTAGCAGAATTAGAAAATTTCCGTGAACATTTTTGTAGGCTTTTATCATCCGCAAAATTTGATCTTAGAGGTTGGCAGAGTAATGCATTAATTCCTGAAATCGCTAACTTGGAAAAAAGTGAACCGGTGTCGGTTTTAGGACTTTTGTGGAACACCGCTGAAGACACGCTGTCGTGCGATGTCAGAAAAATAACAATAGATGGACCAATCACAAAAAGAACTATTTTGTCCGTTACACATCAAATTTTCGATCCGATTGGTTTTACTTGCCCAATAACTTTGATACCCAAAATAATTTTACAAGAATGTTGGAAAATCAAAGCTTCGTGGGATTCTCGGCTTCCCGATGAATTAGTGAAGCGTTTCGAAAAGTGGAAAAATGAGATTGCAAAATTGTAGTCTAAAAATATCCCGACGTTTATCCAAATTGCCATTTACTCTTAAAGACATAACTTTACACATTTTTTGTGATGCTTGCAAGACATCTTATGCTACGTGCATATATTTTAGAGTGGAACAGGTTGGATCCCCAGTAACTTGTCATTTGATTGCCGCTAGAGCTAGAGTTGCTCCTTTAAAAAAGATTACGATTTCTCGTCTTGAACTTTTAGCTTGTTCGATTGGAGCTAGATTAGCAAACACCATCATATGCGACTTACGTCTCGAAGCCGTAAAAACTGTCTTTTGGTCAGATTCTATGGATGTGCTATTTTGGATAAAAAAGGAAGGCCCGTGGGCAACATTCGTAGAAAATCGTGTTCAAGAAATCAGAAGACTGACAAAAATTGAACAGTGGAGATTCGTACCAGGAGTAATGAACGTAGCTGACATTCCGTCCCGAGGATGTACCTTAGGAAAGCTATTGCGTACGGAATGGCTGTGCGGACCGGACTGGTTGAAGAGATCTGCCGAATATTGGCCGAAAGACGAATTTCTGCCTGCCATGGAAGTAGTGAACGCAGAAAAGAAGAAAGTTATAATCACAGCTACTAACTCCGAAGATAAGGGAAAATACTACTACAGATATTCTTCTTACGTTAAACTACTACGAATCACCGCGTGGATTTACAGATTTGTAGAAAATTGTAAAAAATCCAAAAAAGATAGACGATTTGGTGTTCTTGACAGTAAAGAGCTTCAAAAGGCTGAACAAGTAATTTTAAAGCAAATTCAATCAGAAGCTTTTGGAAGAAATCCTGACGCAAGATTAAGATCGATCAATACAATCGTAGGCGACGATGCCTTGATTCGAGTGAAAACGAAGATATTTTTTAGAGATGATGACATGCATTTTCGGCTTCCAGTTGTACTTCCCTCCGAACACCCGGTTGTCCTTAGTCTCATTCGGTGGAAACATAAAGAGTTAGGACATTGTGGCGTACAACTGCTTATGTCAGCGCTTCGAGAAAAGTACTGGATTTTGAAGAGCCGGAAAACCATTAAGAAGGCAATCAAGTCCTGTATTGTGTGTCGAAGATTCAACTCTAAACCGCCCGAAGTTCAGGAAAGTGTTTTACCGGAAAATCGTGTAAAAGATGCATCAGTTTTCGAAATTCTAGGAATAGATCTAGCAGGACCCTTGATCCTCAAAGATAACTCAAAAGTTTGGATTTTGATTTTCACCTGTGCTGTTTTTAGAGCTGTTCATGTTGAGATGTTGGCTTCAGTGTCTACAGATAACTTTCTTTTGGGGTTGAGGAGATTCATCGCGAGAAGAGGCAGACCGTCAATTATCTATTCCGATAACGGAAAGAACTTCGTTGGCGCAAAAAACCAATTAAGCAAGATTGATTGGAAAAAGATTCAAGATGAAACTACTGCTTCTTCTATTGCTTGGATTTTTATCCCCCCTTCTGCTCCCTGGTGGGGAGGATTTTCGGAAAGGTTAGTAGGAGTTTTGAAGAGAATTTTAAGAAAAGTTTTGGGTCAAACATCGTTGGATTATGAAGAGATGTTAACAGTCCTCTGCGACTGTGAGAGTATCATAAATTCGCGACCGTTGACTTACGTTAGTGATGACGTTCAAGATCTTACCCCGATTACACCTTCTATGTTTTTGCAAGAGATTAGAGAAATCGGTGTTCCAGACTTAGATGTGCTGGATCATCAGAAATTAAATAAACGTCACGCGTATACACAGAAAATACGAAAAGATCTCCGTTCGAGATTTCGAGTGGAATATCTCGGACACTTGCGACAACCTGTGACTAATAGAAATACTTCTCCAGTTCTAAAAGTTGGTGACTTAGTTATCGTGTGGACAGATAACTGTAAAAGAATTGACTGGCCACTCGGAAGAGTTCTAGAAGTGTTCACAAGTAAGGATGGATGTGTGCGAGTTGCTAAAGTCAAGACAAAAACGGGTGTCTTCATTCGTCCTGTTAAAAAGTTGTGTTCTCTGGAGCTGGGAGCGGTGTCATCTTGTGAGCTTCAAAAGTTAAAACCCCCTCCTGTGACTGTTCTTGAGGATTTGTGTTGCACCACCACCACCAGTTCATCACCTAGCCTGACAGCATTGAAGTTGAGTTCCGGAGTCCCGAGCCCTGAACTCAAGGTGGGGAGTGTGGAAAACGCCCAAGAACTGAACTGAACTGAGTAGTTAAGTTTAAATAAATTAGCCGGACTCGCGCACCTCGTAGCAGTTCTTATAGCAGTATGTAATATTCAAAATTCTTGAGATTTTATTTTCGAGAGAGTTCGTTGCCGATATCTTCATTATGTTGTGTTTATTAATTAACAAGTTTTTATTTGCAACTAACATTGTAGTTTATTGTGCTGTAATTAAATTTTTCTAAGTTAAAAAAGTTCAAGTGTTTGTGTCACAATTTCTACACGAAGGAATATCTGAAGACTTCAGTACAAATGATTTCATTGCCCCGCGACTTTTGGAAGCGTTGAAGAAGTTAAATAGATGGTAAGAGTTTTTAAATTTAGAAACTTACTTTGACGCGCAACAAATAATTACTGTTATCATTATAAAAATAACCACTTCTGCTCAAAAAATAAGCAACAAATGTGAAAAGACGTGGTACCTGGGCTGCGGAGTCGGAGGAAAAACGACAGACTCTGATTCCGACTGCGACTCCGGGAATTTTAGAGCATTTTTCGCCGACTCAGACTAATTTCCCTTTAAAACAGTCTGGGTCTGACTGTGACTCAGCAAGCACTGGCACAGTTGCGGACAACAATAACCAACTCCGACTCCGAAACATGATACTTCAAACCTTCAACTCCCGACTCCAACTCCGATTCCTTTATCTTAAAATCTGTTCAACTCAGATTCTTCGCTTCCAACTCCGGGGCCCAGCGTGGTACACAGTATACATGCAAAACACACAAATTACATATATAAGGTAATGGCTGCAAAACCGATTGT
This sequence comes from Uloborus diversus, assembly GCF_026930045.1. NCBI lineage: Eukaryota > Metazoa > Arthropoda > Arachnida > Araneae > Uloboridae > Uloborus > Uloborus diversus. The sequence goes on along the minus strand of NC_072737.1, from coordinate 65,143,641 downwards.
GACAAAATTTGCATAAAACGTAATCCCGTGATCCCATTACAAAGTATAAAGAAGGGCTTATCAGACCTATGATTCAGCCCGCTACTAGCAACAATTCCGTAGAATCTGAGGTATCCAAGATGTAGAAGAACCCATTCACAAGAAGATATTCACTGGAGGGCAAGGGCTGTCGGTATGTTTCAAGCTGAAGCAAAACGATCTGCTGTCGCGAGATAGCTGAATGTGCATCGTAATTCCCTCCATAAGTTCAGTACTTCAGAATCAGACTGAATTAAGTCCAAAAATTGCTATTTTCCCGTTTATTAGAGCATTGTATGTAAAATCCTATTCCGTATCGAGTCATGTGAACATAATTGTAAAAGCAAAAATCTTAATAATTATTTACCTTTGTAATTATATTAAAGTATTTTATTTGTGATTGTTGTTCAAAATATTTTGATGTTTATCCGAAAAAGAAATTAGCTGAACTCTGTAAAACTTCTCATGTGGTTTCTCCTGATAATGTACCCGTTGTTAATAAGAATGTTGTTGTTAACTTTCTAGTGTTCCATTAAGCAATTCTCAAATTGAAGCTCTAAAATGTAATGATTATTTTGTTGTGAGTGTTAAACCTGCTTTTTCAAAGCTTATTGCTCCTGTTGAGAAAAGTTTTTAATTTAGTGCCTTAACTTCCTCTCAAAGAGATTCCGTTCGGCATCTTATAACTTCTAATATTGACTTTAATTCGAAAATTTCTAAACCTGTATTCGCTAATACTGTTAGCCTTTCGGTTAAAAATGTAATTTCTGATTCTGATCTGGTTGTTACCAAAGCTGACAAGGGTAGCCAAACTGTTGTGCTTGGCAAATCATTTTATGTTGATAAAATTAATGATTTGATTTCTGATATTCCTTTCAGGCCGATTTTTTCCAATATTGGTACGGCTTCGTATTCTCCTCTTAGGAGTCACAATTTATTTATTATTAAAAATTCTGTTCCTTTTGTTAAGAAAATTCATTTGTTCCAAATAATTCTTTTATGACTTCTTTTGATGTTAACTCTTTATTTACGAACGTTCCAGTCTAGGGTTCATTGTTATGCATTCGTCGAAAACTTTCTGAATTTCATTTCACCTATACGGAAATTGAGGATTTAATTTTCCTTACTCGTACCTGTCTTAAACGATGTTCTTTTGTTTTTAATGTGAAATTTTATATTATGTTAAATGGTCTGGCTATGGGAAACCCACTTAGCCCCCTTCTTAGTGATATTTACGTGCATTATTTTGAGGTTAAGCTGTTCCAAAAACTGCAGTTTTCAAGTTTATATTCGGTATGTTGATGATTGTTTTGTTCTAATGAACCAGAATCAGTTTGAGAGTGGTAAGGGTTTATCTATTTTAAACTCCATTGATCTTCATATTAAATTTTCTTGTGAGAAAGAACTGAATAATTGCATTTCATTTCTTGATGAACTTGTTTCTCGTACTGAAATTGGTTTTGAAACTACTGTTTATCGCAAACCTTTTGCTGTTTCTGTGCCTCCTCATAGACTATCGTCTCATCCTCCAAATCAAAAATATTCTGTTTTCAATTCTTTTGTTTATCGCGCTATTAATATTTGTTCTTCATCGGAACTTCTTAATGTGGAACTTAATTATCTTAAAGCTGTAGCAATTGATAGAGACTATCCTCCAACTTTGATTGATTCCATTTATAAAAAAAACTTTAAAATAAATCCCAAACTAATGTTCTTAACCGAACCTTCATCAGAAAGAATTTGGTTGTTTTTCCATTCTTTCCATCTGTATCAGGTTGCTAAGATTCTAAAATGTTTCCAATTCCAGGTGGTGTTCTCTCAAACTTTCATTCTTTTCTCTTAAAGATCCTATTCACCCTTTTAATTGTTGTGGAATTTATAAAATTAATTGTAGCTGTAAACTTGCCTATATTGGACAGACTCGGCGTGCTTTAAAATTTCGCTTGGAAGAGCATCAAAATTATGTGAAAAAACAACAATTAAATAAGTTTAGTATTAAGATAAATAAATACCTTTGTGCTGAACTGTAAAGTAAGACAAAACAACGTTAGAAGTTTAGTATTGCTCAACATTGTTGGGATTCGAATCACTCTTTTGATTTTAATCCTTATCAGATTATCCAAAAATGCCCCAATTCATCAGATCTTGACTTTTGAGAATCTTTCCATATTTTGAGGAACAGTTCTAACTTAGTTAATGATCTTAAAGCAGTTTCGTATTTTTCCAAATGTCTGGCTCCCATATCTTTAACACTGTCCTTCCCCATCCATTTGTTTCTATTTTGCATAATTTTTTATTTATATTTTTCCATTCATTTTTATCCATCTTGCTTGGTTTATTTTTAACCTTTTTGTCAATGGTTGACCCCCCCCCCGGCCCCTTTTCTTCTATTTATCTTTATTTTTTCCTTTTCCGCATTTTTTTTTTTTTTTTTTGGTTTATTTAATTTCCTGCTGTTTTTTTTCTTCCATTCATCTTTTCATTTCTTGCGATTCACGGTTATTGACATTTTATATTTGTTTCAGCTTTTGCTTAATCTTTGTCCAATTCAATTCTTTCTTTGGGCTTGACTGTGCCTGTGAAAGAGCTCCTGCCCTTTGTTCGCATTCTTATTGGTTCTTTATTGGTTTATAATTTTCTTATGGGTGTTTGGTTAATCTGCTATTTTTATCTTTTAAGCTGTTTGCTTATCTAGCTCTTGGCTTTTTTCGGATGTCTTTTCATCCCTAAGCTCATTACTTTTTGCATTCAAAAAGGCGCTCCTTGTAACGCCAAAACACGTGTCTGCAGTAATCTGCAATTTGTGCTTTTTTGACGATGTTGTTTCTTACTTTACATACGTTTTAGTCATTCGTTGCATTGAATAAAAAACATTGTTTGATAAAATTAAGAAAATTAAATCAACAATCTACTTAAAATCCAAAACGAAAGATGAAGGGGAATGAGGGGCAAAATGAAATGGCGAAATATTTTCTCTTTAGCGCCACCTATCTTGTAATATTTTAACTATGTGGTAACACCAATAGTCTATGCCAGTCAAGAAAAAAAATACCTCTGAAAACCAAAGAATATGATAATACTACAATAGATCTTCAAAAATTGATATGCATGTTGTAATATTTTGTTTTAAGTACAAAAAAAAATTGTTTGGTAGTATTAAATAATAAAGCTCTTGTTTTCAGCATTATAAATATTGATTAAAACCTATTAATATTCAGTACAGTATCTATTTACTTAATAATTAGCTGATTTGAATTGTAAATGCTTTTTACAATTAGGCATGCCCATGCAGGGCAAAGTGGATGAGGCGAAGTGAAATAATTCATTTTATTTACTTTTTCAGTCTTTTATCAAATCACTTATATATTCATTTATTAATTTGTTCATTTACATTCCCTCACATAATAATTCACTAATTTATTCATTCTTTTACTTATTTTTTTATTAATTCACAATTTTGTTCACTCATTTAATATATCTTTTCATTTATTCTTTCATTTCCTTTACATTAATTCATTCATTCTTTTGTTTACTCATTTATTTGATAAAAAAATATCTCTAATTATCGAATAGAAAACATTTCAGAAGAAAAAAATTTTATTTTTCACTTTGCCCCTTTGGAAAAAAACGGTGAAAATTTCCACCTTTTCTTTGGGGTACAAAGTTACTGCCAAAAATAAAAATAATGCTTCAATGCAAATTTTATTGTAAAAGATATTTTTCTTTCTTTATGTACCATAATTTTCAGAACAAATTTCCTATATAATTTTGAGAAAAGTAAGTTATCTCAACCATTTTACTTGACCCCACATTTCCCTACTACTTTCGAAACTTTTTTTTTCTTTTCTTTTTTTTTTATATATCACGAACTATGCGAGGCAGTGAGAAGCAAAGGTGATGCTATTGGCAAAATTCAAAATTTGGAGCTAACCAGTACAAATGGTATGTGAACTTCTCCTTTGTCTTGGGGCAAGAGATAGTACTTAGTAGCCCTAGTAGTTGCTGTTATGCAGTATAATTTTGAAAAAAAAAATCAATGAAAGCCTACCTAGGACGTTATCTATAAACATGTTTTACTCAAAAGTTGAAATTGTCCACTTACATCTCTTTGCTTTTCACTACCTCATATGATCATAATCAGTCTCTAGAGGTGTGCAACAAAAACACATCACGATTAAAATCTGGGCAAAAGATTTTTAAGAATAATCTTTTCTTCAAGGAATTTGGGTTAGAGTAAAGATTTATTTTCCGCTGAAGCTCTTGCTTCTTACTGGCTACCAGGGGGAAATACTGATTAAGAAGATCTAAGGAACGGGTAGGGAGCCCTCTTAACGAAGCATAAAAAGAGAAGCTCCACATTGCTTAACTATAAGCTTGATGAATCGGTAAGTTTTGGGCGAAAACATTTCGCAATTTTTATTTTTGTAAACTCTACTGAAGTTTTACTGAAGATTACTGAAACTATTTATTTCTCGAGCGAATTTTAGGAGAAATAAATGAAACTACGGAATATATGAATGAATTTAAAAAAAATTACTGACTCATCTTTCGGAAGTAAAAGGAACTTTTTATTCAATTTAAAAGATGTGAGCTTTAATTAAAAACAATTCCTACAAAGCACCGAAGTGGTTAGGAGCTCCTTTATGGAAGGTCACGAAAGGTCACTGTGACTTCTCAAAAATTTTCCTATTTGACAGATTTTGTTAGCAAAAATATATCATCATTCGGAGAAGTACAGTGTTCCATTCTTCAACATTATCATCATTAGGCCAAATTTGGAGTTCCTTTCGGCAAAACTTGAAGTTTCCTTCGTCAAAACTTGAACAATGAGTGTTTATACTTGGAGAAAAACAATAACAATATTCCTCATATATATATATATATATATATAACAGCCAAAATCACTGATCGAGTAACGCTCTGACGTCACCAACAATGAAACTTATGTCAAATCATGCGTGACGGCATTATTTCATTGTTAAAGCACTGAATATTCAGTAAGTTACTCATAATTTGATAATGTTGTTTGGTAATTTTTGCTGCTGATGATGATGATAATAGTGATAATGGTTATAGTAGTGATGATGATGATGATAAAGCTAAAAGTCTGTCTGGATCTCTGTGACGCGCATAGCGCCTAGACCATGCGACCGATTTTCATGAAATTTGGTATAAAATTAGTTTGAACCATGGGGGTGTGCACCTCGAAGCGATTTTTTTTAAATTCGATTTTGTTCTTTTTTTTATTTCAATTTTAAGAACATTTTCCGGAGCAATATTATCATAAGATGGACGAGTAAATTACGAAATTATCATGACGTGGTACCAGATCATGGGAATAGCGAATGAACATAAGTCAATTTGCAAGAAATTTATCATCCATTATTTGTAAATATACAGGCGAACCAAATGACCTTTTGATTTTCTACTACGGACAAAGCCGTGCGGGTACCACTAGTAATAAATAAGCAAATAGACATCGATGGGAGTAAGATGGCCATATCTGTTCCAGCCCTTTGATAAAGCAGAAAAAAATAATGGTTTGTTCCTGAAAAAAAATCGATTAGAGATAAAACATTCCTATGATCCTCCTTGTCAATGAATAGGTACCATTTCCATTGCACCCTCAAGTTGTTTGAAAGCATTAAGTGGTAGTAAGAAAAAATCTGCAGTTGAAAAAGGAAGTGCTGGATGTCGCCAAGTTCCCTGCAAATACAGTAGGGTGAATTCAAGAATATATTGACTTATATGGAAGTACCGTAAAATGCGGGGACATTGCTCCTCTAAGGATAACATTGCTCAAAAAGGTGAGAGTTTTTTTAGAGGTTTTCGAGGACTTCAGTGACGAAATGGTTGACAAGGTGGAATTTCTTTCAACTAGGTAGAAGATAACAGTAAACAGGTGGGCAAGTTGCCAATTCGAGACCAAAAAACTTTTACGCTTTTTATAGCAACGTTATTAATAGAGGAGCAATGTTCCCCTGTTTTACGGTATGAGTGATGTAGCCCATGGTTAGTTATGATGTGCTTTATTGGAGAGCTTTGGATTCGTGACAAAGAGACAAAGTTGATGATGTCGTATGTCCAGTGACCGGTGGGGGAATGGTCCCAGTATAAGAGCTCGCCAAATTATAATATCACTTGAGTTTGCATTGATATTAACGCTGATTTTCCTCCGAAAAAGGTGTAAAAAATCCCTTTTAGAACAAGCGAATACAACCAAAAATGGAAATATACAATTAGACCCCACTAGGAGTCTACATACCAAATTTCAGTTTTCTGCGACATACTGTTTTGGAGTCATGCGCGATACGTACATACATACGTACATACGCACATACAGATGTCACGAGAAAACTCGTGGTAATTCACTCGGGGATGGTCAAAATGGATATTTCGGGCGTCCATACGTTCCTAGGCATAAATATGCACGTGCGGTAGGGGCGAAAAAAAACACTCAACTTTCATTCGGGGATGAGTAAAATGGAAAACCAGGCCGAAATTGAGGGATTTTTTTTTTTTTTTTCGCGAAAACAACACTTCCTTTTCTACTCGTATGAAAAAGGAAGTAACAATAACTGATGATTGAAGTTACGGGGAAAGCAATCTGACAGTTCACACTGTACTTTCCATTTTTCTTGAAAAGCGCAGCAATAATAGCTTTAATTACTAACAGGATGGCATCCCACTGCTCTCTCATTAGAATGTCTGAGCATGTCCAGATAAAAATGCACCAGACGAGGGGATAGAATCCAGGAAAGCTGTCGAATAATCTTGATACTTAAGTTATGCTGTCGAATAATCTTGATACTTAAGTTACACAACTCGAATTTTTCCCCTTTTTGTTAGAAGGCAAAGTCTTAATTAAAAATCACTTGCTGTAACATTAAAAGTAAGTCGTGGAAAAATATGCATAAAACGGATTATTCGAAGCAAGGAGCAGCTGAGACAAAAAGGATTTTTTGTTAAACATAAATTTAAAAAAAAGTAATGCGTGTCTTTTATTTCATCAATAAAATAAAAATTAGTCACAATTTAGATGCCACTGTGAATTTATAATCTACGATAAAATACAAAAGCAAAACTAAAATGATAACAACAACAACAATAATAATAATAACTAAACTTGTCATAAAAATATAGCGTTGATTTTAATTAAATCTCCCAGATGTACATATTCATATAGGGTCTGCATATAGTTTTGAAAGCTTCTTTATACTTCCTTTTACATTGTAAAGAAAGTATTGTATTCGCAAAAAAAAAAAAAAAAAGCCCTCAAATTTCGGCTTAAATTTTCCCGAATGAGTAAGCGCCATCCTTCAGGGCCCGAATGATTGCAAGATCTTCTCGGTTTGGTTTGCCCTGAACGACGTACGTGTTTATTTAATTAGAAAACAAAAACATAATTACATGACAAAAACATATAGTGACACATGATCCTGGTTACAAATAAAATTCGTGACTACATATAAATTGAAATCAATGGTCAAATAGTACCAGTTCTATGATAAGGCGGGAAAAAGAAGTTGCTTATTTTAGAAAAGAAAGTTAATAAGCGAAAGAGCTTTCCTGTAGGCTTCTTTATCGATGAAGATGAAACGCTTTCATTGCGCTTTTAAATTACTTGAAATCACAACATGGAAATTTGAGGTAAATCTGCAGTGGAAGAAGAAGTGCTCAAAGTCTCCAAGTTCCCCACAAATGCAGTAGGGAGATTCAAGGAGGTTTCTTGTGTGGAGGTAAGAATGGGTAAGCCTATGTGAAGTGGTTATTTCGACCAGACCTTACGTGCATGTACACGTAAGAACGTATGGATATTCGAAACATCCATTTGGCGATCCCCGAGTTAATAACACAGACGTCACGAGTTTCCTCGTGACGTCTGTATTTACGTATGTATGTGTGTATGTACATATATCACATACCTCAAAAAGAGCATGTCGTGGAAAGTTGTGATTTGATATGTAGACTCTTCGTGGGGTCTAATTTTGCACCTCCCCTTTTGGTTGCATTCCGATGTTCTAAAAGAGGTCTTTCACACCTTTTTAGGGAAAATCAGTGTTAATTTAAATGCAAACTGGAGTGATGTTATAATTTAGAGAACACTTGGCAATATATCGCCAAGTTTGTGACAGAATTGGTGAAAAAACAATATTTCTCGAATCTGGTTCCAATTTGGCGCTATTGGCGGTATTTAGAGAGTTGAATCACGTTAAAATTGTTGATATTAGGGAAATTAATCTCTGTAAAACGCTCGTTTGCATCGACAAACTTAGAGTGAACATATTAAAAGTGTTTCTTAGCTTACTCCAAGGCACTTTTATCATTAAATTGGCATAAAAAGAAATCACGTGGAGCACACATCAGCTCGTTTCATCTGTTTTGAGAAGAGAAATGTTTTCATGAAAAGGCATGGCGTACTCGTTATTATGATGGTATCCCCTTTGGAAGAATTTTCAGGCAAAAATAATTAATAGTAAATGACAACAGACATCTGATTTCCCATGAGGAATGAAAATTAAGAACGTCCATCTGCATTCTGCATAAATAAATTTCAGAGTACGCTTATACTTCGACTGCTCTTTCTTTCCAGCTTTAACTAACTGAAAATACCGCATTTTCAGCAAATGCTTAAAAAAGATTATTCAATAATTTTGTTCCTGCATTCCCAACAAGAAAAAAAAAATCCTGTGGAAGAACCAAATTATGCAGGTTCAAGCAATTATTAAAAAGCTATCAATGCTAAATATAATCATAAACGAGTAACAGCTTATATCCCTTATTTACGAAGGGATTTTTATGGCAGTTGGCTAAATTGCACTGTTAATAGCTAATTGGCGTATTTAAGCAGCCGTAAGCCCCAGAATACGCCATTAATTGACAAAATTGACAGAAAAAAGTCCGACAAAAGGTTGTTCCATCAAAAAAAAAAGTATCTCTTGATCTTCTCATTTAATTACAGAAGTCATTATTTTTTCATATGACTTTCTATCTTCTAACGATTTATGTGATTTGGTTAGCTACTTCGAGCTTTGTTGTTGCTTCATTTCTTATTAATGCAATGTGAGATTTATATTTATTTTATACCGATTATTCAGTCGTATCTGTCGTAATAAGTAGCTTTTTGTAACATTTATTTTTTGTTCTTTCTCTCCATGAACTTTCGCAGTCCCTATCTAGAGTGTTGAATAAAGCATGTTTGGAATTCTTTTTTTTTTTTTTTTTGGGGGGGGGGGGAGCGGATTCTTTTATATACTGTGAAACCCCAATTTTATGTTTCTCAAGGGACAGGACTTAAAAAACGCAAAGTACGGGAAATACATATAAAGAAAAAAAAAAGCTTTTTTTGTAATTAGTCCCACTGTTTTCAGATTAATATACAGTAAAACCCCGATTTTCGTTTTTTTTTCTTTTCTCTTTGTGTCAAGGAACTTGACTTAAAAAACGCAAAATACAGGAAAATGTAAAATACGAACATAAAAAAAAGCCATTAATTGTCATAAAGATAACTCTTTCAAAAAGTATAATACGTATCTGCATTAAAAAAATGATTATTACTATACACACCATTTTACGATTATTTTAACACATTTTGTTGTGAATCATGCGTTAATGTTAAAAATAGCCCGTATTATTGGATTGTTTTCAGTCATTGAGTTCAAAGTAAATGCAATATCATCCAGGATTGAAAGACTGACAAGACGAAAGACAGTCTGCGGAATGCATTTCTGTTTTCATAATTAACTTTTAACAAAGTGGATAAGCATTAAAAAAGCACAAAAAGAAAAAAGATTATTTACTGGCGGTACCCGCACGGCTTTGCCAATAGTAGAAAATTAAAAGGTCATTTGTTTAGCCTGTATATATTTACAAATAATGGATGGCGAATTTCTCGCCAGTTTGCTATGTTAATTTGCTCGTCCATGTTATGATAATTGGCTCGGCAAAATTTTCTTAAAATTGGAATAGAAAAAGAACAAAATCGAATTTTAGAAAAAATCGCTTCGAGGTGCACACCTCCATGCTACAAACTAATTTTGTGCCAAATTTCAAGAAAATCGATCTTACGGTCTAGGCGCTATGAGCGTCACAGAGATCCGGGTAAAGATCCAGACAAAGAGACTTTCAGCTTTTTTGTTAGTAGAGATATTAGAACATTTTTCTATGTATTTTTATTTTCCAGTTAAAACGTAAAACGTGAGTAATTTCGTAAAAAGCAAACTTAATATACGGGTTAAATTAACATTATTACTATACGGGGACTGATAAAAACGTGAATTGCGTGGAAAACGTAGCTATGAAGGAAGTAAAATCGGGGGGTTTAGCTGTAACTATTTTTTCCTCTCGAAAGAACGGTACTGAGGAATGTTTCTTTAAAATTATTGCTATGAAAGAAAAACTTTGAAAAAAAAAATGTTTTATTTTTCTTGTGAATAACAGCATTTAAAAAATATAATAAGTACGCATTAATATTTTCCACTTTAGTTGAGGCAAATCTTCAATGAAAATGGCACAAGTGCATTTTTGAGTTATAAAGAGTAGACGAAAGTGAGGAAAACCCGTATAGGCGGGTCAAACCAACCCCTCTCTTTTTTTTGTGTAGTACGAGCTACTATCTGACCTAAAGATATAACCAAAGACCAATTATTAAGGTAAGTGCTTTAAAAAAGCAATTAAAGCTGTATTAAGTAACTGTTGACTATCTAGTAAAGGTGCGAAATTTTGTTGAAAAATGTCGTGACTTTACCTTCCCCAAAGCTTAATAATTTTAAGCTTTGGGTGAGGGTTTGTCTTATTTTCCCCTGAATACTTTAACGTTGCGCAATGTGAGACGAACTACGATATACTTTCTCAGAAAATTGAGTTTTCACATGTGATACTGTTAATTATGCTGGCTTTTATAATTATGTTTACAGTTCTTGCATTATTTATAGTTTTCATCAATGCTGATAATTTGCAACATGTGTTTATCCGTATCAATACAGTTAAAAGAAAATCATTAACCAAAATCTGAAATTTCAAAGTGCTGAGAAATGCGCAATGATTTTATCATTAAAGTCAAAAAATACTTCAAAAAAAGTGCAGTTCAGTGATTAAAGCAAATAAATAAAAGACAAATTGTGTTGTCTAAATACATCGAAAAAAATATGGATTAAAAAATAAAACAAGATTAAACCATTTTATTCTGGTATAGTTCTCGCGGGTATAGCAAGAGCTAATTTTTCTTTTTGAAACTACAAATCAAAATAGAGAAAAAGATACTCGAGGTGCAGCAAAATACAGTGACGGTAAAAAAAAATTGCATCACCCGCGCTGCAAAGGAGAGGAATATCATCCAGACTGCATTCAACACACAGTCAAGCATCCCTTATACCAGATGAGTTGGGGATGTATTTCTGGCGGGGGGGGGGGTGATGGGCTTCACTTTGTGCAAGGAACAGTAAACGCTCAGGTGTATATTGACATTTCGGAGGAGAAATTGCTTCCTACTATCCGGGATGCATATAAACAACCTTTACTCAGTTAGAGACCTTATTAGTTTTGGGACTCCTGATTGGTCAGTCGACGCAAATGTGTCAGCCATGTTTTTTCCCCATCCAACAGATTGAACTGATTTCGTTCCTCGAAAGTTATAAATTCACGTTTGAATGTTTTAAATTTCCCCTTCTCTTTGAATAATGACTAGAAGACAAGTTTTTTGTTTCGAAATGAAACAATAATTTGAGCGTGCAAAACAAGCTATACAGAAGATGGATGATGCTTTCACACGGTGACCAATCAGCAGTCTCTAAATTTTTACATGGTCTCTAGCAGAGTAAAGGTTGTTTATGTGCATCCGGCATAACTTTACTTCAGTTCCAAACGTCATTTTCCAGGATGATTCTGCTTCGTGCCATAGGGCAAAACTGGTAAGTAACAATTTAAAAACATTTATCCTGCCATTAGACTTAAATTGACATGGGGTTAAGTAAATAAGCAATTGCCTGATTGATGATATTTTGAGAGTTCAAATTTCAACCCTAACTCTAGTGGATTAACCCTAAACAACAGTAGATAGCGTTCATTGTTGACCACATTTTCGTTTCTTTATTCTCCTAAAATTAGTCTTACCAGTAAAACACTTAGGTTACAGGATCCAGTTAAGCCTTGTCAAAATAAAGCATTTCCCTGAATTTAAAACAATGTCAAAACATTTTATCAAATTGCAAATAACTGAATTTTTGGTGCTTCAACAATGGAATAATGTCGTCACGCATACTATGGTGCAAGTTTCATTGTCGTTGACGTCAGAGAGTTACTTAATAAGTGATTTTAACTATTATATGTATGAGGATTGCCGATTAACAATGACGTTCATAATTTAGTAATTTAACACTTTAAGGCAGTTACTTAAGCATTTCGTAAACAATTTTCTTCATCGACATGTATTTTTCTTGAGATTTATTAATCACTCATTTAATTGTTCCACAGACAATTGTACTTAAAAGCATATAAATGTACCCTCGACTATTGATCCTTTCTTCAGTGTATTCCAAAATTTACTGATTTGAAAAAATATTCAATGGACTGCCTGAATTTCCTAGAATCAAAAAATTCCAACCAAAAGATTAACACGAAAGCGTTTTGATTAGATAAAGTTTTTATTAAAGTCAACTAATTTTCAATTAAATGCTAACAGAAGTAAATTTTTTGATTTAAGTTCTTAAATCCTCTTAACTTCTGTAGTTGTAAGGATATGTTTAAGATAAAAACTTCTTTTAGTGATTTTAAATTTCTCTAAAAGATTTTAAGTACGTTTCAAAGGGATTTTAATGACTAAAAAAATCATTTCCAACTTTTCAAAAGTCTGATATTGGAGTTTTAAGAAGAATTTTAATCAATGAGGCTCTTTTCTTAACTTCAATGCAAAGATTTTCTCTTTTGTAATTAGGATATATTAGCAGAACGTTCAAGATATTTTATGAAAATGAGAAAGATTTACAATAAGAAAAATTATTTAGAACAGTGGTTACCAATCTTTTTAAGGCTACACCCCCCAAAAGCGTTTAGGCAAATAATAAATTTGTTATTACGTTTTTTTTCTTTAAATTTCGAAAATAAATCTGAATTTTAATCATTCAGAAAAAAAAAACACATGCTTCATTGCAATTTGTTTTAAAATCAAGTAGCAGACAATGAAACGGTTGATATTTTGTTATTGCTTAGTTAGAACAGTTTGATTTAATAGTAGGGGAATGGGGGGCAAAGTGAAACAGCGGGGCAAAGTGAAATGGTCAAATATTTACTCAGCTTTTAGCGCCACCTATCTAGTTATACTAAAGTTATGTAGCAACACATATAGCCTATCCCAGTCAAGAAAAAATACCTACGTAAATCGAAAAATATTATAATTGAAGCAATTTTCAAAAGTTGATACTCATATAATATTTTTTTGTAGGTCAAAAATTATTTTTGTTATTATCAAATGATCAACTTCTTGTTATTAACATTTTAAATATTGATTGGGGACCTATTAATATTCAGTGAAGTATTTATTTGTTTAATTTTGAGCTTATTTGTATTTTAAATTCTTTGTACAGTTAGTGAAGTGCATGCGGGGCAAAGTGGATGGGGCAAAGTGAAATAGTTCGTTTCATTTACTTATTCAATCTTCTGTTAAATCACTTACGTATTCATTTATTAATTATTTCAATTTCCATTCCTTCTTTTAATAATCCTATCAGTTATTCATTCATTTACGTATTTTCTTATTCATTCACTATTTTATTAACTGATTTATTTTTCTCATTTATTACCTTAAATATTTATTTATTTGTTCGCTGTTTCATTTATTCATTCATTCTTTCATTTACTCGTTTATTTGATCAAAAATATTTTTGTAAATCGAATAGAAAATTTGTTTATAAGAAAAATGTTTTATTATTTTATTTTTTTAAATTTTTATTTTTTTCACTTAGCTCCATGACAAAAAGAAGGTAAAAATTTCCACCTTTTTTTGGAGGTACGAGTTTACTGCCAAAAAAAAAATAAATAAATAAATAAAAATGAATATTTCAATGCAAGTTTCATTGTAAATTTATTGTTTTTTAAGCAATTTTATTGTACTTTTTCTGATTGTCGCGGAAAAATCTGAGGCCTGCTTTTGCTTATATCTCAGCATCTAGACTACTTAGAGACTTCGGGATTTCACTAAATGATTTGCTTAATCTTAAGGTACAACTTAACGCTGAAAAATTAAGATTATAAAATAAAATAATTATTTCGGTTAGGATGGAAAGCAGCATATTTCATGTAATTTTACCGTTAAATGATATAAAATATAAAACCCTTTGTTACAATATTCGTCGCCTTACAACAGTAATATTAATAGTAATCATAATGAAAATTTTGAATGATAGCTTCTCTGGAGCAAGCATGAAATGTATTCATTGCTCTAATAATCGATGACGTGCTAAGTAAAGAGACATATTAGGATCTTTATCACGAGTAACTTGTATGTTTTGAAATATAAATTAGTTTGGGAAACCTTTAGTATTTAAATGGTTTAAATTCCATTAGCAAACAAATACAGTCTAGAGAGGCACAAGGATTAATTTTTAGTGCCAACTGTTTAAAGTTTTAGATACGTATATAGATTTTTTTCCCTTTAAGTACGGAGTATTTGTATGAAAAATAAAGTGAAGTTTCGTGATAGTAACAGTATTATATTTCTGAAATACATTTACACTAAAAAGAATAAAATCACATAATTTTAAAATAAATAAATAAATAAATAAACCTAAGCACTTTTCATAATGCACTTAGAAGGACAAAATAACTTCTCTGGGTCAGAAAGGACAATATTCAAGTATTCCTGTAGTTTTCAATTATTGCAAGTTAATGACTCCACAAACGAGGAAAAGTGCGGCTCAAGTCATTTCAAACCAAACTTTGCCAGAAAAATATGCATGTTTCAACACTCAAATTTATGACAGAAAGTTAGATAATGATCAGAAGTTCTCTACCTTTTCCTCGTTGGTGGAGTCATTTTCTTGGAATGATTGAAAATACAGGAACACTTGAATATTGCCCTTTCTGACCCAGAAAATTAATTTTGTCCTTTTGAGTGCATTATGAAAGGTGTTTAATATATTTTAAAAAATTCTGTTATTCTGTATGTACCGTAATTTTCAGAACAAATTTCCAGCATGTTCATTTTGAAAAAAGTAAGTTGTCTCAACTATTTCTCTTTGTCCCACATTCCCCTACATGTTTCGGCCAGTGCACATCGCAAGTCAAGTTCCAAGTTTATTATCTATCAATCACTAATAATTCGGTAGATTTGATAGGAATGATTCTCAGTAATTTTGTAATATGACCGAACCAATCGGGGTACTTATTTTTCACCCTTGAGATATATCACTTTACAGTTTTGGGGTAATTACCCCTAGTTTGGATTAGAGACTACTTTTTTGAGAACATAATTGCTATTTTTATTTTTTCACTTAGATTACCTTAATGTGAATCTGGGGGCACGGCAGTGCCCCCGCCAAGACGAGCGCGAAGCAAACACTGCCGTACCATCCTTTACTGGAACCATTTCGCCGCATTTTCAGGCCCCTATTTGAGAACCTTCTGATGAGACCAGAACGCAGAAATTTTCGTCATCCAGTAAGCTATAATCATATACTTAAAATCCAAAATTTCAAGTCTGTAGGTCATTTAGTTCCGAAGTTAAGCGAAAGCAAAGTTTCGTATTTATGACACTCACTCACTCACTCACGATCATCAAAATAGAACTAGTACTTCCCATAAACTCAGAGAGGTGAAATTTGGTACAGAGTTAGGGTTTAATGGCCACATAAAGGGAAAACTATAAAAACTAGGATAATCCAAGATCTGGAGTGACCCTAATTAGAAAACACAAGAGCCCAACCAAACTATTAGAGATCGACTTACCGCCTTTACAAAAAATATTCAACTTGGTTGGCCGCTTCATTTGATGTCAAAAATCGAAAGTCTGAAGTATCTAATGAAGAACCTTCAGCTGGTCTCAGCTGTATTAGAGATATGGTAATGCCCCCTTCTACTATTGGTACATAAAAAAATCGACTGTCATTGCAAAAGTCCAGCGTAGTGGGACACATCTTCTAATTTAATTTAGCCTAACTTTAGTCTTCTCGAATATTACACAAATTAAATGTTTCTACAAAAAGAAATGAAATCCCACCAAAAACATTCTGTAAAAAACTAGCCAAGTCTCGATGGAGCTGTTTGTTTATCTCTAAAAAGTAATGAAATCTAGACAAAGTCATGACAAGTAGAAGGTTCCTTACTGCGATTTCTTTATTGTTATAGTTAATGTTGTGTGACTTGGCCGTTGAAGGGTACACAAGGGTATAAAACCAGGTGCTCCATGACACGATTGCACCAATCTGTCGCCAGAACCGCTACCCATTGACGATGGAAAATTGCCACTTGGAAAACGTGTAAACAAAATTGACTTGTACCCACTAACGTATAAAGAATGTTTAACGGCCAAGTCACACAACATTAACTATAATAATAAAGAAATCGCAGTAAGGAACCTTAGACTTGTCATGACTTTGTCTAGATTTCATTACTTTTTAGAGATATACAAACAGCTCCATCGAGACTTGGCTAGTTTTTTACAGAATGTTTTTGGTGGGATTAAATTTATTTCTTTAGACAAATAGGACACATCAAGGTCACAGCGAGAGGGTGCGGTAACCCCCCCCCCCACCAGATCCTTTGGTTTTAACACTATATCCAGGGGTGCCCACCTAGGGGGGTCATGACGCAGACTGCGTCATTGAAATTCTTAGGAGGGTGTTTTTAGGTATATTTTACTCTTTTTTTGGGGGGGGGACTTCCAATTCGGGGGTCAAGGTTTTGGGGGGTGCACCCTTGCTCTGAGGGGGACACCCTTGCTATATCTAATTCTAATCTGGCAGGTTATTTTTAGGTAAGGACGTTCCTCCCCCACATGCAGAAAGAATATTCTGGAAGTATTAGTGACATATATATCTTTATCTTTACTAATAATAAAGCTGAAAGTCTATGTGTCTGGATCTCTGTCTGTTACGCGCATAGCGCCTAGACCGTTCGGCTGAGTTTCATGAAATTTTGCACGAAACTTTGGGGCAAACTTCTCAGCATAGGGGTGAACACTTCGAAGCGAGTTTTTGAAAGTTCGATTTTGTTCATTTTCTAATCCAATTTCAAGAACATTTTACCGAGCAAAATCATAACTTAGACGAGCAAATTACCATAACGTGGACAAGCAAATTACCATAACATGGGCGATGAATAAAGCAAATTGACGAAAAATCCATCATCCATCATTTAAATATACAAGCGAACCAAATGACCTTTTAATTTTCTACTACAGACAAAGCCGTGCGGGTACTACTAGTACATATAGTGTCTCTTTTCTGTAACTCTGGAATCGTGTAGTCTCTACACATTGCCATGAAGATCAGTTGAGTACTTAAAGCATGAATTCGTGAGAAACAAACAAACAAGAAAACTGACTTCAGCATTTATAATATTCATAAGGGTTTAACTAAATAAAACATTCTACGTGTTTACGGATAAAAATAGGTACATAAAGCTTCAGTTTACTATTTTCAAGAGGAATTTACAAACGTATTGATAGTCAACTATAACATGCTATTGGTTTACGATTATACATAAAGTAGAAATTTAATATTTTTTTTACGATAAAGACTGCTTTTATATCATTTCACTTCCACCCCGTAATCTTTTATGCCCAGATTTCTGTTTTTCAATACAATCGTATTCTTGTAGGACCAGATTCCTTTGCAACTGAGCGAGTTTTATGCCCCTTGTGTTTCATGGAAAAAATTCTTCTTTTCTCATAATAAATTCTTCCTTTTTACCCAGCGTTGCCTAGAGATCTAAAGTAATACCACGTTTCTCAGAAACAATTATGAAATTGAATTTTCTTAATAAAAACGTAAACAAGAAAATAAATAAACAAATAATATTCCCGCGCCCACAAAACATTGTTAAAAATTCAGGAAACGTTTAAAGTTAATTTTACTCTTCAACAGAGGGTATAGAGAAAATTGTGCTGTAAATTGTACCTTAATAAACAAACGGTTGCAGCGCCACCTGGTATAACGTGATTTATGAAGCGAAGCATTCGCTTAATCCGACTCTGTTATCCCGGAGCCACTCCGACTCTGACTCGCCGATTTCAACTCCGACTCTGCAGAACTAGCACTGAACCCATAGAGGTGGAGTTACATTAACTACCATGCAAAGTTTAGATGACATAGTACAGTAAACTCCCGATTATCCGCGAAATCGGGTGGAACAAATTCCGCGGATAAACCGCAAGAGGGCAAAAATGAGGGACAAACGAGCTGATGTGTGCATCACATAACTTCCTTTTTCACCAATTTAATGTTATTTCCCCATTAACGCAATTTTAATGTAATTCAATAGTTAACTCTCCAAATATCAACAACAATGGCCAAATTTAAACCAGATTTTTAAAAAAAATCACCAAATTTGTCGCCAAGTTGGCGACAAAACATGGCGACCAAAAGACTGGCGATATATCGCCAAGTGTGCGCCAAATTATAACACCACTTGAGTTCGCATCGAAACTAACAATGATTTCTCCCCAAAAAGAGGCAAAAGCCCCCTTTAGAAACCTTTTTTTTTTTTTAGTTTATTGCGAACCGAAGCAAAAAAAACGTTTTACGCAGATTTATTATCCCATTGTTGGCAATTTTAATGTGATTCAGTGGTTAACGCTTTAAATATCACCAACATGGGCCAAATTAAAACCAGACTTAAAAATTAAAAAAAAAAAAAATCTCCAAACTTTTCACCAAGTTGGCGACAAAACTTGGCGGCCAAAAGTTTGGCGATACATCGCCAAGTGTTTGACAAATTATAACACCACTTGAGTTAGCATTGAAATTAACAATGATTTCCTCCCAAAAAAGGTGTAAAAGACCCCCTTAGGAACATCCGAATGCAACCAAAAGGGAATGTGTACAATAGACCCCTCTAGGAGTCCACGTACCATATTTCAACTTGCTAGGAGATACCGTTCTTGAGTTATGCGACATACAAATGCACATACGCACATACATACGTACATACAGAAGTCAGGGGAAAATTCGTTGTAATTAACTCGGGAATCGTCATTATGGATATTTCGCGTGTCTATACGTTCTTAAGCACTTATCCACGTGTGGACGAGTGGAAAAAAAACTCAGTATTCATTCAGGGGTAAGTAAAATGGAAATTAAGGTCGATTTTTGAATGAAAATTTTTTCGTGAATACAATACTTCCTTTTTTGTAAAAGGAAGTAAAAAGGTAAAAATTGTCCTTCCTCAAAAACTTAGCTGTATTGGTGCATAATGCTTTCACACCTGTTTTTGTGCGGTCTTTTTTCATGTGACTTTTTTTTTGTGTGATTTTTTATGCGATTTTTTTTCGTGTGATTTTTTTTTGTGCGAACTTTTTTTGTGCAGTATAAATTTCAATCAGATTTTAATTAAATTAATGAAATTATTTTTAAAACAAGTGCGAGGTAGTACCTTTAAGTGACGACATAGGCACTCCGATGAGGAGCCACTGTTGACCTCCCAAAAATTTATTTTTACGGGACATTGTGTCCTACCACTCGGCAGAAATTATCATCACTTGGTTTATTTTGATTTCGTTTTAAGATTATTTTAGGTTATTTTCTATGTGGAGACTTTTTTTTATGTGGTCCCTATCCACCGCATGAAAGAAAATTTTTTTTACCTGTGTTGCGAAAACAACTTTTTAAACATACTCGTGAAGTTTAGAACAATATTTTTTTTTTTGCAATTTTTTATGTAGTCCCTATTCACCGCATAAAAACAGACTTGGGTGTACTTTCTACGAACAGTAAAAATATATAAAGTACAATAAAAAACTGTTCTGCATTTTTGCACAACAGAACTTAACATCAATAAAGAACAAGTATGTACCATGAAAAAAAAATTTAAAAAAATATTTAAAACAAAAACAATTGAGTTTATATTTCGACAAAAAATAGCTATTGGTATGTGCTTTTTGATGAAAAAGACCACATTCCCGATAGTTGATTGACTAGCGGATAATCCGTCCCGCCGATAATCAGCTCATGGATAATCGGGAGTTTACTGTAAATGATTTTGCTGAGATTTAAGTTAAACGAAAACCTTTCATTATACAATACCTTTTATTATACATAATTTGCTAACTGCTAGTCAGCTCATTAGAAGTAGTATAAGACTACTTCTAATGAGCTGACAGTAATCAATCATTACATTAGGAATCAAAACTAAATAAAATCAAAGCCACTAAGTTTTAGATGTGTATACAAAATTGAAATTTTTTAAAAACGCCGACTTCGTCGCAAATGTAAAATCAAGAAGAAAAATTGAAAATCCTTTCAAAAACCTTGTACTATTAAAAACCAATGGGGTCAAAATTTTAATGTTTTCAAAATTTTAAAAGAATTTTTTTTCTGAAAGAGCATGCTTAAAAACACAGGATATGACCATTTTTAAAATAATTTGTTTAACTTTAAGATTTAAAAAAATATTTAAATCGGTGCGCTTTCACTGTTTAAGCTTCTGTCCGATGACATCACAAATGATAAAATGCCATTCAGTGTTGCCACTCACAGGGCAAAATATTTAATTCGCATCTTTACTCACGTGTATTGGCAACGATCTGGTTGTTAGCAAGCGTAGAGCGCAATTTTAATTCGCTTCTTGATTATCATAACTTGGAAACATGGTAAAAAGATGCGCCAAAGAGCATCATTTGTGACGTCATCTAGACCACGCCTTGTTTGAAAGATCGGACATTTTAAAAAATTAATTAGAAAATAATTATGAAAAAATGAAAGTATTTTCTAGGTCTATGTTATTATTTTTTTGCTTATTCTATCAATTTCAGTGACAAAAAGTACTACTTTTGACTGAAGGAAACAAACCCATTACAAGTATTTTATTTAATGGCAAATAGGAACTAGCAGCAGATAAAAAATTTCAATCATTGCATTTAATTTCCTTGCTGGCCAACAATGAATTCGGTTACCAATCGCTTTAATAAAGTCTTAGCCATATGCATTAAAAAACCTTGTAATTCGAAATCTATTGCAAATGGATGTTCTAAACTTATTATTTACCTCGAAGTATTTTGAGATGTCACAAACACTTGGTAATAATTTCATTAAACAACTATGGTTTGCTTAAGTAAAATAATATATTTTCCGACAAGGGCACCCATATAGGGGGCAAGGGGGGGGGGGACTTGAGCTCCCCTTTGAAATTAGAACTTTCTTGCTTTTAGTACTTTTTTCTTTGCAAAAATGTAAAAACATTTCTTCTCCAGTCATTAATGAATAAGTTATTAAAAATGTCAAATTTTACTGACTCTAAAGTGTCCTGAAATCGGTTTCCATGGGGAAAATATCCTGCTAAATCATGGTTAAAATATCTGAGCCCCCCCCCCCTACAATTTTGCATATGGGCGCCCATGTTTTCCGATATCTGAACAATGAATACATAAACTAAAAGTTACTGCTTCTGATAAATAATGTTTCGTAAACATATTCAAAGTAAAACAAATAATTATTGTGTCCTGAAATTTTAACATGTCTTTTTTTTTGTAATTTTTAATTTTGGTTCCTAAATTAGAAAATAAAATTAGTTAATAACCATAAACAGGAGGAGGGGGTGGTTGCCCCCCCCCCCTTGGCCCCTCGGATCGTCGCCACTGTCTTGAAACGTAATGCCCCTTTATGTGCTAATGACAAATAAATTTCTGAAGAAAATAAAAAATCGTACAAAATGCTTAAAAGTTGCTCCAAAAGTGCTCTAAGAAATGTCACTGCACAGTAAAAAATTGCTTTAAAAATTAGAAAAAAAAAAAGAAAAGGAAAAAATTTAAAGCAGTTTACATGATAATTTTTTCCCCGAAACTATAATATAAGTACGAGTACTTAAGGATAATCTACTTTCATATAGTTATCATTAAAACGGTAGTATTTTCGAACACTTGAAAATACGTGCTTTATTGAAATTTTAGTGGTCATTTTAACTGCTGGAAAAAATGACAGAGCCTTGAAATAATGCCCTGAAAAAAGCAATAAAAATAAATAAAGAGGAAAAGAAAAACATTAGAATGCGTAGGGGAAAAAACTCTCAAAACATGAGTTAAAGCAACAACTGTGATGAAAAAGTTATCATTAATAATGAAAACTTTTACGCCTTTGTTGTACTGTTCTAGATGTGAACTACCTTTTTTTTCTCTCTCTCTAAGTCACGAATATAGGAAGATTCAAAGTAAAAATAATCAATTAATCAATAGACCAATGTAGAAGGCTTAGAACGACTAAGGAGAAAACGAAACATGTAGAAAAATACCCAGTTCATTAGGCGCCAAAGGCAGCTAAGAGTGAGATAGGTATTCATTAGATAACATTATTTTAGGATTTTTGTCATTTTTCTTTTTTGTACTACGAAATTAGGAATGTGTATTATGCATGAATGTTCTTAGGTTCTTCGATCTCTCTTTATTCTATAAATATACAGTACACCTCGTTTATCCGAATAAACTGGGACCAAAGACGATTCGGATTAGACTAAAATATGGATAATCCGGGTGATATGGGTAATAAAACGAGCTGATGTGTGCATCACATGACTTCCTTTTACTCCAATTTTAATGTCGTTTTCCCATTATTGGCAAATTTAATGTGATTCAATAGTTTACTCTCTAAATATCACCACCAGTGGCCAAATTGAAACCAGATTTTAAAAATAAATAAATAAATAAAATGAAATAAAATCGCCAAATTTGTCGCCAAGTTGGCAACAAAACTTGGCGAACAAAAGACTGGCGATATATCGCCAAGTGTCCGCCAAATTATAACACCACTTGAGCATATAATACATCGAAATTAACAATGATTTCCCCCCCCCCCCAAAAGGGGAAAAAGACCCCTTTAGAAACACCCGAATGCAACTCAAAGGGGAGGTGCACAACTAGACGCCACTAGGAGTCTATGTACCAAATTTCAACTTTCTAGGACATACTGTTCTTGAGTTATGCGACATACATACGCACATCCGCACATACATATATACGTACATACGGACGTCACGAGGAAAGTTGTAATTAACTCAGGAAATGTCAAAATGGATACTTCGGGTTTCTATACGTTCTTAGATACTTATCCGTGTGTGGTCAAATTGAAAAAAATAATTTGGGGGTGAGCAAAATGGAAATTAAGGCCGAATTTTGGGTGAAATTTTTTTCGCGAATACAA
Organism: Uloborus diversus; assembly: GCF_026930045.1. NCBI lineage: Eukaryota > Metazoa > Arthropoda > Arachnida > Araneae > Uloboridae > Uloborus > Uloborus diversus. Next base: position 65,120,284 of record NC_072737.1, on the reverse strand, counting down.
TACTTTCTTTTTTGTAAAAGGAAGTAAAAAGCAAATTACAGTACACTCCCGATCAGCCGTGGAATGGAGTGGCGTGGGTACTGCGGATAACGAAAATCGCGGATAACTCGAAAAATGGGTTAACATAAGGAGTAAAACAGTAGCGGATACAAAGTGAGGGTCATGGGGGTCATGACCCCCCTCTCCCCCTCTCCCTTCTAAGCCGTCGGCAACAGTATCCATCCACATTGTGTTCAAAAACTTCATGCAAAAAATGTAAACGATTACAGTACTTTTTAAACTCATTATTTTTTAAAGTAAATATTTGAACTATTACATTAGCCGCCGCTTATATGAATCACGTTTGCTCTAAACAGTTTTGATTCGGTAAGCGGCTGATTCGGTAAAGCGGCTAGTTCAATAAAGCTGGATTTTATTCTGATTTGGAAGCTTTGATTCATTAAAGCAGTTGATCCAATTAACCACTGATTCAATTAACCGGCGTTCATTGTTCTTCATATCATTGCTTATGAAATCAATCTGCAACGTTTATACCAATTAGGTGTCTTATTCTTGGCCCATTTTTTGCCTTTTATTGACACCCAAGTAGTTTCAGAAATTTTTCGTACCCAAAACCGTAGGTTCGTTCAGGGGGGGGGGGGTTCATTCTTTAGCATAACCCCGCCCCTAAAATGGTTTTGTGTATCCACCCTTGGGGGTAAAGCAGATAAAAATTGTCTTTTGCTTAAAAATGATGTAGTGTACATAAAACGTGACACAGTAACAATAGGTGTGGCACTAAAAATTATTCCTAGAGTATCCAATGGCTTTAGGAGATGAATAAAACTCGCATACAGTAATATACTCGCATTATATTATATACTCGCATGCGCTAATTGGCGTAGCGCATGCTTCAGGTCTGCTGTGATTTTATCAAAATAGGGAGGGAAACCCGGAAGTAAAAGGTGCAAAATTAACGTGTTCAAAGACTGCAAGTGCGAGCGGTAAGTGCCCATCCTCAACCTATCGCCCCCTTTTGAAATGGAATCTGTCCTGAGTGGTAGTCTTCGCTTTCGAGAACGGACAGTTCATTTAAATCATAGCTAAAACAATATCAATGTGTGAAAAAAATGCACGTAAAAGCTAAAAAAAGGATTGCTTATTATGGCAAACGGATTACTCAAATACGTGAGCAAAGAATGCAAACCGATTACCTGCAGCAGATCAAACCATGTTACACAAACAGACAGGGGAGAGCAGAATTTTTTTCCAAGACAAGTTCGGTCACTCGTTTACGCATGTAAGTAGTGTTGATTTCTGCAAGTACGGTAGATCTAAAAATCAGTAAGTAGGGTAAATCTAAAAGAGTAAGTAGTGCAAATCTAAAATCAGGTTTCAACCAGTCAGATTTCGGTGACAGTTGATATTTTAATATCATTGGAAGGAAAAGGAGGCAGGAAGAAATAGGGGATGTCTAAAAATAGATTTTGCACTTGTTAAGTTAAAATGTGTGCATTTATCAACTTTCAATTAATCATTAGCGATTTTTTTCTTTTCACGTGTGAAAGGCCGTGGATAGTCCCATCTGAGGTTAGGACAATCCCTTGTTCTAACTCCTGTAGGTTTAGCCAAAAAAAAAAAATTGTTTGTTGATCGTTCTTTATTTAATCTTATAACGTGGCCAGACCAATAGAATCTTTGGACTTTAATGAATTTGACCACATCAGATTCTTTAAAAGCATCATATAGCTCTAAATTAGAGCGCCTGTGCCAAATACCATCAACCTCCTTTCCTCCAGAGATGGCCCTTAAAATGCGGCGTTCAAAGACACCAAGGGCATTTTCATTGTTTTGTGTCCAAGTCCAGGTTTCTGAGGAGTATGTAAGTACTGGTCTGATAAGAGATTTATAGATTAAAAGTTTAGTTTTCTTTTTGAGTAAATTTGATTTTAAGTACTTTTTCAATCCGTAAAAGCATCTAATGGCAGCACCAATTCTTCTTTGTATTTCAGAACTAATATTGTTGTTAATGTTGGCTTCAGAGCACAGATAGATAAAACTATCAAGTTTTTCAAATTTATAGGTACCAATTTGCAGGTGAGTAGCAGCGTCTGTTACCCTAGAACACTCCATGTATTTAGTCTTCTTCTGGTTGATAGTAAGGTGCATTTTACTTACTTCCCTTTCTAGGGCTAGGAATGCTTGTTTCAGGTCGGGAAAAGCATGGGCGGATTTATGGGGGGGCGGAGGGGGGCAATGCCCCCCCCAGTCTAGGGAGGACTTTATTCATAGTAACCATAAATCTTCCAAAATCTTAAAAGAAAAAAATCATGATTTTTTTTCTTTTTTGAATAGTTCAGATGCGAAAATGAAGAGAATAGTGACTGTCCTTTTCTGGGGGGGGGGGGGGGGGGAGAAATCCATACAATATATTACAAGTAGTAAAGCGGTCACTGGGATACTGAAATGTGTTGAAAACGACTACTTTGAACTGAAAGCTATTAGGGCAAGTATATAAGTGAAAATATCGACTGAACAAGCTATGTATTCAGCTGCAATACTTAAAATAATCAAGGATTATTTCAACAAATTAGAAACTGAAACAAAGATTTTAAAAAAGCGAATTTTCCTATAAACTAAACAAGCTATACAGCTTAGGACACCCGCTTTTTTGAAGGCCACCAACTCCAGAAATTTTCACGTTTTGTTCCTTATCCAAAAAAAAAAGGAAGGACTTGAAAAAATAAATTTTATTTTTAAGTGCTTGAAAATTTTGGGAAAATACGTATACAAACAATAAATTTAAACATTTATAATAAATGGGAGGGGATAGACGGTAGAAGAATAAATGCCGAAATATGTTAAATTCAGTTCTTTGCCTCATCTTGCATCAAAAATGAAAAAAATCATGGTTCTCACGTTTTTGTAACACAGTACTTGATATAAATTTTTGTGATTCACATGTTTCACATCTTGCTGTTTATTTAATCCCAAATGCAGTGCAATATTTTGGAAATTCTTTTGTACTGCTTGCTTCTATCTTACTTCTACTGCATATTGTTAATCTGTTCAGCACAGGGAAAAAAAACACCACCTCTATTCCTTTTCATTTTCTGCACTGCTTGTAATTAAATAATTTTAATTTTTCTCAAGTCCTTGAAACGGATTAGATGAGTCTTTGAAATTCCTAAGCAAATTGTGCTTCAACTTAATTTCTTATCAAGTGTATAAATTACGAATTGTCCAAATGGGCAGCATGGTACTCTCCTGTTATCTATTTTCGAAATCTGTACACCATTTTTTTAAAAGCATTTTTTACTCTTGATCATTTTGTATTTAATTCATTGTTGTATTTGTGGGTGGGTAAAGGCTTGACCAAAAACTAATTGTGGATTTAAACAGCCCGATGTAAGCAAATAACAAAACAATCTTATCTTCTCCCTCGCTTTTTCTCTCTGAGGACTGCTGCCACTGATTTGTATTGTGTATTATCGTAATTGGTAAAAGAGGATTTTGCTATTTTTTTCCAGAGATCTTTGTGCAGATTGAATCTTTGTGCAATTCATCGAATTGCAGAAGGCTTCAAAATGCAGAAATTTATATCTATTTTACAAAAATTCCTAAGGGGGAGAACACCCGGACACCCTAAAATTGGGTATATTCTGTTGGTATATTCTACTTGGTATATCTAATTGGGTATATTCCCTACTGAAAAAGGACACCATTTCCCATCATGAATCATACGTATAAAACATAGTGGGGAGGGGGGGGGGCCCTTTGGCTTTTTTTGACTCGACGTTAAATTCCGGTTATCACAAATTTGCCATTTCAACTGCGCCTGCTCGCTGACTTAGCTGATTTCAAAAATCTTGCTAAAAATAATTAAACATTTTAAATTTGTTAATAAATATGAGAGAGCAACAGATAAAAATTTGAAATCCCAAAGCTTACTCTGATTTAGTTCTTAGGTCTCGGTAAAGATGGAGTTTTGAGTTTTAATTATTAATGGATTCGGAGTCTGAATTTTTTATCAAAGGCCCTTTTCAGGGCCAAATTTTCAACCTCAGAAGAGCGTACTAGAATTGCAGCATCACTTCTAATACAAAGCCGAACCATCAACCTAAATAAAAATGTACAATACTGCAGTTTACGCCTAACGTAAAATATCTGCAAAAGACGGACATCTGTACTCAGATTCCAATCATTTTTGAAGTACACAACGTGTTTTACGTTTACGTTAAGTAAATATTTTCAAACCAATAAATATTGAAGTGTCATTTTTCCCTTTACATTATAAAGATTATCAGGTATTCATATCCGTAGTTTCATATAATATATCACGAAAACGCTGTGAAAATATTCTAATCACATTCATTAATTTGTTGATATAAACAAGTAACACAAAATCTTAAAACAGAAAGCACAAAAAGCTAAGTCCGCGCGCAAGCGCAGTTGAAATGGCAAATTTGTGATAACCGAGATTTAACGTCTACTCTTTTTTTGCCACCGAGAGAAAAGTTGTCCGGGTCTACAAAACATACCAAAAAGCTGAAACAGCTTAGGGCCACATTAAGTCTATATTATAAATCCAGTCTTAATTTCAACTAATATTGCTCAAAAAAAAATCCTGCCCCCCCCAGAGACCCAGTCCTAAATCCGCCTATGGGGAAAAGTTCTTGCAATAATATCTATGTCGTCCGCAAATGCAAAACTTTGCACAGATTTAAAGAATATGGTTCCACTGGTGTTGATTTTTGAGTCCTGTATGACCTTCTCTAAAGCAATATTAAAGAGTAGGCATGCAAGTGCGTCACCTTGTCTAACTCCATTTCTAAATTCCAGCGGTTCAGAAAGGTTACCTTGGATTTTGACTATTTGCGTTGTTTTACTTAGCGTAAGAGCGGTGAACCTTATAAGTTTATCGGGGATGTTGAATTCTAGCATAGCATCAACAAGTAACTTTCTAATTATGCAATTATAGGCAGTTTTGAAATCTATAAAAAGATGATGAGTCTCTCAATACCAAAATCTTTGGGTTTTTTTCTAGGATCTGTCTGATGTTAAAAATTTGATGAGTGGTAGATCTTCCTGCTCGGAATCCGCACTGATAGTCTCCGATAATATTTCCCACAAAACGAAGGAGACTATTAAACAAAATGTTAGACAAGATTTTATAAGCAATGCAGAGTAAACTGATTCCTCTTAGTTAGAACAGTCAAGACTGTCCCCTTTTTTGTGAATGAGACAAATTGAGCTAAGTCTCCATTTCTTTGATAGGGTCTCATTTACCCATACTGACGAAAGGACATTATATAATGTTTTCATCCCCTCTGGTCCCAAGTTTTTGAAGAATTTTGATGATATTAAGTCTGGGCCAGGGGCCTTGTCATTTTTCAACTTTTTAATTTCCTCTTTAACCTTAACTAATGAAAGAGGGGGAGTGTTATCCTAATTGCTGTAGGGAAGGGTAAGCTCTACTGCTTGCATACAATTTGCATTAAATAGGTATTTATCTATTCATTTCACCATTGAAGAATTTTAGCTTTATCACTTAGGATATCTCCAGTTTTGTCTCGACAAAGACTAGTTTTAAAGTCCTGCCGTCCAAGATTAATCTCATGGAAGGAAGCTCTGCTTTCCTTTGATCTCCTAAGATGTTCAACATCCTTAAAGAGATCCTCATGAAGTATTCTTTTCTTGGTCCTATGAACTCTTTTTTTCCTCCCTCCTTGCAACTTCAAATTATTTCACGGAAGCTCCTGAATGCCTATTGCTAAGCATCTTTTTATATGCATCATTTTTTCTTTGATTCACATTGCAGCAATCAGCATCAAACCAATCCTTTCTCTTGACATTTTTAATTTTTCCCAAAACAGTATTACCTGTGTCCAAAATAGCTTTATTTTTTCGCTAGTTGATCTTGGAAGTCATGCTTAACTGAAAGATCTTTCAACTGTTCACAGTTAAACCTCACAATACGTTGACCATGAAATTTATGTGCATTAAAGATTCTGGCCTTAAATTTGCACAACACCATGTAATGGTCCGAATCATAGTTCCACGGTAAGTTCTAATGTCCTGTATGTTTCTCATGTGGATCTATCTGATTAAACGTTTCTCCATCTGGAGATTTCCAGGTTAATTTAGGGGAAACCCGGGCAACGTGAATACCTTAAGCTTCCCTTGATTATTGTTTAGTTATAACTGGAGAAATTGAAACAAATGTTTATAATCACTCTTCATTTAATGAACTTACGTTATGCAATAACGGTTTTAATTATTATTAATTGAACTTTTAGATATAAGGCCAGTTTTCAACAATGGCATGAATACCCACTTTGCCCAACACCCCGGGTAAAGTGGTTTTAGTACTAGGGCAAAGCGTACAACAACATTATTTGTCATAAAACTAAACATTAAAAATAAAATAACCATCAAAAGTTTAAGTAACATATTAAAAAACATTTTTTTTTCTACAATGCTAATTGTTGTAGTTATTATAAATAAAGAAATTGAACTTAAAAATAAAATAAACATCCAAAGTTAAAAGAACACATTAAAAAACATTTTTGCTACAATACTAATTATTGCAGTTATTATTATAAAAAACAAAGAAATTAAACTAAGAAAAATCAACATCCAAAATTATAGGAGCATATTTAAAAAAAACTTTCTACATTACTAATCAACGCAGTTTTCACAAACAAAATTCATCACCATTTTCGAATACTGAACACTTTTCACGACTCCATTGAGTACAAATACGACATTGTAAACAGTTTTCCGTTGGCTGATCATCTTTTTCAATGTACATTTCACCACAGAAAATTCACTTTACATCTTCAAATTTCTTTCCTTCTGTCTTCACATTATTCTATTTTGCAGTTTTATGTATTGTAGTAGAGATATTTGATTTACAGTCTTTTTGGTAGTAGTCATTTTAAGTCTTTTGAGAAGCTTCAGTCGAAACATCATCTAATGAATTCATGACAGTCTTTCTTGCCTCTTCAAATTTTTGTTTCTGATCTTCCTTTACTGGAGTTCTTGTCAGGAGTGTTGATCGTTGTAGCTTGTTGTTATTGGTTAAGCAGGCTGAAGAATAGGTCGTAAAACTGGAAAACTACAGTAGTTCTTAGAATATCGAGGTTTGGATGAAGCGACGGGAACATCATAGCCTCGGACCCCAGGAGAGTTCCTCCCGAGGAGAGGTTTCTGACGCCATCGGAGTATAAGGGCTGTCTTCAATGGTAGCATTGTCATGAGATCACTACAATTAAAGGACTTCCAGGTTCGAATGAATTGACGTGTCATGACCGGGCAAATTGAATATGATATCCACTTTGCCCTTCAGGTACATTTTTGAGGTTATCCCAAGTTACTAAATAACCAGAGTCTAAACTCGTCGTCTACGGATAGTTGAAAGCTACATAATCATGCATCAAATCCTACTCATAACAAAGAACCTGTCACAAATAGTATTAAGGTTATAAACAAAGCACTTATCTCTGCAAATTAATATTATTTTTCCAAAAACATACTCCGTTCGCTCACTGACGCAGCGCGACGTGAACTCGTCCCGACGTGTTTGCCGCAAACGGAGCGGCAACAGATTACATTTGCTATGACAACGCGGCTGCGGGCCGACGAACAATTTGGAAGTCATTTTCTTTTCCAATTTTGGCATTGAAATAGCCAACAATAATTTTGATGTCATATTTTGGACAAGATGCATAGAGCTAGTGTATCTCTTCATAGAATAATTCTTTCTCGTCTAAATCTTTATCTTCTGTTGGCACATGGGCATTAATAATGCTATAGTTAAAGAAGTTATCTCTCAGTCAAATTTTACATAGTCTTTTGGACTTAGCTACAAAGTCCATGACAAGGTGTCTAGTTCGTTTATCCACAACAAAACCGGTTCCAAAAACATGTTTCTTCTTTTCACAGCTAAAGAAGACTGTATGATTTCTCTTTTCAGTAATTTCATCACCAGTTCACCTCATCTCCTGCAGGGCCATAATATCAACTCTGTAACAGTCTAGCTGTTCAGTCAGAAGTTGAAGCCGTTTGCTTCCATACAAAGAGCGAATATTCCATGTTCCAATTTTCAGATCCTTAAAGAGGTTTTTTTTTTTTTTTTTTTTTTTTTGTCGTTCGGTCTACATTGTTCGGACTTTTGCATTCTTCTTTTATGCACTGATGCAGGGGTTTGCATTTGACAGCCCCGAAACAGCTGTTTGCTGAGTTTTTAACTCTATTTTATTACTTTATTTGTACTTTATGCTCGTTGTTGTCGTTTTACTCCTTAAAGAGTTTGCCAGGTCGTCTTCTAGAGTTCGGTCCGGATAGTTTGACTGCTTGAGGCTTCGTAACAATGCTTCTTTCACAGGGTAGAGTTGTTAGCCCTATGCCCAACCCCCGAACCTGGAGGACCGGACCCTGATATAATCCCCAGGGGCAGGGTACCTGGCTATACCCACAAGCGCTGGGTACCCATTTTAGTTGCCTTTTACGACATGCATGAGCTAGGTTGGGACTATTCTTTCACACCCGGTCACCACACGGATGTGTAAGGAACATTATGGTAGTTGAAATCATGCAGCAGTTCTACATTTAATCAAAAAACAAGAAGTCTCGTCCAGAGCTAAACAAACCTACTTTTCTGTAATACCAAAATCTATTTTCGAGTATCTAATCAATATTCTCTAAATGAGCTAAGATATTTAATAAATAGTATAAGGCTCATAGGTATTTAAAATAATAAGCTTAACATGATGAACAAAAAAAACACAAATAGCATAGAAATGTCAAAAAGAAAAAAAAAAATCCTTATACTGAATGGAAACCGGGAAGAAAACATTAAAGAAAAATTCACCTCAATTGTCAAAGAGTAGCTACTCACGAACTACATAATAAGACTGCTCGCTTTTAACGCTGCCTACGCCAGCGGATGAGTTAAGGCCTACTTCAAAAAGTTTTGACAAGACGTCTTTCCTTCAATAGCCGAAAAAAATAAGAAACATCTGCCTTGCAGGACTACAGCGGAAACATTCTGTTTGTTGTAACATTCACTGCCTCAGGTGATATGTATTTCTTTTCCTTCAAAACTCCTCTTGAAGTCCCCTTTCCCTGTCTTTTTTCTTGTTTTGTCAATTATTTTCAACTTATGCTTCCTTTTTCATTCCTTATTCTCCTCTCTTTTTATATTTATCTTCATTACTCTTTCTTTTTCACTTCTCCTACTTTTTTTTTGAAAAGCGTTTTAAAGCCCCCCCCCCCTTTTTTTACACGAGAGTGACCTAAAAGCTCTCAAATATCAAGTTCAAGTGAAATTAATCTTTCCATCGATTTAGCGTCCTACTAATGTTTATTGAGCAGCCACGAATTGCTTATTATCCTCACATGACCAAAGTTGATGTTGCTCTGGTTTTTCAGATTGACATGAGGACGAGAATAAGCTAACTCATTGTTTTAATATTTACTAGCAAAAATACCCGACGTTGCCCGGGTCAGTTATAGTTATCTGCCATATAATTTTTAGAAATAATCTAAGGCCATTCAACATACTTTTTTTTTTGTGGATGAATAGATTCTACTTTATCTAGGTATTTAAGTGTCAGGAAATTATAAAGTTGATGTCGGAGTCGGAGGAAAAATTTCTGGGACTACCGACTAGAACAACTTAAGAGCTCGTCCATAATGGTGTCACGCTTTGAGTGGAGCACTTTCTTTTTATTTTGGAGCGAGAAGGGACACTTGCTTTGCTTGTTTTCAATTTCTCTACAGTGCCGAATAATTCGGTAAAATCTTTTAAACTGTCTTATTGTCTCTTTCTTGCGCTATTGATGTCTTTCCAGGAATGTTCATTGACCAGAAAACATCGTCATATTCGACCCTGGCTTCAAAAAACGGTTTAAAATTTCTGCATATCAAAACATTGAGTATGTTAATGGTAGTTCAGCTTCAAATTCTTCACAATTTTTGCTATCTCCGTCGCTTTTATCGATTTTTTAATTTGAAATAGCTTGAATTTGAGCTACAATATAATCTGAAATAAGTATTTCGGAAGTGATAACATTGACATCAACAAATATGTAATTTTTCAATGCTTCTCTAACTTAAAATTTTTTTTAAAAAAATGCCGCTATCACTTGTTTTAAGGGGTTCTGGGACACAAAAATTATCAAATTTTGCATTTAAAAAAATCATTTAAAATAATTCTCCATTTTTTCTGCTTAGAATGACGTTTGAATCTTTTTGTCTTAACTAGAATGAAAGACATATTTTTTTTGTAGCTTAAATTTAATTAATATTATTTTTAACTTTAAAATTTTAAACGCGATTTTCTCCATGATGCAATTTTCCCCGATTGTTTGCATTCAAACCCTTTTAAGTCAAGAACTGATAAAGATAAAGCAATGAAATGCAGGGTATATCTTTTTCAAACAGTTTACTTTAATTTTTTCGGAAAATTTGAAGGGGGAAAAAACCTTTTTCTGAAAAAAATGTTATTTTTTTTTTAAAAAAAAGTATCGTAGAATTTTCTGAAATGTTTCTTTAAAACATTCTTGATTTTTTATTGAACTAATATTTTTTAAATTGTCGAATAAAAAGCAAAGCTTAGATATTCGTGACATTTTTTCGAAAAATATTTGAAAAGTGTCCGAGAATATTTTGAGTTTTAGCGATTTAAAGCACCCCCCATTTAAATTTGACTTGTAAGTTTGAGTTGTAAATTATTGCAGTGAATTATATGCTTTCACTTTTTTAATAATTTTAAAATATGTCTTGAACAGTATGCAATATTTTAGAGCTACTCGGTATTGACCGAGTATTTGATAAAAAATTGGCCGAGTACCGAGTTCTCGGTACGCCTATGGTTATTTTCTCCTCTTTTTATATTTCTTTTGTTGCTGACATTCTTCAGAAGTTTCTCTTTGAAGTTCATTTTTCATTTGAATAAAGCGGCAAGTACGTTTTAAAATATATGAAGTATTAAATACTTTTGCTTTCTTTTTTTTTTAAACTTTCTTCTATATCTAATTTATAATCTTATGTTTGTTAACAAATAAAATATTTGCAATTAATTCAAGCGAAGTTTTTAAAATAACTTTCAATTTTCACTCATTGCTTTGCTTTTGAGATTATTTGGAAATTCGGACGGTCGTCAAATTTTTGTGAGCGTAACTTTATTTTTGCTGGGAATATTACTTTCTCGTCAAGCATGGGGAGAGATCAGAAATCATAAGAAGAAAGGTTCGTGATCGCCACCACATACTAGTTTCAAATGCCATCATGCGAGCCAAACGAGCTCATAAAACATTTCAGTAAAGAAAAGTCTGTAAAATATAAGTAAAAACATCTGTATTAAAAGCTTATATCTGTACTTTGGAGGAAAACAATTTCGTCTGGTGCATACAAAGGATGGGGCTTGCGCTCTTTTAGGGTGGTAAATAACTATAAAGGATTTTTTTTTTTTTTGAAATAGAATTACGTTGTAATGACTCGATGTGAAATAATATTCTACATATAAAGCAGTAATAAGCTGAAAATTGCCGATTTTGTACTTACGTTAGTTTGGCTCTGAATTACAGTTATTTAGTTTGTTATCTTATCTATATACTCCTAGAAAGTTTTTCTCAATCTGCTGAGTAGTAACAAACAACAATCTATTAATGGGTCGCAACAGAAATACGCAAGCGCTATCGTGAGCAAGTGGAATGTCCAAAATTTACATTGCTACAATTTCGGCCTACAATAACTTACTATTATTTTGGATTATTTTTGGCAACAATTTAATACCGGAAGCGAAACGTAGGCATTGTGATGGAGAAAATAAACTGAAAAATAGTTTTTATTTAAAAAAGAAATAGCTGCCTCTTTTATTCACCGTTTCATATTATTGAGCTCGTAGAATAATAAATAATGACTTTCTGTTAATTTACTTAATTTCTTAATCAAACCTTTTGATTAAAACACTGTGACGTAGGAAACGTATTTCCATGCCTTATGACTACAGTCAAAGAATTGGGTAGTCTAATTTTCAACTTTTTTCGCACGAGCAAAAAAACTCAGTAATTGACTTATTAACAAACGAACTTTAAGCTGTGTTGCATTCAAATATGTACTACATTCTCAGCTCACGAAGCTTTTATTTGTTTACTTTCCGTACCCGCTGAAATATATTTTTCATACTTTCATAAAGGTATATTCATTACACGTAAATTTCTAAACTTTCCAGTACCGGAATCTGTCTTGGATTTACGTGCAAGCTAAACAAGCTGCAGTTTAGGGCTCCCGCTTTGACACCATTTGTATGCATTTTTTACAAAATCATTTTGCATTTAATTCAGTGTTGTGTTTGTTGGTGGGTTGGAGCTTCGTCAAATCAGGGGTGCCCCCCCGCCGCTAAGGGCAAGGGCACACCCCCTCAATATCGCGGAGACACCCCAAAAGCAAGTACCCTCCTCCTAAAATGAAAAAAATACCCCTCAAAACAACCCCCCTAAAAATTTGAATGGCGCAGTCTGCGCCATGACCCCCTCCTCTACACTGTAAAAACGATTCAGAAACGTTTCTGGAAAATAATAGGCAGCAGCTGTGCCCAATTTCTTCCAGTAACATATCTTGGAAAAATCAGGAACGTTTTCCGCTAAAAATCAGTAACCTTTCTGAAATTAACCTTGAAACTTTCTGAAGAAGTGCGAAATCTCCCCTGTTAAAGCCAGTCATGACCCCAGAACCTTCTAGAAAAATTAGATAGGTTTAGTGTAATTGCTTAGAACCTTCTTGATTTACCAAGAAGGCTCCATAAAAATCAGAACGACCACGGCTATGCAAGAAGGAACCAAGCATATTTCTTGCCTGCAATTCCTGCCTTGCAAAGCCTGCAGCTATCCATTGACTTTTTCGCTCTCATTGAGAGCTTAGTCAGTCTGGACAGGCCGTAAGCAACCTTAAGCCGATACACTTAATAAACACGCTCATTCAATCTTTAAACTGGTTGCTAAAAATCTTTTCCACAACAATGAAAAGTCTGCACGCGTGCAACTTGTAGCGATTCAGGAAACTTTTTTGTGAAGATACTTTTTTTTATGGGGAAATGGGTGAAAACGTGTGAAATCGAGAGACTTCCCACGGAATTAACCAGCAACGTTTCTGAATTTTTTTACAGTGTACGTGCGCAGCCCTGGTATAGTAGAAGCCTTGCTGAGAAACGCACCAATGGCGTTCAGGGGCACCCCAATGAGAGGTCACGGGAGGTCAGTGTAATGTCGCAAAAATTCCCTTATTCGGCAAGTTTTGTCTGACGACTCGGTAAAAATATCATCATTCTGCAAACGTTTCGCAAAATTATCATCATTCGGCAGAACTTGGAGTTCCATTCACCTCCAAACGCCCTCCATTTAGGTTCGCAGTGCCCCTGACGGTTTCATAATTGTTTTTATATTTACGGTCGAAATTCTTTTCGAAAAGTGTTACTTAAATTGAAGTCACGTGACATCATTTTAATTATCTGCAGAATTGCATTGTTTTAAGCTAAAGTGAAATTTTGCGAAGTATTTGTCGTGAATAATGGCAGATAAAGTACACAAAACCATTGTAAAACTCTGAAAAAAAAAAAAGACATTTTGATCTTTCACAAAGTAAAAAAAAAAAAAAAATCTAGACCATATCATTATCTTTATGTTGAGCAATACTTTCTCTTCATTGCGATAGGAAAATACTCATGCCAGGAAAAGCAAATATTTTCCTCGATTTTTCTGGAATTTATTTTACCAGTTTGTGCAATTTTTTAAACTCGTACGTTATCTCTCCCGTTAGAAACTCCTATTATCCCTTAATCTGCTTGCAACCGTCCTTATACTGAAAATGCCTTTCATTGCTGCATTTCCTCCAACTGTATATAAAGAGAAAATATTTTGCAATTTGTGCATTCGTTTCCAACTCACGACGCATTTCTGAGGTATCATCCCTAGCTGAATTCATTCCTATTTCGTTGCAAAATGATCGTTATGTACATTATAAGACTAGTACTCTGTTTCATGTACAATTTCTCTTTTTTTTTTTTTTTTTCATTGGATATATTTCAAAACTCTTCGGTTTGGTGTGTTATTTTACATATTTTACCTTCCTATTTCATCTAGTTTCTTTCAAGTTTTGAAATTTTATATTATTATAGCTATGCTTAAGTGAAAATTCTAAATCTTGTTGCATTTGTTAGAGCTTGGCATATAATAGTCCTTTTATCACATGTTCGTCTTGGTTTGAACATTTAATGAATCTTTGATGCCGTAAAAACAAGTTGTGGTTTCTTTCAGCCCAGTAATTTTTGTCGAAAAAAGTGCGTTGCAAACACCGAGGTCTTAATACATTTTTTTTCCAGAAAAATACCATCCACAGGCAGATTTTTTTCGACGCCACTACGATCATATTTCCCGCATTAAAAATCTAAATACGGTTCAAGAATTTAATTAAGCTATGTTTTCTCTTTGTGCAGGGTCACTACAAATGATCCAGAAAAGTAACATCCACAGGCAGAATTTTTTAACGCCACTACGATCATATTTCCCGCATTAAAAATCTAAATACGGTTCAAGAATTTAATTAAGCTATGTTTTCTCTTTGTGCAGGATCACTACAAATGATCCAGAAAAATAACATCCACAGGCAGAATTTTTTAACGCCACTACGATCATATTTCCCGCATTAAAAATCTAAATACGGTTCAAGAATTTAATTAAGCTATGTTTTCTCTTTGTGCAGGGTCACTACAAATGATCCAGAAAAATAACATCCACAGGCAGAATTTTTTAACGCCACTACGATCATATTTCCCGCATTAAAAATCTAAATTCGGTTCAAGAATTTAATTAAGCTATGTTTTCTCTTTGCGCAGGGTCACTACAAATGATCCAGAAAAATAACATCCACAGGCAGAATTTTTTAACGCCACTACGATCATATTTCCCGCATTGAAAATCTAAATACGGTTCAAGACTTTAATTAAGCTATGTTTTCTCTTTGTGCAGGGTCACTACAAATGATTCATTTGTTTTCGAAACGGTGTACAGTTGAATTCGGTTAATACTAACTGACAAAAATCCACGAATTTGTTCGTATTATCTGTTATTCGTAACAAACGTGAGTGAATGATATTGAAAAAAGCGAATAAATGCTTACCTATATTTAATAGAGATTACGTACATTACAATATGTGATTTTCTAAAAGAAAATTGCGGTATTCAATCACGAATATTTTAAGTAAAGAGGTCACCAATTTTTGCTCGTCTTAGCCGATACTTTCAATTTACTGTATGTGTTATACGTGAAATTTTAAATAGCAACCAAAACTTAACGAACAAAATGTTCATTTTATCCGTGATTTCGTATTAAACGTGATCGTATTAAGAGTTCGACTGTATGTCTTAAAGTATTGCATCTTCAACGATGAAAAATATTTGAAAATAACGGCAAACTCATCAAGATTTTAAACCAAGTGGTAATACAAGTGCAGTATTTTTAAAATGGCGGCAAAACAAGACAGGTTATTTTTTACGTTGCAATATGGGTTCATCTGTTTTCGCAGTGCTTTTGGGGGTACTTTAATGGCCTTGTTTATCTACCCCCTTTCCTCCCGGTATGCGGTCACGGCAGGTCACTGTGACCTTTCGGCAAACTTTGACGATTCAGCAAAACTATCATCACTTTGCAAAATTTGGAGCTCTAATCGGCAAAACTATCTTCATTCGGTGAAATTTGGAGTTTCTATTGGCAAAATTATATCATCATTCGGAAATATTTGCAGTTCTATTCTGCAAGTTGAGAATTTCCATCCTACCAAAAATGTAAGTTCGGGCCGCCCCTGTCCCCATTACCAAAAGCGTTAGAAAAACTTAAGGATAGCATCCATGCAGCAGTAATAACCATTACGAAGAATAACTTGTTCCAGAAATTTTGTGGCGTCGTTCTGGTAATGGTCATCACTGCGACGAATTCTTATCTTAGAGGTACGTAAAGATCATTTATGTTCCCCCAAAGCACTGCAAGAACAGATAAACATCACGCCTTATGTTAAAAAAATAATAATAAAATAAAAATAAAATTAATTTGAATTTTGTCATCTGGAATTTAAATTACGTTTTTCGCAATCACGAGTGTGTGTGTGTGTGTGTATGTAGGCGTGTGTGTTTGTGTGTGTGGGGGGGTATGTGTGTTTATGTGTACTGGTATGTGTGTGTGTGTAGGCATGTGTGTTTGTGTCTGTGTGCAAGCACTAGTGTTGGTAGTTGTGTGTATGAGTGTTTGTGTGCGTGGGGGCAGGGTATGTGTATGTGTGTGTAGGCATATGTGTTTGTGTCTGTGTGCAGGTATGAATGCGTGGGTAGTTGTGTGTATGTGTTTGTGTATGTGTCTGTATGTGTGTAGGTGTATGTGTGTGTGCGCGCGTGTGTGCGCGCGTGTGTGTGCGTGTGCGTGTGTGTAGTTGTGTATGTATGCGCGTGTGTGTAGGATTCCGATGTAACCTGGAGACGGTTTTCGCTATAGGAGCAGCATCCTGAGGAGTCGGTCGACGGTGATGCTGCAGAGGGTGCTGGCGGGAAAATAAAATGATAGCACTTCAAAACAGTCAAATGAAAGCAATAAGCAATTTTGATTGTTCAAAAAAAAAAAAAAAAACGCTTTTCTTAATTTGTTTCCATTTCAAAAATACTTGACTCGTATCCGTACTCGTACCTGGCTAGCACAATTCCAAATCTTGACGAGTTTGTAGTTATTGTTGCATATTTCTCATCTTTGGATATATGTTTCGAAAACGAGTGAATTATGTTTAGTAACCAAGTACTCTAAATGAAAGTTTAGCATCGCGAAAAAAGAGAAGAGAAAGCAATTGGAATTTAGAAAATTCTGCAATTCAATGATTTATTTTTTGAAAATACAATAAGGAGAAATTATTGTATTTTCAAAATGTAAATTCACTAAATGTTGAAAATTAAATGAGTATACATACAATTCTTTTCCGATACCTTTAATTTCATTCGTCAAAACTGATTACTATTACGTTTTTTTCGCAATATTTTTCTCAAAAATGAATTTCACTTTTCTCAAAAAACTCAAGGAGTATTTTTACTCCTTGAAAAAAATCTCAACGCTTTCACTGCCCAGGTAAATTTTGAACACTTTTCAATCAGATATTTTATGTACAAAATTAAAATGTGATCTACTCTTTACAGTTTTTTTTTCATAAGACAATTATTTAATCATAATAATGCTTCTATTTTTTCAAATCCTACTTCTACTGATGCATTTTCTACAACTTTTGCCCAAAATAAGATCTAAGCGCTTTTTTTTTCTTTTAGCAAAGTACAAACAACTAAAAAAAGAATAATAAAATAATAATAACAAGGTGACTCGAGGTGATGAGACAGGGGAAGAGAAAGTTTTAGCTGCAAAAATAATTTTACATTATGTAAATAAATGCAATGGATTCAATATATTTTTAGAAAGTTAACATTATAGAGGAAAAATATTTTGCATAATGCATTAAGCGAAAGCTCCGAAAAACATAGAAGAATAATATCTTTCGAACACGGTAAAAACCATTTCAGCTTCGTGTGTGTCAACATCCTGAGGCAGGATGTTTACACACACAAAACTACGAAAGGAATTGCAAGAAATGTATTTGAAGTGCTGTTTTTAACTCTATTTGTTTTGCATCTCTCGTAATATTACTATTTTAAAATCAGAAAACCCTGAAGAAAAAGAATCTGATAAATATTATTCAACTATTTTATTTTTATTTATATACTCTACCTAGAAAAATTAGCAACAAAAAGTAAAATAAGCATAACCCGAAAAGATGAAAGGTTACAGCAACCAAATTTGCATATGTACATTGCAGTGCACTGCGAAAGCAGTTCCGTTGTCAAATATTTGCACATACACATTGCCGCGTAACGCAGGGCCGCAGAGAGCCAAGATGGGACCGCCCTTGTCAGTTATGTCGCCAGGCCCCTTCCGCCTCCCAATAAAAAAGAAAAAAGAAAAGAAAAGGGGGGAAAGAAAAAGGGGAGGAAAAAGATGAAAAGGGGGAAAAAAGAAAACAGAAGGGAAAACAGTAGAAAAAAGTGGGGGGAAAAAAGAAAAAATTCAAAACTGCTTACTAGAAAACAATTAACTCTATTTCAAGTGCAACAACAGTAAATATCAGAAGAGTAAATTTTGCTTACTGTTCACCTCTGACAAGTTGAGCTTTGGCCTGGAACAAGTCAATTTCTTTCAATGGAGAGCAATCAGTAGGAAGAGGAACTGGCGCAGAGTTTGGGCGAGAAAATCCTGTACCACTTGTTCCTTCTTACCTGAATTATATTGTTCGCCAAATGGGCAATAACACTCAGGGTTGCCAGACGTCCCGGATTTCAAGGGACAGTCCCGTATTTTGAAAAATTGTCCCGCGTCCCGGGGAACTTCCATACGGGACGGCTAAAGTCCCGTATTCTAGCTGATATCAATATTTTACAGAACGAGATATTATTTTAAGGGAAAAAATAAAGTAAAACAAAAATCTGAAACAACGAGCAATAAGAAAATTATGTGGGGGCAAACGCAAAAATGATTTTCCTTTTGATTTGGTTTGTATGTTTTTGTTTTGGCGCAAACCATGAGGAACCGAATGGTTGCTTCTTCTTTGCTCACTGACTAATGCTGGAAATACACTGCGCATGTCCTCGTCAATCTCAATGAAAATGATTTTTATAATTTGATTCTTTGATACTCGACATTTTGTGAAATTTAATGCTTTGTTGCGATTGAATTTTAATGACATGAATAGACGTCTCAAAAATCCCCCTCCCCCTTTTACTTCTGGAAGCCAGTCCCGTATTTACTGTTCTTAATTCTGGCAACCCTGATAACACTGCAAACTAAATCCGCAAGTTCTTAAGCCGTTCTTCCTCATACCTATTTCAACTAATGGATGGGCAGCGGAGTTCAACTTGCCAGGAGGTGGACAGTATTCTTTACGTTCTCTCTTATTCGGAGTCAGCCACCCCCCCCCCCCCCACCTTTTCTCCCTTTTTTAACTTTTTTTTTCTTTCCTTCTTTTTTTTATTTTTTTTGCGTCAGTGTCGCCCCCCCCCCCCCAAAATCCGACCCCTAGTTTCCGACTGGGCTGACATGGCCTCTCATCGGGCCTGGTGTAACACGATGGATTATGCATACGGGCCCATTTCAGAAGTTGCTATTTCATTCGTTGCGTTGAATGTTACGCTTGTTTGGTACTCAATTCTTCATTCTAAATTTTGAAAATGTGTTTACATCTCCAGTAGAGGTGGTTCTGATCAATTTTTGGAATTATCATTATTAGCATTTTTAAAGACATTTTTATTTACTGTTCTTGTCGGTAAATTAATTGAGTTCTTCTATTACTTTTTGCAACATTTTCCTTTCTTCTGTCGAAACAACCTATGGAAAACGCATTGAATTACAACAAATTGCTTTCATTGTGTAAAATGTTTCTTGCTTGTTGATTACTTTATTTTCTTCTTCGTCTTCTCATTACTTTTATTACGTTCAGATTGATTATAGCTCATTATCAAAATCCTAAGTTAACAATAAAATTGGTTCAGGCTCATTTCAATGCTAAGTTTAATGTTTCTCGGTTGTTTCACTTCCTAACATAGTCAAGGAAATGTATTGTAGTCGGAAAAAAAAAATGTGCCTCATACTTCGACTTAATTTTCATTTTACTCACCCCCCAATGGTCATTTTTTTTTTCTCATCCGCGACTGCATATGTACCTAAGAACGTATGGATAGTAGAAATCATCGTTTTGGCGATCCTCGAGGTAATTATTACAAGTTTTCTCGTGACGTCTGTATAACTCAAACACGGTATGAGGTTTCAAAAGTTTAAATTTTGCATGTAGACCGAGTGTCCCTCATCAAACCGATAAGGTCTAAATATCATTAGGGAGGGGGGGGGGAGAGTGGAGGAGTTCATGTAGAATGACTGGGTTTCAGAGTCTCCCTGAGGGTAGGGTTTCCCTTTCTAGCAGCATTAAGGGTTTTTTTTTTTTTTTTTTTTGCAATTTTTAACGCAAATCAGTGTCAATTTCCACGCAGACTTAAATAAAGTTTTAATTTGGTGACCTCTTAGCGATGTATCGATAATCTTTTGGTTTCTAAGTTTTCGTCGCCAAGTTGTCGACAAATTTGGCGAAAAAATAATCATCGAATCTGATTTCAAATCGGCGTTATTTGCGATGTTTAGCGAATACTAATTGGAATCGGTTTAAAGTTGTCAAAATTTATAAAATAAAGCTGTGGCAACTTAATTGAATGATTTGGATTTTAAAAAAAATGCATCATTTCTTGTGCTTATTTTTTTCAAGCTTAAAGGGTGAAAATATTAACCAACATTCAAACTAAAAAAATGTGATGTTGTGAGAACATGAAAAAAAAAAAGAACTTTTAAAAGTCTACTGTATGAAGAACGCTGTTTAGAAAATAGAAAATTAGTGTTCATTAACCTTTCCTTTACAGTGTGTACAATATTACTCTTTTGCTTTACAGTGTGTACAATATTACTCTTTTGCTTTACAGTGTGTACAATATTACTCTTTTGTTGCGAAGAAAGCCATCACGGACTGACTTCATCCCTAAATGGATTAGAAAACTCTACTTTTTGAATAAGTAGTCCCTCAGCATCCTTCAAGAGGCATTTCTCAAGAACCGGATTAAACCAAATTAGCGACATACCCTGGAGTGACAGCAACCGCAATTGGGACAGCAACCGCAATTCATTAGCAGGATTAGTAACAGTTATCTTTGAAGTCGGGTAAGGGGGAGGAAAAAGACGTCTCAGAGCCACGCCTAACCGACGACAAAAATTCATTTGGTACGGAATGGAGAAAACGGAAAATGAGCAATTGTTAAGAGCGTATTAATGCTAGTAAATAGTATTATGAAAACATTATTAATATGTGAAGTATAAGTAATGTGAAATATAAGCGTTGAGTGGGTACATTGGTGATAGATTAGAAATTCCCGAACTTGGCCACCCGAGATTCGAACGCTTTTCAATCGTTATTGTTTTATTCTAGAAAAAAAAAAAAAAATGCGGTTTTTTTTTAAATCAAAAAAGAAATTCTTAAAGGAAAAATTTATACCTGGAGTATATACTCTAGTTCTCCTGGCAATTTGGGGTGCGCTGCTTCACGTTTCCAACTGTACCGTAATTTGGTTGTGAAGTCCGACTTCCACAGTACACACACGCCATAAGGATTCGTTTATATAGTGGGCAACCTTTTACAGCACAACAACACATTCACCCAAAGGAAGGACAGACACAAGACAGAGAAGGTACATCCATGCCCTAACCAGAATTCGAACCCGGGACCACCTCATCGCAGTCAGACTCCTCTGACCACTAGACAAGGCGAGCGGCATATAATCTAGTAAAATATATTTTCGAATCAATGACTCAATTTGAATCTGCTGAATTATTACAACTTTCAATACCATCGCACCGCATGTAACTGAATTCTCATTCATTTCAAACGGCGGCGGCGTTCACAGTTGAGCCCTACGCCACCTAAAATCTCTTCAAGATTGTAAATGGGGTCGTTTCCAAAATTTTAAAAGTATTTTTTTCTGAAAGAACATGCTTAAAAACATAGGATCTAACCATTTTTTTAAATAATTTATTTAAGTTAAATATTTTTAAAAAAATTACTTAAATCGGTGCGCTTTCATGATTTACATTTCTTGCCGATGACATCACAAATGATGAAATGCCATTCTGTGTTGCCATTTACAGAGCAAAATATTTAATTCACATCTTTACTCACGTGTATTGGCAACGATATGGTATATAGCAAGCGTAGAGCGCAATTTTAATTCGCTTCTTGATTATCATAACGTGGAAACGCGGTCCATGTTATTTTCTTTGCTTATTCTATCAATTTCAGTGACTAAAAGTACTACTTTTGACTGAAAGAAACAACCCCATTATAACGTGTTCGAAGGAGAAGAAAATGAACTTCCGCTTGGCTTTTTTGCTGCCCTGTTGATATTTTTAAGCGATGTGCATTCGCTTTTGCTCTTAACTCTTTCAAAAGCTTCCTCTCACCGATCTGAAGCTTTAAAAGGACTGCAACTGCGTTTTTAAGTAGTTTTTTCTTTTACACTGACAAAATTTCTTTAAAAAATAACGTCCCGACTGTAAATATATATACTTACGTGGCATTAATTTTTACGTCATAGCACTAGATTTAGCAGATAAAACACCTCTATAATTTTTTTTTTCCCATCACTCTTCGTACCGCTTTTACATAAAATAATCCATCTACAACTGCAGCCTCTAGATTTCTTATTCGAAAGCTGTGATGGCAACAGCTAACCATAGTAATTGGTTGGTATCAAATATTTAAATGTATTTCATGAAACCAAAATTTTGCACAGAATTTCTGGCTATAAATATCATCTTAAACAAGATAGGTACTATCTGTCTTTCACGAAAAAAGCTCCCACCGTAAAGTCTGAGCCCGTCTACTGCCATAGAAACAGACTTCGTTCGTGTTCTGCCAAGGGTTAGAAGGTGGGATTTTTCTTTTTGTTTTTTTTGGCGCCATTTTGCCACTTGTCTTCTCGACTTCGTGCAGTCGTACGTGTTTTTCCAACATTAAGCTTCCCTTGGAAAAATGAGACACGTCTTGTTGCTATAGCAATAGACTGGTGTGAGATAAGGTGTCGCAGACATTTCGGCGGGGGCTTTCTCATGGTGGACATACAGTACCCCATTCTGTTACTAAGCTCAAAATAGGGGAGGCGGTGATCTATAATATGTGTGCCATAACTTGATCCTACGCAATTAAATGATGGAAAACAAATGTGTCATTCAAATTCTTAATTCAATACTCACCAAACCTTTGCTTGGTACATAATCTACGGAATATATAATAAAACATGCTATTTCACCGAACTCCTTGAATCATAGAATAAAGTAGCGACAAGGCCACCATTTTGGGGCTAAACGATGCTTTCTTCATATATCTGCTATAAAGCCCTGAATCGTAGAGAAAGTAGCGACATTTCCACCATTTTGGGGCTAAATGCCGCTTTCTTCGTATGCCTGCAAAAGGCAGTAGCATGCTTTGCTTCCTGATTGTGATTCTTCTTGGTTGTGGATAAACATGGAGTTTCTAAGAAATCACAATCAATAAGCAAAACCAGCTACTTAACCATAGCAGACATAGGAAGAAAGCATCGTTTAACCCCAAGATGGTGGACGTGCCAATACTTATTCTACGATTCAGGGCTCTAATCTGCTATGGAGAAGTAACTTGTTTTGCTTCTTGATTGCAGTTTCGTATTAACTCTTATGTCACAATCAAGAAGAACGACAATTAAGAAGCAAAACAATCTATTTGATTATAGCAGACACAGACAGAAAGCGGTATTTAGCCCCAAGATGGCGGACGT
This sequence comes from Uloborus diversus, assembly GCF_026930045.1. NCBI lineage: Eukaryota > Metazoa > Arthropoda > Arachnida > Araneae > Uloboridae > Uloborus > Uloborus diversus. The sequence goes on along the minus strand of NC_072737.1, from coordinate 65,096,822 downwards.
GCGCAACTTAAGCTACAATACAGGACCTTAATTTTACCTAATACTTCTTCCAAATTTTCTTTTATTTCAAGTGCTAAATGTCAAAACAAAAAATGCGTTTAAACGGACTAAAACTTTCAGCAACACAAGAAATAAAACACCTCCACTATCAACAAATATGTTCATTTAAACACTAAAATTTATTTTTGCTGATAAATTTCGTTTTTTTTTACGCATTTTCGTCCATCTTACCACTGATGTAAAATTCTGAATTTAACTAAAGAAATATTGAGAATGATAGAAAAGGACATTTTCAAAGTCAGAAACATCTAATTAATCAAAGTTTTGATCTTCGCTCCAACGTAATGATCCGTAGAAAATGATTTTTGAGACTTAATGGATGTCGCCAATGTTTTCTATGTGCTTATTGCTATAGATAATGGAAGTAAAATGACTTTCAGTACTACACGAAGTATGATCAGATAGGAAATTCTCAATTGAAGAAGAACGAAAAGTTTTACAAAGTAAAGAGAAATCTGGGAAAATCGGAAAATAATTAATTGCTGTCGAAAAAGACTATTTAGTTCAAGGACAAATGCTTAAATGTATCAATGAAACGAAATGGCATAGAAGAAGTATAAACCCATTAAAATTCGGAAATTGGAAAGTTCAATTGCGTTCTTTATGTTCTTTGAATATAATAAAAAGTTATAAGTCAATTCCAAAAAGGTGAGATCTATCACTACATTTTGGAAAAAGGTTCGGAAGTATTACTTCACTCTGTCAGTTTGGAAATCAGTCAATAATAGTTTGGGCAAACCTAACCTGTCAGCATCGTAATGATGTGATTAGAATCTGGCATTTCTGCCAGGTTATATATATATATATATATATATATATATATATATATATATATATATATATATATATATATAATGCAAACCTAACTTGGCAACATCGTAATGCTTTGAATAGGATCTGCGTAGCCTTTGTGATGCTGACAGGTTAGTTTCGCGCTAACTAAAGTGAGGATGCAGAAAGCCAGAAAAACGGGCCTTTCTGTATCTAAGTCAAAATGGCTTTATTAATATATTTTAAATGCAAACCTAACTTGGCAGCATCGTAATGCTTTGAATAGGATCTGCGTAGCCATCGCAATGTTGTCAGGTTAGGTTTGCCCCAACTGATGTGATGAGATGATGCAGAAAACCAGCAGTGCGTTATTCCCTTCTGTATCTTAGTCAAAATGACTTTATTAATATTTTTTTAATGCAAACCTTACTTGGCAGCATCGTAATGCTGTAGTTTGTATCTGCGTAGGCTTTGCAATGCTGTCAGGTTAGGTTTGTCCCAACTATAGTCATGATGCAGAAAGACAGAAGAGCGTTATTCCTATCTTTATCTAAATCAAAATGGCTGTTTTTTTTAAAAGTGCATCGCCTCTTATTATCTTCTCTCGCTAAATATCAATATTTCGTCCCTTAAAGTGATCTAGTTGAAGATGCAGAAGATGAGCTGTAATCCTCATATAAATAATAAACGATGATCGAGTAACCCGCATGCTTCAACAATGAAACTCGCGCCACGGCATGATAGTTTGATAATGTGCTTCGGTAATGTTTAACATGTAGGGAAAGGCTTTATTGTGACAAGGCTGAACTCTATCCGGTAACTTAACTGTTTTTCTAGTAAGACTGTATCATTTCAGGGGAATGAAGAACTGAAAAAATGGTCAACAATGAACGCTTCCTACTGGAGTTTAGGATTAATCCACTACTATCCGGTAACTTAACTGTTTTTCTAGTAAGACTGTATCATTTCAGGGGAATGAAGAACTGAAAAAATGGTCAACAATGAACGCTTCCTACTGGAGTTTAGGATTAATCCACTGAAGTTAGGGTTACAGTTTAAACTATAAAAATATGACCAAACAGGCAATGGCTTCGTTCAAATGTGGAAGAGTAGAAGCAGTTTTCACCCGTCATACCTTGACGGGCGACTTTCTAGTTTATTCAATAATAAGAGATTTAATTACAAAAATTTACGATAGGTCCTATTTTCAGCTTATCGGAGGTTAAACATTCTTTAAATTTGTCCTTTTAGTTTAAGTTTGAAGCGGAATTCCCACTTCTTATTTTCACAGTTGTCATTAATCAAAAGTTAATAGATTCACCATAGATTCACCATATTCACAGCACAAAAACTATTGTATTGCTCTACACAATGACATAGTTTTACAAGATTTACAGCAAACTTGCCCTCCTTCCGTCAAGAAATATTCCATTAAATTTTAGCCCGCTATTCGGTCAGGATTTTCCGTCATCTATTCCCACCAGATGGAGGCACTGGGGCTCTTTGGATGCGAAACTGCACGAGGAATTTAATTTTGTCGAGGGCATTCAAAGCCAAACGAATACCCAAGGGATCTTTTATATGACTCACTAGTGGTACCCGCACGGCTTCGCCCGTAATAGAAAAATTAAAAGGTCTTTTGGTTCGCCTGTATATTTACAAATGTATGGTGAATTTTCTCGCCAATTGGCTTGTACCCATGTTACGGTTCCAGGTTATGATAATTTCGCAAATTACTCGTCCATTTTATAATATTTTTGTTCTTAAAATTGGAATAGAAAAAGGACAAAATCGAATTTTAGAAATATTGTTTCGAGGTGCACACCCCCATGCTACAAACTAACTTTGTGCCAAATTTCATGAAAATCGGCCGAACGGTCTAGGCGCTATGCGCGTCACAGACATCTTCCGGACAGAGAGACTTACAGCTTTATTATTAGTAAAGAAGATAAAGATTCTTTCCCATTTTATTAAATTTCTGTGAAAAATGGGCTTAAAATTGGAATAGAAAAGGAACAAAATCGAATTTTCGAAAAATCGCTTCGAGGTGCACACCTTCATGCTACAAACTAACTTCGTGCCAAATTTCATGAAAATCGGCCGAACGGTCTAGGCGCTATGCACGTCACAGACATCCTACAGACATCTTACAGACATCCTACAGACATCTTACAGACATTCAGACATCCTCCGGACAGAGGAACTTTCAGCTTTATTATTAGTAAAGAAGAAAAGAAAAGAAGAAAGATAAAGAAGTAAAGAAAAGAAAGGTAATTTTCAGAACAAATTATTTCCCATTTTATTAAATTTCTCTGAAAAATGGGCTTAAAACTGGAATAGAAAAAGAACAAAATCGAATTTTCGAAAAATCGCTTCGAGGTGCACACCCCCATGCTACATACTAACTTTGTGCCAAATTTCCTGAAAACCGGCCGAACGGTCTAGGTGCTATGCGCGTCACAGACATCCTACAGACATCCAGACACCTAGACATCCTCTGGACAGAGAGACTTTCAGCTTTATTATTAGTAAAGAAGATAAAGATGATCATACGACATAGTCACTGACGATTCTCCTTAATGCTTATAATATTTTAAATTTCTTCACTTCTTGAATAAAATACAACTTTATATCTTACAAAAAATTTTAAACTTCAACTATACATCGAGCAGATGTTTAAGATTGTTTTTGAGAGGTGTTTTTAATAAAAACGTACGATGTTTTTCTAAAAAATGACATTATTCTTAAAATTGTGCTGACATTTTAAAAATATGACTTTATATTATGAGATTTTCTTCTAACTGAAAATCTTTCTGAAAAATCTCTAATTTTCGTACAAATTGAATTAAGCAGTTCTTTATTTTCTTTACCAAGTTTCTCCATTTTGTATTCGAAGCGATAAAGAGCTTATCTTTGAAACAATTGTTATTCCTCACATACACACTCTTTCTCCCTTTTCTGATACTTTTCAATTAGCCGATGGTTAATCTAAATAATAGAGTTAAAGTGTATGTTCTTTCTTAAAAGTAGTTAGAGCTTTAATTCAGCAACAGTTGAAGACAATGGTAACACAATAACGAACGCATTATCTTGCATTTTGAAAATCAGCATCTTTGCATGTGTTTCATGAAAAATTGCATGTTTTAGCACTAGAACTACGGCGGTCTTTGTATTCCTAAAAATATGGAAGGGGTCATTTTGATCTAAAGAGAAGAAATTGGCACAGAATTATCTACATAATGTTGTAAATTAATAAAATCAGTTCAAAATAAGCATATTTATAATAAATACAGTTCATTTAAAATACATAGATTTTGATTATACATAATGAAGTATTCAAAAATAGTTTAAAATATCCTGAAAATAACCAATGTTATTTCAGTTGCATTTCAGAAACTAACAGCTATTTAGGGGTGCGCACAGAAATTTTGGGGCCCGTCACAAATGATTTTTACTGCCCCCCCCCCTCCATTTTAATTACTCCTACGTCCCTACATATTTCACCCCTGACTTTGAAATTCTGGGACCCTTTTCAAGCTCCTGCCCGGGCCAACAGGTGTCCCTTCCCTCCCCCCCCCCCTCCTGTTCACGCTCCTGCGGCTAATGCTCCCTTTTATGTACAGAAACATTATGAATGATTCAAATTCTTGCAATGATATGCTTCAGGAGGTATTATTGAGTTTCTGCTCTGTTTTATAATTAATGAATATATTTGAATTTCTTTTTTTCTTAAAGGGGTCAGAATGACTTCTGACCTCGAATCTAGGTGTAATCCTTCAGATCTGGTTTAAAAAAAAAAAAAAAAATCCTGACAGCACAATTTAGGAACAGTCAAGGAAATAGTTAGCCTTTTATGAAAATACAGAGCAGAAGTTAGCAAAAAAAGTGTGCTGCAGGTCAAAATGACACCTCCCGTAATTCCAGAGTTCAAACGCTTTCTGCAAGTCCTGAACGTGATCAGAAAATGTCGCACATCATTTCTGTTGTTTTGCTACATTTTCTCGCAGGAACATGACTGCACCTTTTCATTATTATCATTATGCTAGAAAGTCGTCCGTCAAGGTATGACGGGTGAAAATTGCTTCTACATTTGAACGAAGCCATTGCCTCTTTGTTGATATTTTGATAGTTGAAATTGTAACCCTAACTCCAGTGGATTAACCCTAAACTCCAGTGGGTAACGTTCATTATTGACCATTTTTTCGTATCTTTATTTCCCTGAAATGACAGTCTGACCAATAAAACAGTTAAGTTACCGGATCGGGTTCCGCCTTGTCACGATAAAGCCTTTCCCTGCATGTTAAATATTACCAAAACATATTATCAAATTATCATGCCGTGGCGCGAGTTTCATTGTCTAAACACGCGGGTTACTCGATCATCGGCTATTATATATAAGAGGATTACTAGTTTATTAAAACAGGCATTTTACTGTGCTCCACAATGAGTACTACATGGCACAGATGACACAAGTCAGAACGAAATTTATAGCACAAAGAAAGGAAAACAACACCCAGAACACCGGTGGACATTGTGAACCATGGAACTCCGCCTTCCAGCATACGAAGCAAAAGCGACCACCGCTCGGCCACGGAGGCCTCGACTTCACCATTGTGATTACTTTTGAAGTTATACTTAAGCCAGAAAAGGAAGTTTTTTAAGACATAAAAAACGAAGAAACTATTCTTACTTATTCAGTCCACGTCAGATTTTTGGGCTACAGACGAGTTCGTTCACTACTTTAAATTCCAAACCAGCATGAACCATCTTTACAGGTTTTTTATGCACAAAAAAGTAAATAAATAAATAAATAAATAAATACTTTGCTCATTGAAATTAATCGAAATAAGAAAGTAAATCAAATGTAATATCGGATGAGAGTATTTCAGCAAATGTCAACAACAAAAGCTTGAGTCTGAAGCATGATTAAGCAAGAACAAGGAAAACAATTAATGAATTGCGGTGATTTGCCTGACCCACTGTAGTCACACGGCATTCCTCCATTTGATTTTCCTTTATTTTGATCGCTAAGTGACAAAAAACTTGAAAAATTTACTCACACTAAAAACGCCACCCCAATGTACTCTGTTCCAAAACTCACCGTTTTTTATTTACTTGGATTAAAAATTTGCACTCTAGTCGACAAAAGTGAGTTGATGACAAGAGTAAATACATTGAATTAAAAAAAAAAAAAACCTTACTTGTTGAAAAAGTATATAAAGGGTAGATCGGTGCACATTTACGTATTGGGCACCTTTACGCAATGCCCATTTTTCAAAACAAATTATAACTAAAGAGTCAACAGTCATAACAGATTTTGATGCTACTTCCTAGCAAATATTCTCACAAGTTTTTGAGAACTACTAGAGCTTCAGCCAAGCATGCAGAAAGCCGTTTTCTTCCAAGTTGAGTAAATTTTGTGTTAAACGTTTTGAAGCTTATTGTGAATAAATAATACTTAGGTAAGAAAAAACAAATACATAAAAATTAGCATAATTATATCCTTTTTTGAGAATTGTATTTGCTTGAACTGAATATGTTATATTGTTTTTGCACATTAAAAATAAATCCGAACTTGGCGACGGGGCAAGTTTACGCGTTGAACGTCGAAGCACCTTTACGATCGTTCGTACTGTGTCTTACTTAAACGTGCCCCTGACACTTTTTTCGCTCCAAACTGTTTCAAACATTTTTAGTATTTTCCGGCTATTTAGTTTTGAAAATTACCATTTAATTTTTAATTGAGTTACACATTCGTATCTTATAGCTTATAATCATAGCTTAAATCTTCATGCTCCTTCAGCTTCAACTTTATAACACTATTCAGTTTGTAATAAATTTGCTTTATTTTAGCGATGGTACGACATTATGTCCAAAACACTAACAGAACCACGTTAGGTGTCAAAATAAATATGCGTAAACGTGCCCCGTGTCCGGGGCAAGTTTACCCAACCGACTTGAACTAAAAAATAATTTTTTTAACGGTTAAAAGCACAACCCGAGAAACAACTGAATATACCAATTTTGACTCCATTAATTGCTTCATAAAACTTCAGTGTCTAAAATTTCTGACGCTAAAACATAAAAATTAGATAACTCATTGAAAAAAGGTCCGCGTAAACGTGCCTCGGTCTACCCCACATGATTTATATACATGATACGTTCCACTGGATGGTTTTTAAGGTCACTTTTTCAGTCAGCATAAATAAAGATCTCTGAAAAGATCTATATTACTATAGTTTTATGGTACAAACATGTTTATTTGGTTACCGCAGAAAAAAAAGCATTTTTTTATCAGTGGTAATTAGCAGTAACTGCTTTAATCGCAACATTTTGCTCTAAGTCGGCAGTATGTACTTACTGCTCTTTACCTCCCCACGGCAGAACGGAAATTTTCTCCCGTGCGCAGGCAAACGGCAGTAACTGCACATTTCTTTTCTTTTTTTTTTTTTTTTGTATCTTGGATATCTTTTGCCCATAAACGTTCCGCCGTGGGAGGGTAAACGGCAGCAAATGCAAAATTTTCCATTTTCATCATTTTTCGCTTTTTAAAAATCTGTATTAATTCAGTTTTATGGTGCAAACATGTTTATTTGGTTGCCGCTAAATAAAAGCATTTTTAAATCAGTGGTGTTTAGCACTATAACTCATATTATCGCTACATCGCGCAGGTAATTAGCAGTATGTATTTACTGCTCTATACCTGCCCATAGCCATTGTCCAAAGAATGGGATATAAATGAATCGCTGCAAAACTTGCACCAAGACGCAAAAACCGTTTTCGCGATTTTTGTTTTCTTAGCTTAACTAAGCGCAAGCAGTTGCGCCCCGATGGGAGGTCATTTGGTGGCCTCTCAAAAATTTCCTTTATTCGGCAAATTTAGAGACAGTATTGCATTTTTTAAAATGATTCCCAGTCACTTCTCACTAGATGTAGTCTCATGAGATATTTTATCATTCGGCTAAATTGGGAATTACCGCCTCCCAAAAATTTAACTTCGGGCGTCCTTCAGTGCAAGAAAGACTTAAAACTATTATTAAGGGAAAATAACCATACTTTATTTCAAACAAAGTCGAAGAAAACGTTTCGTAATTTTACTGGCTTCATATATTCAAAAAAAGTTGTCTTTGATTCTTCATATTCGTGTTCAAAAACAATAAAACAAAATCCGTTTTTGCTAGTACACAATTATAGAAGGTAATGAACGAGTAAACACACGCAATAATTAGCAGACGGTAAATAAACGTGTAGCAACAGAACGATTTTTTTTCCATTTGTTTTGTTTTGTCACAGACGATGGTTTTCACAATTTTTAATACTACGCTGCTGCACTTTTAGTTGTTCGATGAGAGAAATCGTTAACACACAAAGCATTTCTTTGCCTAAATTTCCACAGAAATGTCTTGCTATATTACAAAGTGCAAAACATTAAGCAACTTGTGGTATTTTTTAAAAATGCCTAAAGAATCTTCCAGTTGTTAAGTGACAACACAGGAACATAAATTTTTTTTCGATATAATGCTGTAAGAAATCATAACATATGCCTTGTCGACTATTTGTTGTCAGAGGAATCGGAGCAAGAGCACTTATCCAATCCATCCTCTACTCGAAATTAAAAAAAATAAATAAATAAATAAATTTAAAAAAGAAAAGAAAAGAATATCTACTGATGTATTTTACTGTTCAATGTTCCATTAAAGTCAAAAAATATAAACTACAAAACTGAGTTTATTTTAGTGAGGGTTGTTTACATCCAGAAAGTATATCTGTATCTGGGCAGGTACGTAAATAATATTGCATTAAATTTATATCAAGGGGATGTGGTCATTTTGTTCGATACATATTTAAGTTATATCGTTTTTAACAATAGATTTATAACCAACACATACACACACACACACACAAACATATATATATATATAATATAAAATGGCATTTATTTACATTTGTGTAAAACAATAAATTTTCATTTTATTTTTAAGTTACATTTAAATCATTTATATTAAATTTATGTCAAGTGTATGCATAATATTTGTTTATGTTTTAAAATAAAATATATTATTCACTTTGCAATAAATATACTTCGTAATAACGTATTTACTCCGAATTAAGTCGAATCTGTAATTATTGGTCATTCAATAGTATACTGTGCAGTTACTGCAAATTGCCAGTCAAAAGTGTATGAAAATTACTTGTTTGAAGAGCAGGTAAACGGCAGTGCTTTGATCAAAATTTTGACTGCAAAATCAAAATAAAACAGACTGCCCCAAAAATATTTCGTTATCAACATATAGAATCACATAGAATCAACTTTAAGTATTATATTGATGTTTGTGGGAAATCAAAGACGCGTTCCTTGAAATATCTCGAAAACTCATTTTTTTAGATGCTGCCGTTTACCTGCACACGGCAGAATACTATTTGCATACCTTGTAACTAACTTTCGCTACAAATTTCCTTTACTGTGTTTCAAAAACTAAACCAACGTTTTTCGATTTTGTTCTTGCGTCGAACTAAATGTCGTGTGACTTCATTCTTGGAGTGTTTACGTAATACTTCCTAGCAGAGTTGAATTGATTTCTACTTTCTCGGGATGATTTATTTCGGATATCGAATAATCGATGAATAAAATATTGGAGGGTTTCCCAATGCATAGTTCTGCTTTTATATGGATGTATGAAAAATTTCAGAAATAAATCGATCATGAATAATGTGATGTTTTAATGCTTCAGAAGACGCATCAAATTGAAAGAGTACATGTAAATTTTACTTTTTTATGCCATGAATGATTTGTTTCACCTGGATAAAAGTGTTCCAAACGCATCCAAAATGTGTGCCAGGAATTTTCAGAGAAAGCTTTTAACTTGAAATGTGTCTTATAAAAAAATCGTTAGTATTGGAAATTTACTCTGTTTCAATAATAAGTTAATGAAAACACATAGGCTATAGATTCGAGCAGAGTAACTTGCGTCTTCAGGGGCGTCCCGAACTTAAATTTTTGAGTGGGTGGAAAGTCTCAATTTTCCAAATGGCTCATTCCATTGTGACTAACTTAACATTCGCTGCTGATTTTATTACTCTTTTTACTTATACCGGGTGTAAAAAATTTTTTGGTTTAATATGCATATTCAAAATGTACTAGGCGACTATTTTTCATTTCTACCAAGAATATGAAGCAAAATATGCGCAGGCAGGTTTTTTTTTCCCACCAAAAAAAGGCATCGTGACTAACGTAACATTTTTGCAACACTGAGAAACAATGCTTATGTTTCGAGACAAATTTTTCTGAAAGTTACGCAGGCATTTAAAATTGGCCGATATACTTGTAAGAGTAGTCCAATCAATGAACACATTGCAGCGTGCATGGAATATGCGATAATTTTTGACTTCAGAATATTGTTAGGGGTCGTTAGTAACATACTAAAAGTCCCCGACCCTGGGGGGTGAGCTAAAGGTGGGAGGGAGGGGGGAAGAAAATTTTGGGTTTTTCGAGAAAACGTCGGAAATGGTGGAAAAAATGCGTTTAAAATTAAAATTCAAACTAAATAAACTTACTATAAAACTGCTTCTACAGATATTTGTCAAATTTTCTAAAATTTTCTAGGTATATATTATGAAAACTCGACGATTTTCGAAGAAATTCTCTCTTTTTGTCAAACATTTACTCTTAGTACCTCCCAATATCAATATGTATAAAAATTGTCAATGACAAAGTTGTAGATCATAAAATTACCTTCAATTTGATATGCTACTTTGTAGCATTTTATTCAACCTATCAAAAGTTATGGGACTGCAAACCCGCACCCTCATGGCAAAATATGGAACACTTGCCATTCATAAACACTAAACCGACTCGAACAGTCCAGTCAATGAATACATTATGGCGGGCATGGAATATGCGATAATTTTTGCCTTCATAAATTTATTAGGGTTAGTTAGTAGGTAACCATATTGAAAGTCCCCGCCCCTGAGAGGTGAGCTAAAGGTAGAATGGGGGGGGGGGGCAAATTTTGGGTTCTTCCATAAAATCTCGAAAAGAGCGAAAAATATGTTTCAAATAAAAATGGAAGTTAACTAAATTTTCTATGAAATTGTTTTTATACATATTTGTCAAATATCAAGTTGTTTTAGATGTATACGTTACTGAAAATTGTTAATTTTCGAAAAAAAATTTTTTTTTTCAACTAGCTCTTTTTTTCCTAGAGTGCCAAAGCCAAATACGCACTCAAGGGATCGGTAACAGGCCGCAATCATGCGATATATCCACTGATGATTTTTTTCATTTCGAAAATCCATCGACTGAACACTTAAACTACGGGTTTAAACCTGCGACTAATGGCTTATGAAGCCAGTGTCTAACCACTACGACATCCAGCATATCGAAAAAAATCATCAGCATATCCACTGATGATTTTTTTCATTTCGAAAATCCATCGACTGAACACTTAAACTACGGGCTTAAACCTGCGACTAATGGCTTATGAAGCCAGTGTCAAACCACTACGACATCCAGCAGACAAGCTATCAAAAGTTATGAATTTCTAACATGCACACTCAATGTCGGTGTTTATCTTGAATTGAGTATGGTGACGCTACTATTATAATTAACATTTTAACAATATTAGAAATTAGATATTTGCAATTGACGAAAAATATTTTTTTTTTGAAATATTCTTTTTATTATATCATTACTAATCACGTTTTAAAAGTATTTTACAAATGAATACGGAATGACAGTAATTAGAAAATGAAAATATAATTGTACAAGGTGACATCTTGGTATTCTTGAGGTGGAAATGTCGAGGCTTATTCATGCTCATCGGCACTGGAAACGGTGTCCACAGAGATTGGCAATGTATCGATGTCATCGTCGTCGCCTTCGTCATGAATACATATTTTGGCGCCGTTGTTGCAATTGCGCTTGCAATGCAGGCATGCGACAGAGCAGTTTAGCGATGCTTTTCTACAACTGCACCTGCCACTGTCACATCCTTTCGTGCATCGACAAAAAATCAATTTTAAGATTTCGTCAAAAGCAGCATCCAACTCCGAGAGTTTTGGATCTAGTTGATCATGCCTCCTTTCCTAACCCCATTTCGTTGACTCGCCATTGGGCTCTTTCCTTAGCCACAGGAGTACTTGGTGGTATGTCCGGAAGAGTTGGAAAGATCAGGCTTCATGTTTGCAGCTATTTTGATGAAAAATTTGTATCGGAACTCGTTCAGACTTTTCCGTGGCCGGAGCACCATACCATGAGAGAGTACTCATGATCCCAGCAGCCTCAATGGATTCAGGAGAAGAAGAACCGCTGAAAAATACCTCAGATGTATGCTGTACGATTTTAGATCTCTGGTATAGTTTAACAAACCTCACTTTACTCCTGCGATACGCTGCAGATGTTGAGTCGCAGCCTGTGGATGCATGTAAAGATAACAAGTGGGCATTGTCCTTCATTTTTAAATCTTGCTGAAGCTGTTGTGAGGAATATACAGCAGTCTTGACCTTTCCTCTGCCAGGTTTTATGAGTAGAATGTCGCGATCAGTTGGGGTTTTGGCAACCAAGAGAACAGCTAAGTCGACGTCTTCTCCAATGACAGTTACGGAAGAATTTTGCGATCTGACGATAGCTGTCGTCACAATATCAAAGTCAGCATCACCTAACGCTTGGAGTGTATTTATCCCATTTTTTAACAGATGTAACTTCAACAGATTTATCAGCTGACTCTTATTATGGACATTTGAAAGAAAACCATCTTGTTTAACTTTAACCTCACTTTCCAAATTAACATTGATGTCCATACATCTCTTTAACCTATATCGTCGGTTCAGTTCGGCTGCTTTTGTGCTTTCTGATGTATTAGTGTACCCATCAAAAACCACTGTACAGCCCCTCCCGTTGTAATGGGTCCTTAGAAATTTAACGTACCCATCGCAAATGGTTGATACAACTGTATCTTTCTGCCAAACAACTTTGTGGATTAAGAATCCCCTATCAACAACAAGTTCAAACTTAGTTAAATCCATGTCATGATCAATTTCCTTAAATAAAGGTGTATAAGGCTTACTTTCTGCACCTCCTCGTCCCACTTTCGTTAAATAATGCTAGGGGATAGGGAGCTAATTCATATTTCATGTAAATCTTCAAATCTTCGTCCGATTTCTTGCTAATGGGCAATTCGCTGAAAAAGCATGAATGGATCCACCACAACTTTTCCATCGTTAATCTGGATTGTTGAGTTCATCGCGGAAACAGGGAGTGCGCGATCTTTCCGTGTTAGTTTGATGTTTGCGAAGGGCAAGTTTACCATTTTTGCCATTGCTTGTTTGCCAACTTCAACTGCTTTATGACATAAGACGCGGGGACGCCTCACTTTAATCTCACCCCTTTCACGCCATCTTTTGAAAAAATGCCAGATGGCCGGTAACCTTGACGAATCGTACACTGTTCTTTTTACAATTTTAGAATTCTATTTGCGAAATATTTGTTCAAAACATTTCTTTCTTATTTATATAAAATAATTTGTGCAAGAATAAACTTATTAGTAGCTGCAAACGTTTCTATAGTATCTTAGGCGGCTGGTGCCAAAAAAAGTGGGGATCAAAAGAAGTGGGTTAGGGGGAGTGGCCCATAAAGCCTTTTTTTTTTGCAAAATTGGGCTAGATTACTGGTATTTTAACATTTCTGATTTCATTTCTTCTAGAAATGTGAAATATGGCCTCAAAAATCGGGACGAATCGCAACCGTACACTTTCCATTTTAAAGTTAAATTCCAATGAAATAAGATGAGAAAAGTTCCTTTTTTTTGGCAGTTTTAGTTTTTACCTTCGTGAAATAAATCAGTTCAAAATGTTAAAAATCATTTTTCAATCGATCATGAATCTTTGAAAAGTGAGGGGCAAGGCCCGTTTACTTTTGGAAGTGAGGGGACAGTTACCCCCCCCTCTTGCCCACACGTAGGAGCTGCCTATGGATAGGATTATTTTAATATGAATAAGGTATTAGTACGCTTTTAGACATTATCGACGTTCATTGACATACATTTACCTCAAAAAGTGTTGATAATTCTACGGTGACGATTGTAAAGAAAAGTTTATTGAGCTTTCAATTTTTTGAACAGGAAGGTTAGAAATTCTATAACTTTTGATTGGTTTAAGAAAAGGTAAGAAAGTAGCATATTAAATTGAAGGTAATTTAATTCTCTAGAACTTTGTCATTGACAATTTTTATGAATAATGATACTAGGAGGCACTAAGAGTAAAGATTTGAAAAAAGGAGAGAATTTCTTCGAAAATTATCGATTTTCATAACATATACCCGAAAAATTGTTGACATTTTCCATAGATGTGAAAGAACAATTAAATAGCAAGTTTATTCAGTTTGAATTTTTATTTTAAACGCATTTTTTCCATCGTTTCTGACATATATTCGAAAAGCAAAAATTTGCTTTCCCCCTCCCACCCACCTTTAGCTCACCCCCTAGGGGCGGGGACTTTCAGTATGTTGACTTACTAACTACTCCTAACAATATTCTGAAGTCAAAAATTATCGCATATTCCATGCACGCTACACCCCTATTTTGAGCACTCATTGACTGGACTAGAGGTAAACAGTCGATTTTAAAAGATATACTACAGAATTATTACATATGAAGATTTTTTGGCCCTTAATGGTACTTTTACGAAAACATGTGTGACAAGCGTAACCATCGAATAACAAGCAGTGAATGCATATAAAAAACTTTTTGTAATTAATCTTTTGCTCTTATACTACTTTTACAATTTTTAGGAACCTTTTTTAAGTTACATTATGGTTCTTTCTTTACTTTCTTTCTATATTAGTGTAAGAAAGTGAATGGAAGGATTCAGTTCAATTAACTCAATTTGAATGTGAGGGGAAAAAAATAAAAATTAAAATCAAAAAACTGCTTTTTCCAACTGGAATAACATCATTTTTGGGCTAATTAAATCCTAAATATCTCTCTTTTAAAAAGTTAACTTTATGCAAGTTGATAGTTTCGCCGAATTCAAGTATTCTGCCGATATACTATTATCGTCATAAGAAACTCCGTAGTACTTTTCAACGGCACATTATTTTTTAAGGTTTATTGATTCATCGAACGAATAGTGGTGCGCATCCTGAATTAAAATGTAATATTGAAAAAAAAATATTCAAACATTTTTGCAGAATGCATTTTAATTCCAGATACCACAGCAAATGTTTGAATTTCTAAATTATCATTCATGCATTTTCTGAAATATGCTGTAGCAGCGCTTATTGTCACTGTATCATGTGACATCTTAAAATGTTTTCCAACGCGCTGCCATTACTTCAATTTAATAATGGGTGGAGATATTTCTTAAAAAAATAGAGACGTTCTCCTCTGTTAAGACTGTCTTTCTATTTTCTTAAATCTTTATCTCTTTTGTGTTGAATGCACATTCATCAAAGTGCTCATTTTGCTTTACTCACTTTTTTTTAAAAAATAATTCTTTAAATTGGAAGTATCTTTGAAAAGACCTTTAAAAAGCATTTTTCTACGTAGACAGAAGGTCTACAATGTTATATTACTGGTATTTTTCACCCTAAATATTTTTAATCAATATAGAATGCCTACTTATTCAAAATTGTTCATGAAAATGTACATTAAATTAAATAAGTTTTAAATATTAGCAGTCATTTTTAAAGTGTTACGTTAAGCACGTGCAAACTGTTACGTTAGTCACAGCTCAAATGTTACGTTAGCCACGCTAATTATCTTATAGCTACTGATACTAAAATAAATATTTTGCACTTTTTAAGTAGATGTGACACAGATATAAGAAAATAAAAAGTGCTGTTGGCTTCAATCATCTGGTTTAGTTTTTAAGCAGAAAATAGTACCTTTTCGTGACTAACGTAACGCAAATATTTTCAGTGATATAACCAAACTAATTAAAATACTTATAATGTATGCAAAACGAACAGTCAATTTTATTGGGCCAACATCTAATCTTTCAGAATAAACATAGTTCTTTTAAAAATTTTGAAAATTTTTTACACTACACAAGAAAACTTAGACGCGTGTTTTTTACGTATGCTAAGCCTTTTCTACAACCTCGCACGTTTAGAGTCAGAAGAAAAACACCGAATGAAATGTTTGCAGGCTGTTACTGGAAATAGTATGCACTAGAACGTATGCTGAATGAAATGATAGGTCACAACTAGGGCTTGGTGGAAAAAAAAATTCTGAGGTTGAGGTTGACATTTCTATGAAATGACCTAAATGGAACTCCAAATTTTGCCGAATGATGATAATTTTATCGAAATGAACTCATATTTACGCCGAATGATGATAATTTTTCCGAATGAATTTTCAAATTGCGCCGAATGGTGGTAATTTTGTCGGATAGAACTCCAAATCTTGCCGAATGAAAAAAAAATTGACGAATCGTCAGACAACATCTGACGAATAAGGAATTTTTTGGGAGGTTTGTGTGACCTCCCGCGACCTCACATTGAAACGGCAGTATTAACACATCATCGAGAGAGAAGGGAGTATCAGTACAATGTTACAGACTTACAGGGCAGAGAGACTACACCTAGACGATGGGAAATCACACAGTAGTGCATGGTCGGAAACGCTCTCCTGATGCGATAGTGACGACTCAAAGCGCAAGAAAGACAGGACACAAATAAGAGGCGAAAACGTGTTTATTATTTTTAATGCAGCAAAAATGCTGTTAAGTTTTGGTCTGGTGTACACGATAGATGTCGTTACGTAAACCGAAACATCAGATGACAGTGCATGCGCACGAGCTGTTTTTGTTGTCACGCTCGCTTTGACGTTTGATCATCAATGCGCCGGAGATGTGAAGCATGCATCACGGCCCGGGGTCGTAATTTCGACCACCTGCTTTGATGACGATCATTGGCTCCTTCTTGTTATTTTTCTTATTTTTTGCTGTACTAAGGATAATAAACATGTTTTCTTCTCTTATTCATAACTTGTCTTTTTGGTGATTTGTGTCGTTCCTACCGCGCCAGGAAAGCGTTTCCGACCTTTCATTGCTGTGTGGTTTCCCATCGTCTAGGTGTACTCTGTCTGCCCTGAAAGTCTGTAAATGCTGTACTGATACACCCTGTATTCCAACAAAGTACAAGTAGAAGTTACTTAAATTACGGTTTTGAGGACGAAGTAACTGCATACGATAAATTATAAACTAGAATTAATTTCAATATGAAAAAAAATATGCAAAAAATGCCATTTTTCAAAAGACATCACATTTAAAGTATTTTATTATAAACATCGTAATTTTTCCCCCAACAATTCAGTTCAATAGCTTATTTGCCACAAAATTCGCAAAATAATCAAAGCCAGTGTTTTATTCTCTACGAAATAAAACCGTCAAATTTCTTATCTGTTGCATCCAGCTTCTGGATTTGTTTGAGTAAAGAAACATTTATGCGAAGTTTTATTGATCCTATCCTAGATTAACAGCATCGTGCAGAAGAAATAAAATGCATCATCTTCTTAAGTCATGTAATATATGTTTCGCTTAACCTACATTCAAAGCCTCAGATTCTCTATCCATTTAATTTACCATAAAAAATACGTTAGCTAACGTTTTCTTATTAGGATGTCTCAGTATGTTTTATAATATATGTATAGAAAATAAATTCTGTGGTGCTTATATTTTAATGGACCATTTCAACATTAAAAAAATAACAGAACTAAAAAAAAAAATACTAAGCACTTTTCATAGCGCACTCAAAAGGACAAAATAACGTTTCTGAGTCAGAAAGGACATTTGAAGTATTCCCATAGTTTTCAATTATTCTAAGAAAATGACTCCGCAAACGAAGAGAAGTGCGGCTCAAGTCATGTAGAAAATTTCTTATCGTTATCTAGTTTTCAATCATAAATTTGAGTGTTGAAACATGCATATTTTTCTGGGAAGGTTTGTTTTGAAAGGAGCTCACAGTGACCTCCCGTGTCCTCCTATGGCGCCCGTGAACTGCAATCAATATTTTTTTTACCTTCATTTTCTATTTTGAAGTTTTTTTTTTTTTTTTTAATGGCTATTGAGGGAAGTTTGATCCACATCAATTTGGGGGGTTTGACCCGGGTCAAACCATTTACTTTCATTTCATGATGCAATATTTCTAAGACTTTATGCATCACTAAAAATCACATCAATTAAAATGAAACTCGTTAAATTCAAATGAGAGACATTTTTTGTTCTTAACTTGCAATCCAAGTCACTTGACATAAGATAGGTACAGTGGCTCCCAAAAGTGTTCGTACACTTTGAATTTTTTTAGTAAAACCAAAATAACGCGAAACTGAATTCGAATATAAAGTCCAATATTTTTTCACACATCATTCCTACGTCATTCTAAATACAACCCAGTAGTTTTTCAAAATATTGACGGATCTTTTTTGTTTTTTAAATGGATCAAAAAACGAAGAGACAAGGAAATAACAGGTCACAAAAGTCATTGTACGTTCGAATATTTTCGAATAAAATGATGATTAAAATTATCATATGTCGTTTTTTTTTTATTATTTTTGCATTGTGTTGACCCTTAAAAGTCATTTGGCTTTTCGTTTTTGTTAATTTATTCCTAAATATTGTGCCGATTACTTTAAAATGGCTGATATTCGTAAAAAACACTAAACACCATTCGAAATTTGAATTTTTTCTTCACAGTTGCGGTAAATTGGTTTGAAATATCTCTAAATTAGTTAATTTATTTAATACTATAGTAAAGTGCTTGATAAAATGCTTAAAGAAAAGAATCGGACCGAAAACAAGGTATGAAAAGGTCAACCGGCAAAGTTGACAAAGTGTGATCGGAGATTTACAGTAAAAAGATTTATAAAAAAATACACATTTGAGCGCTGTAAAAGTTTCTGCAGAGTTTAATGAAAAATTTTACATTTAATTTTCACCTAAAATTGTTGTTCGCCAAGTTCTCTGATTAGCTGGAGTCAATCGCACCTCTTCCCGCAGAACTTTTCTTGGTCGTGCGAAAAACAAAAAGCGTACGCTTTTCGTCGCAAAATCAATGATAAATAAGCTCAAAACTTTTTGGAATTATGCCTTACTTACAGATAAAAATTAATTCAACATTTTTGGTTAAATTGTTGAATAATTGTAAATACAGCGGCTCCCAAAAGTGTTCGTACACCTTGAAATTTTGTAGTAAAACCAAAATAACGCAAAACTGAATTTGAATATGAAGTCCAATTTTTTTCACACCATTCTTATGCCATTCCGAATAAAACTCAGTAGTTTTTTTTTTTTTTCAAAATATTGCCAGATTTTATTTTTGAAATTTGTCAAAAAATGAAGAGACGGAGAAATAATACGCCACAAAAGTCGTCGTACACTCAAATTGTTTCGAATAAATTCATGATTAAAACTATCATATGTCATTTTTTTATTATTTTTGCATTGTGTTGACCCTTAAAAGTCATTTGGCTTTAATTTTTTGTTTATTTATTCCTTAATGTAGTGCTTATTACTTTAAAATGACTGGTATTTGAAAAACAACACAAACACCATTCGAAATTTGAATTGTTTACTCACAGTAGCGGTAAATTGGTTTGAAATGTCTCTAAATTAGGTAATTTATACCATTCTATAGTGAAGTGCTTGATAAAATGCTTTAAAGACAAGAATAGGATCGAAAACACGGTAAGAAAAGGTCAACTGACAAAGTTAACGATGCGTGATCGGAGGTTTACAGTTAAAAAAATTATGAAAAATACACATTTGAGTGCTGAAAAAATTTCTGCAGAATTGAATGAAACATTTTACGTTTAATTTTCACCTAAAATTGTTCGCCAAGTTCTCTGATTAACTGGATTAAATGGGACCTCTTCCTGCAGAAATTTTCTTGTTCGTGCGAATAACAGTAAGCTTACGCTTTCCGTCGCAAAATCAATGATAAATAAGCTCAAAACGTTTTGGAACAACGTCTTACTTATAGATGAAAATAAATTTAACATTTTGGGTTAAATTGTTGTATAATCTATACATATAATAAAATAAGATGTTTGTGTGTGTGTGTGTGGCGCGCATCCCGGGAAAACGGTAAGGCCTAGAAAGATGAAATTTGGTATACAGGTGTAGTTTTTGCTGAAGTTTTGCACCTCGGGCTTCGATTTTTGATATTTTAATTAGAAAAAAAGTTATTTAATGTTTTATGTGATTTTTAGCACTTTTTAGTACTTTTAACCTCACAGACCCCGAACCAATCGCGCCAGACAAATATTTTTGGTACTATAGTGTCGGAAATTTAATTTTAAATATGATGAACAAAAAAATTTTGAAGATAGAGCAATTTTTGTATTTTTTATGAATTTTTGAAAAAAACCTTTAATTTGCATGTTTTCCTGGGTTTTATTTTTTTCTAATATCATCCTGCGAGAAGTATCAAAGCCTCATTTCTGAAATTTAAGTTGGTAATAGTGAAAACATTTCGCCCTCTTCAGAAGAAAAAAGTTCTTAAAAATACGCAATAGTTTTTTTTTTACAATTTTTTTAATGCTGAACACATCATGTCCTTTCACGCATCAGTCGAAAAAAGCGTTCTTCAATCTTTTATGCCTGTGACGTCACTACTTGAGTTTCGATTCGATATTTACGATGGAATCTTAATCGCAAGCAATGTTAATCTTTTTTTTTTTACTATATAGCTTACTTCTACATTTTCTGACGTGATGACCACGTGTTTTTTCGGCAACGCTTGCTTTTTTTCTTTCCTTTTTGTTTTATTTAGGGATTGCATTTATTTCTTCTTCCATCCCCCCCCCCCCCAAGCTGGACCGTTCGCTGTATCTATATTACGTTACATTTCATAGTTGTGCGCATTAATTCAATAAAAACAGCGAGATTTTTTTTATCTTTGTCAAACGCTACTTTTTGCACACTACGGGGAGTTTGAGGGTTTTTTTTTTTTTTTTTTGCTCTACTTAAATTTAAAAAAAAGCGGTTTTTTGAGTGTTCTTTGTTTTTATTAGGAAATGAGCGAGGAGGTCAAAATAAATAGAGATGGATAAGAAAATGTAGAGATAGATTGTAAAGGTAGATAGCCGCCGAAGGCGGCAATCTTGGCGTAAAAATGTGAATGGCACAAAAAAAAGATAGAAATGGATTG
This sequence comes from Uloborus diversus, assembly GCF_026930045.1. Classification (NCBI taxonomy): domain Eukaryota; kingdom Metazoa; phylum Arthropoda; class Arachnida; order Araneae; family Uloboridae; genus Uloborus; species Uloborus diversus. The sequence goes on along the minus strand of NC_072737.1, from coordinate 65,075,845 downwards.
ATTAATACTGCTGCCAAATTTATTTAAACAACCGCCGAAAGCGACAAACTTGAAGTAAAAAGGTAAATGACAAGTTAACCAAACAGCCGCGTAGTTGGCTGCTTGCACATTGGGTGTCAATGCCCCCCTCCCTCCTCCACATACACCATGACTTTGAAAAAACAATGCTTTCACATAAAAGTAGAAGTGCTTTTTGTTATTTTTCGACAAAATTTGCATGAAGAGAACGTCGTTTGTGTCTCCCCTCCCCCTTCTTTAAAAATATTTCAAACGACGAAACTGGAGACAGATCTAGAAAATATTTTATTCAAACTATTAATGATATAGATAGATATAGATTGATTGACACCGCCACGAAATTTATTTAAGCAGCCGCCGAAGGCGGCAACATTGGCGTAAAAAAAAAACGAATGATAATACTGATTTATAGATAAAAACATTGATTAATGTCGTCGCTAATTTGTTGAAGCAGTCGCCGAAGGCGGCACCCCTGGCGTAAAAAGGCGAATGGCGTAAAAAGGCGGACCAGCTGGTCGCCGCAGGCGGCTAGTTGTAAATAAAAGAAAAAATGAGGAATTTAATCTGAAGAACTTAGTTGGATCAGTTAATCAGGACGGTGAAAGTGTTTTAATGTGAGGGTGCATTACAGCATCAGGACTTTGAAATTTGGAATTTTTTGATTAAATAATTAATCATGCTGTTCATTTAAATATTTTAAAAAGCAATTTTAAACTATTAGCCCAAAATTTGGTAATCGGAAACAACTTTGTTTTTTATCGAGATAACGATAAGAAGCACACGTTTGCGTTTGGTGCCTCAAAAATTGTCCTTAAGCTTAGAAATACCCCCTCAATCTCCAGATTTGAACTTAATGTAACATATTTAGAGATATCTGGGGGCTAGATTACGAAAATACAGCTTTGAAACGAAAATAGAGCTAGAAACAGTAAGACTCAAACTGGGGATGAACACTTACTCAGAAATTACGCAAAAAAAGAAAGAAAAAACAATGAAATCTATTCCCAGACGTTTCAAAGCTCTTGTTGATACTGCATGATGTTCTACTAAATAATAACTTTGTAAAAAGTTAGATTATTTACTAATTTTTTGACATTTTTTCAAAGTGCACGAAGACTTTTGTGAGATAAAATTTCCGGCAATTTTTGGTTTTTGATTTTTTAAAAATTATGTTTTAATGTTTTATTAAAAATTTTCATGTAGTTTTGTTAAATATAGATCATAGATCTTTTAATAAAATACCTATTCCGAAATATTAATTCTAACCAATGGATAATGGCCTATTTCATTGAAAATCGTAAGTGTACGAACACTTTTGGGAGCCACTGTAGATGTAAAAATTATAAACTTAATCAGGACATTGAAGGTGCTTATGTGTGAGGGTGCATATCAGCATCAGGACTTGGTACTTTGACATTTTTTGATGAAATAATGAATCATGCTGTTCATTTAAATATCTTAAAACCAATTTTAAACTCTTACAGGGTTCATACACTTTTGGTTAAGAAAAGTTCCCTGACTTTTCCAGGTTTTCCAGGTTGTTTTTTAGAAAATTCCAGGTTACTCGCTTCATTCAAAATTTAAGTTTAAATAGTAATATTTTCAAAATAATTAAAATTGTTTAAAGTAGCAATGCAGAAGAACTAAAACTTCTCCCCTTAGATTTAAAAAAAAAAAAAAACTGAGAATTTTTTTTCCCTTTGTTTTGTCTGTTAAAATTTTAAGTTTTTTTTAAAAACATTTTGTTCAAAATTGTTTTAATTTGTTTACTATTTGTTGAAAACAGAGTACTTTCAACTTATTTTAGCATTTCTTTGATGTCACGCGTAATATTATAGCGTTTTGCTGTAGTCCTGCAGCAACCTTTTAGCATCCACTTTTGATTTACAATACTTCCTTTTATTTTCTTATTAGTAGGTTACACAAAACATATTGAGCAAAATGCAAAGCTAAATTTCAGTATAAAATATGATTAACTTGTTGCATCGATCGGCATACATTATAATGCATAGTAACAAAAATCAACATCCGCCGATCTTTAAGCCAATGCCAATAATCTTTTTTTTTTTTTTCACATATTAAAGGACACTTACATTAAAATTTCAAATTTTCTTTTCCAGAAAGTAATAGTCAATTTTCAAAAATTCATAACTTTTTGCACATTTAATGTTATTTTCAATAGTACGCATGATATAAACATCCAATTCTGTTTCTGGAAGTTTAAGTCTACTTCCATTGTGCAAACGATCAAATATGGCGACAAAGTGAAAAATTTTAAATAATAAGTAGATTTTTGGATTTGTAGCATAAAAGTAGTAATAAATAGCTGATAATCCTTAAAAAACTACAATAAAAGCAAAATAGTCAGTATTTAGCACATAAGAGTCTAAATCAATTAAAACAAAAAAATGTTACGAAGATTAAATTTTGCATTTTTCCAGAAAATAATTACAAATTATCCGGAAAAAAAGGCACAATTTGTGTTGTTTTCAATAGTTTGCATTGCAATCAACATCCAATGCCGTTTTCGGGAACTTAGGCACTTAAAAAGTCGTGTCTTAAAAAGTCTTGGGAATGACCAAATATGGCGACTATGCCCAAAAATAAGAAATAACTTTTTTAATTTGTCGCATGAAGACTATTAAAAAATAATAAATCTTCATGAAAGTACAATTCATTGAAAAATTTTTATCACATTTGCGTCCGAGGCAGTGAGGATCGATAAGATTAAGTTTTAAGAACAAAATTTTTCATTTCTCAAGAAAATTATTTTAAATAATAATAATAACAGAAAAACAATTTGCAGACCATTTTCTGTTATTTTCATCAGTTTTCAATTAAAGAAAACAACCAATTCTGCTTTTTTTTAGAAACTTAGGCATTTTAGGATCGTATCTACTTCCATCTTGTGAGTGACCAAAGATGGCGACTACGTTTCACACGTAGCTGAAATGATTTTCCGATCAAAGAAGAAAAAAAAACGACTTTTCCCGATCGACCCTCCCATCTACAGGTTGTGCTTCCGAAGCAGTAAATTGTCTTCTCAACTGTTGAGTTTGTGCATAATTCCTGTTCACCTGATTTTTTTTTCCCTTGGGAACTACTGAGAGCCAAAAATGGCGGCTGCTGAAGATTTTTTGGATCGCCACTTTTTTCATTGCTTTAAAATTGTTACAATTTTTTTTTAAATACATCGATAAAAATGAAGATTAGATCTCATAAAACCAAATTCCCTGGGAAAAAATTGGGAAAAGAAAAATTTAGGGGACACATTTGGAAAATTCCCTGACATTTTTGACTATGTCATTTTCCATGATAATTCCAAGTTTTCCCGGAGCGTACGAACCCTGAACCGAATAGAATGTTGTGGCAACCCATCTAAAACTTTAGGCAGTAGAAAGAAATGCGTTCCCCTCACTGACTCCATGTAAGAAAATCTTCGCTCTTTTGGCGCATTTTTCGTTGTGAAAAAAAAAACGTTCCTTTTTCGATCGCAGTTTTTAAGTGCCAGCGTCGGTTTAGATAAAAATTTACAATTTTTTTTGTGAAATCACAATAAAAACGAAGACTAGATCTCATAATACTTAATTCCTTGTGAAAAAAAATGGAAAAAAAAATTTTGATGGGCAAAATTTGAAAACTCCCTGACTTTTCCCTGACATTTTTGACAGTGTCATTTTCCCTGACAATTCCCGGTTTTCCCGGAATTCCCGGAGCGTACGAACCCTGTCTTAGTAAAAAATATGGTAGTCGAAACAACTTTGTTCTTTAACAAGATAACGATAGGAAGCACACGGTTTTCAACGTTTGCGTCCAGTGCCTCAAAAATTGTCCTAAAGTTTAGAAAATACGCCCTCAATCTCCAGATTTGAACTTAATGTAACATATTTAGAGATATCTGTAGTAGGGTGCGTCTTATTTTTAAAGGTGTTATTTTTTCATGAGGCACCCTCTCATTTTGTTCCTTTGGAAGAAAAAAAAATCTCATATCTGAAAAATAAAAATTGAATAATATTTAGAGGGTGCTACCACTGCTGCAAAATTTGTCAACTCTCTCTCTTTTTATTTTTTTTAAATTTATTTATTTAGTCTGGATAGTAAGTAGCAATCAGTGAAAAGTTTGTATTGTCACATGGAAGTAACAAAGAGAGAAATTACAATATTCCTGAATGTAAAAGACCGAAAGTGTAAACCTGTGATATGAATGGCATTACTGAACTTTCGGATGCTTTTCTGACATTATTACATAAAATGACAACCATGAAATGCTTATTTTCTTGTATATTTATGAAATAGATATTTGTGTTATGTTAAACCCAACCAATCAAATTTCATGTTGATTAAAAATGTGACAAGATCTATTGGGGAGTTGATTTTTACACCATTTTTTCACAATGAATGTGATTTTAATCACTGGTAGCACCCCCTAAATTATGTTCAAATTCTATGAAACTTGTATGTGTGTATTTTTTCATCAAAAGGAAGCAATTAAAGGGGTGCCCCATAAGAAATTCAAAACTTTTTTAAAAAGTGCATTATAAGACACACCCTAATCTGTAGGCTAGATTACAACAATATGGCTTTGAAACGAAAATAGAGCTAGAAACAGTAAGACTTGAAATGTGGTTGAACACATTTTCAGAAATAGCACAAAAAAAAAGAAAGAAAAAAGAATAAAATAACTTCCCAGACGTTTAAAAGGTGTTGTTGATACTGTATGATATTCTACTAAATAATAACTTAATAAAAACTTAGATTATTCAATAATATATAGATATTTTTTAAAATGTAAGAAGACTTTTGTGAGATAAAACTTCCGGCACTTTTTGGATTTTGATTTAAAAAAATTAAGTTTTAATATATTTTAAAAACTTTTCATGAAGTTTTGTTAAAAATTGATCATAGATCTTATAATTAAATACCTATTCAGAAATATTAGTTCTAACCAATGGGTAAGGACCTATTTCATTGAAAGTCGTAGGTGTACGAACGCTTTTGGGAGCCACTGTATTTATTTGAAGCGCGTCAAGTTAATTGATTATTCTGATAAAACTAAACACAGTTGATACCTGCTCTTCTCATTTCTTAGCAAACCTTATTTATATACACTCCCCGTCTCTATTTTCCTAAACAATAATCTAGTCTTTATTTTACTGTATACAAAGTACTTTTTATTTTATAATAAAAAACCCAATAAATTAGGGAGCTGGCACTCAAGGATGGTAGAAAACGTACGAAATCAAAGAATTTCTCAGATACTAGCCAAAGCTAAAGTGTAAAAGATTCACAATATGGAAAAGAAAAGGGAAATTTCTCAAAATATTAACAAAAGGCTAGGAAGCAAACAAAAGGGACAAAAATTAGCTTTGTCTTCTCACAGTGAATCGGAACCAGAAAAAATCAAGTCTCAATTGGGTTGCTTCCGAAATTTTAAAAGTATTTTTTTCTGAAAGACCATGTTTAAATAATTTGACAAAGTTTACTATTTTTAAAAAACTATTTTTATCGGTGCGCAGATTCAATTTCTTTTTTACGCTTCTGCTCATGGCATCACAAGTGATAAAGTGCCATCCACTGATGCCAGTAGCTGAAAGCGCAATATTTTGGCATTAGATAAAGATAAAAATGTTATAGCGCAATGGGGTTGACAGTAGTGAATTTCATGTTTGCTTGAGAAAAGCACTCATTCAAAACTCTCATTATGATTTCTAATAATAATGCTGTTAAATGACATTTTTTTAAAATATTTTCAACAATGTGTAAACATTCAACACGTCAATCACGTAGCACTCCAAAATACAAGTTTTGTGACTTCATAAAGGCATAGCCCTGTTTCCAAAATTGGACATTAAAAAAATTAAATAAATTAGAACTGTATCGAAAATACAAGTATTTTCTGGCTCCATGTTATTTTCTTGCTTATTCTATCAATTTCTGTGACTAAAAATAAATACTTTTGACTGAAGGAAACACCTCCATTGATGTAGGTGATGACTTCAAAGATTTCCAAGCAATTATTTTGTCATTGAAGTTGAAGATGCTTATTACATTTTTGAACCAAATCAAGTTTCTTGCATTATAATGGTTTCTCTATGAAAGTAAATGAATATGAATTTTCCATAAGTTTCTTAGAAGATCTGATGCATGTAGCTTCATTATGTTATGTGCCCTGAAATTTTATTTTTATTGCATCTGTTTCTAAAACAGATATCAATTAGCTCCCTCATCCAATGATCAAAAGAGACTCAGATAGAGGTTAATTTAACTGTGACATTTGAAAAGAAATGATTTCTACTCATTCAAATTGAATTCATTTAAAAATTTATGATATTTCTTTGGATTTAATTATCGTTTATAATGTAATAACATTTCATTAAACACGAAAGATGTTGAACGTAATTTTTATAACTTTTAGTCTTTATGATGTGCCAAACCAATATGAAGCGGGGAGGTTTGACCCAATTTAGATACTCTTAAAAATCATTAAAAGATAGACTAAAGATAAAAACTAATGTTTCTCAATTTATGATATTTCTTTAGATGTAATTATTGCGTATACCTTGTAATAATATTTCATTTGACGTGAAGTATTTTCAACATAATTTTCAGAAATTTTAATCTTTTCAACAGACCAAAGCTTCTTTAAGCGGGGAGGTTTGACATAAAGCCCTTGATCCGTCTCTTAAGTGGCGACACACTTTGATCCATGCACTGCGCGCCGCTTTCGATTGCGATTGGAGGCGGGCAGTCACGTGGGTTCAGTCCGCCATTTTGTGTCGTTGCCTGTGTGATTTCACTGTGCGGAATACTAGATATTTTCTCTTTGCTATTCGTATTTTTCATCAAACGCTATCTTTAATGTGAAGATGCCTTGGTGTAGTGCATTAAGATGTTCTAACAGTTCAAAATTACTATATCGAAGTACATTGTAAGATTATTTATGTATTTTAAATGTTTTCATCAATACTGCTGCGCAATTTCAGATACTTTATGAAACTCTTGTTGAAATTGTAATATTTTTTGCTTTTCATGAAACTGTCTGATGGTTTGTTAATTTTCATGGGATAATAAGGTAATCATAAATAGTTCCTTCAAATATTGTAAAGCTCAACTATGTAACGGCACCTAATAAATTGCTAGCAGTAGTAAAATATTTGCCCTGTTTTCAAAACTGATTTTTCTGAGTTTAAGATAACAAAACCGCCAAAATTTAAATATACTAGTTATTTTTTCTATTGTTTAGTTAGTTTCAAAATGTCTCAATAACTGTAGCAAAATTATTTTAAGAACACGTCATTTTGCTTTTAATTGTGTCATAGCCATGAGTTTCAGTGTGTTGCCAAGTTAATTATTTATCTATTTTGCGCGTAAAAATTAAGATATTAAAAGTATGAAAATATTCATTAAAAAAATTAAGCTTCTTTGAGATTACAGTAATATGTAACTCAAGCCAAGTTATATAATTACGTGAAGATTTTTTTTTTTTCGTTCTGTTTTCGTTTAATTTTTATTTTGATGTGAAAACTTTCTTAATAAAAAAAAATATATATATATGATTTATACCAGTATCTGTTAATTTACAAATTCATTATTACTATTTATAACAGTTCGTCACAGATGTAATCTGCACTCTTTTATTTGAATTCCTATTGGTATCAAATATTTCAATTATTATTATTATTTTTAATATTGATTTAAAACTGGTTACATTTTATTATCAGTTCGTTGAATTTTTAAGAACTAGTAGTATCCTTAAAAATCAGGTTTAAATGAAAGGCATTTTTTAATGTAAAATCGTCAAGAGAAACAAGAAAGTGTTGGTAAAAAAAAAAAAAAAAAGAAAGAAAACTACACACATTAGTAATATAAATGATACTGCTTTGCATAATAAGTCCAAACTGTTGCCCACAAATAATTTATGACATAAATAATTTTGCTCACTACTGTTCTACTCAGTAGTGGATTTAAGGGGGGGGGGGGAGGCCGTGCCCCCCCCCCAAAAGGATGAATTTATTTAAATATTTTATTCACAATTTTTTAATTGACTTCTCCATAGCGTTTTTTTATATAGTTAATTAAACAGAACACAAAACACACATAGAGCATATTTTGAATAATAGCATTTTTGTTTGCTAAAGAAGTCATACTGGAGTCCTAGAGTGGCAGAATACATTTATACATTATTTATACATTTAACTCGCTGGTTTTGAATTCAAGGGAACGTAATATCGCGATTCGTCCATTAATTTTTCTTTGATGGAATCAATAACTAACATTCTTCAAAAAATGTGCAGGCGTGCCTAAAAGAATTATTTTGATCCAGGAAGCTATTTGCGGAATAATAGCTTTTTATTTTTCAGCTTATAAAAAATGCAAAATGAAAGAAATCATATCGCAGTTTCGTGAGAAAACCATGATATTAATGGAGGCGGTATGTAATATGAATATGTTATCTCAACTGTATCATGGCTTCAAGAACAATCAGCAACTGCTTCGAAATCCACACAGAAATTGTCCTGAATTTTTCAGTAAAACTTATATGTTTAATAGCTATGATTTTCTTAATTAAATAATATTTTATAGTTAAAATACTATAAAATAATATTAAAACCTCAAATGAGGTATGGGTATATTTTTTTATTGAATAACCTTGCCCACGTGTTATAATCATTACGACATTGTTCCTAAAATTAAAACCGCTAATTGTATAGCATTTCGGTAACATTATTATGGTTTAGTATTTAATTGGTTTTAAACGTTAAAGATGTTTTACGTCCACATTCAAAGTATATTGGTACATAATATGTATGTTCTTAGAAGTGGATCATTAGCTTAAGGGATCCTAAAAAATTTTTGAAAAAGACATTTTAAAATAAAGTAATGAAAACTTTGTTATGAAACACCGTATGTGTCAGGGGGAAGGAGGAGGTTCTATTCAATTTCCCGGGTCCCCTCAGAAAGATTTTTCTGTATCCGCCCCTGGTTCTATACCAATTTTCTAATAATAAAACGCATATTTAAAACACTTCAAGTAATTTAACTCAGAAGGTCTATATGGGGGGGAAAAAGAAATTACTTTTAAAAATAGTCGAAAATTTCTTCAAAACACCTTTTTACTAATATTCGGTTTAATAATAATAAAAAAAAATATTTTACTAAGGAAAAATTCAACATTTTTGTATGTATATTATCAGTTACATAAGTTACGATCAAAAATCTGCAAACATTCGTTGATAAAAAAATACTTTTCAATGAGCGAAACTCTGCATTTTTCTACTGTTGAGATAGGGAGAAAGTTGCGGAACGACACAAAATGGCGGACGCTGGAGCGTGTCGCCACTTAAAAGACGGATCGAGGGCTTTAGTTTGACACAGTTAAGACACTGTTGAAAAATCAGTTGTTAAAATATTTAAAAACAATTTAAATACAACATGATAATGCAAAAAAAAAAAAAAAAAAAAAATGCTAGCGTTGTAAGACAACGAAAAATGTGGATTTGGAAATTTTCTAATGGTTAGAAAATAATAGGAATTGTTTTCGTAAAGAGCGAGTCAAACCATCCTAGATCCCCTTCAGTTTAAAACTCATTCCACTCTTATTTCAAAGCAATAAACTTTTCAAAATTATTCGTATAATTTGAGTTACTTCTTGCTGATAGCATTTTACTCAACTTTCTAAATTAAAGCTAAAATTAATTTCACATACATCAGGGTTAAAGCTCAGGAACTAATTTACATTGAAGAAGTTAAAACATAGAGATCGTAAAAATATTGAGATGAAAACTGAAAATGTTAAGTGAATTTTAACTTCTAATTGGTTTTTAAGTGAATAAATACTATTATCTATAGATTTGATCTTTTAATTCAATCAAAACCACTATTTTAAATTATGTTATCCTCACAACTTTTAACATTTAGTAGAAACGATTTAAAACAAAAAATAAAATATAATCAAAGGAAGAAAAAGTATCGTTGAATGTACTATCTTACCCCCTTTTTTATTCAAAGTAAAAGGTTTGATTATAGCATCAAAATCAAAGGGTTCAAGCAACTACACCTAGTAAAAGAAATGTGTCCAACGTTTTCTCATCTAAAAATAATTGTTACTATTTTCATCCCAACTGCGTCAAAAAAATTTCACTAGCTGTATAAGTTTCATTATTACACAGCCATAAAAACTTAAACTAGTGGGAATTGCGTTGATATTTACACCACTGCTTTAGGCAAAGTTAACACATTCTGTAAACGAAAAAACGCGAAGTATCATTTTCGTAGAGCTAGCTAGGATAAGCGTTAAACTAATGCTTGTTTTGGAATGGAATTGCTTTTATTTATATACAATTCTATGCAAACAGCTTTTTTGGCATTAACTATCCCTTTAGAAATCTTATCAAAATGTAAAGTTCAATTTTAGCACAAAACTTTACTTTTAATGAGTCAAATTCTCTATCAATATTGGAACGGTTTCTTTCAATTTTAAATTTTACAATTGGCATACTTGCCAATTTCGGATTGTACTTCTCCAACGTTTAATTTGTAATTAATTTTTCAAGCTGTCAGATTTCTAAAACAAAATGTGTTTTATCGTATGACTTTACAAATGAAGTCAACAATAACGTGGTGGCTTGGCGACTTTGGCTATAAACAATAGAATTGCGTGATCATTTGTTTACATTTTAAAGCTACTATTACTGTAATTTATTGTATTTTTTGTTTATTTGGGGAAATATTTCAAATTGCAATGATTTGCTTTTAGATTTTAAAGAGTCAGTCATTTTTTAGTCATTTTAGTTGAAGAATGTGTTTATTTTACATCGGGGGTGGGGTGGGGGGGGGGGGGGTAGGGATGAGTGATTTTCGCTTAATCAGAGAACACTGTTTTATCTATATCATTTTTTCAACGATATCCTTTCAATTGTTTTATTCTTTTTCATGTGGGGGATTTCCCGTTTGTTGATGGGTAGTTAGTTTACACTTAATATCTGAGGACGCTTTTTATCCTTTGAGTATGGCTGAAGGAACAAACCATCAAGTAAGGGAGAAAAAATAGCTAATGAAACAACTGCTCAGTGGGCATTAGATAAATCAAGTTGTAATAAATGTACGCATTCGGACAACAAGCAGTTTAAAATATTTTCTTTTTACTTATTTTTTTCAACAAAATGGTTCAAACACTTGATAGTTTATTGATTTTTTTTAACTTTTCAATTTACAAAGTTTGAACATAACGACGGTCATCTAGTAGTAAATAAAATACTTGACATTGATTTTTAATAATATAGGCTTTTAAAAAGGATTTTCAATTTTCTATTTTGATTCTACAGTTGCTACTCAAACGGGGGGTTTTAAAATTTTTAATGTTATCATTGCTTTTAATATAAAGGCATTGCACATAGAGAGAGAACAACTTATATTTACTATAAATTTTTTTAACCCCCGACACACAAGGGAAGGGGGTTATAAGTTTGACGTGTCTGTGTATCTGTATGTTTTTCTGTGGCACTCTAGAGCCTAAACGGATGTACCGATTTTGAAAAAAAAAAAAAAAAAAAAATCGAAGGGAGAGTTGATCGGGAGTGTTCTTAGCTAGGTTGCTTCTTTGGATGGCATTAATTAATGAAGATATTAACTAAAAACCTCTAAAAGATTTTTCGCCATTTCTGCAGCGAAAACATAGTTACTGATTTTAAAATTTAATACCAAAATAAAGAATTTTTTTCCGCGTCTGATAGAATGTTTGGTGGAACGTTCATGTTTCATAGAATTCAAATTAATAACGTATTTTAAAAGCAGATTTCAATAACGGCTATGCCTTTATTCACGCGATTGACAACCGAATTCATTGTTGGCCGACAAGAAAATAAAATGCAATGATTTAAAATGAAGTTTTATCTGTTGCCGGTTTCTATTTAATAGCAAATAAAATACTAGAAATTGATTTTTAATAGTATAACGCTTTTAAAAGGATTTTCGAATTTCCCTCTTGATTCTACAGTTGCGACTCAGTCATATATTTTTTAAATTTTTAATTTTATCATTGCTTGTTCAATATTGCTGATTTGTATGCTGGAATTTAAAAGCACTTTTGAACAAGTATAGTGAAAAAAAAGGAAATGCTTTTAAAACTGCCATTAAATATATGCTTGCTTAAGTTCAGCTTTGAAATTAATTTGTTACATTTATTAATGATTTATTTATTCATTTTTTTTTTTCGACTACAGTCAAAATGAAGAAGTATGATAACTTAAAAATTACTATTTATTGCATTGTTTCTGGCAACAATTAAAAACCGGAAGCAAAACGCAGGGATTACGTCGCAGAAAGTAAACTAAGAAATAGTCTTCAACAAAAATTAGCATTACTTAAAACTCATTTATTCTGGAACGGCATTACGCTTAGAAAAAAAGCCGGAGGAGTTAACCAAGGCCCGACTACACCCTTGGATATGAGAAGAATTTAAAAATCAGATTAGTATAATGGTCTGCTATTTTTCTACTTGTATTTTTACTTTTGCTTGGAAAATACAAGTAAAGTAGGCGTATCTAAAGTATTTTGCGCCTATTAACAAAAGAGAGTCATTAAAAAATAAATTTGAATGCTACGTCACTTTTTTTTTTCATACATACTTTCGTAGCAAAGTTATTAGTAATTTAACTTTTGACACAGTATAGCAATATCCATTTTTTAACTGAAAGCAATGTCGACAAACCAAAAACACTTAAAGAAGAAAGTTGGTACTTTATCCATCATTAACTTCTCGCATGAACATAAAAATATCATTTTTCTGTGACAAAGCAAAATACCAAGCCAAGCAATGAGTAAAAATTTCTAATGGACACTTTATGCAAAATATATCATTTTTTAGTTAAATATTTAAAAAAAACTTTCATCACGAAAGCAAATTTAAGAAAGATTACTACACGAAAAACATATTTTTCTTCCACTTTTGTTCTCAAAATTGTTAAGTTTTAATGGAAAAAAACAAGGAATAAACGTCTTAGTAATTTTAGCCAAAGCTGATTCAACACTAAATGCCAAATAAAAATTACAAACCTTTCTTTAAGAAACTGAAAAACAGCGCAGGCAATTAGTATTTTTTTTTTTTAAATTGTTTCTGTGTAAGTTTAATTTTTTTCCAGAAATTTCTTTTACATTCCCGCTCCAGACTACTTTTTAAATCATGAAGCTCGACATAATCGGAACTGTTTTATTTTAAACACGTAGAAAACAAAGAGAGAATACATAATTTTTCTAGATTAAAAATTCTACCAGATATTTTATCCCGTGCATTAATTTATAATGTGCAAATGCTTTACGCAATCATTGACGTTTTATGTAAATGGTTTTATTTATTCATACTTTAGTTATTTGTGTTATGTTATTCTGTATTCTTATTTTATCCATTCGTATGAATGTTATTATTTTCCCGTATTTTATTTATTCATGTAATGCAAATATTCATTCGCATTTTCCAATTTTGCCAGTCTTCAAGTGAAAATATTTCCTCCTTACTTTCAAGAAAAATGTACAGTAGACCCTCGTGCTTGAGTTATACGACATACATACGCACATATGTACATGCGCACATACATACGTATATACTGACGTCAAGAGAAAACTCATAGTAATTGACTCGGGAATCGTCAAAATGGATATTTCGGGCGTCTATACGTTCTTAGGTATATATGCACGTGTGGTCGGGTAGAAAAAAAAACTCAACATTCATTCGAGGATGAGCAAAATGGAAATTAAGGTCGACTTTGGAGTAAATTTTTTTTCGCGAATACAATACTTCCTTTTTTGTAAAAGGAAGTAAAAAACAACAACATAATATCGTCTTTTTATCCACAGTAAATTTTCCTGCAACCATGCAATGCAGTATTGTGCACACCACCACAGTGTGTATAATGTAAACGTAGGAAAACAAGAGCACAGAATTACCCTCAAGCGCAGATTCTCCCCCCCCCCCCTCCACTTTTAAAATCATCTCTAATTGCGTTATACATTTTCTATTGAAATTTCAGCTTTATACGCAGATTAAGTACTTTAATCGCTACTTTGTCAACGATGATATTTGAAATCTTTCACTTTAAAAGCTATTAAATCTTAAAAATCCTTTTCAAAATTATCATTATAAAAAGAACATATTAAAGGGCTCTTTTGTAAAAGAGTTTTTTTTTTCCAGTGTAGAACGTATAGCATCTAATCAAAAGATTTTGGGACGGAAATTCTATTCAAGCAATTTCAGAAAAAAAAAAAATGTAAAAAATCAATACTTTGTTTTGTTATCCCAATAAATAAAATGCTTACGTGATATCAGCTTTGAAAAATATTGCTTCTAAGCATATTATTTTCGGTATCATTGAAAAGTTAAGGCGTTTAGATTTAGGAAAAGATGGATGATGATTTTGCAACATTTTATAAATGGATTTTCATTTAATACAGGAGGAAAGAAAGCGAGCACTCCCATCACCCAATTTTCACATTAAACAGCAAGTCTTTAAATTCAAAAAGCTGTTTTTTTTCCTAACTGATTTATTATAAGCATTTCTTTAATTAAACTAACTCCCTCTCAATCTATAAAGTTAGCTCCACTCCTTGCCGGGGGTAAGGAAGAATTACAAGCGTATACTGACAACTCGATTACGACATCCAGATACTGCTGTTTCACACTTATTCACCTGTCAGAAATAACCATAAGCGAGCTGGATGCAGATGTTCTCTCACTGAGGCTCTGATTACCTTCACACTGGTAACTAATAATAGTTTAGCTGCTCATCAGCGAGTGCTCACAAGCATCTGGAGGGGTTTCGGCGGGTCTATAAGTACATATCAATAGCTCGTTGCCGACATTCGGAAACTGAATTTTTATATCTAATAGATATCATCATTCCGGGATATCCATTAACGAGCAGTAGGCTATCACATTCTCTAATAAACGTTTAGATTACTTAGACAATGGCAGCTAAAAATAACTTAACACACGAACGAAAACCCATGATCATGATGCTTCTCATCTCATTAAGTAAAGGTCAACGATTGTTTACCACACCAAACCCTGGTTTTCTCAAAATTACAATTGTACGAAGTTTAATTATAACATTTAGATTCAGCACTTTCAATCGCATTTATCGTAACATGCTTGCGGGCTTTCGCTTCGGTGCTAAATTATTTTGGCTACCAGTGTTAAGGCAATCTCAGCAGCAATAAAAGAGCATCTGCCTCCAGCTCGTTTACGGCTATTATAAATTGATGATATCTGATTACAGTTAAACCAGATTATATCGTGACAGTGTAATCCATCTGTCGGTACCTCTGTGTTAACTGTCTGCCACTTAACATCTATTTATTTTTCTTGGCTTTTTATTTCTTTTTACATTTCTCCCGTTGCCAAACATTGAAAAATACAAAGAAACGAGGAAAATTAGTTCAAAAATAATATGAATAAATAATCAATACTACTCTTAAACAAATAATTTCAAACAAAAATAAAATTGTTCGAACAGATCCTTCATTCTGTTAAAGGCATTCTTAGTTTACTTTTATTTACGGTTGGCAAAAAAAAAATAAATAATAATCTATATATAAATGAATGTTTGTCTGTATGTCATCCATGAACTCAAAAACTACCCGGCAGATTTAGATTTGGCTGAAACTTTCATCGTTTGTTATTTTTGGTACTGGGAATGTTTAAAGACCAGTTCGAAAAAAATCCGATCGATAGTTCCTTTTTTATTCCAATTTAAGTCACAATCCATTGGATAAATACGAATAAAATTATCGGCTGCAGAAATTAATTCGCGTGAAAGATCTCATCGATAAGAAGTTAACTGTTGCCATTTTTCTTGAGTTTGAACAAATAAATTCTTTCTTTATTGTTTTATGGCTTTTCATGCAACGGGGGGATTTAAAACTTTTTCTATTTGATATTTTTAGCGATTGATTGATCTTGCAAACTGCGTGAGTACAAAATTTGAGTATAGTCACGGCTTCACTTGATACTTGGACCGATTATTATGAAAATTGCTATATATATGTATTTTTCCACGAAGAAGGTGCATAATATGCTCATTGAAGCCATTCGCCACCAGGTGGCACTGCAGAGTAGCAACTTTTGCCCCGTTCAACCGATTGTCATGAAAATCAGTATAATGATGTATTTTTTTGTTGGCGTAGCAACGCGCTTCGGGTACAGCTAGTAAATAAATAACAGTGATAATGATAATAATCCTCATTTATGTAATAGCAAGTGATTGAGTAACGCGCGTAACGTAAGTTTCATTTTTGGCGCCATCAACAATGAAACTCGCGCCACGTCATGATAATTTGATTATATGTTTTGGTGATGTTTGATATGCAGGGAAAGGTTTTATTTTGACAGGGCTGAACTGGATCCGGTAACTTAACTGTTTTACTGGTAAGATTGTTGTTTTAGGAGAATGAAGAAACTCAAAAGTGGTCAACAACGAACGCTGTCTACTGAAGTTTAGTTTTTATTTATTTAGGGTTATAGTCAGCTATTTTCACCTGTCATATCTTGACGGGAGATTTACTCGTATTAATAATAATAATGAATTAATAAACCGTTAGATGAAAAACTAAAACAAATCATTTCAACAACAGGCTGTTTTTGGGTGGAGAGTTGGGAATTGAAGTATTTAAAAATCCAAGAGTCGGAGTCGATCATTTTCTCTCCTAGTCTACAATTCTGCCATGACTGTGGAGTCAGAGTTGGAGTTGTGGAGTCAGGTTCGGACATATTTTAGGGTATGGGAGTCAGAGCCAGAGTCCACGGTTCCAAAATTGTAGGTTGTTCTAAGAGAAGTCAGGTAGGGTAAAATATTTTTATTTGAACCTAAAAACTGAAGTAGACGATACAGAAACATTAACATGGATAAAACATTCAGTGAAAGTAAAATGCATGGAAATGTAACAACACAATAGCCGAAGATAACTTTAAAACAAAATTTAAGGAATGCTAGCTGCGTCGCCCGACTTTGACGGTCTACCTCGAAAATAAAAATTATGTCAAGTGACGCGTGGCTTGTCAATCAGGCTTGGAAAAAAAAAACACGTGTAAAGTTTTGCGGCATATTGAGGAAAAAATAAACAAAAAGAAAACATTTTATATCCCCCGATTACAGAAAAAGCCTCCTAACAAAAGCCAGAACTTTATTTGTTCATATTCAAGAAAAATCGCAACAGATCTTTCTTCGTAATGATTTTCTTCAAGCTACAAATTTTAATAAAAGCACTGTTACGGGAAGTTGAGATGAAGCACTGAATAAAAATTTGGATAGCGGAAAGCCTTCGAAAAATAGGGATTTTATGCCGAAATCTACGTGTCATGATTAATAAATTTAAATTGATATCTCCGCTAAGTATTATCGGAGGATTATGTTTAATAACCAAATATAAAGACGGGAAAATTACGAATCTATCGACACCTGGTTCGATGTTCAGTTTACTGGCGTTCAGGAGAAGTAACTTAGACATAGATACATAAGTACATACATAGACACATATGCTCAGTTTTTAATATATAAGATTATTTTGTACGAATTTCTTTTGATGTCTTGCAAAATTTCTCTTGATTCTCACCGCAGGCACAGTTTTGAAGACGAAAAAAAAAAAAAGCAAGGAACAGCGGTTTGAGAGCGCAAAAAGAAAAAAAAAAGGAAAATGCACTGGTTCGAGGACACAAAGAGAAAAAACTGTAAGCGCACAGGTGCGATAACGCCAGGGCGCACAGGAGGGTGGGCTCACCGGCGTGTGGGTCAGTTCGCCCCCCCCCCCTGGAGATCCACGTGTGTTCCTTTGGGACCACTGCCTAGACGAACTTAATAAAAGTATTCGAAATTATTTAAAAATAATAACGCTGTTTTCAGCAAAAACTACCCGCATTGTGGAAGGAAATTACACATTAATCAAAATGAATCGACGAAAGTATTTTAAATAGATCTTTAACTAATTAAGTAGTCACCATTTGGTTTTATCAATTAATGCAACAGAGGCTGTTTGTTTAGAGTAGTTTATATTGAAACTGCAAAGAAAAACTTTGCTTTTGGCTAAAATTCAGCATAATCCGTGCTAAGCTCATTGTAAGTGCTTTCATCTGATAACATAAACTAGTAAGGGGGTGGGATGGTGGGGGTTTCTTCCACAAAAACATCCACAGGGAACTCCAAAATATTTATTAATATTCTTTAGGCTAGAGTTTCAACGAATGGATAAATTTTTGACTAATTAACGATCTGGAGGAGATTTCCTGTTTATACTTCTCCGCCTCTATTATTTTTTTCACTTGGCAATAGCTCAACTTTTTACTCTATTCATTTAAAAAGTGGCTGCTTCAGAGGACGCTCTTTATAACTACAAGCAGAAGAAGAAACATGTGCATTTGGGTGCAACAACTTTTTTTTTCCTGTAAATAAAAACGATAATTAATGAGATACAAGTTATTAATGATAATGAAGAGTCAAATGACACGGATATTACAAGCTTTTGAAAAGTCTATTTACGAATAAAAAATGATACATTATTTTTTCCTTTTTTTTTTTTTTGTGAGCATACTCGTTTTTCAAAGTTCGGGTATTTTATTTCACGAGTGCACCCTCAATTAGAAGACTCGGCAAAGAAACTGAAATAAAAAACAGCACAGTACTATTTAAAAATCTTGACTTTTTGTGAATGAAAATTACTGCTTTATCATTTAAATATTCTAACGGAGTTTATTATGTAACATAAAAACTACACAAAAAAATACTACGCAAAAAGGATAACACAATCAAATTAGTCTCCATAAGTTAAAATTAAGATCTGATCGTTTTGTATTCATAATTATATGACAAAAAACGTCCTTACTGTTAATATTACTATTATTATTGTTATTATTATTGTTATTGTTGTTATTGCTTTTGTTATTGTTTTTGTTATTGTGTTATTATTATTATTATTATTGATGTTGCTGTTATTATTGTGTTTGTTACCTTCATTAGCATTATTATTATTATTATTATATATATATTTTTTGTTGTTTCTACTGTTATTGTTATTGTCGTCGATGTTATTTTTTATTATTATTTCTTTTTATTACTATTAGTGACTTTCCATAGTTTCTTGAAAACAGTTTAGGTTTCATGTAAGATGATTTTTTAATCACATTATTACTAGCACAAAATACCTGCATAAACTCATCATTGTATTATAAACAAACTTTTTTTTTAGAACAAGATTGATCATAAGTATGGAGGTGTGTTTAAGTTAAAAAATATTTCTAAACTAATTAATTTATTACTTCCATAAATTATGTATGTAACGGAACCATTAAAAAATCTTGCGATTACATAGAACATTCATTTGAAAGGATACATAAATAACAATCAAAATCATAAAAATGGTTATTATTATTATTCTTATTATTATTGCTACTGTTACAGTTATTATTTTTATTGTTATTATTGCTACTGTTACAGTTAATTATTATTATTATTATTTTTAATACTATTATATTATTATTATTGCTAATGTTACAGTTATTATTATTATTATTATTACTAACATTATTTATTTTTATTGTTATTATTATTACTTAAGTCCGTCAAGATGTGACGGGTGAAAATTGCTTCTACATTAGAACGAAACAATTGCTTGTTTGGTCATATTTTGATAATTGACATTTTAAACCTAACTCCAGTGGATGAACCAAGGGCGCCCATATGCAAAATTTTAAGGGGGACTCCAAAAATTTCCCCATGGTTTAGCAAAATATTTTCCCCCTAGAAACTGATTTCAGTACAGATTAGACATAGTATTGTAACGGATTCGGTGCGACTTCCACTTTCTTGAAATGAAGACACAGTTCTTGATAAAAACACAGGAAATTTATTTACACTATGTACAGGAAAGATCTTCAACAACTGCTAAATTATTCATCAGCAATTAAGCAATTATCACACAACACCGTAAACTCAACGTTTACACACGTATTTACTTCCAAATACGAAAACAACACAGCGAAAATGCCTCGCAATAAACAGAGCAAAAATGCACTCAGTTCGAAATCTCAATCGAAACTAACTGTTTACCCATCGCTAACGGCTTAAATACACCGAAAAGAAATTTCTCAAATATTCCACACGCTTCTGTAAAGTAGTAGACCGTTATCAATGAAAAGAAAGAAAATAGGGGTCGTATACTTTAGCCGAATGAAAAAGGGGTTGTATATTCATTACGGGAAACTATTTACAGGTTACGTTCCTACAATAATTACTATTTACAGAATTTGTAACATTGCCCCCTTCCTAAGGACTGCACGTCCCGGGCAGTACAATCCCCAGAAAGGGTGCCAAACTTCTATCACAAGTTTACAAATATACACATTAATTAATAACTATCAGATACAGAAAACACAATAATAACAAGAAATATTACTAAACATTAAAAGCAAAAATTATTTACAACTTTTATGTTATCAACCATGGTTGTTTACGTAATACTCATGAACTATGGCCATAGTATGGGGCTAACCGATCATAATGTACAACCCTAGGTTTTGCATTAGGTGATTTTTGGATCCTCACTACGACGTCATTTAGTCGGTTAACGACTTTGTAGGGTCCATCCCAATGCGACTGTAATTTGGGTGAAAGACCTTTCCGTCGGATGGGATTCCATAACCAAACCTTGTCGCCTTCGTTGAATTCATGTCCAGTAGACCTTGTGTCGTATCGGGTCTTCATCTTCTCCTCCGCGATGTTGATTCGCTCTCGTGCGAAGTTATGAACGTCTTCCAACCGGGCCTGGAGATCCTGGATGTACTCCTCAGGCGATGCAGGCGCATCCGGAGGACGACCGAAGACGAGATCACAAGGTAGCCGAAGCTCTCGTCCGAAGAGCATCTGAGATGGGGCATATCCGGTAGTCTCGTGGACAGCACTGCGGTAGGCCAGCAGGAACAAAGGTAGCTTCTTGTCCCAATCCTGTTGATTTCTGGAGACCATAAGCGAGAGATTATTTAGGATTGTGCGGTTAAATCTCTCCACCATGCCGTCCGATTGTGGGTGTAGTGGTGTTGTCCTAGTTTTCTCAATTCCGAAAATTTGACATAGGCCCTTAAACACAGCAGAGATGAAATTCCTCCCTTGATCGGAATGAATCTGCAAAGGTGTTCCATATCTCGAGATCCAATGTTGGACTAGAGTCTCTGCTACGGTGGTAGCCTCTTGATCTGGAATGGGATATGCTTCCGGCCATTTGGTGAAGTAGTCGATGGAAACGAGAATGTATTTGTTCCCATCAGCAGTTTTTGGTAGAGGACCCAGGATGTCGATCCCAATTCGTTCGAAAGGAGCTCCAACGTTGTACAGATGTAGCTTCCCTCTGCTTCTCTTCTTCGGTCCTTTACGAGCAGCACAGGCGTCACAAGAATGGCACCACTTCTCCACGTCATCCTTCGCCTTACTCCAGAAGAAGCGCTCCCGAACTTTATTGAGGGTTTTCAAGACACCAAAATGTCCTCCAGTCGCACTACTATGTATTTCTTTCAGAACATCTGAAATCCTTGATCGGGGAAGTAGTAACTGCCACCTAGATGTCTTGCCGTCGTCAGGTTCCCATTTCCGGTGTAGCACGCCGTTCCGTAAATGGAGTGAGTTCCATAAAGCCCAGTATCTTTTTGTTGCAGGACTGAAGATGGAAACGTCCTGCCAGCTAGGGCGTCGACTGTCACTTTCCATGAACTCTAAAATTGGTTTTATGTCGGGGTCTTCAAGTTGATCTTTTCGAACTTGGTCATCACTCCATGGATCAGGTTCTGATGATGTTGGAGTCACTGTCACCTGATAGGCGGTAGGGCTAGTCGTTCCATACTGTTTCTCGATTCGGGAACAATAGTGGCAGTTCTCAGGACAGGGTCTCCTTGATAAAGCGTCAGCATTACCGTGAGATAACCCTTTTCGATGCTTGATCTCCATGTCATATTCCTGGAGCCGCTGTATCCATCTGGCTATCTGGCCTTCTGGATTCTTGAAGTTCAAAAGCCAAGTTAACGAGGCATGATCTGTCCGAAGCAGAAATTTTCGGCCGTAGAGGTAATGATGGAAGTGTTCTACAGCTTTCACTATGGCCAGTAACTCCTTTCTGGTGACGCAGTAATTTCGCTCCGACTTTGATAAGCATTTGCTCCAGTAAGCGATGACATGTTCATTTCCGTCAATTTCTTGGGATAAAACAGCTCCAATTCCCTCGTTGCTCGCATCAGTGTCCAGGATGAAGGATTTTTCAGGCTGAGGATAGGCGAGGATAGGCGTTGATGTTAAAGCCTCCTTCAGTCGTAGAAATGCATCTTCGCATTCTTTGGACCATTCAAACTTTTGCTTGCTCTCCGTCAGCTTATGCAAAGGTCGTGCAATGTTGGAAAAACCCTTCACAAACTTCCTGTAGTACGTGCAGAGCCCCAGGAAACTTCGCAACCGATGGATGTTTTCGGGACGACTCCAACTCCTGACCGCAGATACCTTCTCTGGATCGGTTTGTACACCCTCAGAAGAGATGATGTGACCAAGGCAGTTCACTTCCCGGCGGAACAAATTACATTTGGACGGGCTTAACTTCAGATTGGCTTCCTTAAGCTTTTGCAGCACCTTCCTAAGATTTGCCAGATGTTCTTCGAAGCTGCGTCCCACGATGATGATATCGTCTAAGTAGACCAGACAGGATTCGTAAGAGAGTCCTCTTAACACTGTCTCCATAAGACGCTCGAACGTAGCTGGTGCATTGCAGAGGCCGAAGGGCATCACTTTAAACTGCCATAAGCCTTGTCCAGTTGTAAACGCTGTCTTCTCTCGGTCGTCAGGGTGTATTTCAACCTGCCAGTAGCCGCTCTTCAAGTCCAGGGTCGAAAACCACTTGTGTCCGGAAAGAGTGTCCAAGGTGTCGTCTATCCGTGGAAGAGGGTAGCTGTCTTTCTTGGTGATTTCATTCAGCCGTCGGTAATCGACACAAAATCTGGTGGAGCCATCTTTCTTTCGGACCAAGACGATGGGAGAGGCCCAAGGACTGGATGAAGGTTCGATGACATCATTCTCCTTCATCTCTTTCAGGAGGGTTTCAACCTCTTCCTTCTTGGCGAACGGTAGTCGTCTTGGATGCTGTTTAATAGGGGGGTGTTCTCCAGTGTAAATCCTATGCTGCGTTAAATTCGTACGGCCAACATCCTCCGGTGTAGATGAAAACAGATGCTTGAAGTCATCCACCAATTGTTCCGCAGCAGTTCTTTGATCTTTCGATAATGGCGCACTCCCAATTAACTTCGATGTCAAGGACTCGGAAGACACAGTCTCGTGGGAATTGATTCTTCTAATGATGCAGTTTACTGGAGTACAAGTTGCCAGCACTTCACCTTTCCGGATATTCCTTGGCCTTTCACTCACGTTGACGACTCGCACAGGAATTACATCTTTAGAAAGGTCCACCAGCGTAGATGCTACCAGCACTCCTTTTGGGCTATTGCTTAAGTTGGGGTATTCAATGAGTCCAAATCGAAAACTATTGCTTTCTTCAATGGAGCCAGGTATTAATGATTCTGACCTTGAGGGAATCGATAAATCTGTCTGGGCTATTATTTGATGAGCGGATTTTACATCACTTTCTGCAGGGAAAACGGCTATGTCTTCTCTCATCGAGTGCAGCTCGTTAGTCTTGAAGTCGAGAGTGAAGTCATATTTCTTCAAAAAGTCCAATCCGAGAATGAAGGGGTCCGTGATAGCAGCAACGAATGCCGTATGATGGTAAGTGGCATTTCCAAACACAATTTCTAAATTTACTTTACCTTCAATCTCGATCTTGTCACCTGTCACAGTTTGGAGGGTAACGCAGGGCGGCGTCCATAGAATGTTGAGTCCAAATTGACGAGCCACATCTGTTCTAATGAGTGTAACATTGGCTCCAGTGTCAATAATCAGTTCGCAGGGAAACCCGTTTACGTATGCGTAAACAAACAGTCCATTACTGCCGCCACTCGTCGATGAAATCTGGAAAACTTTAAGATGGGGCTCATTCCAATTTGGCGACCTCCGCCCCGCGAGATTGCCATGGCTTAGTTTTCCTGAACCTGCGAGGGAGAGGTGCTCTTCCCTCTGGTTTCTTGGCGAGCTTCACAGTTTCTTCGTAAGTGACCCTCGCCGCCACATTTCCAGCACTTAAGTGATTGTCCATTTTGGTACTTGGGAGCCGAAGTCCTTTTGAGGATTCCTGCAATCTCTTTTATTTGCTTTTCCAGTTCAGCAAAGCGTGACGAAACCGGATCAGGCTCATCAGTTTTCACGCCGCGGATTGAATGGCGATCCTTGCGAGTTGCTTGCTGGGCGGCCTCCAACTTCATCGCATACACAACAGCCGAACTCAGGTCCTTGACATCCGCCATCCGTAGAGCTTTCTGGATTTCCGGATCTCGAACCCCGTCGATGTAGTAGTTGAGTGCCAGGTTGTCTCGAACATCCGCAGGACAGTCGCAAAAAGCAAGATGAGACAGTCTCTCGACGTCCGCCGCTAGCTCCTGCAGGGTTTCCCCGGTTTTCTGGAAACGGGACTTCAACTGGAGTCGGCTGAAGTCTTTCTGGCACTTCTCACCGAAGCGAAGCTCCAACGCAGATGTGAGGGCGGCGAAATCCAGGCGCTGGCTGTCCGGAAGGGTCTGAAGAATGTCCGCTGCGTCACTTCTCAGGGATGCTGCAAGATGACAGGCCTTGGTAGCAGAGTCCCATCCGTTCGCTTCCGCCACTATCATGAATTGAGTTTTGTAAACCTGCCACGAAGTTTTCCCATCAAATGTGGCAAGATTAATGGACGGTCGAGCAACCGATGTGGGAGCGCCAAACTGTACAGAGCTGCTTTCCGCGGTCGCCAATCTCCTTTCCATGTTTTTAATTTTCTCATCCACATGATTCTCAACTGTTGCGATACGGTTTTCAACTGTTTCAAATTTTTCATCAAAAGCATCAACTCGATGCTCTATCTCATTAAATTCATTTTCCATCACAGTCTTTACCGAAGTAAGGTCGTTTTTAATTTCCTCTTGGTTAGAAGCAAAATCATTTTTCAGCACCATTAAATCACTTTTCCGTTGTCCTTGATTAGCCGCCATATCATTTTCTAATTGTTCTTGATTTGCAGTAAAACTTGCAGTCAAATCACTTTTTAATTGTTCTTGATTAGCCGCCATATCATTTTTTAATTGTTCTTGATTAGCCGCCATATCATTTTTTAATTGTTCTTGATTAGCCGCCATATCATTTTTTAATTGTTCTTGATTAGCCGCCATATCATTTTTTAATTGCTCTTGATTAGCCGCCAAACTTTCAGCCAAGTCACTTTTCGCAGCATTAATTGCTTCCAGAAGTTGTTTTAATTGGTCATCCATTGCGCGAGTAATCACCATAAAAACAAAGTCTATAAATTCAAACAGTCTTTATGAAAAAATGTCCAAAGTCACACTTACTCCAAGAAAGTCCAGAAGAAGCCCCACGTTGGGCGCCAATTGTAACGGATTCGGTGCGACTTCCACTTTCTTGAAATGAAGACACAGTTCTTGATAAAAACACAGGAAATTTATTTACACTATGTACAGGAAAGATCTTCAACAACTGCTAAATTATTCATCAGCAATTAAGCAATTATCACACAACACCGTAAACTCAACGTTTACACACGTATTTACTTCCAAATACGAAAACAACACAGCGAAAATGCCTCGCAATAAACAGAGCAAAAATGCACTCAGTTCGAAATCTCAATCGAAACTAACTGTTTATCCATCGCTAACGGCTTAAATACACCGAAAAGAAATTTCTCAAATATTCCACACGCTTCTGTAAAGTAGTAGACCGTTATCAATGAAAAGAAAGAAAATAGGGGTCGTATACTTTAGCCGAATGAAAAAGGGGTTGTATATTCATTACGGGAAACTATTTACAGGTTACGTTCCTACAATAATTACTATTTACAGAATTTGTAACAGTATTTTCACATTTGATAGTTGAAGATTTTTGACATAAATATGGTTGTGTACGTGGTTGAAGTTCATGCAACAAATGAATGTTTTTATTCAATTACTTGAAACAAGAACTTAATAAAAAGTTTTTTAAATTGTAGGCAGCTATTTTTTATATTTGCGATGGTTTTTTTTTCTCTCAAAATATTGATTATTTTTACGCTGTCGTTCTTCCCATGTGCTTCTCATTTTCATAAAAGCATCAAATAACATTTTAATTGCAGGAATAGATTATGTTTAAAATAATTTCTTTCCAATCTTTTGAGGAATGTAGGAGTAAAATCTCATTTTTTAACAATGTGAAGATGTAAATGTTTCTCAATAATGAAATTCATAAGTCTTACGAAACGATTGACAATGCTATTAATTGTAATAATAGATGCAGTTTTACTTTAAATAAGATTATTCTGCCTCTATCAGCTTTAAATGTGCAATGCTTTTAAAAGATTAATTATGTGAAAGTAATATTTTTCTATTTAGAAATTTTCGAAATGATTTCATTTCAATTTAACGAAAAACGGTATTATGTAAGAAATTTGAACGAATTAGCTGTAATTAAAAGGAATATAAGCTCTTTTAAACATTTTTGATTCATCTTCGCTTTGGCACTAACTACCCAGATTCAGTTTAGTAAAGTAATTCGACTATTATTTTTGCTTAAAAAAAAGAAACAGCTTTAACTTTCACGGACGATTTAAGTAAGTTTGCAAAAACAAAATATGGAAAATTTTTATTGACGAAAAGACTTTTTATTGGTTTAAAAATATTAGCTCATTCCTTCGTTAAAAACAACTGTTGAATTTTTCGTTTTAAATTTCAGAAAAAAAATCGCTTTAAATTATAAAACGGGAAACAAAAATGTATTTTAAAAACAAATTATCTTCAATTTAATTTTTAGACTTTGTTAATAAATTAAAATTAATTTTAACTTCATTTGATTTCAAAAAAAAATCCTTTTCTAGTAGCAATTAATTGCAATTAATAAACGGATACGTTTTAAGCAGTTGTCTAAATAGGTTTTGATTTAAGCAGTGTGACTTAAATGAAAAAACTGAATCCCGTAAAGAGAAATGTTTATCTCTTAAAACCCCTAAACATACAAACGATATTTAATGAAACAATTTTAACTTCATTTGGTTTAAAAAAATCATTTTCTAGTAGCAATCAATTGCAATTAATAAACGGATACGTTTTACGCAGGTGTCTATGTTGGATGGGAAGGTATGATTGAAACTAACTCTTGCCCAAACAACGTAATACATTTAACAGAGTGAAATTGGAGTTCGTGAATCAGTATAATTGAAGACGAATAGCTCATTAAACATCAATTAATTTATTAAAAGATAAAAAACAAAGTATATGGCTTTGACAAAAAGTAAATAAGGATAAGTATATCATTATTGCAAATACCCCGTTGACCTAGACTAATAAGTATTATCAATTGACCCGACTATCGTTCATGAGGAACGAAGTCTTCAATGGACAAACGTCATACTACTTCAATTAAACAAAAAAAGGCTAACAGCCTAAGCTTGCTGAACAGACAGCAAGTTGGCTTGCCTGACATGAGCCAACGCGTCTAATCTGTGCAAGAAGTGAGAGAGAGATCAACTGATAACAGCTTTGCTTATATTCAGAATCTCATTAGCATATCTTCACCTCAATGCTACCTGATCGTGATCTTCAGTGGCCAAGCCCGAAGCGTGTGCACGTGACGTCACATGTTCTAGAAGAATCGACGTTAAAGTAGTCACGTCATGGGCAACGCCCACTACACGTGCCGTTCTCTATTCCAAGACTAGTTACGTCACGGATTCTAGCGTTCGTTAAGGAACAATGATATGAAAACTGCAAATATGTAAAATGTTATCTAACATACAAAATGATAATAAACCTTCACTTAGATTGACATACTATGTCTATCAGTCTAAAGAGTTTTTGGTTTAAGCTGTGTGGTTTAAATAAAAAAAACTGAATCCTGTAAAGAGAAACGTTTATCTCTTAAAACCTAAACGTACAAATGATATTTAAGAATAAAAAGTATTTTCGTAAATTAAAAAAACCATTGGCTTCAAAAAATCCACAAATGAGTTTTTTTGTTATTTAAACACACAGGGTGTTCCGCTTTAACCCGCAAGACCTTCATTCTCGGAGTCGTTAGTTCTAGAAATATACTTCCAATCTGCAAAAATGTTCAAAATCAGATGCAGAGTTAAGATATTGAAAATTTGAAGTAAAAATAAAAATGTCAAAAAATACAAAATTTAACTTTTTATGCGGGCCCCAGGTTCCCTAACTTATATTTAGGGAAATAACATCCATTGAAAAATAATTCCAACCCAAAAAAATTGAAATTAGTACGACGAATATTCACTGAGATATGAAACGCAGCATTTTGTGACTTACACCACTTTTCACTCGCCGTTAATAACACCTTTTGGAGAAAAATAAAGCGGTTAAGTGTTTAAAATTATATGTGTGCATAGAGTGTGGTTTTTCAAATTGTTGGATATTTTGTAGTGTGTTTTGCGTATCACGGCATAACATTTGCATTTATTTTTGAATAACAATGAAAAATATACATAGATACCTAGTTTTTCTTTGACGACCTGTCATTCTTCTGAAAGGGCGATAAGTTTCAATCTCATCTTCTGTATGGTCCCTTGAAACTTTGAAGTGGAATATCTCCACGAGTTTTGGTTGCACAAATGTCAAGTGTTTTGTGCCAGTAATAGCTTTCAACGGAGATTATTTCTCTAAATATTAAGTAGGGGACCCAGGGCCCGTATAAAAAGTTAAATTTTGTATTTTCTGACTCATTTTTATTTTTGCTCTAAACTTCCAATATCTGAACTGTGCATCTGACTTTTAACATTTTTACAATTGGAAGTATACATCTAGGACTAACGGTTGCAAAAATAAAAGTCTTGCAGGTTAAAACGGAACACCCTGTGTATTAGGGTGGGCCGAAAAAACTTTTTTTGGAAATCTGTTTTTGGATAGTGCGGAAAAGTTGCTATATGGGCCCGTTATTACCCATAAAAAATTTCGCTAAATTTGTTTAATATTTAGCCGGCGCTATTTGACCATGAAAAACTGAAAAAAAGGGCAAAAATGCACTTAAAAAAAAAAAAGGGAGGGGGGTCAAAAATAAAAGTTTGAAGCCAGTTTCAGCAAACATTAGAAGTATCTATCAGTGAATTAGTTGAAATCCTCAAAGACTTTTATACATTTCGTAGAATATTTAGCTACGCTCCTTTAAGACTCAAACATTGGAAAAATGAAAAAAAAAAAAAAAAAAAGATAGTTTCGAAATAAGTAAGTACTGAAATGTTACGCAATACGTTCTTTGAAAAACAGTGAAAATTCAATCAATTTTATGCGACATCTGTACGCCAATTTTAAAAAATGCACACACTCAAATAAAAAATAGTTACATAAGATGCTAATTTTTTAATCTTCGGTTCCAATTGTTTCTCCTGGATAATAAACGGCGTTCAACTACTTCTATTATTCCTAAGATTATTTTATAACTATTTTATATAGGTTTGACAAATAGAGTCCTTGAGTATTGAAAAAATGTGAATCCTCTGAAGTCCTTTAAACTGACCAATGAATTGAACGCAAGTATTCTTCTTTTTCTCAAGCGATTTCTTCCTCTCGACTTTACGACCCACTTAAGAGACGAAACCCCCTGACAAGAAATGCTGTAATTCTACACCTCCACAGCTGGGAGTTAAGCAATTAAAGGGTTCCTCTCTTGTGTCCAATGTCCACAATGAGTTGCCACTGAGGCATCTTATACTGGAATTGGACGGTTGCACAAAGGGGCCACACATTCATATTCTGGAGCTATCGAACAACTTCTTAGAGATTGTGAAAAAAATCCGGTGGTCAAATTTGATAAAATTGACTGCAATCTTCTGGTTTTGGACATGGAAGATGTAAAAAATTTAAGTACTGAGCAACAATATTTGTATAGAATGTCTTGCCGTAAAAGATGGTAGTTGTCCTTCAAGCGTGACTGACAGTAGCCCAGGCAAACTCAGTCATGCGCGATGGCTGACAACTGCAAACCGTTTGTTACGCTTGTATATAGGCACTCCAACTCCATCAGGAAATCTTACAATGCTTGTAAAGTATGTAATGTTAGTTTATGCTCCAATGTGGTTTGAAATAAAAATGAAACCGAACTGCCAGTACCGCGCTCAACATTTTTGGAAAATGATTTCTCTTGCAAGGCAGTTTCCAGACAACGTTAAGGAGATAATTTTCAAAGTTCTCTCAAATTATGCATATTTCGCTCATCCTGAACAGCTACTGTTGACAATGTTGTTTAACTCAAGAAAATACATTCGGGAATTAGCTGCTAGGCGCATTCCGAACTCTAGAAATAAGAAGACGAAGAGGCCGGATGGTGTACGATTTTTTAAGCGTCCTAAACTCAATTTTGAAGCCGTTGATTCAGTTGATTGGGCAAACTGTGTTGTAACAGAGTCACCTCTTTTAATGCATCTAAAAGACCAACAATGGAAAGAAATTTGCAAAGAACACTCTACAGAGTTTACTTTCGAGAAATTTCCCTTTCACGAGTTCAAGCTGTGGAACATTGTGTGAAACTAATAACCGAAGCTGCAATAAAAGTTCGTGGTGAAACTGCACGAGATGGATACATTCATGCCGAACTTCAAGCTAGGAAAGAACTTCCATCATTTGATAACAAGGGACAATATTATTCCAAAAATATATATTCATTATGCATGAGGTATTATAAATCAAATTTGAAGATTTCTTTTTCAAGGTTTTATTATCTATATATGTAATTCTAGAAAATGTATGATAATATTGCGTGATAATAATTACTATGTTTAATAGTGCTATTTAATTAATTAGTCTATGATTTAATTTTGAAAAATAATTTCCACATTGGTTTCTAAAAAAATTCAATATTTTTTCATTTTTCTCCAATTTTTGATGTCGGAAAGGAGCGGTTAAATGCTCATTAAAACGAATGAAACATTTTATGGGCCCGAACTGGCTCATTATATAACACTTTCGGTGAATTCCAGCAAAATATTTGGAATTAAATTTAAAAAAAAAATTTCGACAAAAATTCATTTTTCTCTTTTTTTTCGGTTTTTCAGTGTCAAATAGCGCAGGCTAGATATTTTTTAATATCCAAGAAATTTTTTGTGAGTGCTAATTAGCTCACTACGCAACTTTTGCGCGCTATCCAAAAATTGATTTCGAAAAAAAAATTTTTCGGCTTATTTCGGCCCACCCTACTGTGTATATATGCACCCTGCACCCTTGTAAATATTGATCATCCATTTCCTGACGAAAGACTAAGTCTCAATTATTACTTTTTGTTCAGTAATTCGAAGGACGACTTTTGAAAAACTCTTTAAAGAAACGGTTTAACGAGAGATAAGTAGGGTACTTTTAGTTGATAAGAAGATAAAGACTTCAAAAGAGGTTCTTCAATCCGAAAGTTGATACTTAGCTTCTAACATCTTAGAGAAACTCAAACCCAAAATTAAAATCTTATTTTAAATTATGTGCTGCTATGTTTTCATTTTTAATATTCGCTTTCATTACATTGAGCTCAAAATTTTTACAACCCCCTTTGTTAATCTTTTCTAAAGCTTTCTTAAATTTTAAAATGCTCTCAGTAAAGTATAAAATAATACCCTTAAAATACTCCCACTCCACTCTTATCAATTTGGATATTGTTTAAGAGTGTGGTTCTACCTTTACTTATCCAAGGGCCATTCAAACTTTAGTGTAGAAATGTGTGGGCGAGAGACATTCCAGAAAGAAGACAAATTACATATTTTATTGAAAAGCTTTTAGTAAAGCTTATGTTTAAAGAAGTTCATCATACACCACATTACACCACACTCCAAAATTCCCATGCCTACCACTACACGTGGTTCTACCGGTCGCATATCACTCTGTCTTTTGATCCAGACAAGAAGCCGAGCAACCCCTGATCCAGCATCCTCAGAGATGTTGATTTATAATGGGAACTTGAGACTTTGTGACCACGAGAATATTAAACGTGCCCCAGTCATCATTAGCGAACAGAGTATCTTTGATTCGCTGGCGTCCAACTCGGAACCCTCCAGTTACAAGTGCAACGCCTCACGACCGGGCAACCACAGCACAGTTGAGACCATCGGAAAGAGAGAAAATGAAAGTCTTCAGACTTTCATTCGTGAAACAAAGACACCAAGTCACGTGACAGATTTAAAGTTAAGCATTGGAAGAAATCAGGTTTCTTTCGCTAGTTTCACACAAAACGTGTCAACCATTCGTCGTTGTTAAGTCACGTGACTTGAGCTGTTTGCCCTAGCTTTTGCTAAGTCAATGATTGGACATGCTCCCTCCATTTGTAGTTAATGCTGTAAGGTTGAGACCTCTTTTATTCGGTTCCCGTTTATCGGAATACCCGGATATTCCGGATCCAATTTACAGCCGTTATAAATCACATGTTTATATAGATAATACTGATGCACTGATTAATCGGTAACTTTGCCGATTATTCTTAATCGCCTTTTTTGCCGATGAATCGGCAGAAGAAATGTTTTTTAAATATATTTTTCTTCAGCATGCGTTCAAACAAGAAACTACGTTGAATAAATATATCAACAACTAAGGGGCTCTTCCCTCTGCTCGTTGCCGCTCACCAAGCCCAGAAGATTACTTCGCAATTTTATTTAGTTTGCAATACTGTAAAGTGCCTGTTAAGAAGAATCAAATTAAAATACACGTTACGATTAAAATAAAAAAAAAAAAAAATCGCGCTAACCTTTCCGTAGAAAATAGGAGTTTCAGTAAAGCGCTCATCTAATTTAGAAAAATATTGAAATCCCACTTCAGCCACAAAAAGAACTTGATAAAAATGCATATAACAAAATTATGTGAAGACAATATTAAAGGACGCTTCAAAAAGCTTCCCTAAGGTTCAAACTGACTTGTTCCAAATTTCACAGCTGAAGCTCTTGTACATAGCGAAACGGCCGCGTTTTACGATTGAAAAGTAGTTTTCAAATTCGTGGTTTTTAGTAACAATATGCTCTTTAGCTCTTGACTTGAATTGAGTTGAGCCTAGGACTTTCACTAAATTAGAAACCTTAAAACCGTAGTCACCATGCTAAACTAAGGAATGTGAAAATGGGGTTGTTTCCATAGACTAATAATAAGATAAATTTTAAAAGTATTGTTTTCTGAAAGAGCATGCTTAAAAACATAGGATTTAACCATTTTTTTAAAAAATGTCGAAGATTAACAATTTTTAACAATTATTTTAATCAGTTCGCAGTTTCAATTTCGTTTTTTTTTTACTCTTCTGCACATATCACAAGTGATGATAGGCCATTCACTGATACCATTAGCGCACAGCACAAATTATCATAACCTGGCAACGCAATTGACAGCAAGCTTAAACATTTAGTGTTCCAATGGAGTAGTGCGCCAAAGTAAAGTGCATCACTTGTGACGTCATAAAGAACACGCCTTATTTCCAAAATCGGACATTTAAAAAAATAAATAAATAAATAACTGTTGGGAAAATAAGGTTTTTTTCTGGCTTCATGTTTTTTTTTTTTTTTTTTCTAATTCTATAAATTTCAGTGAGTAAAACTAGCACTTTTGACTGAAGGAAACAACCCCATTGGCACTTTTCAGGAGCGCCAAAACAATATTTTTTTTTTTACCTGACATTTAGTTGTGTTCAATGTTTTAATTTTTATAGATAACTTTAAGTGTAAAACTATCGGTTGACGTAGTTATAAACCAATAGGTAGCCATTTTTTGAGTACTACGGCAAACCATCAAATTTGAGAAAAGCAATTCACGATTTTTCACATTCGCTAGTTTAGCATGGTGCCGACGATATTTGCTGTTCTAATTAATTGAGAAAATTAGAAACGGCTCAGTTTGATGCAGAAAAAAAAAATTAATTTTGACATCTTGAATTCAAATTATGTCTTTCGCAGTCACGAGTGTGTGTGTGTGTATGAAGGCGTGCGTTTTGTCTGTGTGCTGGCATGAGTGTGTGTATATATGTGTGTGTGTATGTGTTTATGTGTGTATGTGTTTATGTGTGTATGTGTGTTTATGCGTGTATATGTGTGTATGTATGTATGTATGTGTGTATGCATGTGTGTATGTGTGTATGCATGTGTGTATGTATGTATGTGTGTAGGCGTGTGTGTTTGTGTCTGTGTGCTGGCGTGAGTGTGTGTATTTGTGTCTGTGTGCAGGTGTGAGTGTGTGTATTTGTGTGTGTAGGTGTGTATGTATGCGTGTGTGTAGGTGTGTGTGTGTGTGTATGTATGCGTGCGTGTGTAGGATATGGACGCAACCTGGAGGCGGTTTTCGCAAGAGGAGCAGCATCGCGAGGCCGGTCGACGGTGGTGCTTCAGAGGGAGATGGGGGGGGGGGGGGCAAAATCATAGGATATCAAAACAGTCAAATGAAAGCAATAAGCAATTTGTGATTGCTCAAAAAACTCTTCCGAATGACATTAGATGTTAAGGGGTGTGAGAAATTTTTCATCACTTCAATAGACAATTTATGTGAAATTTTAGCTTATAAAATTAATTACATCATTATCATACATTATTATTGTTCCAACTAACCTTTATCAGCTACGTTCCTAATAAAACTAGATTAACAAAATATTCTACAGCTCTTTTTTATTCCATAAACTATTCTTTCGATCCAAATGCAAGCTCATTCAAAATTGTTGCAACCATCTCTTAATAAACGTATGGGACACAGTTTCTTATGACTTATCCAATTTTCTAACCTAAGCCGCAAAAACCTTTGCTTCGAAAAAAAGAATTTTTTTCCATGTTCAGGATGCTCAACTAAAGAATTGTTGCTTCTGTTTGATGTTCAGATGCTTATTTTTTTCGCCCATGTGATCTTTTCGGAGAAATTTTTGTGATAGAAAAACTGCTACTGGTCTTTTCTAGTTACTGTGTTATCATTGTTTGACTCTAATTCACGATATCTAGGTAAAAACCTCGTGCTTTCTTTTTTCTGAATCAGGATCAAGAGATTTGCGCATGGCCCAGAAAACTTTTCACTTAGTTGTCACATTCCTTAATATTTCTGCTGTTATGCATTAAACGTTTCTGGACTGATGCAGAAAGTCTTTGCAACGACTGGCTGCAGTAATTGCTTTGCAGTTTGTACTTTATTGCAACTCTTACTCAGTTATTCGCCAATGTTCTTATGTTTTTTTTTACTAAAGTTCATACATTACAGTGCTGGCCAAATTATTAGACTAAGACTGTTTTAAAAGCAAATTCTTCATTGATTACATAACTATAGACACATTAACGAACAGTGAAATAATTATCTAATATTTAGATGCATTCCCTTGTTCCTGATGAGCATTTTAAGTCTTTTTGGCATACTTTTCACAAGGTTTACACCATTTCATAACTTTTTAAAAAAGGAGGTAAAAAATTTCTTATACTCACTATTATATATACTCACATACACATACTCACTAATTACCTAAAACTAACTTTAAATATAACTGGACACACTAATAAAAAGAACTAGTGAACTGTTTAAGCTGATTGAGGTTATGTTCCTGGTAGGTAGATAAAGAAAGAACATAAACAAAGCAGACAGTGCTGCCACCTGAAAACATTAAATTATGCTAAAATAACGTAATAATCAGTGTACAGTATGTACTGTACTTTAACAGTAAAATAAATAGTATTTTAGTGCGAATAGTGTACAAAAAAAAAAAAAAAAAACTCTTCAGTCTAATAATTTGGCCAGCTTTGTAGGCACTTTTGAAATCAGAATGGATAAACAAAGTTCTACTGTACCTTCTTATTCTATTCAGAAATATAATCTTATTCAACTTTTATAGATAAAAAATAATTTTTTACTTTTTGACGAGAATCGTAAAAATCCAAAAAGTTGTTTAATGCTGTCAGCGTTTCCTTTCATAATGAATGAGATAGTATCCTCATAATAGCCAATGATCGAGTAACGCTCCTGACGTCATCAACAATGTACCGCACACCACGGCTAATAAATTACTAATATGTTTGGTAATGTTTAATATGCATGGGAAGGCTTTATTGTGACAAGGCTGAACTCGATCCGGTCAGTTAATGGTTTTACTGGTAAGACTGTCATTTCGGGGGAATGAAGAAACAAAAAAAGTGGTCCACAATGAACGCCATCTACTGGAGTTTTGGGTTAATCCACTGGGTTAAAATGTCAACTATTAAAATATCCTCAAACAGGCAATTGCTTCGTTCAAATGTAGAAGCAATTTTCACCCGCCATATCTTGACGGGCGATTTTCTAGCAAATAATAAATAGGATGGCAAAAATGTTATGACCATTTTTCTATCCTGCGCCAGAAAAATCCATCCTATTGATAGTTTTATTATTTTTATACCATTTAGGGCAAGAAATAGAGACCTTTCTGCGGAAAAGTAAAAGGAAATAGTAAACGTTGAATATATCGTACAGAACCAATAGGAATGCAAGTAAGGTGATGGACTGCGACAGGCTGTTTGTTATCAATCGACAAAAGTGCCACAACCATGATTGCAAAATAGCCTGATCCTATTTTACAGTAAATTGTGTTTCTTTATTATTAAGGTAGTTTATTATTATGAAAAAAATGTGGTTAGTTCTTCTAGAAAGCATTATTTATGCACGAGGGTTTTTCTAAAAGAAAGATCCGTTTCACGGTAATCGTCTTTATGCACGTTTTAGAATTAAATAATACTTATTTAAAAACTCTTTAATATATATATATATATATATATATATTTTACATTTCCAATAACTTCTTGAAAGTTATGTCTTAGTTTTATTATGGTTTTTTATTTGTTTTTTCTCTGGTAAGATAGTATGTTCGAAATAATTTTTTTAAAATTTTTTTTTTACTTAGCAGACGATTTTTTATGGACTTAGTAAAAATGAATATTTTGGCAATAAAAAATATTTAAATTTATTAAAACGCAAAATTATGAAAAAAAATCACTTTTTAATTTTTTCGTATTGTTCCACCACT
Source organism: Uloborus diversus (assembly GCF_026930045.1). NCBI lineage: Eukaryota > Metazoa > Arthropoda > Arachnida > Araneae > Uloboridae > Uloborus > Uloborus diversus. The sequence goes on along the minus strand of NC_072737.1, from coordinate 65,038,712 downwards.
TCTAAAAATTCGAAAAAATTCCTGAGTGTAGAGGAGTTGAAACGACATTTTCTGACAAAATTCAGTGAGTAACACTTTTTAGAAAAGCTTTGAAAAAAAATTTAAAATTTTATTTCCATCACCAAAAATCGGCTTTTCGTTTAAAAATTATGACTATAATAATTTTTCATGTATTTTATTCCTAAGAATAAGGGGGGGGGGGAATACCATTCATTAATTTCGAATTTTACGATGAAAAAAAAATTAAAATTGAAAAGAAATGTTTTTTTTTTTTTTTTTTTTTTTGAGAAACTCGAAGGTCGTTTGAGATAAAGAGCTGAAAATTGGCTAAATTATTTTTATTCGACACCAAAATGATCCCCCAAGTGCGAGTCCAAAAAGCCGCAAAAGCAGATTTAACATAGAAACCCGACTACGGCCTTTACAATAAAAATTTTGTCAATTATCTTTTAGTTTCATAGTCCACTTTTGCGTTTTCCAGAGTTGGGCTTATTAGGAACCCCTGTTTCTGATAAAACCAATTCATTTTTAACTGCTGACAAAAATAATTTAAACTTGAATATTCTCATGAAATCTATTTTTATTCATTTTTATGAGTCATTTGACAAATGTGCAAAAATTGGAACCAGAGGCGGCGATTGGGACAGAAAAGTGGGGAGGGAGGGGCAAAAAGAAAACAAAACAACAACTTTTAACGGCAGCAAAAAATGAAAATAAAAGAGAGTACAAAATTTTGCTAGGGCTGGTTTTGAAAGCAGATGAGGGATAATTGATGTTTTAATTTGATGTTTTAATTGATGTTGTAATTTGACAAAGATATTTTGGGATATCACAAATGACTGATTATAATTTCATTAAAATAGGATGGCTTTTTGAAGAAAAACAAGTGATTTTCTGATATCTAAGCAATGAATACATAAGCTAAAAGTTACTGCTAGTGCTAAATAATGTTTCGTAAACAGATATACAAGATAGAACAAATAATTATGTTCTGAAAATTTTGACATTTCTGCTTTTTTGTAATTAATTATAGTTTTGGCTCCTAAATTGGAAAACAAAATGAATTAAATGAACCATAAAAAAGGGCCGTTCCCCCCCCCCCCGGCCGAATCGCCGTCACTGATTAGAACCAATTGAATCATAAATGAGCGAGATATTAGACCCTAAACCTTACACTGGTCTTATTTGGTACTTACCTTAATCTTATTATATAAACATCTTCTGTGCGGACATTTGTCACCATAAGGCTTTTAAACGGCTGGACCGATTTTGATCAATTTTTTTTGTATGTAATTACGTTGTGGCAAGCATGGTTTTGAAGCGCAATGGATTGAATCGGAAACGTCTTTGTTTATTAATTAATTAATTTAAACTTTGGATGGTTATTTCTCCCAAATGATTAATATTTATTTTAACCTATTGTTGAACGAGAACTGAAATAAATATTTAACCCATTGCCAAAAAACAGTAAGAAAACCAGCTCTGCCTTTTGTAATGAAATTCTCTATTGTGATATGTCAATTGAGAATAGATAAAACGAAGAGAGTGAGAGAGAGAGTGAAGTCTTCATTTCTTGAAAACAACGATTTTAGGTCCGGAGAATATATATTTTAAAGTAAAGTACTGTAAGGTTCACGCAAAACGTGTGTTCTGTCGTTGTAGTTGAACCGGATCGGTGCTTTAGGTTTTCCTAACCAAATGATTAGAAAGTACCTAGCAACATTTGTATCTCGGCTGAAATCCATCTCAGTTTTGGCACCAATGTCAAGAACACTTCAAGGATTATCTAACTAATCAGTACATTATTAAAAGAACAGATGACGGAATATAAAGACGAAACAAATTTTATTTTCGTCCAGATAAATTACAACAGGGTAGTTCTGTACACAAAAGATCAGTGAGGTGAAAGATCTTTATCTTTGGCGGAAAGAACAAATTAGGCAATTTAAGAAGTTTCAAAAGTTTTCGTTCAAAAGATCGGATTGATAATCGGTTAGAGTTGGCTTCGTTCACTGATCCGCTGAATTACAGTAACGTGGTGGCTTGGCGACTTTGGCTATAAAAAATAGATTTGCTGGATAATTTGTTTACATTTTAAAGCTGCTGCTAATGTATTTTTATAGTATTTTTATAGTATTTTATAGTATTTTTTGTTTACTTGGCGAAATATTTCAAATTGCAAAGAATTGCTTTTCGTTTTTAAAGAGTTTTCTTGTCATTTTAGTGGAAGAAGGTGTTTATTTTACATCAGGAGTGGGAGGGGGAGGGATGAGTGATTTTCGCTTATTCAGAGAACTGTTTTTACCTTTATCTTTTTTTAAAACGATATCCTTTCGATTGTTTTATTCTTTTTCATATGGGGAGTGTTGCAGCGGGATTTCCCTTTTGTTCTAGATGGGTAGTTAGTTTCTTACACTTAATATCTGAGGGCGCTTTTTATCCTTTGAGTATGGCGAAAGGAACAAGCCATCAAGTACGGGAGAAAAAAATAGTTAATAAAACAACTGCTCAGTGGGCATTAGATAAATCAAGTTGTTATAAATATACGCATTCTGACACCAAGCAACTTAAAACATTTTCTTTTTACTTATTTTTTTCGACAAAACGGTTCAAACACTTGATAGTTCACCGAAACTTTTTAACTTTTCAATTTACAAAGTTTGAACAGAACAAGGTCTGTCGGGTCCTCTAGTTGATGATAAAATTCATTTTGATCATCGGATATTTTATTTAACACTACTGGTACCCGCACGGCTTTGCCCGTAATAGAAAACTTAAAAGGTCTTTTGGTTTGCCTGTATATGTACAAATAATGTAAGGTGAATTTTCTCGCCAATTGGCTTGTACCCATGTTACGGTTCCACGTTATAATAATTTTGTATCTCGCCAATTGGCTTGTGCTCATGTTACGGTTCCACGTTATGATAATTTCGTAATTTACTCGTCCATCTAATGATAATTTTGTTCTTAAAATTAGAATAGAAAAAGAACCACATCGAATTTTCAAAAAATCGCTTCAAGGTGCACACCCCCATGCTACAAACTTACTTTGTGCCAAATGCCATAAAAATCGGCCGAATGGTCTAGGCGCTATGCGCGTCACAGAAATCCTGAAAGACAGAGATCCTGGCAGAAAGAGATCCTGACAATAACAGATCCGGACAGAGATAGATCCGGACACAGAGACTTTCAGCTTTGTTATAAGTAAAGAAAGATATTCTCGTATCAATATTTTTGAACATGCGTTTTTGCAAGTGACACCACGAAAAAAAAATCACTAATTTTCAACATCAAAGAAAGTTTAGAAAAAATGCGAAAAATACTGTTACTTACGTCAAAAAGGGAGCGAGAGAGAGAGAAAGATTCTAAGCTAATTTTTCTATATTATAATGGTTTATCAAGTACATTTTTCTCAATCTAATTATGTCTAAGTAGTATTTTTTTATAACTATCACCTAAAGCAATGAAAGCAAGATGACTTTTCGTACAAAAGTAACGATGTTCCCATTGGAAGAAACTAAATGTAAAATCATACCATGAAAGAACTTCTAAGATCATTTAATGTTTTAAAATATTTAGAGCCATTAAAATAAGTAGCATGTCTCGAGTTTTTTTTTCTTCTGCTTTTAAAATAAAACTAATTATAAAGTAAGTATCAATTAAATATTCAAAGATTTAAAATAGATTGAAAGTAAAAGATACACTTTCTTGAAAAAAACATATACCAAAGATTTCTTCAAATATTTTCATTAGCAAACTTTTGAATTATTTAGTCGCTTAAAGGGTTGAATTTTAATTTTTAAGAGTTTAATTACTCCAAATAAGGATTATTCTTTCTTTATTTCTATCTCTCTTTTTCTTTTAATTTAACCTTAGACTCTAAGGTATAGCAAAATAAAAAAGCTTAGTCTCTAAGGCTTAGAGACTAAGCTTTGTGTCCTCTACACAAAAAAAAAAAATGATATAGTTAAAACTATTTATCACATTTGAAAGAAAAATCTCAAAAGTATTAATATATTGGGGAAGAGTTTAAAAACGTTGCTTCATGTGTAAATTCATCTGTCAGAGGAGATACAGGCCTTTGAATTTTGACATCTTGAATTCAAATTATGTTTTCCGCTTTGAATTCAAGACGTCAAAATTCAAATTATTTAAATCGTTTGCAATATTTATTGCTTAAAAACTGATTTAAAAGTTGTTGTTGTTATATTTGCGTGAACTATAGGGAGGACTTACAAAACAGTGTTATTTTATTTGCTTATGGGACGGCAGAGACACCAAAAATTAGCTAAAGTGAAATATTTTCCAAAAGAAAAAAAGGGGTTTTATTTGATGTAAATCGAATATTAAATACGAATTTGAACCTCTTATTCCACAAGAAAAGTGATTGTTTCACCCTGACGCAAAAAACATTCTTGGATGAAAAATTTTATCAAGGACATTGGATATAATAAATGGTAAAAAATTTTGTATTTGAAAAATGTTTTTTTTTTTTTTTTTTTTCAAATTAAGTGATGCTAAATTAATATTAGGCACTATTATAGCTCTACAAATTAGGAAACTTGTAAGAACAATAAATTCGGTGTAGAAAAAAACTAGCGGCTTGGTTTTACTCAAATCTTTTTTTTATCAATACTTTTAGACAATCTTACATCTAAATAAAACATGAAGGATAATGAGAATTCGTTCCACGGTTCTTTTAAAAAGCCGACTGTGCCATATAAGGTGATGATAAAGAAAACGTATACTTAGGGGAAACCGGGCTAAAGTGGATACCCCGGGCAAAGCTAATTTTGCCTATAACTCCCAAATAATAAGTTGGCCGGCAGCTGCGTTGTCATAGCAACGGTCGCCTGTTGCCGCTCCATGTGCAGCAAACACGTCGGGACGAGTTCACTTCACGCGACGCCAGTGACCGAACAAAGTATGTTTTGGGGAAACAATATTAGTTTACACAGAGGTTAGTGTTTCATTTGTAACTTCAATACTATTTGTGACATGTTCTTTCTTATGAGTAGGATCTGATGTACGATTATGTAGCTTTCAACTATCCGTAGACGACGAGTTTAGATGTTCTGGTATTTTAGTAATTTTTAGTCACCTCAAAAATGTACCTGAAGGGCAAAGCGGATTGGGCAAAGTGGATACCATATTAACTATGCCCCGTCATGACAAATCACTTCATCCGAGCCTGGAAGACCTTCAATATTAAGATTTCAGGACAATGCTACCACCGTCCTTATACTCCCATCGGATCTGAAACAACAGAATAAGCCTAAGGCAATGCTGTTCCTGCCGCTTCACTCAAACCTAGATGTTCTAAGAACTACTACAGTCCTTCAGTTTCACGACCTATTTATTCCTCAGCCTGTTAACCAATAACAACACGTAAACGAAAGCTACAGTGCGGTGGCGTATCCAGTATTTTTGAAAACTATATATATATATATATATATACAGTGGCGGATGGGGCCGGCGGGCAGCCGGGCAAATGCCCGGTGGGCCGCCTCGGTTTGGGCCGCATTAAATCTTTCAATTGAATAGTACAAAAAAATTTTTTTTTTTTTTTCCTTAAAAAAACTAGTGAAAAAAATCTGTCGCCTAGAAGATGTGAAATCAAACCACTTTGCGACACTGGAAAATCTAAAATTGGTTCACTCATTTTTGTAAACAGATTTCAAATCTTCGTAAAAATCTTAGGAAGACCCTTGCCTTCTTTTAAAAAAAAACTGTCGACTGGTACATGACGAAAGCCTTCTTTTTCTTCCCTTGTGGACCGGCCGACCACGCACTCGGCGCCAGACTAAGCAATCGATTAGCACCCCACCTCATTAGCCCTTTCATTGATGATAGCCGATAACCATTTCACGGCCATCTGTGTACAGGGTACGACGGGACAGGGACCAGTACAGGAACACTACTTGGGACGGGACGGCAAAAGGAGTTTTCCGAACGGAAACAGCTGTTTTTCATTCGAAGATGCAAAGAGAGAGGTATTTTTCCGAGAGTGAAGCCTAAGGCTGAAGGGTCGGCATTGTTTCCTGGAATTCTTTTCCGTAATTTTTGCTTTAGGGTAACTGAGGATTATACCACACCTACCACTTCCTTTTTTATGGCTTTGTGAATAAAAGGGATTCGCGCGTTGTAACTTGTAGGCACTAGGCACAGGCAATCTATTTATTTTTTCTCCAGTTTCGAGGCAACAGGACTGAAAAATGATGGAGTCATTTGCAACACGTTTTAGCTATCATTAAAAATCCTTTTAAAGTTATAATGAAATTTAAATTCATTTTGATGATTCAAACAAAGGATTTTGAGAGCAAGTTTGGTTCGTAAAAAAATTTACTTATTTCTAAAACTTTTACTTTAGTTATCCGTTACCGCTTTTAATTTGTAAAAATGTTTTGGAGACTTTGTTATTTATACTATCATTTCCAGGGCCGGATTTACATTTTAGTTGAAAGCTATTGCTTATAACGAAAAGTTGTGTATTGTCGTTCCTAAAAAAATGGAAATATACTTGAAAAAAATCAATTTCATTTTCAAATGCTTGAAATTTTGCAAAAATGTGGCTACAAGCCTTGAATTTTAAAATTTCTAACAAATTGGAGTTGATAAGGGGGAGGAGTGCCAAAATATGTTAAATTCAGTGTGTGCTTCAATGTATGTTCGTCAAAGTATGCTTCAATTTTATTTCTTACTAAGAGTATAAATTATGAATTGTTCAAATGGGCAGTATATTACTCTCTTGCTACCTATTCTCTAAGTGTTGTTCCCTATTTCTTTTAAAGCAATTTGTAGATAGGTTGCAGAGATGATTAAAAACTAGCTGTATCGAAAGTCCATGAGCGCAAGTAACAATACATTATCCTTTCTCCTCCCTCGCTCTATTTCTCTGTCGACTGCCTCATCGATGTGTCGACCCCTAAAAAAATTTTACTGTGTTTTATCTCAACTTGCAAGAGTACATAATTTAAAAAAGTTTTGTTTGCCTACTTTTCCCCCGAGTATTTTTGATTCCAATCTTCCTTTCTATGGCTTCAAACTGCAGAATTTTACTATATATTTTTTTTTTCAAAATTCCCTCTGGGGGAACCCCTAAATTGGGAGCCCTGCATCATTCTCTCGATGCTATTCCCCTTCTTAAGGGAAATCCAAAAAGGCAGGCAAACACACATTAAAAAAACAAACACAAAAAAAAGAAAGAAAAAAAGAAAGGAAGGAAGAAAGAAAATAATGCATAACTTTATGTGTCTCAGGGGAAAAGGCAAATATAGAGCAAAAAAAAGTAATAATAGTCATTAAAAAAAAAAAAAACACTTTAACACTTTAGCATTTCCTTTTTCGCCACCGACAAAGTGGTCCGGATTACAAAAAGGGCCCCATACCTGAAATAACTTAAGGCTCCGTCAAGTCTAAATTCAACCCTGATCATAAATGTTTTAGAAATAGTAACAAAACTGGCTTTATATGCTAGTCTATGTAATTATTCTTTTTAATATGGGATCTTCCAAACCACTCCTCTTGTTAATATTACCAAAGATCGTCTACAAACTGAGTTTAAAAAAAAACTTCTAAAAGTTTCCAGGGGAGGGTCCCCCACCTCTCCTTTTCGCAAGCATCGTTCAAGATTGGCCGATTTTGATAAATAAGGTGTCATTCGTTTCGTAATTAAGACCCGGGTAACATAGGCTATATTTTTGCAGACTTCAGCAATAGGAAAATTTGATTTAAACTTATACATCCTAATTTTAACCAATTTCATTCCTTTTTCTTTTTAGCACGGGTTTCAAATAAATATAACAAAATCTGTAACCATTCTACTGAAAAAACATTATTAGGTAAAGAACAATTTAGGTGTTGATTATTATTATATTCTTATTAAGTAAGAGCAATCTTTTGTAAACTAAGTTGTCTACCAGTTTAAGGTAATAACACTAATTTAATTTATCTTTCATGTGTTTCAAACTAAGATGCTTGCTTGCAGGTATATAGTGCTCAAGCTATTGTATTATTCGTTTTCACCCGACTACGGCAAAGTCAAAAGAAAGGGTTATGATTTTAGCAGTCTATGTATGTTTGTATTTACGGTTGTTTCACCGCAGCGTCAAAACTATTCATCCTATTTTGTTTTTTAATTGTAACCTGCCTAAAATAGGCTACATTTGAAACTTACAGTCCTGATTCTTTTAAAAATATCTTCGAAATTGAAGATTAGTCCAGTCAATAGGTAGAAAAAAACGGGCTTGGCTTACAAAAAATGGAGTCAAAGATTTTTTTTTTTAAATTTGTATATACTAGTGCCAATATGAAAAAACCAAGTTATCCGGTAGTGCGGTAGTCCGTAGTCGTGCGGTATAGTAGAACTATAGTTGAGAACGCACGACAACGGCATTTGAATTGAATTATAATATTATTAATGTGAAAGTGACAGAGGATTTCAATAGAACAAAATAAATAGGAATATCTAACCTATCAAGTTACTGGTTTTACTCAATAGGACGATGATCTTAGACAGCACCTACCTTGTTTCTTATCTTTTAGGGTTTTTTTTTTTTTGCCGTAGTCGGGTTTCAGTTTTTTAATCTTTTATTTTTTAGAGCTACAATTTCCGAGGGAGTGCTCCAAACCTCTTCTCCCCTACCGTTATAAAAGACAAGTAGAATGCATCTTTAAGAGTGCAAATTAGAAAAATTTCTTGTTGCGGCCCCTAGAATCACTCCTCCACGTCACATCACAAAAAGAGCGCATTCAATTCCGTTTTTAGCACTACAATTGCAGAAAAAAATCCGCCGGACAACCCCCGAACCACCCTGCTCTGAACATTTTTGGACATAATGTTTGCGTTTTGAACGTTTCAATTTCGAAAAAACGGGCGTGGGCAGGGAGTCGCACCCGAGCGCATAATATTACGAAAGACAGTTAGAATGCATTTCTAAGATTACAAATCAAGAAAAATTTCTTGGGATATGGACCGTCAAATCTCTCCTTACTCTAACATCATCAAAAAGATCGCCTAAAACTGCATTACAGCTACAAGTTCGAAAAATAGACAGGTGAGCGACACCGAACCTCTTCAATCCTAACATTACCAAAGATCGTCTAAAATGCGTTTTCAAAACTAAAAATTTCGAAAAATTTCCGGGGCGGAGTTAATACTATGCTTAAGGTTTGTTCATATCGGCTTCTTTTTAAATCAGAAATCCCATACAGCTGCCACAGAACAAACAGTACTTAGAGAAATACTACTTTGAGACGACGATTATGCATACATTTGTTGAGAAAAAGGCTGTAACCTTCTCAATAATTTTTACTCTTATGATAAACTTGTGTCGCCTAGTAAAAATTCCTTAAAAAATGCTCTGCTGTGAGTAATAAGATGCTTTACTGTGTGTCTGTAAATTCATCGATCGGCCGATAAGATAACTTTGTTGCATAACTGTCCCGGACCTTCTAAGGCCCTAACAGCTGCCTGTAATAATAGTCTGTAGGGGACAATGAACACGTAAAGGCAGGGGTGGCGTAGAACCGTGGCTGCCAATTTTAATTTAGGGATGAACAAAGTAAAAAAGAAAGAAAACCTTCTCAATATTTAAAAAAATTAAATAGAAGTAACAAAATACCAAGTGGAATTCCCGTGACAAAAAATATTTTCTCAACAAAATTTTGAAAGAAAATGCAACCCTTGAATATTAAACCTTAAATATTATTTAGGAACATCCACGGTTCTTTATTATAGTTTACCTAACTAAAGGCAGCTGAAATTTTTCGAGACATTCTGACAAATTAAAAAAAAAATCAACCAAAAAAGTATTCAGTACACAGTAAAACCCTGTGACAAGTTTTAATTTAATACAATGAATGAATAGCTGGATAATACTGGCGGTTTCATAGGGGCCGCCGAAGCATGTTTTAAATAGAAAAAAAGTTAAAATGCAGTAAGGGAGATTTAAAGCATTGCAACGTAATGAATACTAAGTGTTTGAATGTATAAGACGAAAGTAAAATAAAACTTTATTAAGATATTCTAGCTGGAGGATATTTAAAGTAAAATTAAGTTGGAAGAAGGTCTGGTGTCCCTGAAAAGTACCACATCAGTCCAAAATGTTAAAAAATATTTTAACGAATCTCAAACTCTTTATTTTCAAACAACTTCAAACATCAGGTTGGAAATTGAAAATTTCACTATGAAAAAAACCAAAGAACTAAAATGATCTCGGAAAAGATATACTGGGGGAGGTTTTTCCATAACATTTGTATCAATAATTTAATAAAAAGATAGAGACTTAGCAAAGAATACGGAAGGGAGAGACATCCTTTAGCCTTACCCTTCATTTTACACCTCCAAGGTAGATTAGAAACGTGTTTAAAACTTCTATTTTGAAAGAGTGCAGGGGAAGTTTCTAAATCGGAACCCAGTCCCATCTCATATCGCCTATCGTTATCAAAGATGGCCTACAATTCGTATTTAGGCCTTCAAATTCGAAAAGCTTCCAGGAGAGTGATCACCCAAATCCCCCCCCCCTGCAGAAGTGCCTCCACCCCATCTTTAAGGATCATTTAAAATTTACTTTTTAGGACTACAATTAAGAAATTTTTCAGAGGTCATCGAATCTCTCCTCCCTCTTGTATCACCAAAGGTAGTGTGAAATTTCTTTTTTAGGACTTCAATCCCGAAAAGATTTCTGAGAAGAGCCCCTGAACCCTTGGTATTATCAGCAAATATCATCTACGACTGCGTTTTAGAATTCAAATTTCGAAAAATTACCGAATGAATGTCCCCGAACAGCGTCACCCACTAACATTACCGAAGATCGTCAAAAACTGCGTTTTAAAAGCTAACTTAGAAAATTTTTTGTTCCCTACACGCTCGCCAGCATCACTAAAGGTCCTCTCAAATTTCGTTTTATGGGATTCAATTCCAAAATATGTCCCGAAAATTCCTCGCCCTCACGTCATTGAAAGTCGATGAAATAACGTTTTTTAAGCTTCAGTTTCCCAGAATTGTCGGTCCCCTTTACGTTATCAAAGAAGACCTACAATCCCTTTCTTTAGATTTCAATTACGAAAAAATTCTTGGAGAGCAAGTTCGAGCCTCTTCTCTCCCAAACATTACCTAAGATCACCTAGAATGCATTTTTTAAGACAACTAATTGAAAAAAAATTCCCGGAGGGGAGGGGAGGACACCGGATCTTTGCTCTCATTAACATTGTCAAAGATAGTTTAAAGACGTTCATCAAAATTATACGTTCTCTTTTCACGCGATATCGCGTGAAAAGTTCCTCATCAATCGTTATTGCACATAAGACCTTCAGATACTGACTTTAGGAGAGGGGGGGGGGTAGGCAATTGATAGGTAACAAACTTTTTGAAGAACTTCAATTTCAAAAACCATAGCTCTCCCCCCAGAGATCGTCAATTGTCACCTAAATTGGCACTTTGGGAACTTCAATTGAGAAATTTTGCCCTGAAAGAATTCCTGAACGCCTCCCCCCCCCCCCTAGTGTTTCAAAACAATGCTTACGCATACGTTTTAAAGCTCTGATTTTGAAAAAGTTTTGGGGGAATTCTCCAAATACCCCCTCCCGCAAACATTGCCCAAAATCATTTAAAAAGTCTAACAATGCGTTTTTGAAGCTGTAATTTTGAAAATTTTCCGGGGGAGTGCCCCCGAACCCTCCATCATCAGCAAGAATATTAATTTTTACTATGCAGGTGTTCTTATTATTGATTCTTTTTCTCCACATTCGTAAACGCAGTTCTCCTAATTTGAATACTCAAATTCTAATGGTGACTCCCTACTAAAACTAGAAGATGTATCCGCTCTATCTTTTATAGCTGAAAAAAATAAATAAATAAGGACGGTGGGAGCGTCTCCTCTTCAAGGAGCAAGTCTTAAGGGGACCGGCTGGCCTGTAAATGCCAGGGCCGGTTCATGTTGCCCCATCCGCCACTGTATATATATATATATATATACACAGGGGCGGACTGACCAGGCCGGCTAGTCGGGGATCACCGACTGGGCCATCCACCCGGTGGGCCACTTCAAGCATTTTTTTTTATAAAACTTAATACATTTAAATTCACACCTAACATTTTTTAAAGTGTCATTAAAAAATAAATGAATAAAAACATGTAATTCGTTTAATCTGTGTAAAAATAGCGTTTGGAAACAGGTTTATTTTTTTCCACCCAAAGCAGGGACCAAAGTAAATAGTCGAAGTTCACCACGTACGAACGCTTTCCTCTCTTTCATCAACTTTCTCTCTAGTTTTTAGAACTCTGGGGGCCATGGCCCCCACATTGAGGAAACGGGAGGGGGCAGAAAAATTGCGGCCTGGAAAAGCGCCCGGGACGAAAAAAGCAGTTAAAAACTCGTATTTGTACTTCTGTTAACAAAAATTGAAGGGACTTGCACCATTAGACAAAGCGGCCCCGGCACTGCTATAAATGTGTGGATCATGCTTTGGAGTGTTGATACATGAGCACCAGCAGGAGCATACACTGGGGGGGGGGGAGGGACAGCTGTTGGCCCGGTTCCGATCCCGAGGAAGGCCCGAGATTTTTTAAATGAGGGGTGAATATGTAGGGACATAGGGGGTAAACAAGATAGAGGGGGGCCCGTAAAAGTCATTTGTGACGTGCCCCAAAATTTCTGTGTACGACCCTGGTATTCACTGGTTGTGACAGATTCAACTAAATGCTGTCAGTTGGCAAGATATTTCATTGGTCTATTGTAAATTATCGCTATACGAGTATTTTCATCTCCGAATCGTGTACGGGAGAGCTAGAGCAAGTCTGGACTACGATAAACTGAATCTGAATCAGAACAAAATTTCGATTTCGAGAGAGCTTCTGAACACAGGTGGATTTAGGACTGAGTTCCGGGGTGCTGGGGAGGGCAAGGTTTCTTTTCTTTTCTTTTTCTTTGAGCTACATTTGTTGGGGAGTAACTTATCAAAAGGCAACATGTCCCCCATTGCTAGAAAAATTCATTTTATGGTATTTTCTAAATCTCTCAGATAACCTTTATCAAATCACTTACTCTCAAGAAATCCGAACGTGGAAAATCCTATTTTATTTAAGGGTAAAGTTTGGTTTTTTGATCAAAAGGTAACAAATTCGTCCTCTGCACGTTTTATTTTGAACAAAAGGGGGCATATTCTGAAAGAATCTGTAGTACGAAGACTTTTAGATCCAAAGAAACACATGTCCAAAATCCTCAAATTTTAATCCACAATTTTTAGGTTCAAGTACTTCGATAAGAGAATATAAGAAGGTGAAATATTAGAGTCTTGATGAAATTGGAATTTTTAACATTCAGGTTTTCGTTCAAAAGGGCACATATCCAAAATTAAGATGGCCATATCTCCTTGTTTTTTTTTTTTTTTTTTTTTTTTTGGCCATAGTATAGAAGTTTCGATTGGTGCTACAACGATAACCAAATATAATATCAGACCTCTGCTTTCTGGTAAATAATGTGGGAAAGATATTAGCCTTTTTACCGGACACTGATGTTATTTGTTGGTCTTACCAAAAATGAGTAAATCTGGACTCACTTGGTTCTTGCATCAAGGCCCTTAATTGTGTTTTTTAGATTTAAATATCGAAAAATTGCCAAAGTCTTCGAACCTTCGCCGTTCCCGTAAAGTCACTAAAGATAGCCTAAATTTTCACATTTTGAAATTTTCGCGGGAGAGCTCCGTAACCCTTTTATAAGCACTATAGCCAAAAATTGATTTCAGTTTCAGAAAAAATGCCCTGAGGGAACCAGTGTTTCCTCCAGACCAAAAAAGGGGCAGTGCGCTTTCAGATAAAAGGGTACTGTTTAGAGAAGTTTTGTAAAACACAAAAGGTGCTTCTTTTACTTTTTGGTTTTCTAGGTACAATGTTCAAGTGTTTTCCATAGTAATTATTTTTAAAATATTGAAAAGCTTTTTGATGTTTAGTTTTAAAGGTAATGCAAAATATATTCAGATATATTCTAATCAGATTCTTGTGGATAAGTTATTGAAACGAAAGAGTGACGTTTTAAGGGCAGGCCTATGTGAATCTTTACCTTTTGAAAAAAAATTAGCTTTTGTGCAGTTTTGTCTAAACTTTTAAGGGGCAAGGTGAGATGATGAAGTTAAGGCTCAAAAGTTTGCTTAAAAGCGGAAGGGCACAGCGTTCTCCTAAAAAATCTGGGGGGGGGGGGGGGAACACTCGAGAAACCTGTCCCCTTTCCTTTCAATGTTTTCAAACACATTATAAGATTATGTTTTTAAAATTCCAATGTCGAAAAATTAAGAAGGAGAGTCGCCGGATTCCCTGTAGTAACTAAATGCAGTTTAAAATTGGGTAGAGTATACTTCACACTTACAACAAATCGTTTTTTAAACTAAAATATTTTCCGCATAATTACTATTAAATTTTATCTTTTAATATATCATGAAATGACTGTAAGTAAAAAGAAAACAACAAACTCTCCACTTACCAATTAATGCAAAATAATGTGCAAAAATAAATAACGAAGCAGAGAAAATAATCGACGTACGTACTTTAAAATCATCCAATTTTCGATTTGGATGACTGTCATCGGTTTATCTCGTCCCCTTCACCCCTCCCGTTCCCCTTTTCCTCTTCCGTTCAAGCATTCCTCCCTACTATTTTGGCGATTAGCATGATGCCAATTGTTGGCATGACATCTCCTCTAATTCGCGAAGTAGACAGCTAGTACAGTAAAACCTGTAAAGTTGACTACCTGTCTAAGTTGACCGCTTGTTTCAGGCATGGAATTAGCCCTTATCATATAAATCAACCTCTGTAAGTTGACCACCTGTTTAAATTGACCACTAAAGTAGTGCACCACAAGTGGTCAACTTACACAGGTTTCACTGTAACTGTGACGTTTCAACGTAGAAGGTAATCAAGTTTGCTCTGCATGATTTTTTCTGTGAAATGCGGGATGGGAGGACAATTGTAATGATCAACCTAAATTTTTGTCAGGGGGGGGGGTTAACCCCCCTCCCTTGTATACGCCACTGCTTTAGAGATCTACACTCTTCACAAGTACACTAGTAAAGGACAATCAGAAGCAAAAATTTGAAAAATAAAAAAAGTATCATTAAGCAACTGAGTCATGCCATGTCAAATGACCTAGGGGTCCCCACTCCCCACTCGACCATCTCCGATTTGGATAAAATTTTACAGATGTTTAGAGATGCCTTTGGAACTAACCAATGCAAATTTTCAGCTTCCTAGATCCAAATCCTGAGGATCTAGGGTCTTCCAAAAAAGTGATCCAAATGCGGATCAGCTTTTTGTGACAAATTGTCATTTTTACACTAAAATTACAGAGAATTTTAACACACTAGAACCTTGAAATTTTAGGAGCTTAAAGTACAAAAAGCTGTTAATACTTTCAAGTATTTAGGGAATTTAAGCTCATTAGATTTTTTTTATAATAGCACGCATGTAAATTAGTGAAAAAGCGCGGAGAGGAAATTTTTTCCTGTATTTTAGTTTGTCATAAAATCTGAACAAAATTAATTCAAAGGCTCATACTTCGTGACTAAATTGTAAAACTACTTGTTTTTGATGGGTTAGAGTTTCAGAGCTTAAATATCTATTTTCTAAAAGATAATGTCATCCAAAGTGGCTATCCAAACCGTTGAAGTGAAAAAGAGCTTATTTTCAAAGCGCTGTAGCTCAAGTTTGTCACCTCACATCTTCTTTTCTTTAATACCATGAGAAAGAACAGAATGTTTCCCTTCGAAATAAGTTTTTTCTTCGATGATGTTCATTCGAATAAGGATAAAAAAAAAGAGCTTGAAATTCTGTCTGTCGTAACGAAGTGCCATGTTTACGCTCACATTACGAGAAATTTTATCACACTGCAAGCCTGAAATTTTAGGATTTGAAAGTGCTTTTGGTTGTCAATACGTTCTAGTATTCAAATGAATTTGAATTCATTATTTTTTGTATAACACGCATGCAACGTCGCAAGAAAAACGCAGTGGAGAAACTTTTTCCTGGATTTTAAAATGTCATAAATTCCGAATAAAAATGATTTCAAAGCGCATACTTAGTAATTCTATTGTCAATATACATGTTTTTAATGGGTTATAGTCATGGAGCGTAAATATTGATTTTCTAAAAGATATTGGCTTTTAAACTGGCTGTCAAAATCAATCACATGAAAAATAGCCTATTTTTAATGCGCTGTAGCTAAAGTTTGTCACCTTGCATCTTCTTTTCGTTGGTACCATTATAAAGAACATTTTTTTAAATATATATATAAAAGTTTCTCTTTCACATGGTGTTCTTTCAGATAAGCGTAAAAAAGGAGCTTGAAATACTATTGGCCGTTAGCGAGAAAATCGCGTTCTACAATAAATAAAGAATGTAGAATGCCGTGGAAACCAACTAATAGGGATTTTGCAACTGTTATTAGTCAGAAATAGTTATTTAATTCTCTTTTAAGAAGTTTTTTTGCAAATGAAATATGACAGAAAAAGAAAATTATCTTGTTCTGTCTAATGTATCAGTCTGCTTCCAGAACAGGATAATTTTCTGTTTCTGTCATATTTAATTTGCAAAGACTTCTTAAAAGAGAATTAAAAAACTATTTCTTACTAAAACCAGTTGCAAAATCTTTATTAGTCGGTTTCCACGGCATTCAACATTCTTTTTATTGTAGAACTAGATTTTCTCGCTAACGATAAATGGTATTCCAAGCTCATTTTTTACTCTTATCTGAAAGAACACCATCAAAAAGAAAACTATTTTATAGGAAAAAATATGTTCTTTCTAATGGTATCAACGAAAAGAAGATGCAAGGTGATGAACTTTAGCTACAGCGCATTAAAAATAGGCCATTTTTTATGTGATCGAATTTGACAACCACTTTGGATGCCAATATCTTTTAGAAAATCAATATTTACGCTCTACAACTATAACCCATTAAAAACATGTATATTGACAATAGAATTACTAAGTACGAGCTTTTAAACTATTTTTGTTCAGAATTTATGATATTCTAAAATCCAGGAAAAAGTTTTTCCACTGCGTTTTTCTTGCGACTTTGCATACGCGTTACACAAAAGTTAATGAACTCAAATTCATATCATACTAGAACGTATTGACAACCAAAAGCGCTTTCAAATCCTAAAATTTCAGGCTTGCAGTGTGATAAAATTTCTCGTAATGTGAACTTAAACATAGCAATTCGTTACGACAAATAGAATTTCAAGCTCATTTATTTTATCCTTATTCTAAAGAACACCATCAAAGAAAAAACTTGCTTCAAAAGGAAACAATTTGTTCTGTCTAATGGTATTAACGAAAAGAAGATGCGAGGTAACAAATTTGAGCTACAGCGCTTTGGTAATAAGCTATTTTTCACTTGAACTGTTTTGAGGGCTACTTTGGATGACAATATCTTTTAGAAAATAGATATTTAAGCTCTGAAACTCTAATACATCAAAAACAAGTATTTTTACAATATAATCCCGAAGTATAAGCCTTTAAATTAACTTTGTTGAGATTTTATGACAAACTTAAAATCCGGGAATAAAATTCCCCGCCGCGCTTTTTCACGAGTTTACATGCATGCTATAAAAAATCTAATGAGCTCAAATTCCCAAAATTCTTGAAAGTATTAGAACAGCCTATTGTACTTTAAGCTCCCAAAATTTCAGGGTTCCGGTGTGTTAAAATTTTCTGCAAACTTAGCGTAAAAATGAGAGTTTGTCACAAAAAGCTGATCCGCTATTTTGAATCACATTTTTGGGAGACCCTAGATCCTCAGGATTTGGATCTAGGAAGCTGAAAATTTGCATAGGTTAGTCCCAATGGCATTTCTATTCCTCTATAAAATTTCATCCAAATCAGAGATGGTAGAGTGGAGACGATTTGAAAAATTCGGTCAGTTGACGTGGAATGACTCACCTAGATGATGTTTCGACTAAAGCTTCTCAGAAGACTGTTAAAAAGACCACTACCAAAAAGACTAAATAAAAAATCTCTGCTACAAAACATAGGACTGCATAAGAGAATGATAAGAAGAAGGAAATAAATAAATTTGATGATGTAAGGTGCATTTTCTGTGATGAAATGTTCATTGAAGAAGATGATCAGCCAACGGAAAACTGAATCAATGTCGTATTTGTACTCAGTGGTGTAATAAAGAGTGTTCAGCATTCGAAAATGGTAATGATTTTGTTTGTGATAACTGCAATAATTAGTATTGTAGCAGAAAAATGTTTTTTTTTTATTAATATGTTCCTAAATTTTGGAGGTTGACTTTTTTAGTTTAATTTCTTTGTTTGTTATAATAAATTGCTGCAATAATTAGTATCGTAGAAAAATGTTTTTTAATATGAGCCTTTAATTTTCGATGCTTATTTTATTTTTAAGTTCAATTTGTTTGTAATAACTACAATAGTTAGCATTGTAGCAAAAAATTGTTTTCTGGATATGTTCCTTAAATTTTCGATGGTTATTTTATTTTTAATGTTTAGTTTCATGACAAATAATGTTGTTGTTCGCTTTGCCCTAGTACCGAATCCACTTTACTTGGGGTGTTGGGCAAAGTAGATATTCATGCCATTGTTGAAAACTGGCCTTATATCTAATAGTGTAATTAATATTAAGGACAACCGTTATTGCATTACGTAAGTTCATTAAATGAAGACTGATTATTAACATTTGTTTCCATTTCCAAAGTTATAACTAAACGACAATAATCAAGAA
Organism: Uloborus diversus; assembly: GCF_026930045.1. Lineage (NCBI taxonomy): Eukaryota > Metazoa > Arthropoda > Arachnida > Araneae > Uloboridae > Uloborus > Uloborus diversus. The sequence continues at coordinate 65,019,976 of NC_072737.1, read as the reverse complement.
AAGCTTAAGGTATTCACGTTGCCCGGGTTTCCCCCAATAAAAGAACATTTAATTAATAATGAACAATTGCGAAATACTTCCTTAGCGATATTTCAGAAACAACTCCGAAAATCTAACGTGACGATGTCATTGCGAACATTCCTATTCAGCTAGGGGCCATTCATTAATTACGTAAGGGTTCCGACGGGGAGGGGGGGGTTGGAAAAATCTCTACATAACCTTACTTGGGGGGGGGGGGGGTTAGAGCCATTCTTACGTAATATTTTCCAAGTCGATATTTTATATTATAAATCGCGCAGTCACGGGGTTAGACAGCGATCCTATTCTTTTTCTTCTGGAAGGTAAAAAACGTATTAGGATGAGTTGTTTTTTAATTGTTTTCAAAAGAGTGAATAATGAAAAATATAATAAAAAAAATTGCACTGTGTATGGTATGTCGTATTTTTAATTAGTATCGCATCATACACAAAAAATATTTGTCGAAAAAACATTCAGTCTAGATTTCTTTTCATAATTCTTTTCTTTAGTGTAAATAATTCTTTACATTAAAAGGTTTCTTTTTAAAAAAATCAATAATAGTGAATTTAATAACGATTCCAGTGATGTGAGATTCGTTATTTTATTATTTTGAAAAACGAAATGTATCTTACGTAAGATGAGGGGAGGGGTTTGAAAAATCTTACTTACCCTTTCATGGGGGAGGGGGGTCAAAAATTGCCAAAATCATCCTTACGTTATTAATGAATGACCTCTTATAAACAACTGAGCGTTGCCACTCAAAGACAACTTTCACAAACAATAAAAATCAGACCTTACATACAGCCAAGAATTCAAAAGTCAGTGAGAAACTTGTTCCAAAAACATGAAATAATGAGGTGTACATGGCTTTATAAATACCGTGTCCTGCGTTATCCTTTGCTCTCCCATCCCTCTTCCCCAATATGGAGGGGGCCGTAGAAGTCATTTGTGACGGGCCCTAAAATTTCTGTGCACGTCCCTGGGTAAATCATTGTAAAAAGTGTTACATACAATTATTCAGAAAAGGAAAACATGATTTTCGTCATTTTCTTTCATCAAGTGCAGTGCATTTTTAAATTTTTATTCAACACTTAAACCTGCACTATGTTTGTTCGCATTATATACTCGTATATTTTCAAGTATATACTTTTACTATACCTGTATTAAAATTCAAACTGCAAATAAATAAACGTGTTTAGATTTGATTTAAAATTTTCAGTCTTTATTCATTTGTGGAAATTAAATTCACCATAACTTTTAAAGTGTTGCAAGAATGCATCTTTGCGTTTAGCAGGCCAACTTTAACAGCTATTTAACTCAGTGCTATTAAAAAATAAATAAATAAATTTTGTCACACAACGTAATTAGTAAAATTTAAAAAAAAAACGGATTTTAAAGTTGGTGATGAAATAATTAGTCAGCTGTGACTTATGAAAAGAAGGTATCGAGACTTGTTTAAATTTCATTCGCCAGGTATTAGAGGACTGAAAGAAGGAAATATTTCAAATGCTTACGTAATTAAAACAGAAGTTTAATTACAGTTAGGAAAAAAATAAATACTTTACTCATTAATCTCCCGTCATGAAGAAATTGTTTCCAAATTTTATCCTTAACTATTTATTTAGGTCTCCGCCATTACTTTTTTCAAATTCCACACAATTTGTTGTCTCATTGCGTTCTAGTATAACACAAATTAAAATGTAAGAAAAAAACAAAAGGAAAGTAGAAGAAGCAAAGCTCAAAAAACTTAGTATTTAACAAATTAGTTTAAAAGACTTGGTATAAGTAATTAAAAAAGTGTGAAAACGGTCGAGAACTGAACAGTTATTCCGGACGGATGAAACATGATCTTTTACATTATCATAATAACTATATTTGAAGAAATTAAAATTTCGTAATTATCATATTTAAAAAATTGAAACTGAATTAAACAAGTAATTTTTTAATCATCACTTTCTTCAGTTTTTCTTTTTTTGTGCAATCACGAATTGCTTATTATCATCACATATCAAAGTTGATGTTGCTCTGATTTTTCAGATTACCATGCAACGAGAATAAATGCAGCTCGTTGTTTTAATATGTATTAATAGGACAAATTTTCGTCGCCAAAAGAGCAAAATTTATTCTTTTAAAATTTACTCTTATGGCACTTAAAATGGAGTTAATAGTTTTCTAGTAAGCAGTTTTGATTTTTTCCTTTTTTTCACCACTATTTTTTTCTTTTTCTTTTCTTTTCTCCCCTTTTCTTCACCCCCTTTTTTTCTTCATTTCCAGCTTTTCTTTTCTTTTTTCTTTCTTTTTTTTTTGGGGGGGGGGGCGGGAAGGGCCCGGTGACATAACTGACAAGAAGCCCGCCTGGCTCTTTGTAGCCCTGGTCCAAACTAAAGATCGAGTAAACCGCAGTTTGTTATTATTTTTTGTCCCGTTGCAGCTTTTGAAACTGAAGAGCACAATCATAGATACGATTAACATCCTGATATATAAATAATTGCCGATGATCGAGTAACCCGCGTATTTCAACAATGAAACTCGCGCCACGGCATGATAATTCGAAAAAAAAGTTTTGGTGATGCTTAACATGCAGGGAAAGGCTTTATTGTGACGAGGCTGAACTCGATCCGGCAACTTAACTGTTTTAGTGGTAAGACTGTATCATTTCAGGGGAATGAAGAAACGAAAGAATGGTCAACAATGAACGCTAGCTACTGGAGTTTAGGGTTAATCCACTGGAGTAATAGACCGGGATCTGAAGGGGGTTGAGCATGCATGGAAAGGCTGACGCAATATTATTTCTGATTATTGTTACAGGCACGATGGTGATTATGAAACCACATGTCGTCGCCCCCCTGGGTGGTCGACAACCCCGGGGGAGGAGGGAAAGCAGTGGGGGGAGTCGTTGGCTAAAACACTCATAACTCGCGAACTATTTGAGATAAAACACTGAAAAAAGTGGCAATCGACGCAACAAAACAAGGGCTTCATAAAAGCTATATATGATTATGGACCTATCTTCGTTGGTTTCTGAGTAAAATTCCATTTTTCGCAAACAAGCAAAATTTTTGAATAAAATGCGCAAAACAAACTTTTTTTGACCAAAATAAATTCCAAATCAAAATTGTTTGATTATTTTTTCAAATGAAGTCCAAAATATCATTATTCAGTTTGTTAAAATCATTTAAGTACTGTTAACGCGTTGAAAAACAAAATGACAGTAGCAAACTCGAACACGATTTGCATTATAGTTCAGGATCTGAAGGGGTATTTTGAGCATGCATGGAAGACCTGACGCAAAATTATTTCTGATTAATGTCACAGGCACTATAGTGATTATGAAACCACATGTCTTCGCCCCCCTGGATGGTCGACAACCCCGAGGGAGGGGGGAAGACAGTGGGGGGAGCCGTTTGCTAAAACACTCATAACTCGCGAACTATTTGAAACAAAACACTGAAAAAAGTGGCAATCGACGCAACAAAACAAGGGCTTCATAAAAGCTAAATATGACTATGATCATATCTTTGTTAATTTCTGAGTAAAATTCTATTTTTCGCAAACAAGCAAAAAATTTGAATAAAATACGCATTTTTTTTTTTTTTCAAATCATCAAAATTATTTAACTGTTTAAGGAACCAATAAAATCTGAAATATCATTATCCAGTTTGTTTAAAATTACTTAAATATTATCAAAGCGTTGAAAAGTGAAATAAAAGCAAGCTCAAAAAGCATTTAAGGTAATTCACAAAAAGAAAAGAAAAAAGTTTGCGGAATGTACCTTGAACACTCGACATAAACCAAAGTAAATTTTGTGACTCTCCTGTTTTGGCGGTTTTATTTGGTAATATTATCAAAACAATGTCCCAGTTAAGTAATTACTTAATTACTTAACCTTTAACGCATTATAGCTGCTTAGTATGGGTCACAATGGGACTTTTTTAAAAATTAAAACATGCAAGTTTGCAAATACGAAGTAATTACGGAAAGGATAAATGATCAGGATAACCCTTTTGCAGATTTTACACCTGAGTTATGAAACATAGTGAACGAGGCTATTGCCACATAAGCAGCATCAAAATTTCAGTGGAACGTTAAAGAAAATGTGAATAGTCTCTTATCCAGAGAAGTCCTGCAATGGCAATGTCTTCAATAGCGACTGCAAAACAGCAAAAGAAAACCAAAAAAACATTTAACCTGGGAAACGTTAGCTCAAAAGTGATGTTAGTACATCTAAAAATCATTCCCATACAATAAGCCTAATGCTAGGTTAGGTTCATCAGAATGGTTCACTGAAACAAAGCGCGAGGTCCGATTTCGTGAATGTAATTGAAAATGATACTTCTTGCAGCAAAACTCTGGAAGAAGCACCCTATTTTAAGAACAAAGTTCAAGTTATCGATGGAATGAATGACTCTGGTCTATAATGTCCCAAACACTACTTTCAAATGTAGCAAAAATTTTGCAGGTCTCCAAATAAAAAATAATAAAATTTTCTCTCCAATTGTCAAACTACACGAGTGGACCTTAAACACGATCGGTACACCTCACTGTCGTTTTCATAACTTGAAAACCAGAAGTTCCGGAAAGTACATTACAATAATTTCTTGTCATTTCCATCAGAAATAAATATAATATCAGCTCTTTACCATGCTCCTGCAATTCTTTCCAACATGTGCAAAGAAGTATTGCTCAATACTATACTATTGAATCAATTCCCCTGTACCTTAGCAGTGCCTTTAGATGTAACCAAGTTTGGGTTTCACTTGAATGAAAATAAATTAATAAAGCCCCACACCTTATGATGCAGCCAGTGTTACCAGATAGTTTAATTCCACCCTGCGCAGGCAAAAGCTGTAAATAATCTTGTAATTGTTTTATTAATAATTCATCTTGCTGTAAATACTGTGCTTTTAAGACTAAAGCAAAAACCCATAAACTACAAAATACTCGGAAGAGAACGATTCAATAGAACAATTACAAGTCAACAAAAAAGAATATGATCCAGCTTTCAGAATTTCTCATATATTAAGGCTTTATGTATGCATATTGATATTCTACAATTATTTTTTAATACGCATTATTTTACTAATTTTATTTAATTAGTTTTTTTAGAACTCTAGTGTATAATTTTATATTTATATTCGTTTTCATAAAAGCTCAAGCTCCTCATTTTTTATATTTATTTAGTACATATTATTTCTTGTATCATTGTTCTTTGTTGAGTAAATTATAAAAAGCAATATCCGCAAAACAATACCCGCAATATTCTTTTGTGCAAATTGAAAACACAAATTAATAGAAATAAATTAAAATTATATTTGAATTAAAACTACTCTGGGCCTGGTTCCCTAGTTCCTCTCAAATTTAAATCGTGTTCGAGCTTGCTACTGTCATTTTGTTTTTCAACGTGTTAACAGTACTTAAATGATTTTAACAAACTGAATAATGATATTTTGGACATTATTCGAAAAAAAATCAAAAAATTTTGATTTGGAATTTATTTTGGTCAAAAAAAGTTTGTTTTGCGCATTTTTTTCAAAAATTTTGCTTGTTTGCGAAAAATGGAATTTTACTCAGGAAACCAGCAAAGATAGGTCCATAATCATATTTAGCTTTTATGAAGCCCTTGGTTTGTTGAGTCGATTGCCACTTTTTTCAGTGTTTTATCTCAAATAGTTCGCGAGTTATGAGTGTTTTAGAAAACGGTTCCCCCACTGCTTTCCCCCTCCCCCGGGGTTGTCGACCACCCAGGGGGGCGACGACATGTGGTTTCATAATCACCATCGTGCCTGTAACAATAATCAAAAATAATATTGCGTCAGCCTTTCCATGCATGCTCAACCCCCTTCAGATCCTGGACTATAAGGGTTACAATTTCAATTATCAAAATATCACCGAACAGACTTCGTTCAAATGTAGAAGCAATTTTCACCCGTCATACCTTGACAGGAGACTTTCTAGTTTAAGAATATTTTTCGAAAATTTTCTCGAGGAAAATGTATTGTTACTTTGTGAAGACTTGTAAATATTTGCTATGTTTAATATTATTCTAGACTCTAGAGCTAAAGTCGTTTATCACAAAACAATTTGTTACATGCAGCTAATTTTTTGTTCAAAGTTGTTGAGTACATTATTCATATTTATAACAAACAATGAATGCATAAGTTAAATTTTTGATAGTTAAAAGTAACTGGACGAGAATCTCATAATTCCGTAAACAAAGGCATAAAATGATTACTATATCGACAAGATTCCTTAAAGTGGGTAACGTAACAGAATCTTCAAAAGAGTAAAAAGCTTTGTAGCAAACTATGGAGAAATAAATAGGTCATTGAGACTCTCTTTCTAAAATTTTAATTTTCTTTCCTAAAGTATACTTGTCCCTAAATCTAGTTTTGTATGCGTTTTATCAATTGTTTTGTCTTAACAAAGATATAATGTTCCCCACACTAATGAGGAATTATTCTAAAATTTGAATTACTCATTCAAGGACAAACAATCAAGAGTACTATTAAACCTATCCAACCAGAGATAACTCGTAATTAATATAGTAATTCATTATTTTGTTAAAAAATTCTTTTATAAGTTTTATAAAATGAGTTTTTGCGTTTAGCTTAAAGATTCTTCAAAATATTTGTTTAAAAGTATTTCATTATTCGAAAAGTATTTATTTAATTTTCCATGCAAGTAGGTCGATGTTTTTCGTAATTAGTTTTTCATTTACTAATATGCTATCCTTTTTTATACATAATTTCCAAATAAAAGTTTACATCACAACTTTCGTGATTATTATCAGAGCAGCAGAATTGGAGTCGTGTAGTTGGACTGGTTTAGAGATAAAGGAGTCGGAGTCGATAATCGAAAACTTTTAATCTCAAAAGTCGGAGCCTGTAATTTTCCATCCGAGTCTGCAATCTGCCACGGTTGCGGCGTCAGAGTCAAAGGCTCTAAAATTCCCGGAGTCGGAGCCGGTCATTTTCCTTCTGACTCCGAAGCCATGGTAATTATGAGAGTAGTCTAAGTCTTTAAAAATAGTCTCGAGTAGTTATGAGAGTGGTGAAAGTTTATTGAAACTACTTTCGTGTCAATAAAAGGCGCAAAATCTTCAAGGAATAAAACACTAATTTGGCATAAATGTTACAATGGTTGGGACAAATCTAATCTGACAGCTTCTTATTGCTGCAATTGGGATATGCCTACCCTTCACAATGCTGCCAGGTTTAGTTTGCCCCATCTATTAGCTATTTCCATAAGAAATGAAAGGACGCAGTATTTCAAGCATTTATTCCCAAAAATAATTAAAGAATTAAAAAGGTTACAGCAAATCGTTTACATTTTAATCACCAAGTATTTGAACAGAATGTGGATCGACAATATTGTCGATGGTTTAAGGAGGAGTTCATGACCCTATGATTCTCCCCTTGTATCCGCCCCTGCCTACACCACCATCATTCTAATCCTTCTTTCATGTATTATGCCTTAGCCCTGGCTATAGGGCGATAACTTACTGAATATTGTTATTTGTTTTCCCTGATTTCAAAAACACGCTTTTTTAAACGGCAATCTGAACAGAATGATGAAAAACACAGCTTCTTTTTTTTTCTTTTGAAATATTTATTAATCTTTCGAATATTTTAATATTAACAAAAAGTCAAACTAAGACCAAAAAAAAAAAAAAGGAAAAAAAAAATGCGCATCTGTGTAGAAGTTTTATGCGACACTCTACATCCAAAAGCTTCGCTGTGCTTCAAGAATGGTAGTCAAATAACGCGATTATTGCAGCATAAATAACTTTTCCGGAGAGGAGAATAAATCTTTCTGTTCCTTCTTGTTTCCCATAAAATGTTTTGCTCTAGTTTTATAGCGTTCTCGAAAACTTACACGTCTTTCTTTACAATATATAGTATTTGAACGCGGTTACAGTCAGGCCCGACGAGAGGTCATGTCAACCTAGTTAAAAACAAAGGGCCAGAGCCTTGGGGGAAGGGGGGTGGTGAGATTGACGCAAAAAAAAGAGGAAAGAAAAAAAGAAAAAAAAAAGGGGGGGAGGAGGGGAAACCGAATAAGAGAAAACGTAAACATTAGGTAAGAATTACTGTTTCGGTATTTACTGTTGCGGCACTTAACATATAGATTTAACTGTTTTCTAGTAAGCAGTTTAAATTTTTTCTTTTTCCCCTTTCATCCCCCCTTTTCTTCTTTTACCCTTTTTTTTCTACCCCTTCTTTTCCCCTTTTTCTCCCCCCCCCCCTTTTTTTCTTCTTCCTCACTGTTTTTCTTTTGGTTTTTTTTTCTTTTTTTGAAGGGCTGGAGGAGTCCGGTGACTAGGGGCTTGCCTTGACTCTCTGCGGCCCTGATTATAGTTGTTTGATAATTTATTCATTTCCTTATAAGAGTTACAGTAATACATTTTCATTACTGCAAAAAAAGGGGGAGGAATCCGAATAAGAGAAAACGTAAAGATTAGGTAAAATTTACTCTTTCGGTATTTACTACTGCGCACTTAACATAGAGTTACCTTTTTTCTAGTAAGCAGTTTCGATTTTTTTCTTCTTTTTTCCCTTTCCTCCTCCCCCCTTTCTTCATTTTCCCTTTCACCCTCCCCCCCTTTTCTTCTTTTCCCTCCCCCCTTTTTTTTCCTCTTCCTCCTTTTTTTGAACAATCACGATTTGCTTATTGTTTTCATTTGACTGTTGAATGATGTCTTTTGATTTTCCCCCGTCTTCCTCTGCAGCACCACCGTCGACCGGCCCCTCTCGATGCTGCTCCTCTAGCGAGCAAAGTCTCCATGTTGCGTCCATATCCCACACACACGCAAGCCTAGACTCATGAACGCTTACACACACGCGCATACATACACACATACAAGAACGCCTACAGACACACGAACACTTACACACACACACGCACGTACATGTATACATACAAACGCGCGCGTAAATACACACACACACCCTCATGCGCTCGTGATTGAGAAAAACATAATTTAAATTCAAGATGCCAAAACTTCCAAAAAAATTTTTCTTCCTTCTTTTTTTGAGAAATTTTTTTCTTCCTTCATTTTCATTACTGTAAAACTAGTATGTTGTGGCCATCACGAAACTTTCTTCTATATTTTTCTTTTTTTTTTTTTTTCTGATCCCTCCCCATGCTTGACGAGGAAGCAATATTCCCAACAAAAACAAAATGACACATGCAAAAACTTGACGACTATCCCAATGTCTGAATTATTGCAAAAGCAAAGCAAAGAGCGAAAATTGAAAGTTATTTTAAAAGCCTTGCTTGAATGAATTACAAATATTTTATTTGTTAACAAACATAAGATGGCAACAGTTAAAAATTTTAAATCATTGAGATAATATTTCCTACCATTTCCATACAATTAAAATCACGAGAAATACGCAGACGACAATCTATTACGATTTATCTTTCTTATTGTTGCATTAATAAAAATATTTTTATTCGCAAAAAAAAAAAAAAAAAAAAAATCAACACCTCTTGGAGCGATTGGCGTCAAAATAGAACCAAAGCCTGTTTACATATGGATTCACATATATTCCAAATTTCAACCAGAACGTAGCATTACTTCTTGAGATAGGGCACTCAAAATGGAAAAAAAGAACGGGTGATTGCGCTACCCCCTTTTTAGCTGTTGACACAAAAATAAAATCAGTTCTTATAACCACTAAGGGCTACTTGCCGATAAATTTTTCTTTCATTCCGTTCATTATTTCTTGAGATACAGCAGTCACAATTGACGACAAAAAACGTTCTATAGCTCAACCCCCGTTTGAGTTATTGACACCAAAATTGAATCAGCACCTGTTCCTGTTAATACCAACATATGGACCAAATTTTGTTTGATTCCGCCAGTAACTTCCTGAGGAATAGCAAGCACGCGTAACTCGAAAAACGTCCCATTGCTCCACCCCCCTTGGAGGAATTCGCGCCAAAAACTAATGGGCACAAGTTCACATAGGGGCACATATGTGTACTAAATTTCGTTCGATTTCATGCGGTAGTTTTTGTTGTAGAGCGGCCACAAAAAACTGGTCACACACAGACGTGACACACATACATACACACACACATACATACATACACACACACACACAGACAGACAGACATTTTCCAAAAATGGTCGAAATGGACTCAGCACACCTCAAAACGTTCGAATCCGTCAAAATTCGAAATTCGAAAATTTGCACGAATCCAATACTTTCTTCTATATATTAGATATAGAAGAAAGTAAAAAGGGGGAGGGATCCGAATAAGAGAAAACGTAAAGATTAGGTAAAATTTACTCTTTCGGTATTTACTGCTGCGGCACTTAACATAGAGTTAACTGTTTTCTAGTAAGCAGTTTTAATTTTTTTTTCTTCTTTTTTCCCTTTCCTCCTCCCCTTTTCTTCTTTTTTACCTTTCCTCCTCCCCTTTTCTTCTTTTTTCCCTTTCCTCCTCCCCTTTTCTTCTTTTTTCCCTTTTCTTTTCCATCCCCCTTCCTTCTTTTCCCCTTTTTCTCCCCCCTCTTTTTCTTCTTCCTCCCTTTTTTGAGCAGTCACGAATTGCTTATTGTTTTCACTTAGCTTTCTTGTGAGCGATTGTTCGATGTTGTGTGAAATTTTAAAACTATATTTTATATTATGAAGAGCTCACATAAAATAAGTTCACTATGCAAAACACACTTTTTATCCTTATCCCTTTCTCTTAAAGAAATATCTGAATTCAACAGCTTTCAATCGTTTCGCAGCTCCAATGCCTGATCGAATTCTTATGTCATTCAAGGCTCTTATATCAAGCGTAGGTTCTATCACCTTTAGATTGAAGTAAGACTTGACCCTCGAGATTTCACACAAAAGCGCTATTTATTTTCTTTTTTCTACCATCCGCTGATCTGTTGGCAGCATTGGCATGGAATGCTTTAGAAATCGAAGATGGAGGTGTAACAATAAACGTCAGAACATTTTAGTGTTTTTATCAGTTGCATGGTTATAAGATGCTGATTGCAGTATTTTGTTTCTGCAACCTTCTTGTTCATAGAAAATGCGCATATGTATAATAAAAAAGTACATAAGGACCTTTAATTTATTTTGGTGCATTCATATAATTGATTGGGGAAAATATATTAGTAATGGGCTGTTTAAGAACATTAAATCAGTTACAATACAAATGTTCAAGATTTTTGTCTTAAGATTATTTATCAATTATTTTTCGAACTTTAATACAATATTACCTACTAGGGGACAGAACCCCCTGCTCGTTGTCTCCCGCCAGCTTCCAGAAGTGCGTCGAATCGTTTCCTGCGACAAACTCGCTTTACTTGCAGATCGGCTGGGCTACGGTCACATGGTTACTGGGAAAAATAAAAGATAAATCATGGAGTTTTAGCAGATTACGAGTATTTTGCATTTTTATGTAACTGGTTGATATAATTTAGTGATTTATTTTATTTACTTGGGGGCTATTTCATATTTTAAAGGAACTTTTAGCGGTTTTTCGTAGATTGGTTTATTTATTTGTAAAATTTTCAAGTTTTAAGGAAAAATTTTGAATGGTAGGCTTTAGTACGTGATTTAAAACATAGAGGTGGGTTAGTTGCACCAAGTTGAACCAATGAGGTGCGCAGAAAGTTCGTGATAAAATTTTTCGTTGACGCAATAGTTGTGAATCAGCATTAATGTCATTCCACGAAACAACGGAAATTGCGTCTCACACGTGACAGCACATTGTTTCATTAAAAACAAGTTAAAAGGGTAATAATGAAATTTTGTTGCTTAAGAAATCACAAACGTACGTATGATTTCTTAAGCAAAATCATTTGTTACAAAGCCAACAGAACGCTTTGGTTTATCAATAGATCTATTTTAAACAAATCTAAGAAGGTTCTTCGACATTTATATAGGAGTTTAGTAAGACCCCATTTGGAGTATGCTGTGCAGTTTTGGTCGCCTTATCTGAGAAAAGACATTTGTCTATTGGAAAGGGCTCAACGAAGGGTAACTAGACTAGTAAGGGGACTTTCAAATTTAGATTATGATACCAAACTTAATAGGCTTAATATCTATAACCTGGAGCAAAGGAGGATCAGAGGGAACATGATTCAGTTGTTTAAATTAATCAAAATGAATGCTGTTAATGGATTAAATTTTTGCACGGAAAGCAGGACGAGGGGTCATTGTTTTAAGCTATTCAGATCTCATGCTAACCTGGAAATTAGGAAAAACTACTACTTTAGTAGGGTTGTGGGCACTTGGAGCAGCTTACCGGAAGAGGTGGTAATGAGCGAGGAGGTGGATATCTTTAAGATTGCCATTTATCTTCATGGAGGACTAATAAATTGGCTAGGACCAGCCGAGCATGGCCAAGAGCCTGTTGCTAGTCGTCACATTTGTATTTGTATTACCTTTTAAAATTATTACTTTTTTGAAGTACTAAAAAATCGCCCATCAAGGTATGACGGGTGAAAATTGCTTCTACATTTGAGCGAAGCAGTTGCCTGTTTTATGATATTTTGGTAGTTGAAATCTTAACCCTAACTCCAGTGGATTAACCCTAAGCTCTAGTAGATAGCGTTCATTTTTGACCACTTTTTCATTTCTTTATTCTCCTAAACTGACAGTTTTACCAGTAAAACAATTAAGTTACCGGATCCAGTTCAGCCTTGTCAAAATAAAGCATTTTCCTGTATGACAAACATTGCCAAAACTCATCATCAAATTATAAATGACTTACTAAATTTTTACTGCTTCCAAAATGAAATAATGTCAATAACAATGCTAAGGCGCGAGTTTCATTGTTGGTGACGTCAGATCGTTACTAGGTCAGTGATTTTGGCTATTATACATATGAAGATATAAACTGTTACGTATGGGACAAAATGGCGGTTTTTTCGTGGAATGACCGATTCATCTTGGAAATGCGTATCTTTGATCGCGAAACTGTCCTCTAATATGAAGATTGAAAACATAAATTATTGCAATGTGAAGCAAATTAAAGGTTAATTTATCATCTTTAAAAGATGTTTGTCGTTGCAAAGAAGACGCAAACATAATTCTGAATGTGTATTAAAAATGCGAAAATGTATTTTAAATGTATACAAATATTCTTCAAAAGTCTTCATACTTCTAAAGAAAATAAAGAAAGAATTATAGGATACTCACAATTGAAGTACAAATGCTCAACTGATATTCTTGACATTTTTATTCTTACTACTTGTTCTATGCTTTAGTTTTTTTCATTATCGGTTTCGATCGTCAAACAGCACAATAAAACGCCTTACCATGGCCACTTTAAAAACGTTTCCTAAGTTCTTAACCATTTTTTCATGCTTGAATTTCGCAGATTATTTGCCGGTACAATGATTTTAAAATGTACAAAAAATGACAGTAATTTTTCATCCGTTTCTTTACATTTTCAATTTCTTTTCCTAGTTCTATTAGATTAGTTATTTTCTACTGTGTTTTTTTTTTTTTTAATTCAAAAGGAACTTGACATAAAATATCACAAATGTAAGTCTTTCTCTTAATCTCATAATTTTTCATAGAAATAGTATAGAGTTTTTTTTTTTTTTACCAAGGTCAGTTTAACTCATTGAAAAAAGTATTAACATTTTTCCAATTTCAATCAAGTTCACTGATTGCTTCCTTAAATAGGTTTCATTGTAAGATAAGACATGGGTAATCGTGAAATACTACGACACTAACTAGCAGGTATAACCGGAAAATTTTTGCACTGTAATTACTGTTATTAGTATTACTGCTGCATAACATTAATAGTTTACAGAAACGTAGCTGCAATCAATTGGAGTAACAGTTCTAAGTGGCTAATTTTACCTCATCTTGTACCTGTTACTTCAACCCATTCTTCAGTAACTCAACAAAGTATATACATCGATTAGTTTTTGCAGAAACGTATAGCTTAAAGTGGCGTATTTTAATACTATACTTTAAGTTATACTTTGTATATACGTTAAAGGTTAAAATGCAATCGTTTACTTTCGCGCGGATTGTACTTTGCACATAACGAAGTCCGACATGTTTTGGCACGAATTTTAAGTAATACTAGCTGCGTCCCCCGGCTTTGCTTGGTCTACTTTGAAAATAAAAGTTATGTCAAGTGACGCGTATTCAACAATCAGGCTTGAACAAAAATAAAATAAAATAAAATAAAGAAAGAAAGAAAAAATATGAGTAAAATTTTGCGGCAGATTGCGGAAGAGTAACCAAAAAGTAAACATTTTGAATCCCCCGATTACAGGAAAAGCCTTTAAAACAAAAGCCAGAATTTTATTTGTTCATATTCGAGAAAAAAAATGGCAAGAGATCTTTCGTCTCAATGATTTTCTTCACGCTATAAATTTTAATAAAAGCATTGTTATGGAAAGTTGAGATGAAGCACTGAATAATAATTGAATGGAGGAAAGACTTCAAAAAATGGAATTTTATGTCGAAATCTAAGTGTTACAATTAATAGTTTTTAATTGAAATCTCCACTAATCATTATAACATTATAAACGTTACGAATCCATCGATACGCGGTTCGATAGTCAGTTTACTGGAGTTCGGGAGAAGTAACTCGGACATAGATACATAGATATATAAGTAGATACATAACCACTCTCCGTTTTTAATTATATAAGATTAAATGCGTGAGTTTTAGAGTTACCAGGAACTTAGAGCAATTAAACAAAATTGTTCAAAACATAATTAAGTTTTTTTTTTTTTTTTGCGAAATCTTAATATATATAAATCTTCTGTGCGGACGTTTGTCACCATAAGGCTTTCAAACGGCTGGACCGATTTTGATCAAATTTTTTGTGTGTAATTAAGTTGTGGCAAGCATGGTTTTGAAGCCCGATGGATCGAATCCGAAACGTTTTTGTTAATTAATTAATTAATTTAAACATTCGATGGTTATATCCCAAATGATTAATATTTATTTTAACTTATTGTTGAGCGAGATTTGAAATAAATATTGAATCGTTGCCAAAGGACAATAAGAAAGCCAGCTCTGCTTTTTGTTATGAAATTTCCTACTGTAATAATGAGAGAGAGTGAAGCCTTCATTTCTTGAAAGCAACGATTTTAGGTCCAGTGAAATATTTTAAAGTAAAGTACTGGAAGAAATCGGGTTTCTTTCACTAGGTTCACGCAAAACGCGTGTTTTTCGTCGAAGTTAAACCATGCGACCGAATCGGTGCTTTAGGTTTTCCTAACCAAATGATCGGACAGTACTGTACATAACAACATTTGTTTCTTGGTTAATATCCATCTGAGTTTTGGCACCAATGGCAAGAATACTTTAAGGATTATCAAACTAATTAGTACATTATCAAAGGAAAAGATGGTGGAATTTGAAGACGAAACAAATTTTATTTTTGTTCAGATAAATTACGACACGGTAGTTCTGTACACACAAGATCAGTGCTGTTGAAAATTTTTATCTTTGGCGGAAAAAACAAATTAGGCAAATATATGAAGTTTTCGTCCAAAAGATGGAACCGCTAATAGGTCAGAGTTCGCTTCGCTCACTGATCGGCTGGATTACAGGAACGTGGTGGCTTGGCGACATTGGCCATAACAATACAGTTGCGTGATTATTTTTTACTACTGTTAATGTAATTTATTGTATTTTTCGTTCATTTGGTGAAATATTTTAAATTTCAAAGAATTGTTTTTTGGTTTTTAAAGAGTGTTTAGTCATTTTAGTTGAAGAACGTGTTTATTTTACATCGGAAGGGGGAGGGGTGATTTTCGCCTATTCAGGGAACTGATTTTTCATTTATCATTTTTTTTAAACGATATCCATTGGATTGTTTTATTCTTTTTCATATGGGGACGTTGCAGCGGGATTTCCCGTTTTTTCTAGATGGAATAGTTAGTTTTTTATACTTAATATCTGAGGATTATTTTTATCCTTTGAGTATGTCTGAAGAAACAAACCATACAATCTATGAAGATCTTTCAAGTACGCGAGAAAAAATAGTTGATAAAACAACTGATCAGTGGGCACTAGATAAATCAAGTTGTAATAAATATACGCATTCTGACACCAAGCAGCTTAAAATATTTTCTATTTACTTATTTTTTCAACAAAACGGTTCAAATATTGATGATTTATTGAAATTTTTCAACTTCTCAATTTACAAAGTTTGAACAGAACAACGTCTGTCGGTTCCTCTAGTTCCCTATAAGTATTTAACATGAAGATGAATCTTTCGACTGTAGCTGCTTGAGGTACTTAAAGTCAAATGTTGGCTAGTAGTTAGCTGAATTAAATGGGATCTGATTATACAGTCTTGTACGGATTTGAAAAAAAATTATCAAAAGAGACCTAGTGATTTAAACATAATTCTTTTTACTTTCTTCTATATCTAATACATAGAAGAAAGTATTGGATTCGTGCAAATTTTCGAATTTCGAATTTTGACGGATTCGAACGTTTTGAGGTGTGCTGAGTCCATTTCGACTATTTTTGTAAAATGTCTGTCTGTCTCTGTGTGTGTATGTATGTATGTGTGTGTGTATGTATGTGTGTGTGTGTGTCACGTCTGTGTGTGACCAGTTTTTTGTGGCCGCCCTACAGCAAAAACTACCGCATGAAATCGAACGAAATTTGGTACACATATGTGCACCTATGTGAACTTGTGCCCATTGGTTTTTGGCGCGAATTACTCCAAGGGGGGTAGAGTAATGGGACGTTTTTTGAGTTACACGTGCTTGCTATTCCTCAGGAAGTAACTGGCGGAATCAAACAAAATTTGGCCCATATGTTGCCATTAACAGGAACAGGTGCTGATTTAATTTTGGTGTCAATGACTCGAACGGGGGTTGAGCTATAGAACGTTTTTTGTCGTCAATTGTGACTGCTGTATCTCAAGAAATAATGAACAGAATGAAAGAAAAATTTATCGGCAAGTAGTCCTTAGTGGGTATAAGAGCTGATTTTATTTTGGTGTCAACAGCTAAAAAGGGGGTAGCGCAATCGCCCGTTCTTTTTTTCCATTGTGAGTGCCCTATCTCAAGAAGTAATGCTACGTTGTGGTTGAAATTTGGAATATATGTGAATCCATATGTAAACAGGCTTTGGTTCAATTTTGACGCCAATCGCTCCAAGAGGTGTTGATTTTTTTTTTTTTTTTTTTTTGCGAATAAAAATAGCTTTATTAATGCAACAATAAGAAAGATAAATCGTAATAGATTGTCGTCTGCGTATTTCTCGTGATTTTAATTGAATGGAAATGATCGGAAATATTATCTCAATGATTTAAAATTTTTAACTGTTGCCATCGTATGTTTGTTAACAAATAAAATATTTAATTAATTCAAGCAAGGCTTTTAAAATAACTTTCAATTTTCGCTCTTTGCTTTGCTTTTGCAATAATTCAGACATTGGGATGGTAGTCAAGTTTTTGCATGTGTAATTTTGTTTTTGTTGGGAATATTGCTTCCTCGTTAAGCATGGGGGATCAGAAAAAAAAAAAAAAAGAAAAATATAGAAGAAAGTTTCGTGATGGCCACAACATACTAGTTTCATTTTGGTCTTTTTTTTTTTCATTTTTTAGTCACAACGTTAATACATTTATGCTTGTGCACCTTTCATAGTTCTGAGAAGATTGATGGGTTTTCCAACTTCTCTCCAGGATTTAGCACAGCCAGACTGTACTTTCTGGGGGTAGAAGAAAAAATGGATAGCAGCCAGAACGTGCCGGTCCTCTTATTAATATTTAGCTATTGTGTTAGGATTTGAAATATGTGTGAGAACCAAACGTTCTGGGCGGGTTGATCCTAAAATTTTCCTTACTGATTCCCTAAGAGTGTTTTCTTTAATAAACATCAATTTCAGTTTTCAATGTTAGCACAATCTACGTACATTTAGCTAATATTGCACCAACTGGAGAAAAAAACTTAATAAAATAAGGATAAAATTCAAAACAAAATTATGAATAAAGCATAAATAGATTTTTTTAAAAAAATTCTCCTTATTAGAACAAGACTTTATGACAGCCTGTACGTTAACCCTTAATTCGTTAGTGAGGTGGAGAAAAATCAGACTTCTGTTCTCAAACGTTTGGTAATCTTCACACACATATATGGTTTTATTTGTATGTATATATATGCCACTTAAGGTACGACATTACATTATATTATAGAGTCCTCCGCACCAACCACCACACGTGCAACATACCAGACAGCCTCGTTATCACATCCTGAGACGGCAGTTTCGTTCTTATTAGAACTTCTCAGTCAGGAATGGGGAATAACCGAGCCGGAGGCAGATGTCATCTCATTGAAGCTGAGAGTGCCAACAAACTGGTAGATAAAGTTAATTTATCTCACCAGCAAGTGTTCGCAGAAGTGTCCGAGACCGTCCATAAATTAACTTTATCTATCAGTTGGTTGGCACTCTCGGTTTAATTCAGATGACATCTGCCTCCGGCTTGGTTATTCACTATTGCTGACTGACGAGTTCTAATAAGAACGAAACTGCAGTCTTTGGATTTGACAATCGAACTGCTGTTATACTGCATGTGGTTCTGCTTTACCCCTGGCTTAAGGGCGGTAACTTGCTGCTAAAAACACCACCCGTGATTTAACCGGTTATATGGGTACCTGAAGACAGTTTTGATTTCTGTTCCAGGAGCTGAGCCACCACTTGATCTGGCACTACCTAGAGGTGTTGATTTGAAATGGGAATTTGAAGGACTTCGCGACCTCAACATATTTAAAATTACCCAGTCATCATTGCTGAACAAGGAAGCTTTTCGATCGGCTAGCATCGTTCTCGAGATCCTCTAGTTACGAGTCCGACTCCTTACCTGTCATTTCATTACGGCCACCCTTACCATTCTAGCAAAAATCGTTCAAAATTTTCCTGCATTAATTTGACAAATTTTGTACAGTGTATCTATATATATATAAATGAATGTTTGTCTGTATGTCATCCATGAACTCAAAAACTACCCGGCAGATTTGACTGAAACTTTCACCGTTTGTTTTTTTTGGTACTGGAAATGTTTATAGACCAGTTCGAAAAATATCCGATCGATAGTTCTTTTTTTATTCCAATTTAAGTCACAATCCATTGGATAAATACGAATAAAATTATCGGCTGCAGAAATAATTCGCGTGAAAGATCTCATTGATAAGAAGTTAGCTGTTGCCATTTTTCTTGAGTTTGAACAAATAAATTATTTCTTTATTGTTTTATGGCTTTTCATGCAACGGGGGGATTTAAAACTTTTTCTATTTTATATTTTTAGCGATTGATTGATCTTGCAAACTGCGTGAGTACAAAATTTGAGTATAGTCACGGCTTCACTTGATACTTGGACCGATTATTATGAAAATTGCTTTATATATGTATTTTTCCACGGAGAAGGTGCATAATATGCTCATTGAAGCCACTCGCCACCAGGTGGCACTGCAGAGTAGCAACTTCTGCCCCGTTCAACCGATTGTCATGAAAATCAGTATAATGATGTATTTTTTTGTTGGCGTAGCAACGCGCGTCGGGTACAGCTAGTAGTTAATAAAATGTTGGAGTAGGCCCACCTTACCCCTATAATAAAAAAATTACTTCACCAGTTAAAAGTTAAAAACATTCTAAAATATGCGGTAATTTTTTTTGAGTTCTTTCTTTATTTTTGTCTCGAGATGGCAAATCATTTAATTTCATCCGACGTTGTTACACTGATTGAACAAAGTATTTTTTTTAAACTTTCGTTCAATATGTAAAGTATAATGTGTTGCGCAAAACCGTCGCCTCAGAGCAATAGAAAGATATTTAATCCCAGAAATAACACTAAAAAAAAGATTGCTCTGAGGCGACGAAATGGAATATCTCAACTCTCGAAAGCACAACAAATATTCCATTCTGTATTTGAAATATAGACATACTTTATTATGTTTTTCTGTGAACATGCTTTCTATAAGTTATACAACGTGAAATATTATAAATATTATGTGTAAGTAATTCCTTTCGGGAGAAAAAATTGTAATTGAGAAGGAAAAGGCGCCTTGTAAAAGAATCTTCCTTAAAAGCCAAGTGGTTTCTTTTATTCCGGAAAGTGCTAGACAGAACGAATTATTTATCTGAGAAATATGAACGAGAAAGCACCAAATGTAATACAATCTCTTCCCTGAAAGTTACAATTTATCAACAGAAAAAGCGAGCAAAAGCATAAAATATTAAAACGAGTTTACACCTTTTCTGCGATCGAGTTTCCTCTGACATTTATTTTTGTTTTTACAATGTTATTTCATAAGTGAATGATGCATGGAGCTTGCAGTAAAAATTTTTTTAGTAAACAAATATATGATTTTTTATGCTAATGATAATAATTTAAAATTGAATTATAATAATGAACATAAGTTGATGCCAAATTGAAGCTTGGACCAAAAAAAAAAAAAAAAAACAATTGATTAACAGGCAGAAATTTTTTTTGCAAGAATTGCAAAACAGCAAACAATTTTCAATGTATTTTCTGTGTAACACAAAAATAAGTAAATAAATAAATAAACTAACATTAATAATGATAAAAATATACAAATAAGTTGAACGAAACACGAAACTTTCTTCTATATCTATCTTGTGAATTAGATCGAGCTCACAATCACTCATGTACTCGCTACTACGAATTTCTGCAATACGCAGGTGCGGGAATATTTCGATAATTAGGAAATTAGAGATCTTAATTCATTGCGTTAAATTTTTGACACCAATGCCTGCGCGAGGAATGAAGTTCCAAATTTTAAACTACAGCCCGATATCATCGGTTTTGTAATATTTTTACCTACACTTTTTTTTTTGAGCAATCACGATTGCTAATTGTTTTCACTTGGATTTCCTTGACGTTCCGATTCCTTTCTCAACCTCACCGTCCTCTGCAGGCGCGGCTCGTCCGGTCCAGAGCAATCCGCTTTTCTTCTTCTTATGCTTTTTCATTCAAGTGTTTGAATCATTTCCTGTTAGCGGTTAATATTTCGATAGCGTTAGGAATTTCTTCCATAAGTACCTCGACACTTTACTTTCGGTACGGATCATGTTGTAGTAAATGTATTATTTCTCACAATTGATTATTAACTTAACTATGATTATTAAAATAATTACTCGTCTTAAAATTTAAATATATTTGTGACAACTCTTTCATGCCAAGTAAGGTGGGTAGATATTTATTGTTTTATTTGTTTTTAATATTACTTAGTAGAAAAAAAAACATCAGTAGGCATAATTTTTTTATAAGGTTTTAACGGCCCCAAAGTTATTATTATTATTATTATTTATTTTATATATTTTTAAGAAAAGGATAAACATTGCACAGATCCGCAATGTTTTTCATTTGCTTTTACCGGTCCGTGGGTCAAAAGAAGTTGAGAAACATAGCATAAAATGAAATTAAAAAAAAAAAGAACAATATTCTCCATTGTTGCCACTAAAATATGGACATTAATTCCACAAAATCCTAATTAGCATCATTAATCCTTATAAACACACACACACAAAAAGAACTAGTATGTTGTGGTAATTACGAAACTTTCTTCTATATTTTTCCTTTTTCTGATCCCTCCCCATGCTTGACGAGGAAGCAATATTCCCAACAAAAACAAAATTACACATGCAAAAACTTGACGACCATCCCAATGTCTGAATTATTGCAAAAGCAAAGCAAAGAGCGAAAATTGAAAGTTATTTTAAAAGCCTTGCTTGAATTAATTACAAATATTTTATTTGTTAACAAACATAAGATGGCAACAGTTAAAAATTTTAAATCATTGAGATAATATATCCGATCATTTCCATACAATTAAAATCACGAGAAATACGCAGACGACAATCTATTACGATTTATCTTTCTTATTGTTGCATTAATAAAGCTATTTTTATTCGCAAAAAAAAATCAACGCCCCTTGGAGCGATTTGCGTCAAAATTGAACCAAAGCCTGTTTACATATGGATTCACATATATTCCAAATTTCAACCAGAACGTAGCATTACTTCTTGAGATAGGGTACTCACAATGGAAAAAAAGAACGGGCGATTGCGCTACCCCCTTTTTAGCTGTTGACACCAAAATAAAATCAGCTCTTATACCCACTAAGGGCTACTTGCCGATAAATTTTTCTTTCATTCCGTTCATTATTTCTTGAGATACAGCAGTCACAATTGACGACAAAAAAACGTTCTATAGCTCAACCCCCGTTTGAGTTATTGACACCAAAATTGAATCAGCACCTGTTCCTGTTACTGGCAACATATGGACCAAATTTTGTTTGATTCCGCCAGTTACTTCCTGAGGAATAGCAATCACGCGTAACTCAAAAAACGTCCCATTGCTCCACCCCCCTTGGATGAATTCGCGCCAAAAACCAATGGGCACAAGTTCACATAGGGGCACATATGTGTACCAAATTTCGTTCGATTTCATGCGGTAGTTTTTGCTGTAGAGCGGCCACAAAAAACTGGTCACACACAGACGTGACACACATACACACACACACACACATACACACACACATACAGACAGACAGACATTTTCCAAAAATAGTCGAAATGGACTCAGCACACCTCAAAACGTTCGAATCCGTCAAAATTCGAAATTCGAAAATTTGCACGAATCCAATACTTTCTTCTATATATTAGATATAGAAGAAAGTAAAAATGAAAATTAAGCGTTTCATAAAAATTTAAAATAATTCGCCAATACACTAACGTAGTCGCCTGGCGAGACTGAAGATAAAAAAATGGATTTGGCGGATTAATTTACGTATTAATAGTAGCTTTAATGTTATTTAAGCGTGTTGTTTTACTAATTTTGTGAAATAATGTTTACTTCAATACCTTCTAGTATTTAATGATTTTTTTACCAAAATTAATTTGGCGGAATTTTTACATTTTAATGCAACTTTTGTAATGGCTGTAGCGCCCAGATTTTTGAACACTCAACATGACCACGTTATCGTAACACTGGCTATCAAATAAGTTCTAAAAATCATTTTATTTTATTTCCTTTTTTATTTTTGCAATTAGAAGCAACGTTAAAATGTAAAGTAATGAATCAAAATCCATTATTTATCGCAAAAGGACCACATTACCATACATTCGCCAGAAAATGGCCAAGTTTATGAAACTGTGTAAATTGTTGCTTATTCTAATTCATAAGATATGATTTTAATTTCGAACAGAAGATAGTACATTTTAAGAACATGTTGTGCGCTTATTCGACGTTCCTGGCGCGAAATAAATCTTTCTTTGACGGTAATTGGGGGGAGGGGGCAGGCACGATTTAATGGCTTTTTTTTATTCAGTTACCAGATTATTGTACATTTTATCGAAAGTTTTAAGCTTGTCCTCTTGTGTCTTTTGAAATGCATTGAAACTTTAAAAAAATCTTTACCAAACAGCCTTTTTTGAGCAATCACGATTGCTTATTGCTTTCATTTGACCGTCTTTGATGTTGTGGTTCCTTTTTCAGCTTGGACCAGGGACACCAGCACCACCGCCCACCGGCCTCCGAGCACTGCCTCCTAGAATACGTTTCTCTTGGTTGATGGCGTCCATGTCCTGCACACACACACACACACGCTCATACACACAATCCCTTACACACATACACACACGCCTAAGTGCATACACACAGGTCTACGCACACACACAAACCTGCACATGCACGCACGCGCGCCTGCACATACACACACGCCTGCACACACACACACACAACTATACACACGTAACCGCCCAGGAGGAGGGGTAGGCTTGGGGGGACAGAAGCTGTTTCTAGAAACGATAGCCCCTAATGAGTAGGGTCCTGTCGCAACTCGTGCTTGCGAAAAACATAATTTGAATTCAAAATTTCAGAATTCAAATTAATTATCTTTTTTTTTTCTTTTTTGAAAGTTTGGGAATGTATTTCGATGTTTGAGACTTTAGTTGACGAATTATGCGAAATGATTTTTTTTGGGGGGCATTGATGATTAGTGTCAAAACACTTGGCGACAATTGGAAACATTTCTAACAGTATTTCAAATTGTCCTGTCGAAGTTCAGGGTTTGCTGAGTAATACGTAAGTACCTAGAAGTAAAAGGTGTTGATATATACAAGTGTAATATAAAAGTAATCTGAAGACCTTCCCTTCTTTAAAGCGCTTAAACAATAGGCCTGTTCTGATCTTGTAAAGAAATTTCCGTCAGTAACTATGAATCTGGTGCAAAACAAAATTAACAGCTTTTTTTTTTTTTTTTTTGAAGGCGTTTTACATTTTCCAAAACGGCTGCAATTCAATCTTAAATTATATTGCATCTGTTGCTTGAAAGATAATAAATTAATCCTCTTAGGGTGAAAAGCAGTTTGTACCAGACCCATGCATTTGCTTTCATCAAAATATATCACTTTGACGACAAAATGACTATCTGTCTTGGCGAAAACACTTTGCAATATACCTCTTTAGAACACAAGAAAAACCATGTTTTATAATATGAAATTATTACTTCCTACCTTGGCGGAAATACGTCGCAACATAAGTGTAAAGACTCGTAACTTTGCCACCACCTACTACATAGAAAGAACTATCACTGGTTTCGTCATATGACCGAAAGAAGCTGAGTCAGAGGAAATTTCCCGATGAAAATCGCTTTAATTTATATCTCTTTACACACTAAAGCTATTATTTTGAGAACATTAGTTCACCAAAAATATTAACATAGATCATAGGAGAAATTAAAAGTTTATTTTCTAAGTTAACGCTTTTCGTTTTTTAAATTGAGCAAATAAGAAAGAACATAGGGAATAACAAGATTACAGTTACCGAAATTTTCAATACATTGTATCATATCCGCATAATTTTAAAGAGTCTTATTAGATTCGAAAGATAATGTCTTAGTTATCAATATCATAACGAAGTAAACATAAATGAAAAATTTAAAATTTAACTATCATAGACTCATACTTAAACAGGAACAACATACTTTAAGTTTTCCTAACCGCTATCGTAGAAGCGTTCTTAGTAACGCAATGGCTATCACAATAAAGTATTCTGAAAAATGTATAATGGAATATGAAATACGTTTTGCATGAATATGAAAAGATACATGGGAACTATGTAAATCATGCGTCACTATCTACAACATAAAGTAATCGAATGAATATGATGAGAAAAAAGAAGCAATATTGAAAAAATAGCAGTTGTCAATGAAATATTTTCTTCTTACTTTCCTTGGCGACATCTTTCAGAATCAATTAAAACAATTTTTTAGCTTTATTCTTATTAATTTTCGTGTATTTAGTAGCTGCATTCTATTAATATTATTGAAATGACGACAAAAAATTTAGTGATCAGAGTTTCTTTTATGAAAAATGTAAAATAATATCCAAAATGTTCTGTGAATATTTCTTTCATTTAAAAAATGCAATTAGCGAGCAAGAACGAGCTATTGACGGCTTGAAAAAAAAATCTTACCTGTTCTTATGTTGTAAATTATATCTATTACTAGCTGCTTGCCCGGCGTTGCACGGGCTACTTAAAAAATGAGAGATGTTCAATTGATGTTTTTGTATTACTCTGACATCAGTTTCTAAAGCGCTAAGGAGTAAATAAAATACGCGTAATGGAAGGGTTTGCAAAACACCAGTAGAGCATATTTTTGGCAAAAATCTCTTTAACGTTAATCATAGTTATCAATAATACAAGTTATGAGTATTTTCAATTAGCACAAAAGATGAAAATATATGCATTATCAACTATAATCTGTGCTCACGTTAAAATGAATTACATCTGATAGACTATATCTGAACTATTTATGTACAATTACAATCAGCTTTTTACATAGAATGACACATACTTTTTGATTGATTACGTGAAACTAAAGCACCAAGACTAAATAAATACTATTAAGCATTAATTTAATACCAAGTCATCAGATTCCAATTTAGCTTTAGTTAAAATCCTTAAAAACAATCTTTTTTGCTCAACTCTGTTTCGCATAGAAATCCAAACAATCTTAATTTAACATGTTCTTTTAGCGATATAAACTGTATTTTAAAAATGGAAACAGGAAAGAAAAAGATACTTGTTACAATTCGAAAACTCATCCATGTGACGGGAAAAAGTCCAACAAAATAAACATAATTAGTCGCACATCCTAAGTGTACCAAAATATGAGGCCGGTGAATGATAAACTTACACTACAATCAATAAACATAGCTAAAGAAACAACTTTCATACGCTGAAAAGAGTTAAGAATGTTGAATGTGAAAAATAAAAAAAGGACAGACGATAAAATAAAGGCTATGTCCGAATAGGGCAACCAATTTTAAACTAATTTAAAATGAAATTCTAGATGGAAACGTTGTTTTAAGATTTGGACAGCAGCCAAAAAAATCTCTTTTAAAACAATTATTAGAATTTTACTTGCTCACGCATATGCAAAATGGCAACAGGAAAGAAATAAAAATTCCTGAATAACGTTATGTTAATGAACGTTTTAATTAATATCTCCGCTAATTAAAGTCGCACAATTACGAGATTGGTCCTATTGTTTTCTTTGGAAAATTTCGAAGTGATCGGTATCTCGTTTGACTCTCGATTCGCAGCGGTTTTCGAGAAGATCGATCTTCAGACAGACAGACAGACGGACGGACGCGAACAGATTTTAATATATAGTAGATAGATA
Source organism: Uloborus diversus (assembly GCF_026930045.1). Classification (NCBI taxonomy): domain Eukaryota; kingdom Metazoa; phylum Arthropoda; class Arachnida; order Araneae; family Uloboridae; genus Uloborus; species Uloborus diversus. Next base: position 64,993,298 of record NC_072737.1, on the reverse strand, counting down.
ATTAAAGTTCAGAGATTTTCATTTCTTTTATATTCTTTATTACAATGTTAGATTATTAACATGCCTTTATATTTGCAGAATTATTTTAACTATAAAAAGGAGATTTTCTAAATCCACGAGTGAACTCTGCTTTACAGTAGTAGCATTAGTGAAAAAAATGGCAAAGAATTCGAAACTTAATTTGGGTTTGGCGTACGTGTTGACGAGTGTTGAGAGCGCTAAACAGCCAAATAAGGATCTCTGGCCTTTGACACGGCCTTTTTCTAGTACGACAACGCACATTTAAGGTAACCACTGATGAGGTTTTCTTGTAGGTAGTGATGGCTTTGCCTGGTCTACCTCAAAAATAAAAATTGTGTCAAGTGAAGCGTGTTTAACAATCAGGCTTGAACAAAAAAAAAAAACAATACAATTTTGCAACAGATTGCGGAAAAATAACAAAAAGGAAAGTTTTTCAATCCCCCGATTACAGGAATTCCCTCAACCCAGAAATTTATTTATTCATATTCTAAAAAAAATGGCAACAGATCTTTTTACTCAGTGATATTCTTCACGTTACAAATTTTAATAAAAGCATTGTTACGGAAAGTTGAGATGAAACACTGAATAATAATTTGAATGGAAGAAATCCTTCGAAAAATAGGGATTTTATGTCAAATTCTAAGTTTCATAATTAATAGCTTTTAATTGATATCTTCGCTAATTTTTATCGGAGGATTATGTTAAATAGCCAAACATGAAGACAGGAAAATTACGAATCTATCGATACCTGGTTCGATGGGTAGTATACTGGCGTTCGGGAGAAGTAACTCGGACATACATACATACATACATAGATACATAGGTACATACGCTCAGTTTTTAATTGTATAAGATGATTAAAAAGTTTTAAAACAAATAGAAATATTTCTTTTAACGCCATCGGCAATCACCTTACACTATTGAATAGAGAGGATTCCGTCATCTTGGGTGACCCGTCTTGGTTACTTAATTTCAACCAACGAGTAACATTAAGACAGTTTCCTCTCCTCTATTCCTCCCTCCATGGTTATAGCTATAGCAAAGTCATGTAGGGAAGTTTTCTTAAAATGAGAAATAGTTATTTTGAGTTTTAGCAATTCAAGTTTTAAGTCGATTTTTTTCTTTTTTTTTTCTAAATAGTTTGAAAAATAGATCACAGAAAATTAGACGCTGTTGTCAATTTGAATTAATTAGTGCTCTAGAGGCTAATTATTCTTTCAACCAAACTAAATAAAAGTTTTATCAGTTAATACACTCTTTTTCGTTTAAAATGCTCCTTCTGAACTGTTAACCGGAAATGTTTAACAGTGGTTTGAAAAATCAATTCAGTGACGTAGTTTGAAAGTAGTAATTGGCCAATATGAGCTTTATTTAAATCAAGTCCAAGAAATCCACAGGAAAACAAAAAGATTGGATAAATTTTATTAGAACTCTTAAAGTTGGTGTGAACAAAACAAAGATATAAGATTTAACCACTTTACAAGACCATTATTTGTAATAAGTACAATTAAACAAGTTAAATCAAATTACAAAGCAACGTATTTTAAAAGCACACTAAACGCTTGAATTACTGAACTAACTCAATAAGTAGTTTTAACAAAAACTTAACCCAATATTTAAATCTTTTGTTAAACTTTACAGTCAAATTAGCAGATTTTAAGTTTTGTTCTTAACGTTAATTAGACTTTTGTTCTTTCTAAGGGATGTATACAATTAGAATTTCCAAGACAGGGAGTAATTAAAGAAGCTTTGTGAAAGTTACGATGTTATTTGTTTGATATACTACTGTGTACTGCTAGACTTCCTGTCTTTAAAGTGCAATAGAAATACCTAGATTAGTGCCATTTCTGAAGCCATATCAGGGTGCACGATTGGAGAAAAAATTTGAAAAACTTAAATGTAATTGATAATAATTTTCAATATACTGCCGTGTGCAGGTAAAGGGCAGTAACTGCAAAATTTTCATTTTGCATTTTTTTGCATTTTTGTCATCTATTGTACGTTATCTTTATTGTACAAGCTCGCTTATTTGGTTTCCGCTGAAAAAAGGCGCGAAAAAGAGGTCTAATTCCAACATTTCCCTATTGTTAGTATTGAATCCACCACACATTTCTTCAAATATCTCGAAAACTGTTTTCTGTACAGCCGTTTACCTGCACACGGCAGTAAAGTTTTGATGTGTTTGATGACATAATGAACGATTTAGACAGCCTGTGAAGAAAGATCGCCAGATTCCCAATTATCGAAACCCCCTGGAGGATATTTCGATAATTGGGAATCTGGCGCGGTCGTCTCATTTTTGGTCTTAATAATTTTATTTTGGTAAACCTGCTGATTTATGGTAGACCTATATGTGAATAAATGTTTCCGATCTCTTTGTTTTGATTTGCAAAGAAAAATACCTCTCGCGCAGGCGCTGGAGCCAAAAACTGACGCCAATGAAGAAAGATTGCCAGATTCCCAGTTATCGAAATGTCCCCCACTATTCTTTAAAGCTTTTACTGTAAAGTGTTTGTCGCGTTGGCGTATTTTTTCAAATACAGCCAAATTTGCCACCTACGACTCAATGTAAACAACTACAATGTAAACAAAAGAAATCCTCCAATGAGAATAGACTCAAAGAAAACGGGCGGAGCTTTGAATGACTCAAACTATCACCTTGGTAACAAAGAATCAATCAACATTTTTCTTTCTCTGATCTCAACTGTAAAGAAAGAAAAAATAAAATAATAATTCGCAATTCCAATAAATTATAGGGAGAGCTGCAGCCACTGTGTAATGGCGGATGAAAAAGGTAAAACAAATAAATGCCGTTACTTTTAACTTGCTTTGACGCTTAGTGAATGACAGTAATTTTTCATAGTGTTTGTGGGAAGCTTTCTTTTCTATTCTTGTGAAATTATATTACACCAAACTGTATGAAGCCAGTAATTTACCCCAAAGAAAACACGTGGAATGGAATGTTTTACCTTTTTCTTCAGTACTGTTAATCACCGTAAGGTAGCGTATTCGAGCTCTGGAGTTGCGAATTAAAATTACTTTACCTCTTTTTAAGGATGATAATATCTGTACTTCAGAGTCTGAAGGACGTTTGTCACATTATAATTTTACTGGTGAGAAAAAACTTTTTTTCTGGCGCATGCAAAGGATGAGACGCGCGCTCTTAGTAAAAAATTGAAAAGTATTTCTTTTTAGAATTACGTTCACATGGCTCGATGCTGAGTAAGCTCCGACATACAATGCACTACTAAACGGAAAAACGCAATTTTTGTACTTACGTCAGTCTGGCTCTGAGGTACAGATATAGCAAAATATACAAAGAAACATTTTAATAAACCTAATTTAAAGAATCAAGGAGCATAGCTAGAAATTCATTAGAGAGAAATCAATTAAATACTTCAGAAAAAGGAGGGGGGGGGGGGAGGATATTCGGAACGGATAAGTGACAGTTTTTCAAAAACCTGTAATGAAAAAAAAAAGCAGTTTTGGGCAATTTTGTAGCGTGCGCATTTTATTCGAACAAAATATTTAAATAGCAATTAGCGAAATAAGCAAAAAATAAACGAAACATATGATTTGCTAAATAAATTGAAAATACTACAAAATAATGCGAAAGTTCTGTTAACATGAAAATATTTTTCTAAATAAATGATCCAGCAACTTCATTAAAATTTAAACCACTCTACCAAACCACATTAAAGCAGATTCTAAGGAACATCAAAATGTAACATAAATTTCTAACGAAATTAAACAACATTGAAGTTGGATCGAAAACAACATTAAAGTTTGAAATAAATCTTCAGGTAAATAGAAAAAGCCATTGAGTTATTTTAATGTTCAAAAAACTAAAAGTGATCTACTAAATAAATTAAACCCCATTAAAAGATCCATTCAGAGAACGCTATCATAACTGTACATTTCAGTTCACTGAATAAATTATTACGATAACTAATAAATTTTAAATTAAAAATGGAACAACAAAACATGAAAAAAAAAGTACTTACGGCGAGCAAAATCTGAAAAAAAAAAAAGGTATAACTTTGATATACCCCCCCTCAAAAATTACGCGCGAAATCTGGCACTCCCTACGGACTGTTTAGGGTTGCTGTTTCTTATTTTGGTGTTGCCAATTTAGGCTTTTTATTTCAGCTTTTAGGTTTTTGTTGTTTCCAAATTTAGTATTTTCTTGTATTTTGTACCATTTTTTGAGTTTTTTTTTTTTTTTTTTTTTTTTTTTTTTTTAAAGTTTTGTGGCAAAAAAATTTTGGATTTCATTATGTTTTTGCGCCACTTCATTCATCCGCCATTTCTTTGTGAAGTGATCAAGCAGATTTCTGACTTGCTGTATTTTGCTGCAAATCTGGTTGTATTTTCCAATTATATATTTTTTCTATTAATCATTTTTATCTTTTAGCTTTCAATATGCCTACTATATGTAGTGTTGTTGAAAAGTTTCAGGGAATTTTGAGCCATAAAACAGGAATTTTGCTTGGCGAGAAAGAAAAGTCGCCAAATTTCCGATTTGGGGGGGGGGGGGGGGGTATATCAAAGTAGTTCCAAAAAAAAAGTATCCAAAATATATGAATGACTAATTTTTAAACTTATAACTTAAAATAGTTAAGAGTGAAAAACATTCCACGATATAAAATTTTATAAAATGTTTTTACGATCAAAAACTTGAAAAGATATTGCAGGATGTTGCCAATTTTCAGAAAAAAAATCACGTTTGAGAAAATTAAAAATATATTTCTTTGAAATAAAAGAAAAATGATTCATTAGACAAATCAATTACAATTTTTTGTAGCGTCAATTGGTCAAACGAATAGCGAATCAACTGTTTTGTAGGGTTACCGAAATTGCTCCGTCGCCAAGATGGTAGCGGGTTGCCAAAATGAAATATTTATCGCCGCGACCCGGTTACCGTAATTCTACCAATGACCCTTAATATTAAAACGGAACAGCTTTAGTACTATCTCCTGGCTGGCGACATATCCCCTAGGTAATATTTCGTGACGCCAAGCTGCCCTAACGCGTTTAATTTTGCGGCAATCCTTGTAAGTTGTAAAGGCAAAACAAAACACAATACAACACAATGGGGTTTTTTAAGTAAGTTTAAATTACTATATTTAGTCACTGAAATTGATAGAATAAGCAAAATGGACATAGATAATACTTTCATTTTCCCAACAGTTATATTTTAAATATTTTTTTAAAAGGTCCGGTTTTTCAAACAAAGCGTGGTCTTGATGACGTCACAAATGACGTTCTTTGGCGCATCTTTCTACCATGTTTCTACGTTATGATAATCAAGAAGCGAATTCAATATTATGCTCTACGCTTGCAATCAACCATATCGTTGCCAATACCATATACTTATAGTACCATATCGTTGCCAAAGATGCGAATTAAATATTTTGCTCTGTAAATGGCAGCACTGAATGGCATTTCATCATTTGTGATGTCATCGGCAGAAGCATAAACAATGAAAGCGCACCGATTTAAGTAATTTTTTAAAAATATTAAACTTAAACAAATTCTTTAAAAAATGGTCAGATCCTATGTTTTTTGACATTTCTTTTAGAAAAAACTTTTACAATTTTGGAAACGACCCCATTGGGGCTTATAACCGAAAAAAGTAGCAAGAAAAAAGACAAAACAATGTCTCAAACCTTAGAAAAAAAACTAAAGCTGTTTTATTAAAACACTAAAAAAAGCACATTTATCGTTTTTAATCGAAAGAAAACCCTGCTGTCCCAACGTTCGTGAAATTAGTCTGTATCGTAAGTTTTCTACTGGAGGAACAGAATAAATGCAGTTTAAACAAATTCCAAAAAAAAATTAGTGAGCAGAAGAAATGTCAAACACCACTTCAAATGAGTTGGTGTCTCATTCTAAGTCTTCCTACGTGAAATCCATTTGTACCATCAGGACCTCTTGGCTGCCGGATTGCAAAAACTCCAGAAAATTTTCTATTTTTCCCGAAGTACTGCTGCTGGTTCCACAAAGTGTTTTCCAATCCGTCTCCTTTGAATTTAGTCGCAAGAATTGGATAAGCCGGTGCAATAAATTTTGGATAAGGATAGAGCGAGTTTAGGTATGGATTTGGACTTGAGTACAAGTTTGCCAGTCTATTTATAGGAGGTAGAGTGGGCGAGTTTTCACCATCAGAGAGCTTTTTTCTTAACCTTTTTCGTCTCTTTTTGTCACCACTTGAGGTATCGATTTTAATTGATGTCACTTGAAGAGTTTCATCATTGTGATTGTTCTTCTGTCTTGTGCGTTCTTGATGATTGGACGCCAGTTGCAGTTGTGAATCATGTACTTGTTTGCTGATACTATGAATAGCACATATTGGAATCATATTGAATTCTCGAGTCGAAAGCGAGTTACATTTTGATAAACCACTTTCTGCTTCAATCAGTGACTCGAATTCAACGACAACAAATGATTTGTTTGGAATATCAGAATTTAGTGCGATAACTTTCTTGATAGCTAAAATAACAGAATATTCTTCTTCCTCTGAGAAAAGAATTGAAGCTATTGTCCCATATTTGCTTAGCATCAGTTTTAACCTATCTTTGTCTTCCGCTCCTTTTGAGAGATTATAAACAAGTACAGTTTTTGATACGTCAAGTGGTGGCAGTGCATCGGTTCTACGAATTTTAGATTTTTCTTCATTCATTTGCAGCTTTTCCGACTTTTCCATGCTGTAAGCGACTGCGCGCCAATCCTTGGTCAGAGATTTCACTTTTCGCAAGGACGAAATCAGTTTCAAGCTTACGTAACCATCTTTGTTTCTTCGAACATGCTTTAGCAGAAACTTATTTTTCAAAATATTCAAATCAGAGAAAAACATTTCAACCTGTTTGACAATCTTCTCTGATAGTTCATCATTTGGAGGTACAAAGTCATTGGCAGATGAGTTTGACTTTGTGCATCTGGTTTTGCTATTTCCCATACAAGACATGGTTGTCGCGTTGTTTTTTGTTGGCTTGATATTCTTAGGAGTATTGTGAGCTGAAACGTTAGGATTCGAGTTCTCAATATTACCAGTTTGAACTATTTCTGATGTCATATTGTCAAATGTCCCAAAACTACGTCGAAGAACTATGGCTGCAACTGACTTAAATTGAATATTTTCATTTTAAAATATACATACGTAGATAGCGTAAGCTGCATTTAGTAAATAAATATTCAAAATTTAAAGGCCTAGCTCAAGTTCAAATACATATATATTGTTGCTGTATCTTCAGAAACTAGAGCCAATGCACCGACGCATCAGCTTCAGTTCAGCCATTTTGGATCGGATTTTTCACTGTTGCGGAGCTAGGGTTACCACGCAAAGTTTCAGGTTTTGCCAAATTGGCTAAAAATAATATTTTATTTCATATAAAATTCACGTGCAGCTTATGATTCTTCGCAGTAAAAAATCTCAAAACGCGATAACTCGATAGAAAATACAACCACTCAAACTCGCATTCCGATCCAAAATGGCTGATCTTAAGCTGAAGCGTCGACTCGTCTATACTGCCGTGTGCAGGTAACTGCAAATTTTTCATTTTTCATTTTTTTGCATTTTTGTCATCTATTGTACGTTATCTTTATTGTATACTAGCCGCCTGCGGCGACCAGCTGGTTCGCCTTCTTTCGCAATTCGCCTTTCTGTGCAAGCAGCCACCTACGGCGGCTGTTTGGTGAACTTGTCATTCAGCAGTATCAATCAATCCATCTCTTTTTTTTTGTGCCATTCACATTTTTACGCCAAGATTGCCGCCTTCGGCGGCTATTTACCTTTACGATCTATCTCTAAATTTTGTTATCCATCTCTATTTATTTTAACCTCCCCGCCCATTTCCAAATAAAAACAAAAATCTTTCAAAAAACAGCTTTTTTTTTTATTTAAGTAAAGCAAAAGAAAAAAAAATCTCAAAATCCCCGTAGTAGTGCAAAAAGTAGTGTTTGACAAACATAAAAAAATCTCGCTGTTTTTATTGAATTAAATTCGCACAACCATGAAATGTAACGTAATATAAATACAGCAAAAGGTCCAGTTTGGGAGGGGGGGGGAATGCAAAAAAAAAAGAAAAAATGCAATCCCTAAATAAAACAAAAAAAAAGAAAAAAGAAAAAAAGCAAGCGCTGCCGGAAAAACACGTAGTCATCACGTCATAAAATGTAGAAGAAAGCTATATAGTTAAAAAAAAAGATTAACATTGCTTGCGATTAAGATTCCATCGTAAATATCGAATCGAAATCCAAGTAGTGACGTCACAAGTATAAAAGATTGAAGAACGCTTTTTCGACCGATGCGTGAAAAGACATAATGTGTTCAGCATTAAAAAAATTGTAAAAAAAAAAAAAAAAAAAATCCGTATTTTTAAGAACTTTTTTTTTCTGAAGAGGGCAAAATGTTTTTACTATTACCAACTTAAAATTTATAAATGAGGCTTTGATTCTTCTCGCAGGATGATATTAGAAAAAAAAAGCCCTGGAAAAAATGCAAATTAAAGGTTTTTTCAAAAATTCAAAAAAAAAAAAAAAATAAATAAATAAATAAATATTGCTCAATTTTCAAAATTTTTTTCATTCATCATATTTAAAATTAAATTTTCTACACTATAGTACAAAAAATATTTGTATGGTGCGATTGGTTCGGGGTCTGTGAGGTAAAAAGTACTAAAAAGTGCAAAAAAACACATAAAACATTAAATAACTTTTTTTCTAATTAAAATATCAAAAATCGAAGCCCGAGGTGCACATCCTCGGCAAAAACTGCACCAGTATACCAAATTTGATCTTTCTAGGCCTTACCGTTTTCCCGGGATGCGCGCCACACACACACACACAAACATCTTATTTTATTATATGTATAGAAGCTCGCTTATTTGGTTTCCGCTGAAAAAAAGGCGCGAAAAAGACATCTAATTCTAACATTTCCCTATTATTAGTATTGAATCCAAAACACGTTTCTTCAAATATCTTGAAACCTCATTTCTGCAGATACTGCCGTTTACCTGCACACGGCAGTATATAGTGGAAGTATCAAAAAATAACTTGGTTTTCAGAACAATTCAAGCAAAGATTAAATAATCCTGCAATCATTGCAAAGATGGGATTTCAAGCTATGGAGTCACATTCTTCGGATATGCTGAAACGCTTTTTGATATTACTAAGATACTTTTATTAAGAACTAAGTACAGTCTGACCAACGATGAGATGGAAAGGCAAACATCCGGTTTAGTGGTGGAAATGGACACATCTATAAGTTTTGAGGGGTGGTAGTTTGTTTGTCACAGATATGTGCTTCTGCCTCTTAATGGGGTTGTTTCCTTTAGTCAAAAGTACTATTTTTAGTCACTGAAATTGATAGAATAAACAAAATAAAAAAAATAACATGGAGAGAGAAAAAGCTTTTATTTTCCCAACGCTTAATTTTTAATTAATGCTTTAAAATGTCCGATTTTGAAAACAAGGCGTGGTCTTTATGACGTCACAAATGATGTACTTTGGCGCATCTCCACTGGCACGCTGAATGCTTTCTATTGCTGTCTACCGTGTTTTCAACCTATGGTAATTTAGTAGCGAATTAAATATTGTGCTCTGTGCTAATGGCATCAGTAAATGACATTTCATCATTTGTGATGTCATATGCAGAAGCATAAACAATGAAAATGCACCGTTTACAATAGATGTTAAGCTTTGTCAAATCATTTTAAAAAGGTTAAATCCTACGTTTTTAAGCATGCTCTTTCAGAAAAAAATACTTTTAAAATTTAAAGGACAACCCAATTGTAGTACTCAGTCGACGATATTTGAGAGCTAACTTTTTTGCTGTGGAAGAACAACAATGTTTCAAAAATGTGTCTTGTATTTAGAAACATTCATCACAGTAAAAAATCCTCGAAGTTTATACAATAAAACAAGAAATAAATCGATTGAAACACAGCTTTCTCCCCAAGAGAGCGAAACAATGAATCTATACGCTAATGAGCAAGTTGAGTGACTTTGACAGACCTTCGCAGTGTCGCTCGAAGGTTTTTCCTGCAGCTTCAAAAATCGTTGTTTTGCTCGTTTTTTTTTTTTTTTTTTTTTGAACTTCCGTCATTTATTGCAACTCTAGCAAAATTAATGTCTTTTTTTTTTGCTCTTTATTTTTAAAAAACATTATTAAATAAAAACAAAAAACCCGACTGCATAGGAGCCAAAAAAAACTAAAAACAAAAATGTATAAGCCCAGTAGTTTAGAATGTATTACGTATTACTGAATAACTACACCGTTGAAATAGTTTTATAACCGTACACAGATAAGACAAATCATAAATTCAAAGCAGAATAGAAGGATTAACAGTCGGTTCCCCTACCTTTCTAATTCAAGGAACCCCGTAAAATTTTAATGGGCGGTAACATATCATGAAAAGCATTAAAAAGAATTTTATATCTATATACTCGAACAATGCTATATACTGTTTAATCTACCAAAATATGTCTGTATCTAGTCTTATCTATGTCTATCTCTCTCTTTGTTAATAAAAGTGCATTTTGAAAGAAGGGACGTACTTGCATCCCTTTTGGCTACGCGACTCATATAAATTTTCCGATGAATGAAGGAAATCTCTAAAACTTGTTTCACTACCACCGTACTGTCCGTACGGGAAAACCACCTAACCATCTAATGTCGCCGCTATTATTGATCAGAATTTATGATAGGGGACATTAATGATACGCTATACAATGGACCCGATTTTACGGTTTCTGTCGGAGCAGTGATAAAAAAAACTGTACAAGAGGGGAAACGTAAAATTGGGGCTGGTTTAAAAATTTAGGCATCTTGTTTAAAAATGCACTCTTGTCCCATGAAGTAGTGGAATAAGAGTTAATTTATTGCACTACTTATCCCATGAAGTAGTGCTGCTGCTTTATACAAATTTCACACGGATTGCGAAAGTTTTACACTTCGTCAAATTGCTTTACACTTCGTCAAATTAAACTGTGTGAACTGTAGAATTTTAAAAGGTAGATGAAAGACTAACAAAACTGAAAGAAGACGAGTGTTAAAAGTAGTTTTTTATTCAACTATAAAACATAACTAGTTTTTCATCAGGGGTGCCCATCCCCCCTCCTCAAGTTCAATGGCGCAAACTCCCCCCCCCTTTCAAATTTTTCTCAATCCTTTTTTATTTTTTAGCTCTCTTTTTTATTTTATATATATTTTTATTTTTTTTAAATATTATTTATTTATTTATTTATTTATTTTTAACTATTATTTCATCAGAAAAATCTTGTGCTACGCCAATGACATACACACAGATACGCATACCAATTAAACAAATGAATGAAATAAAATATAAACAGGATAAAATAAATTAAATAATTTAAATTAAATATAAATCAATAAATAAATTTAGATAAATTAATTTAAAAAATTGAAATATTCCCCAAACAAATTTGGATGGCGCCAACTTGACTCATAATCCATACCCCTCCCCTGTGCGCACCCCTGTATTTCAGCAAGGGGGTGATTACAACTTGCAGCCGCTCATTGGTTACAAAAAGCCCGAAGCAAACTAGTACATAAGCTCTTAAAAGTGGCAACAAAAAAAAAAAAAAAAAAAAGGCTCCACAAATCTTGACATATGCATGTGACTCAGAAAAAGTAAAAATAAGTATATTATACTCGAAAAACGATTGTAAGAATCACACAAAGATCTTCTTCCTTTTTAATATGACAAATATTTAAACAAAATAGCCTAAATATAGTTAGTTAATGTGTCTTGGAATCTCTCAACAAACTTTGTAACGATTTCCTTTTACATCCCAATTCGTGATGTTTATTGAATCGATCCCACGAGGTTTTGTTGGACATCATAAATTAGCTGCAGCTTTTGACGGGGTAAACACATTTATTAGTTGTGCTGACAATCCTTGGCCTTCGGAAGAAGTAAAGATAGCAAGCGACCTTAAAGTTCAGGACACTTCGTGTTGTGACTGCTCCTTGTATCAACATAACTATGGCAACACGATTTTTTTCCCCATTTAGAATAATGGATGCTTCTCTGTGGTATCTCGTTGATTCGCGAAAAAGATATACCTTAAGAGGAGTAGTGTACTGGTGCCCTAAATTGAGTTAATATTTATAAAACACAGGTTGAGGAAAGAAAACATTTTGGATGAGTAAACCCCAATGTGAGTTAGGTTAATAGGAAATGTAAAAGGTTTTCGTTAATAAGTTTATTCCTGTGAATCAGGGCAGAAAAGAAATTAGATTTTTTTTTTTTCGATTCCTTTTCTCGGTAATTAAATGAAAAATAAGGATTTCGTCGACAAAATTATTTCAATGTTGTCAGTGTAATATCATATCTCTGTTCTCTGTCAACAAATTTTAAAGCAACTTTTAAATAAATAAATAAATAAGTATATATATATATATCAACATCTCATAGTTTTCCCTGCCTATGGGGAGTCCCCTGAAGAAGCCCCAAGGTGTTGTAAGATTTTGGTTGAAAAATAATTTTTAATCCTTCTTGTTCAAATTTTCTATTTCTAATTATATATATATATATATATATATATATATATATATATATATATATATATATATATATATATATATATATATATATATACACTCAAGAGCCAAAACATTATGACCACCCCTACATTTTGCAATAAACTCGCCTGGATGACGTGGAAGGCACATGATCAGGTGGAAATGGTATTTAACTGCTGCTGGAGAGTCTGAATAATCATTCTTTCACTTAAACGTCTGTGTGTGATGGGAAAGGCTGCGGATCTAAACGACTTTAATAGAGTGCAGATTGTAATGGCTCGAAGGCTCGGAACAAGTATTTCAGAAACTGCACGACTCGTGGGCTGTTCGCAACCTACAGTTGTTAGTACTTATGCAAAGTGGATAAATGTCGATGAAACCAGCAGTAGACGACATGGTATTGGACGTCCACACGCTATCGAAGAAAACGGTCGTCGGAGACTGTCTCGCATAGTGAAGCAAAACCGGAGCCAAATAGTGGCTCAGCCGACAGCCCAATACAGTGCAGGGCCAAGTAGAATAGTATCGGAGCACACTGTTCAGCGGACACTGTTGGATATGGGGCTACGCAGCTAACACCCCACTCGTGTGCCTTTGCTGACCAAGCGTCACGGCCAACTGCGCCTGCGCATGGCCCGGGAAGATCGCGACTGGTCCATGGATCAGTGGGAGAGAGTTGCCTGGTCAGATGAATCACGTTTTGTCATGCATCACGGCGATGGCCGTGTCAGGATACGCTTTTTTCCGGGCGAACAGTTGCTCCCTCAATATACAGTAGGCCATACACAGGCCGGTGGTGGCGGTATTATGCTTTGGGGGACGTTCTCTTGGGCGTCTCTGGGACCCATGGTTGTGGTACAGCAGACCCTGAATGCCACAGGGTATCTGAACATCATTGCGGACCAGTTGCACCCTTACATGATCTCTGTTTTTCCAACTGGAAATGGAATGCTTCAACAGGACAACGCCCCGTGTCACAACGCAAAAATTGTGTTGGAGTGGTTCGAGGAACATGATGCTGAATTCCTGTTCATGTCCTGGCCGCCTAACTCACCGGATCTCACTCCGATAGAACAAATTTGGGATGTCATGAGACGGCAGCTCAGAGTTCAAAGACCACCAATTCGCAATATCTCGGATTTGCGTGACAATTGCTTAAACATCTGGTGCAATCTGTCTCCGGCCATCTGCCAAGGACTTGTGGCATCCATACCAAGGCGGGTTGAAGCTGTGTTGCGCGTCCAAGGCGGATCAACACGTTATTAACAGGTGGTCGTAATGTTTTGGCTCTTGAGTGTGTATATATATATACAGTCGGACCTCCATATATCGAAGTAGCAAATTGCCGGGAAAAAATTCGATACATAGAAATTCCGATACATGGAATCGATCTTATTTTATCATAAAAGTATCCTAAAACATTGAAATTAAAGCTAATTTTCTTGTATGAAACCCAATTTCTAATTTGTACGAGCATCGGATTAAACGAAAGTTAAGAATGAAAAAATTAACAGAAATTACACCTTTGCGCCTTCATATATCTTCATTCTTCAGTAATTCAACTTGATCCGCAACATTAGGGTATTTTCGTTTTGACAATGTAATCGAGAGAAAAGTAAAAAACCAATCAACTTAACCTGAATGATTTTTATTGAAGCTAAAAAGAAATAAAAATGATAATCAACAGACAAAAGGGATAACTTGAAACTGATTTTACAGTGTTACTGGTTGCAACTAAGATTTGAAAATGAACTTGACGGAATTTAAGAACTCCAAAACGTAACAACGACCTATCTTCACACCCCTACCCCAGATTCCTTTTGAGTTTCATAGCAACCTCAGTGAACATAATTTTCTCCCTAACCTTCATTTTTCATGAGACAAACAGTCTAAAGTGGAAAAAAAAATCTACGAATGTCTCAAGAAAAATTTCGATATATAGAGATTTTTTCGATATATAGAAAATTTCGTTACATGGAACTTCGTCGATATATGGAGATATATGGAGTTCGATATATATATATATATATATATATATATATATATATATAAAAGGGGTGATCAGAAACGCATTAAATTTTTTTAAACCTTACATTTATTGACACACATCACATAAATGTTCAAAAACATGGGGAGTTTAGAATGAAATATCTATATTAATCTTCTTTATCGGGGGGGGCACGGCAGTGCTCCCGCCAAGTCGAGAGCGAAGCAAACACTGCCGTACCATCCTTTACTGGAACCATTTCGCCACATTTTCAGGCCATTATTTGAGAACCTTCTGATGAGACCAGAGCGCAGAAATTTTCGTCATCCAGTAAACTATAATCACATACTTAAAATTCGAAATTTCAAGTCTGTAAGTCATTTAGTTCCGAAGTTAAGCGAAAGCAAAGTTTCGCATTTATGACACTCACTCACTCACGATCATCAAAATAGAGCTAGTACTTCCCATAAACTCAGAGAGGTGAAATTTGGTACAGAGTTAGGGTTTAATGGCCACATAAAGAGAAAATTATAAAAACTAGGATAATCCAAGATCTGGAGTGACCCTAATTAGAAAACACAAGAGCCCAACCAAACTATTAGAGATCGACATACCGCCTTTACAAAAAGTATTCAACTTGGTTGACCGCTTCATTTGATGTCAAAAATCTAAAGTCTGAAGTATCTAATGAAGAACCCTCAGCTGGTCTCAGCTGTATTAGAGATATGGTAATGCCCCCTTCTACTATTGGTGCATAAAAAAATCGACTGTCATTGCAAAAGTCCAGCGTAGTGGGACACATCTTCTAATTTAATCTAGCCTAACTTTTGTCTACTTGAACATTACACAAATTAAATGTTTCTACAAAAAGAAGTGAAATCCCACCAAAAACATTCTGTAAAAAACTAGCCAAGTCTCGATGGAGCTGCTTGTTTATCTCTAAAAAGTAATGAAATCCAGACAAAGTCATGACAAGTCTATGGTTCCTTACTGCGATTTCTTCATTATTATAGTTAATGTTGTGTGACTTGGCCGTTAAAGGGTACACAAGGGCAGTGGCGTACTGGGCCGCCGGGATACCGGGAAAATTCCCGGTGCGCCGGTGCCTCAGTCTTTTTTTTTATTATTATTATTTATGAATTTTGTACCGGATATTGCGGCATTTGGTACCATAAGATTTATCGTATGAGCTGAACAAATGAGACGACTTAACATCATAAAACTACGTACCATCCCTTTTTAAAATCAAAGTTACCTTCTTCCATCGGTTTAATCAAAATCGTTAATGTAAAATGCTTTTTTCATTCCCGTCCAAATCTACCTCCTTCATCCAAGGAATAAAATGGCTGCGGAGTTTTCCCCTCCTTTTTTTAAAAATAAAAATGACCTCAGAGGATTTTTTTTTTAATTTGAAGTATCAATTCGCGAATCTAACAATAAGTAGCCATTCAGCGCCGACTTGAATTCAGTTGAAACTATAAACCTTTCCCCTAAAAATTTTTAATAATGCCGTGGCTTCCAGATTTTTTTGAACCAAGGCGCCTATCTCAGACATCTAACTTTCGTACGGCGTCCATCTCTCTATAACTCGGTGACAAAGCCAGGGTTTTTAGTCCTGATGGGGGAAGGGGAAGGGCTAAGGTCAAAATTTTTATGTTGTCTTGATGACGCTTCCAACGAAGCAAAAGAAAGGCAAAAACTTCGGTTTCGCTAAGTGCGGACGGGGATTGAGGCTGCAGCCTCATACACATACACACGCACATAGCTCCTTTGGATACCAGGGATATAACTCAACGCCTTACCCCAACATTATTAAAGATCGCCAAAATTTCCATTTAAAGTACTTCAATTTCGAAAATTTTCAGGGGGTAGCACCTAGATGACCTACATCATAAACGATCGTTTGAAATTTAACATATTGGACTTCAATTTCAGAAACTTACTAGAGGAGCCACCCTACCTTCAGCGAAATTATAATTTCCCGAAATTATAATTAATTGTCTACACTTTCGTTTTAGCTGTTCAATTTCGAAAACTTTCCAGAAGAGAATCCCCGAACACCATCCCGTCCTCTTAAGTTATCAAAGACAGCATACAGTTATGTCATTTAAGGCTTCAAATGCGAAAAATTTCCACAGAAAAGTTTTGAAACGCATGCCTTTCTCTAGAGTCAGCAAAAATGGCCTACAAATACGATGTTTGAACTTTAAATTTCGAAAGCTTTCCGGGGACGAACCACCGTATTCACTTTATTAAAGATGATCTAATGTTTTGTAAAGACCTCAATTTCGAAACTTTTTTGAAGAAGCGCTTAGGGCCGTCGCCAACATCCACCAGTTTTTCAGAAATGGAGCCGCCAATTTCTGAAAGTGATTAAAAACAGCAAAAGAAAAAAAAAAGAAGAAAATCTTCGCAATCTTTAAGAATTGAAATTGTAATAATCAATGAACTAAAGAAATAAAAGTGACAAAAAGTATTTTTTCTGCCAAATTTAAAAAGAAAATGAAATATTCGCATATTATTGAGAAACATCCAAGTTCCTGCATAATAATTCACCCAACTGAAGTAGGCTGAAATTATACGTTTCAAACACTTTTGATTGGAAAAAAAAAAAAAAATAGCGTATCGTTACAAACCTATTACAAGATTTAGTTCAATAAAAAAATGAATAGATAAATAATATAATAGCATTATGTAGGCCGCTGGAATATGTTTTAAAAAGAAAACAAGTTAAAATAAAATAACAAAACAAGTATAAAAAAAGTAGTGAACGAGTTTTAAATAATGTAATGAATTAATAATAAATTCTCAGTGTTTGAATGCTTTAACTTGAAGGTAAACCAAAACTTTATCCCGAGTTTTAGGAGACATGATGTTTAAATTAAAATAAAGTGGAGGGGAAAAAAGACTCTAGAGACATTACTCCAAAATGTGAAAAGTTTTCTCTTTGGAGTCGCAAACTCTTGTATTTCAAATAAATGAAAATATCAGGCTGGAAATTTAAAATTTCATTTTCGAAAAACTAAAGCACTCAAATGGGTTTAGAAAAGAAAATTGGGGGAGCATTTTCCACTACATTTTTACCAATAATAAAAACAAATGCGTAAAAAGAGAGAAGAAAGCGGAAGAGTGGGAAGTAACCGAACCTTATATTCCTTCGTTTTTGGTCGCCAAAGGTAGCCGAGAAGCGTGTTTTTTCAATTTTGATAGAATTCCGAGGAAGAGTTCCCTAACCACAGTCGCCTACAGTCACCAAAGACGGCCTAAAATTACTTATTTAGGTCTTCAATTTCAAAAAACTTCTAGGAGAGCGCCCCACTCAAATATTCGAGAAACGCAACCACCCCATCATCCTAAATCGTTTAAAATTTCGGTTTTAGGACTTAAATTTCTAAAAATTCTAGAAGTCCCTGAACCTCCCTTCCCCCTAATATCACCAAAGATAGTCGTTTTTAGGGCTTAAATTTCTAAAAATTCCAGAGGTTCCCGAACCTCCTTTCCCTTCTAATATCATCAAAGACGGTCTAAAAATATGGTCGTTTTTAAGATTTCAATTCTGAAAAGATTTCCGGGAGGAGCTCCCAAACTGCCTAATACATCGTCGAAGATAGTCTGCAATTTTTTCCTGGAATTTCAATTTTAGAAAATTTCCGAAGGAAAGCCTCCGAACCTCTCTGCCCACTGATATTACCAATGCTCGTCTAAAAACTGTGTTTTAGGAGCTAACCTTGAAACCTTTCTTAGGGAACGATCCTATCACTAGCTCTAAAATCATTAAAGATCGTCTTAAATTTTGTTTAAGGGTTTGAATTTCGAAAGGGTTCGGGGGAGAGCTCTCGGGAACTCCTCTCCCTTACATCATTGAAAGTCAACTGAAATAAAGTTTTTAGAGCCTCAAATTCGGAAAAAAGGCCCGTCCACTTAGCATTACCAAAGATAACCTACAATCGTGGTTTAAAGACTTCACCTGCGAAAAATTGCCGTTTTTATGTCGAAAAACGCGTTACGTTCGAAAAATTCCCGAGAGTGGGTGCCCGAAACTATCCTCCCCTAATATCACCGCAAATAGTCCAATTGCCTTTTTACCGCTTCAACTTCGGGGAAGATCCAACCATCCTTTCTAAAATAATTGGATATAATCCACAATTGCGTTTTTAAAGTTTCAATTTCGAAATAGGTCTGGGAGCATCATCGAACTTTTTCGGCTCGTAACATTACCAAAGATAATCTAGAGATAATCTTTAGATATCGCAGTTTTAGAAGAATATTTAGAGATCGTCTAAAACTGCGTTTTAGGGGCTACAATCTCGAAAAATTTCCCGGGGAGAGCCCCGGACCCCCCCCCCCCCTCTTTATTAGGATGATTGTAGATAACAATTGAACTTTAACTTTTCGATCCCGAAAAATAGACGAGGGAGCGCTCTCTATCCTCTTCCCCTTCAAACTCCTCTTTTTACTCGTTTCTTATTTATAAAAAAACTCGTCCAAAGTTTCATTTTTAGAAGTTCTAACTTCGAAACCACCCCTCCCCCTAAAACACTCCTCTTTCTACCATCACCGAAGGAAGTAAAAAAATTTCCCTCATTTCGACAAAAAAAAGGGGGGGGGCGCAAAAGTTTCAGTTGTCTTAGGGCGTTGAAGATTATCTACTCCTCGGATAGAAAGTTCATCAAGTTTAACTTTTTAGTTGGACTTGGTGAATGGGAGGGGGGGGGGGGTGCGAAAATAGAACAAGGCGCCTGTCAAGTGTTTTTCCCGGTACACATTTTTGACCCAGTACGCCACTGCACAAGGGTATAAAACCAGGTGCTCCATGACACCATTGCACCAATCTGTCGCCAGAACCGCTACCCATTGGCGATGGAAAATTGGCAATTGAAAAACGTGTAAACAAAATTGTCTTGTATCCACTAACGTATAAAGAATGTTTAACGGCCAAGTCACACAACATTAACTATAATAATAAAGAAATCGCAGTAAGGAACCTTAGACTTGTCATGACTTTGTCTAGATTTCATTACTTTTTAGAGATAAACAAGCAGCTCCATCGAGACTTGGCTAGTTTTTTACAGAATGTTTTTGGTAGGATCTTCTTTACTAATAATAAAGCTGAATGTCCCTCTGTCTGTCAGGATCTCTGTGACGCGCATAACGCCTAGACCGTTCGGCCGATTTTCATGAAATGTGGCACAAAGTTAGTTTGTGCCATGGAGGTGTGCACCTCGAAGCGATTTTTCGAAAATTCGATGCGGTTCTTTTTCTATTCCAATTTTAAGAACAAAATTATCATAAGATGGACGAGTAAATTACGAAATTATCATAACATGAAACCGTAACATGGGCACAAGCCAATTGGCGAGAAAATTCACCATACATTATTTGTAAATATACTTGCGAACCGAAAGACCTTTTAATTTTCTATTACGGGCAAAGCCGTGCGGGTACCACTAGTTATAAATAAATTCATTTAAATCTATCAGCCATTCAATGTGTGTCCTATCATTGAAAATTACAGTCGTCAGACGATGTAAATCACCCGGTACAGGATTGGAAAACATTTCGGAAAGTACCACTTTTAACTGGGCTAAAAAAGCTGGCTGATCTCTATACAAAAATTCAACTAACCCTACAGTAAAAAGTCACACGGTGTAAGATCTGGAGACCATAGAAGCATACATGCACTAATTATCGACAAAGCACATGGCTGTCTCCAAACGTCGACCTCACATGTGTTGTAGCAGGAATATGTTGTATGTGCGGAGGCGCTTCAACATGCTTAAAAGTTATTGAATGAAGTGTTTGTCTTTCTTGCAAATAAGGAATAACTTTTTTTAGTGGCGCTTCATATGGTTCACCTTTGACAGAAACAGATTGAAATGCTTCACCATGCAGCTCTTAGAAGAAAAATCAGCCATCAATTCAATTCCAGAGTCACCTTTCGGTCGAAAACATAACTAATATTTGAATGAAATTTCATTATACACGAAAAACCCATGTTTCTAAACATTTATATGCAATCTCAATAGCTTTGTCATAAAAAGTTCAATAACGATAAGGTTTTGAAAAGTCTACTGACTTTTGGATCGCTCTGTACACCAAGTGTGCAAGTATAAAATGCAAATTTCAGGCAACAGATGTTGAATTAGTGCAGTTTGTGCTGTACAGATTTGATAGTGCGCTATTTTGCTGTGCCATCAACTAGTGCTACACACAGCTTGGAAAAATGTGTACGTAATAGTGTGTTGTTACGTTTAATATATCGAAGTTTGTACCGAACAAAGACTATTCGCGGAGTGCATTTATTTCTTTTGTATTCATTTGAGGGAAACTGCTGCCAAATCATACTGATTACTTCGAGCAGTTTATGCTGAATATGGCAGAACGCAAGAAACGTGACAATGATGCTTTCGGAGTCTCAAATGTGGAGCATTTGGCAGAAAGATGATGCTCTTTGTTTGGTTGCACCAGAGGGCGTGGTCTGTTATGAGTTACTTGGTCCTTTTACATACGAATCAGCAAAAGAACGGTGTCAGAAGAGTTTTAAAGGTTTATTTATTAACTTACCACGCAGTGGTTACTAGTAAAACTGAAAAAATACACTCAAACCTTTTTTTTTGCGGTCTTTTTTCCGTGCGTTTTCTTTTTCTTTTTTTCTTTTTTCTTTTTGATGCGATTTTTTTTTTTTTTTTTTGCGCGGCTTATGAAAATTTCAATCAGCTTATTAACGAAATTATTTATAAAACGAGTGCGAGGTAGTTTCTTCAAGTGACGACAGGGGCACCCCAATGGGAGGTCACTGTGATCTCCCAATAACTTCTTTATTCGAGAAATTTTGTCTCGCTATTCGGCAAAATTATCATCACTTGGTTTCATTTGATTTCGCTTAAAGAAGCAATTCCTAGTTATTTCGCAAGTTTTTTGGGTTATTTTCGACGCGAGACATTTTTTTTTTTTGCGGTTCTTATCCTCCGCATAGGAGAAATATTTTTTTACTGTGTTGCATTTTTTCTATGCGGTCCCTATTCCGCACAAAAATAGGTTTGGGTATAATGGCAATCTGAAACTAAGTCTATTGGTATCAAGAGCACTTACAAATCTATACATCTTTATGGCCCAAACTGTTCAGAGCATATTCTTATTCAATGAGAAACTTTTTTTTTCTTGTTGGAAGTTCGACCCGAAACTCTGTTCACTCTCGTGCCTTCTCTTTTATGCGAATAATTTTCATTCGGAATGCGATAGTTGAAAACAGCATTGTCATTACAGCACTTTACAGAAGTAATTTTTTGTCCATTGGGAATTCTTTTTAAGCAATCAACATTGATTTGAGAAACCTTAGTAGAAAAACTGTAGGCAAAAATAGAGCTTCGGAAAGAAACAAAATTCCCCAAAAAAAGAATCTACATTTTTTCAGAAATTTCATTCTAAAATCTGAGATAGAGGATAAGGTTATATTGAAATTCAGATTATACTGCGAAAAACAATTAATGTGTAAAAAAAATTAAACGATACACATACAAGCAATTCTAAGAGATATTTTGTTGGTCGCTCAGTAATGGTAATAAATTAGATATAAGAGACAAACAATTACTACACACCATTTCATGTTAAAAGCCGCAGCAATGCTACGTTTGCTAAAATATTTCACTCGATATATGACACTAAAATTTCTCTATCATTCAATGATTCATTTTCTAAGAAATATATTGCTATTTTCCTGTCTTACGAATCCCAAAACCTACTGCACTTTTATGATGCTTTTCTATGGTTTCAACAAGATTTCCACCAGGAAAATGTAAACAGGCAAAGTGAATGAAATGACTGGTAAAAATATTCATCTAGGTTCGCAATTTGTCATGCTTTAGATTTTTTTCTGCTTTTATGAGTAACAGGGGTAAAGATAATGCTAGGAAATGGATAAAGGGATGTTCTTCATTTAGTGAAAGGAAAAGGGCTATTCCGTATAACTGGAAAATATTTCCATCTCAAAACAAAATTATCTTTAAATTTCAGTCGATGAATTCACTTTCGATGAAGAAAATATTGCACCAACTTCACCAACTTCATTTACTAAGTTAAGTAAAGTCACAAAACTGCTTTATAAGATTTTTATTTATTTACTTATTTAGCACTCTATTCTGAATAATTTAACAACAGCTCTTCCAAAACGTTTCCTTCACATTGCAACCTTCAGGAAAGTAATGTTTTTGTATAAGTGATCAAGAAAAACAAAAACGTTTTATTTCAAAATTTCTTGCTCAATTTTATCTGTAGAGTCATTTTCAAGCCCAATTATCTCCAGAGTTCGAAATGTTGGTTTGAAGTTTTGCGTCGAAAGACTGAGAATGGGGTTCCCTCTCAAGTCGACACTTTGCAAAGAAGGCATCTCGTAAAATATGTCATCAGGCAGCCGTCTAATGTCATTGTTTCTGAAATATAACAGACAATAGTTAATGCTAAAATAGGAGTCAGAAATTATAATGCTCCAAGCTGATGTTTAACCAATGCAATTACATAGGAATCTAATAAAATCTAGAGTAAAAATACGCTTTCACTCTGATTAACAGACATTTAGTCAGAGGTTTTACGTCTGAACAAGTTCTGCATCTAGATCCTGATATAGGGAGATACCTCAATTGCAGCGTCAATTAGAAAATTTTAACGACATAAAAGATTAATAGAGGGAAATGTGTAAAAATGGGCATTTGGTGTAAAATGGGCAATTCGCCCTAAGTGACTATGCAGGTGCTGAAGATTCCAGGGCTGCAGACAATGCCTGTTGCTGGTAAAAAATAATAATAAAAAGAGAGTTGGATCCATTCTTTGAATTATTACGTATGCAGCTTGAATCATTGCAGGAATTATTTATTCTGGGCTGCAAACGTTCGACAAGTGTCTGAATCATGTGGCTAAATTAAAATAATTTCAGTGATGTATGGAAACTGGAGTATCTAAGCTACTTCATAAATATACCTTTAGTCACTCAACCTTTTACCTTACATGGGAATAGTGAAAATCAGGGCTGTGTATAACCAGACTTATGCTTCAAAGAGGGTTTTACTAAACACATTTTTCGTGAAATGTATGCTGTCAGTTGAATTTGATTTCTTCATATATTCTATTGATTTTACAAATTTTAGCAAATGTAAAAAATGATGTATCTATTCACTAAAGAAAAAACTGATATAGAACTTCCTTGTACCCATATTAATCGATGTCTTTCCGATAACTCAAAAGAGTAGATGTGTGAAATCATATACGCACATTCAAAGTAATATTTCTTAAATTCATTCCTTGACTACAATAAAAACATGATAAATGTAAAATTTAACCCTTGAAAAGTTAAACTGTTTCGATGTCTTTGAATTTGAAGAAAAACTACCTTTTTTTTTGTAAGAAAAAATGTTTGTAAAAACTAAAAAATAAAAAAATAAATGCTGCAGATTCAACTTTGAGTTAAATTTTTCAAGATTAATTTCATTTTCATATGAAATTGAAAAAAAAAATAATAATTAAATGGTAGAAATTTAAAAAATAAAATTGTAATAATAAGTTTTTGAGCAATAAAAGTATTTTGAAAAGCACCTCTTCGAATGCTTTTGAAAAGAAATTGGAGGGAGTTTGAACCCTAAAAACCCACCCCTCGAGTACAACCATCGTGCAAACCTTCCTTGGGTGGTTTTGATGAAAATATGGGTGCCTATTACCGCTACATCCCTGCTTTTAGTTAAACGAGTGCTTTAAAACTTCAGGACTAGAATGACGTTGTATCAAGATATTTAATCATTGTAAGTATATTAAATCCTGAGCTAAATTAAATATTTCACCCGTTTCAAATGAAAAATGAGAAATTTAGCCCCTTTCCCATGCCACGGCTGAGGATTACGAGTATTTGTATAGCTGGTAGAAACATATGACATGTAATTTGACGTGCATTGAATCTTGAACTCAAGTAAATATCTACTCTTTACAAACGGATAATGAGGCATACTGTCCGATCTTTTAAAGCAAAACCTTACTCGAATTTGCGCATGCGTCAGGTCTCTTCTGATTTTATCAAAACAGGGGTGATAGCAAGAAGGAAATAACGAGCAAGCAAAAGTTGAATGCATCGGGAAGTGTGCTTTCTTAAACCATCACCCCTTTTTCAATTGGAGCCGTTCGCAGCTGCTAGTCGCGGAGTTCGAGAACAGACAGTACAGTTCCTTTTCAGCACCACGTAAGAGAAGAAATACAGATTGAGATTTCGTTCGTTTGAATGACAAGAATCGACTGCGCTTGACGTTTCAAACAGGACTATATATTGAGTACAAAGAGTATTGCTTAATCTATTGTTGCGATTGTTATATTTGTACGCGTATAGTTGCACTTCAGCTCAGAGATTTAAAGCGTTCGCATTTGTTTTTTATGCATTTGAATACAAATAACTATCATGTATCTTAACATAAAGTATGAATTTTCAAAAGCAAATTTTGTAGTTAAAAATGATAATTTGTACACATTGCAGGTGTGACGTAGAAAGCTCCTCTCTCAATATGTATAAGTTGATATTTAAGTTCAAAAAAAAAAAAAAGAACTTCAGGAAATTGATATTATTTTTACGATACATGATGGTGCCAAGCATTCCCGCTAGACAGCAGTAATTCAAAAATCCGATTTTTTTAGAGGAATTTTTCGAAAAACAACCAATTAGTGAATTATTTGTTTTGTCGATAAAAGTGCTAAAATAAAACTTCATAATGAGGCCTTACTTTTGTAGTATTATGAAGTATCAAGGAAGTACTCGAAAAAAAAACACCCCCAAAGAAACTTTATTTATGACACTAGGACTTACCATGTTAAAATAAACGGGTTTTTTTCTGATTAAAAACACAATTGTGGTTCAGAATTTTGCAATGCGTTTGCATTATATATTCTTGGAAATTTGAGAGAGAACTCCCTCGAGGCAAGGCGTCATTCAAAAACCACATTAATTTTTGTCACAGGGGGATCATGCACACGACTTTCGCTTTATCATCATAACGTACTACTTAACTGAGAGAAGAAGGCCTCCATTGCGCTTTGATATGCATTAAAGCAATGCTTTAAAAAAAAAAAAAAAACTAAATAAATCGCTTTTTTGAAACAACCGCCACAATGTAAAAGGTTTGTTTACTTTTTACTAAAGCGTTAAAAAAAATCTGAATTTAACTGCAAATATATACGTTTAAATGTCACCCGTGCAACAATCGATTGAGCTGTATCTGGTTCAATAGTTTTGTCGTTCTACTTTTAAAAATCCAGGGATCTTGCAGAACATCAAATTTGCATGATATTCACGTCTTATTTATGAAGTTTGATGAATTATTGAGAACGTTTCGGCGTTCCTACAAAAAATTCTTTTGAGAAATAATGTATATGGTTAAAAGCTAAGTTAAAATTTTCTGCTTTTAATTGCAAACATATAAGTTTAAATATCACTCATGCAACAATCGATTGAGCAATATCAGGTTCAATAGTTTTGTTGTTCTACTTTTAAAAATATAAAGACCTTGCAGAACATCATATTTTTCGGATATTTTTAAAATTTATAAATGGTTTTAAGCATCAGTGTCTCATATTGGTTTCCTATAATACCTCAAACAAATTCATCACGTCCAAATCTACGATATCAATACGTTTATTTAAAATGCGTGTACTTTTTATCTCAATAAAATCATTCAATTTAAATGTTTCTTGATACTGTCAGTACATCTTTAGCGATCTAGGGATCCACTCCGAGACCCAAAGCCCTTGTCAGCTTGGTTGCCTGGTTTATCCCCCCCCCCCCCTTAAAACTGATAAAATTTATATTACTCCAATTTGGAGCTGGGCCCCCCAGTTACCGGCTAGGCTGACATGGCATCTTCCCGGCCCTGGATCCAATCATCAAGCCATTAATAATCATAACAAACAAAGTTACCTATTTTTCATCCTAATAAAGTGTTGTTCCTGATTATGCCCATTTTTGCAAGTAAGATTTACCATACAATTTTGAAATGCATGAAATTGCATTAATTTTTTTTTAAAGTGATGCTTTAAGGACAAATCATTGGAAATTAGGTACGAATAAATTTTAAATGCAAAACTACTTTGAGATATAAAACGAAATCAATGGCAAAAGAAAAATTAAATAAGTAAATTAATTAAACCTACAAACTACGAAACTACATTTTTAAGAATTATTATAAAAAGACCGAACATTTTCTATTTTCTCGCAATTAGTTTTAAATAGCGGAATAGTGAGGCAATTAAAAACAACGTTTCAATAATTAGAAACTAGTTTCTAAAATGTAATTAAACATCCAAAGAAAAAGATTTTCACTACCAGCTTTTGGAGCCATGGCTGACTTAAAAATGTTTCAATGAAGAAAAATAAAGCCGTGTTTTTAATTAAATATTCTCTAAACTAAATGAAAGCATTCATTCGAATTTAATTTCTTCCATGCCTCCTGTTGATTCTAATCTTCCGAAAGCACAGAAAATAGACGTTTATTAACATAACTACTTCTTAAATGTATCCATTACCGTGTTCCAAAAAATAATCGTCGTTCCTCTGTAACGAGGCACTCAGGGACTAATATTCTGTCCAAAAGTTTAAGTGGGCGCAAGAAGCATCATTAATGGAGATAGATAATGAAACATTCAATGAAATTCTTAAAAATTATTCGTTTTAATAGAATTTCAATCCTTTTGAGAAAAAAGTTTTCAGAATTAAAGTAATCGTTTACGCTCGTGTCTTTATAATTAACTTTTTTTTATGAAAATAACATATGAGGCAGTGAGAAACAAAGGTATGTAAGTGGACATTTTTAAGTTTTGAGAAAACGACTTTAAAGATAATATCCTAGGTAAACCAGCATTAATTTTTTTTCTAAATCCTACTATACAGCAGCACCTATCAGGGCTACCAGTACTATATCTTGTCCCGCGACAGACGAGGGGTTTACCTACCATTTGTACTGGTTATCTCCAAATTTTTCATTTTTCCACTTACATCCCTTTGCTTTTCACTTATGACGTTTTGAGTCATATGACGTAGAAATTAAAAATTTCTATGAACAATGGAAGTCGGTTTTCAGGAAGTAAATGATGCAGTGGGAAGAAAAGTGGTGTAAGTGGAAAAGAAAAGATTTTGAGTGGAATACGTGCGAAGTTTGAATCGTAGCGAAATTTAATTGGAGAAGCTTTCCGATTTACGCTGAAGAAGAGAAGGTATGAACTTGTTTTCCAAGAAATTTTTTTTAGCATAGCCTTTATATCTATCAAGGATGCTGAATCTGTTGGGGGGTGGGCAGGAGCACCCAATGGGAGGTCACGAGAAGCCACAGTGACCTCCTAAAAATTCTTTATTAGACGAATCTTGTCTGATAAAGATTGATTCGTCAAAATTATCACCATTTGGTTAAATTTTGAGCTCTATTCGGAAAAGTTATAATCATTCGGCGAATTTTGGACGTCCCTGGCTGCGGTATAATTTTTCGCAACTTTCCCATTTTCAAGACATAAGCAAGTGAAATATAGTATATAATGGTATATTTAAATACCTAAGTCATAGTGTATCGAAGAGCATCCGGATCCTTTCAAACATAAAAAACTAAACTGGGACTACTCCATTCATGGATATCTAACTTGATATAGGAATTGAAAACTAATACGCTACTTAAAGAGAATGACCAGTGACTACCGGATAGTTTCATGAGCGTATCAGCTATTGATGTAGTATAATATCTAGTATGTTATTTATCAACAGTGTTATACATCAATATACTTATCTTCTCTATTCATGGATATCTAATTTGATATAGGAATTGAAAATTATAATGCGTGATAATGAGCGTATAAGCTATAATATGATTTATGATGATATATTTCATTGGCCTAAGTCTCGGTGTGTCGGGGAGAATCTGTAATACTTCCATGCTCTTTTTAAACATAAGAACTAAATTGGGACTACTTCATTCATGGATGTCTAATTAGATATAGGAATTGAAAGCTGATACGCTATTTAAGAGAATGACCAGTGACTACGGGAAAGCGT
Organism: Uloborus diversus; assembly: GCF_026930045.1. NCBI lineage: Eukaryota > Metazoa > Arthropoda > Arachnida > Araneae > Uloboridae > Uloborus > Uloborus diversus. The sequence goes on along the minus strand of NC_072737.1, from coordinate 64,964,684 downwards.
ATACCATTTGATACGAATGATGTTTATCACTGTACAAAGAAACTAAAATGCGGATGCATTTCCAAAGTGTTTTTAAATGCAAGGGGACGGTGTTGTTTAAAAAACCTACCTGTGGGGGGGGGGGGGTTAGTTTTAAATCACATGAAAGATTTTTTATATTGATTTGTATGTTTTACAGGCCAGCAATTTTGTTTTGTATGGTGAAAATAAGCTATGAGTTAATGTTAATACTCTATTTTTCAGAAGTAATGTTGATATTCTTTTTTGTGGTCGGACCTTCTTTATCCGGCCTTTGATAGCTCGTATCCCCAAATAACCAGTAACAAATATATACAATGTATTTAGCCTCTTTTTTAATTCCGTGTATAACATAGATAATAATTTTTGAATATAATTACAAGTACTCCGGACATGTGTCTTTTATTTTGATCGATTGACAAAGTGTTAGGGTGACCGTGTTTTATTCCTACGCCACACTTGTTAAGAGCTGAAGACAGAGAAACGAAAAGATATGAAAAATGGTTACGGAAAGGTATGAAAAATAATTTTCATGTTTTTCATTGCCTTCTAAACAATTCTAGGTAATTTTGTGACAAAACACTGGATTTGTATCGTCAAAAATAGTAAGTCAGTCATTTTAAAGATTTGTTTTGCTTATTACCCATATTATTTGAGTTTTTCATTCTTCGGATTGACTTTGGTCCCATTTAGTCGGGATCGCACTCCAAGGTCCCCATACCTACCACTATTTGTGGTTCAACCAGATTCAAATGAATGCAGGATACTGGATGTTTCCTCTTTTAGTCTTTCTATTTCTTGGTTGCGCAAGTATATTTATCAATTTCTCTTTTTTTTTCTTTGCTCTTGTGCGAGTTTCATTTCAAGTAACAATGTAATATAAAATTCCTTTAAAAATTAACTGTCCGCCTTTTTCAAAATATTCTACGTATTCCAATTCTGATAAATCTTGATATCGTTAAACATATGAAAATTTTTGCTTCAAGAAAAAATCATTTCAAATTTAATTTTTCTTGAAATATATCTTTTCCTTATACTCACTTCAAATACGTCTGTAATACATCTAAATTTCTAAATGTATTCACAGTAAAAGGATTATGTTTCGTAACAACTAAGTTGCTGTAAATCAGGGAATGCTTTGATAAACTATGCACGTGACAGTAAAAATTTCTCGTCTGGAATTTCAATAATACTTTGTTTCGCGTGTTATTTAATCTAAATGTTTTGTTTATATTTGACATATTATTTCTTGCTCGTGAATTTCCGAAAGAACTCAGTATTAGAATATGTGATGCGTAGATAAAATAAGCTTAACATCTTTTACGTCCCAACACTTTCATTCAATAAAACAAATTTTCAGCGTTTTCTGAAGTCTCAGTCTCAAATCACTTGTTTTTGATCTTTATTTAAGCACACGAAAATGAAATTTAAGAATTGAATACAAGTCTCAATAAAGAGCAGTTAAATGTTGCAGCAAAAATAATCGTATGAAAAGAAGTATCATTTCTTGTTGTTCTCGATTCAATAAGAAGTTTAATAAATTTTTATTCCTATGTAAGCTTACTTTTAACTTAATTAAATGTTCTGGAAATTTGTTTAATTAAAATTTGTAAGTCTAAGCGCAAGTAATCGTTTAGTTAAAAACACTGGTATGTGGTCTGTAATGAAATTTCTGTTTTTAGTTTTAAAAATCTAAATGCAAAAGCCAAAAAAAAAAAAAAAAAAAATCTCCTTCGTATTACTAAAAATAAAGAGATGTTTTCGTGCATTAATATAATTTAGCAACCTCAAAAATGGCATTAAACTCTTGACTCAAAAAAGTGCAAGTACGATCTTTTCTGTAAAATTATACAGAAAATTAATCTTCTCTGCTTCGTTAATTAATAAGGTAAAGTGCCTTAAAGCTGGCACCTAAAATACTTTTCCTAAGGCTAACATCTCTAAATAAGACAAATATTTAAAGTATTACCGATTTTAAAAGATAGTTTAGATTGAGTTTTTCTTTCTTCTAAGGAAAAAAAATTGATTCTAAGTTATTTTAGAAAATTGGTAATGCTTTGAATATTAACAATTATTTAACAATGCCTAATTTCAGAGCGCTTTTTCGAGCATTAACTTTCGAACACTTTACCCTAAGTGCTTCAGCAAAAAGCAGGGGTGCTTACCCCTAAGGGCAAGGGCGCACGCTCCCTAAATATCACAAAAACACCCCTAAAAGCAAGAGCCCCCCAAAAAGTGAAAAATACCCCTCAACCCCCCCCCCTTCCCCCTTAAAATTTCAATGGCGCGATAACGCAACTTAGAGCTGGTCATGGTTTCATATCAGTTGTTTTTAAATTTCTTCCATTTGTTGTCCTTGCAAAAATGTAAATAGCCAGCACCATTGAGAAGGAATACTAATGGAGGGAGCCATAGCAAATGTCTCAATGAAATAAGCTTGGGACCCAATGTTTCCCAGGTCAGGTGACTTGTTTGGCTGGGAAGTTGTCGCGTTTTGGCACGCAATCGCATTTTGGGCATTAAATATTTTTCAGACGACGCGACGACGCTTATTATGAAGTCGGGGCTACAAATCAGAGCAACTCTGGCTCCAACTCCTTTACCGCATAATAATAAATTAATAAATAAATAAATAAATAATGGATGCAAGTACAGGGATATCATTCAAACTCCCTCTCCCCACTTCTTTCCAAATTTTAAAATATAATGTGATTGCATTTTTCATGTACTTTGATGTTTATTCCCTGAAATGACGGGCATGTACAAATAGTTTAAAGTGTTCTGTTATTGACTGAAAATTTATGGATTCAATATACTATAATATGTATTGTAATCAATGTTTTGAAATGATTTCATACGCAGGCATACTAGTATTTAAATTGAATAATACTTGTAAAATAGCAAATCTTTATTCTTGCGCATCTGCTGTTCACAGGAGCTTGGCGAGAAGACACTCGTCAACAAAGCAAATGTGCATAAAATTCTTAAGAGCCTTTAAAGTAATTACTAGTTAAGTAAAAAGTGGTTTTATGGAACTAAAATGTTATTTGCACTCAAGATATACAATGTTTTATAACTTTTATAGGTAAAAAAAGTACAAAATTTTTAAAATTATAGGCAACTGTGGAATATGTACTCGTTGAATGCATATAAATGTTATTTTTTCTTTATTTAGAAGTAAAAAATATTCGTACATGCTACGGAAAAGTTACTAGACCTCCTGGTGTGGCGTTTTCCTCACAGTTTACAATGCTTTCCTTCTACAGTTAAAGGTTGTTATCATGCATGGCTTCAGCTAATGATTACTTCTTCAGCGGTTACGGTCAACTCGAAATTGCTCCCCAGGTCACATGGTACTGTTGCCGTATCGGGATAATAGGGTTGCACTCTCTCCATCTATTCCTTCTCAATGGCCAGCACCCACGGTTTTTTTTACATTAAAGTTAATTGTTTGGTCAATCATTTTTTCATACTTAACATCCAAAGTTTATTTTTACTTCCTTTTACATAGTAAAGGAAATACTGTATTCGTGAAAAAAATTTCGCTCAAAAATCGGCCTTAATTTCCATTTTGCTTCCCCACCCCTGAATAAATGTTGAGGTTCTTTTTTTTCGATTCGACCACACGTACATATATATCAAAGAACGTATGGATGCCCGAAATATCAATTTTGACGATCCCCGAGTAATTACAACGAGTTTTCTCGTGCCGTCCGTATGTACGTATGTATGTACCTGTATGTTCGTATGTGAGCATATATATCTCACGCAACTCAAAAACGGTGTGCCGTAGAAAGTTGAAATTTCATAAGTAGTCTCCTAGTACATTTGTGCACCTGCTCTTCTGGTTGCATTCGGATGTTCCAAAAGGGGTCTTTTACACCTTTTTTGGGGGAAATCATTGTTAATTTCGATGCAAACTCAAGTAATGTTATAATTACATTAAAATTGCCAATAAAATCTGCGTAAATCGTTTTTTTTTTTTTTTTTTTTGCTTCGGTTCGTAACAAACTAGAGGTGAAAGTATTTAGTTTTTCCTTGCTTTCTCCAAGGCACCATTATCATTAAATTGGCTTAAAAGGAAGTCAAATAATGCACACATCACACGTTTACTTTTTAGTTCATCTTGCGACTAAAGCGTATTTTTTAGTTTTTTAAACTATTAGTTTATTTAAAGAAATTTGCATTTGTTTTCATTTAGAAGTTTAACTTGAATGTGTTAGGGTTAAATAACCAAAAAAAAAAAATCACAAATGTGCTACTTACGCTAGATTTATGTATTCCAACTCGTTTGCCGGATAAGAAAAGTAGGATCGGCGCATTTCTTCGATTCTGTTGCTTGACAAGTCAACTTCAGTAAGCTTATAGAAGGGGGCAAAAACTTGGTCGTCCAAAAGTAACATTCCAGAAGACCGGATGTTAACAACAGTCACGGCACCTTGACAAATTCGACCGAAATCTCTTTCTAACAAAGGCAGAGTGCTCTGAACAACTTGAATTTCACAATAAGAGCTCGAGTAAGTGGGGGCCAGCCAATACATTGCACCCCAGTTCCAACGTCTGTTCACACTAACCTGTAATTTGAGGCAAATGGAAAGTGCATCAATTGATCACATTGACAGATTGTACGCTACTGGGCATTAAAATTGCTACACCAAGAGGAAATTGCAAGAATGAAGCTAAATTTTGTACACGTGATAGCAAAATTGACATTAGAAAGTGATTAAAAAATGAAAGGAAATTCATCGTTTATTGTTGGAAAAATCTCAAATGAATGGAGGTTTAAGTACCCTGTTAAGTCACCTCTAGCGTAAATGTACTTTTTACGAAGCGATAAAATCGAGCCTTGAGGCATAGCAGTCTCTGACGATATCCAACGTCATCTCGTACCACAGTTGCTGTAACGTGCCACTCTTTCGATCAAACTCATACGCATGTGTTAGCACTCACGACAGGGCTCCCAGGAGCCATTTTTTAACATGACAATGCCCGGTTACACACAGCGTCTAGGGACTTTCTCTTCCACGTTATCACTTTCTCTGGTCTGCGCGATGCACTGATTTGTCACAAATCGAGCACATCTGGGATCATTTGAGACGCTAACTAGGACAGCGTGTAAGTTTGATCGAATTAGTGACTCGTTTACAGTAACTGTGGTACGAAAGGACGTGGGACATAGTACGAAACTGCTGTACCTTAATGCTCGACCGTATCGACTCTTACATTCCAGCTAGAGGTGGCGCAACAGGGTACTTAAATCTCCATTCATGTGAGATTTTTCCAGTAATAAATGATCATTTTGCTTTCATTTTGTAATCGTTTTCTACTGTCAATGTTGCCATCACGTGGGCAAAATTTTGTTTCATTCTGACAACTCCTTCTTGGTATAGCAATTTTAATAGCCAGTAGTGTACTTTAATAAGAATGAGTCAAAGTACATTTTACAAAAATTTCAAAACTTTCTATCAAAGATAAAATGAACTTCTAAAAACCTTAAAAAAGCTAAGTTGAATTTTAAACTTGGGGATGTTTTCAAAAATATTCAAGGGGGCCCATATAGGGGGGCAAGTGGGAGCTCAAGCCACCCCCGCCTTAAGAAATTAGAACTTCCTTGCCTTTGTACTTTTTTCTTTGCCAAAATGTAAAAACATTTCTCCAGCCGTTAATGAATAAGTCACTAAAAGTGTCAAACTCTAATAATTCTAATCTGTACTGAAATCGGTTTCCACGGGGAAAATATCTGAGCCTCCCCCCCCCCTTTAAAGTTTTGCATATGGTAAGTATTTATTCTTTTGCTAGCTAAAATACCCGTCTTTAATGGCTTTTTCGAATTTGAGATCTTATACTTTAAAGGTTTAGGTTGTTACTTTTAAGCAGTAAGTTGCTTCAGTGAGATGACATCTGCCTCCAGCTCAGTTTCTCCCCATTCCAGACTGAGGAGTCCATAACAAGGAATAAAGTGCAGCCTCTGGGTGGAATAACCGGGCTGTCAGTATATTGCATGTAATGATACTTTTGTTTCGATATTTAACTTGTATTACCGATTTAAATTTTTTTTTCTGTAAATTTTCATATGTATAATAGCCAATTCACTGATATAATTACGCTGACGTCACCAACAATGAAATTCGCCCCCTAGCATGATAATTTGATAATATTTTCTGGCAATGTTTGACATGCAGGGAAATGCTTTATTGTGACAAGACTGAACTGGATTCGGCAATTAACTGCTTTACTGGTAAGACTCAATTTAGGAGAATGAAGAAATGGAAAAGGGGTAAACAATGAACGCTATCTACGTTAAAATTTCAAATATCAAAATATCATCAAACAGACAATTGTTTCATTCAAATGTAGAAGCAATTTTCCTTCTCATACCTTGACAGGCGATTTTCCAGTGAGTGATATAGAAACTCTTATTAAGAATCGTTGATTGATCTCCTGATTCTTATCTACTGCTTTCTCCGGCCGCGAAGTGGGTTTCTCGAGAGTCATGCGAGGAAAAAGGAAGTTTTATTAAGCAATTATCTTTTTGGAGATCAGGCCTTTGAACCCGAGCCACACATTTTGCGATCCCTGATCTCTAAATCCCCAGCCACGCAGCTAGCTCATGGGTTCGTCGCTAGTTGTAAAAATTCATTTAAACAATTGATCTATCTAGAAAACTTGTACAACTAAAAGAAACGCCAATTAAGTTGGTTCCCATTTTTCAAAAATATATTTTTCTGAAAGAGCATGGTCAAAAACATGGAGTGAGTCACTTTTACTTCCTTTCACAAAAAAGGAAGTATTGTATTCGAAAAACAAATTTCACTCAAAAATCGACCTTGATTTCCATTTTACTCACCCCCGAATGAATGTTGAGTTTTTTTTTTTTTTTTCGACTCGACCACACGTGGATAAGTGCCTAAAAACGTATAGGCACGCGAAAGAACGGTGAGTCCTAGAAAGTTGAAATTTGGTACGTAGACTCCTAGTGGGGCCTAGTTGTGCACCTACTCTTTTGGTTGCATCCGGGTGTTTCTAAAGGGGTCTTTTGCCCCTTTTTTGGGGGAAATCATTTTTAATTTCGATGTAAACTCAAGTGGTGTTATAATTTGGTGGACACTTGGCGATATATCGCCAGTCTTTCGGTCACCAAGTTTTGGCGCCAACTTGGCGACAAATTTGGCGATTTCTTTTAAAAATCTGTTTCAATTTGGCCACTGTTGGTGATATTTAGAGAGTAAACTATTGAATCACATTACAATTGGCAGTAATGAGGAAATGACATTAAAGTGGAGTAAAAAAGGAAGTCATGTGATGCGCACATGAGCTCGTTTTTTCTTAATTTCGACTTATTTTTCTCTCTTAAAAAAATAATCTTAAACGACATTCAGCCGTTGTTTTCATTTTCGCTACTGCTATCACAAGCGAGCAAATCGCTACGGTTACCGGAATAAAGTTTCAGAACCTTGCAAAACTTCGCTAAATGAATATTTTATTTATAACTAACAGTTCTCGTTCCGCTATTAAATTGTTCACGGTGAAAAAATCATTAAAACGAGATATCTTGTCAGAAAAAACAGCCACCGCTTCGATTCAGAATGTCTTTCATCACTTCTGACGTCACACGATGAAACCTTTTGGTTTAAAAATCAGACATTTTAAAGAATTAATTGAAAATTAAATGTTGAGAAAATAAAATTATTTTCTGGGTCCATGCTATTATTATTTTGCTTTTTCTACCAATTTCAGTGACTAAAAGTAGTACTTTGCTGAAGGAAGCATCCCCATTATGGACTGGGAGAAAATTCATTAATTTTAAGGTTTTTGAATACAAAGCGGTAAGTTTATAATAAGTGAATTAGAAGTTGAGGCTAATTGAATCAATTGTCTTGTATTAAAAGATCATTCTCTATAATCAGAACTAAAGAGATCCTTAAGGAATTAGAATGTTTAACAATGGGCCTGGTATAATAGGAGTAATTGCACTAATTCAATTCGATTTCGTTAAACGTTTGTGTCAGTTCCAATTACAATGAAGCAATGATTTCATTTATTTTCCCACTTCAATGACTGCAATCGTTTTGATTAATCTTTTTCTTAAACAGAATAAAAAGACACATTGAAAAAAGAAATTACTAAACAAGGTGAAATAAGGAAAACATTAAAATTTGGAAAAAAAACTTTCAGCAAAATAACTTTAAATAAAAAGACACTATAAATTATTTTTTGAACAAAAAAAAAGTGACGGAAAACGATGTAGGGATACTAAATGTAAACCTATTTTTTATTACAAAGATAGCGGAAAAATTTTATTCACAGACCTAACACTTATTAATTTTTGGGTACCTAAGGAAAGGGGAAAAAACGATTGATTTAAATTTGAATCTTTTACCCCTGATGCCTATATTAAGATAATTTTGATATTAGGCTTGGTGAGAACCTTTTATTTATTTATTTTTTTAATCTGAATTCGAAGGACTTTATTTATTTTTTTAGTTTTTCTTTCTTTTATTATTGATCTTTGTTTTCTCTTCTTTGTTACTTCTTTGTTTTACACTAAGTGTTATTAAAAAGTCCGTAATAATTTTGTTATTTCTTTATTTTGAATTAGTGGTACCCTCACGGCTTTGCTCGTAGTAAAAATTAAAAGGTCTCTTGGTTCGCCTGTATACTTACAAATAATGTTTGGTGAAATTCTCGCCAATCAGCTTGCCCATGTTACGGTTCTACGTTGTGATAACTTGGTAATTTACTCGTCCATCTTATGATAATTTTGCTCGGGAAAATGTCTTTAAAATTGGAATAGAAAAAGAACAAAATCAAATTTTAGAAAAATTGTTTCGAGGTGCACACCCCCATGCTACAAACCAACTTTGTGCCAAATTTCATGAAAATCGGCAGAACAGTCTAGGCGCTATGCCCGTCAGAGATAGCCAGACAGAGAGACTTTCAGCTTTTTTTTAGTAAAGATTATGTTGATTTTTTGCCCTTTTTATTTTGTTTCAAAATTTATTTATTTAATATTTTTACTTCCTTTTACAAAAAAGGAAGTATTGTATTCGCGAAAAAATTTTCACTCAAAATTCGGCCTTAATTTCCATTTTGCTCACCACCGAATTAATGTTGACTTTTTTTTTCAAGCCGACCACACGCGGATAAGTGCCTAAGAACGTATAAAAACCCGAAGTATCCATTTTGACATCCCCCGAGTTAATTACAACGACTTTTCTCGTGGAATCCGTATGTACGTATGTATGTGCGGATATGCGCATGTCGCATAACTCAAGAAGGGTATGCCCTAGAAAGTTGAAATTTGGTACGTAGACTCCTAGTGAAGTTTAGTTATGCACCTCCTGTTTTGGTTGCATTCCGGTGTTTCTAAAGGGGTCTTTTGCCCCTTTTTGGGGGGAAATCATTATTAATTTCGATGTATACTCAAGTGGTGTTATAACTTGGAGGACACTTGGCGATATATCACCAGTCTTTTGGTCGCCAAGTTTTGTTGCCAAGTTGCGACAAATTTGGCGATTTTTTTTAAAAATCTGGTTTTAATTTGGCCACTGGTGGTGATAGTTATAGAGTAAACTATTGAATCACATTAAAATTGCCCATAATGGAAAAATGACATTAAAATTAGAGTAAAAGGAAGTCATGTGATGCACTGCACACATCAGCTCGTTTTATTTTGTCTTGAAATTTTCTAACACGCTTTTTGAAACGTAAAAAAAACGTTATCCCACTTCCTCTTATAACAAATAAAAATTCAATCTCATGAGCAGTAAAAGATCCGTACCATATCGATAATAGCTTATGAGTTCAAAAACTTATGCATGATTAAACGCCACGTTAAAACTCAATGATCGTCTATTAATGTATCGGCGATTATGAAAATAACTTCATCGATTTTTTTATAAATAGTACTGATTGATCACGTTTTTCTAAAAAGTACGGATCAATAAAGTCAATTAAGCAAATGAACATGGAAAAGCTGATGGCAATTTACAAAAGTTTTTCATCACTTTTAGAAGTTTTATTTAAACTGCACTCTATCAATAAAGCAGATAACCACTTCTCAGAACTTTACATATGCAGTCAAGTCAACATTATCTAAAATTGACTTGTATACAGAGATTTTAATTTTAATAATGTTTGTTTTCCAGGAAAACCTTATTGAACCTGTTTTCATGTTTACGGAAGAACTTTCAACTGCATTTTTCTAGAAATTTCAGCGAAACAGATGATCAACTTAAGTTCACGCTTGAGTCAACATTAACTTGTGGAAAAGTTCTATCGTAACGAATAAGGACAAACCCTGAATATTGCTTGTTAATTATCTTATCCAAGAATAAACAATTAGTTTGGTGTTTGACTATTTTTAACAGGTTTCAAGTCATTTTTGGTAAGCGCGAAGAGTCAGGTCTTCCTCGTATAATGATATATTAGATTTCGTGTCTTTAAATATGGGTAGTTCTTTCTCGAGTGCCTTTAGTCTTTTAGACTTGTATTGTCTTGGTAGAAATTTCTGAGGGTGAAATCCTCGCATTTAGAGAAGAAGAAAACTCAAGAAGTTTTTATTAAGAAATCAATAAAAGTTAGACATTGTATCATGCATTACTTTTTCTTCTCGTTTAACAATACAGCGTCTGTGACATAGGGTTTTGAGCCCAAGAAACTTCAAATATTCGCTCAAACTTGCTTTCTTTGAAACACCAACGATACTTAATAGGTAGGGAAATAAATGAAAATTGCTATTTCATCATTATCGTGTTCTACTTCATTCTTGTAGTTCAATAATACAGCGTCAACAACATAGGAATTCGTACACAAGACCGACGAATTATCACTCATATATGAGGCAGTGAGAAGCAAAGGGATGTAAGTAGATATTTTCAAGTTTCGAGTAAAACAAGTTTAAAGACAACAACCTAGGTAGACTGTCATTGAAAAGTTTTTCTAAATCATGCCGTATAACAATACCTACCAGGGTTCAAGGGCGGCCATTTGCAAAATTTTAAGGGGGGGGGGGCCTAAAATTTTTTTTCCATGGTTTAGCAGAATATGTTCCCCATGGAAACAGATTTAAGTACAGAAATATTTAACTTTGACATTTTTAATAACTTAATCATTAATGACTGGAAAAGAAATTTTTACACATTTTTGAGAAAGAAAAAAGCATTAAAAGCAAGGAATTTCTCATTTCTAGGGGGGGGGTTGAGCCCTCACTTGCCCCCCCCCCCCCTATATGGGCGTACTTGCCAGGGTTACTAGTACTATATCTTGCCCCAATGCAGAGGAGAGGCTCACCTACATTTGTACTGATAATCTCCAATTTTTTAATTTTGCAACTTCCATCCCTTTACTTCTCACCGCCAAATATGTTGTCTTTGACACCTAACTGGAATGTCTGCCTTGCACTCCAGAGCCCTCGGTTAGGAAAACAGAGATGGGCACAGTAGGCCTTGGCCCCTATTGGCTGCTGCGCCACAGAGTTGGGTTAGTTTTTTGAGACACCAGCGATACTGAATTAGTAGAAAAAAAAAGAAATGGATGGTATATTAATATCAGGGTCTACTTAATTCTTCCCGTTTAACAGTACAACATCCGCAACGCATGGATTCGAACAGGGAACTTTTAAATCTTCACTGAAATCTGTTGTCTTAAAAACACCAATAATATCAAATGGGTAGGAAAATAAATAACATATTCCGTTTTAGTAATACTAATAGAATAAATATTGTCTACTTTCATCTTCTTAAACAATACAGCATTGCAACGTAAGGGCTTGTGTCCGAAATAGGGTTTTCAGTGCTTAATCCCGCGGGATCCCGCATGATATTTACCGGGATTAATCCCGCGGGATTCGGAATCCCGCAATTGTTTTGCATGCAAAGGTTTTCCAACCTTTTTCGCTTATTAAACGACTATTTTCACAAGCAGCATCTTTAGTTTGAATCACCTTCCTCGTTTTTCTGCAAGAAGAGCAAGAAAAATTTAGTATTATGTGATGTGCGGTGGATTTGCCATTTAGGAACACTATGAAAGAGAGCATATTTTACTGGAGGAGAATTGATGTTCTCATTTGAGGTTTCAGTTTTAATTTGTTCAATAATTGAGAAAATGCGTAAAAATTATAAACATTTTGGAAAATCATCTCCAAAATTTAAAATTCAGAAAATTATGCTTTAGAAAAAAATGAAGAAAATATCACGATAGAGAAAGGAGCCGCAATACGCGTTTTCATCAAGCGCATTATTTTTTGAGCAAAAATCCTTTCCCACACCATACGAGCGATGCTTTGTTAGGATGCATTGTACTTTTTTAGGGCACACTTTTGCATACCAAACGTTAATTCATAAGTTGGGATTTGACTTAGTAGTGCTTTACAATTGAGGTACGGAATTCGAGAAAACTACTAATTCAGGCAACAAAAGCAGTCCTTTCCAAAAAGCACAATCTTTTTTGTTTGACATTGGAATTCAATTTTTAGAAGAATAAAGTCAATCACGCGGGATTGGAAACCCTAGAACGAAACCTACGAATTTTCCCTCAAATGTGTTGTCTTTGAGATACCAATGATAATGAATAGAGGATTGGAAACCCTAACCCAAAACCTACGAATTTTCCTTCAAATGTGTTGTCTTTAAGATACAATGATAGTGAATAGGTAAGGTGAAAATTTGCTATTCAAAGTCCAGATCTATCTTCAGGTTTAACAAACTAACGTCTATAAAGCAGGAATTTGGTCCTTTGGCCTTTGAATCTCCACCCAAATGCGTTGTCATTGAGACACCATTGGTGAGGAAATAAATAAAATTTCATGTGTTGCAAATCTCCGGTGTTTAGCAGCGCTAAACCAGGTCTATGAAATTCGTCACTCTCAAAAAATCCAACATCAACATTGGATCCTCCAAAACATCCAATCTTGAAAGTCCCAGACAATTCAGTATATGTTCGGGTGTGGCCTGATGGTCGGCACACTTCACACAGGTTGGAAAAGTCTTTTTTCCACTGCAATAAGTCAATGATTTTAGGTGTCCACTAATGAGCCTAGTGATGGTCGTCAGATCTCGCCTACCACACTTGAGAGATAATGCACCTCCCGGGCACTTCGCCTGGTACCAATTATGGGTAGGAGGGACACTCCAGGAGGACTTAGCATCTCTTTTAGCCTTAGAAAATATCTCCAAGTAAGTCAAGGAATCAGGTGCATATAATGGCTCACCAGTCCCTTTTTTAGCCAAGATATCGGCCATCTCGTTACCGTGTACATCAACGTGAGATGGAATCCACTGAAAATGCACCTCTCGAAAAGAAGAAATATGCTCCAGTTTGTTAATAATAGAAACACCAGTACCATCACCCACTTTATGTCATTTCATGTTTCATTAATATACTAAATGCCAGTTATCTACTTCCATCTTCTCGTTTCATAATACAGCGTCTGCAAAGTAGAGGTTTGATCCTAAGCCTTGTAAATTTTCACTCAAATGTCTTCTCAATGTTGACTCAAATGTCAAATCTTTGAGACACCAATGATACTGAATAGGCAAGGGGCGAATTACAAATAAATTAGTATCACGGTTCACTGCACCTTTTCGTTTAACTATTCAGCATCTGTTACGTAATAAGAGCCTACGAATCTCTACTCAAATGTGTTCTCTTAGGGACACTAATGGGTACTGAATAAGTAAGGAAATAAATAATATTGAAAATTCCTTTGAAATTGACGTACATATAGTTAGAACCATTTCCATGAAACTGAACTTTTCAAATTTCCTCACAAGCGGAAAAACTTCTCAATTTTTGCACCGCAATAGGGAACACCTCGTTTAACACCGCGGAAAAACTGAAATTATGGCAGTGGAACTGCTGCTTTAGACACAGGCGTTCGTTTCTAATAAAAATCGGCTGGCAATAGTAAACCGTTGACCTAGAAATTTTGGTCCTAATCTACTCTTGATTCTTGGTTGCTAACTTTAAAATATGGTCTGTTGTTTCAAAAGACTCTCTAGCAGAATTTATTCAAGAAAAAGAATAGCTGTTAAATTTTTTCTACTCAGCCTAGGGTTTCAATTTCAAACACGGTTTGATTTGCCTATTAATGTAAAAATGTTCCATAGTATGAATTTTATTATACATTGCTTCATTTAACAAAATTCATCAATTTTCCCCAAATTATTCTGTTTTGTTTGTGGCATATTTATTTTTTCCATTACATTAAGTCTTCTAACTTAAATGTTCGTTTCATTTGCGGAATTACGGAATTTTTACTTGAAATCTTATGCAAAGAAATGTCATGGAAATTTTCCGAGCTGACTAACTTTTGATTTGTGTGCCCCAAATCGTTTCGTTTGGTAACTGCTCGTCTAATAGCAAATCGTTTGGAATAACCGTTTGACTCATCGTCAGTAAAAGGATTTTCAACTTTGAAGTAAGCATTGTTCCCCCTCTCTCTTATTCATGGCTGAGTAAAATTAACTTCTAACACGTATTAACCAGAACATTATTTTAATTTTGCAATCATTACTGTATCTCATTCCCTCTCTAAGTTGTGTTAGGTAAGTTTATTCCTCATTTATATTCTATTTAACTCTTTTTTTCCTCTTATATTAATTATTTAAATATTAGAGAATTTTGGCTTCCCCCATGCTTAATGGAGCTCCTTGTGTCACTGATTTTTATTTTAAAAACTATTACTAATCTTTGATTTGATTCAGTCTTGGCGTACAAAATTACATCATTAGTAAACTCAGTTTGTTTTACACTCTCACAGATAGCCAATTTATTTTTATTTGCTCTAATTTACATTTTTGGCTGTAACTGTGCAATATTTTGTATGCAATTTCATTTTATTATATTGTCTCATTTTCATATCATATCTGGAATTTTGATGATTTTTTTTTTATCTTGTGAATTATTATTGAGAAACCTTTACCAGTGCGTATTGTATCAATTACTTTATTTTATTTATATTTAAAATGTGACAGATTACTTATGGTAATAAAACTTTTCCCTGATCTGCACTGCTAAATACAGACAATGATCTGTTACTCGAGCTAAGTAAAATTAAATAGGACGTCTGTTAAACTATTTTGATTGCAAAATATGTACCAGCTAGCCTGCAGAGCGAACCCATTAATTTCGTTAATCAACTTATCTGATGTACGATTATTATTCTTTTTTTCCTAATTACAACGCAAATTTCATTATAGCGCTAAAATTATTTACTCTTCGCCTAAACAGTCTTCATTAATACAATTATTCTAATTCAAAAAAAAAAAAAAATCTTTCCCTTCTTAATTCTCTCTCGGCATACTTTATACGTTTATTATTGTTGTTATTAGGTTTATTATTGCACTAATTAGTTCATCATAATCACATAGGCACATTAGGAAAAACCATAATTTTTTTATTCAATTTTCATTTTTTTTTAAATTTATACTTACATAAAGAAAGGAAAAAACAAACGCATACTAAAAATTTTCACTTTGGATCATGTAACTTGTTCATTACGTAACTAAATGAGTTTGAGTTTCAATTTAGATTGCCATACGATTTTATTAATCTCTTGTCAATTCATCGATCTGGTTCTAGCGGACAGTATACATTTTAATTAAATTTTAATGTTAAAGTTATTGAGTAAAATGTGTAAAATGGTGACAACGTATACACTAGTACAAACAAAAACAATCAAAATGGGTTAAAAAAGAAAAAAAAAATATGCTGACAGCCGATTCAGGGTTATGAATGCAAACCCCTTCATCAGTGCAAAACGAAATCTATACCAAAGTCCAACAACGGACAAGTGAACGAGAAATATATGACGTAATGAATAAATAAACTATAAGCGGCCAAAAACGGAAACGTTACGTCATCAAAAACAGTCAAAGGAAAAACTTCATACCGCAAGAAAGGGCTTTTTTGAAGGAAGGATTTTCAATTTTAAAGTTATTCCCGCAAAATAAAAAAAAGAAAAAATGATTAAAACTTATATTTGCTGCATTTTTTACCTGACTGCGCGTGCGATACGTAGAGGAGGGTAATGTGTTTATAAGTCTATGTATGTATGTTTGTTCCTATGTGGCGTTGTAGGGGCTAAACGCCTTGGCCAATTTTGGTAGTTCTTACGTCAATCGATCTGTCTTAACCTTGGGAGTGTCACTAAACACATGACAGTAATCAAAACTCACCATATTAACAACCAGTTGCCATTTTGTCAGTTCAGGATCGTGCCGCACGATACATGCGTTAGACACAGCGTGTGACAAATGCAGGTAGCTTTCACTGTCTGAATTTTTTGTTTACTAAATCTACTAATTGGGGCCTCAGTGGCCGAGTGGTCTAAGCGATTGCTGCTCACACTTGAGGCGGTGGGTTCGACTCCCACCCTCGCTCCGGATGTACTTTCCTCTCTTTCTGATGTAAATTATTTCATGCGTTGTTTATATGTATTCTGTACTGTAATAAAAAAAATATATTGTGCGTAAGGGAGGCAAGACACTCAGATTGTAGCCCTCATCAAAATAAACCCGTGTAATAAGCAACAGAAGAAAGAAAGTCTACTAATTCGATTTTCATCTCTAACATGTTGCATTTGTTTTTGTCATGATTCAGGGGACTGAGTTTCGCGAAGTGTACTGTCTTGACTGGCTGTTATAGTTTTGCGAGAAAGATTGGACTGACGACGTTTCCTTGCTCGCGTTATCGTGAGTTATACAGACTGTTTATATAGCAGGGCTATGGTTGACTTAAGTTCGTACATTTTTGCTGAAGGTCAAGCACATGTGGGGCCCTAGAGGAACTAATTATCAGCAGTTTAGATCGCCGCAAGTTACTTAATAAACCTCACAATACAAACTCTCTCAATGAAATGATAAAATTGCGAAATGTACGGTCTTATGATCATAATAACTAAGTCAATACAAATTAACTAAAAAGTGTAAAATAAAAAATTCTTAAACAAAAACAAAAAAACCCGAATGCTTAAAAAAACAAAAAAAAAAACTAAAAAGAAGAATATATAAGCCCAGTATTTTAGAATGTTATGAAGTACTACTGAATAACTACACCATTGAAATATTTTTACAATGGTGCACAGGTAGGACAAATCATAAATTCAAAAGCAGATTAGAAGGATCAACAGTCGTGGCCCATTCCTTTCTGAATCAAAGAACCCCGTAAAATTTGAGTGGGCCCCGACTGTTGATGCTTCTATTCTGCTTTTGAATTCATGATTTGTCTTATTCTAAACTACTGGGCTTATTTTTTTTTTTTTTAGGTTTTTTGGTTTTTTACGTAGTCGGGTTTTTTGTTTTATTTAAAAAAAAATTTCTCAATCTTTTTCGAAACATTCGAAGCTTTTGAAAAAATTAAGCATTTTTCGATTGATCAAAGTCCCAATACCTTATGAATTTTCTGTAAACTTATAAAAAATATCTTTTGTAATGTACTTACTCCTTGCATCCGAATATATGCACTAACATCAAAATTAATGCCGTTATATGGCGAAGACTCGCTATCCGGGTCATTCAAGTACTGGAAATATACGTTTCCAACGTCCAGAACAAAGTCTTGCACGTGGCCCACGCGGTAAAAGTAGTCACCGGGGAAAGAGTGGAACTGCCCCCCTCGCAGAGCGAGTGTGAAACTCCTGCACGGTCTGAAGTTCTGAGGAAGAATCTGGAAATCAGTCCAAGAGATGGGACGGGCGCAAATGCAACCGCACGAGTCCTGAAAAACCATGAGAAGATTTGTTATGTGTGATGGTATTTATTTATTTCTACTCCCCCACCTTGAACCCAGGGTTAACTAGATTCCCTAACTTTCTGATTCGCGGTACCCTTTGAAGAATTAAAATTTTCTCACGACACCGTAGACTAGAGTCGTTATATATACAGGCCGACGCATCAGCTTAAGTTTCGCCATTTTGAGTCGGATTTTTCATCGTTGCAAAGGTAGGGTTACCAGAGTAAAGTTTTTGGTTTTGCCAAATTAGCCAAAAATAATACTTTATTTAACAAACAATTCACGTGTCGTTAATAATTGCTCGCGATGAGAAATCACCAAACGCGATAACTTGCCAGAAAAGATAACCATTCAAACACACGCTCCGATCCAAAATGACTGAACTTAAGCTGATGCGTCTGCCCATATATATAAGGGCCTTACCGTAGATTATCTATAATATACGAATATATTGAAACCATGGACCAGGGTCGCCGAGAATAAAGGCGGGCTCCTTGCTAGTTTGGTCTCCGGGCCTGCCTCTCCCCACAAAACTCGTTAAACTTATACTGCTTTGATTTCTGGCCGAGTCACCCGAAGAGCCGGGCCCTTAGTTTCTGACTAGGTTCACTTGGCCTCTTGTTGGCCCTGCCATGGACACTTTGTGGCACCCCGCGTCTCTCCTTATGGCAATACAGAGTATCCGCCGCGCACCCACTTGGGAACTAGCTTTGTAGAATTTAAAGAACTAGATACCGTAAGTGGGCGGAGTCAATAGCTTATAAATTAGTAACGTGAACAAGCTCTTAAGAACCAATCTATATATTAGAGCTACCCAAGAAAGAGACAACCACTCAAACAGCTGTTTTCTACAACCGCTGATTAGTCATGAACTGAAGGATTTTTTTTTTTTTTTTTTTTTTTTTTTTTTTTTTCGCGTGATTTAACGCTTCTGGGTCCCTGTGCAAGCTTATAGAGAATCACGGTAGCTCTGTCCATAACTTAAAAGTACACTATTTAACAAAAAGTATTGCGACATTTTCAAAAATTCTCTTTATTCTGGATTTTATGATTAAAAAGAGACCAATTGATCTGTAAACTTTGTCACATAAAAGGTATGCTTCAGCTGTAATTTTTCTAAACAAATTTAATTACTCATGCCCTAGAGAACCAGAAACAAATTGGGGAAATAAAAAAAGTTTTTTCTCTCATCTTTCGTCGTAATTAGCATCGAATGAGCTATAAATTTCATAAATAAGTTTACTTCATATATGCACAATTACTTTTCACATTTTCTAAAATATATTCTTTTCTTTCGAGAATCACACAAAGCTTACCTTGAAGTAGCAATTACAAGGGTTATCATCTTGAATTTGCCTTGCCTCTAATATAGTGTCATTTTTATCTAAACTTTCGGAGTACGTCCGAGAACACAATCCAGTCCACACAAGAAAAAATAGCAGTAACATGGCAGACCTCTCCAACTGATGGTGAGAAATAAAGATGTAAAATTTGTGAGCAAATAAAATGAGATTTTATTTTAAATCTTTAAGTTTCTTAGCGATTAAAAAACCCACCTTTCAGAAGGTACTGTTAACTGAAAAAAAAATTAGTTTTATGATTATTATGATTACTAGAAAATCACTCGTCAAGGTATGACGAGTGAACATTGCTTCTACATTTGAACGAAGCAATTGCCTGTTTCAAAATATTTAGATAGTTGAAATTTTAATCCAAACTCCAGTGGATCAACCCTAAGCTCCTGTAGATAGCGTCCATTATTGACCACTTTTTCGTTTCTTCATTTCCTAAAGTGACAGGCTTACCAGTAAAACAGTTCAGTTACCGGATCCAGTTCAGCCTTGTCAAAATGAAGCATTTCCTTGCATGTCAAACATTACGAAAAAATAGTATCAAATGCTCGTGCCATGGCGCGAGTTTCATTGTTGGTGACGTCAGGAGCGTTACTTGATCAGTGAATTCGCTATTATATATATGAGAACTATTATTATTGCTGTTGTTGTCAAGATATACATTTCAAATTGTGTAGATCTGAACACAAAAAAAAAAAAAAAAAAAAAAAAATCTTAAAAAACGACGTTGGTACTTCAAAGGATAGTTTCTCTTTTTTTTTCTGATTACCTAAGTCTGAAAACGTTTCGTTCTTTCCCGTGGGTAACTTTTTAAAAGTTCGTTTTAATCAAACTTAAAAAATACATGTCTTCAGAGGAGTTGAAGATTAACAAACAAACGCACTTGTGCAACATCTCTAAGTAAATTAGTGTAAGTTTATCCTGCACACAATTATTATATTAATGTAGAAATGCAAATAACGAAGTTTTAATGGAATATATTATTAGCAGAAATGACAGAACGCCTTTTTTTTTATCTTTTTTTTTTCTGTAGTTTCGTAATATATCGCGAACATTCATTCACACATCTTGAGTTTTTTATTTTTTATTCTATTTTACGGATGCTTAAAAAAGCATATACCTTTTTTATATAACCTTTTGCGTAAATAATGTTCCATAAAAGAAAAGAGAGCATCAAAATTGATATTTAGCTTACTTTATTAAAACAAAATCCTTGTCCTGAAAAACATGTAGATTGGAGCAATTCTGTTTTGTGTGATGTGTGAAAACAGCTGTAGCAAAATCAAAACACACATAGCTATTTTGAATCAACGCCGCCATCTTGGATTAACGTAATTTTGAGGTTCCTCATCTTGTCTTCAGTGTACAGCCGTTAGCAACATTCTTTTGGACTCAGGATGAGGGCACTTAATACATGCACTGCCTGAGGGCACTTAATACATTACCAGATGGTTATTTATCGGGTTTTTTTTTTAAATCATATCATGATGTGTTGATAAAAGTGATAAAACAAATAATCAGACTGAAATTAGTATTTAATCAGCAATAAAAAAAATCCCACTGTAAGGAATTAAGAGGTGATGTTTCAATATTTACGTTAGCTCAAATTGTTTCAATGAACGTTAAACCTAAAATTATTCTTTCTATTGCTCATTTTGCTAAACTATTTGCTTCACCAAAAGTTCAAGAAACCTGTATTCTATTCAGAGTAATTATTCCAAATGTTGGCACTACTTGTTATTACTGCTTCTAACCAAATATTTAATTCATTGGGTTTTCTTCACAAGGATACCCAAGTTTACTTCTTGTTTAAAAGTATGTATATGCCGAATTTGTTTTAAAATAACAAGGTTTCAAAGTTGCATTACGTTGCTACCCACTCCACTTTAGTTTATTCATTGTTTACTAATATTCTTGTTGAAAGATGTAAGATTATCTTCATGACATCCCGCCTTTCTCAATGTCCATTTACTCGCATACAGGACCGTCATCTGAGCAATAGGCGGGGGAATTCTTTCGTAATTATTGTAATAATTAATTTTGTCAGTACAATGCTACGCTGTAAGTTTCGCATTAAATTTTGTTTAAATTTATTCACTCATACTCCATAAGAGTAATGAAAAATGAAACGGCCGACTACTGGGCTCATACATGGCCGAAACTGAATTTCTGTGGCTGACTATTGGAGCATTTTTTCGTGTTAACAGTAGGTTAGATTTTAAAATAAAAATAGTTTTATTTGAGAAAACAATTTCGTGAATCATTAACAGAAAGGTACAGCCTTACAATGTTTTTGTTGTTGTATTGATTGCTGAAATTTATATGTTAACAAAAAAACAGCAATCGCTGCCGACTACTGGGAGCTCTTACCCTATTTGAAGAAATGTATGTTGGATTCAATACTAACAATCGGGAAATGTTGGAATTAGACGTTTTTAGCGCCATTTTTCAGCGGAAACTAAATAAAGCCTTGGTTTCCTAGGAGCGAATTGCCGATCTTTGACGTCGCTCCTCGCCGTGACGCTGAAATCAAAGTCAAGTGGATTTCGGCGCGGCCATTCACGACGTCGATTTAGCTCGGGCATTCATGCGTAGAAGAATCAAGATTCGCTCTGGCGAGGAGCGACGTCGACGCTCGGCATGTTCCCTCCTAGGAAACCAAGGCTTAAGCTAGCTTGAACAATAAAACTAACGTACAACAGATGGCAGAAATGCAAAAAAATGAAAAATTAAAATTTTTCAGTAGCTGCCTTTTACCTGCCCACGGCAGTGTACTTTCCCCACTACTCATTTCGCACGCCTTTTCCGAATAATACTATTCGTAAACTTATTTTTAGGAACTTTCAAACCAAAAAGTTATATGAGTAAAATCAGATAACATTAGTAAAGGTGCAGAAACTAAAAGCATTGAAAAAATGAAAAACTCGGCAATTAATACTACTATTCGGCAAACTAAATAAGCTAGCTTGTACAATAAAGCTAACGTACAACAGATGTCAAAAATGCAAAAAAAATGAAAAATGAAAATTTTGCAGTTACTGCCTTTTACCTGCCCACGGCAGTGTACTTCCCCCACTACTCATTTCGCACACCTTTTCCGAATAATACTATTCGTAAACTTATTTTTTAGAACTTTCAAACCAAAAAGTTTTAAGAGTGAAATCAGATAACATTAGTAAAGGTGCAGGTACTAAAAGCAATGAAAAAAATGAAAAACTCAGCAACTAACTGTTTCGAGGCAGTTAAAACAAGCCTCTTATTTAGTGCGAAAATAAAGATTCACGATCAACCAAACAGAGGACAAATGAACCGATTTGGTTCATTTCTCTTTACGTTGCCTCATTTTACTCATATCTTAGCGCAAAGCTTCGCCTGTGTTTATAAAAAAGTGTGCCTTCTGTTTTCTGTTTGTTATTTTATAGATTTAAAAGATTACTCTGAGAAAACATCATGCAAGTCAATTTTATTTATCTATTAAACATGAACAAGCCCTGCAAAGTTTAATTTTACTACATATATATAGTATATATATCAGGGTCGTAATCAGACTTTTGTTTCGGGGAGAGTTTTACCAACACAATTCTCGTGAAATCTATCCTATATGATTAAACACTGAGCGTATGTACCTATGTATCTATGTATGTATCTATGTCCGAGTTACTTCTTCCGAACGCCAGTGAACTGATCGTAGAACCAGGTATCGATAGATTCGTAATTTTCCCGTCTTTATGTTTGGCTATTAAACATAATCCTCCGACATGAATTAGCGGAGATATAAATTGAAAACTATTAATTATGCTACTTAGATTTCGACATAAAACCCCTATTTTTCGAAGGCTTTCCTCCATTCAAATTATTATCCAGTGCTCCATCTCAACTTTCCGTAACAATGCTTTTATTAAAATTTGTAAGGTTAAAAATATTATTGAGAAAAAAGATCTGTTGCCACTTTTTTTTCTCGAATATGAACAACTAAAATTCTGGTTTTTGTTTTGAGGCTTTTCCTGTAATCGACGGATTTAAAATGCTTCCTTTTTAGTTTTCTTCCGAGATCTGCCGCAAAATTTTACTGATTTTTTTTTTTAAATTTAGTTCAAGTCGGATTGCTGGACGCCCGTCACTTGACGTAACGTGTTTTCGAAGATGACCGTGCAAAGCCGGCTGGAGCAGCCATGGACTAATAATAAGAGTAGACTGAGCTATGGCAACCCTTTTGCTGCTCATAAACCAAACCATGTGACTGGTGGATATCCTAGCAACAGCGGGCATTGATCGTAGCAAACGATCAACTCCAGCGAGAAATAAAATAAATAGAATTGGTGGAACACGGAAGAATGATCTTTTATGGAGTCCGATTTGTAAATTTGTTATTCTAAGCTGTAAATATTTCGTTAATATAGTGAGTTTTTCGTTTAGATAGTATTGTGCATTTTCTTTAGTCAATTTCAATAACTTTCTAAGCACTTAAAGATGCAAGCGACCAAAAAGAAGAATCGGCAAACGGTAAGATTTTTACCTACAATTTCAATTTAAGATACCGATTAGTACATTTTTGCGTCAACGCAAAACGTTTACGCCATTACGTTTACACCAACGCTGAAGTAGCAGTTCCGAATGAAATAAAAGTTCCTGAAAACTGTGATCAAAAACCAATTACTAATGTCAAAATAATGCATAATTAAAAGAAAAACAGTTCAATCTCTGCACCTGGAAAAAAAATTATAATAAAAACACATTACGTCTTAAAATACATGTCGAGTGCCAAACTATAGATAATCCTGCCATCTAGCAACCATGCTGCCAAAGTTTTCGCCAAGCCTCCCACCAGTCACATGATGTATCCATGAACCAATTTTTTCATCAGCAAGTCTGGGAAAGTTCGGTCTACTCTTATTATTAGTCTATGGGCGCAGCTAGTATGATCAATAAAATTCGATTTTATTCGTATACCCTGTTGGTTTTATTAGAGTGGGTGGTAGTTCAAATGGGAGGGGGGATGCTACTTTAAGGGCAAATATGAGCAGATATAAAAGGTGACGTGTGTATAAAATGAAGAAAAAAGAAATTATGTGTGTACATTACATAACTTTATCCCTGTTAAATATTTGATGTCCTTTTAATGAGTGATAAAAAAACAGATGCTTGTATTCCTGCACACCCATTCGAAGTAATACTTCTTAAATACATGTTTTTTAACACTTAAAAAAGTGTAAAATATAGAGTTTGGAGCTTTTAAATTTAAAAAGTTTGATGTTTTTGTTAGCGTCAGGAATTGAAAATCTGAATGAAAATAATATTTTGCAAAAAATGATGTCACACACAATAGCTACAACGAAAATAAATACTACAGATGAACACTGAGTTTGTATAATTCGTCAGTAACAATGCTTTCATTTTAAAAATGAAATTGAAATAAACAAAGATGAAAAAAATAAAACATTAAAAACATTAATAAAAAGCTTTCTTGCAAAAAAGTATTACAAAAAACATATTTTGGAACAGTTTTGAACAATTTCGGAAGGGGGTCAAACCTTAAAAACCCACCACTTAAATACGGCCAATATATATATATATATATATATATATATATATATATATATATATATATATATATATATATATATATATATATATATATATATATATATATATATATATATATATATCATGCTATACCATGCTATTAACTAAGTCATAATATCATCAAACAGATTGCAGCAAAATCCTGCAGTCAAGGGACTTGCATTAGATCATTATGTGCACAATGCAACTTAATCATTTTCTCGGAAATTTACTGATCGTTAATTGCTAAGCAAAACATTACTTCGGTTCATTATAAGCGTTTTATTGGGAAATTCAGAATTTCCTGGGATAGTTATGCAACAAAACTGAAAAAGAAATATTTCCTAGAAGTATTTCGTAACTTTGAAACATCGCTTGTGTTTAATGAAACATTCCTAAGCTACTGGGCAGAACAAAACTCGTCAAATATTAGTTTTCGGTTGTGTACCATAAATATGCAAATACTCGTGAAATACTAAAGCAGCATTACATGGTATATTTTGTTGTAACGTGAAAGTTTTTTTTTTAATATTTTTTTTCTCCTAAAAGTAGGTTAAAATGTTTTTAACGAAATTTAAAAAAAAATTGTATTTGGTTCTGCCACATTAATATTTAAATAATAGTCACTGATGTAGCCAGAAAAATGCCATCCTCTTATTAAATGTATCTTTCTCTCTGTTTGGCACAGTCACAATAGGAAACAATCCTTCCAGTTTTGAGAGGAACCGTTCTGTTTTCCAGTTTCCTGTAACGTTGTTCTCCCCCTCCCCCCTCTGTAACTGCGGGATGCTGAGATGTCCCATCTTCAAAAGTAACAAAAGGTAAAAGTGGGAATGTTTCAACAAAATTTCATACAGTAGAATCGTTTTTATGTATTTTCATACTAATAGCTCGAATCATACAAACTTTCTCATAATTACTGAATTTTTATTTTTGCTCTTTCCACCAATAAATGGGAATTTTTGCTCATCGACAATTTTGCAAACCGCAGTTCCTGAAGCGACTGATTATAAAAGTAAATACTGTGAAATCCCACTAAGAACTTCATGCGTGTTTAAAATCATACTTAAGAAGATTTAAGCATTAAAAACAAAAGTATACACATATTCCTCTTTTTAAGAAGTTATTTTCTTTTTTGAGCACTAACTGTAAAATATATGCAACTTTTTAAACAACACACAAGCAGTAGCAGTAGCCAAAAACTGTCAAATCCCATGTTCTAGGTTTAAAAAATAATGGTCACCTAACTCGCACAAAAAGCAAGTTATGTGACATAAGCTGTAAAAAATATTGACAGTCTGTTGATTTCTCAAGCTTGACTGTTAAGCCAAAAAATTGTTAACAGTAATTACGAAACAGTTCAGAATAATACTTTTCAGAAACTTACCAATTTTTTCTCATGGAATGAAACCTTCGCAGTACCTTTTCCGACCAAAAAGTTACACGAATGTCCATCCAGACAAATAAATCACACTATAAAAAAGGTCCCCAACTGAGTCCTTGTACAAAGCAATTAATAAGCGGATTAGGAAAACGTATTTCGTTAAAAACGAAGAAACGATTTGAGTCTTTTCTTAAAAAAAATCGCAAAAGAGGACTTAATGCTGGCCGTAGGGCAACATTAATGATGGATCATTGCACTTAAACATGTTAGGCCTTGAATTCGAAAGCCATAATTATCATGAAAAAATGATTGAATTGTAGACAAGTTATTAGGAGGGGCAGGGAAGGGACAGAACCAAATCTTCTTCGTCATTTGTATGCCAGTCAGCGAAATCAAATTTTCAGAAACATTTTTGTGTCCTAGATTTTGTTGCAATAAAAAATTCAGTTCCTTGCACACATATTAAACACACACTTACTCACACGCATGCATCAGAAGTGCCCCCCAAAAGGGAGGGGATGTTTGGCGCAATCTGAGTCATAGAAAATAAGTATTTAGTAAATATTTCGAACAATATATAACATTTTTAAACCTCGTATATGTATATTTTGCAAAATTTAAATAATCAAGTCATACGACACCTACACATACACACACAACTACCCACACACTCATGCCTGCACACAGATATAAACACATATGCCTACACACACATACACATACCTCCCCCCCCCACACACATAAACACACACGCCTACATACACACACACACACACTCGTGATTGTGAAAAACATAATTTGAATTCCAGATGTCAAAATTCAAATTAAGCTTTTTTTTTTCGTTTAAACAATTCATCGTTTAAAAAATGTTTGTGGATTTAGAAATAATAATATTAAAACTCTCTAAGTTTCACAAAAACTCAAATTCGACTTTTTTTGGAAAATTAGGGTCTTTTCCTACCTTAAAACGAATTTGATGATTTTTTATTATTTTTCTTTTTTTTTGAACAATGCTTGAAAAAGTATGAACACAAAATAATCAGAGATGATTATTGAGATGTGAAAAAGAATATTAACTAAGAATGAACATAAAATAGATATTGAAGATTATTTTGACATTAACGTTGAAGCTTCATGAAAGAATGTTTCTGAAAAAAATATTATGAAAATACTGTCAAAAATTATTTTGGAATTAAGTATGGAAATGTGATCGGAAAATAGTATAGGATGAATATGTAAATCAAGACTTAACTATTTTTACATAAAGTTTTAAAATGAGTCAAATTAAATTTCATGAAGAATGAATATGACCTTAAACATTACTTGTTGTTTTGCCATTAGCTGTGAAAATGAGTTTGAAAAGGGAAAAAAAAGTGACCAAAAAATAAATACGGATGATTAAACGGTCATTTCGGATGATCAAACGGTACGGATGTTCAAAAGTCAGAAATTATATTTAAAGAAAAATAATGGGAAAGATAATAAAATAATCATTACGTAGATTTTAGTAATTATTTAATGCTTAATTAATTTATTAGTTAATTTAATTGGAAGAATTAACTTTTTGTTGGTTATAGATCATTTAGTATTAGTCATCGCAGAAAGAATATTATGGGTTCATTTATTGTTGAAAAAACCCTGTTCAAACTTTATTATTTAAGAAACACGAGTTTGTTTTTATATTTCTTGTAGCTCCTTGCTAAAGAAGCAAAAACGTTTGATGTTTTTAAAAATTCTGATTCATACTCACACTTTTCTTACTGCTTGAGGCAAATTAGTAATATGATTACAGCTTTCAGAGATCGATTTTAGTTACATTTTAGGGAAAAGAAACGCTAAACAAATTTGATTTCCAGACAAAAACTTTTCTTTTGTAGGAATATCGCCATTTTTTATTCCTTTTGCATCATTTATTATTAATTTTGAAAAACATACCTCCGTAATTTAATTGCGAAATACAGTGTCCGAGAAAGACTCCTTATCATTTACGTGTACTTTAAAGATTTGTTGCTGTACAATGCTTGAGAAAATGTTTATTTACTTTAATCATTGCTGATCACAATGAACATCATATTTTGAAATATTTTCTAACTTGAGAATACATTAAAAATTCCAACATCGTCATTCAATTAGTCATAAGCTTCGGGCTACTTCAAAGTGCGTTAATTGTATTTGATGCATATCTTTCTAGACTGTAAGTTTAATTTGTACATTTTATTCAGTGTTTTTATCTTAGAATATTACATTCAGTTTATTTATCTACGCATTAAAGAGTATTAAACCAGATAACAGCAGTCTTTCTAAAATAAGTCATTAAAATCTTAAAATGTAATTTGTGAAAATGGCGTGTGATAAGCAAGTTCATCGAAACTTTAATTTTTTGTTTTTAACCCCCGACACACAAAAGAAGAAAGTTATAAGTTTAACGTTGTCTTTGGATAACATTAAATAACGAAGATATTAATTAAAAACCTCTAAAAGATTTTTCGCGATTTTTTGCAGTGAAAACTTATTTAAAAATTAAATTTAGTACCAAAATAAAGAGTTTTTTCTGCGTTTGATAGAATGTGTTTGAAACTTCCATGTTATATAAAATTCGAATTATAACGTTTTTAAATCAGATTTTAAATACGCCTAAGCCTTTATTCACGCGATTGGTAACCGAATTCATTGTTGGCCGACAAGGAAATTAAACGCAATGATTAAAAATTTTTATCTGCTGCCAGTTTCTATTTGTTAAAAAAAAATACTTGTAATTGATTTTTAATAGTATGAGGCACTATTGTAGGTGAATAATTATACATGAAAATGTTTTTCCATAGGTTAGTTTAACAAAATGTCTGCTTTTCTTACATTTTTTTAAAAAAATTCTCACCGTAAAGGTATTCAAAAACTAAATCCCTCTCATTGCTTCAAAGCTCAAGCTTTCACTGTGACTGAACACTGATAAATAGATTAGTAGTTACATCTGAACTGAATGCAATAGAGAATATGCTGTCACAACCAGAGATGGGCAGATTCGTATTCGGAAATCCGAATCCGAGTTTGATTCACAGTACTTTAACGTGTCAATCCGAATTCGAATAGATTCGTATTTGCAAGTGTAAATCCGAATATGAAATTCGGATTCATACCTATGAATCCGAATCCGAATCTATTCAGATTCAGACCGATGAATCCAAATCATTTCTGATTCACATCTGTGAATGCGAATCCAATTGGATTCACACTTGGATTCACTGAAAAATTCAATTCAAAAGCTCAATATAAATAAAGAAATGTCTGTCTGTACCTCGCTACAGGTCGAGTTTTGGGTGCTAGTGAATTTCTGAAGAAAAATGATGATATTGTTATGGGTCCAAAAATTTTAAAAGTGAAATTCTACCAAAGTAATGTAAATTGAAACTTTGATTTGTTTACATAATTTTACCACAGATATGTAAAAGCTAAAAACGAACAGTAACACAATTATAGAATTAAAAAAAATTTAATGACCGTTCTAAAAAAATAATGAAAAGACCCGCGGATAGTTCGAATTGCGGATAAAACGACCGCCGATAGTCGGGAGTTTACTGTATTTGTCATAAAATTGCTAATTAAATGGAATTCATTATAAAGCAGCCTAATATTGATAACTCTTAATTATTATTTGTTATTGTAAAATACCAATACACTCCTATTTGTGATTCTGAGTGATTTTTAAAAAAATAAATGACCTCAGAATTTATGCATGAGTTACACGATTCATTTATTTTCTTATTAAGAAAAGAATAAGTATAATGTGTTTTACCAACAATTGTGTCAATAATTCACATAAATTTACACCGAAAATGTTTTAAATTTTTTAGTTAATTATAAATCAGACTTTGTTTTCACTGTGTGTTGACATTAGAATCACACAGAACTGGAACATTTAGACGCTCTTGACTAGTACTGCCGTGCTAAGCACAAAAGTCGTATCTGCAGCCGAGCTCAAAATAAGAAACTGCTTTTCAAAGTTTTACGAACATTTGATTAAAGTTCCACTTTTCCAGGACTTTCTAAAAAATATTTCTCATCCACAAATAATCCCAAAGCATTGTACGTAGGTAAAATAAGTTGCGAACCACGTCGTGACAATAACTCAGTTTTGATAAAAAGTACAGATATGACTTTTGTGCTTATCACGACAGAGTACTGCTTCTTAAACTGGTCCTTACTCGTTAAATATTAAAATTGTCCTTTAAATTGCCGTCATAAATACTGAGAGATTATAGCTAGCATGAAAAGCAGAAAATTTGAAATGGACGTAAAAATCGTAATTTTAGGCAATATTTTGTAATGTTATAGGGAACGGAATTTGGGATGCCCTCCCGAAACTTTTTTAATATTGAAGTCACTATTAAACTGTCGTTATGTTCGGGAGTCAACAGCTTCATCCGGTACTTTTCTCAAAACTTAAGTTTTTAAAACGCATTTTTAGGTTACTTTTGAAGCCATGAGGTGAGAAGTGCTGAGTAATAATGCTCAGATTAGTATACGAAAGGAAAAAGGAATTTATTTTTAAGTTTGAAAAGGCATTATTTTTATCTATTTTTTAAGTTAAAAACTTGAAATGTGTGAAAAGATAACATTCAAGTCTCATGGAACCCCTGAGAGAGCTCCGTGGAACCCTAGTGTTCCACGGAACACAATTTAAGAAACGCTGTGTTACAGAATAAATTAATACGTGAAATACACCGCCAGCTCAGTCATTTCCAGCCGAGGACTGCAGTTTCGTGCTTATTAGCACTCATCAGCCCGGCATAGGAAAGTGACTGAGCTGGAGATGGAAAACCTCTTACGTAAGCCAAGAGTGCGAAACAAACTGGTCGCTAATATAGAATTAGCAGACCAGACGAGTGACCGAAGCAATGGTTCGGTTCAACTCGAAGATTGAACGCAAGGCAAGGTATATTCAGTAAAAATGATATTTTTTTCTTTATTGGGTTGTAAAATAAACTTCTTTAAAATGACAGTCGGTGTCCCAAACTCTTATCTTTTGCTGAATACATGAAAGAAAGATCAAAATAAAAAGTGTCCCAAGTTAGGGAGGGAAGTCCCTAATTTGGGACAATGAACATTTTTCTGGTTTATTTTTAAAGGCACAAATCTACACACTCATACTTTGTCTCGAAGGGACGTCGTAAGGCATATCCTGCAAATAGAATGCTTCGTTCGAATGGAAAACGTATGATTAATATGCTACTAAAGGTAAAACAGGTTCAAAACTCCTAAGTTTGGGCACTTGACTATACAAAAAATTAACTGAAATTTTTAGCGTTTATGACCATAAAATCATGATTTTTAAATTTTTAATGACTTCTAAAACCTGGGTCCAGTCGTATTCGACTTGGGGCTCCGAATAGTAGGAAGTTCATTTTCGGGTCAATTACTTAGTTTAACGCCAATAAATATACATCCAAAAACTCACTAACACCCAAAACTCGAACTGTAGCGAAGTACAAACAAACATTTATTTATTTATATTGGCCTTTTAAATTAAATTTTTCAGTGAATCCAAGTGTGAATCCAAATGGATTCGTATTCATAGATGTGAATCAGAAATGATTTGGATTTATAAATCTGAATCCGAATAGATTCGGATTCGGATTCATAGGTATGAATCCGAATTTCGTATTCGGATTTACACTTGCAAAAGTAAATCTATTCGAATTCACACTTGTGAATACGAATGTATTCGTATTCGGATTGACACGTTAAGGTGCTGTGAATCAAATTCGGATTCGGATTTACGAATACGAATCTGCCCATCTCTGGTCACAACCACTCATCGTCATTAACAACTAGCAAAAATACCCGGCGTTGCCTGGGTCAGTAATAATTATGAGAAAAAATCGTTACTTGCTTTTGTTTTCTGGTTTAAGTGAAAGAATTTAAAACACATCTTTTTGACGTGATTAAAAATCGAGTTTCTTCCTTACCCATAAAAGTAAAATAGCAATAAGTATAAAGAACAAAATAGTATTGATTTAGAAATGAAAGCATATACAAATTTCCAAAGTATGAAATTATTCTTCTCATGTTTGAACAGATTAATCTGTTGATACTTTTTTTTTAACATGGAGTCTAAAACCTTCTCTGTATTGCTATTGAAGTTGCTCGTAATCCCCTTATACTTGCTTTAGTTATTTTGGGAAATTTCAATCATTGTTGGCTCTTGGTGCGATTTTACCGAATTTGCGGGAATCGTTTTGGGATACCTTCGATGATGCTCCCTCCTTCTTTCCTTACTTTTTAAAACAATATGATATTAATTTTCGTTACAAAGATATTATCGTCAGGTGCTGAGATACTTTTGGTCACCATAAAATGGCGCTAAAGAGTTTCATCCGAAATGTTTCCAAAATAAGTAGTAAAATTTGGCGATTGTTTGAAATTGTGCAAAAAGGAAAATTAATAGAAGTTTTTGTGCTGTTTATGGATTTTCCTAATTTAGTTGCTGGATTATTTAACACAGTAAAAAAAGTTTTTTAAAGATTCTTTGATTGGCGATATTTTGTTTACATGGTGAAAACTGAGAAACATTATGACGTAGCGCTGTTAACTTGAAGGGAAAAACAACGAATGTCTCAAGGACGAGGAAGTTAAACTTCCAGACGCCTTCTAAAAAACCTAAATACCTTTCCAGCTAATCACTTGTATATAATGGGGTCGTTTCCAAAATTTTTAAAGCATTTTTTTTCTGAAAGAGCAAGCATAAAAAATAAGATCTGACCATTTTTTAAATATTTTGTTTCGTTTAATATTTTTAAAAAATTACTTTAATCGGTGCACTTTCATTGTTTACGCTTCTGCCGATGACATCACAAATGATGAAATGCCATTCACTGTTGCCATTCACAGATCACAATATTTAATTCGCATCTTTACTCACGTGTACTGGCAACGATATGTTTGATAGCAAACGTAGAGTGCAATATTTAATTAGCTTCTTGATTATCATAACGTGGAAACGCTGAAAACAGATGCGCCAAAGTAAATCATTTGTGACGTCATAAACGTCATAAAGACAACTTTTTGTTTGAAAAATCGAATATTTTAAAAAAATAATTAAAAAAATAAATGTTGGGAAATGGAAAAAAATTTCTGAGTTCATGTTTTTTTTTTTTTTGTTTATTCTATCAATTTCAGTGACTAAAAGTAGTGCTTTTGACTGAATCAAACAACCCCAATAGCACTGTTAACTTGTTGGAGAAAACCGCTCCTTAATACTGCTGAAGCTAAACACTTCATTAGAATCAGCACTGTTAACTTGTTGGAGAAAAAGGAGAATATCGCAAGGAAGAAGAAATTACACTTCCAGACCCTTCTAAAAAAAACCCTAAATACCTTTTCAACCGAACATTTCCATTGAATCATCTCTCTTAACTTGTTGGAGAAAACCACTCTTAAATACTGCTAAAGTTGAGTACTTCCATAGAATCAGCAGTTAACTTGGAGAAAAAAAAAGAATGTCTCAAGAGGGGAATGAAGTTAAACTTCCAGATGCCTTCTAAAATTCCTAAATACCTTTCCAGCTAATCACATCTATATGATCAGCACTGTTAATTTGTTGGAGAAAACCGCTCCTAAATACTGCACTGTAAAGCATTCTGTGTTACCTTCTTTATCTTTACCTTTACTAATAATAAAACTGAATGTCTCTCTGTCTAGATCTCTCTTTGTCCAGATTTCTATCTGTCTGTCAGGATCTCTGTGACGCCCATAGCGCCTAGACCGTTCGGCCTAATTTCATGAAATTTGGCAAAGAATTAGTTTATAGCATGGGGTTGTGCACCTCAAAGCGATTTTTCGAAAATTCGATTTTGTTCTTTTTCTATTCCTATTCAAAGAAAATGTTACTGATCACCACGTGGACGAATAAATTAGGAAATTATCATGACGTGGAACCGTAACATGGGCAAGCAAATGAGTATAGCAAATTGGCGAGAAGTTCACCATCCAATATTTTTAAATATACAGGCGAACCAAATGACCTTTTAATTTTCAACTACGGGCAAAGCCGTGCGGGTAGCACTAGTACTCCATAAAATCAGTGGCAGCTTAGCTGCCTCCACTGTTCTGGAGAAACTTAACTGATATGACTGGAATAAAGTTACACATGGCTTGTGGACCGTTACACCATGGTCATGTCGCTATAGTGTAACGTCTCGCTCATTTCTGCGTGAGGTTACTCCAGAATTTTTTGTATGCTTACAGAGAAATTGCTTGAAAGGTTACACATTAACAAAAACCAAGCTTTTATCCGATTTTTTTTTCTCATTTTTAATTGTTAGTAGACTTACACTTCAAGCTAACTACTCGATGATTTAAATTATCCAGGTTATAATAAATGATCAAGTAATTATTTCTTTCGATGCGTTTTAAATTGAAAGTACAGAAATAAAGTAGTGGGTTTCAATACTTGAAATTTCGTTGTAACAGCATTAAAATATCATCTTAAAACCCCTTTCTTTACAGCTCTTTATTTTAACTATTTGTTTATTCAATACTAGTGGTACCCGCACGGCTTTGCCCGTAATGGAAAAATTAAAAGATCTTTTGGTTCGCCTGTATATTTACAAATAATGTATGGCAAATTTTCTCGCCAATTGGCTTGTACTCATGTTACGGTTCCACGTTATGATAATTTCATATCTCGCCAATTGGCTTGTGCCCGTGTTACGGTTCCACGTTATGATAATTTCGTAATTTACTCGTCCATCTTATATTTTTGTTCTTAAAATTGGAATAGAAAAAGAACCACATCGAATTTTCAAAAAATCGCTTCGAGGTGCACACCCCCATGCTACAAACTAACTTTGTGCCAAATTTCATGAAAATCGGCCGAACGGTCTAGGCGCTATGCGCGTCACAGAGATCCAGACATATTACAGACATCCACACATCATCCGGACAAAGATACTTTTAACTTTATGATTAGTAATGATTTATCAAGTTCATGCTTTTTCACAACCAATGTACAACGATTATTTAATTTAATATACAAACAATACATTTTTATTGCACTAAGAGAGGATATAACACCCGGTGCTCGAGCCTCCAAAGCGAATCTCTGGCACAAGTCGCAACGCAAACGTTTTGACCGCTCGGCCACCAAGGCCGGTTTTCATTCCGCTGATAAGAGTTTACCAGCCCTGCATCGATGATGGTCTTTACGCATGCGCTTTGAGTTCTTCTGAAACCATCGCACAAGATTGAGTTTTTAAAACAATGATACTACACCCTTCAGAATTTCGTACAACGTTACACCCATTAATACTGGTGACTTTACGCATTTATTTATTTATTTTTTATTGTGCTAAAGCTAAGTACTTCTATAGAATCAGCAACACTAACTTTTTGGAGAAGAAAAAGAATGTTTCAAGAAAGAGCAAGTTAGAGAGAGTCTTTAGCGTGAGTTTAATAGAAGAAAAGAAAAAGAAATTTAAAAACTGCAGCAGGGAAGATTTTGACAACAGTAAACAATAGAAAAACCACCAACTTTAAACTGACTAATTCTCAAAGGAGAGTTATGCAAGGATTCGAACGTGAAAGCCCTATTGATGAGCCAGTACTATTTATCAAGGAGTAAAAAAAGTGCTTGTGTGCATAGATTACTTTTCTACCAAGTTTTCTGTTGACTGGATAAAGTGCATAAACTGCTTCGGATGGTTACATGAAACGTTTGCGATATACAAAGATGCTATGGTTGTGGAAGAAATAAAAAGAATTGTGTGTCGTAAAGACTCACGATAGAAGTGAAACTTTTATCTTCACATTTATTTATTTTATTAATTAATTAATTAATTATTTATTTATTTATTTATTTTTTTTTTTTTTTTTTTGCATTCGAAATTTTCACTTTATCCGCACATTATTTCTCAGGTCATGCTCTTGTTCTTTTTGCGCCTGACTTAGGCATATTCACAACAAAATCGTACATTTTTATGAAGAAAATAGATTAGTAACAACGGAGAAAACTGAACTCGAAACCAGCTTTTTAACTGTTGCCAAAAAATAATTATTATTTTAAAGTTGATTTTATTAATAAAAGTTAGCAAACTAATTTCAAGGCTGAACTTGTGAAATGTGAATAAAACTTTTAAACAGATGACTTGACTTGAATCAAAGAAATCTTCGAAAACCTTTATTATTTGAAAAGTTCAAAATTAACAATATCCACAAATATATGCTTGCTTACGTTCAGCCTTGAAATGAACTTGTTAAATTTATCAACAAAACTAACTTCATAATTACTACTACTATTATTCATTGTTCTTGGCAGCAAATAAAAAACAACTACGTCACTTCCGACACACAAAACGGTTGAGGATCAAAATTTCAAGTTCGCACGAAAAGTTTCACTTCAAAAACAAAAGTATTAGAAACCATGAGTATATGACAAAGTTGTGAATTTTTTTTTTTTAATCTTTCTACACGTTGTTAATTTAAAGTTAATTTTAGTTTTTATTGTGTTAATCATCTAATGACTCGCATTAATTTATCTAATTTATGTCCCTTTCATTGAAAGTAATATGTTTTGTGATGTTTTTTTCCAGTAGAATATGTAACCTGATGCAGTGAGGCATATTGCTTGAATGTCAAGGCAATGATCCTCAGTAATGCAATTTTTATTTAATGATAATAATTTATTTCGTATTTGTTAGTACTGACCGATTTTACAAAGCACCTATACCCCCATTAAGAAAGGTAGGACGCATTATCTTTCATTTTTAATTCACATAACAGAGTTTTTTTTAAATGTTTCTTCCTATGTATGGCGTGGGACTAATCATTTATAATTCAAGTACCATATTTTTTTATTTTTTCTTGGAACGAGAAGTTAAGTTTTTTTATCTAAAGATATCGTAGGAAGAAGAGCGCTAAAATCAAAGGAAAATACGTTTAATCATTTCATTGTCTTAATTAATCTAGTACCTAATTAGTTTTCCTTATACTTTGGAATCTGATTGATACGATTTGGTGAAAAATTCCGTCAATAACAGTAACTGCCTATATGTCTACTAGTGAGATTCAAAAAAAGTTTTTTTTCAAGCTTAAGTGCAGGCCATCCCCTATTTGTTTTAGACCAGTAAAAGTTTTACCTTCTTACTCAAATTTTAAGAGGGTGCTCAATGATCCCTTAATTTCACATTACCGTAGTATAGAAAATGCCACTAGTTTAAAAACATTTAATTTCCCTATCTATTTATTTATTTATTTTTTGTAAATAATTATTTTATTGCAATGTATATGCATATTACTAGTATATACTATAATATGTAGCATTGTTTTTTCAATTCAATGTATTTTTTTTAACCCCTCTCCCTCCCCATGCGTACGAAGTTTGGGGGAGGGGTTTGAGCACCCTCTTTCAGTTGAAATAGAAAGATAAAATTCTTCCAGTATATTACTATCCACTAGTCTAAAAATATTGAGGGGTGACCCGTTGTCTAGGAGAAACTTTTTTTTTTTACATGCATTTTTGAACTACCACAATATCTACATTAGATCGTAAAACCACCTTCGAGTCTAAGCGTTACGTACGAAGAAGAGTGCTAAAATCATTTGAAAATACACTTTATTGTTTTAAATTATCTGATTAATTTAGCACCTAAATAATTTTCCTTACTCTCACACGTTGGAATCTGATTGATACCATTTAGTGACAAATCCTATCCATTACAGTACTGCCCATATATGTAAATCAGATCGTATCCAAGCGTAAAACCATCTTCAAATACGCTTTTCAGTAATATTTCAATACATTTCCGTCCCGACTTAATTTCGACAAAGAGCTGGTTGGGAATTAGGCATTAATACTCCTCAATTTACAACTGCTTTGAAGTGTGGAAGTTCGGAAAACTGCCTTATAGCGCTCTAAATTCGGGTATTAAAAGCGTAATTAAAGCACCACTCACCTTTCCTAATTCTAGGCGATGCAGCTTCAGGCGAATAATGAAGCTTGCAAGCAGCGACGGAAAACGCCACTTCTGCAATGATTGCGTCCGTTCTGATTTCCCTAATTACCTGCTAATAAGGTGATAGGTCGGAAGTGTGGCGCAAGGCATGCAACATATGTTTAACCCAACACTTGTTGGAGATTTCGTGGACTGAGGGAAAGTGGCTTGAGTCAATGGAAGCTGATTTATGTGGGTTCGCTTGAAAGTTTTCTCGCGAGTCACTCTAATGGAGGGTATTGAAAGTAATAGTCATCTTTATTTTCTACTAGCGGTACCCGCACGGCTTTGCCAGTAGTAGAAAATTAAAAGGTCATTTGATTCGCCTGTATATTTACACTCTAGTGGTACCCGCACGCGGCTTTCCCCGTAGTTGAAAATTAAAAGGTCATTTGGTTCGCCTGTTTATTTACAAATAATGGATGACGAATTTCTCGCCAATTTGCTACGTTCATTTGCTCGACAATGTTACAGTTCCACGTTATAATAAGTTCGTAATTTAAATTTTCCACGTTGTGATAATTTGCTGGGTAAAGGTTTCTTAAAATTGGAATAGAAAAAGAACAAAATCGATTTTTCGAAAAAATCGCTTCGAGGTGCACACCCCCATGCTACAAACTAATTTTGTGTCAAATTTCATGAAAATCGGCTGAATGGTCTAAACGCTATGCGCATCACAGAAATCCAGACAGACTTTCAGCTTCATTATTAGTAAAGAAAAGATAATGGATGATGAATTTATCGCCAATATGCTATATTTTATCATACTAAAGAGGAAATATCTTAAAAGTCATTCCCGGAAGCTCTTCACGTTAATTACTAAAAAAGTCCCGATTTTGTGTAAATCTGCAACTTAGTGTACTTAAATTCATTTGCTCTAACAAAAAAAAAGTCTTATTTCATAATAAAGTCTTGAAAGTTTGAAGTTATTTTAAACTTCTTCAGGCGTGTTTTCTTAACCTTAGTAGCAGGTTCAAGGATTATTAAGATTAAAACGGGAAATATATTTTTTTAATATACAAATTTTAGAAAATTCATCTCGTGTATTGAAGATCGACATTGCAGAATTTTTGGAGTTGGAGACACTCGAAGAAAGACACAGCGATTCAAAATATCCAGGTATGCTTTCTTGTAAATTCTAGACTTATTTTATGGAACGTTGTCAAGGATGTAGAAAGAAAGAAAACATTTGAGATTAAGAGTAAAAAGTTGCTTATCATAGGGAAAAAAAGGAAGAACTCGTTGAAAATGCACTGTAAAAAAATGTGTAACCTTACTTCGTAAAAGCAGGTGTAACGCTCATACGTTAGAATTAGACCAGTTTTATTAGTTAAGTTACTTGATTGCTATGGAGGAAGCTAGCCGCCAGGATAAGGCAGCATTTTACAAAATGCAAAATGCTGCCACCGTATTTACGGAGTAAGGTTACACATGTTTTTTACAGTGTGGTTGTTTTGGACGTCTTATTTTACAAAGAAATTCTTTAAGTACAGTAGACCCTCTTTTTACACGGGGA
Organism: Uloborus diversus; assembly: GCF_026930045.1. Lineage (NCBI taxonomy): Eukaryota > Metazoa > Arthropoda > Arachnida > Araneae > Uloboridae > Uloborus > Uloborus diversus. Next base: position 64,925,135 of record NC_072737.1, on the reverse strand, counting down.
TTACGTTTCACGGAAATGCCACGTAAATCTAAACCACGAAATTGAGATCTAATACTGGTGTTAAAATAGGGGTTTGGTTCCGTAGATTACAAAATACTTCATTCTAGTGATGACTAATTGTATAATAAGTTTAATGTGTACTTATGTCGATTTTTATGCACAGCATGCAGAAAGAAAACACAAATTAATTTCGTGTCCTGTTTATAAAGAGGAGCTGGATATGATAGTCTTTTGGCAGTCATTAATAATTTTTCTCTGTAATTCTTTGCAGAGGATTAACACATCCATGATCACTTGCGTCATTTCCGTGTGAGAACCTTCTTCACTAACAAATCAGAAAGATCATTTCTATTGTATAGGAATGGCTGAAAATTTTCAATGTGTTGGTTGTGCGTCACCGACGTCGGTATCTTCGTTGGTTTTGACCTCCTTTGTCACTCCTAAAAGCTCTTCTTCCCGTGAGTTCTGAACTGTGTGAGTTTAATAACTTTACTTCTGGAAAGAGTTCTGGAACCAATCGCATAAAATGTCTCCAGTGGCCCAAGGTCGAATATTAGCACGCCAAAATGCAGTTGATTAAGCGTAATCTGCAATCTTTGGGAGTTTGTATTTTGAAAGAGGGGATAATTTTATCTGTTTGCATTGCCGCATCCGTGTAAAACCGAAACTTATCCGCGTAAAATAAAATAAAGGTGTCAAATCTTAAACCGCGTATAATCGAAACCGCGTAAAATAAACCCGCGTAAAACGAGTCTATTGTATTCTAACTTCTTATTATATTTTTTTTAATTTAATTCTTGATACCTTCCGCATCAAAACTTTCGTAGGATGAAGAAACTCAAAAAGCAAATAGATTAGTCATATATAAATTCAACGTTATCATAAAAAAGTTTTTTTTTTCCAGGTATACACCGGCGATACATTTCAAAGCCTTTTTTTAACATTAACTAACTACTTCTTATTATTAGCAAATATTGCTAAAAACTCGTGTGCGTTTCAAATTTTTATTTTTAATTTTTTCGAATCGTCCTTTCCCGTTAAAGATTCCGGAAACAAACATGTTAATTATAAAACTGATGTCAATTGTCAAGAGAAATTCTGTCGAAATCTTCATGTAAAATGGCTATATGCGTCAATCATTTTTGTGACACTGTTCTCCGTAAGTTTGCTTTAAAATGGGGCTTTAAAATTAAAAAGTCTTTCGGCGAAAATGTGGGAAATTTTCAAATCAGAGCAATTAAACGTACACCTTCGCAGAATAGGGTTTTTTCCTTCAGTCAAAAGTAGTACTTTTTGTCACTGAAATTGATAGAATAAGCAAAAAAAAAAAAAAATAAATAAATAAAAAAAATAACATGGACCCAAAAAATACTTTCATTTTCACAACAGTTATTTTTTAATTAATTTTTTTAAATGTTCGATTTTTCAAACAAGGCGTGGTCTTGATGACGTCACAAATGATGCTCTTTGGCGCATCTTTCTACCGCGTTTCCACGTAATGATAATCAAGAAGCTGATTAAAATTGCGCTCTAGGCTTTCTATCAACCATATCGTTGCCAATACACGTGAGTAAAGACGTGAATTATCTATTTTGCTCTGTGAATGGCAACACTGAATGGCATTTCATCATTTGTGATGTCATAGGCAGAAGCGTAAACAGTGAAAGCTCACCGATTTAAGTATTTTTTTAAGTATTAAATGAAACAAATTATTTAAAAAAACGGTCAGACCCTATGTTTTTAAGCATACTCTTTCAGAAAAAAATACTTTTTAAAATTTTGGAAACGACCCCATTCATTTTTATCTCTCTTATTCTCACTTAAAATTCTGTATCATATCCAAAATTGATTTCATAGAACTCTTGTCTCCCTTTCCTGGCCAAATTTATTGTTTTGCATGATGCCTGTCACTATTAAAATCGAAGAATTCTTAAAAGAAGTGAACTTCAAAGGCTTGATTAAATTTATCTTAAAAATGAAAACTTCCCTTCGGCCGCATAAATAACAACATCTTCCAATGTTTCAAAACTTTTTAATCCGATTGATTGAATTTCGTTCGACCTTTGTGATTAGTTTATCTAAAATTTCAAAATATTCTTTCTTTGTTTTTGTTTTATTAGGGATTTATTAGTCCTTCATGAGTTAGGTTATTAGTTCTTTTTTTTTCTAGCCTTTTCTAAATTATTTAGCAAATCCAGTAGATCCAGATTATTCTTATATACCATAACAGTAGGGGAGGAGTGGATGCAGTGAGATAGGGAGAAAAGTGAGACAGCAGCAATTTATTTTCTGTTTAGCTTTTTTCCAGACTGATGGCAGCGCTTCTGTAAAATCAAATCAACATGCTGCGAACATTATTTCAGAAAGAGAGTTGCATTCAGATCTAACTTGAGAAAAATAGTTACGTCATCTAAATTTAATCCCATCAAAGTAAATTTTTTGCATTGCTTGTTGTATCGAGTCTTGCCTTCTTTGATATACTTTAAAAAATGGTGTTATTAATCTTTAATTCGCCTATTTTTAAAAGTTCTTTTTAGCGAGGACGAGGGAGCAACCAACGAGTCGTGATTCTGATGCTGAAGGCGATAATGAAACTCCTATTAAAACTGTTCCTTTTTCAAATGCATTACATGACCTGGAAACTGTGAAAACATATCTCATGCCGCAGACTGCAAAAGACACAGTATTCTTTTCTATCTATGAAATCAAAAGAGAACTATTTCGAGTCAAGTATCAAGGAAATTGTCCAAACATCTATTACTCAGTA